>NC_066364.1:109354548-110637048 GCF_013377495.2 Cygnus atratus
AATGCAGCAGGATTTCAAGCACATCTCTATTTACATAGTTCAGTGCATGAGATTGCTGGATTATGATTAATTTTAATAGCTACATTAAAAAATACATCTAACATCATTCTTAATTAGAATAATCTCTAAAGCCAGTTAAATGTTTCAGAAGACAAACAGTTTAATTAGCTAACCTACAGAGGCTCCCCTCCCCCAAATGTGCAGTAGTCTTAGGCTTGGTGTTAGCCTTTCAAGCAGTCTTAAACAATCGGATGAAAAGGGATTTTAGGAAGATTAGAGGACGGGATGCTTTAGACGTTGTCCGTTAATCATGAGATATGCACCATCTACAAAGTTTCACAAAGAAATGAGAATTTAAATAAAATTTACTTTGGTTATCTAGTTAGCATGAATTACAAGCTATAACATCCAGCGATAAGGCTATTTAATAAATGTATTCTTTTAATTGTCGATATGAGCAAAAGTACATGCTGGGGTGTAGTAGCAAGTGATATACCAGATTAACATTCTGAAAGGGACAATGCTTTTTTTCCCAGAAACCAGGTCTTTGTTGAACTATCCCAGGGTGCCACTAGAATTTTTTTTAAGGGATTCAAACTAAAACTTCAAATAGAATTGTTAGAGTTGGATCTTCATTTGCTCTCCTACCCATCTTCAAAGAATTCGGGAAAAGATCTGGGGTAGGTTTTTTTAGCTTGGTTTTTTTTTTTCACTTTTTTTTTTAAAGGAAGATTACTTTTTGGGTTGAGTGTTTAATTTTTTCAGGTACAACTTTTTTTGTTAGTGTTAAGATAAGAAGGACACTAAACAAATTATACCTGCCACCACTTCTGTGCTTTCTTCTCGAATTGATTTTTTTTAGTTTAAAATTGAGCTTTTTTGGATCTAAAAACATCTCCTGAAAGGAATTAGGTATTGGCAAAGCTTTCCTCTGAATGACCTAAAGGAATACTCTTTTTTTTTTTCCTGGAAGATTTCTCATCGTGCTTTATTCTATAAGGCAACAAATTTGTATTTCTCACCTGAATTAGTCTCAGCTGCTGCATCAAAATGTCTCTGTCTCAGATTCATCGTGCCAGTGAGGTGCTCTTATTTCAAATAAACCCCATGCTTTCAGTCCCTATCTACACACTCTGGAGGGAACTGCTTACCTGTGCTGGGAAGCAGAGGCCACTTCTTAAAGAGTAGACCCTGACCCTTGTCTAGCCTTTAACATGGGCAAAGAATTCAGTGTTGCTTTCCCTCCTGCTGCCTTTTTTGCAAGACCTAGTCCCCCTGAATTTATGTCAGGCAGGTTTGTGGTGTACCAAATCACTTGGGAAAATGCAGATGTCAGTAAATTGCCTCTCTTAACCTGTGTCACACGAGTCAAATGTCATGCCTACCACACAATGCTCAGAAAGGTGTGCGTGTTGCAGCACCTGTTGGCTTGTCCTCTATAGAATGAGATGTAGAAACTCAAGAACAGGGAAAAAAAAAAATTTGGATTTCTCCAAGTTGGCTGATGTGACCCTGTGCCACCTACCAGTGCTCTGGCTGTGCCCCAGCGATGTGATACTCCAACAAGCTGAAAGAGATGGCTCTCTCCACTTTCTTTTGACCTTGTGAGGCAATCCAGCAGCTGCCTGGTAGGGACCAAATGGCATGGGAGAAGAATATCTGCCTCCCACCTGCTTTCCCCAAGCTGCCTGCCACAATGCCACCGTGCCCAGTGCTCCCCCGGGAGGCAATCCCAGCCCTGGCCCCATCTCTGTGGAATACCAGGACAGTGTAGCTATAAGGTAGTTTTCTCTTCTTCAAAACATCATTAGGATTGAAAAAATGAATCTCTTGCTTGCACATTTTGCATAAATACATGGTAAGTTATCAATTGATGTTCAAATAGCTTAATTGAGTTTGAGGGGGGGAGAGGTCATTTAATTGGTCTATTGAAATGTTAACAGAAACAGATATGGCAAGGAATAGACTTTAATGGCTGCAGTGTGGCACTGATGTCTGCATTCACTTGCAAAATTGTTAATTAGGGCACTTTGGTAGTTCATTTGCTTTTGTATTGATGTGCTTAGTCCAACGAGAGAAATTGGGTTTGTGTATGGTATTTACACGGGGCAGCAGAGACTTCATGTACACTCAGGAATAAGGAGAATAAAGTGTAAAGCCCAACTGGTTTCTGAATTGTGCTGGTGCCTTCATTCACATGCTGCCAGTTATGCAAGGCATTTTCCATGAGCTAGTGCATCTTCATACATGGTTAAGTTTGGTACTTCTATATATTTGGCTTCATTTTTTTAATCATTGTAGCAGTGGGCTTGAATAATGCTATAATGTGACTTTAAAACAAAAAAAGTTAGGTATTCCAAGCTTTTAAAACTACATTTAAACAGTTTGTACTGCAAAAACAAGGAGTTAGAGAGATTCATTTTGCTCCTGGAAGAAGGTGTTATCTCCTTAAACGTATACCGAAAGAAAATATTAGGTTGCAATTCCTGGTCCACAGTCATCAGTGCCAGTGAAATTACAAAACCAGCTCTTGGTGTATGCCTGAAGTCCATCGTGCCTCTCTTACAGAACATAAACCTTGAAGGTATTGGCATTTTGAATGTGGGAATGGTGAAATTGCACTGGTTGTCCACCTGCATTTTTTGAGGGTTGTAATTGCACGGATTAATCCCGGTGCTGTTTCATAATAGACTTGCTGGATGCAAAGCTTTCTATTTGAGTTGGCTGCAAGAAGGCTGCATTGTGTACAGTATATAATAATACATTATACTCTAGGTACTCTTTATAAACAGAGGCAGTGAGAAAAAACAAGCGAAGAACCAGGAGCCGGGAATCCTCACTTTTACAACAGGGATCCTGTTGTCCTGCTGCAGCAGGAAGGGGCTCGGAGGGAAGGTGACGTTTTGTAGCAAATAAAGCACCGGTCTCAACAGCTCCCAGATGAAAAGGGCTTTTTGTTGGCCATAAATATTGTGTCACGGCGGTGATTTCGCGTTGGGTGCTGTCTGCGGGGCAGCGCCGCCGTTTCGGGATGGCGCCAGGGGATTTGGGGCGCGCTTTGCGGCGGAGTGTTTCTTTCAAACTCCCGGCGTGCCTGTAGCGAGGGTTGACATCAGCTTCATTTACTCGTATGTAGTTGGGAAAGCACTCGCATGAAGATCACAAATCTGCACGCTGCGGCTATCTGGTTCGCAAGTTTAATCAGAGTCCCAGAAAGTTTCATTGTGTCTGCATGCAAATGTATTTACATAGGAATGGGTCTTGGGCTCTTTAAAGAAGGCAACAAAGTTGAAGACTGAGGCCAACAAATAAATGAAAGTTTCTCTAAATCCATTGGATAATAGAGGCAGTGTTAAGGCTAACCACAGTGTTGAACTAAACAGAGGGATTACTCCTGGGTTTTGCATCAGTTGTTTTCTGCCGGGTGGCCTCACTTGTCAAAAAAAAAAAAAAAAAAAAAAAGTTTAACGGGAGAACATTCACATGGCACGTTGAGAAAAGAAGTATGCTTAATTCCATCAAAGCTCAGAAATCAGTCATTAATTTATTCTAACCTCCGATTGTTGGTCATTTGTGAAACATCTGGCCTTGAAGTCATAGGAACCCAAACACAAGTACAATGTGAGCCCTTCTGAGGACAGGGCTTTGGGGGAGCGGGCGCCGGGCTAGCCTGGGGGGGCGGGGGGGGCGCGTGCTCCCAAAGTTGCAACTGCCTCTTCAGTCCTGAGACTTTGCAACATATTAAAATGAATCCTTCAGTTAATTTACTCACGAAATTAGATTATTGTTCATTTGCATCTTGGAAAAGTTGTGCCATTAAAAAGAGCCACTTTCTTCATGGTGAGTTAGCAGTCAGATATTTAGCAATCTTGCAGCTTGCGAGTCAGAAATAGCTTCTAATGAAGTTGAAATTCGAGATAGAAAATGTATAAAAGCTTTCAGGAAAGACATACCCTATTTTCCATATGGCTAAGTAATTGTTATGATATTTGTTTTAAAGCTGGACTTAGACACTCCTGACTGCCCTCTAATTTGATATGGCTGGTCCAGACGATTCTTCTTGAGGAAACTTTCGTAGCAGAACGCAGTGGAGGAGATAAATAATTTTGCAGCTATAAGCACATTGCGAAGTATAGAAAATAATTCAGTCCTCTCCGCTGTTGTGAATGTAACA
This sequence comes from Cygnus atratus, assembly GCF_013377495.2. NCBI lineage: Eukaryota > Metazoa > Chordata > Aves > Anseriformes > Anatidae > Cygnus > Cygnus atratus. Next base: position 109,358,723 of record NC_066364.1, read on the forward strand.
GTCTCCAGGTTATTTGACTCTGCGAGGAGTTTGAATGAAAAGGAACTGAGTGATTAAAAGCAGATTGGAAATAAAGGTGGCTCCTCGGAGCTGGCAAAACTCTGCCTTTTGTTAATCTGAAAATAATGACTGCTATTTCGTTCTGTGGGCTGGGGTTTTGTTTTCGGCTGGGGAGGGAACAGAGCTCTTCATGTGTAGCTGAAACATTGTCCAATCCCCCGTGATGAAATCCACTGTATTTCACGTGGGCGTAGGGTGAAATTAGAATTTAAATGTGAGGGGGAAATGGAGACCTGGCAATCCACACGGTGGGGGCATCTCCCTTACCTGCCTGTACTTTTTTGTTGTTTTTAAAGGCCGGTATTTCCTTGCTGGCCTGGCAGTTTGTTTCCTTGGTGAGAAAAGAAACTTGCCATTTTGGCAAATGTAGCGATGCTGTCCGAGCATGTAACAGAAAGAAAGAGTTTAGAAGGTTTTTTGTGAAGCGCTTCTTTCTCTTAGTATTTGGTTAGCCTTTCCCTCATTGCTAAGTAAATAAATCTTTAATCCCCATCCCATTGTAAAATTTACTGTATTGGAATCACGACCATTGTAACTCCTTTCAAGCCAGGTTTTATCCTTTCACACTGAAGGGATATCTGCAGTTTTGGCACTCTGACACATTATATTAAAAAAATACAAAGAGCAAACGAGGGCTGAGTTAATACACGTGGATTCTCGGAGCTGGCTTGTTGCTTCCATGGTGTGGCCATGAATTCAGCAACACGAATTCGAAGCACTGGGGATCCCGTCGGTGCTCGTGCACCATGGTTGCACGCACGGGACGCCGACGTGGGAGTCGTGCTCCAGCTTTCACAGCCAGCCTTCCCCAAGCACTGATGTCCAAAGCGCCGCCGGGATGGCAGAGATGAGAGCAGAATCTCTTTAAACAGCTTGTGAAATGTAACGTTTGAAACAGCGCTTTGAGAACGCGCAGATTATGGCTGGTGTGGTGGCTCTTCCCAGCGCTCTGGGAAATGAGCTGTTGACATTCTTTTGGGTCATCATCCAAGATAGGAGGGCAACCGTAAGGATTTAGCAGATAAATTCATCCAAAAAGACCTTTATCCATTTCACTGCGACTTGGAAACATTCATGTTGGATAGCAGCATTAATGTAGCCCTTTTAGCCCTTCAAAGTGAGCCTTATGTTTAAAAAAAAAATAAAAATCAAATGACCGGAGTAATAACTTCTTTAGGTCTTCTGAGAGGTAATTCATTATTTACATAATTCTGGAGTATAAACCAATCTTTCCTTCAAGAGGCTCTGAAATAGAATTGGGATCTTACAGAGGGAGAGAGTCTCTTTCGAATTCTAATCAACTGGATCTGTCTCAAATGCACTCCTAGTTGATTGTAAACAGTGGAATTTAGATTAATTTCTTCTTATCTTGTCTTTTGAAGAAAATCAGCAACATTTTTAAAAGGTTTTATTTTTAAATGCAGTTCAGACTTTATTTTGTGGGGGGATTTTTTGTTCTTTTTTTTTTTTTTCTTGATAAAACAGGTGTTTGGCAGGATGGGTTTTGACAGCCAGACAACGATTCTACATCAGTCTAGGTTATTATGAAATAAATAGGAAAAAAAACTTTTTGACTTGAACTCGAATGATACTATATAGGCTGAATGTGCAGGGAAGGTTCCCACAATGCACTGTGAAAACCTAGGCTAACAAACACCCTGCTGCGTTGAAAACCCCCAAAAAAGACAAAAGCACAATGAAATAGAAAGCTTACCACCGGTAGCTTTCAAAACGACAAACTAGGCAAACTATACATCTCCACCACTCCAATTTTGTCAGAATGCTAATGAGCTTGCTCTGATCTTTACTCGGCTTCCCGTGTTTTCTACATCTTCAAGGACCACATGGCGCTAGCAAAATAAAGACAACTAAATGAGAATTTCGAATGCTTTTTGTGTTGGGACCTGGTGCCTTTCAGTTGACGCACTCGTTGAATATTCTCAACTTAAAAGCGTACAACAGGGGGCTGGGTATGAACTTTTAGCGGGGGAAATTTGTACAAAAGTAAATTAGTGTGATGAGGAAAATATGAGAAAAATTTCTGATTAATTTCCACTCTATAATATCAATGACACCTTCAGCCCCTCTCATACTCCTCTAACAAGAGATGCTGATAAAAGATGAATGATTCTGTGTTGTTCACAGTGGATGTTTAGTGGTTTTTTAATAGCAGCATTCTACATAAAAGGCACCAGGAAGTACTCTGCATTAGCAGTTGAGATCACTAGTTAATAGGATGATGTCTTTTAGCTTTTGTCACAAGATTATTAGAAAGGATGGGTTTCTGTTCTCATCCTGGCATACTTTGGAGTGCTTCTTGAGTACAAGTGCTAAAATACAGGTTTCTCCGTATTGTTTCGCATGCAAAGTAAAAGCCCTTTTAATGCAACACCTTTTACTTTTTTACCAGGTGATTTTGTCATTGATCTCTTATCTGCCCCCCTTTAGCTGTATTAATCATTTGGAGTGTTCTGCTTCTCAATGGGTGCATAATGATGTATATGTGTACAGATTCACTATCAAAAATAAATCCCTTATATGCTCTGCACCTTCACAAACTTGATTATCAAGCTGTATTTACCAGCCTGCATTATACGGTCTTGAATGCTTCCTACTGGAGTCCATCAGTCTGTAATAGGAATTTGCACTTGGGGAGGGAGGGCTAAGCTAGGAGGAGGTATCGCACTCCCCAAAATAAGTTTTGTCTTTTAAAAACAATTGCATTTGCAATTCTCTTTGGCATTTTCAGAAGTAAATGTGGGTTTGTATCCACTGGTGTTAGCACCAGGGGAGGAAAATTATGAGTGTTCAGTTTTGCATGAGAGATGGGCTCCATTTAAAAGTTGTTTTTGTTACGGTCCTCTCTATCAGCAGGAAGGGATACATTTGTATATTAGTCCCTTTTGTATGCTTGTTTCTCTCTTCAAAATACACTTCGTTGGACTAACTATTGCTCCTACCCAAACTCACGCGTACCAACAGACTGACTGTGCCCTCTCTTGCCACACGGTAAGCTGTGACTCCTTAGGAGAAGCATAGCTGCAGCTGTTTGCTTGGGAAGCAGAAAGTATGAAAAATATCTGTACATATACATAAGGAAAAAGTTGTAGCGAGATAGGGAAATCAGTATGGTCTTTTCATATTTTCCTATCTTACCTGAATCAGAAAGAAGGAATTAATAACACCATGTTTTTTCCAGCACTGTGCCACGATTGCTTTCCACGTGTGATTGTTTTGCTTAGCTCAGTGTGATTAATCTCAGGTGATTGTTTTGCTTAGCTCAGTGTGATTAATCTCAGGTGAACTGAAAGCTGGCCAGACTACGCAATGGCAGAGAGTTGTCCGACTGAATTGTGAAAGACAAAGATGGTTTTGCATGCCGAACCAGAGTGAGAGAAAGGACAGTATAATAATGGCACAGAAAATCAAAAAGTATTGCTGAAAGCAGTATTTTTACCATTGATATTTTTGCATTTAACGTAAAGGGTGAGCAAAAGCGTTTTAAAAAATTCTAGATACATGAATGATGTGTACATGACACTGATTTAGGTTTTTGCTGGTGCCAATTTGTGAGTATTTCCTCCTAGATACATCTGAAGTTTAGGAGGCCAGCAGTATATTACTAATAGCAATTTGTGTTGGGAAGAAGAAAAGGTTTTTGACACTTTAGCACAAGAAGATGGTTTAGTGTTTTATTGTAACTTGATAATATTTCACAAAACCATGCATTGGTAGTTAATGCTTTTTTTTGGACCAGTAACATGATGAAGCACTTCACGAGATGCTTCTCTCTGCAGCATTTGGGAATGTTAACTTGCCAGAATTATGGGAATGGGAGTTTTGGCAGCTACCAAAACTCTGGGTGAGAGAAGTGTGACGACATTTCAGTCTGGGTCACGTTTACAATGTGTTCCATGTTGAGTCTAAGTGTGACTTGACTGCCTTGAATCATGCTGAAGCCTATAGAGCTCTGAAGAAACGCCTGGTAGCATTGAATTCAAGCAGTGCAAAGCCATTCATTAGAATTTGTTAAGGCAAATAAACTGGCACGCTAGTAAGATGTTTTTCTGACGTGAGTTTCCCAGATCTACCCCTTTCATACACTCATTCCTGCACAAGCAGTATGTTTGTAGTTGCTGGGATTTTACGAGCAATTGAGAACTTCTTGAGTTCTTGAGGCTTGTCAGCCTTTCTTCAGTTTCCCTGCTGTCGTGCTGCCTCCACAAAGTCTCTTGCTGGCCAGTTTGTTCCTCTCCAGTCTAACTCCTCCTCGTAGCAGTTCCTGTGAAGCAATCTTGGCTTGCCTTCACTGTAAAGGAAGATCAGCCAGCCGTACCTTTCCAAATGCCCGGCATTTCTACCACTGAGGAGCTCCCACTGAACAAACACGCCATGCCAAACCCCGGAGTGCGTGGTTCTGACCCTCTCATTCACCGCATCTCTTCAGTCTCAGATCTGTGCATTTGCAGGCAGAAGTTCCCAGGAAGAGACCTTTCCAAGACCAGAGGCGGGCAGCGTACATGTTCAGCTTTCCCAGGCCAAGTTCATTAAATTGTAAAGAAGCTCAGCAACGACGATGACCATAGTTATTTTTTTTCTCAAAGCAATACCACGTTGCCGTTGGCTGCCTAAGGACTGAACAAGAGGTCAGCCTCCTCTCCGTGCACTTCCCTGGCTGTAGCCTCATCGTTGCCTTGAAAGAACCTGTCAACAAAGTGCTTGAAGCCAGCTTGAAGAAGAGAGCCCGAACGCAGTACTGCCCACATAGCAGGAGGCTACTCTGGGAGAGCCCTAGGCGCTATGAATAGACTTGCAAGCCTTCCAAAAGTCTTGCAAGACCCAACAGACACTTGCTTCTTTTAACTGATTTCCATCTTTCTTTGTGGTATTGCAGTATAAATGGTCTTTCATGTGGTCGGCATAGGCTTTGGCTTTATGCCTGGAAGTTAGCTTTCTCTGCAACCAGCGCCTGCTTGTAAAGGGAATGGCAAGGAGAAAGGCACTTTGGTCACCCTGGGGCTTCCAGCCCATGGGGCCGCTGCAGTCTACAGAAAGCCCTGTTATTTTCACTTGGGTTTCTCCTTTTTACCACCAAGATCACTTTTTCTGTCAACACTGGAAACCATGGAGCCCCAGGACACCTCAGCCTAGCTGAACTTGCCTAGTTAGCCCTGGGAAGTTTTGGGTCCCAGAGGTACAAACCTGCCAACTCCCAGTAAGACAAGGCATCTTCATTACCATCGGTAGAAGGTCCCATTCAATCAACGCTAGCTGTTAGCTCCCTTCAGACAGCTGTTTGGGTTAAACTCAGACCTGTCCAGTAAAGAAGTGATTTTTTTACTGTCCACCACCCCTTCCCAGCCCCAGGAGAATACATCCCAAAGGAAGTAAAACAATATTTGGTGAAAATGGGCTAATGTAATAGTAGAGCACAGTCCAAAGACTTTCAGGTTAGCTTCCCTCTTACTTCAGGATTGTAACCAGCCATCGCTTGCCATGTGAACAGGCAACTGGGGTGTGAACTAGTCTAAGGAGTAGTCACGAGCCATGGAGTAATTACTGTCACTCGTAACAAAGCATCCAACTCTGCTTTTTGACCTGCAAGCAAAATAGTTTGTCTGCCAGACCATCATCCTGCTCTTGGTGAATTTCCAAGTGTGAACTACTGTTTTTTCCCATCGCTTCAAAGGTTCAAGTGTCCTAGTTAACAGTGCATGTTTCCTGTGCTGCAAGCAAAGGTCTGATGTATGCTTTTCCCAAGCCTGTGCTTCTTCTGAAGTTGTGCTACAGGAGAAAATCTGGGAATAAAGAATTGCAGAGCGTGATGAAGGACACGTGTTGGTTCTGCCCAGTGCTAGGGTCCCTGCAGGCACTATCCTCAGGAAGGAACCGCTGCTTCCTTACAGGAGTCTCTCCAGATTTTTCACTTGAATCTCATTTCTTGCTGTCTGAATTTTGGGCCACGAGCTGTGTGTTTTCTTGGTCTTGGTTGATAACCCTACATTTAAAATACGCTCATTTTGATCAAGCCTAGGCATTCTGTTTGTGATGATTTTCTGTTATTTTCTTGTGGCCGCTCTGTTGACTTGTTGTGTAGAAAAAAAAAAAAAAAGAGCAGTCTTTCAGGCAGTTCATCTTTTGTGGAAGTTTTGATCCTGTGATAATTTTAGGTTGCCAAGACGGCGGGCCACAAATGTTTGTCTTTCTGTGAGTCAGTCCCATTGCAGGTAGAATAAATCCTTGTCTGTGCTGAGATGTGGTCGGAGCCCTGACCTCCTGTTTACACAGCCCTCAAAGTTTTAAATAGGCTCTCTGATTTATTGTGTCTCAGAAGCCAAAGAAATTACAAGTTTCCTGCTTGATATTAAGCTAATTTGATGTGTTCTTGCGATAAAGGAATTCCCTTGGTTGAGGCTCTGTTTCGTTAGGGTTACAGTATTTTAGGGGCTGAAACCGGCAGACAATGCACTGCAGTGCAATTCTGCCTGGCAGATTCTTGGCAGTCGGCACCTACCTTTATGAGACTTCATTGTGTGGACATCAATGTCTCCTTCTCAACTGCTCTCAGACAGCAAGTTAGTTGCCATGAATTTGCCTTTCTAATGTTCCTTAGGCATTTTCCCATCCAGTTCACACTAGGAAAATCATTCTATGGCTTCATCTGATAGCTAGCTCTCCTGCAGTGTCATATATAGAGGACTCCCATCCTGTCTATCTCTCGGTGGCTATTCTTGTTCATTTTCAGTGATTTATAATAACGAAGGAGGTCCCTGTTCAGTGAAAGGAATAAGTATTCTGGAAGAAAGCTGGGCATGGTAATTCTGAAATGGGAGGCATGAAGCTCAAGGTCCAGCAGGTTCATGCTGTGGGGTGCTTACTGCAGGCTCTGTTTTGACACTTGGAGCTTTGAAGAGTTATTTTACTCCAAAATCGGAGTTTTTCCACCAAAGGTTGTCCTCTTAAAGAAGAGAACAGAGAGGTCTCTTTTGGGATGCCTCAGTTTCACTCAAAGGGAAGAGCTGTGAATGCCTAGATCCTCACCGTAACTTGCAGTCGAGTGGTATGTGTTTTGGAGTAGGTCTGGTGTAACTCGTCTTTATGAGGAATATCAGCTGTGAATGTGGGCTTTTCTGCTTAAGTGTTTGTTAAATTCAGTAACTTGCTTTCAAAATGAAAGCTCATCTGTGCACAAACTGTTCACAGTGGGTGAGATGAGAAGACTGTTAAAAGCAGTGGAAAGTCTGCTGTTGACTTTGAAGGGTTCGAGACCTTCCATCAGCCTTTGCGAGTGGCATGACGTTGGTCAGCTACGACACACAATGTTGCTTCTCTTCCCTGCCCGAGCTTCCTTTTTGTAAAGCTGTAATTGCCATGGTGGATCAGCCCTATGATCTGCTCAGGAATATTGTCTCGTAGAGGGACAGGTTCAGGTTGAACCCTGGCAGGGGAAAGAAACTCTGCAGGGGCCAGCTACGGGCTAACCGGTCCCCAAGGATCATTTCAGTCAACCTCTAAAAATTAAAGGTTCCCTCATGTCCTAAAGCAGGCAGATCCAATTACTACCTCTTTTGCTTTTTGTTTGTTTGTTGGGATATTTATTGCTACGGCTTTGCCTCCCCATAGTCACCATTCAACCCGATTTTAATTCTTGCTGAGCTCTTAGTTTCAACATCGCCTTGTGGCAACGAGTCCTACTGGTAAATGACGAGGCTTTGAGGGAAGGCAGTTCTTTTTATCGGTTTTAAACACACCACCTTCAATTTCAGTGCATTTGCCCAGGTTCTTAGGAGACAAGATGAGGCACATCCTCAGACTATTCCTTTATTTGCTATTCATGTTCTCCTTCAGGTAAAAAAGCCAATCTGTCCAGTCGCTCCTAATACAGAAACTCGTAAAAACGCGTCCCCATGATTGGATGAATGCAACTTTATTTTTTTTTTTTTTTCCAGCATGCAAACAAGCACAGTGGTGTAGGTTTTCGAAAGAGCTTCCCGTTAAATTTCTGGAATTCGCCGGCATTTGGACGGCTCTCGGTGGCCATCTCGCCCCTGTCAAACACCAAAATAGAACGGCCCTAGCGAAATTGGCCAGTTTTTGTCATTATTCGCCCCACTCCAGCTCACATGGGCTGGCATTCTCCTGCTGGCCTCTTCACCCAAGTGTGTTGAGTGAAGAAAGCTTCTTCTATTCTGTTTTAAAACTGTGTGTAAACACCAGCAAATGGGGGAAGAATGGGCTCTGTCTTAAGTAGGTTGTTTTTCATGTAGTTCTGTCAAGGTAAATGGGGAGATGGGGAGTTGTCAGTGTTTAACTGTGACACCATGGCACACACTATACGCAGTGCAAATAAAATTTAAAAACAATTACTGCTCGAGACAGCATGCAAAGTGATTTCTGTAAACCTGTTATTTCTTGCCAGATTGAATGGGCTGGTTTGGGATGCTGATAGAAAGCCTTTATTATTTATCTTCTGTAGGTTGTAATTCATTTTTGCACAACAGCTAAATACATTTACATTTAAGGATTTTTTTTTAAATATGAATCTATTGGCTTATCTTGACAGATTTACGATGGTATAAAGTGTAGAGGAGTTACTGTGTTCATCCATTTACACTGTAAACTAATCTTGTCCCTGCATGTTGCTGCTTTTTCTTCCTTTTAAGTGGTATTCACAGTGTTTTGTAGCACTTTATTCTCTGTTTTCTTAGCAATGTACAGTTTTGCTATGTTAATCCATATTTGGTTTATCTAATGACTTGCTGCCCAAAAGGCTTAAAAATAATGGATCTAATGGCACATACATGTACTGATAGCTGGCTGATCACAAGGGGTGTGCTGGGAAGTATTTTCAGCAGGAAAGAAAAACAAAAAAGCAATCTCTCTTTCAAATTAGTTCGGGACAGCCATTTGTCCAAACGCTCCTTATTTAAATATTTAACAAAAAATTAGCTTACAGTTCAAACAGAAATCCATTTGTAAATCCTGGAGAAAGCAAAGGGGAAAGGTATTTTATAAAGACTGCCTGGAAGCTGTGCAGCACTAAAATAAGCTAGTCCCTCGTATTGTTCTCAAGAAAAACCTGGTAACATACAAACATGCTTGTAATTCTTGAGCACTGAAGATGAAAATTGCTCAAGTTGTAACTGAATCACAGTCACAAAAATACAATTTGAATACGTGTGATTAACCCCAGGAGAAAACAAAGTTGGGGAGGGGAGGCTGTGTTGTTGTTGTTGTTTGTTTGCCTATTATTAAAATTCGGGCTTCCTAGGACAAAATCACCAAACTGCATCCTGCAGCCTTGCTTGAAGCCTGCGCAGGAGCTGTTGAAGCGTGGATCCACACCTCTGAAGCCAGTGGGAGTTTCTTGGATCCGAGGGCAGAATTTAGTGTCCTGGGCTAGTGCAGGCTTGGTGTTGGGCTCGCTCCTAATCGCCGAGGAGGGTTCTGGTAGATGTCAAGTGAAGGGAAGAATAGAGCACGCATCCTTCACCACTCAAGCCAGACAATGAAATTAGAAAATGGCACTGAGAGTTGATGTGAGAGAATTCCCCTGGATTCCTAGAGGAAGAATAAAACCAGAGTGTATTGATTTAAAACAAAAACAAAAAAAAAAAAAAAAGGAAGGAAGAGTGGAGGAAGAAAAAAGACAAAAACTAAATTAGAGAAACCTTGCCAGAATTCGCCTCAGAACATATCTAGTAATAAAGCACAACATCAAAGGCTGTATTGTCTGTTTACATAAGGACGTGTGTACTTACTGTTTCGCCTCAGTTTCTGGTTCAGCCTTTCTCAAATCTCTTACCGTGCCTTGTGCGTGCAGAGGATGGTTGCGGCGCTAACCAGTCTTATTTGAAGACTGCTTTCAGAAGTCATTATTGAGCTATGGGATAAAAAGGTGTAACCGTAATTATGTGTTAAAGAGAATGAATCTGCTCTGCTAGATAGTTAACCAGGTGAGGTTAAACAAGATAAGATGAATTCTGGTCTTTTTAGAAAACTGACAGTCTTCATTTTAAGCTACAATGTAAAGTGCTTTATCCTGAGATTAAGTATTGTGGCAGAAGCTAAAACTGCCTTTTTCCCCTAACGGTGCCAGAATACAACCTCCTTTTCTTTTTGCGCTAACAAGACTGCTTTACCACCACAGCCCACTCTAAGTAATTAAATCAATCCTTTGTACTTACCGTATTCTCCTCTAGTGACGGTACTAGATCTGATTATATGCTTCATGCATATTCAAAGTACGGCACTGACAGCTCTTTAATGAGCTCTTACTTAATCAGTACGAACAATGTTCATCTTGTTCTTTTTTGCCTCATACATTAGAGCTAGGAACAGTTGGGGAAAAAATGAAACATCCAGCATTCATTTGAAAAATATATTGTACTTTGAAAAGTGTCTAAGCTGGGGAAGTTGCATTCTGCCCTTTAAAAGTCTGATGGACAAATTGGATTACTAGTATTGGATTAAATAACAAATGGTTAGAGGAGAAATGAGAAAAGCTCGCTGTGATCACAGGCTTTAATATTTTTTGTTACTTATAAAGCTGAAGGGGTCTTTAACCAGTTATTAAAGTCAGGATTAATTTGTAATGGTCCAACTTACTAGCTTTAAAAGGGTTTTGTTGTTGTTGTTGTTGTTGTTGTTGTTGTTGTTTTTTATCCAAAACAATAGTGTAATGCATGTATTATGGACCAAAATTTAAGTTTAAGATCCGTGGGCTATTTATAGATTTTCATCCTCTTGTCCTGGCTCAGATAAAGGGTTTGCATGCAGGTATTGATTTGTCCTCAAACATGTTTTTCGTTTCATTTGAATAATCTGTACAGTATTTTTCTTTTCGGAGAATAAGACATATTATTCCAATTTTAATTTGCAAACCTTTTCAGCAAGTAAATTAAATCCTTGTTTTACACTTGGAAAGCGGAAACAAAAATGACCGCTGCAGCAGCGTGGTTTTACAGGGTGCAAATGTGAAATAAGGTGGGGGAAAGGCTTTTTTTGTGTATGTTGGTTTAGAAAGTGCAAACTTGAGTTTAGCTTGCAATACGGCTGTTGAAATAACACTGAGTTTTTCTTTGTTGAAAGTGTTTTGCGTGCATCCTTCCACCAAAGGGGGGTTGGGGGGGGGGGGGGGAGTAAATTAGCTAATGGCACCGGATTTGCTGAAAACAGTTATTTAAAAATTATATGTATGGCAGTTCATCTTTATTTTGCTTGCCTGGGAAAAATCTGTTTCAGCTCCGTGCACAAGAATTTAAAAGCTCTTGGTCAACAGCAACAACAAAAAAAGGAAATATCACAATCTACTGCTATTAATATTGCTCACATGTGTCATTTCACTGATCAAAAAGGCCTTCACCAGGGTACAATTGGCCTTTTTCCAAATTGCAAGCTTTTTCTCAGCTTTTTCTTTTTCCTCTTTCTTCTTTTGTTGCTGCCCAGGGATTTGTGCCTATCGCAGCCACTATCACATGACTGGTGTCAGGGCATCACATGGGCCAAAGTGAATACAAAAACAGCTACCCGAAAAGATTAAAAATTCTGTAAAACAATACAGACTTTGTTAACTTGCTTTAAAACAGCCTCGTCAGAGGATATTCCACAGGCTTTACTGGCAGCGTAGAAATATCAAATAATAACGCACCTGGTAAGGTCTGTGAGCTTTACCTACATCTTTTCTCATCTTTTCTCGTTATGCATTGCAGCCAACTTAGGAGGAACGTCTTAAGAGAAAAAAGTTTTTCTCTTAGGTTTATGTCCTACTCCTGAGACTGCGTGTCGGGAAATTAAAGTTCAGATCCTCAGCTGGTAGAAATGAGGTTCAAAACTTTTCTGTCCCATCTCTGTGTGTCTATTTGTAAAGGTTTGCAAAATGAAATGCAGCAAGGGCTTGCATTCAGAGTGCATCTTGTATCTGGAGATCCCAGACCATCCCTAGGAACAGCAAATTTGGTGCCATAAATTGATGAAAATGTTACTACGGCCACACAATTCTGTTGTGAGAACTTGTTTTCACCTGCAGTGTGGCAATCTCGTGTGTCACAAAATAAACTGATCGCTTTGCGAGGATAAAGCAACAATCTCTCCCCTCTTTCTTGACACCCCCAAATAAATTCCAGCTAGTTGGTGCACGTCAGTGAAAGCTTGATACTATCGATTATCATCTGCTTCTAAAAGCAGACCCCATTAGTTGGACCGATACAGCGATTCCTTTGATCTGCAACTTAACAGCAAACTATACCTATAGGTCTTAGTCCTCTTCAGGGCAGTGCTGAACTGCAGAATATGATTGTAAGTGCTGGGCGAGTGTGACATAATCTTTTCTACATGAAACCAGAAGTGGAGGTCTTGGGTGCAGAGTGTTTCTACAGGGCAAATTCCTCCCCACATCGCTCCAGCAGAGCCTGGCCACTGCTTGGAAGAAGAACGTGCCAAATGGTGCGACTTCATCTAGCACTTGGGCCCACCAGCTCCACTCCAAACGGACCCACTTCACTCGTAATCTCCTTTTCCTTCCCCCGTGGGGATGCTCCAAGCCCGGAGAGGCCACAGGGTGAAAGCAGGCTGGCTGAGGAGGTGGCTCTGTGCAGGTCTGTGTGTGCACGCTGCCATTGCACACGGGTGTGAACGTGTGCGCGGCAGGGCACGTATGTGCACGCATTTCAAATGCCCCCATCCAGAAGCTGAAAGCTTTCTCTCAGAGAAAACCAGTATTTTTTCTGGTGTCTTTCCAACTTCTGATGCTGGAAACTACGTCTCTGCACCTAGGGATCCTGCAGTTCCCTGACTGTACAGCACCTTGCATCAGAGATTTCAAAATGCCTTGCAAGCATCAAAGAATTAACTTTTATCACCTTCGCAAGCTAGGTACGGGTGGTTATCTTTATATTACGCACAAGCTGCTTAAATGCAGAGATGTGCCCACGGTCTGTCTCCTGGTGAATCAATGTGGAAGCTGGGAGAAGTACTCAGAAGTCCCAGCTTGTGTTCCTTCACCACTGTTTCTTCCGAGGGTTAATTTGAACCTGGGTTTCTTCCCAGGTTAATTTGAACCCTAAGAAATGTGTGAGTTTCATAATTCAACAAGGCCCGTGTCGTTTTTGCTCATCGACCTGAGAGATGAGAAAGGGAGGTCACTACAAACGTGCAGTCTCCACGATGGACTTGGAGGAGTTTCCTCCCAGTCCCCTGGCTGGGTCACCCCGTTGGCCAAGTGACCCAGCTACACCAAAAGGACAGCCACGGACCTCCTGGGTCTGCCTTTCCCCTCCATTGTGTGATGGTGCAGAGGTGGCAACGTGGACTCTTACAAATGCAGAGTCCAGGCAGGTTGTGGAGTCTCCTTGATCCTACCCGGATGGGCACAGGTCGGGGAAGGGGCCACTAGCCCATGTGTATGCACGGGGGGCTCCTTAGACAGCTGGACCCTGGGTGCTCACTTTGACTATGGGTGAGGACAGGAGCAACTCTTTCCAGCTCATGGTCTGGAAGAGTAGCCATAGGCTCAACGAAGTCAAGCAGGGACCCGCGCCTTGGCCAAGGGTTCAGGATTATGATCTCCTCTGCAGCTATGCTGATCCCCACCGCATAATCCTTACTGCCCTGGGTTTGCTTGGGTAGAGCGGATCTTGCCCACAAGGGTTGCTTTTTGTGTTTGGATGTCTCTGATGTCCGAGCGTCTTTTAGCAGCAGCAGGACTTTTTATTGGGAGCATAGCAACAATAGCATTCTTTCAGAAGAATTTAAGATACAGTACTTTCTAAAAGGTGCTTGTTTAGGTGAGTCTGTCAGCATGGTAAAGAAGACTAAAACATATGCTGCAGAGTGTCTGCTTTCAAAGTTTTATTTATGGAGCTATAAGCATTAGGCTTCAGTTCTTGCATTGTAGTCTTGGGATATTTTTACCATTTGAGAACACGCCTTGTAATGTTCAGTGATATTAGAGACGGGTACTTCAGCAACTGAATCGAAATACATGGCTCAACTTGTGAAATGCCACCTAAGTAATGAAATTCCTTCTATTGCAGGAAGAAACACAGAAGAAGAGGAAGCTATGATGCAGGAGTGGTTCATGCTGGTTAATAAGAAGAACGCTTTAATAAGACGAATGAACCAGCTTTCTCTCCTGTAAGTACGGATGGTTACGTGTAGTTACAGAAGGCTGATTTACGGCAATATTTACCCAGCAGATAGACGCAAAAGTTTTTTGCTTTCTCCCCATCTGACTTCAAAATGTTTCCTCGCAAACAAGCGGTGTGGGGGATTTGTGGAGCACGTCAAGTAACTTGTTTTTCTCATATTTCAAACTTGACAATGGAAAGCGTGCAATGACACGAGATTAGCCAGGTCTGTGAAAAAAATCTGAAATATTAAGCGTAGTTACATTTTCAAAGGCCCTACAGTAGAATAAAATTACATTTTAGAAATAGGCAAATAGATTTTTATTGTGCCTCAGATGTGACACATGAAGACTATTCTGAGAGAGCGCAAAATGAGAGTCTGTACCTGCTCCGCAGAAATACTAAATTGCATCCCTCGTTGAGCAGCGCCGGACTGCTGAAGGGATATTAGCGCATCGGTCACGGTGTGGTGGTACCGCCAGTCCTGCGAAGCGAGACAGGTACAGGGAGGACGAATAAACTTTTTTTCTCTAGCACAGGAGAGGAAGGGAGAAGACAGCGCTGGGTTGCAGAGGCACTCTGCCGTCGGCGCTTCTTCTCCAGCTTCCTTCAGTTGAGCGATTCTGTTTCTTTCAGTGTGCCACCTAGTGTAGATGCCTGCGTACTTCCTTGGAAAGAGTCCGTGATCACAAATTTCCTGCCGTGTCTGAACTTGACAGAGGATTCTACCTCAAAATATTAAGCTTTCTAATCCCGTGTCTAATTTTCATTATTCATTAGGGCAGAACGTATGTAGGATAATACTTCCAGCATTATATTATCTTGGTGAATAGGCTGATGCTGGAATTTGTTCATTAGATCCGGGGGAATGTTTTATGCTTAGGACATTCCACAACAGCTGCTCCAAGGATGAATATGAAATAATTATGTCCTGTAGTGCAATAGAGTTAAACTGATGGAATTAGAGCCGACGATGGAGAAAATGAAAAGGCCCTGATACTGAATATGCCACCTGAGCAAGGTTTTAAGTTTGTGTATCATTTGTTTGGAGTAGCTTAAAGTTAAAGAGAAAAGTCAGTTACGAGTCCTAAAATCAATGTAAGTTAAAGGTTCTTTTAAGTGTTTAATGATTTAGTAATTAACATATTGATGAACTTTTGCAACTTGCCTAGGGAAAAAGAACATGACCTAGAAAGGCGCTACGAACTGCTGAACCGGGAGTTGAGAGCAATGCTTGCTATTGAAGGTAAGAGCAGCACTGGGTGTTGAGGGAAAGAAAGCGCTTGCTGACGAAGGTGGCTGCCCAAAATTGCCAACCGGGCAGGCTGCGCCGGAGCCTGGTGGAGAATTAATGCTGGTATTTACATAACTCTGACTGATAGCACGCAACAGGTACACGGGGTCTACAATCCCATCCTAAATTTTTATTCCGGGGGAAAAAAGAAATCAAAGATGTGTGGTAAAAAATACAGTCTCTTTGGAATAAACTTGGAGAAAAGTGATGAGGAGGGTAGGGGGTTCGTTGTTTTCGGTGCGGTAATGGTCTCCCGGCTTTCCTGCGGCATCGCGCTGCTTTTTGTACCACAGAAATGGGAAGGGGCAATCCTTACTTCTGCATGTTGGCTAAGTCTCACAACCACGTTTTGGATAAGTTTAGTAGGAGATGAATGATGAGTTTGTCTCACTGGGGAAAAAAAAAGTCTTGTCATTTTTTTGTGGCAAAACACTACGTTTGCCAAGTAAACATTTCATCAGAGGCAACCTCAGGATTAGTGCAATCCTTTGCACTTATTTTCTCCATTCTCTGCAACTCTCCAGAGTTTAGTCACCTTACCTGAATGAAAACTTATGGGAAGATTGACACACGGGATAAATGAAACAATTGCAAACTTTCCATAGGGCTTTCAAGTGAATTGTACAATAATCCTAGGGATGATTCATAATAAAAAATAAACATCCAGATAGCTTAAACCATTGCTTGCATTATTTTCTTATTTAAATATCTTAAGTGTTTTATAATGCTGTACTGCTTATACCTCTCAGTCACAAATGCTGTCATATAGTTCAAAGATGTTTGCTCAAAAGTTAATCCTTTGGGCTCTGTAAAATGGACCTTTTGTCTAATCAATGCAAATTGATTTTGCTATTCTGTATTGACCTCTTAACCCTTTGACTGTCCATGGTAATTTCTTTCTTCACCTGATAAGGTACCTGATCCATAATAAATCAATTCTAATTAGTTTGGAGACTTCACTGGAAGCATAAGTTTGTAGCAAAAAAGCATCAGGTTTCAGGTAGCTTTTTGCTATCTATCCATCTGTGGTTATATTTTTGCATAAGAACTACCCTCACTGTATTCGTGGATAAACTTGAATCATAAACACATGCATTGCTTTCAGCAGAGAAAAGCCAGATTAATTGGGAATCATTCTAATGAAATATTTAAAACGTAAAATACTCTAAAACCAAAGAGGAGTTGAGAGATACTGGATTTAAATCTTAAATTTAAATGCTTAATTGCCTCTTACACGTGCTTCTGTCTTGGGATGTCATAGCAGCAGCCTGTGAGTGTCTAGCAGCCTTTGCCATTCGCGTACTGGCTTGAACAAAAATCTTTCTTTTTTGCAAGTTCAGAGAGATGCCAAAACCCAGAAAAGTCTTAGTTTTTTTTCCGTTTTTCTTTTTTTTCTTCTTTTCTTTTTTCTTTTCTTTTCTTTTCTTTTCTTTTCTTTTCTTTTCTTTTCTTTTCTTTTCTTTTCTTTTCTTTTCTTTTCTTTTCTCTTTTTTCTTTTCTTTTCTTTTCTTTTCTTTTCTTTTCTTTTCTTTTCTTTTCTTTTTTCTTTTTTCTTTTCTTTTCTTTTCTCTTTTCTTTTCTTTTCTTTTCTTTTCTTTCTTTTCTTTTCTTTTCTTTTCTTTTCTTTTCTTTTCTTTTCTTTTCTTTCTTTTCTTTCTTTTCTTTCTTTTCTTTTCTTTTCTTTTCTTTTCTTTTCTTTTCTTTTCTTTTCTTTTCTTTTCTTTTCTTTTCTTTTCTTTTCTTTTCTTTTCTTTTCTCTTCCCCCCTTTATTTTTTTTTTTTTGCTACTGGTGATATGGTAAACAGGGGCTTAGGGAGAAAACGTGTAGGTGCTGGTGAATTTTGGTTTTGTATTTTATTTATGCAACAAAGTCTGTGCTTAGCGTTTTAAGCCTTAAAAGAGGTTATTATTCTGCTAGAAGTTTTAGCAGCTCTCTGCTTTTACCTAAAAACCTATTAAAGGAGAAACTCTCCTAACAAAACAACTGTGAAATGTCAAAATACATGCTGGTGACACCTTGCCTGAGATGCGTGTGTCAGCGCAGTATTGCTTTCCGAGTCTGACATATGCTTGAGTGCAAAGATGCACTTTTTTGGAAGCGCCAAGTGCAAACACGCCATTTACAATGAGCTTTCCCCGAAGAAGAATTGGCTGCCCCAGCAGCACAGGCTCTGCGCTCAGAGGCCATTTAGCCGATTGCTAATGAGCAGTTGGGCTCCGGGAAAGAGTTGAAAGGACAGATCGCACTTTTGCCGGCACCGAGTCCAACCCTAAAATGTATGGGCAGGGAAGAAAGAGAGAGAGAGAGAGAGAGAGAGACAGAAAATAAAATAACAGGACGGGACTGGTCGGTTTGTTTGTCTAAAAGAAAGGATTGTAAGGCAGAACGCACCAACCCAAACTGGAACTTAAAAAATAATAATAATATCTAAAAAAAAAGCCTTTGAAAGGTAATAATTACTGTTTTGCTAAATTGCTCTAACTCTTCCACGCGTGACTGTGCTGTTTAAAAATCCATCAACCCGTTTACTTAGCTGGCCGATGACGGGGAGGGGGGAAAAAAAAAAAGAACAAGAAGGAAGAAAAAGAGAGGCAGCAGCCTGGCAGGAGGCAGATAAAGGCTCGGCGCTGGCCCCGGCAGCGTGCGGGCAGCGCCGGCCGATGGCACCGGGAGCTGCGGGGCGCGGGGATGTGGAGCCGGTGTCCTCCCGTCCAGCTGCTAAAACGGAGGCACAGCAGGCTAAGGACGGCCACCGAGGGGGGGTAAAATTAAAAAAAAAAAAAAGAGTCGGACTTCTTCTTTTTCTTCTTTTTTTTTTCCCTCCCACTCAGCCGCAGAGATAAGGGAGGGCGAGCGGAGCGCTGCCTTCATGGGGTCGCGGAGCGCTGGGGGCTTCAGCCGGGAGCTCCAGCCGAGGAGGACCCGCCATGCCTGAGTGCCAGGCCACAAAAACCAGAGGGCACGGGGTTTGCCCGGACACGTGTGGGCAGCGAGGTGCTCCTCCTGCCTTCCTGGAGGCCGGCAGGCTGCCGCGGGCACGACTTTCCCAGCCCCGCTTCCAGGCCCACGGCGGCCGAGCAGTGCCTCGCTTGCAGCCACCTTTCCTCTGGCTTCTTCCCCCTCCTCCCCTCCTTTTCTTTTCTTTTTTTTTTTTTTTTTTTTTTTTTAATTCAAGATTTAATGCCTCCTTAGAAAAGATAAGTTCATTTTTGCACACCTTGGGGTAGCGTGTTCATTTTCTGCCCAAGAAATGGATCTTCTTTAGGATTTTGTACATCTTGATTTATTCTTGGCTTATAGTTTGAAGTGGGTGCTCTTCTAAAAGGATTTATGCATAGGTTCACTATTTTTGTAGTTATGGTTTATATGATAAGCTTTTTATATTTAAAATCAATATGTAATCCTGTGGAGGAGCTTATCCTCTAAAACCCCATTTGTAAATCTATTTTAGCTTTGTTACACCGCACAGCCACAGTATTCCATAGATTGATTAGGTTCAGCAGCAGAATCCTATCAAATGGCCTGCTCTGATGATGATGCAAACTCTTTCAGGATTGCTAGTTGACTGGAACTAAAGATAAGACTTGACTGCAATCCCCCAATGTGCTCTTTACAAAACTAGTGTTAATTTTCATCAAAGTGCTGGGCTTATTTATTAAAGTGGCGGGGCTGAAGGTTTCACTACGAGAACTTTCGACCATTTCTATGGGAACCGGCCGGCCGTTTGCTCCGAGTAATTATCAGTTTAAGCAGTGGGGGAAAAAAAATAAAAAAAAGACAATATGAAGTCAACGAAGATGAATAATTGAAAACATTTCTGCTTTCGACGTGAATTTAACAAACTCCGCAATTTCAAACCGTGCGGTGCAGGGGCTCCGGCTTCCAGCACTTTTAGCTTGCAGCCCGCCTCGGATCTCTAATCCCGTTTTTGTCCAGAGCGTGGCTTTTCCACCAGTCCGACTGGGAAACCTTCAGGTTAGCCGGGGTTTGTGCCTCGCCGTGGCCGTGCGTGACCGGCGGCGTGGGCGACCCGGGCTCGGGAGGCACAACAGGTAGGAGTCGGACTCGGGGATTTTTGCACGCAGGGATGCTGCCCCAAAACGCCGCCTTGTTGGACACACCGAGCTCGCCTGCGAGCTCCTACTCCAACACTTTGCTCCTCTCCTACCCTACTGCCAGGTGACTTTCTGGCCGAGAGGAGGGGGGTCCGGCTCCTTTTCCAGGACACCAAGTAAAGCCCTGGGTGAATATTCCTGCTGCCGGGTTGTATCTCAGCCGCTAGTAACCAACGAGTGCAGAAAGTGAGGGGAAAAAAAAAAGAAACAAAAAGCAGTTTTGTCCCGTGAAGTGTGGTGGTGTTGAGCCCACGGGGCTGGACAACAAAAAGTGCCTCTTCTTGGGGAGGGAAAATAGCAGGAAAATCGGCAGCGAAGGGCTGAGCACCAAAATGTCTCGCCGGGCGTCTGCTCTCCCGAGAGCTGAAACTGCCGAGGAAAGTGGGGAGCCGAGGGGAGGCAAAAAAAAGGAGAAAGGAAAAAAGAAAGAAAGGGAGTGGCTCCAAAAAGCAGAGTTTTTCGGCTAACCGAAAGCGCTCAAAATCGCCTCCTCCAGCTCCTTGACGGAAACGGGGGAAACTTAACCCAAAAGTCGGGCCGGGTTAAAAAAAGAAAAAGAAAAAAAGTTTTGTCCGTGCCCCGCGGGGTTTTTTGGTGTTTTTTTTTTGTTTGTTTGTTTGTTTGTTATTTTCCGGTGGTAGAGGCGAGGCCGAGTGGTGCCGCGGGTACCCCGGGGGCGGCCGAGCGGGGCTCCGGGGCGCGAAGCTGCGGGAGGAGGCGGCTGGTCCTTTTCCCTTTTTTTTCCCTTTTTTTCTCTTAATTTCGGAGCCGGTGCCCTCTTTCCCTCCTCGCTCGCCCTGCTATCTCCCTCGGCATCTCCTGCTCCCTCTCTCATTGTTTACCTCCGTAATGAGGGAGGCGGGGATGGCTGCGGCGTGACTGACAGCGCACGGCCCGAGCCCCCGGAGCCGGGCCGGGCCGGGCCGGGCAGGGCAGGGCAGGGCAGGGGGAGAAGCCCCGGGGCTGTCCCCGAGGGGTCCCCTCGGTGCTGCCCGGTTTTGGGGTCCCCAAGGGGGCGGCGAGCAGCGGCTGCCTCCCCCCGAGGGCGCCCAGGGAATTAGCGGGGAAACGAGGCCCCGGCCGGCACCGAGGGGGGGGAAAGAAACGAAACGAATTGGGGGGAAAAGAAAAGAAAATAAGTAAAATACAAATAAAGGGGAAGCAGCCGGGGGCTGCCCGCCGACTCCGTGCCCGGCGCTGCCCCAGCAGGTGCGCACAGAACGGGGCCGGAGGAGGACGGGGGGGGGGACCCCAGCGCAGCGGGCTGCTCACCGCTGGGTTTTGTGTTGTTTTTTTTTTTTCTCTGTATTTTTTTGTTTTGTTTTGTTTTTTTCTGTCGTCCCTGTCCTCAGACTGGCAAAAGACCGAGGCGCAGAAGAGGCGAGAGCAGCTGCTGCTGGACGAACTCGTTCTTCTCGTTAACAAACGGGACGCGCTGGTGCGGGACCTGGACGCCCAGGAGAAGCAGTGAGTGCGGGGCCGGGGGGGCACCCCCGCGGCGCCTTCCTCCCCCCCCCCCATCCTCCTCCTCCTCCTCCTCCTCCCTCCCGCCGCCTCTCTCCGCAGGGCCGAGGAAGAGGACGAGCATTTGGAGAGGACCCTGGAGCAAAACAAAGGCAAGATGGCCAAGAAGGAAGAGAAATGCCTCCTCCAGTGAGCGGCCCGCCCGCGGCGCAGCGCGGCTTTTTCAGACGGCTTCAAAATGCCGGCTGGGGAGGGGGGAGGGGGGGGGGGAGGGGGGACGGACAAAAAACAAAAAAAAGAGAAAAAAAAAAAAAAAAAGGTTTGGAAAACGAAATTGTAAACTTTTTCCTCTTTCTTTACGTTTTCTTAGGCCAGAGCTAGGCTGCACCGGGCCCCGTCCCGTTGTGGGGTTTTGGGTGTTTTGGTTTTTTTTTAGTTCTCCCTTTTTTTTTTTGGGTTCCCATCCCCGGGGGGGGCCCGCTGAACGCGGCTTTTTGTCGTCCTAGGGTTAGAGAGGGGGGTGGGAGGGGGGGAACAGCCACCACCATCATCATCCTCAGCCGCCGGGGTCGGGCCCCCCCGATGCCATCGCCCCCGTGTCCCGCTGTGTCCCGTCACCCCCCCCCCCCCCCCAGCCTCGTTTTTATTTATTGCGCCCGGGCGGTAAAACCCCGGCCCCCCCCTGCCCCCGCGTGTGCCCCCACGCGTGTCCCACGTCCCTCGGTGGAGCTCGCCCCGGTTATTTATTACAGCCCCGAGCCGTGACACAGTTTGCAATAAAAGCCGAATCTTTCTTACCGTGACCGCTGCTCGCCTCCTTCCTTACCTGCGGGGCCGGGGGGCGGGGGGCGCCGGGGGGGGGGGGGTGCCGTGGGGGGGGGGGGGGGATAAAATAAATAAAAGGAATAAAACCCAAAAAGTTTCGGGGCTGCTCGCGGCGGGGAAGGTCCCGCTGGGGCCGGTGCGCGGCCGGGACGCTGCGGCCCTTTATTTGGGGAGGGGGGGGGGGGGGGAAGGAGGAAGAGGGGGGGAGCCCCCCGGCGCAGGGTGCAGCCCGCTCCCACCCCCAAAAAAAGTAAAAAAAATATATATAAAATGAATGATGAAAATAATAAAAAGAAGTAGGAAGGAGCCGGGGCTGCCCCGCGCCAAGCCGCGGAGGATGCGCGGAGCGGGCCGGGGCCGCGGGGCCCTCGCCAAAAACTGCGGTCCCAAAGCTGGGGGGGGGGGGCTCCGAACCCCCCCCCCGTTCCCTCCCCTCCCTCCCCGCGCTGCCCCCCGGCCCCTGCCCTTCCCCAGCTCACCTGGGCGCGGCGGGAGGGGGCTCCGGGGGGCTCCGGGGCGGAATTGGGGGGCCGAGGGGAGGCGGGGGGGGGGCGCGGGGAACCCCCCCAGGCCAGGGGCGGCGGCGGGGCGAGGGGTGGGGAAGGGGCGGTGAGGGGAGCGCGGCCGGGCCGGGCACTGGGAACGGCCCCGGCGGGAGCGGGGCAAAACGGGGCCGGGGGGTGGAAGGGGGGGCAGTGTCCCCCCCCCCGGGCCTTCCTCCTCCTCCTCTCCTCCTCCTCCTCCTCCTCCTGCCTTTTCTTTCTGTGAATGGGCCGCGGCGCCTTTGTTGCGGGGAGAGGTGCCGGTGCCTTCGGGGGGCGAGCGGGGCTCTGGGGAACCTGCCCGGACCCCCCCGCCTCCAGGAGCTCGGCCCGGGAAAAGGAAAAAAAATAAAAAATAAAAATAAAAAGGAAAGAAAAAAAAAAAAGGGAAAAAATAAGAAGAATTAAGAAAAATTAAAAAAAAGAAGAGCGGGGGGGGTGGGAGCAGAAGGAGAAGCGCGACTTGGCCGCGGCCGGCGGTCAGCGCCTTTGCGCATCAGCGGCTCCCCCGCAGCGAGCGGGGCTGAGTTTGCCCCCCCCCCCCCCCCCAAAAAAAAAGCCCCCCCCGATTCCCCCCCTTCGCCCCCCGCCGGCCCTGTCCCGCCCGGAGGAGCGGCGGCTCGGCGGTGCCGCGGCTCTTGGCTCGCTTTTTGCCTTCGAAACCCAAAAGTTTGGGATCCCCGCGGGTCCCCCCCGCGCCTCCTTCCCCCGGTGCCAGGCGCTGCGCGGGGGGCGAAAACTTTCCGCGAGCGGCTCGGGGGGGGCTCGGAGGGACGGGAGGAAGAGGAGGAAGGGGGGAGGAAGGTGGGGGGGGGGGAGGAAGGTGAGAAAAGGGGGGGGAAAGGTGCGGAAGGGGCGCGCAGAGCCCGGCGCTGCCCGGGGGCAGGGGCCGGGGCGCGGTGCGGGTGCGCGGGGGAGCGCGGAGCGGGGAAGGTTGGGGGGGGGGGGGCTGATTTGGGGGGGCGGGGGGGGGCCGTCGCCCTGCTCTGCCATTGCCCGGGCTGCTGTCAGTCAGGCGGGGAGCGGCCGGGGATTGGCGCCGGGCTGGTTACGCACTCGCTTTGCGCGCACATACAAGGCTAGGGCGGCGGGCAGGGGCTCCATCCTCCGCAGGGCCGCGGCTCCGGCGCCCCGACAGCGCGGCCCGGCCGCCAGGTAACGCGGGGCGCCGCGGCCCCCCGAGCCGGCCGGGGGCTGCGAGGCCCCGGGCATCGCCCCCCCTCCCCAAGCCCGCCTCTCACCCCCCCCGCCCCGGACCCCCCCCCCCCCGCGGTGACCCCCCCCTCCTTTCTTCCCCCCCTCCCCCCCCCCCCTTCCTCCCCGCCCTGCGCGCAGCCCCCGACGGCCCCTCCGCAGCCGCGGCCCCGGAGCCGTCGGGGGGCGGGGGGTGCCGGGGGGGGGCGGCCCCGCTTTAATTCCCCCCAGCCCCGTCCCGGCTCCTTGCCTTCGCGCGGCGCCGGCCCCACCTGCGGCCCGGGGGGTCCCGGCCTCTGCCGCCCCCCCCGGGGCTCCGCGGGGAGACCCCAGCCCGGCCCCCCCCAGGGCCCCCCCTCCCCGCCGCCCGCTCAGGCTCCCGCGCCCCTCTCCCCTTTTCCCTCCCTTCTTTTCCCAACTCTCGGCCGCTTCCAATTAAAACGTCCCCGGCCGCTCGCTTTTCACTTAATTATCCTTCCCTCCTCCGCTCCCTCCTTCGGGTTCCTAATCCAATTACCCCGCTAAATAATTGCTTTATCTCTCCCCATCCCGAGGAGCCCCGAGCCGGGCTGCGCGGCCCCTGACGCCGCTCTCCGCTTTCTCCCCAGGAGCTGCGGCCTCGCCCGGCGCCGCCGGGACCCCCCCGCAGCCCCCAGCCTGCGAGCGGCGACCCCCGGCCCGGGGGAACCCAACCCGGAGACCCCCAGCCCGGGCACCCCGCGGGGACCCGCACGGGACGGGCCGGGACCCACGGACGGAGCCAGCGCCCCACACCGCCCGGCCTCGGCGGCGCTCAGCGCTTATTTCCCCCTCGCCCGGGTTTTCGTGCTTTTTCGTTTGGTTATTTTTTGGTCTTTTTTATTTCCCCCCCGACTCCACGCATTCGTTTGTGGTTTTTTATTTTTTGTTGTGTTTTATTTTTTTTCCCTCGTCTTTTTTTTTTTTTTAATTATTACTGCTTTTTTTATTACCGTTTTTACATTTTTCTTTTCTTCCCGCGGGACGTTGGAGGGAACCCGCCCGGCTTTTAGCATGATGTCTTACCTCAAACAGCCCCCCTACGGCATGAACGGGCTGGGGCTGACGGGCCCGGCCATGGACCTGCTGCACCCCTCCGTGGGGTACCCGGGTGAGTCCCCCCCAAGCCCCCTCTGCGCGCACCCCAGGCTGGCGGCACCTTCGGCAGCCACGTTCCCCCCACCCCGTTCCCCAAGATTTCGTTTGCTCCCGTGGGGATTTTTAATTTTAAACAATCTTTTTTTAAAAAAAAAAAAAAAAAAAGAGCTACGACTACTGACGAATGATTTTATTTCCCCACAACGAAATCTCCCCGTGCCCCCCACTGGGGCTGAACCCGACCCTTCCCCAGCGTTTCACCACTCGCCCTGCCTGCAGCGGGACGGGATCCGGCCCCATCGGGCAGCGCTCTTGGGGCTGGGGAGCTGCTTTGTAGGGTGGTGGTGGGATAGGACGGTGGGTGATCCCCAGGCCCCTTCCCCGGGAGGGTTGGGGCTCCTGCCGTGCACAGGGGGGTCCAGTGCACGCAAGGGGTCGGTGGTGACCAGGTGCGTGGCGGTGCTTGCCCCCAGCCACCCCGCGGAAGCAGCGGCGGGAGCGCACCACCTTCACCCGCTCGCAGCTGGACGTGCTGGAGGCGCTTTTTGCCAAGACCCGCTACCCCGACATCTTCATGCGGGAGGAGGTCGCCCTCAAGATCAACCTGCCCGAGTCACGAGTCCAGGTACCCGTGGGGAGAGGGGGGCTGCGGGGGGTGCCCTGGATCGCCCAGCCCTGAGCTTGCTGCCGTGCTCAGCGCTGCTGCCTCGGGTCGCACGCAGGCTCCTGGCGGCTTGGCTGTCCTGCCATGGTGCTGCCTTGGGGAAGGGGCTATAAAATATAAAAATATTCACCTTATTTACCTTATTTTTATGTATTTTCAGTCTTGAATTTAATTTCCCCCCTGCCTACTGCCGGGGGTTAGCAGCCCACGTGCTCCCTCCGGTGCACCCCACCAGGCTCGGCGTGCTGCTCCCTGGGGAGGGATGCTTGGTGGGGTGGGATGTGTGAGCAGGATCCTTCCCCAGGTTTGGGGGGGGACAGAGGTCTTTTGGCCGAGGGGTGCAAGCCGGGCTTACGAACTTGTGAGCGCAACTCTGGCGTACACCCCTGTGAATTTTGTCTGTCTGTGGGAAGCACAAGGCAGGACGCCCCGTTCCCAGCCGCCCGCTGTTGGCAGCCTTGTTTTTTTGGGGGGTTACATGGGGTGGCCGGGCACCTGTCGGGGTGCAGGCAGAGTGGTTTTGGGGTGCAGGGGTGTGCAGTGTAATGGCAGGGTGCGGGTGCTTGGAGTGAGGTCGGCTGTGGGGATGGGTGTGCTCAGGGCGAAGAGGGGACGGGGGACAAGCGAGGGCACCAGAGGTCCCCCCACTTGTCCCCTCCTTGCCCCATTGCTCACAGCCCCCCTGTTTTCCGCCCCCCCCCCCCAAGGTCTGGTTCAAGAACCGCCGCGCCAAGTGCCGGCAGCAGCAGCAGAGCGGCGGCGGGGCCAAGAGCCGTCCGGCCAAGAAGAAGTCGTCCCCGGCCCGTGAGAGCTCGGGCTCGGAGAGCAGCGGGCAGTTCACGCCGCCGGCGGCCGCCTCCAGCTCCTCAGCCTCCTCCTCCTCCTCCAGCTCGGCCTCCTCGGCGGCAGCGGCAGCTGGCGGCGCCCCGGCCTCCCTCAGCACCCCGGCTTCGTCCATCTGGAGTCCGGCCTCCATCTCTCCCGGCGCTGCCCCGGCGGGGGTGACGGTGCCTGAGCCCCTGCCGCCGGCCGGCGCCTCCTGCATGCAACGCGCCGGCCCCACCGCCTCCGCCAGCTACCCGGTGTCCTACGGCCAAGGCGGGGGGTACGGGCAGGGCTACCCTGCGCCGCCCTCCTCGTCCTATTTCGGGGGTGTGGATTGCAGCTCCTACCTGGCCCCCATGCACTCCCACCACCACCCCCACCAGCTCAGCCCCATGGGGCCCTCCTCGGTGCCGGGCCACCACCACCACCACCCGCTGAGCCAGAGCTCGGGCCACCACCACCACCACCATCACCACCACCACCAGGGCTACGGCGGCACCGCGCTGCCCTTCAACTCCTCCGACTGCCTGGACTACAAGGAGCCCGCCGCCGCCGCCTCCTGGAAGCTCAACTTCAACTCCCCCGACTGCCTCGACTACAAGGACCAGGCGTCCTGGCGCTTCCAGGTCTTGTGAGGGGTCGCCCCCTGCCTCGGACCCCCTGCCCCGGGCGTCCCGCCGGGCCGCGGCTCCGTTTCGTCCTCCCCCCCCCTCGGTGAGCGGTGCCGAGGGGCCCCCGTCTCTCCTGACTGATATTTATTTGCTTCCCGCACCCCTCCGGCGGGTTTATTATAATTATTATTTTTTTAAATGGAACAGAAGAAGAAGAGGACTTTTAACAAAAATAATTAAAAATTAAAAAAAAAAAAGGAGGAAAAAAAATAGAAACTAAATGCCTGCCGTCTCCCCGGGGCCCGGGCTGGCTCCTGCCCCCTGGCAGGTGGGGTCCCTTGGTGCCCCCCTGTGCAGGAGCCCCTGGTCCCGGGTGCGCCGGGCTCGCTGTAAATACTCGGCTCCGTTGCAGGGACCGCCGTCATTTTTAGTTGACGCTCTCGGGTTGGCGTTTTATCACGAGCCTAACACGAAAAACAAAACTTTAAACTATTTTTTTTTATTATTATTAAATTTTATTTTTTATTTTTTTTCCCCCTAAAGGTGATTCTGGCCCCCACCCCACCCTGGGGCAGCAGGGGTCCCACATCCTCTGTCCGTCCTGTCCGTCTGTCCCCGCGGGGCCGGGGCGCTGAGGTCCAGCCTCGTCCTGGAGCAGGGGGCAGCAGCTGGGGGGGCCACAGTGGAGGAGAAGGAGGAAGGGGTGGGAAGGGCTGCTCGGCTGATCCGCGACCCGCAGACCAAAAAAAGAAAAACTTTTTGAAAAAATTAAAAAAATAATAAAAAGAAAAACAGGAGGAAAACAAAAAACGGCTTTGGGTTTTGATTGCTGTGGTTTGGTGTTTGGGGTGGTGGGGGCAGCAGCTCTGTGTCGGGGTGAGTGGCGGGGGGGGAGTGGATTTTTGTTTGCCCCCCTGGCAGCTTTGCCCCATGGGCAAAGGGGGTGAGTGCGGGGGGGTCCTCAGCCCGTCACCCCCCCCCCACCTCCCTGTCTGGTTTTGGGGACCACCCCGCGTCCCCAAACGAAGCCCAGCGTGAGGCAGCCGGTGCTGCCCCGTCCTTCCTCCCCATGCCTCCTCTTCCCCCAGGAGGGTCCCGGCAGGACTGAGGTGCAAGGACAGGGTGTGAGGGAGCTCCCCCCCGCCCCCCTGCAGTTGTGTGGGCTCCGGGCTCCTTTAATTACCGCTGTTAATTGGTTTCCCCACTCATTGCCCCCCAGCCACTCATTGCCCTCCGCGCTCACCTCTGCGGGATGGGGACGGGGACGGGGATGGGGTTGGGGTTGGGTGAGCGCTGCCCGAAATGCCCAAACCTGGCACGCCGGGGCCCAGGGGCAGGCCTGTTGGGGGGGGGGGGGGGGCAGGGGTGCACGGGGGCATCCCACCGGACGCACGGACACGCAGACAGACGGACAGGCGGAGCGGCAGGCGCGCCAGAGATGCTCGGCACCGCGACTTCAGCCCCGGCTCCCGGCGTTTCCCTCCGTGTCCGCCGCCGGCTGCGTTTGGTCGGGACTCGGTGGGGGGGGGGGGATCATTGCTCACCTGCCCCCCCCGCCCTCCCTCGCCCCCATTTCTTTCCCATCCTCTCCCCGCAGCTTCTGGGGGCCGGGGCAGGGGGACCGCCGCTGCTGCTGCTCCTTCCCAGTTCGTCAAGGTGCTTGGGGCATTTCCACGTTGGTTTGTTTTTTTTTGGGGGGGGAGATTTTGAAACACCCCCAAATCTCTGTCCTGCTCCCCGTGGTCGTGTATTAGTGCCTGCGGCAGCTGGGACCCCAATGTGCCCCCATCCCTGGGGGGAGGGTGTGGGGGGGAAGGTACCAAGGCGCTGACATATTACGGACGGATGTTTTGGGGAGGGTTTGGGCATTTTTGTGTCCATCCTCCCCAGGGCACGCAGGTGGAGGTGTCACCCACGGGTGACATGGGCACCCAGTGTCCTGTGCCACCTGGTGCGTCCAAAATAACACCTATGTGCCGATGCGGAGCTCTTCTGCTGGTGGTGCTTGGTGCCTGGTGCCCCTGCACTGCGCTTCCCAAACCCTAAAACCCTCTTTTATGCCCCAAAAAGTTGTTCCATCCCTCATGGTGCAAGCTGAAGCTATGCGTCAGCCCAGAGCCCGATATTTGGTAGCCTTGGTAGCCTTATTGCTCTGAACCTGCCTGCATCCCACATCCCAGCTCCTGCCCCAAAACCACGCCGGCGATGCCTCGGCCGGGCACCAGCATGTGCTGCGGGGCTCACAGCACCTACGGGCGTCCCCCCCGTCCCCTGCTCTGACCTCCGCGTTATCCAGTGGCTGCTAATTCGGGTAGCAGTGAGCGCGTGGTGGAAATCCCACGTCGGTCCCAACCCCTGGATTTCCCAGGCAGCAGCCACGGTGCAGCTCTCTCCGGCTGGGGACGTGCGGCACCACCGCTCTGCCCCGTCCTGGTGCTGCCCAGCCCCGGGCCCTGCCACTGCAGGCAGCCAGGACTTCCACAAGGAAAGCATGGAATGCTTTTTTAGGGCAAAAAAGTGAGATTTTAGGAAATGGCATTCTGGATCCTATGTACATTTCTATTACCACTTCCTGTATATTTTTAAGCTGAAATCCTCTTAGCATGCAAAGTAAATAGATTATGATATACCGGAGGATTAAGCATCGCTGTCTGGTGTCAGATTAATCCCTCGCGCAGACCGCCACTTGTGCTGACAGGAGCGTGGCTGCGGTTCAGCCGGGCGGCTGCACCTCGGCGCCCACGCAGCGCCGGGCACAAAAATGTACATTGTTTTCTATTTTTTTTTTTCAGGCCAAAACCCAATTTCGAGAGGACGGCTGGTGCCGGGCTGTACAAACCAGGCACAAGGCACAGGACCTGGAGTGGGATGAAGCCCTGCGGCCGTGCCCACCTCGCGTTTAACCACCCCAAAAATCCCGCAGGGATGCGGCAGGTCGCGGTTAGGGGAGGCAGATTAGGATCTGGACTCCGACGGGATGACGCTTAAGAGGCTCCGTGTCTTTCTTTTTTTTTTTTTTTTAAAAGGCAAAATAATAGTTATTCAGCTGAGATGATACATCTAGATATGAAAATTGAGAGCATTCTTAGAAAAATGCTGCCGACTGTGAAAGGCTGCTCTTTCACAGAGGCATCCTGAGTGGGGATGTTATCTGCTGGTATCTCAATGGAGCGGTTTTTCAGAGCCTGAAGTGGAAATTCAAATCTGCTTCTGAGTGAAGATTGCTAAAACATATAATGCGGCCAGACCGCCAGAATTTCTCCCAAGAAGTTTTATGATTTGCTCAATGAAACCAACCCAAACCTTTCAGTGTCACACCATAAGCAGGGAGCCACAGTTACTCTTATTTTTAATGCCTGTGAAGGACCCGGGGGTGATGCCACCACAGAGTCCTCCACGAGGATGTGGGGCAATCCGGGCAAGGACACGCTGACACAAAGTCAGGGCTCAATGGGAGGTCTCCTTCTTCACTGGGGCTTCACCTCCTGGTCCAGGCTGGCTGGAAGTTCTCCGAAGGACTTGCCATGAGCTTCACCAGTGAGGTGCTCCCTGCCATGCTTTGACAGCCAAGGTGGTCCACAGGTGGTCACACCAGCCCCAGGTGCACGAGGTGCAGTGAGCTGCTGCCTCCTGATCCCTGCGGGGAGAGGACAAACGGGGTGAGACAGGCATGGGGAGAAGCAACCAGAGACGGAGACTTCACAGTGGTGACCCAAATGCCACCCCAAGCCAGGGAAAAGGGACGGTTCCCAAGAACAGCCCCAGTCCGGTGCCTAGAGGAATGCCCTGAGGTGTGGGGGCTGCCTTGTGGTGCAAGGCACTGCTCCCCTCCGTCACCCCATTTTTACCTTCTCCCCATTTTGTTCTGGGAGCCAGGGCCAAGCCTGCCCATGAGCCCCCTTCTCTAGCAATGGCAAAAGCGAAACTTTATATTTTTGTTAACCTTTTAATTAAAACATACCTCCAGCACCACAACCCTGGGCTGACGCCAGCAAGCAGCCAGCCAGGTTTTTGGAGTTTTACGCGGGAAAGGTGTTTTTGCATTCCTAATGGGAGGCAAGCAGTGCTGCGAGCACAACTACACGCATGTCTGTCGGCGATTGGTGTGTGATGGCAAACCGAGCTCTGTGTTTTTGTACGGCACACGGCAATGTGTGTCACAGATAGAGGTTATTTCATAACGTGGGTTAGCGTGCCTGCAAAGTGCGTGAAATACTTTGCCTTGGGAAGAGCTGCGGCCCCGTGAGTCATTGCTTTCCTTTGACTCACAGCGAGCTGGCTCCTCGCGATGCAGAGAACGCTGGGCGTGGAGCTGGGCACAAAGGGGAACGCGTGCTTGTCCCATCCCCGAGCATCAGAGCTGGCTGAAGGGCAGAGGGGGTGGCATGGCCCTAGGGGGTGGAAGCAAAAAAAAAAAAAAAAAAAACCAAAACCCTTCCTCTCATTCCTGCAGATGGCGAAGGAACCGTGACCAGAGCAGCAGCCCCACCTCACAGCATGGTCCCCTCCAAAAGGAGCACTCTTGCTGGGATGTGGGGGTGAAGACACAATGGCTGGACATGCTGAGTTTCATCCCCAGCTCGGTGTTGTCCCTGCATGGAGGTGGCCATGACATGCCTTGTGCCCTAGACCCCTTCACCAGGTCATCCCAGCACCCAGAGCTGGGTCAGTGCCCAGTCAGCAGAGGGGTTTTGCTGGTGTCCCACTGCTGGGACGGGGCAGGCTCAAGAGGGGACGTGACTGCCTTTCGGTGCCTGAAGCTCTGTGGGCCAAGGGCAGGGGAAGGTGGGCTGGAGAACAAAGCCCTGTGTGGCCACCTCGAGTCCAAGGCCGCTTGGTGGGGCCTTGTTCTTGGCGTCTCGGTGTCCTGAGCACCTCAGGCAGAGATTGTCAGATGTGGGGTTTTGTTTGGGTGATTTCTGCCACTCTCTGGGGGGAGCTTACCAAAAGCCCTCGTCCCACACACTCTGGGCTCTGCAAACATGCCTGGCTGTGCCGTTTTTGCCTGAGTGCTCTTCGCAAACCCATTTGCAAACCTATCTGGTGGCAACAAGGCAGACCTGGCGGTGTCGTGTGGGAAGCCTGTGATGTGGCATCAAGCTCGCAGACGTGAATCAAAGGATGAGGAGCAATACTGACGGGAGCTCTCTCCTGACATCTGCACCTCTCCTGAAGCAGCAGCCCGGCAATAAAAAGCTGTAATAGTCTGACAAGAGCGTATCTCCACGGTGTGGGCAGAGGGCTGTCCAGGAACGGGGGAAGCCAGTGCAAGGAGCTGCCTGCAGTAAGGAGCAGCTCGTCACCCAGGGAAGTAAAACATGAACATCCTGACAGGAGAGCGTCTGCTTGTGCCCTGCAGAGTTCGGCTCGTGGGGCTTTGCATGGCAATGATGCGGGCCTGCTCCAGCGGGCGAAGGGAGGAGCGGGGCGGGAGGATGCACCCTGTAATCGAGAAGCCACTAAAGCCACCTCGGGCCCGCAGGGGTGGGAGGATGGAGGCGGTGGTTTGCTCTGCTCGGTCTCCCCGGGTCTGGGGTGGAGACGAGGAGCCCTTCATCCTCCTGGAGCAGGAAGCGGGGAGAAACCTCGTCCTTGGGCCCGCTCCCAGCAGGCACCGCTTTTTCTGCTGGGGATGAGTCTCAAGGGCACAGTGAAGGTGGGAAGGGAGGAGAGGGAGAGAGGGGGCACAAGTAAGGTCCCAGGGGCTCCTTTTTGTAAAGCTCCCTCCTGTTTTTCCAGGCTGAGGCTGCCTGGTCCCAGCCCACAGATGTGGCTCTGTGGAAGGACACGTATCCTGTCAGATCCTGCTCCTTTTCACTGGGCATGCCTCCTCGTTTCCCTTGGGTGGCACCACATAAAACCTTTCTGGCTGGTCGTTTTGCCATATTATCACTCAGCTAAATAACTACCACCAGGCCCCGTTGACTCCAGGATTTTCCTGCAACCAAGCAGGAGCCGTGTCCAGTCCAGAAGCAGGAGCCGTGTCCAGTCCAGAAGCAGCAGAGAGTCGTGGATCCCATTTTCCAAAGGGCCCAGCAGGTGCTCAGGCCGGTGACAGGGTGCTTGGTGGCCTTGTCTCACTTATTTATGGCTGGGTGCTGCCGCACAGAGCCTCTCTGACCTGACCTAGATAGTTTGCTCAAGACGATCAGCTCACAGCGTGACGCAGGCCGGGAGGGACCTCTGGGGATCACCAGGCCCAGCCCCCTGCCAGGTGCAGGCTGGGCCTCGAGCAGCGTAGCCCTCAAGGCCTCCCCTGTCCCATCTCCAGCCGTTCCTGGAAAACAGGCTGGACACAAGCGCCGAATCCTCCTGCTGCACCCATGCACCGAGGGGACGCGGGTGCCCCAGCACAAAGAGAGGGTCCTGCCTCTTTGCAGCCTCCCGCAGGGCCGTGGGTTGCCTCTAGACACCAAACCTCGTCCGACTGCTCGGGCGCTGCTTGGCCGCCTGACAGCCGGCTGTGCGGGCAGGCGCTGGGGAGGTTTTGTCGCCCGCTCTTTGCAGTTTCAGGGAGGAGAGGCTTCCTCATAGCTGAGCAGCAGCGAGTGAGGCTGTGCGCTGCCACATACCCGTGAAAGCTTGGGTCCGTGTTGTCCACACCTTCACCAAAGCCTCCATCTGCACCAGGTCACTTCAGCGTCTTGCCAGGGAACCGCGACGGGGGACACAAAACCCTCCCCCCGGGTCGCAGCTGCAGCGCTCCTCCTGCAGCGCTGCCTGTGCAAGAAGGGCTGGGCTTTGGGTGTGCTCCCCGTGCGTGGCACCGAGCCCGGTATTGTGAGGGCTTCCTCTGAAGCAACGTGTGGGAAGTGGCGGTGGAGGGACGCCAGGACGGGGAGCAGCAGGGTGAAAGCCTCGGGGACCTCAGGGACCTGGGGGCTTCGGGGATGGGCGCCCTGGCCCTGCCCTGGTGGGGGGGGTGGGGCAACGTGAAATGGTAGCATGGGGACTTGCCATTGAGAGCCAGGTCCAACCAGTGCTGCAGGGCCTGGGTCCAGAGCTGACGATGAACGTGGGTTTGGGGTGAATTTGGGATGGGTCGCACTAAAGGCAGCGGCCAGCCCAGTTAGCTGGCTAGGAAGGAGCCGGGTGCTGGTTTCTGCGCTGGTCCCCAGCTGCTGCAGGACACAGATTTCCATACGCCGGTACAAGTCAGGACAGACGAGTGCTGTAACGTGGCCCCAGATGCACGAAGTTAATGCTGTGTGGATGGCTCTTCTACTCCAAACCGCTGGAGCTCACAAAGGGCATCCTCAGCACGTCGCTTCCATCGTTTCCAGATGCTGGTCTCAGCTGCTGCCTCCCGTCCCTCAGCCCTGCCAAAGCCAGCAGACCAGAGGGGTGGAGACCCAACTCACCAGCTAGTGGCTCTGCAACGAATGGTGAGGTTGGGGCACCCGGACTGGTGTCCCACCAGAATTCAGAAATTAACTTGTGTTAATTTTTTGGACCTGAAGCATGCTTTAAGTCCTTAATTACATGACGGCTAAGTGCTTTTTCTTACTATCGCTCACATTACACAGCCTACGCGTTTGTGCTCATGGCTTTCATATGGTGTCAACCCAGGGCTTTCAAACGAGGTTTTGAGTTCATTAATTAATTCAGCTGCTCCTATCTTACATCCAGCTCAGGGCAGGAGCAGCGAGCTGCTGGCCAGCTGGGCTGCCAGCCACCAACCTCTTCACCATCCCTGCAGCTCCATTTTACTCCTCACCACGTCCCCAGGGCCACCGAGCCACCAAAGGTCAGCCGGGGACCTCCTCTGAGCATGGGGACCTCCCTGCCACCACCACGCCACTGTCACCCGCCCACAGCCCGTCCCCATCCTCCACCCGGCCCACATGCGCTGGGGCCCGCGGGAGGCTGCACAGGTGGGGCCGGCGCGTGCTGTGCTCCAGCACTTTGGGACTGGTAGAACAGCTCTTAGCACGATTTCTCTTGGCACGGCTTCGTAACGAAAGAAAGAAAGAAGTGCCATCCTGCTCCGCTGGGAGGTTGAAGAGTTTCCTTTCTTTCTTTCTCTCTCTTTTTTTTTTTTTTTTTTCTTTTAAACGATCTGTTTGTACCGTGGCCAAACATTGAATGCTTTGGCCTCGAAAATAAAAGTTTCAACAGAGGAGGCTACAATATAGGCAGCCTTCTACCCTTATCCGTCCTGCCGTGACACAGCTCGTGTTTTATTTATTTTTTTTTCCCCCGTAAACGAGGACTGGAGGAGTGCGTCAGTGCTGCACGCTGCTGACTCACCAGCCCCACGTATGTGCTCTGTAAGCACCAACACCAACCCCCCCGGGGCACTGGCCCAGGGCAGGTCCCTGGGGAGATGGTGTGGTGTGCAGGGTCTGGGGATGGGGGCACCATCTCCCTACCTGCATGGGGTCCTCTCCCCTCTGCTCTGGTGGGCTTCTTGTGGTGCACAAGCACGCACAGCAGTGCAGGAGAGGATGAGAATGTAAGGCTGGAGGCTGACGGGGGGGAGAAAGGGCTGGGCCACCTTTTTTTTGGCAGCACCTAGCAGTTAAATCAGCTTAAAGTGATCGTGAAACCCCAAGGTAGGATTTCACGCCTCTCTACCCTGGGCTCGCTATTGAAAGCGCCAATATGCGCACCAGCTAGCTCGAGTAAGATGAATGTGGAGCGAGGACAAGGAGTCCTTTCTTACGTCCCATCCAGCAGCCACTGGCTAATAATGATTTTTGACTTCCACGCGCTGTGATCAGCTCAGCGCCACGGACGAAGCCCCGTCCTAGCAGCACGGTATAGGCAGCATTTCTACCAATTTTAGTGAGAGCCCTGCAGGCAGACAGCTTGCAGGGGCAGGCTCTGGAAGTTTCAGGAAGCTGCAAAATAGAGTAAATAATAATAAGCAGAAATAAAAAAAATAAATGAGAAATGCTTTACCTGCTCTGTAGGAACTGCTCTCAAATTTCCTTAAAAAAAAACAACACAGAAGATCACCGTGTTATTTACATTCCATTGAACTTGCTGAAAAACCCAAACAAACAAGGGCAAGGTATTAGGTAACTCTTTCATGTTTTTGATAGGACACAGCTATTTTATATCCTGTTATTCAATGGCTGAATTAAAATATTTAATACATGGCTTCTGCAAGTTTATACATGTAGGACACGTATATTCCCTCAAACACTACGCCGGGTTAAAGCAACAGTGATTTTTTGCGGCTAGGGCAGCGTGGAGACGTGAAGCCAGTGGTGGGTGCATGTCCCCACGTCCTCCTCACTTGGTGGGTGCTGCTGCACGAGTGGGATGCTCACACTGCAATGCAGCCATGGCCGCAGCTCACCTCTCGTGCTGGGGGCAAGCCCGAGGTAGCCATAGGGTGGTGGGTCTGGGTGCGGGCTGCCTGCCCGGGCACTCCTCTGGTGTCTCGAGAGGGTTTTGCAGCCCGCGTGCTGTCAGGTTTGCTGCTGGAGGTGCTTGGGGATGAGGCGTCTTCGTGTTACGGCTTGAGCTGAGCTAACAGCTGCCCACGTCAGAGAGAAGTCCTGCTGCAGGCACCACGCCTCTGCCCCTCGCTGGCGCTGCCTGCCGTGTCCTGTGGTCCCCGGGCAAGGCTTTTGGCTCAGGGGACAGAGCCTGAAGGAAGGGTAAGGGCCTTGCTCACTTCCTACATACCTGATTGTACAAGTGATGGGACACCAGGGCAAGGCAGAAGACAAAAACCCCCTTGTGCAAAGACCCTTAGGTCCTCCTGCCTGGCTGGCGTTGCAGGGTGACTCTTTAGCTGTGACTTTCTCCTGCTGGAGCACTCCTCTCTTGCCCTGCTGTGCTATGTTGAATCTGCTGTCTCCACAGAGGTATCAAACACTGCTGAAGCAAGACAGCCATGTCTGTTTGCTCCAGAACCCCGTGCAGAAGCAGTGGGAGATGCTGCTGCACAAACCCTGCCATAGCCAAAGCTCTGCTGCTGGAGGACCTGGCCACCACACGCCAAACAACATCAACCCAAACTAATGAACACTTCTCACATCTTGCGTCCACACTGAATCATGAACAGCACTGCAAGGTAAGGAGTTTCACGAGATCAGGTGATTTATTTTATGTCCCAAGAGCTGGGACGAGGAGCTCCAGCTGGGACCTGATGGCTGCTACAGGAGCCGTGGCCTCGTTCCCCTCCCTGCTAAGTACACGCAAAGCAAGCTCGAGGCTTATTTCTCTTCCCAAATTCAAGTTCTTTGTCAAGATACCAATCCCCATTACTTTCCTAGCTCCGTCCTGTGTATATTCAAAAACAACTTGTTTGCTTACCTTCCTGGCTCCCAGGAAAGGGCTTCTCCACCAGGGAGGTGGCATGGTCACCGGCTCCAGACCTCCCATCCCTGTCCTCTGCTTGTCTGCTGCCAGCGGGTCTTTAAAAACAAAACAGAAGTGATAGGAGGGGAGGGAACAAGGGATGAAGAGCTGGGGAGAAGCTGCATAGCCGAGCAAAGTGGTTTTGTTTGTTTCATATCTTATCAAGCACACAGCAGCCTGCATAATTGCCTGGTGACAAATTGAAGCTCTTTTTTTTTTTTTTATCAGGTGCTAGTAGGTCTGCTGATCGAGCATCACCAGCAGCACTTGCTTGGCCTCGCAGTCACTCCAGGACTGTCCCATCAGCCAAAATGCACTGAAATCCATATTGCGAAGGAGCTGCAGGGAGGAACACACCAGCTCTGTGCCATACAAAATGAGGATGGACTTATTTACATATTTATTTATTTATTTATGTTTCTAGTTTCATTTTCTTCACGCATCATTAATCTCTGCTTGGGTAAGCACGCGGAAAGGCAATCCATTCCCAAAGCAGTGGAACTGGAAATCTGGAGGCCGTCTTGCCTTGCCTGCTCGCTGCTCATCCCGCTGTCCAGAAATGCCCTGCAAAGTCCGGGGGAACTTTTCCTCCAGCAAGGACCAGCTGAGCAGAGAAAACAAAGTGAACCTCTCAAGCCAGACCAACTAGAGAGCCCTTGGCCCTCGTTTGGGTGGATTTTCCCCCTCTGTGGACAGAGTCATGTTTACTCTATCACGCTACCATATGTAGGGGTGCAATTGCACCGTGTGTTGTTTGTTTGTTTGTTTTTCAAGGCTGCAGGTCCTCAAAGGTGGCTTTGAGATACAACAGCAGTGAAGTTGTGAGAAGGAAAATGTGAGTGCTTCTGTGTGGCACCCGATTTGTCACCTGCCACCATGCGAAATCTCGCTGGGCTTTGAAAGCACAAACAATATGTTCCCAGCACAAAAAGCCCTTTACTACTGACAAGAACGTAAATAATTAAAGAAAAAGCTCAGATTTTCTCCATCTCTTTGTCTTCCCCTACCCGTTGGGCGATAGCTATGCAAGCAGCTGGTCATCTATCAAGCCACTGAAAGCGACGCTCCTCATCAGCTTTCCCGAGCCGTGTTTAAGCTGCAGTAATGCACCTCTGCCATCGCGCTAAGCTTTATTGGTTCTGCAAAAGAAACTAAGAAACTTCGTTGGAGACCAGATTATGCCAGCTGCAAAAACGGAGGGATTCTTCTGCTGTTCGATCCCATTATCTCCTCTGTAGTATCTTGATCAGCTTTCTAACACACAGCCTCGGATTCTGCCGAGACCCGTAAATTGCTTTTTTGGCTGCCAAATTGCCATAACCCTTCTATTTTTGTGTTCTAAAAGAGCTTAAAGCCGTCCATCCTCTTTGGACGTGTCTTTAAAATTGACCAGTGCTGGGAGGATTTCATGTCTATCTGAAGGCTTAGAAGAAGATGTTACTTCTACCGAGCTTCTAGTTTTACAGTCAACAGACGTGAAAAGCCCAGCGGGGATAAAAGGAACGTAACCAGTTCTGTCTAATGCATATAAATCTACCTAAGAGCTCAAGGCACTGGAAGTACTCAATGCGCTACGTTTATCTGAGTCTAAGATACAGAAATGGGTCTTCAGCCCACATGCCACATGTCCCGTTCGGATGCCAAGTTAATATGAATTAAGAGACTGAGATGAATAAACAAGGTCAGTCCGGGCTGGGCCAAATTGAATCAACGTAAAATAATTGTCAGTATTTTCTGACAGTGATGGTGGTTTATCTTGGCTTGGGATTCTCGGCGCTATAGATTATAGAATGTTTTCAGTGGAACAGTTGGCAGACATGTTATTGATTTTTCTTTGTTTTGTGAATGCTGGAAAAATTTCCATTAAGTCTACGCGCCGCTCATGTGACGAAGCCAAATTGCTTTTTCAAACTTTTCTTTCTTCAAGTGAGCTAATGTGGCAACACATTAGCAATCTAATTTAATCAAGAGGACCTTTGTCTGGAATCAAGAGGCCATACAGCACACCTCGATGCATCTCGAGTATGTACTGGCTAATAAGAGTTAATTTTTAAATTTCAAGGTGCGTATGCACACTAACTAATTAATTTGCCCAGTGCACCACGTCTGTTTGCCTGCTGTCACATTCTTGATGCATGTGAAACTCCTGTTGCCTTCACCGGGGCTGAGCAAAGGCAAAAATGAGGGGAGGCTGCAGACATGGGGCAGGATTAGCACTGCTGTGCTGCTGGATCCCACCTCTCTGACGAATTTCCTACACCCCATCGCCGCTTCCCCGCAGCTCACCTCTAATAGATTTACTTTGGAACCGAAAATTGCTAGGACGGAGACAGCAGCTTGTAGGATTATGCGGGGACCCATGGCAGGCCGTGCTGGGTGGTGCTACAGGTTCAAAACGTGCAAGCACGCTTCTGAGCTTAGAGTAGGAAGCTGCTGGAGGAGTAGAAATATGTCTATTTTTCAGTACAGAAAACGCAAGGCAAAAGTTTTGTGACAAAAGTCACTGTGATGAGACACACTTCTGCCTTCTATCCTAATCGCCTGTATTAAAATCAGAACCTAATTGAAATCGGAGTAGTTCTATGGGGGTGGGGAGGGAGTAGACGGATAACAAGATGAAACAGCTTCATACACATCCTGCCACCACAAATAAACACAAGCTATTTAAACCCAGCATGCATTACGGTAAAGGAAAAGACTGAAATACAGACAGGGAAGAAAATCACGCCACAGTTATCAGTAACAATGGCAGAGGAGCAGGGACAGCCCCAGTTTTGTGTTGACTCTTAGGTGCTGGACTCTGGCACGGTCGCAGGCAGTCACTAGGTGACTTGTCCAAAATAAGCTGGCCCCCAGGGAGTCAATCAATTCCTCTAACATGTCGTGGAGAGGATCAGTAAGCTACCTGGGTACTCTGAACAACACTGTTCACATCTTTTAAAAATATTTTCATTATTTACAGGCATCTAAAGACTTATGCTGGTCCAAACACTTCCATAAATAGAAAAAAATAATAGTAAGGAGAAAGAACAAGAATTGCTAGACTGTAAAATATCTGCCATTGGGAAGGACAGAGTGGCAATGGTCAATGGCAAACACGTAAGCCAGTGACGAGACCTGTGACTTGTAAAATTATTCACTGGACTGTGCATTGTTGGCTGGTATTTAGCTGGCCTGTTTGTGATATAGTGAAAAAAAACACACAGCAAATACAGTGCCTCTACCTGCAGCATTGTCCAGCAATCTTGATTGCCCATAACTCCATGTGTGTGTGTGCGCACTGTTCAGAAAGTTGATTACAGCTCTCCACTGACAGCAATGCTGCTGCTGCTTCCATAAAATGTCATGGAGTTACTCCAATTTTCTCTGTCATCTGTAAAACCTATTTGAGTCTCAAACTAAGTTCTCTGCTTTCTGATTGTTAAGGCAAAATGAGCAGCTAGGCTTGGCCTAGAATAAGTTCTCAAAATAAACCCTTGAGACTATTTTATTAGCAATCAGTTTGGTTCTGGTCTTTTCTGTTCCCGCTTCTGCCCAGGTTACAGCTTTCCTTGTTAGGCAGAGCCGGAAGGGAGATGATGATGTTAAGAGTTAATAGAAGTGATTTGTTAATCAAGCAGCCTGAAAACTGGGCTTCTGTTACACATATGCTCCCTGAAGGGTGTCAGTAGCAAGGTTTATTAAGCAGGTTAAATAGAAAATCTTCTGCTAGCCTCCACAGACCACCCAGGGCCTTTGCATAGGTGTAGTTCAAGAGATAACGTCTCAGCTGTCCCAAAACAAAGCTGCTGTCCAAGCTGAAATACAGGAAGGGAAGAAGTCGAGGTATGTGCTAGAGATGAGCTTCCAGAAACCTGAGTGAGATACAGACTTGGGGCAGTATCTGGGTCAGACAGGGGTGGTAGTGTTAGAAACGCAGTCATGTGTGTCAATTGATTTCATGGTTTTGGATGTGTCTCGGTGTTACAATGACAAAAAGCCAAGGCAGATGAATAAAAGACTCAGGGAAAGAAGAAAGAGCATCCATCGAGCCCTGTTCTTGCTCAACACCCAAAGTCTTGCTGTGGTGTCTTACCACTTCTTTGGGGGACTGCTGCTATCCAGAAGACAGCAGGGCTTGGGACTCCAGTCAGGTACACTTGAGTTTATGCATGCCAAGTGTATGTGAGCAGTGCTATTGGCTTTGTGAGACTTCTGATTTATGTGAAAAGATGAGGTTGTGGAGGTTTCATTGCAGGATCAATGACTAAACACTGATGCTTGACTTGCAAATAACAGAGAGACTTTTAGGTTGGAGGAGAGCTCTGGAGGTCATCCGGCCCAATCCTCTTCTCGAAGCAGATTCAGCTGTTAAATTAGATCCAGCTTCGATGTTGCTTCAGCTCCAGGTCTGTGACCCAGCGGGGACTAGTGAAGGATGACAACAGAAATGAACCACTGGCTTTGGCGAACACTGGAAGGCTCAGCATGAGAGCAGCAATATGTTTCCTCTCCCTAAACATGGAGCAACGCTCCACTCTGAATCTTGTCACATTCCCAGAAGGCGCATTTGTTTTAGGACATCATGGGACACTAATGTGCAGGGGAATTAAGCAAACAAAAGTGATAGACTAACTTTGCTCCCCAGACTACAAATCAAGTCCTTCAAGACAATGTCTCATGGATATCAGTGATGCTGAGGAGGTAAAGCAACAAGAATGCCCATAGTAAAACATCCAGAGCAGGGCTGAAGTGACTTGGCCAAGACAGGAGGCTGTGTGGTGCATGGGATTAGGGAACAGAGAAGAACATTAGTAAATCTATTACAAAAATGGAATTTTCTTCTTCATTTTTTTTTCTTTCTTGAGGGGAAAGAATTGAGAAATAAATAGGAAATGATTCAGGATGTACATTTATCTCACTGTTGAGCAGAATACATAAACATTGAAGACTAGCGTTAAACAGCATGAGAAATGGAGAAAGTCAATAACGATACAAAAAAATGACCAAGCTAACGAAGAATGAAGGGCCTTTACAGGAGGGGGAATGTGTCCCGGTTATTGATTTGGAAACTGCAGGTAGTGGTTGGAGGCTGAGAAGAAGTGGACAGTGGAAATGTCAGATATGAATTTGTGATGTGAGAAATCAGTTAGAATAATAATGTTGCTGTGCGCTTCCTAAGACACTAAGCTGCAAGGCACTCTACAGCTGTGGTTTCACAAACTTCACTTTATTTTAGAAAGGCATTATTGATGCCATTTTTCAGGTGAGTTCACCAAGGCAACAGAAAGCAAATACGATTTAATTTTGGGTTCCTATGTAGAATCAATTTAAAGAAATTTCGTAAAGTGCTGCTTAACCATCCGTCCATTATAAACCATGTTGTCTCCTGATGGCTCAGATCAAGCAGCCAAATCTCTAGCAATGCTGGAGTATCTTGGCCAGAAAGATGAACCACTGCAATGACTGCAGAACTGAGAAGGTCCCTCTTTTTGTAGGCTCCTATCACTCTGGACCGTCCACTCTACACAGATTTCTGTACATGAAGAAGCCTGATGCAGAGGTGGCAGCAGACAGAAAATAAATTCCCTTCTACATGGAACTGGAGGCAGAACACAAGCCGCAGTCACGTGCCTGTAACCAGTTGTGGTTTTATAAGCACAGAGAAGAGGTTTGTTGGGGCCACCTGTGCCATAGCAGGTGACCTTCCCAGCCAGTCCATGTTGTCACAGGGAGTGCCTTTAAAACTCAAATTAGAATTGGCAGGCCTCACGGGGCTGCAGCCAGCCTGGGGAGCTGCGAGAAGTCTTCTTGCACTGCTCTGCAGGAGGCAAGCAAAACCTCAGGGCTCTCCTGGGGGAGGCGTGAGCAGGCGGAGGAGCTGGCCGCGTGGGTGGGAAGCTTTCTTTGTACTCACCAGCTTGGCAGGAGGCAAACAAGAGCCTTGGGAAATCCAAGCAGTTTGTGCAGCTCCAGCGATTGCAAAGGGCTGCTCGTGAGGCTCAGCAGCTTTTGGTGACCCACCTGGGCTGGCACAGGTCAAGTTGGGAAGCCGGGGAGTAGGAGTGAAGTTGAACTCTGGCATCTCACTCCCAAAAAGCCCAGGGAAGGCAGACGTGGCACTGCCAGGGAAGTGTGAGTCACAGCAAACTCCAAGAGGGAAAAGGCAAGCTGATGGAGGACAGCGTGTTTATACCTTCGGATCAGAGGCATCTTGGGATTAGCTGCTGCTCGAGGGCTCTGTTAAAGGAACTCCTTTCACCAGGACACTTATGAAGTCCTCTGTAGTAAATACCATCTTCAGCACAACCTTACTGTCTTTATTTGCCCATATCACCAGTGCTATCTCCATCCTCAAAGTTAAGATGGAATAGCTGTACACAGTATTTTTAAAACCAGGTCCCGTATCCAAATCTTTTAGGTCTCTCTGAAAGCCTTGGATGGCACTCTGTATCCTAAAAACTGTAGACTACTTATAAGTATTTCACCAGTGGTGTGCAGAAGGTATAATGGATATTATCTAATACTGAAAAACCTCAATCTCTTCATGTGAGAGAAGAAATAAAACTAGGCAATACACTGATTTCCA
The DNA here is from genome assembly GCF_013377495.2 of Cygnus atratus. Classification (NCBI taxonomy): domain Eukaryota; kingdom Metazoa; phylum Chordata; class Aves; order Anseriformes; family Anatidae; genus Cygnus; species Cygnus atratus. The sequence goes on from NC_066364.1 coordinate 109,402,446, forward strand.
GAAGGAGAAAGACATTTGATTCTTGCCCACACAAAAATGTATTCAGCACAATTGCACACAAATACTTAGGATGCCAATATGGTTGTTCAATGTTTTACTCACGCTAGATTTATTAAGTGTTCCTACATATAATAAGGACAGAAAATGAAAATAAATGCATCTATATAATCATTGGGAATATGGTTTCTTTTCTATCAATAATAATCAAGAAAAATAAGAGAAAAAATGCTTTTTAAACCTTTACGGAATAGCTGTTTCATTGTAATTTCCCACCTGTTGCAAGGTGCTGTGCTGCTCATCAGCAACAAAAGCATATGTGTGCTTCTAGAATAAACAGAGGCCAGGCCCACAGTTTCTCTCCTAGTAGGTAAGCGCCAGGTTTCATTCAACTTTGGAAGAAGTGCACTCTTGAATAATCATCCCAGGGATTTTGATCACAGGCTAGCGATGAGATTATAGACCCACGTAAAGATCATTTTTGATTTTTAAAAGTGCTGCTCACTACCTGTGCCTGCTGAGCACAGCGGTTCCGTTGTTCCATCCCATTCTTTCTTCTGCATATTCATCAAAGTAGGCGGCATCTGCCCAAACGTTTTAATTCAAAAATGGTTGTGCTAGTGCATGTGAAATACTTGCAAACTATCCATGTTTCTGGAGGTTGCTTTGTGTCCAGCCCACATCCTCCTGGCTTCCAGGTTTGTCTTGGTTCCTGCCTAGCTCTTAATGTTGTATTGCACTTATAATCAGATGCGGATGGGGTTGTCAGGAAAGTTCAGAACATCAAAACATACATTTAAAAAGTATTTTAGTTAATTGTTCCCACCCTTATATTTTCTGTTATGGAACTACAGGACTTTCCCAGCCCTGTGAGACACTGGTGACAGAAGCAGAAGAGAGCAGTCTGCATGGCTCACCTGCGGGAGCAGCTCCGTGCCGGTGGGCTGGTGGACGGGCCAGGAGCGGGCACGTCGTGCTCTCCTCCATGCGCTGGAGGCCGGTCGACAAAAGCTTCGCATGGCGTGTCTTCTTCTTCTGACTGCCCCAGAAGTCCTGTTAAGATGGATCAAGTTGTGGTATCAGGCTTACTTAATGAGAAAGTACCAAGCAAGCTGCAAGCTGTTCGCCTGAGGTGTCAATAAGGACAAGAGCGCCTTCTTGTAATGGATCAAATCCAGTGGAAAACTACATGCTTTCACCCCTGACTCTTCTCCTTTGAAAAGGAGGCCAAGTAGCCAACTACCAGCAACAATAACATGCCCAAGAGCTTTCAGAAGAGAGCGAGTATGTGTTGGCTTTAGCTAGCAAGGAGGAAATGCCTCCTAAATTGTCAGCTACAGAAGGCCTAGCTGGCTGCCAAAGGCTGCTGCATGGGAGTATTTCACTGTTGCCATACAGATCCAAATCTTATCAATTGGACCAATCCCCCATGCATGTGTAACTCCTTCCTTCAAAAATAAAAACCTGCCTTATCTTTCTTTCAAAATATTTTGGTTAATGATCACGACCCAAAGCCTTCAGACATGCTAAAGGAGGGCCTCCCATTCCCAAGTTCCAGTCTGAGCCCTGTGGGGAAGGAAATTGTTTGAAAATGGCCAAACTGCTTGGAAATAGAGAGGAGGAACTGCATATTCGAGGTGTAATGATTAAAATAAATTAATAAATAAAATAACCAAACCCCAGTCTAGCAGAGTTCGGATTACAGAAAAATCCTGTTACAGATAAAGACTTTAAAAGATTTTTTTTTTTCTCGAAATCATCAGACCCTTTTGTGTTTCTTTTTTCTCTTTGAATCCTGTTTTTCTCCCCTTGTTCTCTGCCTTCCTGGATCCTGTATAAGCTAATCTGCACGATACCCATGGCAACACCATGGGCAGTGCGGAGAAGATTATGCTCTTGTAAGCATTGCTATACCACTAGTTAACATTTTGGCCAAAGACCCAGGATGCTCACCAGCTTAGGAGGGCAAATCTACTTGTAAGTGTTTCTGAATCTCTCAGTCCTAAAGAGCTAACACCATCAGACTGCTGCAGACTATTTCTAGTCTCCGTGCTACCTAGATATCATTAGCATCTGCGGTGTCAGAGTGGGTAAAGTGTGGCAACTGGCTGGGCTTTCTCCAGTAACCGATATTCTCTGCACTGCTGTTTTCCAAAGGTGGAATAATGCAGGGAACTCAGTCAGGGGCAACACACCTCCAAGCAGGCACATAACACTGCAATAAATAAATAATAGACTTGCCTTGAATAATAAACTGGCCTTGGTGCAATTTCTCCTCTATTTTGAATAAAAGAAAAATCCAAAGAGAAAAAAGAAAGGAGGGGAGAAAAAATGTGTATGAGCAATGCTCTACATCTGGGAAACTCTGGGACAAGTAAAGTATGTTCCTCTTAAGGTCTCTTCTTGAAGCCTGTTGCAGTGAGCAGCCAAGAGAAGAAGGGGTTCGATGTTAGTAACCTTAAGGTATTCGCTCTGGGTGTAGGGCTGCAGACTTGTAGTGTGACAGTAGGCAAGATCAGATGCCACCAGTGGTTCAAAGCCACAAAACCATCTGATATGAGCATTTTACCGTAAGGCAATAGATATTTTTGTTGTGGGACAGCAGCCTGCATTCCCAGTGAAAATTGCTATGGCAGGAAAAACAAACGTGCAAGGAGCACTATTTAAAAAATACCACCCTTCCCAAACCAGGGGCAACATATGCCACATTTAATAAAAAAAAGGAAGAATTCTGGCAACAGCACAACAGAGATGGGTGAGGGTGGTGGTCCTTACATCCAGATGGGTGCGAGGTGAAGACCTGACTTGGTGCTGGCTTTGGAGGACTCACAAATGTCACCTCAGGTTATCTTGAGCATATTGCACAATAAACACTTTCTACTTTTAATTCTAACCTAGTACTTGCTTATCATGATACGATCTGGGAATTTGAATCTGAATTTGAATTTTAAAAACTTGAGAGTTGGTATCTTGGCTAACATTGTTTTTTCATCATTTAAGTCATTTATCCGATGCAATAATATGAATCGTATCACACTAAAATCTTTATCTACAAAAATCCCATTTGTTGCCATTGATATTATACCAGCACAACCACACAATGCACATTCTGCATTTCCAAAATTTGCTGATGTACGGCTCCATCTAGCATCTGACGGAAAGAGCTCAGCACATTTCTTTATAAGCCCACCGAAAGTTTTCCTACGCTGCAATGAGCAGGACACTCTCTGAACATGATATGCAGGTGATGAGATCTCATGCCTTCCCTGCTCATGTATGTGCCGTTATTTAACTGTGTCTATTCTCTATTGGATTTGTGTCTGCAAATCAGGAGCTGTTTCCATTCTCCATTCTCCTCCACTGGGCTTTCAGGGATAAAAAAAAACAAAAAACAAAAAACAAAAAAACCATTTTAAAACATGCAGTCCCATGGCAAAATGAAAATCGTCTTTGAATATTGCTTGCAAAACTGACAGCTCTACTTAACAGACGCCATTAAATTATTTACAAAGCAGCAGCTGCTCTTGTAAAAATACAACCTCTTTTGGCATGAAAAATAAACTAGTTGATAAGTGAGAGATAAGCCATTTGACTTCTTCTTTGTGTGCTCGGCATGGTATGCAGAGCCAATTCTGCACAATCTGATGTTTACAGAGCAATCGTAATGTACGACCTCCTTAGGCAACGGGGACACAAGGAGCCTTTAAAACGCTGAAGCAAGCATTTGATCAGAACTCTTCATGCTGATCTTTGAAAAATTCAATAAGTTCAAAAAATGTAACTCCTGCTAAAGATAAAATATCAGGTTTTTGCTTCAGGAGTTGCAAATATATCCCAATGAACTCCCAGTGAACCACGCCGACTTCAGACATACTTCTAAGAAAAAGAAGTAAATAGTAGGTTTTCTGGAAAGAAACAAATCAAGGATCTGAAGTAATACAAATGGATAAGCAAAGTGAGTGCTGTAAAACGCTCTAGTTTGGGAATAACTTGAACAATCACACTTTTTTTTTTTAGGTGTTAAAACAAAATTCACTTTTTAACATGAATAGTTATTTCCATGCAAATAAATTCTTATCTGCTTGTATTATGGATGCACTTCTCTATTTTTTTTATCATTATTTTGGCATGTTGAAACCCAGCTCTCACATTTTTGTGAGTTAGATTTTTTTTTTTTGAAGGAAAGTAACTGCAACAGAAGGCATCAGGTTAAGCATGATCTCACTCATTAACAGGTTGCTCCATCTTAACACTATCCCTGGCTTTCTAAAAAACACGTGAAGGTATTTCTGAAGCCAATGGGTAACATTCTTCAGGTACTGAAAGTAGTGGAAACTTCCATTGTTGACTTGAGTGGGGGCAGCTCTTTTTTTTTTTTTCTGGCTACAATTGTTTTCCTAAAATGCCTTTCTAAATAAACAGAATCTATTGAAATTGTTTAGTTTCAACAAATTCCTGCAGAGAAACCACTTAAGAACAACCAGCTTTGTTTGTGGGAAAAATATACATGTCTCTGCTTGTTTTGGTCTAGTTTTTATGGCTTCTCATTTTTAGATTATTTTTTAAATTATTTTGTTAATTTCCAGAGCTGACATATCTTCATTTGACAAAAATTCCTTGCTGAAATACTGTTTTCACAATACTTTTAGAACTCACTGAGAACAGCTGCTGCTGCTGAGAGAGCTGGAAAAGGTATATTAAATCAGAATATCTCCCATTTGTGTTGTAATTTAACAATTTGATACTTGAGAAGATAAGGCACTTCAATCACTACTAAGTAGAAGCAGCCCTTAATGCTAGCATAACATGTCATTATTTCACTAGTTGGATATTAGGCACATTAGCAGCAGCAAAACTGTTTCAGTGGGTGTGCCAGGAAATGTAATAATTTAAATAAAAGTTATGTGATAAAAGTAAAGAAGCAGTTAACATTTATAAACATTTTTTATTTTTTTTTCGGTGGGCTAGGCAGTTATATGGTAGTTAGCAGTCTCGTGCAGCTTGCAGTGAGACCTGGCGTTAAAACTTCCTTCAAATGGAAATGCCAAGTCTTCACTAGCTCTGACAGAGATTTCAATCTTTACTACTCATTTGCTCTGCTAGAATCATACACGAGATTAAGTTAACCACTATATAGGCTGAACAGCTCATTTTATGTCTCCCTGGAGCCTAGGTAGTCAGGTTCCTTAGGAACTACGCTAGCAGTGCCAATGTTATTTAATTTAAAAAAAAAAAAAAAGGTGTGTCTTACAGGATGATCCAGATGTGGTAGCACCAAGCTGTGATGGGTCGCCAGCTGAAAGAGTCTGAACAACCGAGGATTTGCTCTGATTCCAGGCCCTTTCACTTCAAAGGCTTGACTGGTGTCCCAGCAATCGAGAGCTCGCACCTCTAGATTTTATCGGGTTGCCCAAACCATGTGAAGTTTGCCTCGTAATCTTGGCAGCAGGCAAGCAGCTCGCCTCTCGGCGGCTGATGCATGTGAACACGCCGGAGTGCCAAGGCTCAGCCCCAGCAACCTAAGGCTGCTATTGTTGGGTAATTACAGCAGGCATAGGAGGGAGGACATTCCTGGTGACTAGGCATTTTCTTTGTTCGGTAAGAGGTACTTTAGACCTTTTCTTTTTTTCTTCTTCTTCTTTTTTTTTTTTTTTTCTTTTTTTTTTCCCCATTTTAAGTGACTCTCTAGAAACTCTAGTTTTGGAGGAAAGCTGGGCAAAAGCTGCTGGTGAGCACGGATATCCCCACTGCTCAGGGTGCAGGTTGCAGTAGTGGAAATGTGGGTGCATGCTCCAGAGCACCTCGGTGAAAGCTTTCAGGGAAGCCCTGATTTTTCACAAATGATGCTCTGGAGACTCCATGGAGGCACAAACGCCTCCGGCACTGCAAGCCCCAACCCACAGCGGGCGAAGCAGGCGCTGCCGAGCTTGCATGTTCCTTTGGCTGCTCCTCGTGACGCCCATCCATGAGGCACACCCTCTGCCTGGCACTTCCAGCCCAAGGACCGAGCTTCTCCCCTCCTGGCTTCTGCCCTCTGGGAGCAGGAAGGGGATGTGCTGGCCAGACGAGAGGGAGGTCGGCTCAGGGGAGAAGAAAACCATCTCGGGGGGTTAATTGAGACAGAGAGGCATCTGCAAGCACGAGACGCAGGATGGAAGTCTGCAAGCAAATGCTGCCAGCTGGAAGTTGGCCTAACTGATAAAGTGGAAAAGAAATTGAGGGTTAAATGTTTCGGATGCTGAAGGCTTGGAGTTCAAAGAGGAGCTCAAGGAACCTCCCAGCCACTAAGTCCATACAAAGAGGCTCCAGGCAGACACAAGCCTTCTGCTGGACAGCTTTAGCCCACACAGTTTCCAAAAGGCTTGGATGAATGGTTAAGGGATATCTTTTAGCATCTGGGAGTGCTTGTGCAAGGAAGACGATGCCCAAGGGTGAGATGCTGCTGAGGGGCAGAAGGAGCTGCTTTGCACAGGGAGATGGATAAGAACTGCATCTGCGCACACAGGGCTGGAGGAAGGATGTGGACATGTTTCCACTGCTTGGTAGGAAGAGACAGAAAGGAGCTGCTCCTCCAGGACAGGAGGTGAGGGAAACCAGGGCGAGGGAAACTGGAGCATCAGCTCCTGTACCTGGTGGCAACCCAGCTTTTGCCAGGTATATAAGGACCGAGGGATCACAACCAGTTCCATTCCCTAGGTGCTCTTCAACAAGACTACCTTGGTCTTCATACAGCCCTTTCTTCAATCGGCTGAGGTCAGAGTCCTTTACAAGAGAGGTGTGCATCATCTACAGAGGGCACGAGTGCACTGCAAGGACAGCAAGGCAAGGCCACACCACGCGATGGCTCTTGGTGCAGGAATACATTTACAGGTGGAAAAGCCTTAGCTGTGTTATCAGAACTTTTCGAGCAGGTGCATAGCTATGCCACAGCACTGGAGCAAGGCTAGAGTTCAAGAGTTAGCTAATTGTATCTCTCTCAAAAAGGAATTGCCTCAGACCAGTTAATTTGTCAAGATAACGAATTGCAGCAATTCTCCTCCGCTGGAGCTGGGCCACTAACACTGATCTGAACTGTATTTAAACTCTTGATGACAGAGACTGAAAGAGATATTGCAATACTGGAGGTACAGGTTCCGAAAGCAAAACTGCATGTACAGCTGGTGTTGAGAGGCAGCAAGGGCATGCGAGTACACATCCTGCGTATCCCTTAGATATGAAGAAATTCCCCAGGGCATTGACTCTGGTGCCTGGGCAGGCAGAGTTCATCTTGAATTTTGGGGAATAACTGAGGTCCAGAGAGGATAATATAGCACCTATCAAGTCATTTCTGCAATATGAGACGACTCGAGCAGATTTTTTTAACTCCCCCCAAAAAGAAACAAATCCTCAAAGTACTGATTTTGAGTTAGTGCCACAGTTTTCTGGTAGCAGCAACAAGACCCTCTGTGGGCCTGGTGCTGTGATTCCCATGGCAATGCATTCTGGCAAGCCCCAGGTCACTCCTGCATTTTCATCTTTTCTTTTCTTTTCTTTTCTTTTCTTTTCTTTTCTTTTCTTTTCTTTTCTTTTCTTTTCTTTTCTTTTCTTTTCTTTTTTTCTTTTCCTTCCTTTCCTTTCCTTTCCTTTCCTTTCCTTTCCTTTCCTTTCCTTTCCTTTCCTTTCCTTTCCTTTCCTTTCCTTTCCTTTCCTTTCCTTTCCTTTCCTTTCCTTTCCTTTCCTTTCCTTTCCTTTCCTTTCCTTTCCTTTCCTTCCCTTCCCTTCCCTTCCCTTCCCTTCCCTTCCCTTCCCTTCCCTTCCCTTCCCTTCCCTTCCCTTCCCTTCCCTTCCCTTCCCTTCCCTTCCCTTCCCTTCCCTTTCCCTTTCCCTTTCCCTTTCCCTTTCCCTTTCCCTTTCCCTTTCCCTTTCCCTTTCCCTTTCCCTTTCCCTTTCCCTTTCCCTTTCCCTTTCCCTTTCCCTTTCCCTTTCCCTTTCCCTTTCCCTTTCCTCTCCTCTCCTCTCCTTTCCTCTCCTTTCCTCTCCTTTCCTCTCCTTTCCTCTCTTTCCTTTACTTCCTGTGCAGCAGTAGAAATAAACACGTTTGGACCACAGGAAGACCTTCAGTAAAAAGACATGCTTAGCCCAATGACTGTCCTTCCCTTCCGCTAAGAGTGAAGTAGATGACACCAGATGACACGAAATGACATATGTTGTTATGCCAGACCTTCTCCTCTGGCTGCCAGGCGTTTCCTCCCCAACAAGAGAAACACAGAAACAGAATAAATCCTGTGCGTTGACTCAGGGGAACCAGAAAGATTTGGGGGTAAGCAACACCATCATCCCTGGGAGGATGCTCCAGGCATGCTTAAGCTGGGGAGCAGGAACAACTTTCCTGGGATGTCTCTGGGGTGCTCCTGCAAAGAAACCAGGACAAAGCCCTTGCTGCTACTGGCATCTCCTGTGTGTGGGGTGGGACGCACTGAAGTCTCTACCATTTGTGCTTTTTGGTGCTATTAAAAAGCAAGAACATTTTCAGGAATTATTTCAAGCTGTCAGGTAAACCAGAAATAATGTCAGGTAAAGACAGAGAGCTCTGTCACCTTTGACAAAGACAACCTGCCTCTCACCTGGCATCCGGCACTCCCTCTTTGGAAAAAGGACGAGCTGAAACCAAAATTGGTTGTTGATGAATCTGTGACTGTGCCACTGCCTTAAAAAGCAGCAGTGTGAGACATGAGCCAGGCTTCAGAATATGCTGGCTGAATGATCCATTGAGGAAAGAAATTATTTTCTTTCTCGTGTTATTCAGAATAATCATTCCCTACCTGTAAGTCCACTTAATTTAGAACAGCAAAGTGGCTTTTATTTTGGAATAAGTGCATCCACAGGCAAAGTCCTTTCAAAACAGCTAATCTGGTCATTGCCATATGTAAACAAGCCCTTATAAAATGATGGGGATGGTGAAGAACTCGTGAGGGTATGGCCCTGGACTTCTTACTCAATTTGCAAGCACTTACGTACACCTATCTTCCTCAGGGCTAATACAGTGATCAACAGAGCTTACAGGAAGCCAGCTCCAATTCAAACAACACTGGCAAATTGTTGAAGAAGAAATGGGCTTTTCAAAGCTGTCTCCTGCTTGAGTTGGTCCTCACCTTTAAATACCATGGTCAAGTGGTAGTCTAGGGCTCAGTTGATCTCCGAAGTGCTGACTGCCCACAAGGTTTGATCTAAGGCTGGAGATGAAGAGCATGCAACCTCTTCTAGGACAAGCAAGTGACTCCTCAAGGGTAACTTCACATTGCTTGCACCTCGTTTCTTGGCTTTGGTTGCGTTAGCAATGCCTTGCAGATTGCAAAGAGGGGCTTAAATATTAATGTAGAAAATGATCAAGGGAAGAGATCTTTGCAGCATGGTTTGTTGCCTTGTGCAACACATGCTGGTCTGTTTTGCTTCCCAAGACTTTTCTGCGGCTGGCATGCTCGTGGGAAGCAAGGGCCCCTCTCAGGCTGGAAATCTGGGCTGAGGCTGCTCTGACTGCATACGTGGTGGCTCAACGTGTCTGTCCACACAGCGTGGCGGCAGCGAGAGCTATGTGGGAGATGCAAAATGACCTAGATCGGCTCCCCTAATTCCTGCAGCTGTGCTAGTTGCTCCGTCCTGTGCAAGTGTGATGTGAACCAAATACCAGTCACGTTAGGGACTGACCTTGTTTTCTTGGAGAATCCTGCGTAAAAATGGATATAACAACACTCTTGACACTCACCTCACAGGATGTTGTGAAGCTTAATTAAATGTGCGCAAAAGCATTTTGAGATCCTTAGATGAAAGGTGTTTTTATAAATGCAAATTATAATAATTACTGCTAGTAACCACCACCAACTACTGAAACAATTAATTCAGGTTGCCACAGGCCATCACAACAATGTGTGCAAAGAGGCATCAGCCATTTAATGACATATACGTTGCGTGAGAACTAAAAGCCTTAAAAATGCCGTAAACAAAGAGGAAAAAGCTAGATACTCGGGGCTTGCCCTCGTGGTGCAGCCAGGGGAAGTTTCCTCTGCCGCTTCCATCACCCCTGTGTCTGCACTGCGACTCCTTCCCGAGGGAAGAGCCCACTTTAATGATTACATCAATGGGGATAAACTCAAGACCTGATGATTTTTTACAGTTAATATCATAAGGAAAGTGCAAAAGAGAGCAAATATCTTGGCTGACAAAAATCAGGATAACTCTGTCTTTTTTTTTTGGTGAATTCTCCCACTTCCCCCCACCCCTGCCCGCTTATAGCACCATAGAATAGACTTTGGCTAGGGGGTATTATCCAGCTGACTTTCCAAGGGCGAAAACAAAAGCTAAGCAATCAAGATGTGTCTGGCCAAATAGTTGAAGGCCCAGTGCACACATTTAGCTGACAACTGACTGAAATCTGAACCATTTTGCTCAGCCTTTCTTGTTGCTTCAAAACTGATTTGGGTTTAAATAGCTAAAACCTACAGGTGTTTAAATTCTCTCCCTTGTCAGCAGAACAGCCTCATCAGACATGGTCTGAGGATGTGGTCAGACTGGAAGAGATATCCAAAGACCCCACAGTCGAGTCCCAAAGTGCAGGCTAGCCCACCTGTGCCCCTCAGGCTTATTTCACTGCTCTCCTTTAAAGACTAAAATTCAGAAGAGTGGTAGTTACTAAGCATCCAACTTACCAAAGCAATTAGGCTAAATGCACTGCAGCTAGAAATTTAAGCAATGCACCAAATTTAATTTGAGAATTCATGGTCATAAGACTGAAACCTTTAACATTTAACCTAGCAGCAAACTAAATCAGTTTTCTGATCAAGTGAAAAATTCTATGCCATTGAAGTTTGAAAGTGCAAAGCGCACACTTATTAAAAGGAGTTTTTCTTTTAATGAAGAAAAAGTTGGGACCAGTTAGTTCCCTAACAAAGGTAACAGGAAAAAAAATGGGAATACCATCTATAAACAATAATTAATTAGTAGTGCTTTCTGGCTTCTGGCAGGCAAATGTACTCATAGTCAGTGGGTCTCATGGAAAAAAATGTCATTTATGCTGGAAGGCTGTACAGACTAAGCTTACTCCAATATCAACATGCATAATGCCATGTACCATGTACCAAAATTAAAAATGCTTACATGTTTTTTCATTCCATTCAAAAATAATGACTTTCTATAAAACTTCTTGTGCCTTAAGAATAAGGATATCAAGCTTTGAATTTCTTGGAAAAGGTTCCATAAAACAAGGGCCAAGTTTTTATGGGTCTGTGTGTTTCTGCATAGAAAATCAGCAGCACTGATGCAATGTATACAAAACTTGCTACGCATTTGGTACTAACGTTATTTTAAACCTACCTGGTACAAAAATATATTGTGATGTGCACATATGCAAGTTGTGTGTTTGCACACACATGCATATATATATATATGTGCACAATATACATGCTGACATCCTGTTGCTCAGCTCTTAATGACACTTATACGGTGCTCTGTTCTATGTCTCTTGGCTAAATCCTACAATATGAGATAAAACTTGGATGCATTTTCTAAAAGCACCTTAAGGCACTGGGACATAAAAGAAGTTGGGGTATTAGAGCACGCCTTGTTTTAACCATCTCTGGAGCACCCTGATTGACACTTGACAATTTACAAGAAAGGTGTGGCTAATCAAGCCACTGAAGCAGATATAAGGGCAGGTCCTCCCTGATAGGCATTTATGGGCTGTCACTCACCCGCACAGGGCTTCGCTGCACGGGCTTGCTGATAACCACCAGCACATTCCCTGGTTTGGGTGCCCAAAGGCCTTAAAAGCCAAGGTGACCGTACCGGCATCTGAAATCTCACACTAACAAGTGGACGTTTTCCTTCCCGAGCCTCGCTGTTAGAAAAGGGAACCATTTAGAAGGAAAACGCAAAGCTTTGGAAGGGGGGCATGCTGTGCTTTGTATGGCCTTTGGATGGGGAAATATGTTCTTGTACAAAGAGCAGCTTTTCATTCCCAGCCTCTTCCTTCCACTCCCTGGGAAGATCTTCCTCTGCCTGGTGTCCCTCAATTATAGGCTGGCGTAAATACCAGGGTAGTTTGGGTTTTGTTTTTAAAAAAAAACACTCATGGAGGTAGTTTACACGACGCACTGCCTTCTGCAAACACGGCTGCTCTCTCCCTGCCTATTTAAATAAACTCCGTCAGCAGGAGCAGTGGCTAGGAAGCTCAGAGCCCCAGAGGGAGCTGCGGGCAGCTCCTGGCCTTGCTCCTGCTTCTGAAGGCAACCGGGAGGAAGGTGGATGGGAAGCGAAGCAAAGAGCCCATGCCTGGTGCTGAGAAAAAAAAAATCACCGAAAAAAAAATCCCCGTGGCCCCTACAGGCTCCCCCCAGCCCTGTTTCATTCTCTGTCTTGCTCCTCTTCTCACTGAAGTGCACAACAGGAGCTTGGAGATAAGATTGTGTCTCAGACAGATGCTCACCTTTTTAGAGAAATAATTTTTTTTTTTTTTTATGAGAAGGTAATTAACCTAGAACACATTCTCTGATACCTGTTGAATACAGCGTTGCTTGTCAGCCACTCCTTTCATCACTTAAAGTGCGTTTTGTATCCATGGAAAGCAATTAAGGTTCAATAGGGAAAGTTTGCCCTTACAAAGCATCTTTCCACATTCCTGCATTACCGTAGTGAGCTTTTCCTTTCCTTACATGCCACCACCAGCCCTTCTCACGCAGACATGCATCACCCAGAGGTGTTTGCTATCTGCCGGGCTATGGCTATATCCTCGCAGTCCTTCCTTACAGCCTGATTCTGCTTCTTCTGCCTCGCCCCATTTTAGGGTGGAAACTCTTCCTCCCACCTCACGTTTTGTGGGACAATTTCAAGCTGTTTTAGACGGCAGGTGGGGACTCAGCCCACTGCAGGGAGAAGGGATCACTCAGAGGGAAAGCACCACCACCATCCTTTCTGATCTGCTAAGAGAGCTGTCTGAACTGCTGGCCCAGCTGACATTTCCACCTGCCCCCTTTGTACCACAAACAAGAAGACAAACCTGGTCTTAAACCACACGTAAAAATAAGGAGCTCTGAAACTATTATTTCTGAACTTTAATCTGGAAATCAATACAGACGTGTAGAATAGCAGAAACTTTCAAGCCCACAAGAGTACTGGTATAAAGAAAGTTTTAATAACTTTTAAGACCATTAAGACCAACTTTACCATTTAAGATAGTACAAAGGGAAAGAGACAGAAGGTGCAGATAAACTGGAGTACAGGAGATGACTTTCTAGGTAAGCTGCGTAGCATAAGGAGTGGGAGAATATCATCGTGGCAACTTTTACTATGAAAATGGTCTGGGATTACTTCACAATTTTGTTTTGGCAGGTGGCCGGAGCCATTTAACCTGGCATCTTCTAATGCCTGTAATTATCTATCAGAAGGACAAGGTCAGATTGGCATATGAGGCTCTTTGTGCCCCATCCCCAACTTGAAGTGGGGCAGGGGTACAACATTTGGAAAGTCTTTGCCCTCGTGCAGAGAACCACAGATATGCAACTCAGGGAAATGTATGAAAGATGGTATCCCCAGGACCCTGCTTTAGCTGGGATTATGCCGCGCTGTGCAGCTGACGCTCATCACTAACCACTCCTGTGTTGTGCAGTTTTTGGAGAACTGCAAGTAGCTAAAAGAAAAGCCTGCACGCTCAGATGTTTATCATAGCAGCATGGTGCGGCTCAAGATTTAATCTACCAATACGAAGCAAACAAATAAACAAACAAACTCAAGTGATGCTCACAATCTCTTCTATCTCAAAGGAGGAAAGAGCAAGGCAAAGCTGCATCCAAAGGATTTTCTTGCACAACAGATTCCCTGATCCTTGGGAAGGCCAAGTTGATTTAGCCTGACCTAAATCTGGTCCAAGTCAATGGTGGAGACATCTCCAGTTCCAAAAGTTAGGGGCAAAAATGTCATCCTACAAGTACTTGAGGTATTCTCAACACTAGAGACAACAGGAGAATATTTTTGAAATTAATTTTCTTCTGAAAATATTTTTTTTACTGTACTAACTTTCAAAACTCCCATGTAAACAAAAATTGTTTGCTCCCTTTGTCATCTCATTTTGGAAAGCGCTTGAAACTTGGTTTACAAACAATTGCAAATTCCTCAACATATATCATGTTTTTACTAATTATTAAGCATACCACCGATTCACTGAAATAATGGATTATTTAATGTGCAAAAAGTTTTTTTTTTCCTTTTTTTTTATATTCTTTTCTTCTGAAAGAGTGGAACTCCTGGTTATTTTTCTAATACAACATTTTAGCCAACTTGTGCAGGACCCATCTATAACCATCAACACTGGCACGCATCAGCTTACAGGAATAATTTAACAGCAAAGCCACTGACCTCCTGCAGATTTCAAATTACTAATAGCATTGACTGTTTCTTTTTCCCCCAAATGGGGTGTAGGGGCAGTGTGTGCAGGAGCTCTCCTGATTTTCTAAATATTACACCTCTTTGACAACTGCAGCACTGGGAGCCTGAGACACGCTGAGTGAAATGCAAACAGGCTTATCTGTTTGTAAAAAACTTCAATCAGATGTGGGAAAACCTGAAATAAAATGTTTCTGGCTTTCTTCTCCCTTCCCCTTCCTCTCGGTTGAATGTTGTATTTTCCCTGATTTTAGAAGTTTTTGGATGGGGCGGCGTGCCTTTGCCCTGCAACAGCCTTTGTGCATCATGGTTGTTGTCACACTGACACCTAATGGCAGCTAGGAACTACAGTATTATGGTTCATTTCCCAGGGGCGTGTTCTACACTCTGCTGAAAAAAAATCCTTCAATTTATAGAAAATAAGCAAACTTAGAAAATGGACTTCCACTGGCTGTGCGGTTATCCTCTGGGAGGGTACTGCTGGTAAGAAGGTGCTGGAGGAGAAAAGCCAGGGGCGCAGTGATGAGTTCGCAGGACAAAGAGTGAGGAGCCGTGGGGGATGCTGCAGGAAGGATGGGGTGCACCCGTGAGCACACATCACAGGGGGCTCATGGAGTCCCCAAAGGGAAACAAGAGCACCGAAGGCTAAGTTGAGCTGGCCAAAGTCACCCTGAAAGTTGGTGGTGGCTGGAAAGTACTACCTTCACCCTGTCGCTGACCTGCTGGGTTGTTTCTGGTCCCAACAAGCGAGCAGCAAAGCTCCCCCACACACAAGGGGATCGGTTGAGGCAGTGTAGCTGATAATAATAACAAAGCTCGTCCTTCTTCCAGGAGTTTTGGAGGAAATCGGGAGTTTTTCAGGAATGCTTTCCTAATAAAATTCTGTTTATTCCAGTGTTCACAGTGGGAGTGCTGCAGACCTCATTCTTCCCTGATGTGCCTAAAAGGCAAGGGCAGCACAGCTGGCAGGACCACCGGGGCTTTTTTTTTGCTGCAGAAGACTATGGCCACACGGGCTCCATGTCCAGGGCTGTGAGCTAGGCGCCTCACCATTTAGAGGCAAAAAGCAAGGGCCTAAGGTAAACACTTTGTGGCTGTTTTCCTTTGGCCATGATGTGTCCCACGTAGTTAAAAAAAAATAAAATTATTTGTAACCATAATCTTCCATCTGGTTATTAAAAATTTGTATTATTTAGGCAGAGGTGCGGTGAAATTTAGCAATGAACTGGAAGTGATGATTCAAGAGAAATTTAGACCGGGTCCTAAACCCTTCCTTTCACATGGTGCAGGCAGAGGGTGAGCACTTGTCAGGCTCCTGATGGTGCGTGCGCAGCAATGCTTCCAGGTGGTGCAAGGGGAAATCATGAGGTCTTTCTGCAAGGTCTTGGGATGGCCCCAAAATCTGCTCTTCACCCAATGCAGAGGCACGTGAATAACCACAGTATGAGGTACCAGAAGGCAGGTTACCTCGAGCAAAAAGGATACGGTAGCAGTTTAAAATGGACAAGAGGAGGGGGGCTGTGGTCTCCCCGAAGGGCAGGGGAGAAGCAAGGACACGGGGAGCCCGAGTGCCGGGGGAGGTGGTCGCTGCAGCCTGGCTCTTGGCTGGGAGGGCAAGAGGCAGAAATCAAGTGGCTGTTACATCTTTGGTTAATCATAAAGATGAAAAGGTGGGACACTGGCTGTGTACCTGCAGTAAATAACTAATTATAATGATCACCATACATGCTTAAGCTATTATTAACGATATCTTTTCATCTTATTATAATATTTTGCCATTTCATCATACCAATAATGCAGAGATAACCAATGTTGCCTCATGATCTGTTTTTAAGACTAAAATTTACAGTTTGAAATCCAGCACCATTCAGGACCTTCTGGTGCCACGAATGCTGTGGAGAATGTTATTGAAGGGCAGATATTATGCATGCATGAGTTCAGGAGTTGCAGCAGTCTCACTGCACTGAGATCTGAAGAAGTTTCAGTGCAGACTAACCAACAGGAAGAATAGTTAAGGAAAATATATTTAAAATAGCTGAAAATAAATACATTTGATGAGGTATACTAAGGAAAAAAATGTCATTTATTCTAAATGTACTCGCTGCTTTGTATTAAGCACTGTTCATCAGTTTTCCATCAATGCTTTATCTCTAGCAACCTGTTTTGTTTCTTCTTCTGGGCAAGTTTGGTGCTTTAGAAAGTGCAAGATGGACAACAGTGATGGGTGCAAAGCTTACCCTTGGACCCAGCTGAGCATTTTATGGATAGCTTTCAACAGCGATATCCAGAGCAGAATGCCAGCAGCCCCAAGACAGGCTTTTATCAGGTCACTTGGTTTTGATGGGAAAGCATTCAACAAGAGCTGAGATCAGGTCATCGAACACCTTCACTTTTGATCCGGGAGTGTTTTGGGGATGAACTGTTAAGCAGTCTCTTGTCTTTGGAGGAAAACAGCTCCAACCTCTGATTTTGCCATCGGCGATTCCACAGCATCCCCATGTAAGAAAGTGCCTGTGGTGTGGCTGGGAAGGTAGTGAGAGAGGATGTAATAAATAAGAAGTCCTTCAATGTTTTTGTTTGTTTGTTTGATTGGAAAACAGATGTGCAAAGTATCTCATATTTACAAGAGTTGGTATTTCCAAAAGCATATCTACAGACCTCTCCTGGTGTTTAACTATGCTATATCTGATCACTGCTTCTTAAACTCACCTGCATGGGGAATGTTTGCTGATAATTAGTTGGTAGACCATTATAAAAAGACTTAATGTAGAGATATTAAAACCTAATGTCAAGCTGACACCTTGCATCAGCCCACCATTATACCTCTTTTCCAATTCCTCTGCTGTCATGCCACCGATGTGATGAATTGCAGCCTGTCACATCACGTTACGTTACACAGAACAAACAGGACAAAACACATACCAACTGCCATGCAAATATGTGTTTGCCAACTCTTTTCGGTGCATGGAAATGCAACTGGCAAGTTCCCTGTTGGAAAACTAGAGGCTTGAGGATGGCTCTAGGGTGTGTGAGACAAACATGCCTCTGACACACCGTGAATATACAGATACTCTGCTCTCAGCCAGCTACAGCAATTATGAAAGCACCTCCAGCTGTGATCATTTCTTATTCTTCCCCCCCAAAAAAAAAAAAAGCAGCAGAGGATTGATTCTGCAGCTGCTGATGTCATGAAGCAAAATATAAATACGTATTAATCAATCTAGCGTTTGTGTTCAGATTTGGAGCTATTTTTATGACTGGACACATTTTGGCTGCATATGTGTAAATATAACACCCACTTATGTACACACACACGTGCATACTATGAGATGTGTGAATATACATTATGTGGCTTTTAACTGCAGTCTTTCAGCCTACATGTGGGCCTTTTGAAGCTAATGGGAGATTTACCAGGGGCTTTTTCACAGAGCTGTAGGCAAGACAGGAATCCAAAACATATGAATATTATACTATAATGATACAGTGTAAATCATCTAGTTTGACCTACGGTGAATTACAGGTCATTAAATTTCATCTAGGTATCCTACACTGAGCCAGAAAAACTTGTGTTTGACTAATGCATAAATTGTATTTGGTTAAAACCTATTTCCCAGAAAGGTATTCATTTAGTCTCCATGCAAAGACACCTTCCATGCATCAATTTCTTTGATAGCTTGTTTCAACAGTTACTTTAACTACCTGTGCTTTTTATTTAAATTGACTTCAGCCTATGGAGTCAGCACTGAGAACTCAAATTCCTAATACCCCAAATGTCCTTTTTCCATTCTTTGTAGCTAGCAAGAAAAAACAGGGGCTCGATCTTGTAAAAGTATTTCCTCAGGTGTGACAAAAGTTACTGACATGTAGAAATGTTTGCCAGCAATCATCTGTTTTAACCATATCCTGACATAATTTCTATATGCTTTTCCAAAGCTTGAGCCTTTTCAAATGTGGTTACCATAAATAAGTAGCCTAATTCTACTTTTGGTATTCTACAGCTTGTCTGAACAACTCATCATAATAGCTGATGCCCAAATACTTGGCATTTAGCTAATGTTAAGAAAGCAGTAGGAAAATAAATAGCATTAATAAAATGATCCCCCCATGCATCACATTTCACTTCAAAGTTTTCAAAATCACTTCCTAAACTGGTTGATAATCCTAGTTTATTGAGGATTATATTTTTGGGAGTGGCACATACAAATTTCTCCAACTGCTCACTCTTGTGAGGGTGATGACTAGTGCCTGCAGAACTTACAGAACAGCAAGTTTTTTTTATTTTCATGTATATGGTCATGCACATAGACAGAGCTTCATGGAGTGTGTTGTTTGTTGAGTGGAGGGCAACACTCCATAGTGTCAGAGTTGGGAAGTAAGGAACATTGAATTCTGACTGGAATGGCAACAAAGAATATAACCCTGGTAGGCAAAATGTAGTTATCCATACAGAAATTTTGGCTGGATATAAGCATTAATGCCATGTTTTTTTAAAAAATATATCTTCTAATGACTTTAGACCTTTTACTTGTAATGCATCTCTATACATACAATCTATTTCTATGTTTATTCTGAAGTAGATAACTATGGAAATATACTATTTAAATTCCTAGCTATGCAATAAATTACTGCTTGAGTATTCACTTGTCTTTATTGCAATGCCATGCCGAGGGCATCCCTTCAAGATCTTTTACGTTGAACCATTTTTTGTCATGTAACATCCTCACTCAAGGAATATCTCTGTGAATTGTTTTCACTTTTGTAAGTTACTTCTTGATAGGTTGCCATGGAAAATAAGTTGTTTACTTGGTAACTAGTGTCATCTACTCTCTGTTGTTTATGTGCACCAACTTTGCTGGAGGGATAAGCTAGAAATGATCTGTGATGAGAGATGTACCTTGCAATAACCTAATTGTAAGCACAACAAATACGGCTCAGACACAGACAACTCCTTTCAATTTCTAGAATTTGGAAATCGTGTAATTTTTTGTTTATAAAAGAGTCACAGTATGTGGCTATAAACAAAAAAATTAATGCCCTAAAACTGTCTCTTTCAGTTACTGATTTTTCTTTTTTTTCTACTCAACACATCATTTAAAATGAAGGCAAAATCTTGTTAATCTGTAAGGCCTTGTTAAGATTTTTTTCATGTTAAATGGGGCATAATTTTACCGTTGACAGATATTACAAATATGGGAATCATTAAAATTAAAATACTAAGGAGAATATTGTCTTCATTTCAGACATATAATGGTGTGTTTTAAATCAGGTTCTGCAGTGGGCATGGATATGTCATGATAAAGGAGAAAAAAAAAAGGAATGCCACAATTATTCTAAAGCTTGACATAAAACCATAAATCTCTTTCAAGTGAAGATAGACAGATCTTTGTGTAGACCTCTGCAGCTAAGCAAACCAGCTAGGCTTTGATGTACTTATAATTATTAGGGGCTGAGGATTATGTCTTTAGGCAAAGCTGTCTAGCAATGGGAAGGTATAGATCAAAACTGACATCATGACACAAGCAAGCAAAGGGGTGAGATGAGGTGGAGCCAAAAATAGTTTGGCATTACTATAGACCTTATGTTAAACAAACAACTCTACTTCTCGAAAAGAACACGAGGAAGAGAACAATCAGTGCCTCTCAATATATTAAAAGCCTCACTAGTAGTTTGAAAATTAAAAAATATAGCTAACAAAAAGAAAATAAAGAAGATTAAGCAGATCCACTTAGATATACAGGAACACATTGTCACCCCCCCAGTGAGGCTGGTAGGCTAAACTGTGAGTTCAGAACTGCCACTGCAACAGGTTTGTGTGCTGTGAGAACTGGGTGCCACCAGCTCCTCTTGAAACCAGGGGACACAAATAGTTGATACATCAAGTAGAGCATCCTTCCAGACCAGGCTCTTTGTCATTTTTTTTTGCAGAGGACAGCAGTTCTGGTAATGCCAGGCCTATACCTGAGTTTGTTACTTGCTAACATCCAAAGCCTACTGAAGATGGTGGAAACCTTTTCATTGTTTTTAGTGGGTTCTGTGTCAAGTGCTGTGTATGCTTTGATACATGCAGGAGAAAGTACACATGAACACAGTTTAATCATTTAAAATTACTATGGATCTTCAAAGACTCTCATTTTGTGTGGTATAAAATTCAAAAAGTGCTTGTGGTGAAACTCATTTCTTGCCATAGGTTTATTGGCTGATTACACGTAAAAGGAACGTTTCATTAAAAACATTTTTCTGGCTCTCTGGAGAAAAAGTCATATTACTAGAAAACTAAAAGCAAAGGATTTGATGCCATAGGTTTTGACCAACTTCAACTGAAAATCTAAATAAATAAGCAGGAGATCTAATGCTGAAACTGAAGGCAACAGAGTTCCAGAAAACTGTAGCATCAACAGGTGTCCCCCAAGTCTTCCCAGATCCCATTTCATCTATATACTGGGTAATACCTTTTAAACAAGTCATAAAAATATTATGCAGTGAAATAAAAATCATGCCATGAAATAAAAGGCTAGGATTCTTAGTTTACTTGGAATTTGATAGAAAGAGAAAGATGTGTGTGTCAAGGGAGAGTAGGAAATGAAGAAGGTTTTGTCATCAGTATCAGAAAGGGTATATGAGGGTAAGGAAGAACTCTATTGCTTGATAGATGAAGGAAGTAATTATGGATCAGAAGAGGAACAACTGGTACCAACTATGCTAATGCAGGGACTGGGAAGGTTACAAAAACAGGAGGACAATTCTAAATGTTGTTTTGAAACGCAGGTGTGTTCAGGTGGACTATTGGGATCAGGTGAAGACCTGAGTAAAACACAAGCAATTTGGAGGTAGCAGAACATATGTGAGGCCAGACTGGTGTTTCAGACATACTGTGTGAAGACAAAACACTGTGGCATGTGTAATTACGAACAATCAGAAAGAACGTGTAAGCCATTCAGTGTAAAATACTGTCAGAGAACTGAGAAGAAATGAACATTCTCCACTTAAGGTTCAACCTGGTGACATTCCTTGCCAGTAAGGTGAAACATTTAGGGCCCCTATATTTTGAATGTCATTTTATGTACTGTGTGGGAAATTAGACCTCAATCTTTGTGAGAACTGATAAGATATCCTATCTCACTTGCAAGTATTATGGAATATTTCCAGAAGCATTTTAAAATTCTATTTTAAGTGGAAAAACCTCAAGCACTTTCACGAGACGTTACTGAACCACCAAAATGTTAGTCAGTCTCATCTAGCCTTTCAGAACAATGCTATTATCTCAACATCAGTGTTTTTATTACGATACCTCTGTTAGAAATGTTGCCTAAACATTAGTGCTACTAATATTCTGAATTTAATTCTAAGTAGAAATACAGGGTTTCCCAATTTGCTTTTGAACTATGCAGCAGTTATCTGTCTTGTCACAACATGAATCCCTTTTGGGTAAAAGCTATTGATTTGAAGGTTAAAATCATCTTGCTAGGCCCTAATGTAATTTGTTGGAAGTTGGCCTTGGGAAACTTTCTGACACAGACTACATATGCTCTTCATTGGATATTCATTGAGCAATGATGTCTGAAAGGCTGAGTTCTACACCTCCCTGATCATTATTAGTTTTGGCATTTCTTAACAGGCTGTGCCATGTCAGTTCTTTGCAACTCAAGTTTTACATTAGCAACCTACAGTTTACAGCACCAAGACGATGCACTCTGCTAACATGGACAACATTATACGTGGTTACTTCTGGAGCAAACATGCAAGGCTACACCCATGAACAGAATTCATTAGTAAGCCCGCAAATATTGTCAATATGACAGAAAGTCCTCTCTGTTTTAATACAGTGAAATGAGGTGCACGGAATATAGCTTAGGCAGGGCTAAATGAGAACTCCCTGACCTCATTAAGGAACTCGTAGGTCTACTACAGAAATAATTCAATGGGAAAGCTTTGGCAGAGGTAACGACAAGTGTGGCCACTGGTCTGCCGATGAAATGGGAGTGGGGAAAGAGGAGACTGCTTTTGTATTCTCAGAGATGTACGATACCATTACCCTAATCTTCTCGTGCCTCAAGATGCATTTTCACAGGCTGTCAAACATAAAATTGTATGAGAATAATTTTCTTTAGCAGATTTTAATCAGTTGAACAAAATATCTGATTCTGCCAAAAACATAGGCAGGGAATAGCAGCGAGCTCACTTGACACTTCATCTTGCTCAGCAATATTCTCAAAAAAAACTACTATGCTCTGAAGCTCTATAGTAGTTTTTACCAATGCACACAGTTGTTATTCACTTTGATGGCGACTTTTTGGAAACAGTGTATAGCAAACCATGATCAAGTGTGGAACTGAGAAGAGCTAAAATTCAGAAAATTTTGAAATAATAAATCTATTCTTAGCTTTATCTTGACACAAATCTTGATTTAATATACGTGAGGAATCCACCAGTGATTACAGAACTCTGGATGACATCTATAAATTTAAGTTGAAATTATATTGCCATTTTACATTATTTGGAGGAATTTGAAACTTTTCCAACAGTCTGAGTTCAAAATATATTATGTTTGAAGTAAGCCCTGTACACAGAAATATTCTGACAAATTAAATATATCCAAGGCAAGACGGAGTACTCTCAGCAGCTTGGGAATTGGCCAGAAGCACTGACTCATGTTATTTTCAAGTAGCAATGAGCTGAGTTTTGGGGGTGGGCTAGCTTAGGAAATATCACCAGATGTGGATGTAGGTTCACATTTGTATGGTTTAGGACATAGAGACCAGATATTCCCTAAGGCAGTGTTCACTATAACTGGGACCCAGCAGTACTGATTGCACCTTGTAGTCTCATTTGCTTAGGTTGCTGCCTTCTTGTAGGAGCCTGAAGTGGGCATTCAAGGAGTTTTGGGGTTGTTCTAGGAAATGTGACCATTGGCGAACTGACTTGAAGAAAGCAGGGCCTAGATCATGAGGACTTGGCTTAGGAGATGGTTAGGGGACAAAGACTTGTTGGAAAGTGCATTTTAAAGCTTTTTGGCATGATTTTTGTTCCCTTTCTCAAAATGTTAGATAAATGCAATAATTTACATTTAAAGCACTTGTTAGTTCTCTTCTGTTTTCATTGTGTTCAAAAAATCCACACTCTGTGACACTTTTCTTGCTAACAACAGTTTCTGAAATTAAAAAAAAAAATCAAAAAGAAAGGACCTTGGAACAAAGTGTAATAAAACAAAACCTGTGGCTGAGATTTTCAAGTGTTTAAGGTGAGATCTGATCTGCAATGAAACAAACTCATGGGAGACTCCTATGTTTGTTTTCATATAAAATGAATTGGATGCAAATTCATTACTGTTAATAGACTGAATCTCACTGACAGTTTGTCCCAGGGGCATTGAATTTACTAAGTATTTTAAATCATCCTGATAGTTAATTATTCAGCAAATGAGAACACTTTAAAGACTTTATCATATAAAATGACTTTAATAATTTATGCTTATGGGGCATTCCAAAGGTAACCGTAGGACTGCTCTGAAGGAGGGGAAGACTGTGTGCCTGCACATTTGTAACAGAGCTGCAGTAACACATTTATTACCTCTGATAGGCTAGTAAGGCACTTGGAATCAACTCAGGTTTCTTCCCTATCCCTCTCTTTGTGTCTCTAACATTGTACAAGGCTCTCAGTAAGCTTGAAAATAGCCTAGCTTCAGAAATCTAATAATAGTGTTAGTTTGCAAGGAATTAAATGAAGACACAGTTTAAGGCTTAATTTTTCTGGATTAAGGCAATTTTTCAAGACTAATAAACTAAGAGAATAGATAATGATCAGAGACGACCTTTCAGTATCTTAGTTATATTAGGTGCAGAGGACACCTCTCTACAAATAAGAGAACAGAAAGCAAGGAAGATGCAATTGTACACTTTAAAGAGCACCTGGTAACAGATGACCTAAACAAATGCCATTTTTGGCAATTCTAGTGGTCAAAGAGCTTGCTCAAAGGCACAGCTGTGGTGCAAAAAATGCTGGAAGAGACTTAGGTTTGAAAATGAAAGATCTGAAGAAAAGCATTCAGGACAGCCGCTGCTTGATTTCTGTTCTGCTGGAGAGGGAAGGACATGATACTGTACTGCATAACCTTGAAAGTCAGGGATTTGTATCTACATATATAGAAACAGCCACATGAACTCACATACCACACCTCTGCATTTCCACATATTTGAATGGTATTTGGTTTTACGCTCTGGGTGAACTCTTGGATGTTCAGTTCTTATTTTTTGGTCCTAAAAGAATTCTACATTATTCAAAATCTCAAAGTTTTTCTGACTCCTTCTGAGTTCTAGTCATATTCTGCTTTCTTAGCATGGGGCAAGGACAGAAGCCCAGTGATTTTTTCTAATATTCAAAGATGCATCAAGATAAGCAAAACAATGCTGTGCATATTTTACACAAACATTTCGCGTTCTTTTCTTTATTTTTTTCTCTCTGTCTACTTTCTCTCCACAGGAGGTCAGCTTTCTAGACTCTTGTAGACACTTGCTGCTTGGTTCATGTTACAGGTCTGAATAATCAGAACAATCTACGTATTTGTACACATCTCTTCATGACAATTCAAAGGAAACACAAGGAGAAAATGAACGAGTTGTAAGTTCCCCTGTCTGAAAAGATGTTTGTGTTTGAGCTGTTAGTCTAATCCCACAATTTTTGCATCAATACACCTTATGGAACTGCAAGAATCCCACTGAGTATGAAGCAGTTACTTTAAAGCCAGGATCTGAGCTTATGTTATTTACATCAGTAAAAGTTTCCTCCAAATGCTTCCAATGTAATCACGATGTTACTCCAGTTATTGGGACTGTATATACGAGCAAATAGGTGAATGAGATTGCCATACCTGGCCTTTAACGTTAGCATGAACAAAGATTTTCCAGTTCAGTTCCTTACCTGAGGGGAATCTGAGTTCAGTTTGCACAGCCTGAACTTTTCTATAGAGCCATAGTATGCTAATCTTTTTTGTTCTGTAGCTATTGCATTGACACAATCCTCACATGGGTACTGAAAGGCAAAGCTGTCATTTTTATAAGCTTCCCTCTTCAGCTACAAATAAAAATACTGTCTCGCTTTCAAAGAAAACAATACAATTGAACCAATAACCCCCAACAAATATAACACAGTGTTGTACAGGACAAGTATTGATTGAAACAAAAAGGGCTTTTTAAACACCATTAATTCTTACCAATTCCAGTAGTTATTGATTCTGCATCAATGTCATTAGCCTTTTTCTTTGCCACTTCAGCTAGTGCCAATTCACCCTTATCTAATGCAAAGTAATGGATGTCCTTTGGAAATAAAAGAAAAATAAAAGATTAATCTAAAATGAATCTCATAGGTGTAACAAAAGAGAATTTGAAAGAAAGAGGTTCTTTTATTATTTAGATCACAAACACAGATGGAACCGATGAACCTAGCATTACGTTTTAATTCTCTCCCAATGCCCATTTATTATCTTACTTGTGCTGTTAATACAGCATTTCTCGTTAACAATGAATAAAGCACCGACCAACCATGCATCAATAAAAGTGAAGCTGTTGACTCAGCATATGAATGAAACCAATCTGTATGCTTTAAAGGAAATTTTGGTTGGCACAAAAAGAATTAAAAGAGGGTTGCTAGAAAGAGGGTCTCAGGAACCAAAACTAAAATACTGGAACTCTTCTGACTCACAGCCCCCAGGTGAAGTTTTAATGCTTCCTTCCACCTAGTACATGAGTTTTGTGGCAAAGCTATTTGAGGACTAGTTTTTGTTTGGAGGTTGTCATGATACACTTACTGTCCTTTGAGTAAAATGTGGTTGTCCTTGTGCTGATATTGGACATAATATGAACAACGATGCTTTCTCAAAGGTTTTAACCTTGACACAGGTGACATGATTCCTGAGTCACTCTTGGGTCTCCTGACCACAAATACACGAGGGGCTTTCCAAAAATGTTGTTGTCTAGCACGAATAGTTGCCAATACTCTGGATCTAATCCTTAATCTAGGGATAAAAATCAGAGGGCTGCAGCAGGGTTTATCATTACATGCTGAACTGCAAGTCTTTTAATTGTGTGTTAACCTTTGAGGTAAAAATCACCTGTATTACATGCAGTACAATTTGCAGGATAATATTTTCCTGCTGATAAATTACAATCTCACTGCCCTTGGGTTTTGGTCCTTTGAAATGTGAAGTAAAAAGTTTTGTCCATTCATCCCATTAATGAAGACACAATTAAACCCCTTCTCCTTCAGCATCAGAGCCACAGACTGTTCTGTGCATGAATTGGGATAGATGAAGTAAGAAGGACAACCAAGAACAACTGACAAAGTTTTTTTTTTTCCCCACTTCTTCATTGAAGATGGCAATCAGTATCCAAAGATTTAAGTTATTCCTGGCCGTTGTTCTGCACACTATCCACATGCAGGAATTTAAAGGGAAAAGAAGTACTTGCTGGAAACATTGACCCCTACACACCATAAAAGCAACTATATTCTCAGTAATGCAGAAGATTTCAAGTGAAACTGTCCTTCTCAGTGTGAGTTTACTGACACTTTTATCAACATGAGGAAAACTCTTGGAGAAAAAAGTGACCTTACTCTAGAAGGAGAAGACAGACAGAAAAATGAGAGTAATGGTGACAGAAAGCAGAAAAAGATGCTGCCTGTATTCTCCCCTCATTTAATTAAAAAAAAAAAAAAAAAAAAAAGAAGCAGCAAACAGAATACTAGGGAAACTGAGACTGATTACACAGGGAAACATTGCACTGGCTTGCAGGATCCTCACAGTCCAAAGCAGACAACAACATTTTCTAATTACAAATACAGGTGTGACTTAAAAAATGTGCAAGTGTCTTGAGGCGAAGTAATGACTTACGAACTTGTTGCGAACTCTGTACTTCCTCTCTTTGTAAGTCTAACATGGTTGTCAGAGAAAAGGGCCTGAGTAGCAAGGTATGATTTCTATGAAGATTAAACAGTAGATATTGTCAGCTTATTTAGATAACAATAGAAAACCTAAGGGCTCTCCAACAAGTCTGAGCTTACAAAGATTTGAATGTATGGGCAGATTATGTTCACCTATTTAAAATGTATTCTGACAATGATTAATGTCTCTCTTTTTGTAGTTTAAACTAAGGTATTGTATATTTCAATGCATTTTTAAATAATAAACTTGGGGAGGTGATGGAAACAATTGCAGAAAATGACAAAGTGCTTTCAGTGAAGAAGATGTGCACACCTTGTGTTTCAAAACATCTGATACTTTCAGATCTTGGTCTTGGCTATGTTCTCTGTTTTGAAGACATATCCATCACTAACTAATGGGGGCTTTGCAAGAAACGGAGATGTAGCAGTCAGTGGCTTTCTGTGTGGTTCCTCAAGTTTCTGCCATAAAGAATTAAAAAAGAAAAAGAAAAAAGAAAAAAAGAAAGACTTTTCTCTATCTCTAAATGAGCTTTAGAAAGAAAAAAAATACATTTTTTTTAAATAAAAACTACTAGTTAGACAATTTTGGATCAAATTTAGGTGGTCCTCACTCAAATTAGCCAGCAAA
This sequence comes from Cygnus atratus, assembly GCF_013377495.2. Taxonomy (NCBI): domain Eukaryota; kingdom Metazoa; phylum Chordata; class Aves; order Anseriformes; family Anatidae; genus Cygnus; species Cygnus atratus. Next base: position 109,430,410 of record NC_066364.1, read on the forward strand.
ATGGAATTTTATAAGAATTTATAACTCTCTGAGTAGGATACAACCAGAAGATAAATAAAAGAAAAAGGAAAAACACTACATTACAGGGTGCCTTAAAGAATGACAGGAAAATTTAAAGAATTAAATTAGCTGAATATTTGTTACAGATTTTTTCACGCACTTATCTAAGAATTTATCAGGTCAAATATCATGTCCCTTTCAAAAACAATGGTGATAATAAACACAATTTTCAGCTGCTTATCAGGAGTTTGCTGAAAGGCTGTATTTTATCATTTAACAGTTTGATTACTTTTTGGACTACTTCCTTTTTACCCTCATCTTTGTGACTCACAGAGCTGGCCCTAGGTGAACAGAAGTCATTTGAAACATCGATGCGCATTTGTCTATAGGATATTTCTGGGCAAAATTCCAACATTTCTTCGAAACACGCACTTTCCTCATCAGTGTATCACCCAAGATCTGACACTTTTATTAAAGTGTCTTTTCCTTGCATTTTTGCTACCTTTGGTACGTGGGATGGCCTTTTGAATTTTCAGCAGCTGAGAGCTGGAGCATACTACAAAAGGATTTAAAGCTAACAACCTTTCTACTGCTTGATCTTTTCTGTCACATATTGGATCAGTCACTGTCCAATAAATGTAGCTGTTGTTCATGATATTATGTCCTTTTCAGTTTTATTTTTTTATTGAACTTTGTAGGAGATGATAATAATTGAGGGACTTAGATGTGACGTGAGGGTAAAGCTTATGGGGAGACACAGCAGTGCCCGTGTGTCTTGTTATGGCATCATACCAGTGACGCTATAGCTATAGGAGTAACTTTTAAGCCTTTTTTTGTTTCTTTTTCATTTTTATGAAATAAATTAGGCCTGAGATAGCACTTCCTCAAACTTCTTTGCATTCTCAAAACAAGTATCAGGAAGGCTACAGAGCTCTCTTTTGTGAAAACAACTTTGGCTCGGGATAATTTCTCCAAGATACAGGACATTTCCTTAGATTCAAAGTGTGGATCCTCTCCAGTCTCTGTTATATCTGCTCTTCTGGATCCTTTCTTTTTTTTTTGATCCTTCTCTGTTTCCCTTTAATAAATAACTTTTTTTTTTCTCTCTCATTTTCCTTATGTCATCAGGTATCTTCCTTAGCCTACTATTTCTTCTTGAAATCCCATTAAATTAACTAGGAATAAGGTGGCGTCACTCCTAGAGCCAGCTGAGGTTTTATAAACGGATTTGGTTGGTGTGTAAAATGACAGTACAAATAATTGACCTATATATTAGTTATTCGTACTCCACATAATTATAAATACTTTAAATATAGGTAAAGTCAAGTTGTATGTTATTAATTGCATTTTGACCTATATAAACAATATATACAAATTATTCAGTGTTAAGCAGAAGTGAAGGATGCACAAATCTTGCTATGCAATGGTATTATTATTCTAGTACCTAGAAGGACTATAAGTTTTTAGGGAGCAGGTTACTTAATTTTACACTGTATTTAGTGCAATAAAGACCAATTCCCTGGAAATTCCTGTGGCACAACTAAATACTTTTTACGAGCTATGCACCTTTAAACTTCTTGAGTCTTGTACTCAGTAGTCCTGCAGCAGTGCCTTTGTTAGTTAATTGTAAAGTTTGTTCATTAGCACCTCACTTAGGTGATGAATTAGCAAAAGGACATTTCCCCAGAGGAGGGAGAGAGTCGACAGAGGATTTGAAGAGGCAGGCATGTGTGCTGCTTGTTGCATAAATTGCAGGAAACTATGAGGAATCTCAAAGGTAATACAAGGAAAACAAGGAGAACGTGGAACTGGTTTTCATCTCACAATAATAAGTCAGGAGGAACTAAATGGGCATTTATATTTATGCTTGTTTAAGAGCATTGGTGAGATGGGATGGGGAGAGGAGGTGCTGAGAGAAGAGGGAAAATGAAGAAGAGTTGGAAAGGATGGAGCCAATTTCTCTGTTAGCCTTGAGCCTCCTCTAGAAGAAAGCTAGGGAAACTTTTTGTTCAGAGGAGGATACATTACCACTTTGGAGCCACGCGTTGGCAGGCCCTCTCCCACGTTAGCAGCTTTGCACCCACCTCCTGACCCAACGCTGGTGTTTCCCACCTTGGGACAGAGGTGTTCTCTCAGTGCTGTCATCAGCAGAGGAAAGGAAAGAGAAAAAGATTGTGCAGAAAATGCTCTTAGCCCATATAAGAGAGGGCCCTTGAGATGGCTGGCCAAATACTGGGTCATTTGTTCTGCCAGAATGGCTGTCATTACTCCGGGAGGATTTATTATCTGAGTAGTGGGAGAGCCCCCTGACAGAAAGATGTATCCTGCTGCAGACAGTTTACAGTCTGAAATTTATAAATGGCTGCAGGGCTCATCTTGATTGGGTATAAAACTTGCATTGACAAAGTTACATTTAGTAAAAATGAAATAAAAAGAGAAAAGGAAAAGGCTGAGCTAAAAGGATGAAAAATCAAGGAGAGTAAATATAAAACATGTAATGAATTTCCTAAAAGTCTGACATTTCCATCACTTTCGTTTGACGCATACTTAGAAAAGTTTATCGCAGTATTCACATCTTTCTAATTAGATGGAACAAGCCAGATGATTAGAGCCGTGAAAAAAACATCAAAAGGTTCACACAACTTTTTATATAATTAGAAGGGAATTTTCATAACCCATAAAAGCAGGATTTAATTGTGTAATTTAACATACAATTTAAATATCAAGATCAAACTAGCAGGGCAAGTGACTTAATGGGATAAATGATATTAACATCTAGTGTCAAAGCTTAATTTAAACAACAGAATGTCTTCATTATGCAAAAGAGTCAAGCAAACGAATCGTTCAAAGGGCCTTTTTTTAAACAAGCCCCTTTTCTATTGTTTCTTTGAAAACAATGAAATCAGCTGTGGAGCAGCAACATGCTGAGAGACTAGGAAAGCATGATTGGCTTTGTCCATCTGACCTCACTGTGACATTGTGGTGCAAGATCTTATAAAACAAGAGCCTCCTGCAGAGCTCACACAAAGGACCTTTTAAGAGCTGGTTAATTTTACTTTTGTAGCTAATTAAATGGGAGGGGGCAGAGAGTGCATGAAATGTAAAAACCCTTGGGTTGATGCTGCTGAGCTTTGTTGTTTTAAAAGTACCTGTAGAAGCGTTCATAATTTGTCACTTTTCACAAAACCCTAAGAGACAAACTAAGAGCATTCAGGATCCCCAGGATATGGCCAGCTCTTGTGTCCTGGACTCAGCAGTTGTACTTCTTAAAGGAACGGATTAGAAACGTATAAGCTTATTAGAGTGAAAGATGACATTCACCCACATCAGGACAGATGAAGAAGGTGAAAGTTCAGAAACATATACATTAATTCCTCAAAAATAAAGAGTAGCCTTTAGGCCATGCTAGGGAAAATGTCAATGACTCTAAAAATACTCAGTTCCCATTGACAAATTTTATGATGGCAAGGGGCAAACGAGGTAAAATAATTCTGTCCAGTATGTTTCTAAGACTGCAAATGACACAGATCCTTTTAAATGTGCACAAAAGCTGACATCTAACATCCTGACAACAGAAAGGACTCACCATAAACAGGTCCCGAGCACCTATGTCAACAGCTAGCAGAAATGCTTTCTCAAATCTCTGATACCTGTAAGAAAAAGAAATAAGTCACTTGCTGAGGGCAATGCAAGAGCTGCATCAAAGTTTGTTAATGGACAGAGGAAATTCTTCAGTTCTCATCAAAAGTGATGCCAAAGCTTTACTGGGGAAAATCAGTATACTCATACTGGGGTTGCAGAACAATAAGGTACCACAGTGACTGCCATTAACCCTCTTCATCAGTATCTCCTGGAGATGCAGTAGAGTAGGAATGGAGCAGTGTGAACGTAGAACTTCCCCTTTACTATTGACCCAGGAGAGTTTTTTCATGTTATACTGAGACACATCAAATGATTTATCACATCATTTTGGTGGGTTGAAGGCTCACTGAACAACAGCTCCTTCCATTTGTAATGACATAGACGGCCACCTTCTTCCTACCCAGTGACCACTCATTATCTCCTGGCAACTAGAGCAAATACCTACATGGGAAGGAGATACCGTTGAAGGCTGTATATATCCTCTTGCATGCAATCTTTAGAATACCTACTGAAGCAGCAGAAAAAAAGCCACCCATCAGGAGCTTTCTGAGAATGTATACAGCATCGTACTGGGCCAACATCTCTATTATACTAGATGTACATAACCAGTCTATGACAACCACTCGACACTGGGAGAAAGTGATTCTATTTGTACACATTTTCTCCCACCGCATGTTTTAAATGGTTTAAAAATCCCCACAGAAAATGGATTTGGTGAGATTAATTTTGGATTTGGGAAACAACACAACACCCTTGTCTTATTTCAGTTGCGAAGCAAATGATTGATTCTATGTAGAATGATTTCTATATTTTCCTGTTACTGGTAAAGTTTTCCCTTTTCTCCTGTTCACAGTTTCATAAATAAATCAGCTGTAGATACTTGAAGCCTGGAAAGGAGATGGCTCCTGAACCCCGGTGGGGAAAAAGCAGCATTGTAATTTTTCATTGAGGAAGCGTTATTGTCAGCACCATACGGATGCCAGTGCTTATACAGTTCTGCACCTTGCAGCTATCTTAGGAAATGCTGTAGCTCTTCCTAAGGCTGGTGTGAATGCAGAAGAGACACAGGAATCCTCCTTCCCCTTGGTAGGTGAATGAGTTTCATATGATGTACCATTCTGTGTTTCTGCCCAAAGCCTAAGCAGTTTTCTGCCTCCTTCTTGCTACCACAGCCGTATTGCTCTCTTCTCTTCCACTGCACACTTGGAAGGATTCAGCAGGTCATCAGACACAGTCGTTGAGGACTTCTCCTCAAGGAACAGAATTCTTAACAAGAAGGCCTAATATGTTAGCTTAAATAGAAAAGGAAATACACTTTCCAGGTGAGGTTCCTAACACCTGAAGTGGGGAGTCCTTTCCTCCCTAAAGCTAATCTCCCTGCTGTGTTTTCCAAGCGCTAATTTGCAGCCCTCCTCACAGAACCTGTTTAAGGGAGGGGAAGAGATGATGTAAGGTTAACCTCTTGATTGCTGGGGAATGAGCAGCGCCCCGTTGTTTTATCATGCACATCTACGTTTCTGAAGCTTTTTAACGTGCTTTCTGTGAAGGACTTTCCATTAAAATGCATTGTGTTGCAATGCTGCTTCTAAAGCTTTGCTTTAATTAAGACAAATAAGTACATGTTAAAATATGTGTATCTTGAATAGCTATCATGTTTATCTTCTTCTGGCACATTTTTCTTCTCAATTATGGATTAAATATACATTCTTAGTACTTAGAGGCGAAATTGGAAACCAAACAGAAACAGACGAACAGACTTTATGAGCAGCTAAAAAAAAAATCTGCATCATGATTTGTTTTTTCCAAAGTTAGAACTATACAGACTATTTGAATGATATTTGCTTTAGCAAAGCAAAAATGATTGTAACCAAAAAACCGTAAAGTAACTTTTTCTTGTGATTGCCCTGCAGAATGGGACCATGGACCAAAAGCTGTCAGTTCTTTGCTGTTTCACAAAGGTTTCATCTTTTTTTCCTTTAATTGACACATATACTTTTGTCTCATTATGGCCCCTATTCATAAAACTGTGAAGTTGGCTCGTTATTTTCAGAGCTATATTGAGGGTGACAAAGAAAAAAATAGTACCCAATAAATGCTCTTCACTAACCAACACAGCTGCAAATAGCGATCACAGACACTTCATAAATTATTGCATATAATCCATATTATACACGGAATTGCTTTACAGTAAGGAGGAAGTTTCAAACAAGGGTAACAAGTTTGCATTTCTTAGGTAAACAGTATTAAATAAGTCAAGAATGTCTAGTATTTTTAAAAACTTCATTAGAAAAAAATTACTATTTTGATTTTTTTTTTTTGTGTGGAAGTCGTGTTGCTTTTATTCTACAGAAACAATTAGAGAGAGCCCTGTACAGCAGGAGAGAACTAATAACAAACTAATAATACCTCTTTTACAAACACATTTTGTTGTGGGAAGCTTTATTGCTATTGCTCGCATATTTCACTTAGAGTTTATCAGCTCGTCAAACCAAAAAATCCTCACATCAAAATACTATCCCTTTTGTTCCCATGCTACAAATACAAGGTAAAATATCTGCTTTCTGAAATGGCACCTACAGGGTACTGGTCGTGAAGTGAATGTCCTCCCCCCCCTCCTCCACCTTGTTACTTATTGCTTGCTTCACAATAACTCCAGCAATCAAGACTTATATGTCTCTTGAAAACGAGAGATAAGAAAATCTGCCTGTAAACCATGAAGTTCAGCCACTTGTTTGGTCAAAGTGATAGCCAACATAAATATGACCTTCAAGATTAAAACCCTCAAACTGCGATTAACTATACAGGTCAGATAGGAAAACATTTCTCTGTGAGCTGTTGAGCACATACAATATTAAGGTTAAATTCCCATAAAATAAAATAATACTGTTAGTAGACACTCGTATGTGATCTTTCTACCTTTCCTACAAAACTCTAAAAAGATGGCTATTAGTGCATCTATTTTATGGACAAGGAAACAAAGGGGAAATGTGAGTGATATGACAAGAATAATTCAGGTCAAAATAGTCAAGACAGGGAAGAGCCCTGACTTGCCTTCTGGTGGAGTGGCAGACCTGCTGCCTACTTGCATTTTGAGAATGTGATTAACTGAAAAGACGTCGGGAAAGCCAGAAATATTTATTTTTAAAAATTAAATATTTTTAAAAAATATAAAAAATATTATTCTATCATTGACTTCAGAAAGACTATTTTTGATTCTCACCAGCATAAATAAAAATAATAAAAAAAATGTCCCGGGTTTCCTCTTATCCTATAAATGTTCAGAGATAAGGTGATTTGAAACACCATAGATCAAAATCACATGCACAGATTGGGACCTGGGGTGATGGGAAAAGATGCCTATTGAGTTTTTATAAGAAGTTCTGCAAATACATCAAAAGCAGAATTTTGTCAACTGTATTCCACAGCACTGAAATTGAATGTGATCACTTAAAGATACAGTTTTCAAGCCCAAAACAGTCAACTTAAAAAATATTTATCCACAATATTAAAGAACCTAATAAGAAGGCCAGGAACAAGAAAAAAATCATTTGAAGGGAGGAGGAAGGGAAGAGAGAGAGCTCATGCAAGCAAGAGAGAAATACAGTGCAGGAAAGATGGAAACATTTCTTTAGGGACTAGTTACAACCAACAAGCCTTCTTAGACATGCCCATCGACCATGTAAGCATATTCCATGTGCTAGGCTGATAAAGGAGGGTTGCAGCAGTTTTTTTTTCCTTGTCTTCAATAAGGGTACACAACATTTAGAAAATAATCTGCAGGGGAAGAGCTGTGGCACAAATAACATTTATAAGGCAATCCTTTTTAATGGAAGGAATTTCAGAGTCCTCCTCATCTCACAGTCCAATCAAGGGTGATATGCATTCAAAAAGTGAATATTAAATATGCACAGAGCAAACAGAACAGGAAAAAAATGAATATTGAAATAATTTACATGCAATCAAACTACACTGAAATTAAGTTTTAATTGTTCAGTATTCTGTGATGCATATGCAGATTTTAAAGTATTCAGAATATCAATCAAGTGTTTACTTACATCAAGCAATTGTATTTAAGCATACAAAACAGATGATGAAAATATGTTCAATCAGCTACAGCTCCCAACATTTACTGCAGGGTTTACATGATCACTTTTAATTCAGTTATTTCATTTAATATTTCAATTTAATAGCTCATTCTTTCATTCAATTTCTAGGCATCTTGCCCATTTCTTAAACACAATAATAATAATTATTCATAAAAGGCGCTGTTTCCCATAAGTTCTCATATCAGCAATTTTTGGAACAGAAATGGTTTTCATGCTTTTTTTTTTGCCTTAAAAATGTTGTTATTATCTGATTTTTTTTTTCCTTTTAAATTAGACAATATTAAAATAAAGAATGATGTCTGTAAAATGACTCTGGACCCCATTTCAATGGAATTCTGAGCCAGAATAATTAGAGATTATCAGGTTAAAGAATGTAAAAAGTGTGTGGCTAGGTTGCTACGTGGTTGATTTTAAATAGGGATGGCTTGGTTTCCAACCAATTGTTGAATATAAGGAAAATGATTTAGAATCGTAGCTGTATTTTAGAATACCTCTCAAACCCCCTTTTAAAAACAAAACAAAACAAAGCAAAACAGGTATAGATGGTGTAACTTCAATGCATCCTTACTATTACAACCCTGAAATTCTATTGACCTTCAAGCAAATATTTTAAAGTCAAATTTCAGTAAACTCTGAAGACACAGATTGCTATGTAACTTTTCATCTATAAAATACAGTATTTGCCAAAGACTTATATCCTTCATTTTATAGTGAATGTTGTAATTCCGATACTCAGGGTTGCTGGAGAGGAATAAATATATTAAGATCTTAAATTTCATTTAAAAAGAAACACACAAACAAAAGCAAACAAAAGAAAACCACCACACTTTAAAAAAAAAAAAAAAAAAGACAACCAAAAACTGATCCAATTTTACCCACAGGAGTTCAGCAGAACACACTATTTTAAATTAGATAGTTGCAGAGAAAATGAGACCACTGAAAGCAGCCCAACACAGGAATGCTCCAAAGAACCTACCTTTTCCTCTCCCACCAAACTGTGATTTTTGCATTTCAGAATGTCATGATCTGGGGGACTCAGTCTCTTAATTTTTGTATTTACTTGGTATTCTGATATTATTCATTTGGATAATGTACTATCTCAAAAATAGACTATTCCCAATACCACTAAGTTCCTTTGGCAAAATTCAATTAATTGCTGGATGTTAGTTAACTGCAGCTAGATTATTATTTCTTGTTGTTCAACACCACAGTATGTGCAAACATAACGGAAGTTTCATGTGAGACAACCAGAAATTGAAACCATGACTGTCGTTTTTTAAAAGAAACTATACTGTTAGCAGCAAAGACTACTTTTAGTTAGCTTCTTATGATTCCTCCTATATAGGGCTCAACACAGGAACTCTACTTGTTCCCTATGTGCTTTGCCTAAATATGCTCCAGCAGGGTATACTGAGCTCCCTCCCTCCCAATGATGGTTTGGGCAAGAATCAGTGTAGACTGTGTGGTTTTATGCAGTGCATTTGTTGAATTGCAGAATGTATATCTGCTGAACTTTTGCTTAGCCTTTTGGGATGGAGATCATTAACTTTATCTTATTTAATGCTAACTGGCTGCTGATATGCTCAAAACTGGTAGGCATTTGCTTACTGCTGAAACTTCTATCCTCTGTAAGGCTTGGTTGAGATTCGTCAATGATTCTTAAAGTTAGTGGGGAACTAATGGAAGAATCAATGGAGGCATTTGTTATTTACGACCTCTGAGATGCTAGTGGTACTGTTTTGCCAGCCTCATGCTATTATGCTTCTATTTTTTTTGGATTATGAGCTTTTTAGGAAAGGATACATAAGCCTCAGAGTGGGGTCCACAACCTTGTTGCTTTCTAAGATACTCTAGTACTGATAAAGAGAAAGTGCTGCAGAGCCCACCAAAAGGGCAATGGAGAAACAGCCAACAGGTCTGTATGTATAAGAGCCAAAGGCATAATCTTCTAAATTGTATTGTGGACGTTGAATCTCTGAAGGTTGTCCAGGTATCATCTATACATCCCTTTAGGCCCAAATTTACCAAACCATTAATGCATGGGTTTACGACCTATAATTTTCTATGGGTCCTAAATATAGGCATGTTAAGTGAAGTATTGGATTTGGGGCCTGAGTGACTTGTTTTAAAAAAATCCCTTATGGAGCCCTTTAAAGGTTATACATGAACATGTCCCAACTGAAAATTCATGAATAACGCTGAGAAAATTTCAAATGGGCACAAATATTTCAAGCCACCCAAAAGTCTCTGTCACTTGAACCATACTGTCAAATTAGGTATCTCTGAACTTAAGGAAGTATACCTATAACTTTATAGATTGTTGGGTGTAAACCCGAATGCCCTTCACATCAAAGGGTACCCTCTGGTATGAAGCAAGGAAACAAACAAACAAACCAAATTAAAAAAATAGGAGGAAAGAGAAAGTTAATAAGGGGAGCCAGACAGCATGACTCCCTGGCCAGAGAAAACCCTGGAGGGCTGTAACAGGCTGTGAATCTTGAAGACATTCCCAACCTGAAAAAAAAAATAAAAAAAATCTTACCATGTGATCCCTATCTTGTAGGATTCAGCCCTAGGAAACCTAAATGTGTTCTTGTGTGAAATGATTCAGATGACTCTGTTAAGCATAGACACTTCTCAGAACAGACTTCAATGATTAAAGAAAAGCTGTTCAGGCATTTTTGAGTCAGATTCTCAGGTGAACCAAGGTAGTTTATTAAGAAGGCAGCATTGAAAATTTTAAAATACATATTTAGTAAAAAATAGTCAAGACATACAAAATATTCTAGAAAACTTAGTGGTTTTAGCTACAGAAAGAAAAGCTACAACATTTATTTCTTGCCCCATGCTCAATTAACTACAAGAGAGGAGTACTTTAAAACTATAGAACTGTCCTGTGTCTAAACCAAAGAAATATTAGTTAACAGATTCTGATTTTGTGAACATTTATGCCATACACTTCTCATTCGATGTTGGTCAGTCACGTGAGCCTGGGTTTTTGCAGAAGGGGGTTAACCACTGTTAATGACTGTTGGGACTGTTAATGACTGATGACTGATGACTGTTGGGAGAAACAGCAATGTTTTACTACATGTAGCATAATTCCTTCATGCCTGTCAAGTGCGCTGAGATTTTTAATACTAGTTGCTATAGAAGTCTGAAGAACAGCAATTTATTACTATTATAAATTATTATTATATAAATTGAAACTCTGATGGTTTCTTTCTTTTTAAACTATATTCAGTCTTTTCTCTTCTTGTAATGTGTACGTCCTTTGAATTTCCCGCACTCTGTATTTCTTTTTTCATACTCATTTTCGTTCAAGAGAAAATATTTTGTTGCCATAGTAGTATTTCCCTACATTGCAATTTTATTATAGAATTTTTTCTTTGGGTTCCTCTAAACTGCACCTAACACCAACCCAGACAGCCCTTGTCCCCAGATCTCTCCATTCCCCCAACCTCTTACTACTCAGAAACTTCTCAACAGCCTATCTTTATCTTTAAATACAGACACACTCCAACATACTCTTCCAAACTACTCTGGGCTAAAAACAGATGTTAATTAAAAATGCTGATAAGAGTCAATGACACCTGTTGTTTTACATTTATTTTACTCAACCCTGTCTGTTAAATCCTAGCCTTTATTGCATTAATTCTCTTCTTGCTTTTCTTCTATTCCAGCTTTATCCCTCTCACGCTGGTGATCATGTAAACTTAACTGTATGTCTTGAAAGCTGTATTTTATTGAGCAAACATATCAGCATGTCTACACACTAAAGACAGCTTTATAACAGAGGCCCAGTATCATCACTATGGTTAAGGATGAGTTGCTGCCTCTATTATAAATCCCTATTGTATACATGTGATATCTCTGCAATTTCAAACTGGGGCAGACGGAAATTTGGTATTAAAGTTAACATGAACAGACTCCTTTCCTCCTTGACTTTCCATGAAGTATAGGGCCAATTCTCCCTCATGCCTGACATTGGATAAAATGCAGTTTTTTAGTGCTAAGACTTCTCAGAGAAAATATATTAGCTCAATATTTTCTAAAAATTGGCTGCCTGAAGATAAACATCTAATCACAAAATCATGGTGCAGGGCCAAATTTTGAACCACTTGTTGAGTTATATTTCCATTACAGTATACTTATACTGTTTAGGTTTGTTAATAGCAAGCTTCTTTGTTCATATTAAAATAATGCAGTGGTAATGCCCATACAATCTCCACACATAACAACTCCATTACAGCAAATATAGTCTCTAGAAGTTTTGTCATGTGAATTTTGGGACATTTTAGGCGGAACAAATATAAAATTAATGAGCGCTTTATGCTTTTGCTGCAGGTTATTATATGTAAGAATGTCAAAGTACAAATGACTGTTTGCTCAGAGTAAAGGTACATCTAACCCAACATCTTACCAATAGCTAGGCACCTAGGAAAGAATATAACAATAAGGCAAGCATATGGTGATGCTTTCCTAGGTAGTCTCCTAGTCTCCAGCAATTTGTGGTTCAGGGATTTGCTGAGCCAGAGGTGGTTTCTATGCTGGTATTCCTCAGTGAATTTCTCTTCCCTCAATCTTCCCTTTGAACTCATATACAATTCTATCATCCACAACATCCTGTGGTAAGAAGCTTTATATGTTAATTATATGCTATGTAAAGAATCACTTTATTTTGAACCTGCCACGTGCTAGCTTTGCTTGATGACCCCTAGCTTTTGTATTAGAAGAAGCAACAAACAGTCATTTACTGTCCTCTTTCTCCCTAACACACACGATTTAATAGATCTCTATCTCAGTTGCCTCTTCCATAGGTTGAGGAGTTCTACGCTACTTAGTCATTCCTTTCAGTAAAGCTGTTTCATGCCTTTAATCACCCCAGCTGTTCTTCATAAAGCTTTTTGAGTACTACTATATCCTTTTACAGATCATGGGACTCCAAAACTACACACAATATTCACAATTCAGGTGAACTGAACTTCATTGTTTTGTTTTCTGTTCCTTTTCTAACAATTCCTGGCATTCAATGGGTTTTTGTACTTGTACTGAGCACTGAACTGACTACCAGTTATATGACCAAATTCTTCCTGAATAATTATGAGCTCCGACTCCACCATTTTATACATGAAGTTGAGTCACACCCTGCTACCTGCTTCACTTTGGATTTCCTTACATTGAATTTTATTATCAATTTTGACATTATGTCACTGAACCTGTGAAGTCCTTTTGCTATTCTTCACATAAGGTCCTTATCTTTACTAATCTGAATGATTTAGTGTCATTAGCAAATGCTGGCACCTCACTATTTGCTCCTTTTCCACATTACTTATGAGTATAGATCTGCTGTAGTTACAATTTGGTGACCTCCACTCAGTGAGACATCTGATCTTTTACTGTTTCTTACCTTCTAAAAAATTCCTTATCTGCAAAAGCGGATCTTCCCTCTTATCCTATGGCAGCTTAGTTTATTTAAGACATTTTGGTGAGATACCTTCCAAAAAGGTCTTCTATGGTCGAACTTTCCTCAACAGCAGCAGGATATCCTTTACTGACCATCACTACTGGTATCAAAGAATCCAGAGTTTTATGAGACACGATTTGACAATACTGCTGATTCTCCCCAGGTACATGTTCGTCATCTTATTAAAATATTAGTTTCTACTAATTTGACTGGTACAGAGGCTAGACTTACAGGACTATAGCTCTTTAGGTCTCTCCAGAATGTATTTTAAAAACAGATGATATTACCCATATTCTTGTGTTTAGGTGCTAACATCATTTGAAATAAGAGGTTACACACCACAGGATGTAGCTAAGCTATTTTATGCTTGACATCCTTTAGAAATTCTCAAAGAATTTTATCTAGCATTGTTCATATATTATTGCTTATCTACCTAGATTGTAACCCATTGTACTGATATTTCAACACTTAGCAGTGCAAACTAAGAAGTGCCCCCATCCTCTCCTACCCTGGTCAACTAGACAAAAGAGGATTTCTTAAGAGGTCTTTTATGTCCATCTGATTTTTGTGTCTCTCTGTAAACCTTTCTTCAAATATGTTTGCTAGTCAGAAACTATATTTGAGCACCTAAGATCTTTCTGTTAACTGGACAGTAATAATGGGATATAGGAGCTAGCCATTTCCAGTGCAAATCATCCAATTTATCTTCAAACAGCTCATTTTTACATGGCTAATTTAAGCTAATCAGATAGGTTCCCTTTATAGTTAATTGATAGGGATAGGCACTGACATTTGATTCTTCACACTTATCATAGAAATCCCCCTTCAATAGGATTACTCATCCTTTGGGTGCCCACATCCTTCTACTAACTGCAGAGGCAGCCCAGATGAATGTGTAGGACATCTAAATTCTACATTATTAAGTCAGGAGAGGTGAGGTGCAACCCCAAGACATTATATCCAGTTATTGAACAATTGACTATTGCTGACTTGTTCTAAATTTTACTTATCACATACTTCCCTTAACAGGCTTTTCAGCTGTGAAGAACCACAAAAGGGAGCTCTGCATTTGAAGACAGGAAGCCTAGGGCTGCCTGACCAGTTAGCTCTTCCTGGAAGACATTGGATGGAAAGGGAGAAAAGTCAGAAAATTTAAGCTCTTTTAGGGAAGAAAACAGACCATTTTTGTACATAACAAACAGATTACAAATTGCCAGGTCCTGTTCTGTTCTGATCTGATGAATGGCGTTCATGACAGAACTGTCAGATGGCCCACATACAGGAAAGTGAGGTGTGATGGTAGGGCTCAGGAAGATTCCGAAAATGAATGGAGGAAAAGTATCTTGGTAAAGAGATGTATTGGGTTTACAAGGCAAGGTTTTGGTAGCAGGGAGCTGCAGAGATGTCCTCTGTGAGAAGAGCCTGGAAGCTGCCCCACGTTAGATAAAAGCCAGTTCCAGCGATCTCCAAAAGGGACCCTCTGCTGGCCAAGGCTAAACCAATGAGCAACACTGGTTGTGCCCCTGGGGGAGCAAATTTAAGAAAGGGAAAAAATACTGTGCAACAGCGGCTGGGAGAAAGGAGTGAGAAAATGGGAGAGAAAGAATCCTGAAGACATCGAGGTCAGTGAGGAAGGAGGAGGAGGAGGTGCTCCAGGCTCTGGAGCAGAAGTCCCCCTGCTGCCCACGAAGAGGACCCTGGTGGATCAGGTTGTCCCCCTGAAGCCTGTGGAGATCCCAGGTGGATGGCATATGGCCCGAAGGTGGCTGTGGAGAGCCCTCACAGGTGCAGACTCTGGGCCAGAGCCGTAGCCCATGGACAGGAGCAGCTGCTCATGGGGGGGCGCTGGTTGTGAAAGTGTCCTCCCAAGCAGCCGTATCGAGGCCCTGATGTGGCCACTCCAGAAGGAGACACCAATAGTGACAAGGTGAAGTTGATAAGTAGGGAGTACCCGATGACACGCAAAGGAAAGCTGACTGACTTACCACAGCAGCTTAAATATGAAGATATGTTAAGAACTTTTTCTCCTGGTTTCGTCCATGAATATGGTATATTTTTGTGCTGTTTCTGCACTTGATGTATGCCCAAAGTCCTTTGGATTTGCAGAGCTGGTACAGAAGGAAACATGACTTTCTGAGGGCAGATTATCAGTTACATAGCACAACACAACACAACAATGGTTTCCATTTGGGCTCAGCTTCTAAAAGTACTAATATCAAAGATTAACCAGCATAGGGGGGATAGCCTTGGCACAAAGAACATTAGTCTGGCATGGCTATTCCGTTTTCCTCTTTAAAAGTGTGGTCCCACGGGTAGAGACGTAGCAAAGAACTGGAAGAGGTATGGCACTCTGGGCCACCAAGCAGCCAGCCGTCGGTGGCTGTGGGAAGTTGTACCACAGCAGAGCAGCTCTGGGACTGCCCTAAGTGTGTGGGAGGGGATGTCTTTCCCATGCTTCAAGCAATGTCTCCCATTAGTTTCAGCAGAAAGTCTTGCCCAAATCTCTGTCAGAGACTTCTTGTGCTTTATCTTCACGGGATTTTATTCTCAAGCAATTATGTCGTGTTATTTCCTCTTTTTTTTTTCCTAATATTTTGCTCAGTATTTCGTACATTGTGTTCGTCCCTAGAGAATTAAATCCTGGAGCTACTCCTGTGGCATCAAAGCATCTGCCTGAAATTGGAAGCTGGTTTAAGAAAAAACTCATTAGCAATATAGGACTGAAGCAAAGACATTCTAAACTTTTCCTGAGATTTAAATATCTCTTTAAATGAAAAAATAATCTAGTTCCATTGAATAGGTGCCTTTATTTCTTGTTTCTAAAACAGGTCAAGAAGCATGACCAGGGGATCTTTTCATGTGCAGTTCCATCACAGCAATTGAAATTCTCATTTATCAGTGCCATGGCTATATGAAAACCTTTGGTTTTGATCGTTCTTACAAGATGACAAAAAATGACTCTTCAAAGTCCTCTCCAGAAGGTGCTACTTTAGTCAGAATGCTGCTACTGAACTTACTCCCGTAGAGATGAATTCTGTTCATGTGGCCACCATAGAGAACCTGACTGACATCAGCGGTCATTTTATCTGAAGGCATAATTTAATGCCTAATAGGTTACCTTATGAATATAAAAGACATTCTCAGTCCTGAACCATGTCATCATTAATGTTTATACGTATTTTGTGACACACTATGTACCAATATAATTATAGATTCTACTTTTAGGGTGCTCTTTAAAAGGATCATAAAAGCTCTTTGCTCACTTTGTCCCTTAGTTCCATACAGTTGGGAGCAAATCGGATTGGGAACTATTATGGTGTTGAGGCATTTTCTCACCTTTGATTTAGGGTCCTGTTTAGGATGGAATAGTCACGGTGCACGTCTACTTTGCAGACTGCACTGTAGCGATACAAGAACCTGCTTACCAAGGGTTAGTTAGAACTGCATAAGTGATGTCGCTGCAGGGTGAAAGAGCTTTATTTTAGCTTTTCAAAGGTTGTCTTGGAGGTAAGCGGTAACTGTGTCAAGGAATCATGTCAGGCTGCATAGCAGTACACTTCACAACTCTCAAATAGTGAAGTGATTGATAAGAAACCGTACTGGCTGGAAACAGATCTCCCCTGATGCTAAGGATCACCTACTTTCTCATCTCGTTTACTAGTTTTTATTTAAAAAAGACCTCAGTCAAGCTCTGTGTATAAATTTGTACTACATCATGAATGTTCTGCCTAACATGTATCTAAATTCTTCTTTGCTTTAAACCAACAGAATCTTACACTGGACACTGGAAGAGTACATGACACTTCTGGGGTGAAGCATAAAAACAGTAACAGCAAAAATACATAGCTTTCATTTTTGGACTTGTACAAAGCAGAATACTTCTGTGAATCCATTCAAAACCCTCTGAGTGGATATGATCAGAGCTGTGCTTTTCTCTTGAAAGAGGCAAATGAACCGTCCTGGTATTTAGAACAGAGCTTTGCTTCGTAGGGAAACATATTTGTACTTGGAGCTGGTAGAAAGGGGATGGATGATGGAATTACCAGATGGGAAGGTCCACATGGTTTTGAATCTTAGTGTTTTTCCACAGCAAACAAAACGAAACAAAACAAAACAAAACAAAACAAGAAAGATCCTTAAATTGTGCATTCAGAAGCACAAGAAGAGAACTACAAAGGAGGAAAGGGCACAGCAGAAGCATGGAGCTGGGCCTGCATTCTAATTCCACAGCTCCTCAGACGCATTCCAGACTTCACTTTCCAACCCTGCCTTCGCTTCCAGCTCATGCCATGTTTCTTCCTCACTGTCTTTCTGAGAAGGAGAGAAAAGTTTCAATGAAATAGAGCCAGCGCGTGTTTGTGCCAGAGTGTGTCAAACAAACAAGATAATTTCATGCATTAGAAAATATGACAAGTCCAATTTACGAATGCTTGATCAGAGGGAAGCAAAGCCATGAGTCAGCGATGCCGTAGTTAACGAGTGAAAAACTATTCCATCCCATTCCATGTTCTGTGCACGGCTAGATGAGGCTGTTATCCAGAGGCAGGAGGTTGTGCAGCCACTCCCCCATTACACAAATACACTTCGTAGGCAGCACTTAACAAAAGGGTGGGGGCAAGGAGGTTACAGCTCCCCAAGGCTTCCTAATAAATCCGCCTCTGCTCAACATTTTACATAATGATATAATGCATTATATTATTATAAGTAGTGACATCATAATAAAATACAGGAGTGCTGCTCAAGTGGCAAGGAACACCGAAGACATATTTTTATACTTGTAATTCAGTTCCAGTATTTTTTAATTATAGATAAGAATTTAAAGTGAAAATAATTATTCATTCCATAAATACTGTTGTAATGGATCCCTGGCATATAATTAAGAGGCCTTTAATTTTAATTTTGTATACTGAATGCCTGTTTTTGGAGGTATTCCATATTCTTTATTCAGGGCCTATACCTGCAAAACTCTGTGCCTCTATGTTAGTGGAAACCTGAAGATGCTGCACGGATTACAAATAGAAAAACTTAGCTTTTGTAATGAAACATACAAATAACGTGGCTCTGTTAAATATGGTGCAAGATGGTTTCCTTCCTTCTAAATGCAATACATTTCAGTTGTGCCCTCAGTGTTTCTTGGCCTATTCAGGTTGCTGCACCATTTTCTAACCCATACTTGCAATACAGCTCTGTTGTTACAGAGCACCTTCTTTCTAAAGTGCCCAATACCTAAATGAGGGAACCTACCATCACAACATTGTTTTTTTTTCTGGAAACTGATCTTTTTGATGGCAGAAAAATACTTAGCTTATAATCTCACCGATAATGTGAAAATGGATGTCTCCAGTTATGTGCAACTGGATATAAAACCTTTCCGCCTGCAGTAAAGATTAAAATCATTGGCACATGATTATTACAAGGTGAGGATAGCCTTTCTGAAAAGGTGACTGCATTTCTCAGTTCTAGTAAACACAGACACTCAAATCTTAAAAAGTACAACAATAACTGGCACCTTTTTGGCAGACTCAGCAGGCAGGTCAAAGATTGTCTCAGCATGTAGAATGAATTAATATTTCTCTCCCAAGAGTGGGTCCTTCTAGAAAAGGCTTAAGGCAGATTGGTGGGGCATTCAAAGGAAAGCTGGGGGGGCAGGGAGTTGGGGGTGAAGAATTTTGTTTATATGAATATTTTTCAGATGTAGATCTAGAAACATTTAAGCTTTTTAATGTTTTAATCTTGCATGAAAGACTCCGCCCTTCTCTGTCCACCCCTTATGCTTCTGGTCTCCTCTATAGCCCACCACACACATCCTACACGGTTGTCTGTTTTCGCTCTGTACTCCTACTCTACCCTTTTGTATTATTCTGCATGTCTCTATCCCTCTCTTTAGTCCTTTGCTCTCATTTCCTTGTTTTTCGCTTATGTTTCTAAGCCACATTCCTCTCCCTTCCCACCCCACGTTTGAATTTCTGGCTCCCAGTGTCTTTCAGCTCACTGTCACCTACATTTGCCTCCTGTGCATATGCTTTTTGCTTTCTCTGAAGCCCAAAGGAATTGCAGAAGTCCTTACTATATTCCAGGGGATATTTTTTGAATACCAGCCATACTTACAGTGCATGCAACTTAAGAAGCTCTGTGTTTCCTCTGCTTCTTGTTGCAATAGGGAACAAAGTGATTATTTTGCTTTTGTCTCCTCTTGCTCGCAAGAGAGTAACAAACATACCCTAGTGCTGTGTCAAGTTGGCATTGACAGTTTACAGTGCATTTGCATTTGTCTTCTTGCAATTATTTTCTTTGGTCCTATATACACATCTGTGGAAGCACAGATTCACTGTGAAGAGATTCATTAACTGTTTGTAACTAGCTTGCAAGTATTTAGTGCTACCTTAATAAAAAAATAAAAAAGGAATGAATCAAATAACAAGGGTTGAGACAGCATAAAACTGACTTTAAATGCAGCCTTCCTGACATCCAGATAAAGTTGTCATCTCTGACAAACAGGTAGTGGGAAGACTATTCCATTTCCAGTACCTGATGAGTATAATAGGTTGATCCAAAAAGGCAAGAGCAGACTTTTCTTCCTGTTTTGAACCCACATTCATAAATGCAGGTTGGCAGATGTGGCTGGCCTTGCTGGCTCCTTACAGAGGGACGTAACAGCAGAGGCTGCAACTTCTGCATGCCTGGACGAATTAGTGAGCTTTGTGCCTCGCTGAGATTCTCCCAGACATTGCAGCATGCCTAGATGGCTTTCTCTCACCCAGAACCATCCAGCTGGTTTACCATTCCTCCAGCAAATCTGTAGCACTTGCTTTTTAGCCTACATTCAAATCATTCTAGTCACTTCAGAAAACATCTAAAAGGAAATAAACAGCAATTAAGGCACAGACACTTTAATACAATAAAGATCAGCTCTGGACATCATTTTCTTGCTTTCTATCAGATGAATCTCCCATTTTTGAACATTTCATTTTCTACTTAGATTATGTCTTCTCAGATAAGCTTTAAGCATTACCATCTGTTCTGCAGCAATCACATGATCCTATCACTTTGATTCAGCTGAATACAAATCCCTTTGACAATAGGGAAACAGCAAAACAACATTCATTTCTTTCAAGAAACTGCCACAACAGTAGATTGTTCAAGGGCCACATTATAGTGGAGGTAAAACACATGGGGAGACCCTCCTGCACCCCTCCCATCTGTGCCCCATGCTGTCCAGGCAGAGTTCTGACACTGAAGCTTCATGTTTGCTAGGGGGATTGAGTCAGTATTTCAGCTGTGTTCAGCAGCCCCAAGGGCTGAAAGCTCAGCCAGGGCCCCATGCCTCTGCATGCCTGCTAGCATTTGGAAGCAAATCCTGAGTCAGAGGGAATACACCTTTCTCTAGCAGATGTAAGAGCGCTACAGCTATTACACCTCAGCAATCTCTGAGGCATTCTTTCCGCATCTGTCTTCTGCAGGCAACTGGCCCACAGCCACTACAGTTGGCCACTGCAGCAACAGATCTCCCCTGCTGGTTTCTAGGAGAAAGGCAAAAGCAGAGCTTGTACCCTGTACTGTGGCCAAATCTATCAAGAAAACTCCAGTAAAAGCTGGTACACATTATGCAGATATTTGGCGCATTCTTCTACTTAGAATAATTACCGCATTGGTACGGACCCGTTTAGCAGAAAGGTGATCCTGTTCAGACTCAAAATTTAGAAGACAGTATAAATAATTTCTCTTTTAGATTTGTAAGAAGCACACAGTGTACCATCAAAGAAGCACACACTGTACCATCAAAGAAGCTTGCAGTTCCTAACTTTGCATACGTGGACAACATATACAATCTGGATGGAACACAGAAAAAGGGCACGTTGCAAGTCTCCTCAGCATGTTCTCAACAAGTCATTACAAACATTTGGGTTATCATTCAGAAGATAATTTCTCTTTCTTTTCACTGACTGGATAATTATCAGAGGGAATGCTTCAGTTGTATTTGTGGTTGAACACATGAACAGTTTGAACTGCTTATATTGATATTTACAACAGATTGAAATTTAGGCTATTAATGTATTACACATATATAGTCATATATCAATGTAATATAAATTCTAGCTGAATTTGGTATTACGAATTTTCTAACATCATATAATTTACAGATGAAAGCAATATTTCATTTTCTTGTATTTTAATGGTGAAGACTTCTACACCTTAAAGTGTACTGAAAGTGGCTGGAAAATGTCACTCTGAAGGTGACAATAACCAACTGCTCAGATTTCAAGGGTGCAAAACCAAAAACGTCTTGCATGATACTGTTCATTTGCAATTTAGCATCTATTTAAACTCAAGATTTTCTCCAAGTTTGTAAGCTGTTTCAATAGTTAACCTGCAAGCAGTTGGTGAATATAAATCTCTCAGATGCATGCTATCTTTTTTTCTATCAAGCTAAAAGGGAAAGAGTGAATCATTTTATGTATACTGATGATAGAAGAGCTCTGAATAACATTTTATCTGCAATACCGTAGTTGAAAGGAACGAAGTGCAAGTTAAACAAACAGTAACAATGAATGCATTTTTTTCAGGGGTGGTCCTCTTGGAAAATGTTAACCACATTAAAGTAGGTAGTTATTGAAATATGCAATTAATTTTGAGTCGATAGAAGTTGAAACTGTCATTCACCTGAGGAGGTGGTGGAAGAACCTTCTCGCATATCTGCTGATGGGGTCCCTGTACTCCAGCACGGTTGTATCCAAGAGGGGTCTTGTTGGAGCATAAAAGGTTCCAAGGCTTGCCTCAAGCTGTGCTGTAGAGTTCAAACACAGCAGCAATGAAACAAGTGAAATGGTTTCAATTACAACAGGTTGCTCATGTTTGCAGTCAGTCAAATTCCTCAAACACTGATGCAATGTGATGTTGTTGCAGGACAGATGAAATTAAAATATGACAGCTTGTACAAACACAAATGTGCATATAAACTTTCACTTTGAGGCAGAGCTGACAATGACTTTGAGCAACAAAAGCTGTCAAAAAGATGAAAAAGTTTATAACACATCTAGTTCTCACCAGAAGCATACAATTAAAAGTGACTCATAAGAAAAATACAGTTTGAACAAGTTTGTCCAGTAGAGATCAACTCTGTTAGCTCAAATTTTCTAAGTCCTCTTAGGCAGACAACAATGAACTTCAGTTTTTCAGGGATTATTCTTATGTGTTAGGTCAGCAGGTGACAGAACCTTTCTTGTGATGGCCTTGAGGTCTAAGGAACCTCCTTCAGCCAATAGTTCTTTACAAACTTTAAATAAAAGGGTCTAGAAACCCTAAGGGCTTGGCTCTCCTACAGCGTGTAGTGGTTGGAAACAGAATAACCTCCCTTGTAATCAATAAAATAAAGCCCTTTTGTTACAGAAGTTGTCTTCTCTTTAAATACTTTCTGACTGGTGTACTCCACAGCCTTAGCTCTGAGCCATTTTGCTACATGTTTTTAATACAAAATTACAAGCAATGTAGGAAAATACACACTAGGCATTCACATCCCACATGCTTAGCTGAGAAGAAATTTAATGATCGATAATATTTATGCTATATGACTTCTGCTTGACAGTCAACACATGCAGAAGTCACACAGTCCAAACAAAACGACTGACAGAAGTCTTGCTCACTCTGAAGGCACAGGGAGAATTTGCTATACCAGCACAGGTTTTCCTTTCAAGGTGGATGTGCAAATCACTGCTGCTCATCAGAATTTTGTGGGGGCTTGAAAACCAAAATACAACCAACCTATTGTCTCATTAGGCAGACAATATCTCATTGATTTTCTGTTATTAGCGTTTGTTTGAACTAGCCATTTCTGTATTTAGCGATAAAGGCTCTTTATTTCGAGCATAGTTACATTTTATTTTATTAGGCTTGATTGCACTAAATGTGCTAATAGTACTGTGTTAGGAACACAGGCAAACTGTTAGTAAATTAGGTTTTGTGTTATCTTAAATCTAGACAGTAAGATGAGCTGAACTTTAAAGGTATTTTCTTTCAAAGCAGCAGTCAATTTAGATTAAATCGAATACAGCGGTACCTCGCGAAAACAAGCCGTATGCTCTTGCCATTGCTGTTTTCTTGACAGCATGTTTTGTACTTCAGAAATATTCCAACCTACATGGAATACGAGCAACTACTAGCACAGTTATACATTCATTAGATAGCCCAGCTTGATGTTGAAGGCAGAATAAAGATCTCAAAGATAACTGCCACATTGTTATAAATAAAAGGCCTCACTGGGTTTTTGCTAATAAAAAAAGAAAACAAATTACTATGCCAAATTTGTTAGCTTCATGTAGAATAACTCCCGGACAGAATAAAATTCCATCTGCTGTAAGCAGTGTTAGGAAGCCGCATGGGGGAAACACACAGACATCTATTTATAATGTGCATATTTTTACAAGAGTGTTAAAATCAGTTTGTTTTTTTTTTAATAGGTTCTTTTAAAAGCATGTTTTATTTAGAATTGATATGCTATATTTGCAATACAGGGATTTTTCAATCAGATCCCCCAAAATGCGATAGCTGATGGTTTGGCAGCGACATAGGACACCTTGGAGTTTTTCTATCATCAAACACACCAGAACCCTAAGTATTCTTTCTTGCCACAAAAGATGCCTGGTCCCCAGCTGTCTGCCTGCTAGACTGGAGGATAACACCTTCGCTAAATCAAGGCACTTCAAATCTTGAAGTCTATTGAGTTTCAAGATACACAGCAAATCAAGAGGAAGGCATGACACCAGGCTTCAGCAGAAACGAGGCTGAGCCTAAAATTCATCATTTCTCGTGAGGGACCCCAGCTACTACTGCAGGGGGCCAGAAGATTACAGTGAGGACAAAAGCTGTAATCCTAAAGGAGGCAGCAGAGGATAGTGTATTCAAAGCTTTTTGGATCTTGTAGTGAAAGAATGACCCTTCATAAGCACCTTAGAAACCATACTAAAATCTCTTGTCCCTGCTACAGGCAAGTGTCCCTCCTTAAGCCAGTGCTGTCTCAGTACGATTATAAAACAAACATTGAAGCCTGTATTAACTAACACTAGCCTGAAGTAAGCTAAATTTATAACGTTATATACATTTATAAATTTATAATAATTTATAAAATTTATAATTTAATTTATAAAGTTATAACTAATTTATAAAGTTATAACACATATAAGATAGTGCTATACATATTAACTCATGCCTATCCTATATATGTTAAAATATGCATTATTTTACTTTCACTACTGATAAGAAACGTGAACTAAGATGGAATCAACACATTGATCTAGACTTTACTGAAATTATTTCTCTACATATGACATTTAATTATGGAGTACCATGATCAAATGATTGTCTGGATTAGCTCTATTGTCTTCTTTATAAAGTAAATAAATATATCATCATAATCCACACAAGAATTACAAAGACTCCACAAAAATACATTAAAAATATAATCAGTCCCTTACCTTCTCTGTCTGGTGTAAGCTTTTGTTTAAGAAGGTGATTGACAATGGCACTCAAGCATATGTAACACTGATGACCCATCATGTTCCAGTTCATGGTGTTCAGGACATTAATTGCCTCGTGTACCTCATCATACTGAATGTACTGGTGGATGATTTCCACAAGGCCCAGCTGTCCTCTCATGATCACACCTTTTATAGGAAAACCAAAGACTGTGTTATGAGTAGTGTAAAACAATAGCTGACTACTTTTCAGCACAGCTAAAAATAATTGGTGTTGGTTAAAATCAGAAAGCTTAAGTTAATGATTTTCACTATTAAATTTTTATGTGATATAGCTCCTTATTATCTTAGTTTATTTAGATGTAGGGTGCTTTGGACAGCAGAGGAAAACTATCAGTGAACTTCACGCATGGAGGATAGGGTGAATGTGGCCAATACCCACTAGTGAAAACAATGTAATGAAGTTTGTTTTAAACACGTTAGAAAAAGCTTATTCTCAGTCTGCTATTGTTGTTTGGGAGGTAATAAATTCCTGTTCCTAGCACCACTTTCTTGTAGAGAAATACTGCTGGACAACAGTAGAAAAAACAATAGCAGCAGTCTCACACAGACTTACCAATGTATACAAGTTTACAGCAGTTCAGACCTCAAAGAACTCTTCTACTCCCTATATTGCAATTGCTCTGGAACTAACTTCTAACCTGGCAACATTCTCTAAGGGAGGTATTTCTTCTGATATGTTGATATCATGAAAGATATTAACAACTAGGAACCTTTGAACTTGTACACATGAAACCATGGTCTTGCTTGCCATAACAGAAAAAAAAAAGTGACAGATTGCCCACTCCATGAGAGCATGATTTACAGCATTCTGTATTAATGCAAGTATTAACTAAATGCAAGTATTAACTAATGCAAGTATTAACTAAAACAGATTCACAGATTTTTTGACTTGCTGGTCTCAGCTTCTGAACAGAAAAGGTGACTGAAAAATTGCAGAGAGTAAGGTTTTTATCGTCTCTGACTATCTAGATGATCATGTGCCATAGGCCTTGCACAGCATTTTAGTACTTCTTTCTTGCTTTGTATCACTGTGCTAGCATATTATTTATTGCTACTGCTCCAGATATTAGAACGAGACCAGAATAAACCTACTGTTTCCCTCTCACTAATTAAAAACATTTAAAAAAAGAAATAGAAATAAATCTCAATCTACATTCTGATGGTGTTTGTCAAAATTAATTTCAAGGAAAAAAATATGATGAGAAAGGGAACAAGCTGATTTTCAAAATGAATTTTGGAGCCATAGGATGGATGGGGAAAAAAGTCTGGTGACAGAGAAAAGCAGACATTGTATATAGAAAAGAGATCTCAGAGAATTTTTGTAAACGTTGTTGTGAATATTGTTTGTGACAGAAAATAAAAATAGAGGGAAAAAAGTGCAGGAAAAACATCTGACTATAGCTCGAGGTGAGGTAATCTGCTGAGAACTTGCAAATACGGATCTGATGCTTTGGGGGAAAAAAAACACTTGTATACATACACACACATATACACATTTGTAATAGAGAAATATTTAATTTTGTAGCACTATTAAAGAAAAGATATGTTTGTCTATTGTATTTCACTTAATATTTGCATATATTAAAGTCTATGGACTTTATACTGTGTAATAGCTATGTTTAATGAGTGCACATCTGTGATAACATCTAATTGTTACAGTAGAATTTATTTGTCTTAAACATTTCATGCTTTTAAAGCACTATATAAGTTGGGAAATCTTCACATTAATCACTAAGTGAAGATGAAAATACTTATTTGCATGCTAATTAAATATAGCATTATATTTAAAATATCTTTCTAGGCCAGCAGCGCTGAACCACTGGCAGTAGTACCAACTTTGGCGTTATCCAAGGGCTGGGTTGACATCAATGACAAGAAGCTGCAGTGCTTTTAAAAATGAGTTTGGCATTAAACACCAAAAATATTTGCCATTAACGTTTGAGGGTAAATTTAACACGAATCTGTTCCTGAAATAAATCTAACTAGACAGCACAACACAAGATTCACAAATCTTGTCCAAGATCTTAAAATGGCTGCTGGAAATTAAAAAATTATTTGCCTATTCTCATTGATATAGGTAACAGACTTTAATGGGAAACAATTCAAATAATGTTGATGTAATTTATAACTGATAAAAACAAAGCACTAGAACTCCATGAATCCAAGAGAACAGACATTACCTGGAGTGCCAGACATACATAGTGATTTAGTAAAAATATGCAGTTCAGAATCAATTACATGGCTTGTTTTCAGCTGTATTTTCTGGGAGATCTTTCTTTGCTTGAAGGAATTACAGAAAATGCTATGTATGATGCAATATCTGTAGGATCCAAAAAAAATTTTTTTTTTTTTTTGGAACAGCAAAACCAGAGGTGTTCCAGGTGCCAGTAAGAACAGTTTATTCTAAAAAAAGTAGCTGATTACTATATACAAAAAACAAACATTCAAAAACTCTACAGTATTGACTTGAAAATTTTCTGTGTATTAGTATGTAATTCTATTAACAGAACAATACGTTTAAAAAATAACAAAAACAACAACAACAAACAAAACAAAACAAAAAATACCATAGCAGCAATTCTACCCTATTCACAAAATTAGAGGCCAAATGTAAGACATATGTGCTGATTCAGCAGTACCCCTTAAGGGAAGCCAAATTTTAAGCACGTTCACAGCCTCAAATCCACTGTTGACCTATTCTGTTGACCGAAGTTACTTAGCTGGGCTGCCTTACGTGTTGAATGCTCTACTGCAGCATGAGGCACAAGAGCTACACTGCATAGCCATGAGTTAATTACAGATTTGATTTCAGTCCTGAGTGCCTGGATTTTTCTGTCATGGATCCCTAAATTTTCAGTATAATTTATATTTGCATTATTTCTTCAGTAGCGGAGATCTAAAAACTGCTGAGGTTGGGAAGAGGGGCTGACTGTTTGACATAGCATTACCTTGGTAGTGTGGAAAACTGAGTGGTAAAGCTGAAAATCAGGATGCAATAGAGAACAGCATGTTTTTGCGCAGTGGGCTACAGAGGAGGAGGGAGGGAGGGAGGGAGGGATAGGGAGGGCTTTGCCTTCTTCCTAGAAGAGATTTTACTGTAATTATACAGAATGAATTTTCAACCATGATAACTTTCAACTGTAGAGGTCAACATCTTCCCATTTGGATGCTTGACTTCTCTTGGGTGGTGCGCTTCCGGGCAACCTACTTGGGAAAAAGAGGTGACAGCCAACTCACTGCCTAATTGATTTAGGAACGGTGCCCAGGGAGACAGTCCAATTAAGTTTACAAGCTGGCAATTAGCAGGAAAGGCCTCTAAATCCCTGCACTGAGAGCCTGCTTGCCTCCATAAGAACATAAATGTGCTAAAGATAGCAAGGGAAAAGCTGTGCTTTCTGGAAAGCTGTTGTGAGTAAACCCCACAAGGGAGGACTGAAGAAAAGCAAGGTAGATGTGGGTAGAGTGCCTTCTGCTTGACAGGTAAGAGGTAATTTAGAGTTGTTGGTTTTTTTTAATGGCCAACATGCACAAAAACATCAAATAGCTGTTTTAATTAGTGTTCTGGGGTGCTCTGCAACTATTAAACCTGTCATTGAACACAATGCAGCTGAATTATCTCAAAATAAATGGTAATTTGTAAACAGTTGCTTTAATAGTAATTTTCGATAACAGCAACAATCTGGTTCAGCTCTGTTTAAAACTGTATAACTGTAAACCAGCCCAATGTTTTTGTTGGTGACATCCTATTATAATGATTTATCTTTTTGCACTGGCATATGTAGTTAAGGTTTTGTGAAATCAGACTTTCAAATATTTAGGTCTGCATTGCTTTTAGATGACATTTTGTGCAGACAACAGCACATTCATGACTTAAACAGTAAAAAAAAAAAAAAGTAGAGTTTCATACTTCACTGTCACCTAGTTTTTTAAAAAATAGGTTTCTTCCTAATCTCAATAGCTTTATACAAAATAGTCATAAAAACCTCCTGTAAAGATCTACAAAGGCAATTCTGTTTTCTTGGACAGACAATGTGCAAAATGCTGAAATTTTTCAGGATGAGTATATTCGAAATGGCTGTCTGCCACGGTGAAACACTGGCTTGGTAGTCAGAAGATTTAAGCATGATTGTTTTTTTCACTCTCACACTGGGTCTGCACCCCTGTAACTTGCTTGACTTGAATGGAATGAATACGGTTCTCACTGATGATGAACAACAGGGGTTTTATTGTTAGTTCAAGCACTGACTCCTTGTGTAACTCTTAAAAAGCCTTTCAGCTTTCCTTCACTCTTGTTATTCTGTTTGTAAATTAAGAGTTAGTTACGCTTTTACTTCTTAAAGCCTCCTTACACCTAAAATGAGAAGTGCTACATAAATTCTAAGTTGTGTATTATTACTTTTTCATTTATTCACAACTGGTAAATTAACTGAGAGACCAAACTTCTCTGAAGGTTATGAAAACTTTCCTTCTTGTGTGACGTCTTAAAGTGAAAAAATGGTGTAACTTCATGTACTAAAGTCAGAAATAACAGAGTACTGGGACAAATACACATTGTAATGGAAAAGACAGTTGCATCATACAAAACAATAATTCATTTGTTAAAGAGATAGCATTACTATCCTATTATGACATATAGCTTATTTTGGTATGTTACAGGTATTACTAGAAAACGAATACAATTCTTACAATTGCATAGTACAGATGAAAATAATTTTCAATATGATAAATTGTTACACATTATTAGAGTAGCAGGGAACATAACAGGACCCTAATACAAGAAATCAGGATCCTACTCTGTCAGACCCCACAAGAACAGATACTAAATAATTGTTAAATGTAATGGAGTCCTTGGTTCACATCTTCAGACATCATTGGAATTGTGTGCTTTCAACGCTTTGGTACCATATATCTAAAATGGGGATGTTTTCAAGCTACCAAAAACTTGTGAGGTACAAATGTTTCCTTGAGAGACTAAGGTTCAATAAATGTGCTCAGTAACTTACCTAGTTTAAAGTGAAGTACTCCTAAGGGTCCTTTGTCAAATCTAACCAACAAAAGATCATGGATATCTGTGCCATCAGTGCAGGGAGATGCACCTTGAGCAGCAGCCCAGTGGATCTGGACGAGGCTGCTAGACGCATCAAAGTGTTTGCTGAATTGCAAAGTTGCCTCAGGTGAAAACTCTTCTGCCAGCAGCTGAATTTTAACTGGGGACAGTGCTGTGTCAAAAAGCTGCAGCTCCCCTTGAGAGCTGCCAACCACGAATATGGCCCCAGAAGGGTGGTAAGTCATTAATGCAGGCAATAGTTTTGCTTGGGCTAACAGAGTCACTTGGTTGTAGGCGTCATACAGAATTACTGATGAATCTTCACAACCCAGGACTAGTTTGTCTTCTGTAACATTTCTGCAACAGCTGATGGCGTTTGATGGCAGTGGTATTCTGGTGACTGCCACACACTGAATTTTGTTCCTAGCACAATCGTAGACGCAGCTGTCAGCCATGGGCTCTTTGTCTGCGGAGATGGAGTGCTCGACTATGTGAACCCGATAAGGCTCCTTGGTGCTGAAGCTAGCATCGAGTAGATCCCATTCCGTACGGACGTAACTCTGAACCTGTAAAAAATCCAAAACACTTTGGTAGTAGTTTGTAACAGTTTATTCTTGACTTTGATGGTTTAAAAACAGACTGCTGAAAACACATTTTCTCTTTGCTCAGTAAGCTAAAACAAGCACACATGTTATAGAGTTGTGAGGTTTTTTCAAAGGTTACTTTTTGTCATATAGTTTGAGCCATATTTGTTTGCTCAGAGAACACAACAGGTTAGTAGAATAGAAGATTAAAGAAGGGATGGTCCTAGCAGTCCTACTGGAGGAGAAATGAGCAGCTGACATATCAAAGAATAGCTGATTATTCACAAGGAGGATATGGGGGAAATCCCCAAATTTCTGGAAAAGTTTCTAATAGGTTACTGTGAGCATCACATGTAGAGCATTTTTTATCATTTGCTCTGGGCCACGATAACTGAAAATATTATACTGTAGTGGTAGCAACAATGGCATGTTTAAACAATGTGCACTGTACATTGCCAAACGAGCAGGTGGTAGATGCTCTTTGGTGCCATAGAATGAATTTGTGATAGTAGAAAATGGGGACAATTTAGGGGTACTTGAAGGCTGAACAAAATGGAAGAACACAAAGGTGGAATATGAACCAAAGACAGCAGCTAGCAAAGAACAAGAATTTGTAGTGTGGAAGCATGCAAAATGCCATAAAATGATGGAGGCAACAGTGGAGTCCAATGAAGTTTCATGGTCTACAATATGTGTGTTTGAGAGAGGTATTGTACAGGACTGGAGCAGGGAAAGTGTTGAAGTACTAGTGGTAAAAAAAAAAAAAAGTTACAAATTGGCTTATAAAAAGCTATTTCTCTGAAAGAGAGAGAGGAAAACAATGTCTCTAGAAGAGAGAGTAGTGGAAGTTGGTCAGAAGCATGGTGGTGTTTGTTCATGCAGAAGGAAACAGTGAAAGGAAAATGTCAAACGTAGCCAAACCCCACCCTCAGGTATACCAATAGCATTATTCACACTATAAATTAAAGCTGCTGACCTGCCACTAAAGCTCCTACTTTTGGGACCAAGTGCTATGCAAGTACTGTTTACACAGGAAGTGGTAACAAAAAGGGAGATGGAGGAAATCTGGAAATTTCAGGTTGAAAACAGAAATGCACACATAATACTTAGGCAGTTTAAAGTTGATTTCCACAGATCACTAGACCAACTGAACATACAATTTAGCCTTTCATCTTGCAAAGAAGAAGAATAAGAAATGAAGTTTTTTGGCATACCACCCATTACTTCAGAAGTACATAATGAATTTATAAGCAAGTTATTTGGGATGCTGATCAGACTGATTAGGATGTTTCGTTCTGACAGTTTACTTATTTTGTGAGTAAAAGGGTTTCTTTTGCAAGAAGCAGCAAGAAAAAAGGATTGTTGCCGTTCTGTGGCTGCAAACCAGATGCTTGTTAATACAGAAGTCTTAGTATAAGATGTGTAGTTAGGGACATAGTAAGAACTACTTAATAGGCAAGAACAAAAATATTGGATGTGAAAGCATCTAATATAGAAGCCAATGCACCCATCTTGTGAAAAAAAAAGTGAGCTGATTTCAAACAAGAGTAGTGATCAATAAAATATATATCAAAAAGGAAATAAAAGATGAAATCAGTTATATAGGCTGAAAACCCTTTTCTCACCTGCTCCATTCGTTCACCAATGAATTAGCCTCTGCAGCTAGCCATTTAAGCCCACAAAACATGCAGTGGCTACTGTGCAGCGGTTTGGTGTTAGAACGGCTTGAAATGTGTAGCTTATTAGGGTGTTAAATTGCATAGCAAGGCAACCTGTAAAAGAGGTTATTGTGGACAGAGGATTACTGTGACCACAGAGCTCTGTAACCCCAAATAAAGACAAGGTGAAGTGTTATTTGTTCTGCAGTTTTCCCTAAGACTATGCACAGAGACCCAGATAGCTGCCTTTCAAATATGTGAAATGGAAGTCTTGCCCAAGCAAGTCTTCAAAGCTTCCATAACTTCAGTGAAATGAGCCTTGAGGCCCTCTGGGACTCAGATTTCTGTCTTCCTGTGGCAGGTTTCAATGCACTGCATTATTCACCTACACATTTTGATCCCAAACCAGTGCTCTTCCCTGAACGTCTCCTCACAAGCGACAAGAAAATCATGAAGATACACACAATAATCAAGCACACGAGAGATGAAAGACTGAAAGCACTATTAAATTCTGAAGAGAAACTGGTCTTGAAGCTTAAGACAACACAGAAGAAAACATGGGAATCATGGATTTTTCAACTCCATAGGAGTGACTACTGGAAAACAGCAATGGAAATAGTAACAGAAAAATAAATGATATCTGATCATTTGAGAGTCAGCAACCAAACAGAATTCAATTAATACTTTTGTTCTGCCATGTTAGAGCAATAGAGGGACAAAATGTTGCTCACTACCTTGAATTTAAAAGAAAGGAAAACCTTATATTTTTTGAAAGGCCTAATTTAACGAACCTTGAGATGAGAAGCTTCCTACCTGCACGTAATTTTGAAAGCAGATTCTTGAAATGAAATCTTGGGTAGGACTGGTTGTTCTATGTAGAGAAACTGTATACTACAGAAATGTTCCTGAGAGGAGAGGAAGACTATTTGCTGTATATTAAAACAGATGTTTTAACATACTGTTTAAACAAATTAGGCGTAAATGAAAGTTTTCTAGAGACTACTGTTCATATTCTGGCTGAAAACAAGAGAAACACTTTTCCTTAGATTGGAACCAATAAAGTGCTTCTCATGCATCAGTGGCCTCATTTGCCTCTTGGAGGAAGAGTTGCAAGCCTAGAGACCTCTTTGTTCTGGTTTCCTGTTTTGCTGAATGTAACTGGTATTTGGCACTCCGAGGGGGAAAAATGGATATTCTTTCATCTGAGAGGGAAGATTTGAGTTTCTTTGACAGGAATTACTTTTATTAATAATTCTTCATGCCACTAACTGAAGAACTAAAGCAGAGACATGCCACTACAGAAGCATGTTAATGAGGCTAAGATAACACTTCTGAAAAAAGCATTCCTTCCAGTTGGAAGCTGGAGAGGGACTCTTTATTATGGTGTGTAGTGATAGGACAAGGGTGAATGGCTTTAATTTAAAAGAGGGTAGACTTAGCTTAGATGTAAGGAAGAAATTCTTTACTGTGATGATGATGAGGCACTGGCACAGGTTGCCCAGAAAAGTTGTGGCTGCCCCATCCCTGGAGGTGTTCAAGGCCAGGCTGGATGGGGCTTTGGGCAGCCTGAGCTAGTGGGAGGTGTCCCTGCCCACGGCAGAGGGGTTGGAACTAGATGATCCTTAAGGTCCCTTCCAACCCCAATCATTCTATGATTCTATGAAACACAGACTAGCAATCAAAACAACTTTTTTTTTTTTTTCCAAGAAGATGGTATGCCATTACCTGCCAATTGTTTACCTATCTGGTAAGTAGCCACATGCTAGTAAACGTAACATACATAATGATTTAGCAGTTCATCTGAAGGAATCCACTGGGATTCCTTCCTGGCAAGCAGTAGTTCTGAACTCCCTGGAACTCAAGAGGGGAACATTAAAATCACAATATATCCTTCAGTTAACAAACCCAACATTTTTGCGAGGAATGGGAAGGCAAAACTGAAGGACTTCCCTCAGCAGTGGGTAGGACAACTGTCAGAATTGTGGAGCAGGGGACAGGGCAGTGGATCGAAAAAGACAAAGCCATAATACCGCACAGTGACACATATAATCCTATTCAATGTTAAGTGCTTTCCATAAATCTTGGACCAAGCACTTAGCCTTGGATTTCAAATGAACGTTTCTGGAAGTACTTTGCACGAAGTAAAACCAATTACTTTCTGTAAAATAAATACATTTTTAAAAAGTGCTGTTTAGTTTTGTGACATGTACATTACAAAAGTGCAGTAAATGTAATTAAATACTGTCCACATAATTTATGCACATTTCCCTTACCAATGCAGCAGTCAAGCATCGCTACTGCACATTTATATCATTTTCCCCTTGCAGTAATCAGCAGTATGAGGGATGCTATACATGCCAAGTTCTCAAACCCAACCCAGAAGTTGTAATAATCCAAGTCAAGGAATCTGCTAATTTTTGTAACTAACAGGCCTGAATTATGCTAGTTAACATACCTTCTTTCTTTTTATGTGTGAAAGAAATAATAGCACTAGCTTGTGTAAGCAGTATCGCTCTCTTTAGTGCAAATCTTTGAATACTTAAAATTGAAGTATTTTGCATAGAGTACTGGGAGAGGATAAAACCCACATATCAAAACAAATATGAGTTTTAAACAGTAGTTCTTAAGCAGAAAATTGGCTTACCAAGCAGATTAAAAAAAAAAAAGAAGAAAACAAAAGAAACAGAAATAAGCTTGCTGTAACTGGATTGTGTGTCTTTCAGATGAGAAAAATGTTTGATTTATTTTATGGATGCTAAAAAAATGCTTGTTTAATTTCACACAGTGAGGCTGCAAATAACAACAAACACTTTAATTATGCGAAGTGTAGTGCACACTAGAGTAAAATAATTTTAAAGACAGCACTGTGAAGGAGGAAGAAAAAACACCCTATTTTTAAACTCTTATAAAATAAAAATGCAAGGCTCCTACTCCAACTTACTTGGCTGCATTGCATTTAAAGTCCCACATGTATTCTTATTATTTAGATCTTCAGCCAACGTTTAGTTTTATTTTCTTTCAAAAGTTATCATCATAATATTCATCCTGTATTACTCATTAAACCTTTAACCCAATGTGACATCAAGGATTTTACATTCTCTGCTCTATGTGTGTGAGAGGTATTTCAGCTATTCAGTCACCTGTTAGATGTTTTTCTGAGTAGTACTGGATCTGTAGGATAGCTCACTCATAAAAGGTCTGCTGTGTGTATTTCACATGTTTGTGGCATAGTGTGGAGGAAATAACTATTACATGTTGCCTCGTGGGAGAAAGAAAAATAATGTTCTCTCTCAGGAAAATTATTTTTTCCGCAAGATTGAAGTATAATTTCAGTGATTTGTACTAGCACTAAATGGAGTGAAAATAAACATGGTAAAGACAAATGCAAACTACTACAGTAACTGAGCCTTGGCATCATCACCTCCTATTAATTTATGTTTGCTGTTCAAGTTGATTTTTACATGGCTTTCTCTCAAAGCATTTAATCCAAGGATGATTTCAGATCCGATCTTATTTATTCACAGCAAATTGTTTGAAATGGTTTCTGGAAGATTCCTCTTCTGCTTTCAAAATCAAAATACCAGCATTATCTCTACAGGGAGACAATTTAAATAACGTCCTTGATCACTGGTACTTCGACAAAGAAGAAACAAACAATTATATAAATAAATTGGAGAATGGATAGGTTTACGAGAGGAAACCAATACACGCATGAAAGCAGACAAAGGTTCAACAAACAAATACTCCTGCAGCAACATGAGTGCATGCACAACATACATCACACACCACGGCAGTCATATGCTAACCAGAAAAATGTTACTATGTCTTCAGGGGAAGATTCCTAACCAAATCCTATAGCATTTAACAGAGCAAATACTGATCTCTGGGGAAAAAAAAAAAAAAAAAAAAAAGTAAAAGAAGTCAAGATTTGCAAGGAAAAAGTTGTTTCTGTTCTTAAGGGGATAATGTCTAATTTTAGCCTAATAGTAGCAAATGTTAAGACATGAGGCCATACAGCACAATTCCAAACACATTTATAGGGTATTTAAAATGTAAAATGGATTTCCCCCATTAAGTTGAAATGCTGCTTAAGTACACCATACCCCAAATACTGTAAGCGAATGTGAATCACTCCAGTGCATAATGTGTAGTTAGAGGATATTATCATGACAAGGGGGTTGGGTTGTCTTGCCCCAGGGCTATTCCTGTCCTCCTCCTAACAAGCAGTCTTGGGGTGGACAGCAAATACCACTCAGAAAATTCTTCCAGGGAGGAAGCAGTATCATTTACATTTGCTCTGCCACAACAATAAGTGTCAGTACCTGGCAGATCTTTTTGTGGTTTTTGTAGGTCAGAACTATTGTGCTGTAGAAAGGCTGTGGGTAGCACCCATTCACTTCCCCAGGCTTGGTTTTCTTTTTCATAACCCCAAACAGCTAGACATTTATGGGCTTCTTTTTGATAAATTCCCCACATTGAATCAGTTCATTCTTCTTCTCATTCTTTTGTTGACAATAATCATTTACTGGGAGAAAACTCACAATAATGGTCAAAATATGATAAATATGGATGTACTTTAAGGCATAACAATGGCATGACAGGATTTTATTCCAGGTCTGTATCTGAAAAACACTATAAATGGTAAGATAGTAGAGGAAAAGAGAGGCAAATAATCATGTTTACAGAAACACTGTATTTTTTGTGTTACCTGACCTAGAGAGTAACTGTTCAGAAGCTATCTGAAAATACTAACTGTATTTTTGCTCATGTTTAAGCTATTTCATGATGCTCAGAAGTTAAAGGTCTGAAGTTAAAATTCCCCTCTAAGACTCTGGAGGGTAAAGATGTACTTAAGTTAATTGCAGTTTGGGGATTGAAGCTATTTCTAGAGCTGCTGGGTTACAACATCCCCTGGTCTGTGAAGGGGAATGTTACTACCACCTATAAAGGATACTAGAGAAATCAACGAAAAAAAAAGAAAAAAAAACCACAGTACTATAGTTTGCATGTCATGGATATATAGGAAAAGCATATAGGCAGAGTGTCTTGAGCATTCAAGAAATAAATATGTGGGACAGACTAATCTACAACCAGCAAGAAAAGAAAAAAATAATTATTTATATGTGACTGAATTTTCCATACCAGTGGTATAGTACTTAGTATTTTGTTGACAAACATGGGAAAAGAAATTTCACCTGAAGAGTTTAGAATTAAAACAGACAAGTGCAAACAAAGGATGAGAAAAAGGAAAGCAATGGAACAGTTAAATTTGGCAGTTCTGCTTTTTAAAATAATTTCCTTATATTTATATTACAATATGGGCTAAATTAAAAGGATTATGAGTTTAGGCCTAAAGGCTCAGTGAATGCTTATTACCCTTATTGTGTTAAGCACCAGTGATGTGCTTGGGACTACACTAGACAGACTGAGCCCTGAGCAACTTAAAGCATAAACCAGAAAAGGATAAAACAAAGTGCACTGAAAGATGCAGAGTGATGCTGTGATTTGGAATCTCCTTTTAACATATAAAATGGAGAAAGCTTTAAACCAGATGGGTAGTTCCTGTGAATTTCATAGAAGAAACGAGTCTTAAAAAAAAATCTCAGAAAATAGAGATCTCAAAATGGTATGTTGAAATTAGGGAGCATCCTGGAAGAACATACAGAGATATGGCAAGGAAATGAATGGCATGGGAATGTTGCTGTTAGAACCAGGACATATGGATGTTACAGTAAGAAATTAAAACCGAGCTGTTAGTAGGATGACGTTTCATAATATGAAACTCACACAGGAGACTAGGCTGCAAAAGCTTACAAAGTACAGATGCATGTTTTAACTACCAGAGTTATTTTTATATGTGATTGGGCACAGCTGCAGGGGAAATTGAGAACTGCAGGTGTGTATCAGGAAGGAAAGAAAGATGAGTCAAAGATGACCACTAGTGGAGAGAGGTCAATTGAAAAGAAATAAAGAAGGCAGGACTGGAGGTAATTTAAACTTAAATTCTACAGTGATTAATGACAGAAATAAGAAAAGCTGTCTCAACTACCTTTTCTCTTTTGCTTTCAACATATATAGAAAATCCCAAGGGAAAAAAAAACTCACTAAAATTAATATTAGTTATCAAAGTAATAATTCCAAGACATTAAAACATTTACATTTTCCCAAATTAAAGAGCACAGAATGTTGTTTATAAGTGCAGCTTATTCTAAAGTGTTACTTTGGGTTTTTCTGTACAGGGAAACAGCCTATAATAGCTACCACAGAACAGCTATTCCACAGCTGATCCTCCAGTTTGTGCTCTTCTCCCACAATCAGTGCCTTTTTACTCCATACTAGAATTGGCTTAAACTAAACTGAAAATAAAATTCTAAATATAGGAGCATATATAAGAAGTTAGTCCAAAACAGCTTATTCAGTTTAAATTTAAGCTACAGTTCTTTTCAAAATATGCCCAGATATCTTCATTTAAAAGTTTTTACTTAACATAAAAAAATGGATTCAAATAGCAGATTCTTAAACATGTGAAATAAAAATGAAATAGATGAAATGGGAAGATCTGCCCAAAAATGTAAGCTAAGCAAGTGTCAGGAGGAGGGTCAGCCTGTAGCCCTGTTCTAGCCCATAGCTTACATTTCCACCTGTAGTTGGGGAATTTTGACTTTTTCTCCAAGAAAACATTCCCTAATTTGATTAATACCCATCACAACAATTTAAGCAGCATCTGGGTGTAGCTTAAAGTTTGTAATAAAACATTTGAAGTAGATTAAGAAATAGCTATCAGTTAACATTGCAGATAATGTAAAATAATTGCATTGGGGAACAACATGCAACAGATACAGCTTATAAACCACGTTAAAGTGTGTTTAGTGGTAGCAGCTCCAAAGCTATTCCGTTTTAAAGACCTAATTTTCGTGCTTCATTTCTCAGATTGCCAATTTTGATGTGAAAATATTAAACATAGTAAATAATGTGTTTTTTCAATTAAATAATGAACTTCTGTTTTAAGATCAGGATGGCTGATCTTCCTCTCTTAATTTTTCCTCTCTTCCTCTCTTAACATTTTAAACTGTTTCTTTTTGTCTACCAGAAAATGCATTTAATTTGAATAGTTATTTCTTTAGCAAGTCTGTAAAATCATGTAACAAGAGAGTTGAGAACTTTACCTCCAGTTTGCCATGTGCACAGCCTAATAGCAAAAGGTTGGCTCTGTCCCTCTCAGAGGAAATAGGAGACCAAGGCCATGCTCCATCACTAGCTGCTGACCACCAGCAAATGACCATGTCTTGCATACAGTTTATTGCCAGGTGACGTTTCATCCTTCTACCTTCTGGTCCAGGTATATCAATATAAGAAATCTGACGGAATAAAAAAAAAAGCAGGAAATATTTATGGTGATAAAATAGCACAGTAGGAGCAATTGGGAGTGTTTACTTTGGATGTGTGAAAGAGAATCTATATATACACAGAGGACTGTGTACATATATCTCCATATAGGCTGTCTGTAAATGTGAAAAATATCTCCTCAGACAGAAAGAGACATGCTCACACTTTTATCTATGGGGAGGGGATTGGGAAGGAAAGGAATGTGAGTTAAGAAGGAATTTACTGCAATGACTCCAATCAATACCAAAATGTACAGTCATGGTTGCTTGACAGCATCGACCTACACACAGGATTTAAGCTTAGCCATATTAAATGACAAGTTCTTCGAAGCTGACCAGGGAACTAAGGATAGTGTTTAAGACATAGTCGAATATTAAATATATTCTACAGTGTTCGAGCAAACGTATATCTTTCTTTTTCCTCCCTAAATTAAGGAATCCAGATACAAATATCTGCTTTGCAAGAGAATATATACTTTTCTGCATAATGTGGATGAGCTACAGCATCATGCGTAAAGTGTATGCAGCTCTTGAGAATTGTGCCTCTTTCTCAGGAAGGATTTGTGGAATTTATTATTCAAACTCCGTTATTTTGGAGCATGGTTATTTGAAAACATGAGCAGTGCACCATCTGGGTGACACATGCCAAGGAAATATAGATTGCACCGTATTTCTGCTTAAGGAATTAATGGAAGGTTGATAGCTAGGGGAAAAAAAAACTATCTTGCCATTGCTGGTCAGCAATAATCGAACCACTTTCTGGGGATTAAGCGCATGGCTAAGCCTACTGGACCAGACACTAGCAAAGGGCAGGGGGTCTTCTTATCAGAGAAATGCTTCTGGAGCCAGTCTCACTACATGACAGATTGCTTTCATATTCCTGTCTGCAAGGCAACAAAGGATGGCAGTAATGCGATAATGCCAGAGTGCAATGGGTGTTAAGAACCCGTTGCATTTATGTATTGTATTTAGTAAATAATCAGGCTCATCCAAATTGTGATCTCACCACTCAACCAAGGCCATTAAAATCAAGGTTAATGCTTTAATAATCCTTTTCTGTTTTTTATATGGTCAAAAAGAACCCTTTTCTATTTGCATGGTCATAATATTATTGACCTCTTCAACCCCTGAATACACATCAAAAGGAACTGAAATCAAAGTAATTAACAATGTTGTTCTCTCATGGTAAACATTTAACTCCTTGTACTGTCTCCTTCAGTAAATTGAAATGGATTAAAAAACACAGATGTGAAAAACTTGCAAAAGACCAATATTTTCAGAATATCCTGTTTTACTTGTCAAAATTCTATTTAAAAGTTTAAAGCACACATAAAAGTGAACAAGTAACTTCTATTTGAATTAAAACTACGTACAAATAGTGAATTTGGTAGCAACATGTTCTTAGGGTGGAAAACCAGAAATACTTTCACAGATATTAATTAGTGCTGTACTGCAGTGTTAACTGTTGGTAACAATTTCACGTCTAGTAACAGACAATAATCTTTGCGTATAACTTTACCTCTTGCATTAGACATTACACTTTCAAACATGGACTAATGCCACTGAGAAAAGGCAAATGATAACAGTTGTGTTTTTATTTTGCTGTACTTTAAGACTGCAGTGGTTCACACAATAATTCTTACTTTTTTCAAAGTGTAAATAAAATTCAAGGTGGTATCACTTAGAAAAGAAGAGGATAAAGAAAGAAATTCTTCTATTCAGGTATGTATAGTGTATAATATTAACTTTTGGATAAATATCAACCTGTGATGAGAGAAGCATGGTTGACTTTTCTCATTATTAACGGCACTCTGGTAGTCCAGTACCACCTAGACTTCCCTGCCAATTTTGCCCGTCATTCGGCTGGACACTGAACAATGTGAACATGCATCTGTCCACATATCAAAGAAATTACTATCTAAATAAGAGAGAAATTTAATTATATCGTTACATATGATTGTAAGCAAGCATTTTCCTCATTTTTAGAAACAGAAATTAAAACTCAAATACTACGTACATTTTTCAAGGCTACCCTGAATGTCAGAGGCTGAGACGAAGGCTACACTCACATTTCCTGAATCTTTGCTCTCTATTTCAATCCCATGGTAGTTCTGTACCAGTGCAAGCCACCTTTTAATTCAAATTCTCTTGGAAAAAAAAAATCAAAACTAAGGAACTGTTTTTGTTTTAAGTGTATATTGTTTGCACATTTGCAATTAAGAAATATCTTTTGTTTCTTTTGTTACTACTGGTAGCAACACTACTGTTGACTTTGTCTGTGATTTTTTAGCTTTTGTAAGCTTGACCAAGAACAGCCATGAAGAACTCTAATTCAATGCAGAGAGCTGACATAACATTATTGCAGTAGTGAATAATAGTTTCTGCTGGCTCACACTAGTGCTATTCTGAAGATAATAAAAATTATATTTAGCTGCCTAACTAGCAAGCTTCACACAAAAGAATATTCAATTAAAAAATGCAAATGCCTTTTTTTTTTTTTGGCTGGTAAAGAAATAATCCATAGTGATTCCCACTGATTTCAAGAGAAAGCAAAGTTAACATTGGAGGTGTTTCTAGAAGCTCAGCTGTGTCAGCAAAGAACTGAACGTAACAACCCTATTAAGGAGTCCAGCAGATATTTCTGGCTTCCTACGGCAGAGACAGTTTTCTGTGGATTAGGCTTTCTTTTTTCCCAAGAAAAAATGCCATAACCATTAGATCCAAAATGTGCACAGCAATACCTACAATGAAAATATATTTTCCAAACCTAAATGAAGCAAGAAGCTATGGCCCTTACAATTTAATGAAGGCAATCTTCAGCTCACCCCAGTTTCTTCGAGTTTAGTGCTATTAAAAAAAAACAAACAACAACAAAAACCACCACCACCCACCAACCTTGCTTCTAAAGCACAACAAACACCATAGGGCAGGCACAAGTGCACATCATTTTAAAGTAAACTACGTATCAGCTCAGTTCCTGGTGAACAGTGAACTGTCTCAAATCCACGTTATAGAGGTTGGATCAATCTCGCAAACACAAGTCATTGCTGAAAAGAGGCCCTGAACTGAAACAGCCTGGAAAATGTATTAGATATTCATCCTAGCAGAAAGTATTTCTACCAAGCAAGTTAAAACGTACTATGGCAAAACTTAAATTAAACACTTCCTTAAAAAGCTTGCCTTGAAGTTGCACATTCCCTTACGTGAGGAAGCAAATTACTAAGGGGTTGTCAAGGGAAAAATATTTGCTAGCACAAGATTGTTTTCCTTAACATTTATTCAATTTGAAATAAATACAAACTATCTCTTTTGCTCACTACATCTTTCTACCTTTCTTAGGTAAAGGCTTGCCTCTGCTTCTTTCTTGAAGTGATTGGGCTTGGCCCTTTTCCTCCTCTACCTGTTTAAAGATAATTGCCTTTGGCTGATTATTTTGTTATACTGTTGTAGTGCCAAGCACTTCCACCTAAGGTCAGAGTTACACCGTCCTGAAGCCAAAGAGCTTGTGGTGCAAATAGGTTATGTCTACATAGACCAACCCACTCAAGATGCAGCATAATTTAGCTTGAGATGAACTCGTTTCTACTGACATCCAAGCCAGTCAGTTTAAAACTAGCTCAACGATCTGTAAACTACCTTTTTGCTACTGCTGTGACTGTGCTATAGACATACCCCTACATAAAATGCTGCAAAAAGGGAGTATTTTAATCAATATGATATAAGTGGGGAATTGAGATACAGAGGCACCAAATCACTTGCCTAAGATCACACACATAGTTGCGCAGTGGTGAGAAACTCAGCTTCCGTATCTTGAGTCCTAGCTCTGTGACTTAATTGTAAAACCAACTCTCCCAACAATATGATTACTGTAAC
The DNA here is from genome assembly GCF_013377495.2 of Cygnus atratus. NCBI lineage: Eukaryota > Metazoa > Chordata > Aves > Anseriformes > Anatidae > Cygnus > Cygnus atratus. The sequence goes on from NC_066364.1 coordinate 109,473,703, forward strand.
TAGAGGGAAAATTAACATTTCTGCAAGGAGTTACAAGAGTCTTAGAACTCAGACAGATGACTGAATTATCATAGCTTCACAAGTTCGTGTATATCGGTTGAGCCATAGTAATTGACCATGCGTGCGTTTTTAGCCCACAGCAAACAAGAGGCAAAACACATTAGCTTAAATCTTTTACACTGAGGTTTACCATTGCAGATTTTACTTCATGCTTGTTAGATGCTGAGAATGTGCAAAGTTACTGCTGCTCAACTGACACAAGGTAATCTGTTAAGCAGGGGTAACTTAACTGTGTGTCTGAGCCCTCAACCTAAATACAGTAGAAAATTGGATCCCTCTTGGCACAGTATTTTTAACTCATTAGCTCAGAATGCCATGTCATTTTTCTTGACTTTTCAATAACTGTCATTTTTAGAATTTGAGCTGTTCTGATCAGTTATACAAAGGTTTTTAAATTTATACTTCTATAAAGAATCCGTGAGTGCCAGTGATTTGTAATATAAAGATACCGTAGCCTTTACAGTCACGATTGACAGCTATACCTTAAAATCCAAACAAGAGAGTTTTTCCAGCCTTCTGTTTTCATCAGGAGAACCCATCTTCTTTGTAAACTGAATGAAGCAGAGTTGGTTATGGTCCTCAAATGACAAGATGATGAAATTGTCTGCAAGAACAGCTGGAAAAAAAATAGTCACCACTGTAATACCTGTTTCTAGTAAGAAAACAAATTTCTGAACTCTCCACTGAGACATTGCAAAAAGCAATTTTTTCAAGACAGTGTCTTAAATATTACACTGAAGCCTCTGTAATCTCCTAAAAGACATCAATGTGTCATTCTGCCTGGACCTTCTTGGAAGTGAGAAATAAAGCTTAGGGAGTACTCAGATTACATAAACCTGAATAAATTATCTCGTATCAAGTTACCACTACATTCAAATACGTGCCCTTCCACATCCATTTTCATCTTGCTTCAGACTTCGGGGTTTTTTTCTTACAGTAGCATCCGTCGTATTTTGGAATTCTGGAAGTGCACCTCATACAGCATTGCTGGTATTGAGCATGATAAATGAAAATTAGTACATGAGGTGTATCTGGAATTCTGACATCGTAAGACTCTGGGTGGCTGTTACGTACGGAATTATGCGTTAGAGGGGTTATGAACTTGTTGAAAGCTTAACTTGTGGGTACTCAAGCAATACAGAAAACCAAGACGGAACAGACTCCCTTGAAGTCTGGGAAAGTGCAGTAGAATGGTTCAATATAAAACTGATTAACAGACCAAAATAGTTCAATATAAAACTGATTAACTAATTTGACAATGAAAATTAATTAGACAGTGCTAGCTAGGATTTTTCCCAAGTGTTTTCTTATCCAGTTATTGAAACAGTGCCTACATTTAAAGAGATGTCTGAGAACAAGATGAGGCATCAGGGTAAGCAGTACCAGATCACTGAAGAATTGCTAATGAGAATCAGGTTTAAAGTAAAGCTAGCAAGCTGTTTTCAGAAAGTAAACTCAGAAACCTCTGCTAAAAGAAACATGACAAGAAAATTGGAACTGGATTTAAAAAAATAAAATAATCCTGCAGAACAACCCCTTAAAAACAACAAAAAATTGCATTTGTGACTAATGTCCTAGATTCTTAAATGTATTTTTAATATCCTTAAGTAGTTTCTGTCGACAGTTGAGTCTTGCACATAAGCAGTGAAAACTGGCTATTCAGCTTTGCTTTGATTTAGTCTGTTTTACAACTAGTTGCATTTTCCAATAGTCATGTACTGGCACAGCTCTGAAGTATCTGGTATGCAAATGCTAAAGGGTAAAATTTAAAGCCAAATAATTGCCTTTGAAATGTAACATTAACGCTAGCTTTTGGAGAAAAAAATAAATAAATGGTGATAAAGTATCTGACATGGTGAGTTAGAAGCTAAAACAGACTCTAAACATAAATGAAATATATGCCTATCTGAAGAGCAAACCTAGAAACTCTGATGCCAACTAAATCTACTTGAATGTAACTATGGGCAGTTATACCACTATTCGGAGAGGTGCCCTGAAGAGAACCCATATGCTGCAGGGTCAGATTACCCTAAAGAGATGGGCAGTGCAAATTATATCCTACATACTCCTGCCACAAGTCCTCAGTGCCACAAATTAATTTACAAAATGAGAAATGCCACTGTCTTTTAAGAAGGCAATTTTTCTATCTTTTCCAATTAAACGTTTTTTAAATTTTACCTATATAATAATAAAAATTAACAGTGTTTTATAAGAGGCATGTGGTTTACAAAAGCAATCTTCATTCTGTATTTTGTGCATGCAATCTGACCTTTATTATTCCACATGTTAAGAGGGCATGCTACTCTGAGTTATAATTAGAATTACAACATTACAGATGTAATTGTGGCAGATTGTAACCTTTAACCACACTTTCATATTTGTTTTTTAAAAAAACAAACTATTATTTTTATACAGACCTCTTGTATTAAATATCAAGTTCTTTTTGGCCAACATTAACATCACAACCCAGATTCCAACCTAGATTTGGAAGGACGTGCAATTTTGTTGGATTACAGTTAATTTATTCTAGGACAGTACTATGTCTTGGTTCTCAGTATGCTTAGTTCAATATATATATTTATATATATATATTTTTTAACACTACTGTGTGGGTAGCAAAACTATCTTCTTTTGCTGTCCATAAAAATATATATTACAGTGACAAGTATTTGGTGGTTTTGCTTTTACTGACCAGAAGCTGCCCTGTTTCACCTTCAGACATGCACATTAACAAACATAGAGGCAAAAGAAATTCTTGAATAAGTGAATACAAGGATAAATGATTACATAACCTCATTTATAGCAGTTTGAATATATAACTGAAGGAAAACATATTTGTTGCTCTACTATTGTTTTAGTTGTAAATTTTATTAGATAAAAATATTTTTTAAAGTTGTATTTATGTAACATACTAAGGGAATATAATGCAACATATGTATAATTTATTTATTTTTTATGAAAAAAATAAAAGTGTATGCTAAATAAGTTCTACAAACAATTTCAGTTTGGGCATAACCCTAGCTTCCATGCTTTCCTACTTCTTGTCACCTCTAGTTACAAATACCTCCCCCTGGAAACAAAGGGAAAAAATCTGAGTTGGAATTTGTAGTCTTAGCAGTAACTTTGGCAAAGAGTGAAAAAAAGGAGTCAAGATGCTAAATGTGTTCACTCTGTAATTAGTTGATACAACAAATGAAGTTAGTTAAATTTTTTGATACTAAAGATTCTACTGACATAATTTTATTAATTTTATTTTGCACGATTAAACTTAAGATGATAAGAAAAGATGAAAGGGACATGGCATTGCAGCTTTCTGAAATAACCAGGCCAATATTCAATAGATGCATGGGTATGTACAAAAATAAATCATTAAAGATCAAAGCTAAACCTAGCGTATAATCATATCAAAAGGATGTAATTTGGGTCTACTTTTTAAGAATTTGGAAGACAGTGCACACATAGTGTGGCTCACACTGAATTTTCTTATTCTTGATCATGCAGATGCCAAGATGGTGACAGTTGGTTAGGCTCAGTGGAACTAAGTAGGGACAAGCTGAAGAAGCTATTGCCATTCTATAAAACTATTGAAGACAGGTATATTTACTTAAGTTTTCCCCTACATTAAACAAGATCTTTGTAGTTAGTCACTAGTTAATCATGCTTGTGAGATGCTGGAAATCTAGAAACTAAATCAGAGCACCTCCACATACCTAGTGTTCTAATAATATTTTAATAATAACTATCCCATGTAATAATCAGTTGGCTAATGTTTGTTTCTGTCCCATTTTCCCAGTTATGAAATAAACACAAGTTCAAATGGCATGTTCCCAGTGATTGAAACGCATAAGAAACTGAATTTTAGAAACCTATTCAATATTTGACAAGCCTGAAAACTTTGATGTTAAATATTATTCTTAAAGTGTTCTTAGTCCTAAGGGTTGTAACTATGGCATTACATGCAATTACTTGTTGTGTTTGCAAGTCCCCAGTGGCAATAATTAGTCTACCTGTTGACATACTGTTTCTCTACTCCATTGTTAGTGTAAGGCAATTGATTTGCACGTGGGTGTAATTACCATCACTGATGGTGTTGGAGATGAGCTTCCCCACCAGGGTCCTGTCAATCACCACTTTCTCCAGCTGTGGCCCAGAAAGGCTTAGGGACACCAATATTCCTGAATGAAAGAGGAGCTAAATCCAAAAAGCGAAAAAACAAGACATCAGGAATCATTAATAATATGAAACGTTCCAAGGTACATATTAGTGGCTGTCTGTTACTTACTAATTTAATTTTCAAAATTACGAAAAAGACTTTTATCTTAGATGTGAAGATGTCTTATAATGACTTAGAAAGCTTTTCCAATGAAAAAGAGAGGTGTAATATGACACAGAATTATGTGGTTACAAGAATTACAAATGATGAACAAGTGAAGATGATGCATGCTAAGTCCCCAAATGTTGAATAAAATGTACTGATTTTTTTTTAATTAAAATTCTGTCCAGAATGATTAAGGGAATGATGCTGCTCACCCTTAATTGTCAAAAAATAATTTATATTACATTTCCTGCTATTACTTCTTCTGCATCATTAAAAAACTCAGCCAAGTCAGCCTTCTGTTATTTAAATGCTTCTGTATGTGGACACTGAGTCAAGAATTTCCGATATGTCTAGTAATGTTTGTTACACTGCAGGTTTTGGCTATTGAACGTCAGACACTTTAAAAGGACATGAATTTGAAAGTCATCTACAGACCTTCAGAGTGTCATTTTTTTCTGATGTGTTTATACTGTGCCTGTCATCACTTTATTTTTCTTTAAAAAATATAACTGGATAGCCCGGATAAAAAAGCATATAAAGTTGTGCTTCATGTAATTTTCTATTATTTTCAGAGATTAAAGAGAGCACTTTTTTGCTAGCCCAGTTATTTCTGATCATTCATATATTGTTTAATTTAAATAATGGTGCCTCACCACAATGATAACTCTGAGCTCCTAACAAATAAAGATACTCCTTGACATATCATCATAGATGTTCCTCTTAGAAAGAAGAAATATAAACTATTGGACAGAATAGTCAGGAGTTAACCAAGTATTTTTGCCAAATTAATCTCAATTAAATGATACATATAATCTCAAAGACTAAGTTACAATACTTATCAGCTATTCCTAATGCCATATCTTGCATAAGAGAGATACCACTTGGTGGGAAGAGTCATGAAAACCATTGTTTTTTGCATAATTAAGTCATTAAATTTAGTAACTTTCTGAATGCAACTACTACTACAAAACAATTCAGAAAACAAACAACCAAAACACTTCTATTTCCCCATTCCCTTTTGAGTTGACCTCACTTTGCCAAGTTACTCCAGTAGCAGGAGTATACAAAAACCGTTACTAAAAAAAAGCTATTATCTTAAAAAATAAATAAACAAACAAAAACCCTGACCATATAATTATTTAAATCATTTCCAAAGTTGGATTCTACAAAAACCTGGATGTAAAAACAATGAAAAATTCACTAGTGTGACTTTGATCTACATCAGCAAAACTGAAAACACTTGCGTATTTTAATTCGTCTTTCAGTTCCACCTCTGATCCTGCAAGCTGCTTGACTAAATGACCTCAGCATGGAAGTTAAAGATGTTTCAGACCAGAACAAATTCCTTCTACATGGTAGGAATCCTGAAGGACTCATCCTGGCAGCTAGGTTTGTTTCCCTCTAATTGGTAAAAAATAACAACAATAATAATAAAAATCATCACTTCATCAGAGGCTATGCTAGCCTTATACTTGAACAATCTTTTTTGCTCAAGGAATGCTCAGTGGGAGGACCACAGAAGAAACATAGCAAGGACTCACCAAAGGCCAGAAATCTGGGCCTCCAGCTCTCACCTAAAAACAGATTTTAAACAAAATCTCTGTACTATTAACACCGCTCTGTACTTGCTGCCAGACAAATAGTTACTCTTGCAGTTGAATTTGGCATAAAAATCCCTGTCTACTTTATGCTACAGCTGGGAGACAAACATGATTGCAATATGCTTTTTAGCACAGCACAACAGTGTATAAACACCGGGAGAGCTTCCTTGCAGAGAGATCTGCTAGACTGTAAAATAGATCTCCAGAGAAAGTGGCAGGAACACAGTTTTGGTAGTCTTTTAAAACAAATTGCACAAGCACAAGAAGATGTAATTTTGGGAGCAATCCTGAGCTGGTAGTAAGATTAATTAGGTAAGACCCCACACCTCTTCTCTCTTTTTCATACACATCACAGACATAATTTCTCTGATTCTCCTTTATTTTTGTGGATATATTATTCACTTTCTCTTTGTTTTACACGCTTCTTTTTCAAAGTCAAGAGGACAAAACCGTTGTATGACAGTGCTAAAGTAACGCTAGTGCTGGGAACCAAAATGTAGTGATCTAACTGAGCTGCTTCTTGTTCAATGTTCTGCTCCCAATAATTTACCTATGAAAATTGTCAGTTACGCATATTTTGCTGTATTACTACAGTTCTGCACTCTCTGTACCAAAGAACAGGACAAATATGTTTATTTAAATTACCTTCTTGCCCTGACTACTATTTTTAACCAATATTTTTCCAGTCTATATTCCTAGCAACTCACAGTAGTTTGCAAATAAATTCTACTGATATCTGAAATAGAAGCCAAAACCAGCCATGACATGAAACTAATTAGTAAAGAACAACTGATCTTTTCGCATCCCAATAAAATCTAATTATGCATTAGTTTGTAAAACACATAAATTCAGTGTTTCAGTATTCCCTGTCTTTACAGATGTCCTCTAAGTTTTTGTCCTAGTAAAAATGTTAGACACAGTTACACTCATGCAGCTCTTATTACAATCTTTCAAAACTTCCATTTATCCTCATGTTGAAGTTAGATTAGATAAAATCACAATTTATTTCCAACTTGATAATGGAAGTCCATCAAGGCTTGACTATGGTTAGCTGTAATTGTCCAAAGAGCCTAGCTGAAAAAGTGAGGGTCGAAACACAGAAGTTGACGAGCTACTGTGCAGTAACATATTTATCAAGGAAAATTACATAAATACTCTAGGAAAAGGAGTTCTAAATTTCTCAGTGAATATCAGCCAGCCAGAGAAGGAAAACACCATCCTAAATCTTTCAGTGTTAGGCACCAACAAGAGAGCTGGTGCAGTCACTAAAATAAACCTTCCACCTCGCCTCTTCCACAGCACCTTTCCTTGGGAGCTATGCCCTTCCTGCAGAAACCATCACTCTAATGGTAGATGCCATACTTCTTTTCCTTGCAGAGAGTGAGAAAAGTATCCTGGAGTTAACCTGGGAGAATAACCTAAGAGAATCAGAAGTCTGTCTGTAGCCTCTTGGATTACCTAACAGACTAGGGATATACACTGCCCCTCTCCAGGTAAAGCCTGGAAAAAAGAAGTGTTTTGATTTGTAGATAGCCAATATATTATTGAATGACTGCATTATGGAATGAGGCCATATGCTTATAATTCTGCTGACATTTAATACGTCCATCCTATATGCTGTGCAGAGAGATGCTTGCAAACCCTTGGCTTGATAGCAACAAATAAATACAAGGTTAGGTTACTTTAAGTCTTAATGTGTTTCAGAGTGTAAATTTGCTTTCTGCCTATCTGTTCATTTCCTTCTAATGACATAAAGCACACCTGTTACATAAACAGAAAATTGCTGTATTAATGAATGTCCTTCGTTTTACATGTATGAAACTAGTCATCGAACCAATGTTATGTATTTTCAATATTGCAAGATGATCAGCTGGAATTCAGGACTGAGTCTATTCCAAGTGTAGACGGTGGCATGAGAGAAGGCGGTAAGTTCAGAATTTGTGTATATCTTAAGAAAATGGTTAGGTGCAGCACAACCCTCCCTTCAACTTTTCTCAGATGAAACCGTAACAATTTCAACTGGATTTTACAATAAATAAATGTGACATTACCAAGGAACACCAAAGTTTTTTTTACAAGATAAACAGCACTGGGAAATGGAATTAAAAGGAAAAACAAATATTTAGTAGAAAAGGCCTGAGATTAAAATGATACTATGCAGATAATAAATATATATTTTAAAAATACTTCTTAAAGTTTACCATGAGATACAAGCAGATATTTAAACAAAGCACAAACACATTATCTTTTATCAACAATATTTTGTAAAACAAAATATTTATCTGTTCACACTGAAACTCCACTATTTCAAATGCTTACACACTGTGTAGTCTATGCAAAGACTGCAAGATGATAATAAGATTTAGGTGCTGTTGTACATATGCTTGCACAGTTAAGCTCATATTTTAGTGGATGGGAGCAGTCCAATGATAAGCATGAATGAATACAGAGGAAATGTTGAAGATTGCAAACTTGGCTTGAACACAGATACACAGTGATCCAACTCCAAAAAGTACTGCTCAGGGGAATTGCCCATCATTACTAAGGAATAAAAGCAAATGTCAGAGGCGTTATTTACACAAGGCACAAAGTCATTCCATCTGTGAGATATCAAATTAGGAAAAGAAACCCACAGTAATGAAATACATCAACATTTTTCAGACTGAAATACCATGATGTGAAAAATGGAAACCAGAAAAGACACCTCTACAGCTTTAAGAGTCTCAAGGTGTTCCTAAACAAAAAATGAGAGCTTGGCTTCATACCTATTGGAAGAATAGTCTTTATGCTTGAACATGGTACAAGTAAAATGTTTGGTATGAGTAAAATCACACATGGGAAAGGAAGGGTCACTGAGTTTCTGTGAGCTGAATGTGAAGATTTTGGTAGAGGGCATTATGTACTTTGTGTGCCAAAATGTACATGCTCCAAACTTATGGACAACAGTAGAACTTAAGCATGTACTTAAGCAGATTCCTTTATCCTCGGAAGCATTAGCCTTTGACTCCCCATTCATGCAGCTTAGCTGCTTATCAGCCCTTCTACCAAAAAGATACCTCCAGAGCAAAGCCAGGATTTTCCTCTATCTGATTAAAATTGGAAGAGAAGGAAAATATGTCTGTAAAAAATATTGCTGCAAACTGTTTTCCCTTACAGATCCCAACTGACAAAGGAATATGCAAAAGGAGAAGAGAATTGCAAAGCATTTCTTGTTCAAGCAGGTTCCCAGGGTTTTTCCCCACCTCTTCATTCCAGATTGCTTTCTTAGCCACCCTACCGTAATTACTCTGTTGCACGCCTTATTACAAATGAAGTTACTGTTGTTACACGTTACTGTTTCACAATAATCAATGCATTTGTACTTCTAGCTCCAAATCCCTCAAACCACACAACCCATTAATGGTTGTGATCAAAAGCAACCAAAAGAATTTAATATGAGGGCAGCGTTCCTCTTAGTAACCAGTGATGGATACTGGCTTCTCATGTATTCTAGCTCAAATGTCTTGATTTTGATATCAGATGTGCTCCTGTATGTCACCACATATCTTGCTAAATCAGTTTGCTTATGGGCACAGTAGCCGATATAACAAGCCATGTCAGCACATATTGCTGTGTATCTCAATTCAGGATCCAGTTCTAAGCATGTCAATGATGGTAACATAAAAACTGTTCACATACATATGTAAATTGCAACACAAATCAAGTTAAATCAAAGTAATTAAGCACAGAATATATAAATCTTTTACACTGGCAGGTAACAGATATGATTCAAATCCAGTGCTTGGCATTTATAAAACAAAATAATTCAGTGTTGGCATGTGCTCAATTCTACACCGTAATGCAAATGTAAAAATAATAAAAAAAAAAAGTTGGAAATCAAATGTTTCAGCTACATCTCATTAATGTTACTAACCCATAGTGTAAAACCAAACCTGAACCAATGGCATCGTTTCATAGGATTGATTTCATGATTTTGTGGCAAAACTTAAAAGCATTCCAAAGAATTAGAGAAGGAGACCAGAGGAAGGGAAGAAGCCAGAGCTTCTTCGTAGTAAACTAAAATATTGATAAAGGTAATTCCTTAGATTATTGCTTCCAGACAGAGAAAACCAATTTAATTATAAACAATTCAGTGGCCTTTTATTGTAAAGACTTCTTGTCTTTTTTCCTTCATACTTCTTTCATGGTCTGCGTATTTTCTTTTGACGCCAGCTAACAGAAGATTACAGGATTATTTCAGCAGCTCATCACAGGTCATCAAAGTTGGGGTTCAGAAATACCATATAGAAATAGTGTGCATTCAAGTCCTTCTGGAACTAGGAACATGGTTAGAGAAAAGAGCTCAGTCCTTTAGGGCTCAACTAAGCTCTTTTAAACAGGAGAGCAAATTCCTTGAAAAAAATCTCTGTACAGTCTAGGTTATGTTTATATGAACTGGCATATCTTCTATTTCGGAAGCTCTAAGCAGTACAAGAACTTAGGACCTCAAAAATAAAGGTCAACAGATTTTTTTCGGCAATTTACAAGGAAGTAAATATGAAACTTCTCATGCACTGTGTAAAAAAAAAAAAAGTAATAGGAGAAATTTTGATGCATAAAGTGACACATTAAGAAAGGTAGAAAGCTGAGCCAGCATTACAGTAGATCTCGCCAAACTCATCTCATCTACAAGAACCAATTCTGAGAAACACATGCATACAATGGACAAGATAACCTGCATGCAAACTAACTAGATCTGTCAGTGAGGTATATGCATGAAGGCTAATTGGTCATTTGCACACAAACAGTTAACATGACAGCACACATATTTTTAGCAGATGCACATTTAAATTTATAGCCCCTAATTTTTGCCTGCAGGCTATTTAGAAGCTGGGAGATTTGGAAGAGGCACTGAGGGATTAGGAATAGTGATTTTTAGGTTTCAGAAAGCACACTAACAGGAGTCCTATGCTTGTTTCTCACACAATCTGAGGGAAATCTGTTACTCTTTTAGATAATAGTATTGTTATCATTGTATCTCCTGTCAGATATTTTTTTTCTATTCATTGTGTCTTGCTAAAGATACAACTGACATTGAGTTTTCATGTAACACATTGTTTTTACAAAAGAAAGGGAACTCCTCCTGGCTCAGCTAAAGCTATGGCAGATTCAGATACATAGAACATTTATTGAAAAGTAACATGGTTGTTGAGTTAAATATATACATTTCTATAATTGAATTTATTTGGCACTGCACTGCTATTACAAAATGAAGAGCTAAAAACTGAAGACACTATAATACAGCCATATACTCAGATTTAGCCCAAATTGGTGAAAATTATGACAGTCAGGATAATTCAGCTCATGCTTTCCACTGTGCTTGAAAGTTAATGCAAACATGGCCTCTCATTTTCCCACTGACTGCTACTCTGCTATCTATCCAGAGTAGCATGTGAATGCAGTTGTGCTGTGGCACAGATCACACCATTATGGGCTAAACACCTGCTGAAACAGATAATTAGCTTCCCATTTTAAATTAAAAAGTGGACAACCTCTTTTTCAGAAGTTCAGAACATTTGTATCAAAAAGGGAGTCCAGATACTCCTGCAAAATACTCAGAGACACAAGCAGCAGAAAAATAAATTGTTTAACATAAAAATTGATACAAGGCAGGTTTTCTAATCTAGACTCTTGCAAACTATTCATTTTTCTGTTTTATTTTCATTTCTTGGACAGCTTATATTTTGAGGAAGACAAAGTGGAATAACAATTATTTTGGCAGAACATTATAAACCCAATGGTAATTTCAGGTATCAGCCATTATTATATAAAAATAATTTGTTTTGCGATTCAGAAACCAAAAGCAGAATTTAAGGAGAGATGACTGTGATTTTTTATCTATAACTTCAACTCTGGCTTCCTTCTATATAAGCCATCTAAAAAACACTAAAAATATATTTAATTTATCAAGTTATCCCTTTATATGATTCAATCCAATACAGAGTCAGACCTAACCAAATATGCTAAGATAAAAACAGCCATCTCTTTTCTTTCCCATCTTGTACAAGAAATGAATTAATTCGTATTGTCCCATTTCTGTTTACGTAAGCCTGAAACTACTGAGAGGACGCTAAGTGAAACCAAAAAGTGTTTAAAACACAATTGATTGTCAAATAGAAGTGTTATAAAAGCAGGACAATCAAATTTTGGCAAGAAGTCCACTGTTCCAAAGCATGAATTGGTAAGGAATGCACGTGTACGCAGATACCGATGGGAGGGGAAGAAAAATGATAGAGGGGGAAGAGACTGGGAAAGTAAATGAAGAGAACAAACTGGGAAGCAAATGAACACTCTCATGGCTAACTGACTCAGTATTTCTTAACCAAATTCCTTTCCTAATCAGAACAATAACAACAGAAAAAATGAGTCCTCTAAATTAGCGTCCAATTAATATTTAAATCAGTTCTAGAAGATTAACATTCACAGAGTAATACTATGTAATCTGTACATGAATGATATACACTTGTTAGTGATAAGATCTGATAGGCAAATACAATCTGATAGACTTAGACAATAATATCTTTATTATTGATACAAAAAGACTTTATAGTGTTTGGTGTATCAGGTGTTTAGAAAAAACTTGCTATTCCTAAAGACGTTTCTGAAATTTCAGCTGTATATTGTTCAAATACTTAATATTCATCCAGCTGACGCCCATTTGGTACTACCTCGATTAGAAGAAAAAAAGTTATGAAACTGAAAAAGCATAGAAGTTAGAACATAATTTCTTTTTAGAAACAATATTAATAACACTTACAAGTATTTCTTATGCCAAGCCAGCTTTAAATACGATACACATTCCTCATGAACAATGAAGACTATAGAAACTTATAAAATACATTACACATTTTTCAGAACAAGCTCTTGATTAAGGAGCTGGAGCACATGCTTCGTGCTCAGATCTCCCACCTCCCTTACTGTTCTGTGTTAATGATGATGTGAAAAGCTGTTTTTTGTATACAATATATGGAAGTTATACGGACAGAGAACATAGCTACATGTGTGCTGAATGTCACAATATCTTTTGTTCCGTGACTCTATTTATGATTTAGCTAGCTTAGGTTTATAGTCTCCCTCACATATTACATAAGCATAAAGTAAAAAGATTTGTGACAGAGATGTCAATAATTAAGATATAAAAATGTAATATAACATAAATTCCAGACATGTCTATATACTGCAACCACTCCCTGAGCCTGCTTTCAGGATGCTTTCAGGATGTTTCCCCCCAAAATAATTCTCTCAGAGAATCAGGCCCCTTTTATATAATTTTTCTTGTGGATAAAAAACAGACTTTTGTCTCATAGTATCTACTGCAGATTAGTAATTTAAATAAATACAATCTAAGTAATAAGAGCCCCGTACATTAAAAAAAACCACAATGATCTTCAGTATTAGTTAACATTTTAACACTATCACATCAATCACTGAATGGCTGTTCGGCTCCACTGACTGAACATTGCAAGAGCTTGTCAAAACATTTTACCTGACAGATACGTTTGTTCTTCCATTTGCTCAGCACACATTGACTGTTTTGCATTAAGTCCTAAAGGACAACAGAAAACAGAACAGAGAGTAGAGTTGGCAGTACACATTGTCACTATCAGTTAACATACTTCTGATTTTCAAGTTTATAGATGAAGCATGCCACACAAAGATGCAGCTGTTTTGGAACAACCCACCAGACAAAAGCACATTTATCAACACAGGGAGAGTTGAATCTTTATGAGAATTAAAGTTGTTGAAAGAGGTTTGAAAACTGGATTATTTGTTGCTGTTCTTGAAACTTCCCAAAACGTACCTCTACCTCCTTGAGAGCACCTCGCAGTTTTTCTGGCCGTTTGTTTTTAAGTATCCAAGGATAATCTCGAGCTGGCAAATAAAAGTGGGGAAAAAATGTCAAAAAAAAAAAAAAGTATATATAAGTGAGTACATATGTGTATGTATATATGTGTGTGTGTGCAAACATACATTAAATATAACAAAAAAAAGTTCTTCAACTTGAGCTTCTTTTGCATTGGAAACACAAACCTAAGATTTCTAGGAGTTACCTTAAACATAAAACATACCTGTAATTGGAAGGAAATGGCTATGTTTTCTATTGTCAAATGATATCCTATTGAAAAACTCTGTTGTAGGAACCATTTGCATGAAATATCCACACTGACCATGACTTCACCATGGCAATTGTGCACAAAGCTCTCAGGATGGAATATCCTACCCAGCTGCTAAGCATTTGCAATGAGAAAGCATCTCATATTCAGTATGTTAACTCAGATTCAAGTTATCAAATCCTAAACAGATACTAATCTTTTGAACTAACATTTCATTGCCCAGTTTCAAAAAGCAGGCACTAACATGTCTGCAAAATATATATGCATGAATATATGCATATATAGAGGTATTAACAACAGGCAATTGTGAATACCATAACTTATATTATAGAATACACTTGATTTATAGGATTTGTTCTCTGAAACCAGGAGGCAAAGCTTCTTCTGGAGTTGCTTAGTAATTGGCTTGTTTCATTGCTGAGAATGAGGCTCTCTAATAGCTTGTGAAATTTCATCATTTAAAAGTGAGCAGTTTTCTGTTCGTAAGTATACAATAAAAAACTATGAAAAACTAGAACACATGGTCTTTTAAAATCTAGTCTATTTAAAGGAAACCTGATGAAAAGTTTTGAGCTCTGAGCTGTCAGTTTGTATGCCAACTTCCAGACTGAATGACTTAACAGTTGTGTTTAAACCCCCCTGCAAAAAGGAGCTTACAATAGAAGTGCTATAGAGTGAAAAAAAATGAAGGATTTCATATATCAACAAAGGAGCACACCAACATACAACTTCTCTTTGTATTTTATTGGACCAAAGCCCGTGTTGGTGGAACTGTTATGATAATATTAATTAGGCATGTAAGATCACATTTTCAATGGATGCCTTCATAAATACTGGAATATTTATCCACATGTGCAAAATGGGAAATTGCCTGTACAGATACCAAACTATATATACCAATCAGCAGCTGTGAATAAAATTATGCAGTATTCCTCTTTAAGAAACGTACTATACAGTGTTTTCTGCCTAGGCCACCCCAATATTTACAGCCACAAGGTGCAGCAGCTTATGTTTCTGCTGCATGCCACACGCATAAAAGATAGCAGTCAGGGCTTCTGTATAACTGTTTATCTGGGCCTGCTTCTCTTTTGATACAGGCAGCGCCTCTACCATAATGCTACATGGAGCACAAAGGATGTAAATCCATCGTGCTCCTCCCTACTTAAAACCCTTTCTCACCTCCCTACCTCTGCAAAGCTGTATTGATTCTGACAACACAACCCTCTGCAGCAGGTGTAGATTTACCCTGTGGCTGTGTGCACCTCTACACCCATCCCCAGCAGGGCTCCATCCTGCTCCACACACACCTTATGGTGCTGCAAATAACATGTCCTTCTGGATCATGTTCTGCCTTCAAACACATGCACAACCCCACACAAATTTACATTATGGTAACATGAAATGTTAAGGCAATTCTCACAGCATATGTATTACTTTGTGAAGTCTTCTAAAAATCAGTTTGATTTCTCAGAGTGGTCATGTAATAATGCTTGAACGTGAACACATACACTGAGCAATAATAAATATGCAGGAGCTGTAAAACTTGAGCTAAGAAAAGTTGTACTAATATAAAAATTTTTAACTGTCACAGTACTACTGTGTGACAGTATAGGCTGAAATTGCTTTTAACCAGATAATGCAGGAACAGTGTACAATGTTTGAAAGCTAAAAATGTTCTAAGAAGGCAGCTGATTATTAACCTGTAATTTGATTTTGGATGAAAGTATTTTAGTTATAAATTTCAGTTTTGAGGCAGTTAGTATTTCAATGCAGGAGCTGAGTGGGAAATGTTTATTGCTCATCTGCTGGGTAAATGTCCTAAGGAAAACTCTGGATTATGCTTATTTTTGTGACTCCTCTTGGCAATGGATTTGAGAAGCAATATTCAGTACTATGTTTAATGACACAGTTGCGAATATACCAGGAAGGACGAAGTACAACTTCACAACTGTTTTGTGCTTTGTAGTTCTGTGACAGCCTGTCTTTTTGTAAAGGGCATGTGCAGAAAGTTACTCTGGAAGAAGTCTGAGATTATTTTAATGTTTTTCCAGGGGCATCACCAATTCAAAATAATAATAATTCCATCTTACTATAACAAGAAACTGAGAAAATGTCCTTACATTCTGCTAGCTTTTGCTTGTCTTCTAAGTAACCATGCTTCATCTGCGATGCTAGAGGAAAGAACAGATGAAAAGGTGAATGATAATCCTTACAACTGCTGTCAGCAAATATTAATATTAGAGAGAAGAGTCATACATTTTGATAGAACACAGAAATTTACAAAAAAATTAAGACAGCCCTGATGTTTTCACCTCGTAAGTCAGATATCTTAAATTTGCAGTGAAAGAAAGGCTTATGGAGCTCAACAGGTGGGACAGTATTCCTGAGCCTCCAATCTCATCAGATAGTGAAGTGAGCTGCAACTGAACCCAGAAGAGAAGCTGAGTCAGTCTGTCAGCAGAGCCCTGGGGACAGCACACGAACCGCCAAGCCAAGCCCACGGGATGCCCACACAAGCCTCCGCTCCAACCTGGCCGCGAACAGGAAGCAACTCTAGCCGAGCAGACCTTTTGGCCCATCATGAAACTTCTAGGATTAACAGGATTAATCAGATAAAGAAAATTGATCATTCACTCTGAAATGGCTATTTCAGATAGCAGTTGGGGCTGCAGGAGGCTGGGCACACACTCGCGCGTCCACGATGCCCTCTGCTGGGATGCCAGCAAACCCTGCAACAGCCAGCATCCGCCTGAGCAGCAGTCCCTTGTAGTGGTTTAGTACTCTGCAGCAGGCAAAAGGAACAGAGAATCGGAATATAAAATAAAAATAGAAAATCTCAATGAGGTTTTAACGACACAAAGCTCATTTTATAATTTTGTTTGTACTGAGGAGATATTAAGTTACATGTAGTAACTTTTTATGTAACTATTTCCCCAAATCTTTGTTTTTTCCCTGTGGAATAGAGAGATTTTAAATACTCTGATGTAGCTTGGGAAAGAAAATCTCTTTCTGTGCTTCCTTACTCTATAGAAATAGAGACATACATTAGCAAGAAATTCGAGTTGCATATTTTCAGAGCAAACAGTCTGTATCAAAGTAGACTGAACATTTGGAAGTTTTGTTTAGTTTTAGTTATAGTTATACATATTTTACCTGGTTCTTTCTTGTCATAGTACTGGTGAGTCCCAATATCTTCATCTATACAATTGAATAGAAATGTAGTTAATTATGGGTGTGACACTGGAAACAAAAACACAACTTAGCAAGCAAAGTCCAGCATTACGATTTTTGCTAGCTGGAGCAGAGTCTTAGGTGTTAAAATGCAAGCCAGAGTAAAAAAATACTGTACGTAGTCTGAATACCTGTAGGACTTTCAAGAACCAGCTAGCAAGGGCTGAAGGAGTATGTGACAGGTCCTCTATTTATTTGTTGCTGCCATTTTCTTCATGTAGGCTTTGTTTCTTTTCCAGCTGCCAACATGCAAAAATGTTTTGACCACCTTCCTAATGATCATATTTTTTATTCTTTCACAAGAAAAATGGTACAGAACACAACAAAGGCTGTACCTGAGAATAATTTAAAATGTCTTCTGAGCCAAGCTGAAGACAACGGTTACTTTTTAACATTCATGAGCTCTGTCAAGCTGCCCTTCCAAAGGATCCCATATTCTTAATCTATATGAATCCATATGAATCCCAAGTGTATACCACACACACACAGCTCTGTTGTCCTGGTCCCATGGCAAAGAAATTTGGATGCTTGGGCTACAGTGGGACTGTGAGCCAGCTCCTGACATGGCTGTCTGGTAAATACTTAGGTGGACCATGGCAAGCTCCACCAAGTAGGTCTGTCTGATTTAAGGTTGCACTGTTTCAAAATAATTAGTTTGACACTGCATGTGTCTCATTCTAAACTCAGACAAAGATATTACAGGGAAAAATTCATTTGGAGAAATGTAGGAAGGCAATGCAGTGACAGGTAGCTTTTAAAATAAGATAGCAGTCCTCTCTTCTGCCTCAGGATTTCATAATGAGGCGTGTGGACCATGCATAAATGGTCATAGAGGAAGCAAGAAGGTGAAAGGTGGAAAATAGGCACAGTACACCTTCAATTACAACAAACCACAACTATGTGTTTACTTAAACCATCACACTTTTCCATGAAATACAGCTTTTTAAAATATTATTGCTGTTTTTAATATTATTGTTGTTACTGAACAGAACAGTTCTTACACACAGATAGGTTGCTATGGCATACTGAGTCAATATTTGAATAATAATAATAATAATAAACTAGCATTGTTTTTCAACAAAAGTACAGTACACTGCAATTGACATGAAGCATCATAAACAATATTTTTATATGATCCATTTAGAAACCAGTGGTTTGAGTTTTTGTGTTTGATCAGTGGTTTTTGTTTGTTTATTTTTTCCTATTTTACTTTAGTAATAGCAAGGGAAGATGAATGAATGGCTGGTAATTAGTCATTTGTCTCCTGGAATGATCAATTAATAAGATAAATATGTCCCTGCACATACAAAATTTCAAGTAATCATGCAAAATACCCAGAACATGCAACATTTTTAAAATTTTCATACTAAGTACAAATCATAATGCCTCTACAAATCAAGAAGACTATTGATCTTCATTCACCCAAACTAGTCATTACACTGAAGCTTACAGTCAAGTGAAGCATAGCTTCCTAAAAGGGAAAATGCATCCAATTAAATATAATCTTAACATTTCTAAGTTGAAAGGATACTCCAATTCTATGATGATGAGATAAGCAAAGACGCTGACCAAGTTCAAACATCATCATGCTGTCCAATTTTCTTTCTCATAAGTACAAAAAACACTTAATTTGGTTATGCAGAATTTTATATCAATTTAATGTTCATCAACAGGTTTTGCTGTCTTCTTTTATTAACAGGTAACAGCTCACCTCTAATATGTAAGGTAGTCTTCAAAGACCACAAGTGTATCTCAGTCAGGAAGAAAGTCATCTGATGGCAGATGGGCGCCTTAGCACTATCAAAAGAAGGAAAGAAACTGCATGAACAAATTAATTACCCTCTATCACCACTGAAACTGCAAGTATTTTGGAAACTAAGCCTGGAAGAACCTACCACTGGTGCTATTTTGTTGTAGTTAAGTTGTAGTTTTCAACTGCAACAAAACGAATGATGCATGGGAAATAATAGAATAAGAAAAGGATATATCTCCATATATCCATTGTATATAGAAAGAAATCAACACTTGCTTGAATTTAGAGCTGCTCTTACCACAGTGAACAACTTCGTGAGTGATGCTTCTCATATACATATTATAAGCTATTTTCACTGTAGTTATTACCTTGACACATGCAAAAAGTTTAGCCCCTACTTAAAGATCTGGCTTAGACATGAAAATCTGAATTTCAGGACTAATTTTTTTAAACTCTGTACATCGGAAAATGTCAATATTGTCACAAAACAGTCTTGAACACATGATATTTGCAGACATTAGTTATAATGCTACATAGAAAAAAAGATGCCTTTCTAAATAAAAACATAGCATATTACATCAATTAAAACTGACAAAATGGCAATGTGAAGCAAAATATATGAATTGAAATATTATGTATACAGACTACAATTATAAAATGTTTGCTCTGCTTTTTTGAACAATCCATCTGAACATTCCCATTAGAGGATGTGTTTTATTTCAAAGGAACATTTCAAATCTTCTGAGACACAGTAACCAAGAGACTTGCTGGTGTAGTTTCCTGTACGGCTATAGTTGTAAGTGGGCCACTAGACCACTTACTTCCGTTCCTTTTGCTAAGCCCAGGAAAGCTGGACTCTGAAGGGGACTTTACACAGATACAACACACTTCAGAGCCACTATTGGTATGGTACTGCACTCGAACTTTATTTTTGCAAGTGGACTTTTCATTCCCTTTCCATTAGTGCGACCTAGATAATGTCCAGTTGTTGAGGGGATGCACCAATTAGAATACGACTGCAGAATTCCCATCACATAAAGACTATCAGATGTTTATGTCAAGAGTGCTATGATGAGAAATATGTGCAAGAATCTCAGGTAGCATCAAGGAAACCATCATAGTCCCAGCAAATCTATGAGACCTCGAGGTATTATCACCGAAGCTAATATGTATGTTTTGATGCACCGCCTAATCCACTGAAATAGCACCAAGTGGAAATAGCATTTTCTTTACACTGATCCCCAAACGTACAAAAAGTCTTGCTGACTTACTAAATCCCATAGTCCTCTAAAAAAAAAAAAAAAGAAAAAGAAAAAAGCTCACAATGCACATCTAGTAAATGGAATATACTCTCACCTTGGGTGAGAATGAGGTTTGGAAAAAAAATGCAAAGAGATTAGTAGTATGGTGGTCTGTTGAACATGGGAACCACTTTTGGTATAAATATGGATGAGGGCAGACCCTCATTTTCCATGTGGACTACCATAAAAGGAGATTGTATATTATAATTTTCTTATTTGATTCCACTTTCTTTCCTTTCTTACTTTAGCAAGTGAAACAAAACTTGCATTCCCCAAGGCCCAGAGATCCTAGATTAGATCTCTTGCTAATAGGAAGTCACTGAATTGAGTGAACTTCTCAAAATCCTATCATGGTTTGACTAAAAAAATAGAAAAAAACCCCTTTGATTGGCAGACGATCTGTTCAGCTGGAGAGAAGGCATATCTTTCCAGAAGTCAAGGTAAGAAGACTAGGAGACTTTAGCATGACAAATAACCAAACATAACTTCCCAAAATGACTGCAAAGCTGTCGTATGTAGTCACCACAGGCTTTTTCAATCGTGTTCTCCAGAAAATCTTCAAGGCCTATTTCTTTCACTGAATGTCAAAGATACAGGGTGAACCTTCCAAAAAGAGAGGGAAGCTTTCAAATAGGCACTACATACTCATTCTTCCCAGACAGACACTTTAAAAAAATGCAACCAAAAATTAAAAAGACAGCTTTGTATGTAAATGTAAAAAAAAAAAAAAAAAAAAAAGAGACTTCCTAAAAAGGGTATTTCATTTCTGTAATGAACAACCCAGATGAAGCAAAATTCTCTGCATCTCTAATGAGGTAAAAGAGATTTTGTCAAATAATCTACCCTTGAGTTTAGCTTTTTGCTTCCCGCTTTCTTTGGGCTCTGAGCATCCCCAAATCTGCTAATTATTTGAATGCTGGTTGCTGTTGGGCCAGTGAAAATAGCCGTCTGCCCCCAAAATACCAGTCCAGCCTATCAATAGCCTAATCTGAAATACTTTTTAGTTATAGCCTACAGATAATTTGCTCTGTAACAAAATATGGCATTTTAAAGTCTGAATGTTTTGTTCAGATTAATTTTTTAGTAGTTCCATTTGAAGGAATACAGGTCAACTTTCAGAGTTATGCAATCACATCTCACCATTTATCACATCCCTATATTCCTACACAATGGAATGATGACAACAACGGCAGAGGGATCTGTCTTCAGAAAGTGCCTCTTAGAATTCACAGACTTCCTTTAACTATCTGAGTTGTTTGCTACTGCAAAAAGTTCAGCATGAAAACATATAAAAGGAATCCATGTCCCTTCTTTAAAACTGAGTAGAATTTGGGAAAAATAGGTTAAAATAACTCTATTGTTAAGGTAACACTGGAATTCAATTTAATAGCTAGTTCTTTCTCTGGCTCACGCAACACTGGCTGTCTGCCTTCACAGTATCTCCACAAACAATAGGCAGGGATATTTTGGTGGCTGCAGAAAGCTTACTGACAAATGGAGATGTTCTGCAATGGTTAGCCTGCTTCAGTATCTGTGCTCAGAGTGCT
Organism: Cygnus atratus; assembly: GCF_013377495.2. Lineage (NCBI taxonomy): Eukaryota > Metazoa > Chordata > Aves > Anseriformes > Anatidae > Cygnus > Cygnus atratus. The sequence goes on from NC_066364.1 coordinate 109,495,667, forward strand.
TTGTTTAAAAAAGAAAAATGCTCAGTTTAGTAAATCTTTGTTTAACCGCTGATACAGAAAATAACTATTTGGCCACTTTCTGACATCAACAAATGCTGAAATTGATATCTAGGGTCCGCTCTGACACCTTCAATTTAACTGCTATTGTGCCAAATAATTAAGAACTCTGCCCTATGCGAGAGATTCAGAGCACTGGTACTGTATTTCTCCCTCCTGTAGGTTTACCTGGCATAGTGGAGTGCCTGCGAAAGGCAATGCCCAGCTCCCAACACGAGTGCATCCCAAGAACATGGGCCTCCAAAAACTTGTGAGGAGCTACCCAGAGAATAGGAAATGCTGATGACAACAGGTTATCTGAACTTTGTCATTTATGTGCTGGAGGCATGGCTCAGCACCCCAACATGGTCCCAAGCCCCGCTCTAACAGCAAATGCTGCATGTCCAGGCTACAGGATGGGCTTTGAAAACCACGTGTCTGTTCCAGTGAAGTTGGGCCAAGGCGCTGCCAGAAATCCAGTGCTCCTAGAAAAAGGAAGAGAAACACAGGGGGTCCCCTCCAAAATATCTCTATAGATTAGGGGACACACTCCTAGGAGCAGAAACAAGGTAAAACAGAAAGCTAGTCAGAAAGCGGGTACCTCTGTGCCATAGCAAGGTTACTAATCTATTGCAGTATCGTGTGTGTATGCATCCTGGACTAGGTGCTTCAGATTTGCGCTTGGGCAGATGTTACAGGACAGAATTCCCAAATAAAAGAAAATGCTACTAAATCCATTTCCACAGACTTACTTCTCTTTTTCCTTTTTTGAAAAAACAAACAAACAAAAAACTATATAAAGCTATAAAGCTATAGTAGGAATTATTTTGTAAGAGTCAGCATAGGACACCCTTTTGTTTTCAAAGAACCTTTAAGGTTGGAAAAGACCTCCAAGATCATCTGGTCCAACCATCCCCCTACTACCAATGTCGCCCACTAAACCATGTCCCTAAGCAACACATCCAACCTTTGTCCTACTCCAGCTTGCTTTTATGTTGTGGGGTCTTTTTTTTTTTTTTTTCCAAAAATGTACATTAAATGAGTAGCTACTTGCTGTACACTTTGAGTAGATAAAATTTCTTTGTGTAAAGCATGTAAAATAAAATTTTAAACACACTAAACTTTTACATTTTTAGCTATATTAAAATTTACAGTGATTATTCCTTTAAAAATAAACCACTAAAAGCTTCTTGCTCAGTCAAGTTTCCATCGATGATAATTGCAAAATGGCCTTCCAATCTTACAAGACAGATTTCTTCTTTTTTCCAGATATATGAAGCTGAAGCCTGTTTGATATATAAACACATTCAGAAATGAAGTCAGAATTTGTAAACCTTCAGTCTGTATTCTGGCATTAAGCAGAACTAATTCAGGTTCTTCTCATCTGTGACACTGGCCCAAATGTTCAGAGCAGATGGTGCAAATAGGTAAGTGTCATTGGTTTCTTGTCCCTGTGTAGAAATCCAGTGATGTTGGGAGGAATCCAGTGAGGTTTTAAGGTCCTGGCTCCATGGGTCCATTGGTAAGATCAGCACAGAATTTTTAGCCACGGAACTTTTAAATTTCACAAAAGTTTGGATTTAAGACATTGTAGAAACAGCACAAAATTGCAGAGTTAGTTTGGCTGGAAGTTCAAAGGACCTGCAAAGATGGCATTGTGACATGTCTTCACCTGGTGCAAGCCTGCCTTTGGATTTCATAGGTCAGAAATTGTATCACCTGTGCAGAAAATGAGCTGTTCTCATTTCATTCTTGAATGTTTCTTTCATTTCATTGTGGAAACTTAACTGCATTTTCTGACAAGCAGATATTCTAGTCTTCATTTTTCACTTTGCACTGGCAAAGCCTGAGATGTGTGTATTGTAAATAGGAACTTTGCAGTGCAGAATAAATGACAGTCAGGGTCAGAGGCCTGTTTACAATAAGATTGTGGTTAACCACAACAGTGAATGCTGCTCATTCAAGACCAGACCAAAAACGCCATAGCTACACAAAGTAAATGCTTGCACCTGATAAAATTTGGATCAAATGGGTTACCAATTCTTCTCGAATGGCAACTTCAAGCTGGCTTTGGTAGTCTCCATCCTTTCCGCTGTGTTGACACCCGTGACCAGACCTCTTGCAGCTGGCCCACTGGTACCTCAGCCACTGCTCTCTGCTCCCCAATTTTTTTACGTACAGGTCCTAAGTTCAGTATGTCACCTTCCCCCTTGGAGCAGACCTGGGTCACCTTTGTCTTTTCTCTTTCTTAGGTGCTTGTTGAACCCAGACACTTCCTTGCCTGCTGCTGCTTTTTCTGAGCCTGGGCCAACCGCTCCTCACCACTGCAATCTCCAGAACCGGGCACTGAAACTCCTTGCCTGAGTTCTTCACTCTCTTTAGCAGCATAATGGGCTTTATTCTTATGTTTATTTACTTCTCCTTTAAATCCCTTTTCCACTGAGAAAAGAAGTGCAGATTTAGTAGTATAAATGAAAATCAGGTCCTCTGCTCATAAGCCCAACCTCTGATTTTAAGTAGAAATACAGACATGCTCTTATAAATCTTCTCAGTGGCTAATAATTCATATTACAATATTGGTTTAAGAATATTTTTAGCTTATACAAATAACAGGTTGTTCAGTTATCATAAATCTTAAGTTCAACGCAAATATTTACTGTTGGTACTTCCTTTCTCTCTAAGGCAGCAGACTTTGATGACTGAGAATGTTTATTCCAAATACACGAATGAAGCAATATTTTTTCCTTATTCTAACTTCCCCAACCTAAATAAGAAAACTGTTTTGTGAACAACACACGGAACATTCTGTATTGAATCACACAGTGAGGCTTCTATTATAAGAAAGGCCTAAATACGGTTTACAGAATAATCATTGAAAGGAAATACATTATCTGATAACTCAAGAATTCTGGCATGAAAATTATACATTGTAAACTTATTCCCATAGGCTGTGAAGTTGTAGCATGCTCCACTGAATTACTTTTTTATGAGGTCTGTTCTACTGTTTTACAAGTCTGAAAATAATCCTTTTGCAATGACAGTTAGTTACATTTACGGAGTTTTCATACTTCAAGACACCCGCATAGCTCCTTAAGAACATTAAGACTATTTGACATATGCTAACACACTGAAATTCTGTAAATGCTGGAAAAAAAACACAAACATTTCATTTCCAGTTGTTACCAGTTAAGATTACTTTTAACACAATTATCTTGGGCTTAACACATACTCATCTGTTTCAATTGCATTCAAAGCATTGAGGCCCTGATCTTGCAACTGGTTTTGCGTTTGCCACATCAGCAAAACTCATAGTAGGACCATGTCCATAGACAGTTACCATAAAAAAATGTAGCCAGACATAATATCTGAAAGACTAGTACTTACTATATATTTGAAACAGATTAGTTGTACATGGCCAAAAAGCCATGCAGGTCATTGCTCAGGATGTGAATTGCTGGATGAGAGACAGCTGTCATGTTCACTCTCTGAGCTGGAAATTCAAAAATCGTTTTGTACTTACTAGATAGAGGGTGTGGAAGTTCAAGGACATGTGCAGAAACACTACAGGAAATCTATATAGGGATAACTTGTTCCCTCTAATTGCTTGCTCATGTGTTAAAACCTAGGCACAATTTTTGCTGAGTTGCCACCCAAGATGATGATAACAGGAACAGAAACCAAATTCTTATTTGGTAAATTCTAGCCTACTGCCCAAACCACTCTACTGACTCTCCTCCTTTCAGGAACAGACTTCCAATATATATTATTGGTAGTCTCTTTGGAAAGACAGCTATTGACTAAGTGAACAGATAAGATTAACAACAGCCAAGCAGAATGATATTGAGGGAGGTAATGCCATTTGTCAAGAAGATATTTAGTTTATGTATCAGCCACACCTCTGACAGCATTAATGAAGCTAGCAATCATTCTCCAATTGATACTGCTGCAAGTATTACAATGTATAACAACTCTGACAGAGTGGGTGTGAAAAGTTAAGAAGGTCACAGAAAATAGATATAATTGACCCAGGTTTTTACTTCATAGAGTGAAAAGTTCATATACACATTTTGATAAAGACCCTGAAGGCCTTTATATAAACTAGATAGTAGATAAGTGATCCAAACCACAGATATCCAGGGCTGACACATGACATAAGGTAATTACAGAAGTATTAAATGTCAAACTGTTTTACACTATTCTTTAAGATAGTAATTGTTGTTGTAAATAAACCATTTTTTCAGGACTAAAGGTCAGTAGGTCACAAAATCTCACAGTAGTGATTTCTTACTGCAAACTGAAAGAAAAGATAATAAAATCTCTTTTTTAAGCTAAGCAGAAATGAGTATCAATAGGTGAAAGGACCTGCACATTATCCAAGTACAGGCAAAGTCCTTGCTCCATTGCCCTACCATTGCTGCAACTACTATATAGAAGGAAGGAAGGAGATTTATAACAGTGGATCTTTAAAATGTGAACATCAGTTCAAATTAGAAATTAGTAACAAGTATTTTAGTTCATCACCTGGTCATGCAGCATGTGCTGCTACTGTCAACGACAAGGATCAGAGCAATAGTTAAGTCCAAAGCAATGAGTTAACCATAGTGCAATCTGAATTTTAACTGTACTTACATCTAAACAAATAAGGTTCTTACATACTTTTATGCAGTACTTCAGGTTTAGCTATCAAACTACTAACCAGATCTGTGAGGGCATCAGTCAAGTTTTATAAGTGCAGCACTGAAAATGTAGCATGAACATCTATTTAGTTTTCCTTTTAATTATGTGATGTACCAACAATTTTCTCACTGACCTGTACAGCTCTTGCCTTTAACATTTTATAATGTGCATAATGAGTATTTATTTCAAGAATTTTTCAAAAGAACATTGGCAAACACATTGATTTGATATACAAATCACGAAAATTTGCAAGCTGTCTTTAAAAATAGATATATAATTTCTAAGTACATTGTATGAGCTGAATAAATTTACTAGAACAAACATTGATTATATTTAGATCAACAGTATACTTACATATGTTTTTGGTATTCTTTTTCAGAATGTTTTGCCAATTAAATAATTTACAGTAGCTTCTTTATGTTGACATTTTCTTCTGTTTTTGTTTGTTGCCAGCAATAAAGTAAGCTTTGCTAATATTTGAAAATTACCTTTGAATAGCCATTTGTGAGGCTCATTGAGATTCTTGTTTGCTCAATGCATTTATTTTTAAAAATGGCTTTTCTGCTATACTTGAATTCCAGCTAATCCAGTGAGACTTGTATCTTGCTTTCTTCAATGTAATATTAAAAAAAACACTACAATGCCTATGTGTCAGACTTCCTTTTAAGAAAGATTTGATTGCAAACACAAACAAAAAGCTTTTCTTCTTTTGTACTCCCTTATGATCTTCAAACAGGTTTCTATGAAAAGGACTAATATTTTTCAATTTTAAGCCATACTCACCTTTGCAGTAAGACAAAAAATGAAAATTTCATGTTACAATAATTAATTTCTGATTGTAATGCTACAGTATAGTTTATGTTATGTTTTAATTACACAGATATGCATTAGAGAAAATAACTTTGAAGAGAAAATGCATTTGTTTAAACATTTTCATAATCACATTTGAATACGTTGAGCAGTGGGGTCATATACAAAATAAAAGGTACAGATTTTAATAGTGAACTAGGAACTACTCTATTACTTTTAGGAGAGAGGAAATTGAGCCATGAGAGTAAAATACTTGTTTCGTAGGTAGAGCCAGTTTCAGAAATTTACCTTATTAAAAAAACACAAACAAAACAGGTCAAGTGCATGGTATGAGACACTAACAGCAAGGTGGGGCAGAAGGGAAAGCCGGAGAGAAGAGAAAGATTAAGCCAAGCCATGTGTTTTTGACAACAAATGATGATTTTAGGAATCCAGTTACCAAAACCAAAAGGAACATTTCCTGCCAAACAGAATGAACCAGAGATGCTTGGTTTATTCACCAGTTTTCTCACCGTGTGAGCTTCCCTTACAGACTGCTCTCTGTAAGATGGACAGAAACATGACGGCGTTTGGCTATTGCAGCATTAAGCGTTGTCCAGGAACACATGCATGACAGAAAAAACTGATGGGCTCAATCAACCTTTTTCCATTGACTATGCAGAGGATCCAAAGTAACTACATTAATACAAGTAGTTCAAGGGCCAAAAGCTCAGTCCAACATCATTCTACCTATTATGGGAGCAGAGTAAGACAAGCTGTTAATGAGATACCTGGAGCTGCCTTTGCCTAGTAATTGCAACTGTTGCAGTCTCAAACCTGTCATACAACAAAATGACAATAGATTTAGTAACAGTCCAAACCATCCCTATAAATTTGAGTATTTATGGTAAAGATGAATTGAGTTCCAGGATATCATCCAACGCTTCCTATGGAAGATTTTCCTCTGGCTAGTAATACAGTCACCCCTGGATAAAAACTGGTAGATCTGATATTATGACCAGCTTCACCCACCTCAAAAAGCTGAGAATTACAGTATCTTTATTTGATGTGCCAGATGTTGATACCGACATACAGGTAGTTTCTTTCACCAGCCCCAGTTTCATGTCTTGAAAGCATGCATATGACTCTGTAGGCTAGTAGTTCTCCTTGATTTCTGTAAGAACACGCATTTGTGGAATTTATATATTTTACGTTTTGTTACCTTCATTAAATATAAAATGGACTTTTGTCAACTCCTGATACTTCAGAAACAACCAACTACCTTGCAGCATCTTCCCCATGTGTACTTGAATTACAGAGAGGAGTGTAAATTAGTTCTCCATAAAAATGACAATCTACTTTTTTAGATGATGTTGGTGATGTGCTATCTGGCTTCAGGCTTACTGCCTTACTTTTCCAGCTGTAATACAGAGTTTGCTTTGTTTTCCTAGTGGACAGATTTAAAGGAGATGAGATTGACATAATCAAAATATGTGCATCCTTGTGTTTTTGCTCATGAGTTAAGATATCCAATATATTTTATCATCTGTTCTTGCTTTTCATGACTAAGCTTAGTAGCTCTACTCCCATCATTAACTGATGGATTTATGCTACTTGTTGAAAAAAGTATTATGAAACAGCTCTTGCTAATGTCAGAATGTTTACTGATCGAACAAAATCTCCAAACGCTGGAGACAGCAAGACCCACAGCCTTTGACACAGAGATGGTACCACAAACACAGCAATAGACACAGGTACAACAAAAACCTGGATACTTACGCCTGAAGGGATGTTTTGCTACCTTTTATGTTTAAGTCTTAGGAGGACTTATGGCTTCTTAAGAAGCTCTTGAAAAAGACTTCTGTCTCTACCCACCTTCTGAGCTCAGGGACAGTTCCACCAGCTATCCCTCAACATTTTACTAGAGAAGGTCTTTGGAAGTTTTGTCAGCTTTCAAAAGCAGTTGGATATCAGAAATGCTTAGCTATGCTATCTGGAAATTTGTGCAAAGATGTCCCCTGGAGAGCCACGTTCTCTGGGAGGAGTATTTTCAGTATTTCAGGAGTATTTTCAGTCACCATCTCTGGGGACTGGCTTTCACAAAGATTTGCAGGTGGTAGATTTCTTTGCTGAGCACTCATCATCTAAACATTATTGGGCATATAACTGAGAGGTACTGCTTTGTTGTATGGACCACTTTTGAAGTGTAGTGACTTTTATTCAGTCTTGGGAATTGATTCTGCAATGGCAGAATTTTTTTTTTAGAAATTTTCCTACCTCCATTTTCCTTCCCTCACTTTGTACCAATGTTCAAAGGTTCAGAAGCGCTAACTTTAAAATGGTATTCCTGGGACAAATGGTTATAAAACCAGGTCCCAGTTCTGCAATCTTCCAGCACAGATGTATCATTTCTAAGTTTGCTATTGAATGTGGGGTCATGAGAATTCAAGACAGAAAACCTATTTATCCTCCTTAAAGAGTTTTAACTTTTCTAGCAATAGCAAAAACTTATGAATTATATCTATTTTACTATTCCTACTGCAACTGCATTCAGTGGAGTTACAATGAATGAGACCATTTCTAAAAGGGGCAGTAATATTGTAAGCAAGTGCTATACAGTACAGATGTTCATCTGTATCATTTTTCAATTGCATGGGGTCTATATAAATTTTTTTTTGTTTTTACATAAACAATTACAAAATGTAGTAATTAACTGCTCTGAGTCATTCCACCCTCTCTGAATCACCTATAGTTATCCCCATTTTAACCCTCTGAATTCCAAGAATGGCACCAGGCGAATTAAAGAAGAAATTGGGTAATTCTGGGATACATAAAATGACTCTTCACTTAAAGTTTAGCAAATAAGGTTTTAAGAAGAGCATGCTCCTTGGTGCAGAAGCACCCTCTAATGGCTGACTACTGACCGCTCTAAATAATAACTGCAAAAGGAATGGAATAGCTCCCCTACGCTAATGCACAAGAGAAATAGAAATGTGAACATACATATGAATGCATGCCCACATTCACATTTCACGCACAATCTCTGTTGCATGTTCTTAACACAGCAAAAAACAGGAACAGAAATCTGATAAACCTTTATAATTAGTCTGCATTTCCTTTTGAAACAATATTATTAATTTAGTACATGAAATATTTTAAGTTTGCCTAGCTTTCAACCATTCTTCAAAATTTTACAATAAACAGAAACTGACTTTCCTGTCTCATCTTCTACTGAAGAAAACTAGTCCAAAAAGGCATTAAGAAAAGTGCTACATTAAATCTAAATCATAAAATAATTTAGGTTAGAAGGAACTTGGAAGTCTTTTGGTCCAACTCCCTGCTCAGAGTTGGTCAACTCTGAATTTAGATCCTAGTAATACAGCATTCATTTTATTTTTTTAAGTTATACTTTCTATTTATGCTAAAGCTATACTAAAGATACCAGAAATATAAACCAGTTCTGCTGTCTAAAAACATGCCTTAATATATATACATTTCTTTTTATTCTGTGGCTTTGCTGTGTTTGGTTGTTGGTGTGTTTTTTTTCTGAAAATACCCCAAAGGAGTATTCTAACATTTGCTCATATAACTACATTACTGTACCTCCATATGAGAATCAGTATCTAGTATACAGTCCTTTATTAGTAACTGTTAAGTATATCTCAGTGCTCATGCAAAGCCAGTGGCAGATAGAGCAGTTAATAACATGAAAGTAATCAGGCTAACCGACCAACTTGCTTCCCAACATCACTTTTCAAATCTCTTTGGGCTAAATTTTCAGCCAGTGTGTGGGGAATTAGCCATAGAAATCCCATTAACGTTAATGAATGTTCCATGGTTAACTCCCTATGCTCTGTGCTGAAGATTTACTCCTATATCTCTAAAATAAATATGTCCAGATGCCCAAATTCTTTTTATAGAGCCTGAAGAAATTAAGGGCTTTATTCTCAAATAATTGACTCGTGCACATGTATCTTTTTCCCCTATGGATCATCTTCCACATATCAGAATTGGTGTAATGTCTGCATTATTCTCTTTGAAAAGATTATCCAAAGTGCATGTTTACTGCATAAAGACCGAGTTTAGTTAATTGTCTATTTTACAAAAATAATACATATATTGAGTCAGACTTCTCTCATAGTTAAATACACAATGCACAGGTTGAACAATACTCCATGTTGCAAGAACAGCATGTATTCGTAGGTACATTTCTGATGAAAAGCCAGTATTTAGGAAACTCATTAGTCTGACAGAATTGGAATATATACTGGATTCTTATATATATGGGAACCATATATCCCTACAGAAAGGCAAAACAAGTAGGGTAATATAAGCCTCTGCAAGCAGTGGCAGAGGCACTGTTTAGCAGTGGTGGAGGATGCTTGTTACACTAACCAGGAAAAAATGAAGCTGGGAAGTGCTTCCAGGACCACAAAGAGAAACTGTCCTCCATTTTTGAAAAGTGGGGGGGGATAATGGGGACTTGTTTCTGTCATCTCTTCAACTCTCACTTGCAAGAATATGACCTTGCTATTTTTCAGGTTTCAATGTAGATGCCCACTTGCCTAGATTAGTATATCATTTCAAGGTCAAAGTTCGGTTTTTAAAAAAGTGCCAAAATGACTTCTTTGCTCTAAATGCTTCTTTCTTCTAAAATTCACGTTTATAAATTTTTGGCTTCACTGGTACTAAACATGCTTAAATGCTTTATTTATCTGAGGTCTGCTACTGCCCATAAAGACATAAAATGATGCTGACCTTTCAATATACTGAGACTTTTTCAGGCTTCCAATGCATTTCAGAGGTGACTCAATCCCTCAAGTCAGAGAACTGCTTCAAACCATATTAATTTTCTAAAATTTGGTAAATACTTCTTCAGTAACATTCTTTTCATATGCAAAGATTTACCTAGCCTTTCTTAAAATTACTATTTCCAGAGATCAGATTGGAAGAAGTCTGAATACCCAACTGTCCGCATCATCCCTAGAAATAACTAAACAGACACTATAACCTCAAAGAGGACAATCTACTTCGTCCCTGAATACAGAACTGAAAAATCAAATTGTTTTCTCTGAAAATGATATACCAGCTAAATGAAGATAGAGAAAGCCCCCTGAAATTATGTAGTGAAATCGTATGTGAGAAAACTCACTCAGAAAAGACCCCAATCCTTCCAGTTACGCCTGGAGCTGAAGATGGCACATTTAGATAGGACTTCTTTTAGCTTATGTGCAGACTCTTAAAACCATTTCTAGATCAAAGATTAAATGTATAGTCCTCTTTAGAACACCAAACTACGTGACCATAAACCCATCCTCTTTCAATAGCAACACATTTAGACTGATTCCCTCTTTCCACTGAAAGGTCTTTCATACAAGTCTTTCATAGCCAAGATAAAAAAGGGAATTTTTCTGGTACAGGAAAGCACAGAAATGCTTTCAGCTACAATCAGGAATCTGGAATGAGGTAAGGCCAGGGTGCTGGGGGTGGGGATAAGAATCGGTCGTGTAAACAGGTTTTATATTGCATTTATTACAAACTCCCCTTATTTTCACTTGCTTCTTTGGAAATTAGCACAACCATGACTGGATTAATTCTCTGTGGGTTTCCCTCTGTACTATTATTGAGCAGTCATGGGAAAACAGTCAAATGAGTATGGCTCTAGTGGAGCCATACATCTAGGAGGAAGGGCAATCACCAGAACACAGGGCTTGTCTAAAAAAAGACATTCAAGCAGATAGGGCAGTTAAGCTGACCTCCCCGAAGTGATGTCCTCAGGCTCTAATTGAGCTGAATTTTTGATGTTTTATGTCACCTTAAATAATCTTTATTGGCAAGGGAAGAATTTTATAGAGGCCGTTTGTTGGTTTCCTGGCTTTACACAGACACATCCCTACCTATTCGTCAGGCTTTTTGTCACTTTTCACCCTCACTGCACTGCTTCACATCTGAGCAGGTCTCGTCTGCATACCTGTGTGCCCCCCACAGCTCCGGGACTGTCTTGACCAGCTGAAACCTCTCTCTTTAAAGCCCTGAAAGGTGACCAGAAATGTCTCTTTTCAGTATGGTGAGAAACACAGCCATTGCAGCAGCCATGCCATCCTCATATCTACAGATCCTGAGAGAATAAAGGTGAAGACAAGGGATGAGTTCGGCATGCCTGCCGCCTGATCTAGCACGTCCTTCCCAATGGTTTGTGGGTTAAGAGTTCCCTTTCCACCACCACATCCCCAGACAGAGTTGCCATCCTGGTAACCAGCAGCACTGCCATCTCCTCTTGGTGTGTCCAATGGTTTTCCAAACCTGCCTCAGGATAACACACTCCAGCATCAATACACCTTACAGGGTTTTTACTTGTAGTGACCAAATTGCTGGCATCTGTTCTCCTCTTGCCTGCTCTCCGATTGATACGCTTGGCAATTGTAGCTTGGAGGGCTCGACTCCACTTGCCCACATGTGACACTGTCTGCTTGTGGCATCCTAAAAAGTATTCTTTCTTACCAACATTTTTGTTCACATTGGGTAATGGGGAAGGGGAGAGAGGATGGGCACTATTTATGAAACTGCTTCATTCTCCTCCCTAAAATCATTGGAAATTTCCACAACAGTCCCAACAGATTTCTCAATGTTCAACTAGTTTGCAACTGACTGGCATCAAGCGAGCGTAATGAGCTTCCAGAAGGTATGGCAAAATGCCTGCTGGCACTGCCACGAACTCCCCCGTCTATATATTATGGAGGGAGTTTGGAGATGGACAGTGGCCTATGCCTCACTTCATTTTTGCTTCCAGAACTGGTTGTGCAAGTTGCACATCATTACCCTGCTTCCCTACATGCAGCTAGCTGATCTACCTCTCAAGTGGCACTCTACCAAATCAAGCTGCTTCAGCTAAATGTCCCGGGGAAGTAACTACTCTATTTTTAATCTACCCACTCCTCCTCCTTCATTAGCTGTATGGCCACAACTTCAAAAGCTTTATGAAATCACAGCGCCAAAATCATCTCTCTACATGACTACACACGCACGTGCACAATCTTATTTGCATTAATGATTATCACGATCGTGATATATATCCTCTGTGCTGTCTTACAGCAGTTCCAAATGGAGTGGCAAAATTACTGGACATAAGGAGAGGAGCCATATCCATTTCCTAGCTTCATTCCCAGTCCTAAAATTCCTGCATGTATTCCAGGCATAAGCAGATGGAAAAATGCATGAACATATAAAAAAGCAACTGATCCAAAGCACAGAGCTGAGCAGCATAATAGCACGCTACAGGTCCTATCGCCAGGGTAGCCGGTGGTTAAATCACAGATGTAGGGAACACAAAAAATGTTACCTTAGCATACAGTGGGGTCCCAGTTTGATATAGTCAAGCTGTTCCACATTGAAACAAACGATTCCAGATTCCAGCGCTCCAAGCGCTCTGTGTATCTGACAACACTTTTCTATACAGATCCTTAACAATCAAGAAGAGCACAGGATACTGCAATTCCTGCACCAACACATGTTCCAGGGCTTTTTAAGGCAATTCATCACAATAAAGTCAGTACAGGTGTCCCGGCCTTGTCCTTTCTGAGGATTTCTTCATGAGATGTGCGATATTTAGTAACCACATTCCTCATTTGTCAGCCTTCTTTCAGAGTTGCAAAACACACCTAAAAAATATTCCATTGCTCGATCACGCTAACACGAGTCATATTAATTAAGAATATGTTTGTGTAATTACATGGGAGAGGTGCTTTGCACAGCAGTTAAAGTACATGCAACATCTATAATAAAGCAACCCTGTGTGTAAGATATTATTACAGAACAGGGTTCTTGGTTGGAAAGAAAGAAGTAATTTAAAAATTGATGCCAACTCTTTGGTGTTTTCTAGGTCACATAAATTGTTATTAGGACCTTATATATTTAAATAACAAAGCACGTGAAATCGTATTTTATCTGACTCAATAAGAACAATCATTCTATGCCATTTGCTGGATAAAGTTAAACACATTTCTCCCAACAAGTTAATTAACAATACATCATTTACATATAGCAACTCTATCTGAATGGTGATTGCGAAACTTTGATTTTCTTTTAACCACTTTACCTAAAAGAATAAACATAGATGTAATCAAATTTACACATCTTGAAATTATAATGATCACTTTGGTCAGAGCTAACTCTTCTCACGGGTCCAATAAAACAGGGTTGCACACGTTCTGTGATAAAGATTAGCACGCTAAAAGAGTTGTTAGCAGGACAGTCCAACTGTCCTTAGGCAAGCAAGCTCCCCGTTTGCTGCTTAAAACAGGTAGCAATAAATAGAAATAAAGCTGCGTATGCTCAGGGAAGCCATTTTTTTGTGTTTTCTTTTTGATTTTAATATCAAAGTATCCCAACCCCCAATTATGCTTCATTAAGTGAAACTGTGACTATCCCACTTAATTATTTTAATATCTCAGGATTAGACAAGGAATGCAGAATTTTGGTGAAGTAGACAATGAAGGAAGCACATAGGTTCTTCCAAGAAAAGAAAAAAAAAGCTGTATTTCATGTTTTGAGCCAATCAACAATGAGCCACAGATATTGTATTACAGATGATTGCTTTAATCCTAAGGCATTTTAGGGTGTATTTGAAGTAACACAAGGGAAGCTTGTTTTGATATATTCACTATATAAAGCTGCTAGGAGATGGCTCGTAGATTCACATAGTATGAGTTAAGTTCTCTATTCCCATGTGAAATAATAATAAAATAAAAAAAGGCAAATACTTTCAAGCAGACCTAAGGTTAACATAATCGAACTTATACAGCTCTCTCTGCCAGGCTATTCGTTCTCCATCTGCATATTACAAAACCACTCGTCCTGTGCCACAAACCTCTGATTTGAAACTGCCAACTTCTCTGTATGCTTTCTTACTCCCGAGTTTTCATAACATCGTTTTCACCTTCGCTGTCGTCAGGAAAGGCAACTTTACACAATGGCACCACCTAGTGTTTAAAACACCCATTTTCAATCTTTACACGGACCTCAAATGCTTTACTTTCAATCACATTTGACGAAAAACTTAACTTTACAATTAGAGAGCACGTCTCCTCTTCAAACGAGACTCACCTGCCTTTCTACCAGTTTGCATTTGTGCTCTTCTATCCGAACTGCCCACAACGTGACCTCAGCGAGCATATTCTTATTTTAATTTCTACTCGGTTTTCATTTGAAAGAAACATTCACGTACTGGAGGAAGACCTGTTTTGTGATTAAAGTCAATATCATTGTCTCTAAGGCAGATTTACACTGGTTGGTTAAGCGGAAATAAGACTATACCTCGATGTATTTCAAATCGATTTTGGTAAATATCCCATAAAAATTTACATCTTGAAAAAATGTTTACTTAAAAGATTAAAAGCAGGTGCTATCAGATCAGAAAAATGCATCGTTCAGTGCCCAGACTTGTCTTTTATTGTCATGGGCAAGCTGGCAGCCTTGCTATTTACAAGTGTCAAATCATGTTACTACTTTTACAAGTTTACTTAAAGTTTTCAATAACTTTGCAAATCTTCATCGGTGTGAGCTGAAGTACTCACATATATCTTCATTAGGTTGATGACTTTCCTTTTCTGCAGGTGAGGTAACATTTCAGCAAAAGCGTCTCAGTTCCTTAAAATTCTGCTGCCTTTTTCTTTAAAACAACTTCAAATTTGGCAGCACTGCACTTTATTTTAGAAATACAGCTCACACCATACCTCTGCTGGACCTTAGAAAAATATCTCTGACCTCCAGTGGAAAAAAACATCATGTTGTTCACAACAGCTCAGTAAAAAAATTTAGTTTTAGCAAGTAAGGTCCAAAATGGGATGCTTGGGATGCTCCAGTCTCCCAGTTCTTAGTGCTGGCTAAGGACTATGCACCACGCTCCTCAAACTCCTGCATTCCAAATAAAAACACCGTTTTATTTCCATATGGGCTGAGTCCAACACACACCGGAGATGCACTGATTCAGAGTAACCTTCCCATTTTGCTTGAGGCTGAGACTGCTCCAGAAGCCCGCGGCAGAACAAGGACCCAACCGAGCATCCCCAAGCCCCAACAGCTACTTTCTCTCCATTACTGGCACAGCTGATCCCAAGCACACTCCTCAGGTGTGTTTTGAAACACATAGTGCTACTGAAAGAACGCACAGATATGGTCTCTATCCATGAATTTTTATTTAATTACTCAGTGGTTACAGCAACCTGAGCCACATTAAAAAACCTCTCTTCTTCAACACCCCAACCTAACACACAGCTCAGAAATCCTCTGCCCTTCTTGTAATACTGAAGGCTTAGCACTGCAGAAATATTCCCATCACATCAATCCCACCTAATTTCCCCAATCTAAACACTTATTATCTCTACTCCTGTGTTCCTCCTTGCACACCTAACCCTTGCTTCAGCCTCAGTCCCTCTCTGTTCTACTCTTCCACCTGCTAATCTCTTCTTTACCTCCTGCAAGCATTTGTGTTATTTTCAAATACAGTTTCCTTTTAAATTACTAGCTATACTCAAGTTACATTTGTTCAATATAAATAAAGGCAAATTTATCAAAAATACCTACATTATTTCCCATGCATTTACAAAGGATTCAGTTGCACAGCGTCTGAGACCTCCTAGTTTAGCAGTCCCACAGTCCCTCGAGTCACCAACATGATGAAAACACCAGCTATCTAAAAACCTTCTGGGCAAACCTTCTACACATAGTCTTTGCAAAACTTTTGCCAATTTTTTTTAGCATTAGAGTCTCATGGGAGCTTCAGGGGGCAGAGCAATGTGGGAATGGGGGTGCGTTGCGTATATAGGAGGGCAAAAAGTCATTGCTAATTTTACTTTTAAAAGGTGATGCTGGGTAGGAATGGGGTTCATTACGGGCATCTCCAAAATTCCAGAATAGATTCCTAATAAAGGCTGTTCAATGGACAGAGGTTGGGATACCCTGTAGCCCAACATGTTCTTTAAATTGGAAAACCTTCTCAACCTTAAGAATAACAACATTACCTTGTTCGGTATGGGAAAGCACAGAACTGATCCACCAGCAACTGTGCTGCTACCCTCAGATCCCCAGCACAGACAGTCTCGAGAAAGAAGCTTGTAAAGAAAGACACAGAGAACTGCTGATCCTCCCTCAGTTGTGCTCCTACAACCATTTTGTAAGGCCATACAAGGAAAATGTTTGATTTAAAACCAGTTCAATTCCCTGAACCAGCTCATCAGGCATCCCTACAAATAATTTACCAGCACAATTATGGCAGTGATGCAAGAGTAAAACAAGAGCTGTGTCAGCTGGCAGGGCTGCCAAAAAGATGCCTCTTGAAACTGCATTCTCAGGAGAGAGATAATGTGAACCGCTGACATCTACAAGGTGTTTTCAGCTGCAGACAGCTGGACATAATAGCTCCAGAAGGAGAGGATACCTTTGAAGGTGACAGCAACAGCTCTGCTTTTGCTTCCCAGCAGATCAGCAGAAGTTGAGGACGGGCAGTGTCACCAAGCGAGCCTATCTTGTATTTATTATCTGAAAGCTTTGACTGGGCAGAAATGATTTACCCCAAGACATCTGTCCTCGTTCTTTTCACCCGCTGCTCATTCCCCTGCGCTGCAATACCCACAGGCATTGTGTAAGAGCTTCTGAGCAACCACAGCCTACAGCCTGGCATGCGACGAGAAACCAAAATCAGTCACAGTTTACATGAGTGCAGTGGACTAATCTGGGACAATTCCACTTGTTTTTATAAGCAGCATAATCTGGAACAACTACAGCCATCTCACAGGAAGATGTTTCTTCAAAAGCTGAGCCGTATTTACAAGCATTATTCTCAGATTCTCTCCTCCATATGGCAGGAGGGGGAAAAACAACCTTTTCTGCATGCCGCTTCCTCCGGGAGGGCAAATAACCTGTTTTTTCTGAAGGGTAAATGGACCACATTACAGGATAAGAAAGGGATAAAAATGAGAAATGCAGTAGCAGCACATGAGCAAGCCTCATATATCCTGTACTGAGTTATAGGCATGTAAACAGAAGCTTTTTCTCCTTTTTCCCCCTTTCTGAAGAAAAGGAAGCTAGAGGCAGAGCAACGAAGGCTATCAGCTCAGCTGCTGAAGGGAAAGGCACAAACGAAACGCAGACTGTGACAAATGTTTTTGTTCTTTCTAAATAAAATGGAATTATAGGCAATTTCAAAATTTAGTTTCCCTGTACTGGTTGGTCACAGCCTAGGAAAATGAGATATACTGTGATAGATGAAAAACAAAGGCAAATTTAGGCACAAATGAACGTAAGACCACATTCTAACTCCATCTCTGGGGACTGAAGGGCCGTAAAGGTGACAGATACTTTACAAAGGTGATGAAGACAATGATAGAGAACGGTATTTTGAAAAGCGGACATACTGAAGGCTGTTCAAGCTTGGGCTTGCACAGTGAAACTTGGAAGCATGGCAGGGACTATGCTGAAATCCCCACTGGGATGAAGGCCTTTCACATGAGACTGCCACTATTCAATTCCCAGACTAAACGTGAAACAGCAGAATGACCAAATACACATTCCTGATCAAATTTTGTAACTGGAGAGAACTGTCATTGCATGCAAAATGCACCTGCATTTGCATACATGTCAGAGCAATGAGTGCCATCCAACACAAATAACCTAATAAAATCTGAAGACATTCAAAAGTTTCTGAGAACTGCACGTCCTTGTTTGGGTCCTTCATAGGCAGAAACATCTTCTGATTGCACAAACACTAATTTCCATACAAGTAGAGGAACACTGTAAAAAATTCCCTTTTAAAAGCATTTTTGTTGCTGGATAATGGATCTTGGTGGTGAACTTGACATCTCTGACTGGCTAAGGAAGATCTCATGACATCACACCAGGATGAAATTGTTTTTCCCTCACCCACTTTGCTTTTGAGGGATTGGACACCGAAAGAATGAGGGAGAAGACAAAGGACAAGATCACTGTGGAGTTCGGGGCTCCAATACTTGAACGGGGCAGATTATCACAGGACAGATGCAGCAGCTCTCCTTTCAGCTGCCCACCTGATCCTCTTTTTCTTGGGGGCAAGGGGTACTCACCCTGCTGCAGGGTGGCTCAGCTCCTTGTGAAATGAGTGTTTCACAGTTCTGAACTGATGCAAGGCACAGCTCGGTTGCAATGGCACACTGGCACCAATTTCAATTTTCCTTCGCTTGCCAACCTGTAATTTGTAGCAGCGCAGGAGCTGCTACATAAGCAACTGAATTGTCCCTGAAGCAGAGGCAGAGCACTAACCCGAACAGTCATCCCAAAGTAAACCATCTCGGATTGTGAATCAGAACCCCAAGGCACCTCATGCCCCTGTGAGACCTCATTTAGGAGCAGCAGCACTTGGCACTGTCTGGTTGATTAATGCATACTCCCACCTCAAGAAAAGCCTGAAGATATCACTGAGAGCTTGATGAGTCTATCATGCTGATTGCTTAAAGCAGATGGTCATGCATCATCTTCCTTTTCCAAGTAGACTTACATAGCAAATATGAAGCGGATAGCCAAAATTTCCTTGCATCCAGAAAGACAATTGGAGAAAATGAGCTCCTTTACTTCTTAAAACAAAACACACGTAAAGCTGTTGTGTTGCCTAGTAGCAATCAATTTGTACCTGCGTTACTTGCTGTCGTATAGAACGAAGACATTAGGCCTCTGGATGTCTCTTAGACAAGAGAGTGATACCCATGGAAGTCCCAACAACATGAGGCCCAGCCTAATTCAGAGAATCCTCTGTGATTAAAACTGAAAGAGAGGAGAACCAAACGACCATGCTGAAGCATGGCATCTGCAACGATTTTCCAGGCACTCAGAGAAAGGCAGAGTAGCTGACTTTGGTTTTAGGCTTTGTATGCTGCTGAAGTATGACTCAGTATTAGGGAAAGTTTGACTCTTAGGCAGAAAAACAGTGTTAGTGCAAAAGCTATGGGGATGATTTCCTGTGCACATTGTGGCAAAGACCTCTTTTTTTTAATGCTAGAAGGAAGTCAACAATCAGAGTCTGTTGCTGTGCACTGTCATGGGTCATCGAGTTTTATTCAAAACATCTGATTTTTCTCCAGTTTCAAACTTCACTTTCCTCTCCCTCCACCTCTCACCCCACCTGACAGAATAAGACTCCCTGCTCTGCCTGAGAGCCTAATGCTGTATCAATCCAGCTATTGATTGGATTAGTCAGGATCTGGCTTTATGTAGAAAGTCCAGCTGTGTCCCTTGGGTGCGTGAATCTCCGCTCAGTTCATGTGCAGCCTGGTCAGTGGCCCAAAAGTGAGACAAGCATGTTTAGCGAACATGAGCTGTGGAAAGCCAACTGTTGAATTTGAAGGTCTGACAAGATGTAAGGCAGACTCAATTGGCAGACTCAATTTTCTCAAAATTTACAATTCCTGCTCCAAAGAACAGAGGTATCAGTGACCTCAGGATGTAGGAAAAAATTACAAATTTTGAAGAGAAAATGCTCAGCAATTTTTTGTAGCTCCCCCATTAGACTGGCAAAATCTTTTTGCTTTCTTCTTCCAAAAAACAAGAGCCCAAGACAGACTCATAACATTCACTGCAGTTACAGCAATTAAAGTCAGAAGCAACTGAAAGTAAGTTCTTACAACAAAGAATTAGGCAACCTTTCTGACCTCACCTACAGCAAATCATTCAGTCCACTGAACAATTTCATATATAGTTATGCATTTGGGCATGTCATTTGTTGCTTACGTGTGCCTAAGTGATTCTCAAATTTATGTGGGTTTGGAAATAAATGTTATGCTGTAAACAAATCCCAGACAAAGTCTGCAGTTGGCAGCAGGTGAAATCCTTCCTAATAGAGCATTTATTTCACAGGGACTGCAATAGTCTCTATTAAAAGCTGTATTTTAGTAGTCCATTAAAGTGTGTTCATTCTCTATCTTTAAAAATGTTAAATGCAGTTTTGGTATCTTTTCACTAGGAGAATGCTGACAAAAAAGCAAAATTTTTGTTTGGGTTATTTTCCCTCAACAGTTAATTTAACATTACTGGTATTAATATCTACACAGTGTTAAAATAAGTTACATGAGCTAGAAAAGTATCTGAAATCTGATTTAACTTGGGAAAAAGTAAACTTTTTTCCCACAAAGAAAAAAATGCTTCATAATAAAATTTTTCCCTCAAATCTCCCCTCACCTCCAAAATCAAGCCTGATAATTCATTACATTTTCTTCTTCTTCTGCAGCTTGAGGAACGTTAACCATGTTTGTGTTCATAGTGACAAACACGGATGACAACCAAGGAAGCAATTACAATAAATGTCTGATCTGCCTCCACTAGAAATATAGACTTCAGCTTCAAAACCCCGTACCACTCAAATTGAGTAAACCCTACCTGACACAAAAATTACCAATGCTTGTCATGCCTAAACACATTTTTCGACTGAATTAAACAAGCATGTCTTGCCTTATCAACTCTTCTAAAAGAAAAAGAATATTTAGCAGCTTAAAAAAGTAAGTCCTTGTTGTGTGTTTCTGTCACTTTTTCTTAAAGAGAGAGTTCTGGGCACTTGTAAACTGTGATTTATTTTTTTTTTTTAACAGCATATAGATTCTTGGTGGATTTCACTGGCAGTTGTGTTTGCAGCTTTGAAGTCTCCTCCAGGTCTGTCATTTGGTAAGGCTGTTGATGGGTGCCTGGGGTGCTTTGTCCTCCGGGAGGCTATTTTCCTTTAATTCATCTCTGATTAGAAGCAATTTATGCATTTTCATCTGTTTTATGTAAAGATCAAAGGAATCACGGATCCCAACGTTGACCCTATTATAGGCAAAAGAGGCAGGCTGCACATTTTTGCTTGGTTTCGGTTTAAGCCTCACAGCACCCGTTTATACAGCTCAGTTCTTGATACATCTCTCATAAACCAGAGTTTTATATGGAGACCAAGTGGTACCAATTCTCTCGCCTTTAAATACATGTATGCTTTCATATTTATACAAAACAAAGTTGTGTGGTGAAGTTCCCATTTTCAAATCATCGAAGATAATTATTTGCCCAGTAAGAACAGAGAAAGAAAAGATTAAATTCAGTATTGCTACGGCAATACTGTTCTTAGTGGTCCTATTAATAAATTCATGACAATGCATCTAATCACAAACTGATTTAGTTGGCCCTCCAACAGACCGTTCTTTCAAGGCTGTCTCAATTATTTTTTTTTCTGTCTTCAAGTTACAATTAAGCAAAAGAATGTCTTTTATGCAATTTAAATAGATTTTTTCACAACACAAAGATGACTTTAAAATGTGTTCCAATACAATCAATATTCCATAGCCACTTATATTAACGACATTAATATTAATATTGTTGCCATGAACACAAGAGCAAGAATACCAATATCACCGAAGCTTACTTTAAGTGAAAGGAAATTCATAAGGAAGTTTTATTTTATTACTATTTTTTAAGCTAACTTGCTACATATGCCAGCAAACACGTGTATACAGGGAGCTTCCAGGATGTTGTCCCATGCCAGAAAACACACATTGTAAATGTAAATGTCTATTCTTACTTCCAGTCAGTTCAACATGATCTCTTCTCCATAGGGCTCAACTCCTCCTTTTGCTTACTGAGCATGTGTGGAACAGGGAGAAAACACGATGAAGATCAGCAGACAGAGGGGAAGGAAGCCCCTCCAAACCAACTTTGGTGGAAAAGAGATAGCACTACCTTTGCGAAGGCTTCTCATGTCATAACATTCGGAGAACAAAGATTGCCATGAATGGTTTGTCATGCTGAGGACAAAGAGTTAGGAGTGCACTTAGTAAGCAATGTCCCAAAGAGGATGTTGCAATTGATGGACCTGCAATACAGAGTGACTCTCACCTCAAGGACAGTGGGGTCTACACCACCACACCCCACCCTACACCACCCCACAATTGTATAAACTTCGCTAAAACTGATCATGGATGTTCGTTCACAATAATTACAGAGGAGCTGCATGAAGTACAAGAATATGATACTGAAAACAAACAAACAAACAAACAAACAAAAACATAAAAGCCATCAGGAATAACCTAGCTTATTTGTTCTCAAGATAATCCTAAGAAGATTTAAGAACATTTAGAATTTACATGTTGGAAAATAGAAAAAATGTCCATTACCTTGTAAAGGAATGTGCAACTTTCTCCTCCAAGTCCTTGTTATTGCTCAACCTGAGTTACCACATGCCATTAAAAAAATAAAAATAAAAATGTATTGGTACTTCTACCATTCTTTTTGAAACTTGTGACACTTCCTACGGCTTTTCAATTCTTAACATGCAATGCATGCATCAATTCTTCAATGCATTGAGAATTCTCATGCATGTGTGCTTCCACTGTACACGGCTTACTGAGGAGACCCGTAATGCAAACCATTTTTATTTGTTAATATTTGAGTGGGTTTTGTTCATTTCCTTGCTTGCTCTGTTTAATACATGCAAAATAGAAATGATACCAAGACCACCACATCCATTTCTTACAGGTCACCAAGTAATAGCAAGTTTGGATGCTTCCATCACTGACAAAAGTGATGCAGAGCCCAAGACAGAACAGGCTCTGTATTCTGCTTCCAGGCTCAGAAATCACCCACCCACTGGTAACCATAAAACACAGTCTGGATGTCACTGTATACTAAAAGAGAAATTTATTTGTCACAACAAAAAGTAGTTCCTGTGCTGGCAATGTGGCCGGAAAAAATGTCGCTCATTCTAAGTTTAACTTGGGCAGTGCAACTGGTAAAATATCAACAATAACCACTATCACTTGAAACGCAAACTAGTATGAAAGCACTCTTTCTGCCTTTGATGAAGCAGGCATTTGGTATCAGAAGGGAAGAAGTAATTAAGCTGTTCTGAAACATGTCTCTTCAACAACAGCATGCTCCCCCCTGCTCTTTTGGAGGGTCTGTATTGATTCTGGGCATGTCAACTTGTCACCTCGAGAGCGGCTCTGCAGGTGGTAAGCAGAGTGCCACAAACCACTTACACACGGTGCTCTTCAGTCTCTGGTAAGACATCGCTTACGTTAAAGGCAACTGCTAGCAGACTGACAGAGATGGTGCAAAACTAATTTTGTTCAGTTTTAAATGAGCCTTTAGACATGAAACAAACAGAAGAGTCACATCTTACCTTACAGTAAAACAAGCTGTGAAAATTTTCCTCTGCTCGAGACCATGCTTCCCCATCTCCCTGTTGCATTTCTCGAAAGCCGCAGTTCCAAACAGACTGAATTTTCAGTTTACATCATTAACACACACTAAACTCAAGTATTTTGATAGTTTATAGTATATCAACCCCCTAAAAAACATATAAAAGAGGTATTTATTTATATCTGAAAAACTGTCTGAATTCAAGACAAATTCTACAAAACAAGGAGTCACGTGGAAAGAGCCACCACTGGCAGAGAAAATGCAACCAGAAGAGCTCTTTGAATTTCAACAAAGAAACTTATGAGACCCTTAGGGGTGAACACTCCAGGACAAATGGAAAAAACTACACACAGAAAAAAATGCCGCCTTTGAAAGAGATAAAAATTACCTTGAATGTACATAGGCAAACTTCCAAACTCATTCCCAAGGAGCAGTAATCCTCTTCCTTTTTTAGGCTTGCCCTATCTTTTGTCAAGGGATCCCTTAAATTGCATCTAGTGACTTATTATCAAGTTTATAGGGTAAAGGAATTGGGAAAAAACTGCCCAAGACCAAAAGAAAGGTAATGTTTGGGGAGGGGGAAGGCAGTGGAGCGGGTGAGGAACAGAAGAAGAGACCTTATGCTTCCTCTCATAAAATCATTCCAAAGTCACCCACATAGCCATGGTGTCTGATTTTTGGTAGAGGTTCTGCATCTCCTTAGCAGAGACCAAGAAAAAGTTATCTTGGAATCTATTAAAATCTGAAAGGGCATCAGTGAAATCGTAGATATAACAAACCGATGGGGGGAAAAAAGGACATATGAATTACAAGCCTTTTGTTGTTGTTGTTGTTGTTTCTTTAATCACTTTGTGCTCCTTTGAACCCTGAAAACATTTCCTTGGACTTTTTTTCTCTGAGCCCTCAGACCAAGACTTTACAAAAGAGGAAAACAGGTGGCTTGACTGGAGTTGGTTTATTGTTTAGGAGAAACAAAACTTGCCTGTTAAAAGAAGTTGGCCTAGTTTTCTTTTTGTGGAATTTCGGAGTTCACTCCAAAAAACCTGTGGAAACACTTGGCATTCATATGTTATAATTAAGTAGAAGATAAATTACCTAGCTAGTCTTAGAGAAAGACTTAGGCAGTTTGTTTCCACATTGCCATGAGGTATGATCTAACACTCCTGTTTATTTTAAATTTAAAGGTCTGTTTCAAAAATAAACAGAATTGCTTTGCTCCACTATTGTCATGATGAGGACCTCTAAAATAAGAAGTATATTAATTTTACACAAAGCCCTATTTGGCTAAATATCAGTATCTCCAAAATATTATTCCTCAATACAGAGTGCCTTGAGCACTGCAAATTCAGGATATACTTGGATATATATTTGGATATATCCGAATTCAGAGTGCTCTGCAAGGAAGGCAGTTCAGGCACTAGATACAAATTCCTGCGAGCCCACCAAAACCCCACAGTACCAGGCATCAGAAAAACAGCCGCATAAAGAAATGTTGCAACATCCCCTCCAAAAAAAAACAGACACGAAGACCTTAACAGGAGGCCAAGTCTCTCTCTGCCCTGCTAGTTTTGGCAAGGGGTCAGGGTGATTAGGAGAGAAACATCCCTCCCAACCGTCTGCTGTACTGAAATGGAGAAACTAACACAATGACATGTGCAACGATTATTTGCACAGCTGTTTTTAGATGTTCTCATCATCTCAAACTTTGTACGGCACGTAATTGTCACTTACATAACGTAGAGAAAGTCAGGATTCCTCTTCTGACAGTCCACTGCAGACAAAAATCAATGCATTTATCCTAAGGTATCTCTACAAACCAACCTCTCTGAAGAAGCCACCAAGTATGTTTTCTGAGAAGTCAGTCTTACTTAAGATGCTAAGCAGCTGCTACTTAATACAGCTACATTTATCAACACTTAAAGAGTAATTCTTTTTTTTTTTTCATCCAGCATTCCATACTGCAAAATATCAAGCCAACTACCAGAAAAGACTGCTTTGGAGAAAGTTCATGGTAGTGGTTGGACTGATTCCCTTCACAAAGAGCATGTAAAAGCAGCCTGGAAAAGCCCGAAGATGGCACTCCGCTGCAGACCGAGAGGCCCTGGGCATTGCATCATCCAGCAGTCTGCAGAAGCAACAGAGATATGATGTGTGAATAATGTAACCGCCTCACAGGCAAAAACAAATAAGATGCTTACATGTTTTTGTAGAGGAATGATCTGCTCTTTATTGCGCAGACATGTTGTGCGTGTTATGCATTACATGTATCCCAACACAAATGTAAATGTGATGACAGATTTATGCTTTGGAGATACGATAACCTGTGTGATCCTCAGTCTGTCCTGAACTACTCCAATAACCAGAAGAAAAACGTCGATGAAGTGGTCAAAAATTTTTAGCAAGCCCAAAGAAACAAAAGTTTCTTGCATTTGTTGTGTGTTTTCTGTCAGTCCAGAACAGACAAACAGCAGATACCTTCTGAGCAGGCCAACGCTGCCTGGATAACGCTGAAGGAGGACTGTCACTGACAATGAAAAATGGGTATTTTCTTCTTGTGCAAGCACTTGGCCCATTTCCATTACCTTCTGGCTCGTACACTTTAAGCCCACAAGAACACAGCAAGTACTATGTTAAGAGGCAAACTTGAGGGTTTGCTTATGTAAAATGTTTAGTTAAGGTAATATTTCCAGCTCAAAATACTGGTGTGTCCACAATGTTAGTTCTGGTTAAGATACCAAAACAGATAAGAGGTAAGAACTAAACTGTTCCTATTTATTGTAACTGGAAAACAAAACAGTGTGCTACCCACAGGATAGGACAGAGAGTCATTCAGCCAATTCTGTTGAAAAAGCATAATTTACAAATTCAGATAACAAATTAATCTAGAATTCAGTTATGGCTACAGGAAAGTTTTGAGTCTACTTTGCAAGACAGCAATTTGGAAGTAATTTTTTTTTTAAACAAGCAGGCTAATAACACAAAACAACAAAACCTGAAATTTTTAACTTAATAACCTCCGTATTTTCAAATTCTCTCTCTCTTTTTTTTTTATCTGTTTTTGGCAAGTAGAGATGACTATAGTTTCTAATTTCACAAGGATTTACTTTCACTTCCACACAAAGTCAGAAGCCTGGTAAATCACTGGAAAAAAAACAAAAAACAAACAAAAAAAAAACCTTGAACAATTAAAATACAAAGCTGGTTTTAGAAAGAGGCGTGCAGTTTTACATAGCAGATTTTTAGAAGTAAGTCAGATAAAAAAAAAAAAAAGCTTTTGTTCTCAAACATGTGTGTCCTGGATTAATTTCTAAAGTCTTCTATAAATCTTCAACGTTATTCAGATATATAATATATACATGAAATGTGGCATAAGTCGACAAGTTAATTTATTACAGTATTTAATCAACAATCTATACTGATCTTCAGAAAAGATAAAACTAGAAAACAGATTCTCATCCTGTGGAGAAGATAAAAGTAAACGGGAAACTCTGAGAGTGTTCCAGAAATGCAAATGCATACATCATTTGTGCTAAAGGCAACACCAACACTTTCCCTTAAACGAAGCAATATATCAACATGTAAGAACAGGGAAGCATTTTTCTGTCAGCAGAAAACACGGAAAACATTGCCTGTGATGAGTAAGCGATCAAAATAAAAAAAATAATAAAAAAAAAAAGGCAGCATGTATTACACTGTACTTAAAATTTTATTTTCCATGTGCTTGTATGCCTCAATACATACAGGTTGTAATTTAAAAGATATATAATGAGCAACACTGTAACTTGCCCGATTTTCTATAGATTGGTGATCTACAGTGTCATTACTATGTCCTCTTTATCTCCCAAACCTCCACATTATGCTCCTTGCATTTCCCTCATGTTTCCCAAATTCTT
Organism: Cygnus atratus; assembly: GCF_013377495.2. Classification (NCBI taxonomy): domain Eukaryota; kingdom Metazoa; phylum Chordata; class Aves; order Anseriformes; family Anatidae; genus Cygnus; species Cygnus atratus. Next base: position 109,523,245 of record NC_066364.1, read on the forward strand.
TCCACATTGCTTCCAGCTCATTCACTTCTTCCTGGCCGTGCACTTCAATTCCTTTTCCCATCTCCTCCCCTGCCACTTGACGCAACCAAGCACGAAGCAGCAGGCTGCGGCTGGCCCAGACCTACAGACCTTCTCAGCAAGCAGTTAAGTATGTACTTAAATATTGATCTCGAAGGCTGAACAGAAGAAATCTTTGAGCCCAGGTTGCAGGTCTTTACTGAGGAGTCAACTCTAATCTGGATGTCCTTGGATTTTCACAAAACATGCATTTGGAGCTTTTCAGACCTCTACTTTATCTGTCACTGGAATGGGCCAACAAGCTCCAAAAATATATGTGAAGGAACAGAAAAGCAGTCTGTCTCTCTTTAGGTAACCAAAGAAAAATGTTGTCCCTTTACTCAGCAGTTTTTGCTTACAGTAGTCAAGGCATTAAAAAAGGGGAAACAACACTGTTCCGAATATACCTGCATCTGTTGTCTCCCTGGAAATTACAGCTGTTACTTTGAGCTAAGCATTAACTCTACTTCTAAGTCATAATCTGAAGACAGGAAAACTCTCACACTTCTTGTTAAATAGCGTTGTGACACCCAAACCCATTCTAATACTTCGGCATTGCAGATTAACTGATTTAAACCCGAATCTCAATAGAGACAAAGTTTCTGTGACCAACAGGACTAGTATTTACTCATTCCAGAAAAGTAATTTTTACAGCTTGAAATCTATTTTCATACATTCCAAATCTGCTTACCGTTAACATTAACTATGAAAATTGCAGTTTTAAAATATGTTTATAAAACTATACAACAAACTCATTAAAACCATCCTTCCTTAAAGGCTCAATGATCGCTGTAAGTTAAGTCACTCACTGCCCCCCTCCCAAAGTACATTACCACATTTCACCTGCCACTGCTCAATGTAAGTATATAAATCCGGACTTGCAGCTGACTCCTGAAATCTAGAGCACTGATAAATTGGCATTAGGACCCTGAATTCAAGCACTCTGTGGTTATAACAAGACTCCACTGCAGAGCAAACATGCAACTGGGCAGTAAATGCCATTCTCCGATTCAGTTTTGAACAATTTAACGTTTTAATAATCAAAAGGAATGTTAGCCAAGCTCTGAGGAAAGATGCATGGATGAGTGATAAGACAAAGTAATGTATCTTCAGAAAAAAAGCATGAAGAATAACTCATTCTTCTCTGAAAGAAAAGGTAAAAATTGCAAGGCACCTTTACCTGGTGACAGCCAAATGGATTTCAGGAATGTTTTCTGCACTTTTTCTAAAATGTGGGAAAAAATGAAAACAAACCCTAATTATTAATACAATGCAGCTGTAATAGGGGTCATGAAAAAATACATTTTGGGGTGCATGGAAATGCCTTTCCCCAGAGGGATAAAGTTCCTTATACCCAGTTTCTGGCATATCCAACCACAATCCTGACTTTGCTGGGCAGATCCACTTTTTCATCACTTGCACTTCATACAAAAGCGTGCCCTGGAGCTACAGCTCTGAAAGGCAAACAATAACTCATTTCATACCTCTTCCTCGGGTGTGGACAGTGAATTCTCATGTACTTCTCAAAATCAGAAAGAAGCGGGACTCGTGAAAATGTGTGTCAAGTAAAACCTGGGCAAGGCCCAAGAACACTTCAAGGTGTCAACAGGACTTGGAGGGGTAAAGCCCATTAATAGTTCTGGAGAAATGGACAATAGTTGTCACGTTAAGGAAACTATCTCAGTTCTTGCTGAGCTCATTTCTACTTTTACATTCCCAGGCAGCAACTACAGTTAAAACCAAACCAAACCAAACCAAAAAACAAACAAAACAAAACAAACAAAAAACCAAGCCACCAAACAAACAAAAAAAAACACACTTTTTTTTTTTCTCTGTACTGATTCATCAAGATAGCTGTATCTTTTTGCAGTATGATGAGTGTCTAATTACAATGATTCAAATCTCTTGTCACCTTCAGGCTAGACTACAGATAGCAATGGTTTTTAGCCAGAGCTGATAGTGAAAATGAACTTGACACAGCACACAATGGTTTGTTAAGCATGATATAATATTAAAAACATCACTCCCCTCTTTAATCTAGCCAGGAGGAGGAAGAAATCACAAGATTTCAAGTTCAGAGTTGCTAAATCCCTTCTCCAGCAGGGGAACATACTTGTCTGATTACATTTTCAGGTTGAATGCATTTCTCAGTCTATCACCTTTCTCTACATTCAGTCCTATTTTGAGCCCTGTTGGCTTCTGTTACTTCTCCTGTCTCCTAATTTTGCAGTAATTTCTCAGAAGTTCCTTCAGTTTACTATATTTTTCTTCTTGGAAAATGGTTACATGCTGGCTGGGCCCTCTAGTGCATCTTGATGTTAATGCAATAGACACCTGTGATATACATCCCTGGTGCTTTTGTGCGATGTGTTTTCCTCTAGCAATGAAGTTGTGAAAGAGCATCCACTTTGTCCATATGCCTTTTACAAGTGGATTCTGTACCTGCTGGTATAACCTTAAAAGAAACACAGGCTGAGAATGTCCATGCCACAGTTGCTTACTGTCAAGACCCAAACTGAAGTACACAGCCCTATGAATGGCACATTCTGCTAACCCACCACAAACTTGAGAGATGAGTTCAGAGAAGCAGCTTCCTCACCAGGGGCAGAAGCTCAGGAATGAGAACGTCTTCATACTTCAAACACAGGTCCTTTGCAGACAGAGATCTGCACTGTCCCTGGAGATCAAGACTACGACTTGTATACACATACACATACACATCAGGCCTATATAGGCAATGGTAAACAACTTCAGATCCTCAAAATATGTTAAGCTTCTGCTTAAGTCAGAGAATGAACTCCAAGAGGCTGTAAATCTCACTAGTCATAACACTGCATGTCCTATCCAAGCCAATCTCAAGATTCAGCATTTAAAAAACAATCTTGATACTCCTGCATCACAAATTTTAGATTCCTCAAGTTCCATTTCATGACCATTAACATCATTATTCACCTAATTTTGAGCTATTTACTTGTCTTTCACTTTTAGTTTCTTAAGATACAAAAGACCTTGCTAACAGGCAAAACTAGAGATGGTTAAAATGCTTTAAATAAAAAGCTGCAATTAAACAGAAATTGTTATGTAATGTAAAATATTTATGTTTTTAAAGCAATGAGTGAAATGTTTTAAAAATAATAAATATTATGTACAAACCCCAAAATGACACTGACAAAGCTTGCAACAGTACAGAGGAAAAGAACAAGTCCGTAACGTAACAAGGAAACTGGTCGTGGTACAATTAGCACGAACAATATCAGGATTATCACTATTAATTCTCCATCAAGTGTGTATATAACTTCACTATGTGTGATCTCTAAACCAATAAAAGCATCAAAGATCAGCAAACACAGATATGAATCTCCTCTGTAAGAATGACAGCTATTTACACTGATGAACCTTTTCAGTGAAAAAGGAAGCCTAAAGGAACGGCAATCCGATGGTGGAGGCAAAGTTGCACATTTTGTTAGAACTTTCAAGGTTACTAAAAATCCAATGCGCCTCTTGGTTGCATCACACCCTGTCTAGATTTCAAAAGAAATTGTGGAAAGATTGTTTTAAATTTTAGAAGTAATATAAAATCATAAGTAATGAGTAAAAGTAATGATTTGCAATCAGCAGATGTGAAAAAACATGAAAAAACATGAAAAAACAAGGGGTGAGAGGAATCAGACCATTACAGACATCTTCAGTCCACTTGAAATAATAACCTCGCTTAAAATAAGGCACATTTATTAGAAAGATTCTCCTGTGATTAATACATACGACCAGTTTGATGTAAGGATGAAACCTGGCCTGGCTGACTTCTAAATAAAATAGAGTTAAATTCTTATCACTGACATAGACTATAACGGAACAATGACTGTTTATGGTTTCTCTGTGAATTCTAGTAGTAAAACTCTGGATGCAGTCACAGAAATTATAAACATGCTTTGTTATCAAGAAAACAAAACAATTATAGCAATTTTCTGTTATTACAAGCAATTGTCTTTAATTACCCCAATATATTACTTCATTGTCTGAAAAGACAGGATGTCAGTGTGAATAGCATTGGTTTGGCAGCCCCAAATTATCAACAACCCTCAAAATGGTACATGCTCTTTCTCTTCCCTTCCCTGAAGACAGTACCTGAGCTTTCAAAGCAGCTTGACTTTATACCTTAACATCACGCAAAAAGGAAAATTGAAGTGAAAGGAATCAGACAGGATTTTTAAAAGTGCAAGTGGTGTGTTCATGGCTTCCAAGTTTGCTCTCTGCATCATGCATATCCTTTAATTACCAATCATTTCACAGTTTGATCCGCTCTCCCTACCAACCCATTTCTCATTTGACTCCAACTTACAACAAAGGTAAGTGGCAAAATAATGGAAACAATGGTACTGTGCAAACCCCCTGTTACATGACAGTAGTTCTGCAGCTAGCTGTGTAAGGATGCCTTTACAGGATCAGCCAACCACTTGCAAAATTCTTGATCTTGCAGAGTTTCCAAAGGAAAAGAAAAAAAAATAGAAAAGTGAGAAAAATTCAAATAAAAATAAAAACTGTATCAACTCTCAAGTCTTTGTCCTTGTGTTTGTAATTCTGTAAATCCATATATTCCCAAGAATTTTTTTGTCACTCGCAATATTTGGAGTATGATATTTCATGACGAAAGATCATAATTGCCATTTTTAATCAGTTCAAAGACTTAGAATCATAGAATCATTTTAGCTTATTAAGGACATTGTTAAAAATGCATTAATTCTGGAATTCCCATAATTTGGAATGATTTTTCTCTCAAATGAGAGCCCTAACTAACCTGCCTATTTAGCTGCAACATTTATTTATTTCTATTTCTATACCTATAAAATAAATGATTAAATTAACTCATACACACAAGTTTTATCTTCCACAGTACTGTCAGTGCAAAACCAAACCATTAAATGGCTTCAGCTGTGGGAAGCAGAGCTAAGTGATTTCTGTATTTGTATATAAGTCTTTATTTTACAAAAATCTTTTATGACTGATATAGCATTAGGCCTTCTCACTTTTACCCGCGGATTTCTTTTCCCAAAATCTTTGTCTGAGTTGAGGTCGCTCAAAGTTATGTCTGCTGCTACACTTCTGTGTGATGATGCTTCCTTTTCACCCACCTTCACACGTTAAGAGAGGCAGCAGTATTTTCACCATTGTCACTATTCCTGTCCTCAAAAGAAGGCCAACATCATAATCTCCATACTAATCCATGAAACAGATGATGATTACTACATACATGCGAAAGAGATGCAGAGCTTTAATTCTTCTGCTTCCTTGTCCCATTCACCAAATATTGTATTTCCTTTCATGGCAATTACCTTTCTTTGATCCCAGCAAAGAATTTTTAAGAGTTTTTTTTTTTAAATGAAGTTAGTAATAAAAGTAGAATAACTAACTTACATGGCCTCAATTACAAAATGACATTTACTACAGTTCAACCATGACTGGGGGGTTTTAAAATTCACAGAATGTCATCTTCTGAAAATCAAGCAGCAGCACCTTCACAGGTATGCCACTCCTGCAGCTCTATGCAATGTTGGCACTCTCATCACCTTGAATTCAGATTGACTAGTAACCTCAGCACAGCCCATACTTTAAAAGAAAATTCATGCCAAAGTTGTCATTTACTCACTGGCATTACAGGTGGTGTGTCCTCTAGGTTGATTTTTAAGGAATGTTCGACTACTTGCATATTTTGCATAATTTCAAGATCACCACAATGAATTTCAGCTGTGCATCAGAAGTGAATGTACTGCATAGATTTGCCAATCAGATTCAGAAAACAAGCATGACAGCAGTGCAGTTAATTTGCTAAGTCATGCACTGAAAAGGGATACACCTTAATATACTGCAAAGGAGAGAGACCAAAAAAAAAAACCAAAAAAACTCTACCCAGAAAAAAAAAAGGCAAACAAAAAAAATTTGTGAAAAAAAGGTGATACAGTCAAACAACATCACTGACGGATGCTAAAGAAGGTAGTCCAGCTAGTTCTTTATGGAATCTCAATACTCAGTTTTCCCTTTGATGAAATGTCAAGTAATCAAGTTATTCTGAAATCAAATAATCCCCTGAGGAATATGTTCCACTTACTACTTAAGTATTTTTCCAGGGAAGCTGCCACTGACGCCACTGTTTCATTATCAGTCTGAATTTTGTATTTTACCACATGAATGTCATTGTGTTATGAATTTTCCAGTACTAATCTTACACTGAATTCCACATGAAGAGACCTTTGCAGCCACCTGAAACTGTAATGAAGTTAACAGGACTCCCAACATGTATGGAGCTTTGCCAGCACAGCGCTAACAAACAGTCTGAGCTTTCACATAAATTCTGTCTCAAGCTGTACCTCTTTCACTGCCATTACATCACAAAGAATTTTGTTTCAATTTGAATGTATTAATGCTATTTACAAAGGAATGCAACTCCTTGAAGTACCTAAATGTTACCAATACTTAAAAAAAGGTGCCAGCTTCTTCACATGTCATGATATTACAGACTGTCCATTCACCATTCTGCTTCGTGGGACAAGCTGGCCAAGCCATCAGAGCTAAGACAGCAGAACGATGAATTGGTAAGCACCCACTGAAATACGCAGCTCAGGTAGGAAAGTGCTGAAATAGCTTCGTGCACACATTAAGCTTCACATTTGCTTCTGTTTTTCTTTATGCTATTATTTAAGAGCAGTCACTTCATATAACCATTGGCAAAGAAATACAATCACAAAGAAAAAAAAGGCAATAAAATTGGAAATAAAACCATGTAATATGACCTATTTTGAAGTCCACGTAGACTTACTCTCTCAAAATAATTTCTACTGCATTTTACAAGCCTTCCATTTGTCAGGGAAGGCACGCTCAACATTTAAAGAACCATCTAGCTTTCCTCCAAAAAACCTGAATATTCTCTAAAAGTGCATTTTTTAAGAGTTTGGTCATTTCCATGAAAAGCTAGAGAGTACTCAGGTTTTATTGCCCCAAGGTGGATGTTCTTGTCTTCTAGGAGGTGAATTCAAGCAGATAAGTCTCTCTCAGACTTCGTACAATGGAACTGCATCTGCAAGACAGAGTCTCACTCTAGTGGCACAGAAGTTTGGGTACAACTGCATGAGACCAACTGTGATGGAAAAACAGTCCATCATCCTCCAGCGGGCCTCAGCTGCCATGAAAATGTATGGGGTTGTTCAGAGCCCAAGAACAAGAGCTCAGCAGGCACACGGTGTCCACCAGTATTGCCACGGAGCCCCAGCAGTGAGAGCAGATCTCGCAGCAGGGCTGCAGTATTCCAGTAGCTTTTGTTACAAAAAAAGCATGATTAATCTGGCAAGAGTGCAGTCTAGTATTACAATTAGCCTAATGGTAACATGAACGAAGTTCCACTAATTCATGTCCCGCATAGCTTCATTGTACAAATACGTTATATATACATGATATACGTGTACACCTTTACTCACAGTCACAGCATCCACATGATAAAAGGCAAGTTTATTAAACTGCATTTATCGTGCATCTTAAACCACCTGGAGGACACTCTTCTTTCAAATTCTCTCGGCAGTCTCTAAGCCTTTAAAACAAGTTCCCCTCTCCTCCCATCTGGTTTATTAGGCAAGGCGTAATGCTACAACTTCACAGGCAACTGGTCGACTATTGTTTAAAAAAACCTGCTTATCATGAAACTCTGAGCAGATATGAAATATCACAATATTGACATTTGCATGGACACTGCTCATGTGTACGTCAGTCAAAAGTACTAACAGGAAAAAAGTCACCTACAGGTAAGAAACCAAACCAAACCAAAACAAACCACTATTTCTCCAAAGAGCATAGATCTTAAATTTCCAGCAGAAATGAAACACTTTCTTACTCTGCCAAATACTGAGATACTTAAAACATAGGATAAGAAATATATTTATGTTAGAGATTCTCTAAAGGTTTTGGAATTACTCTTCTGCTCTCTCCCAAGGAATTTGCAAGCTGGGAACTCATTGCCAAAATAGCTTTGCAATCAAACATGGCATATGTGAACTATAAAAACCTAAAGGTTTAATCAGCACCTTTTTAGTTAAGTTCACAAACAGGTTTGACAAATTAACCCGCCCAGAACTGTGTAGATGCATCATTAAACTACATTTTGTATTTGAATATTACCTGTCCCTTAGGAGCGTATTCATCCTCTGGGAATTTTATATATTTACACGGATACTATAAAATACTAAACTTTTGTCTTAAGAGAAAAATCGCATACAATGAGGGAAAACTTCTGCGGTAACTTTGGGATCTCACAACTTCTAAATTAACAAGGAAAGCATTGAGATAAGTCTCTGGGAGTACATTTGAAGTTTTAATGAAGAGTTAGATTACAAAAAGCCATAGCGGGAGGCTTATATAAGGAAGCTTTAAAGTTTTTTGCAATGTATTAAAAAACAACATTCAAATAAAGTATTTTTCACTGCAGTATGCCAAGCTTTTGGAGATAGAATTAAAATTGGGCTTTCATTTTATACCAAGCAAAGCATAATATTAGACTATAATACTGCATATACTAGTGAGATCCAAATGCCCATGGTGTTGCAAGAGAACATTTTCCCTCAGGCATTTGAAATTTAATGCTTCTTTAATATTCTCTGTTGGATATTGTTAGAATGGAATTTCAAATATTTCCTGCAATTTGAGTTAAAGATTACTGAATAATGCTGAGCAGCAAAAAATTTTTGAAGCGTACATCTAAAGCTGGCATAGTAGCTTAATGTCCTGTTGTTTCTTGCTTTAGCAAAATTAATTTCTACAGTCTTCAACCCTGAATTCAAGCACCACCTGGAGATTCAAACCCATAATTTAACTGTAGCATATTTCTAGCTGCCTTGCCTAATACACTGAGGCTAGACCCTGGATGTCAGACAGCTATAAAAGGAAAAGGCCATTGCATAGCAATACTTTATATTCTTTTAAGTCAGGCAGAATGCAACTGAAAGAGTAGCTGGCCCATTATTGTAAATAAATGGGATTACCTGCCATGAAATAAATGTACATGGTTTTGCCTATATTAGAAGTATATAGAAGTACATCCTGAAAGAGTAACATCTTCCCAATAGGACTCAAAATATTCAAAAGGCTTTTATCCAGTTAAGTTACAACTTTTTCACCATACATGTGTTAGTGAATTACCAGGGCTGCTCAGGAGCTAAGGGTAGGCTGCAAATTAAGGCTAAGAAAAAGATGTAGCTGTATCACTGTAGAAACAAACTAGAAAAAAATTAACCAGAATCATGATTCCCTTTGCTTGATTGCTTCATGGAGAAGCTTTCTTCACCCAAAGATGAGGTTACTTTCTTTTCCATCATTTGTGTCCACACTATGATGTGCAGGATGCTCTTGATTTTGTTCCAGGGCCATGGATCCCTTATCATTCATACTGGGCACACACTGATTCACTCCTTGGCTCTCCTATAGCAAGGTTTTTAATTCCCCTCAAAATGGTTCACAACACTGCTTCAGAAAGCATGACTACCACAAGTTCATATGAAATAATTCCTCTACACCATCCCTGCAAGATAACGCAATTCTAATTGCCTTTGTGATATGCTCAAGAGTTTGTAACATTGATCCTCAGCCTCACGCTATAAGAAATCCACTCTAATGGGGTCCAGCACAGCCCCTTTTGACACTCTGAACTGAAAAAAAAAAAAAACACCACCAACAACAATGTATATTGCATGTTTCAGAGCCATGGGAAACCTGAAGTTATGCAGCATGGGTATAGCCACTAGGTGCCACATAGCTGGATCCAAGGGCTTTTCACTTTTATCACGAGATGGAGGCAGTTCAGCCTTAGAGTGTGCAACTGATCGTAGGCAAGCATGTGCAGAAACTGAGTACTTGGGTTTACGTGAGCAGAATGAATAAATACAATTTCTTCTTTCTTTCTTCACACATCATTTAAAACTCTGAATAAGGACACTACTAAGAGCAACACTAAAGCCATCCATAGGCTCTGCTGCTGTTTACAAATCAATTTGGTAATGTTCCAAAAGCAGGCCAGATAGTAAAATGGATGTATGAAGCTGCAGAAAAAAACATTCATACAGGAAACAAAGAGTTTAACTTGCTCTTATGCTTCTTACTGATCAACTCTTGTTTTAAAAGTTACGTTTTACACAGAAAAAGTGTCATTAAGATAAAAATATTGACTATGGTTATTTCCTTTAACATTTATTGGTATTTCCCTTATGTAAAGGGTTATTTAAAAAAAAATAACTTTTAAGAGTCAATAGCATAAGCCATCATTCTCCCTTCCCCGATACTTCTTTTGATATTTTACTTAAAATAATTCTTAAAAGAGGGAAATTCAATCTGCATAATGATAGCTATTAATAACTTAATTCTGTGCAAATACAGAAACAAATACAAAGGGATATTGTATAACAAGCTGAAATATTTTAAATAAACACTGTGTTCATAATTCACGGAAATAATGAGAACAGTTCAACATAGAAAAGCATCCATCAGTCATTTGGATGGGATGGATAAACAAAGCCAATGGACTCACCCACCTGCACTGAGTCTAAAAAATGGGAAGTAACCATTATGGCTGGTAACTTTTCGTATCAAAAGTTATTCTTTGATTATCAGGTTATCATGAACAAATGCCAAAGAAAATCACTATGAGAAAAATTAAGCACTGATTTTCAGTAGAACCTGCTTTATCACTTGATTAAATATTTATGTTGTTTGAAAAAAACCTACATGGACACCATCTTAATGTTGAGGTTTAATGTGGGATTTTTTTGTTTGTTTGTTTGTTTTTAAAACTGTTGTAATAAATTAATTTAAGAGTATCGTGCTTGATTTTGCACAACTTCAGTTGTCACTCAGATAATTTATTCCATGGAAAACCAACCTACTCTTCTGATTGGATTTAAAACACATCAACAGTTTTACTATGTTTTATAAAACTAGAAGAAAGAGAATGAAAAAACTTTTGTATAATAGCAATAGTTTTCCAATGTTTATATAAAAACAACAGCAACAGATTTACAATTACTCATATGCCTTCAGGTAGCATGTTAACCTGTTAGTTTTACTGAATAGCAATGTATTAAAAGCTGGTGTAATAATCTTCATTCAAATGTCTCAAAAACATCGATGCTATGGATATGCCTTGGAAGCCCACTACATAAACACAACAATTTCATAACACAAAAAACAAAATGACACAAGGAAATGTACCACTTATTGTGATAAATGCCTAAGTAGCTTTTTTTTTTTTAAACGTGAATCCCTAATCTGACATTCTTCTCATTAGATTTTAATTGGGAAATCACATTTCCAAATGAAGTTGCTTTATTATGCTCATAAATCTGTACAGCAAAAAAAAAATAGATGCTCTTTACTGCAAGCATTTCAAATAGCTAATAGAATCCATGATGTCCCGATTATGGACTTGCAGTTTTTGTCACTAATGTACAGTTAGCTTCTGTGCTCTGGAAAACTGCTTGACAGAGAGAGCCAGACCACAAATACAGAAAAGCGACTTCTGCCATACTCATGCCATTCTCCTGCTTGCAAAGGATGCTCTTACTCTTCCCTTCCTTCCATTTCCCATCTCCCAATGGTTTGCAAAAACCTCTACCAACACAGCTCACCTACTGTGGGACGAAGTACCTAATTCACCCAAGTTACAAAGCACAGTCAACCTCCACATGTCAGCCTTAGTGAGCAGAAAATCCGTGCTGCTGATACATAGTCTCTGCATAATCAAGAAAAATACAGATTTCTGCTACGTGAAAGGAGTGAAACCAGGAAGACTATTTGTCAAATGTGTAGCAGGTGTTTGTACTGGTGGTGTACACAGAAATAAGCAACAAAAAAGAACATTCTGGTCATAATTTGTGTGAAGATTTAACTCATGAATAGCTCATAAATATTACTAATAGACGTTACAAGTGCGTTATACATCATTTGTCTCTTCACACTAGGCACGAGTACAGAATGTTATATGGCATCCTATCCACCTACTAAAAACATACTGGAAGCTTTATAAATAACTTAATGAATGTTCGATTACCTCTAATTACGTAAAAGCACACCCAAACTATTAAGTAAAAATGAAGCTACAGGATGAAACAAACCGGTTCCATAGATAGAAAGTAAAACTTCTTAAGAAAGTTTTCTGAACCACAGCAAAAATATATAAAATAAAGTCAGGGTTATTAGAAGAATGTCTAGATACTTGACTTTCTTCACACCATTTAATACCTATGCAGTATCACATAACTGAAGGTTAGAAATGAACAGTTAAAAAGGAAGAATCGGACATTCGAGTTGGGAATAAAAAAAAAATCTTGTATAAAAACATCAGTTATTTATGCAACTTATCTATTTTCATTTTCTAATCTAAGATCTTTATTGTTCTTGCTTATATCTACATGTTTATCTTTTTTAAAAACTTACAGATTTCTCATAATTTTAAAAAAACAGGTTTTGATCCTCTTAATCTCCTTTCACTATTTTTTTAACACTTTATTTCTGAAAAATCCTTTACTATTCCCTTGGATCATAATGGAGAGTAGGCTTCCAAAATTTTTCAAATTCTACTATTATTTCTAGGATTGAAAGCAGCAATTATATAGTTTTGTTTTTTTTTTTACTTAGTCTTAAACAATTCAGGAATTACTTATATCACATAGGTTTAGCTACCTGAGACACATTTTTGTATAAAAATTGTAAGCAAGTGCATTAGGTAAAAGAATAACTGTATTCTAAATGGAGCAAATAAATAGATAACTTCACAAATTATTGGAAATGAATGTAAAAACTTACCCAAAATAATTCAATAATTTCTATAGATGGTAATGAAGAAAAAGAAAATCTGATCCAAAATATAAAGAACACAGCCGCCTGTTAACAGAGAATAATTTATTTTAAAATATTGAAATATATATATGTGTACTTATATAAATAAAACAGATAGAATTCTGGAAGAGTATCCTTCAAAACTAGTAATGTTGAGAAATAATACTTAATCCTCACAAGATGGAGATTGAAACATCTTGAGTATTAATTGCATTGTTTAATTACACCAATTTCCACATAATTCAATTCTACTGAGTGCAAAAACTGTAAAATACATTTCAAGAATCAGCTTAGAGTCCAATCTGTGCGCATGCTGAAGTTCCATTACTTCTTTTGCACTTAATTTTTTGCATTTACACCACTCTTTGTCTGAAAGCGCTACTTAAGAGATATACATTAATAAAACACGGGGGACACACTGAAGAATTTTTAAAGAATTACATGAACATCTCACCATCTCAAAAAATAGAAGATGAAACAGTGGCAAGAAAAATATGAGACAGTAACAAATTGGAGGAAATCTGAATACTGTAACAAAATTGATCCAGAAAAACTGTTAAATTTTGAGTGAAAACATCCGAAACATCGAAAAGGTGTTAAGACTAATAAATCAACAAAAAGAAATCAAATACATCACAGCTCTTGAAGATAAAGAGCACACAGATTTGGAAGAATGGGATGCAGAAACTCAAACACTGTATGTTCATAGATTCCTGCAGTGACAACAATCTGAAGATGATGACATGAGCTAAATGCAATAGGAACACAACCAAGAACCAACATTTCCTGGCAAGAACGCCAGAAAGGTTTCTATCCAGAAGCAGAGGATTTTAAAAATTAATAAATATCAGGAAAAAATGGTGTAAAAAACAGATGGAGAAGAAGGAAGCATCTCGCATTTCTCTCGTTTAGTTTAGTGCAGTTACGTTTTGCTTGGAAGACATAAAAGCCTAGCAAATATAAAACAAATTTAAGCCAAGAAAAAAGGAAATTGCAGAATTGTTATATTTTGCTAACTAGGAAAATTACACCACATTCACAAAAGGCAAAACTTTAACATACCTTCAGTTAAGTCAGCACAAAAGACAGAGTTAAATTGGCTTAAGACTGCACTATCTGGGACTAATTATAAAAGGAACAGATTTAAAATAAACTGATATACACATCTCTGACAAATCGGTTTTAACACTACGTATGTTACCTTTATTAACAAATAAGCCAAGGAGCAGAGGCTTGGACAGAAGAGGACAGAGAATGAAAACAGATCCTTACGTACAGAAGAAATTTTAGTTAGCTTAACTGAAATCCATTAAACCAATATAATCTGCCACATTGACAAGCAAATCAGTTTACAGCATGCTTACATTGATTTAGCTGAAAATTGGTAAGGAATCAACTTAAAATGAACTCATTATAGCAAGTGGCAGTTACATTATGTGAGTCCACACAAGCTTTTATGTAAATTTATATCTTAAATAATCTTAAATCGCGATAATTAAGTCTGTACAATGTCTGGGTGCAAAAAAAGATTAGAGCCACTAGTGTAAAGCATCTTAGGAAGCTCTGGAAATATGTTTTGAAACTAGGGGCCCTTCTACATAACAGGCTTCTCTGTGTTTCACAGCAAGCCAGAGCCCAGCTTTGCTTGCAGCTATTTAGCTTTGAAATTCACCCCCAGCACAGAACTTGGGTATAAACTTCATTCATGGTAAAAGCGTATGGTTAATAACAGGTACAAGTCAGTACAGTGTTGAGGAGTTTGGTATTTAAAATAAAACTGAGCGTAACTATACCTTTCCAACTCTGACACCGCAGTTTTCTGTACGTCAGAAGCTGCCAGAGGTTCAGCTAAAGTCTCGGCCAAGCCACAGGAAGCCTGGAATTGTGGCATAAGGACAATTAGCGATGAGACTTGCTAAAAATGAGCACACTTTGCACGACTAGCACAAACATTTCCATTTTACACCCGCTGCCCTGGAGGAGCAATTTACTGCTCCCTGAGGGGAAACTGACGGATGTCAGCCTGCGCGCTGCCTGGAGTATTAAAAACCAAATCACCTACGAAGCCTGGAATAGGATTAACACATAATCCTGCCGCAAAGCGTTGGGACGAGCGAGCCTGGGCTGAATTATGGGATTTGTCCTCTGAGGAGCCCTGTGGGGACCCAGGGACGAGAACATCAGTTGTGCCACTGCCGGCCCGGCTGCGGGCACGGACGGAAGGCTGGATCCTCTCCCCCTCCCCAAACAAAGCACGACCACGCCGATTGTTTTATGGTTTTATTATTTCAACTCCCCGCGGCCCGGTGACGGGGCCCCGGCTGTGAGGGAAGGGGGGGGGGGGTTCTGAGGTGACTGAGGGGGGGGGGGGGGCAGCCCCGGGGTCTCTCTCGCGCGCGCTCGTCACCTAGCAACCACCGAAGCCCCGCCGCCTGCGCACGCGCGGTGACTGCGTCCCCCCTCCTTCCAGGCCGGGGATTTCCCGGCATACCTTGCGTCCCACCCCCAAGCCTGGCGCATGCGCAAATCTCCGCCCGCGCTGCCCTAGCCCGTCCCGCTTCTCTCCGGAGCGCATGCGCAGTCGCCGCCTGCTGCCCCGGAGCTGCGTCGCCTCAATGAACGGGCCCGGTGGGCCAATAGCGTCGGGGGGCCTGGCGCGCGTGCCCCGAAGCACGCTGGGAGTTGTAGTTCCTCCCCGGCAGCCACCCGCGGAAGGCGGCGGGACGCGAGACTACATTCCCCAGGCGGCTGCGCGGGGCAGCGCGCCCCGCCCCTTGCCGCTGTACCTCAGCGCGGCGCTGCTGGCGGTCGCAGTCGCGCCGTAGAGGTGACCTCGAAGTTGCCGGGCCCGCCGCTCACAGCCATGGTCGGTGCCGTTGGGGGGCCGTTGAGGGGCCGTTGAGGGGCCGTTGAGGGGCCGTTGAGGGGCCGTTGAGGGGCCGTTGAGGGGCCGTTGAGGGGCCGTTGGCTCCTTCAGGCGGAGGTGGTCGCGGAATGGCACCCCGCGGGTCCCCGGAGCTTCCCCAAAGCCCTCGCCTTGGCTCGGGCCCCGCGTTCGCTTCCAAAGCCTGTGAGCGTTTGCTGGTTTTGTGGGGCGTCCGAGGGGCCGCTGCGGTTGTCTTCTCAAGGAGAAATGCCGGCGAGGTGTTTGCCTCTCGGGTCTCGGTCCTGCGTGCTGTCAGAGGTCCAGGGGTTCGCTAGGCTCTGCAAGTTGTCAAGGAGCTTCTCCAGCTCTGCTCTGAGGGTGCATGGATGAACGGGAGTGCTTGGGTTTGTATGTACATGCACATGCGTGTGCACGCATCTTGTACAGAGACCTGGCTTTCCTTTAGAATCTTGGGAGTATTTCTATTTGCTTTTTCGCCTAGCCATTATATCTTCTCGTTCAAACGTTTGATTTTAGTACTTATCTACAAAAAAGATGTCTGCGTGACCTGAAACTTGCCTTTTTTTTTTCCAGCTATATCCTAAGATTACATAAGCCTGTAAACTTTGTCTATTCTACCTTTTTTTTATTATTATTCAATGTATGGATTGTCAGGAGTGACCTCAAGTCAAAATGTTCTGTTTTGCACTTGAGCTTTCAAAACGCTGGCTGCCATGAGGTTGTTGGTCTCCAAGGGATCTCCTAGTTGAAGACGTTCCTTTGGTGCTCAGACCCTTCAGAGTATTGCTGTTTTCATTCTTTCTTTCAGTATTCTAGGTATTCTTCTGCTGTTGGGCAAAGGCTTCAAACCTCTGAAACAAAATCTTCTATTGATGCAACCGCTGTTAGCTAAATGAAATGGAAAAAATTTTTAAGGGCACCTTCCTGAAGGTCACTTGGGAAGGAAAGAATTCCTTTGGAACTCTGTCCGTGAACCACAGCGCTGCTGGGTTACTAAAGTACACGGCTATCTTGATTCCTTCTGCCGCATTTCCAGACAGATTTATTGTGAGTGCTCCCCTGCTGCATTGGGGGCACAAAGGGAGGCCCCAGGTTTCTAAGGCAGTGTGGTTAGTTAAGCTCACTGGTACACTTGAAGCATTCTTGTCAAGCAAGGTGGGATAGCTTCGTTGGCATTGACAGTCAGGAATAATGCAAAGTTGGTGGCGTGTTACGGAAGGTAAAGTTTAGCAGCAATAATGCTTATTCAGTTCTTTAGTAATTGCAATTAGTAATGCAAAGTCCACGAGTAGTGTAAACAGGCCATAGATTTTTCTCGTTTCCACACCTGGTATATAGTGGGCTATTTAATATTGCTCTTTAACCAAACTTTGTAACCTGCTGATCTGTTTTGCACTGTAGTGCTATTGTCATGTATGGCACTGATATTTTAGGTCTGCTGATATCAGCAGTAATCACAAAGATAATTTAGGCATAGAGTTCTTAGGCCAAAGTTGGATTGGGAGAGGTGTTAAACCCACAGTTTCATCATTTGGTAACAGAATCTTCACTTTGATCTGTGATGATTTGGAGGCGGGGGGATCCTACATGATTGTTGAACTAGAACATTAGGACAAACATATCTAGGGTTGCAATATTTACACTTTTTTGCTTCCTTATGATTGTTCTCTTTCTGTTTCTTAAAACTCTTAAATTACATATCTGATTTACGCAGAGTGGAAAAAACTTTGGAATTAAATAGCTCAGTTAGATTTGTTATATTTTTTTTCTCTAGCTCATGTCTACCTGAGAGTGAATAAAGGTCACCTCTGCAGTTACCAAAGCATGAAAGTATTCTTGTTGGAGCCCAGCGCAGGAGCCAAGTCACGGATTAAAGTGCCTGAACACAAATGTGTGGCACCTACAACTGCCATGCAGAGAAGCTGTCAGCTCGAGAGCTGCATTCTTCTCTAAGCTCCCTACTCCAAAAGTAGCCTCAGATGCTCAGTGCTACCAGTTCTTAGATGTGATGTGACGTTTTCTAGGAAGAGTTAACTCTTATTAATCCAACATACTTAACCTTGTTAATCCAACATACTGAGGGCTTGGAGAGAAAAAACTAAATAGGAAATACTCCTCACTTTGTTAGCTGTCGCATTTCTTCCAGCCCAAAATAGAGGGAGGACAACAGGAAGGATGGTAACAAGCATTATTTTTTGAGAGGGTGGATCTGCGTCAGACTGAGGGTTTTTTTAACAAGGCTAAATGCTAAGTCTGTCCCAGGAAAAAATAGACCTACCTCTGGCATTTTCATCTTCCTGTTCTGTTGCTGTGCTAAATATACACCATAATGTTAGTAGATTTATTGAAATTTTTAATGTTTAAATCCCATTAACATATAAAGTGGAAAGCATATAGTGGAAAAAATTTTTGTTGAATTTGTTCACCTTTTGTGACACCAGTGTAGATTGGCTCACAGTTTGTGAAGGAGAAAGAGCCTAACTTCTTAGTCTTCTATTTCAGCAGAAATTCTCATGTCAAATTCAATGTTGATTTAAGTTAACCATGTAACACCAAGAAAATGCGTTCGGCAGTTTTTGCCCTGAGTTCTGGCGTAGAACGTGTAACACAGGATCTGTTTTTATATGCTACTGAGGCAGGATTTTACCAGGCCAAGTTCTTGCAATGCAGTAATTTTTCCAGTACTTATTTTCTAAACTGATATGATTAGCTGCCTTACAACGGCGTTCATTGTTCCATTTGCTTAAATAAAATGTAGGTTCTCCTTAAAAACACCTGGAAATGTTGGCAGCTAAACCTGCTTAGTCTGTGCTGCCCATCATCATTCAGACATTATAGTACATTTGTAGGGTATAACTTCCCTACTCTAGAACAGTGCACTGAAACTAATTTTGAGATTTTAAAATGGGAAGAATTGATTTTCAGCTTTCTTCCTCTCTCTCCGCATCATTTTGGTGAGGTCTGAGGTGAGGTCTCCCAGTAGGACAGGCTCAAAAGAAAATAATGCAGTTCAACACCTTAGCTGGCAGCTATTTAACTAAATATTTGAAGAGTGTAATGCAAAACAAAGGTGAAGTCACGTTGAGTTCTACATCTGTGTGTTCAGTAGTAGTAACTTCATCACTTCTGCTCTCGTTTTATCTATTAGGGGGTAGAATGGGATGGCTGCTGGGTGGCCTCATCTTTGTGGTTATCTAATGCTAGCTTGATGCAGCTGTGCTTGGCTGGTAACTACTGCAGAGAGTATATACTCAAACCCCTAAATTATCTCCCTATAAATATTCATAGCAGAAATGTTGTTGGGAAGGATGTCTAGAGGTCATCCAGTCTGACCTCTGCCTTGCTCTGAGGTTGTCCACTGCAGCCCGACAGCAAATCCGTTTTGCTGCTGCTAAATTGGGCCTTGCATGGCTTTTTCATCTGAATCTTGAAAGCCACCGAGGGTGAAGTTTGCACAAACTCTCCGGGTACCTTGTTCCAGTGCAGCAGTACCCCCTTAGCCAAGAATTTTTCTCGTAATGTCCACGCTGTCCAATCTGCAATTTGTGGCCTCCTTTTCTGCCATCTGCCATTATGAAGAAGCATTTGGCAGTGTTATTTTTGTAGCCCTCCTCGAAGCAATGCTAGGCTGCTGTTGGAGCACCCTGTGTCCTCTACCTTTCCAGACTATGTGCAGCTTCCTCAGCATCATCTTACAGCACGTGAGAGCTGGGCTCCAGCCATCCAAGTCACGCTTGCCTGGACCCTGCCTGGTTTTCGGTATTCCTCTAAAATTCAGGGCCCCCAAACTGGATTTGGTATTTTAGCTGCAGCTTCTCCGGTGCTAAGCGAAACAACTGCCTGTAGTCTGCAAGCTGTACTTTGTAATGTAACCCAGTATGCAACTAAATCGCTTCAGACATAATTAAATGTGTAAAGTGATTTGTCTGTAACTTGAACAATCATCTTTTAATTATTTGAAAAAAATTGTGTGTGTAATTCCAGCAGACTGGTCAGAGTCTGCTTGTTCCTGTCTTAGCGTAGTCTACCCCAGCTGTAATGCCTATAGGGAGAAAGGGAGATGCAAAAAGCAGGCTTAAAGAATATCAGATTATGAACAACAGCCTTTGGCAGGTTTTGCCTTTTCAGTATTAACTAGCCTCTGGAGTTCCCAGTGTTCTGGTTCTGATTAACAAAATGGACTTTTGCTGCTGAGTAAGCCTTCTGGTTGTTGTTTGTTGTTGTTCTTAGTTACAATATAGCAGCATGTTGGCACAGTGTTCTCCCAGTCTTTTTGGAGTTTTTGGTTACTTTGATAATGGACAGTTATATCATGGATATTAATGTCTTTATTTGTCCATAATGTAGCTTTTGTCTGTGGATTTGTTAAATTGCTGCGTAACAGTTTAGAGAGGCGTTAGTTATAAGTCCAACAGATCCCTTGGCTTATGGCATTCAGCAAGTCTTTGGTTGCAAGTAAGCATTCAAAATGCTTAATAAAATCAACCCTCAGTATTGTAAGAATCTGAAAACTGGCAAAGTGCAACAGCTTATGAAATTTCTGCAGTGAGGTTAAAGTGCAAGTGGGTAGTCTAATGAGTGGGTATGTGTTGCAAACACCTTATGCTAAAAAAAATAGCACTGTTAAAAGGCATACAGAGTTTTTCAGACTGTCATTCCTGGCGTTTTAGGAGCTTTTCCAGGAGCATTTCTTCTTGGAGATATTTTTGAAAGCGTGGTTTGTTTCTGTAAAGGCAGGTAGAGAAGTTGCTGGTGGTTCCAGTGTGATCCCAGGAGCTGGCCTTGATCCACATTTAGGCACATGATATCATCCAGGTTAAATAATCTTAACCTTATTTCTGTAGTAACTTAATTTTTACTGCTCTGAGGTGGTGTGAGCCTGCACTGTGTGGCTGTGGATAAGTCTTCCCAACTTTCTTCCAGGGTGAACCTATCAGAGTCCTGGTGACTGGAGCCGCTGGGCAGATTGCTTACTCACTGCTCTACAGTATTGCCAAGGGAGATGTCTTTGGCAAAGAACAGGTAAACGTCAACTGAATTTTCACTCCTTTCTGCTGTGCACTAATGAATAATGTCAAAACTACAGAGTTCTGCAGAGCTGTCAGAGGCTTTTTTTTTTTTTTTGTAGGCACTCTGTTTTACCAATATGCTAGCACTTTATTCTTTAGGAAAAATGAGTCCTGCTCTGTTAGGCAAGCTTATGTAGTTGTTTGTGGAGAAGTTTTTCAGCTTGTGTAAATGGATTTGAAGTTGATACCCCTTGCACTAGATAACTTGTCCTGTTATCTGCTAGAAACTTAATCTTCAAAGTAGGTGACTGACCAATTCACATTCAATTGTTCCTTTACAGCCGCTTGTGCTTGTGCTGCTGGATATCACCCCCATGATGACTGTTCTGGAAGGTGTAGTGATGGAGCTGCAAGACTGTGCCCTGCCACTGCTGAGAGGTGGACAAAACAAGTTTTTCTTATATCTTCGTATACTTAACAAGATGTTCTAACATAGCTACTGGATTTATAAGTTTCTTTAAATGGTGATAACCAGAAGAAATATTTGGACGATCCTTTTCTTGGTTTTATATTTTGTGGAAGTTATATTCGTTTGACTTAGGCGGCATGCTAGAAAGAGTGTCATGAAGTGCATCAATTGACTAAGTAGATATCTGAGTTTTGGTTTACATAATCTAAACCTCGGTAGTTAGCATGTACAACAAATCATCAATAACCTCTACATATACATTGCATTCTGGCCTAAAGGTGAAATAACTTTGAATCTTTGGCTATGGCTACATGCTTCTACCAAATGAAAAAGCTTTTCTTTAGAAATACCTTCTTCATAAAGAGACAAACTGAGAAATTGCTCCTCAAGTCACATAAGCAAGTTAAGTTCATCTGTTCTAAACAAGCAGAAGAAAGGGAGCCAGTAGATGCTACAGTAATTATTGCGGTACTTAGTTGAAGAACATGTACCTTCCAGCTCTTGTACAAATCAAACCTTCTTCAGTTTGAATTGTTGTTAAAGGTAAAGGAAAACCTCATTTATGTTGGTACTTGGTACTTTACATTGTAAATTAATTATTTTGGCAACAGTGAAGAGCAACATATATATGTATTTATAAATATGTATACATCTATGTATTTAGAGAGAAACAAAAGGTATCTTTTGACATACATCTTTCTCCTGTACTTAGAATTTATAGTTTTAAATATTTGTATATAGTAACTGTTGACTAGCATGTCTTTAATCTTTGGCTTTAAGGCCAAATTACTGTATTGGTATTTTTGGAAAGGAAAGGTGCTGCTGTTTTCAGATTGCATTGCATATTATTTATGAACTGAGGAATAATCCAATTAATGCTTTGCCATAAGTATTTATCTTACTCAGATTTTTGTTTTCCCCTTTCCTTTTTTTAGAGGTCATTCCAACAGACAAGGAGGAAGTTGCATTCAAAGACCTTGACATAGCAATTTTGGTTGGCTCCATGCCAAGGAGAGAGGGCATGGAGAGGAAGGATTTACTCAAAGCTAATGTGAAAATTTTCAAGTCTCAGGGTGCAGCTTTGGACAAGTATGCCAAAAAGACTGTCAAGGTAAATACAGAAACTGAATTTTAAAAATTAACTCTTTAGTGAGTTATTTAGAGATCTAAATACATTGTAAAATGATACTGTGCAAGGTGGAGCCTATTCAGTGAACGCATTCCTTTTCTTAAGCCGTGGAGAATATACCACAGTCAAGGTTTGAGATATGGTATGTTAAATAGGTAGATGACTTAGTTCTTAATTCATTCAGTGGAAAAGGTAAGTCTTAGAATGTATCGCTATATTCCACACATACTCTGGAGTGGTTACCAGCAATTCTTTAATTAATAAATAAAAGCCTGTATTTTAAAAAAAAAAAAAAAAAAAAAGTATTCTGCTTGTTCTCTCTTCTCCGGGAGAACTGTATTATCGACATGCAGCTGCCTACTTTGTATCCATCTGTGGCTTTAACATAATGACCCTTAACTTCAGTGTCAATATGGAATTACAGTTGCACAAAAAATTGGCTTTATTTTAGTTGTTTGTGACTTGGTCTTTGGAGCATTGGAAGCTTTTAATTGTTCTCTCTCAGATCCCTTCAGCACAGTTAATGGGATCATGTGGCTGCTCTCCTACTGCTGTTAATCTCGGACCCAGACTCCAACTGTGCTTTGTAACTGACTTTTTAATGTCTACTTCCTCTGCTGATGAACTTTCTACTGCTTCTAAAGACTTGTTTGCTGCTTTATACAGTTGGAATAAAAACTATCAATATAACTATTGCAGAGTAATGGAAAATTTACTGAACTTATTTTCAAAAGGGGGAAATACAAAGGAAGGTTTGTGGATTAGCTTGTGTGATTGAGATTATATGGAGCTAGACGTTAATCATTTGAGGCATATTAGTAGATGAAGGGTGCATAAAAATCGGTTTTCCCATTGTAATAAATCGATCTAAGTTCAGGCAATATTTTACTTCTGCCTATGAACATTGAGATAAGCAACTGTTCTGACTTTCTAATTATAAAGCAATTATATAAAGCAGTGACAGCCAGTCTAGGAACAGTTTTTAAGGTGATAGTGAATTTCCTGTTGGCTGACTGGTATCTATGTATCGTGGCTTTCATGAATCCAGTAGCATGGAATTTGAATCCAGGCTGTGAGTCAATGTGCAGATCTCTCTGGAAGTCTTGTTCTTTCACATTTGTCGAACTGTAAAGGAAATACCTAGCTAGAATTTTTTTCTGTGCGCATACAGAAGACTCAGTGACAATGAACAACACTTATAAAACAATCTTTTTGGACACAACCAAGAGATTGTTGTGTCAAAGGCAAAGCCATTTCCTATATACAGTGTTTTTGTATTTCACTTGAAGGAGTTGTTTTGCAAAAATAGTATTTCTGACTAAGTATATTTTTTTGATGCTTCATCATTCTATAATTCTCCTTCCCTTTTTTTTTAAGGTTGTGGTAGTTGGGAATCCAGCAAATACCAACTGCCTGATTGCATCAAAGTCAGCCCCATCAATACCAAAGGAGAACTTCAGTTGCTTGACTCGTTTGGATCACAACAGAGCTAAATCTCAGGTAAAAAGAACCTTTTCAAACTAGAATGCTTTCTGTTGTGTCTGCTAAATACAAACAGAGCAGTGCTTTCAAAGAGGTTTGTGAATTGAGAAGTTTAAGCTAATACAGTGGATGTCTTTAATTTCCAATTAGATTGCTCTCAAACTTGGTGTGACTTCTAATGATGTGAAGAATGTCATCATCTGGGGCAACCACTCCTCCACTCAATATCCAGATGTTAACCATGCGAAGGTAAATGTGAAAGGGAAGGAAGTTGGAGTTTATGAAGCGATAAAAGATGACAGCTGGCTGAAGGGAGACTTTATCCTGGTAAGATCTTGATTTTATTTTTTAAAAAGAACCTTCTGTGCTTCTGCTTTCTCCTAACTTCACACAAAACTGTAAACTATATACCTAACTGACTTAGTCCACCAAGCTCTTCCTGTGTCAGAACATCCATTCATCTAGAGTAAATCATCTTCGGATAGCTTGTCTTAATCAGTTATTTGCTCTTGAAAATTCAAGCCGTTATGAAACTTGTGTAAACACTGCTAGAAAAATCCACTTAGATTGCTCAAATGATTCAACAAAAAAAAAATTTGGTCATAACTTAGGTGCAACTCATCTGACACACAAGCACTGTTGGCAGCTCACTGTAGTGGCTTTGTGGATGAAGCAGGCTGCTTCCTGCCCAGCCACCAAAAAAACCTAGCAGCCCTCCCTACTGTGCGTGTGGTGCACCCTGTTCCCCCCCTCCTGCAAATCATAATCTACGGCCTCATCATCAACATTTCTCAAAAATCTGAAAAAAAAAAAAAAAAAAAAGGAAAACATGCAAGTCTTTTAATGTGGGTTAGTAATAAATGAAGGTATTAAAACAAAATAATGGTAGTAATAGACAGAGAACAGTCTGCCTAACTGCAATATAAAGTGGAAGAGAATTACTAAAACCTTTCAACATGACTCCAAGCAGATGTCCGTTGGTTGGTATTGCAGTGTTACTGGTATGTTGACAGCCAAATTCTACTTCTTAGCCAAGACACGTTTAGTATGGGGCTTGGGGTGTGTTTTGTCATATGACTGCGCTCTGTCCTATCTTGATTTGGATACAACTTACTCTGCTCCATGCTTGCTGATAAAGAAAAAATGATTGTATGCTAGCAACCAAGGTTCATGAGCCAGTGTGTAAGCAGAAACCTGTTACAGGAGTTTCTCATTGACATGTCCTTGATCCTGTCTTGGCCATGCAAAGTACAGCAAGATACTGGTTTTGCATTCTAGGTACATTGTAATGCTGATCTGTGCTAGTATAGTTTGGCTAAGATAAGGAGGGGCTGAAGGAATCTTCAGGGACTACATGAATTTTATGCATTAAGTACCATAGGATTGAGACCATCAAATAGTTCATGTTGGCATTCAGCCAAAAACCCAAATTCCCAATGAGGCTCTAAGAAATCTGTTACTATTGACATGCTTGAAGTCTCTTGGTGGTAAAGGCTTGAAAGATCTGGTTATTAAGAGAAGTTAGTGGGCTGCTAACAGTAAAGCAGGTATAAAGAAGTGAGCAAGCCTTTAAAATATTCCATCGTGTTCTTGTCTTAGCAAAACTCTAATAGTATTTCTGCATTGTATGCCATGTTCGTTTACTGATAGAACAGCATCTTGACTGATGAAATTAAATCACGCTTGGAAGGCGGACTTTCTGTATGGCATTCACTAGCAACAGTTAGACCGTGATTTTGCTGCTTATAATTTATTTATTTTCTTAATTGCAGACTGTTCAGCAACGTGGAGCAGCTGTTATAAAGGCTAGGAAGCTGTCCAGTGCAATGTCAGCTGCCAAAGCTATCTGTGATCATGTGAGGGACATCTGGTTTGGCACTCCAGCGGTAAGATGTAACTCTTGAGTAAGTCCTTGTTTGCCTGATGCTTTGATTACATGCCAGTGTCTTTGAACTCAGGCATCTATGTGTGTTGAGAAGGGGAATAATCAAACTCTCTTCTAGTCTGTGTCAGGAGGTGCAATATATTGGAAGTTAAAATTTTCCTTACTTTTAGCAGTGAAAAAATTATTTTTGTTCTCTCTTTCAGGGGGAATTTGTTTCCATGGGAGTCATTTCTGATGGCAATTCTTACGGTGTTCCTGAAGACTTGCTATACTCATTCCCTGTTGTGATCAAGGTAACTCATCTGTATTTACATCTAAGCGTTTTCTGCAAGTCCTAGCTAAGTTGTCATAGGAGCTTCTTTAACAGCAGTGCTTTTGGTATGGAACTGCAGTGGCTGGGACTTGAGGGTTTTAGCAGTCTGTCACAGAGAGAACTGTTGTTCACTGTTTTGGAAGTAGTTGTCAAATAAGTACAGCAAAGCAATCTGACATGACTAGATACTTCTGGAAGTACTCTTTGTCTGAAAACAAAATTCACTTCTACTTGTTGTAAACTTTTTCTGACTGCATAGATCATGTTTGAAAAAGCAGTCTTACTCGATTCTTTTACAAGGTCAGATCTTTATTCAACAGCAGGAAAATAGGATTTTTCATGTAGCTGTGAACAATGCTTACCACCTTTAGTAAGGTACAAACTCAGTGTTGTACATCATTAAGAGCAAGCTAGTTTTAAATTAGCCAGTTTGAAAATTCTCTTCAAAGGTGACATTTAGTTCTTTGTAGTTCATAGACTGTAAAGTTTCCTTTGTGCACACTGAGTGAAGCTTGTTCTCACTTGGAGGGCTTTTCTTTTTACCCAAACAGGACAAGACCTGGAAGTTTGTTGAAGGTCTTCCTATTAACGATTTTTCTCGTGAGAAGATGGATCTGACTGCTAAGGAGTTAACTGAAGAGAAGGAGACTGCTGTGGAATTCCTCGCTAGTGCATGACTAGGTGATCCAGAAATACAAGATCACTTGACAATGGCAGAATCTAAAAGTCGTCTCTAAGTCTGCTACCAACACCATTACTGTATTCAAGTCATCTGTCTGTGGCAATTGTGCATTTTAAAGTTCATATGCTCACTGGTACTGTTGTGCCTATTGAGTTATTAGCGAGAAAGATTATTAAATAAGTGAAACTAGTTTGTTGACCAAACTTTGTCTGTTCAATACTAGTTGCTTTCTGTGTATGATAAAATAATTGAGTAATTGTTTGCCTCTGCCTTGGCTAGTAACGCACAACTTCACTTTTGATTAGAATTTGGCACTATTGGAACATATCCTGCTCTATCATCACTTCAGCATCCTATGGCTCAACTGGGAAGGAAATTAAAATGCCAATAGGTTTCCTTGAACTGGTAGTTCAGTGACAAGTCTATCACTGGACATACTCCAAATATATACTGTTCACTCTGGTCATGCTTACAATGTTTGTCAATAAAAATATTAAAAGATGCTTAATCACATAATGTCTAAGAGTAGTCTGTTGGACTTTATTTGCATCTTTTAATTGTGTAGGAAGAAGAATGTAATAGTACAACTTTCCTTTCTAAAATAGGTTATTAAATTTTATTTTTTAAGCTAGTTATGAGAACTTTGTTAACTCACGCTTCCATTTGTCTCTCCCAGGCAAAATTACTGTATATCAACATCAGACATGAAAGCCTGAAGGCAGACTTATACTCCAGCACTACAGCTCAAAAGCAGTTTTAGTACTGTAGCTCAGTACTAATTTGGTTGTGGCTTCAAAGGCAATCAGAGCCTTTTGTCCCAGGAGACAAGAACCTCGCTTGGTTAAGGGCAAGAAAGGTTAATACATATGCTTGAGAATTCTTACTGCAGCCTCCAACCACTTCACTGCAGGAAGCTATTTCAAATATATTGAACTATAATTATTCCTTTGCAATCACAAGTGCATGTTTCTGCAACTCTTCTAGACTCCTGTTTTGTCTGTATCTAGTGTAGTAGCCCACCTTATGTATTACAAGACCTGGACTAGGTTTGTTCAGGGAATTTCTTAGATGTGCTATGTGTTCTACTTGTTTTCTGAGCACTAAGTACATCCCACCATGGCTGCAGAGTACAAACTCTCATGGTAATGGGATTTTTGCTTAAACAATGTTGGTGTTAAGTTTTTTTCTGCCCTGTTCCAATATCTGTCTTGTACTAAAGTAAATCTTGAGCCTGTCACAGCTGGATTCATCTCATTTCCATCAGTTAAGGACAACAAACCAAAAAAAGGATTGAAGAAATAGCCATTTTAGAGAGGGAAGGAAAAAATATCAGACCTAAAAGCCTTTATGTATTCTAAGCAAAAGAAGTGGCTTCTTTGGGGATTTATTAATTAGAATATAAAATAAGTCAGCAAACACCAGTAAGCTAATCCTTAAAATAAGTTGCTCTTGTAACACCACTGTAGTTGTTAACATAAAATGACAGTATGTTGCAAAGAAGTACTAAACATAATCAGTTGAAAAGGAATAAAAGAACAAGCATTTCAGAAAATGGAGCAAAGATGAGAAGCAAATTTCATACATCTCTTTTCATGACAATTTGGGAACTCCTGCAGGAATTAGAGAAGTAAGGAAAGCTGCCACTGTGATGAGTGCCTTCTGGTGCTCCGTACACAGTCAGTGAAATTTCATTTCAATGTGAGCCAAGGGATCAAAGGTGTTCATGCCAGTAATTATCATGATGCATCTTATTTTAAGGCAGTGTGTTTTACAGGTTTTACAGTAAATGTTACAGGGGACAGCTACACTTTGCACAACTCTGCTTGAAAAGGCTGTGGGATAATGAAAGGCAAAAGTACAGATCTGTGCCTCAATATCATAAATAGGTGATAAATCTTGCAGTATGTTTTGTGCCATACCTACAGAATTATTACAATATGGGGAGACTTTTTTTTTAAAGAAAGGGAAGATCTGGCTTTCTAAGTTGTGTTTTTTTGGTTGGTTGTTTTAAAGCAGCCTTTTCCAGGTGAAAACTTATTCACGTAAAGTGATGCTTACAACACTTGGTGTATCAGAACAGATGCATAATTGACCTCAGTACTTGATGGACTATCTGATCATACCCTCTCAAGTTAACGCTACCTAAATTGATTGATCTCATGTTACGAGTTTTAAGCACTGTTTGTGTTTCTTCCATACTTCTGTGAAATAATTCAGAAATCTTACTAATTCTTATTGACCACATGCTTAACTACCAGCCTACTACCTAAAAGCTCTCAAACTAGTGGGTGGTGGATATTGTTTGTATTCGTTCTACTTTCTCTAGTCTTTAGATTTCTGGGAGATTCCTCCCTCTATGGTTAGCTATGTCTTGTGCAAAGTGACAAAAGCCACAAGAAGTGCATTGTTTCTGCAGGCAGCTTTGCTCTTGTAGTAGCAGACACATGAAAATACGCAGATGAAACCAGGAGTAGTAGCCATCCCTTTTCCTTCTAGACTAGAGGCTGTTACAGCTTTCTAGTACAAGAGGAAACTTGCATCTTGCTTTTCATTGAAATATTCCTATTCTGGGATTATATTTTTGAGTAGTAATGTGCTGGAGGACATGATGTATGAGAAGAGGCTGGGGTTGTTCAGTCTGGAGAAGGAAAGGCTCAGGAGATGTTACTGTCAACAGCTACTAAAACGGAAGGTGCAGAGAAAGCAGAGCCAGATCTCTCAGCAGCATGTAGTGGAGGGTCAAGAGGCAACAGATTCAAGCTGGAACACCAGAAACTGTTTAATCAAGTCTGAGGATGATCAAGTACTGGAGCAACCAGAGGTGTTGTGGAAGCTTGGACGTAGCCTTGGGCAGACAGGTACAGGTTGGCCTTGCGTTCAGCAGGAGTTTGGGCTGGGTGACTTCTGACCTATGTGTCTATGAAAGCCACTGAGCCTTAGACACCCCCTCCATCTTCTAAACAACTCTAAATGGGTAAGTGTTAAAAGGTATTCTTCAGTTAGCAAGGAGGGTACTTTCAGTAAACACAGAGTTCCTGGGTAGCAAGGAATCTCACTTCCACTTTATTAGCTTGGTTACTTCCCCGAGAGAACAAAAGTTAGGGCTCCAAGCAGCAACTCCAAGATGAGGACTCATAAATCTTCCTTGAGAATCGAACCCCAGGGGAAATCAAGATTTGAATTGCAAAACCCACTCCTGGAAGGTTTCTAGATAGAGCAGCTAAGAACATCAGGGCTGCTGGCTGAGCTCATGCATCAGCAGAAAGGCTCCCAGGGAGGAGAGGAAGCTGTTCTGCATGACTGGCATGCTTTGTCATGAAGTCCCTGGATGTTTGGCATGAGAAGAACCTGGAAAGCCGTGCAGATCCCAAATCTTCCTTCTGTGCTATTGAAAGCTTATCAAGACAGTTCTGCAAAGCTGATCTTCGTGTGTGCTTTCTTGACAGTTTTCCATTCCCAGCAGGAATTCTTTGAGAGAAGAAATAAAGCTGTTCCCCAATGAACAAAAAAACTGATTTTCAGTTTTTCTTGCATTGTTGTTTTTCTCCTCTTGCTATTTTTTACAGTGACTGCAGGTGAAGCTAGAAACTCTATCTCATATAAATGAATCTAAACATTATGCTGATGCTTACCATAAAGATTCACACTTTGGGCTTATAAATAAGGCATTGTGTCATAGTAAAGCAACATGATTTGAATCTCGCATAAGGTAAGGCAAAAGAACTCTGGCAAGTAAAACAGATGCAGCATGCTCTCAAAGTACCTAATTTTACAAAAATCAGGACAATTCTACTGAAAAGAGTTTATTAGCAATATTTTTTCCCCTTGCTGCCAATGTTTTTGTTTGGTTTGTTTGTTTCAACAGAGACATTTTACATTTGAAATAGCAAATCCCAAAGTATGACTACTGCTCAGACGAAAGGAAAGTGGAACTTCTGTAAATATAACTATTTGCAGCTCAAAATGCAAATAACTATTTTGTGTTAAATACCCACTTTGGTTGAAAAACATTCTGACAGTTTTGAAGCGTCAGCTTTGCGGAGGAGCATGGCAAATGGTATGTGCAGCATCTAGTCCATGATCACATCGTGTGTTCCCTTCGCATGATGATGGCCAAACCTCACCTCTTTGGCTGTGGAGATTGTTTGGTCCAGAAAGGCAAAGAGCACAGTAAGGTGGGGAAAGAATGAGGTTTAATCAGCAACAAGGAGGACGTAGAAGAGAATTTAAACTCTCAAAGGTTTTATCTAAGTTGAAAAGAAATGTCCAAGAGGCAAAGTTAAATTTATCTCTGACGTTAAAGCGAAAATTCACTCCAAAATAAACGTAGGCCACGTCCGGGCACAGCCACGTTGTGCACATATCCCCCAGGGACATGGGGATGTCAGTCAGGACAAGGATGGAGAAGGGCAGCACACATTAGGTAATTCAAAATATACAGGTCTACTGGGGAGAAAACCAGGAAAAATAGCTTAGTAGGAAGTAAAAGGTAAGATTCTTCCAAGTTTCTGCTTTCTAAATCAGCAGGTGGTCCTCTCAGGGACATATGCTTCTTCTATTGATTTCCCTGTACCTCAGGCGAGGGCCCCAGAAGGGGAGCACATCTCTGGACTGATAGCTGCTCTCCAGCTTTGTAAAGAAGTGGAAGCTGCAGCAGGAGGAGGGTGGTCACCAGCCTTGCAGTCCAGCTGGAAGCCTGAGTCCCAGGAGGATGTGCAGGAGGTCAGCAGAGGACAGCTTGCAGTTCAAGCTGTAACAGGGGTCAGGGAGCCTCCAAAGGGGTGCTGCTTCTGGTTACACCGTGTCATTACGACAGGACAGGAAAAGATAAGGAGTGCAGCTCTAGGCGATTTCAAGATGTGATTTTACTGCATCCAAATTTTGCCATTGTGCCTTTCACGTGCTTCATGACTAAAAAAAAGTCAGGTTGTTTCCCAAAATAGCCTAAACTAACAGACTTGTCACCGCACAGCTGTTTGCAGACTCAGAGTTCAAGAGCAGCGGGGTTGGGCACGAGCTTCCAGCATGGATTCGTTATCAGCTAGAAGAGAAAAAATAAATTTGGCAGCTGACTTAGGAGCACGCTGGGTATGTTACACAGCGCTCTGGTGCTACTCTGGCTGGGTGGGTCATCGCATCCAGCTTTTGGGATGATTTTCTAATTCAGAATTGTCATTCCTTATTGACAGGAGGGTCCTTCTTTATCCCCTCTTTCTGGTGCTCTCTCCCCATCGGTACTGGCCATCAGTCACAATGCATCTTAAGCATTTTGCCTGGTGAGAAGCACAACTCCACAGGCTGCGGGTGGTTGTGCAGGTGGTTCCTAAGCAGGAAAACCTTGGAGAAAGAGGGACCGTGGAGGGGCTGCTTCTGCTCTCAGCTGGTCTGGCACGGTCCCTGCCCTCCTCACTTTGATATTATCAGTGACTGCTCTGGAGAAGGGCAGTGTATGTGTCCCTGATATGATTTTACTCTAAAAACAATTTGTGATTAAGCAATCTGGTATTTATGCCAGGATAGAGTCGAGGAAAGCAATTTTAACATGGATTTTTGAGCTGCATGGGAGACAGTGCTTCTAGCTCTGCTTCATGGATCAGACAGCAGCAGAGACAGCTTCTGGAGCTTGTTTAGATGCACGTACACTTCTCACCAACATGATTTTTATGCATGAAGATTCAGGAGATCTCGCCTGCTCCGTTCACAGAGCAGAAGCAACAACGCTGTTTTGGTAATGAGAGCAAACCTCCAACGCAACACCTTTTCCAGGGATGCTCAAATGGCACATCCCCGGAGTGACACCAGACTTCTAGAGCAAATGCTCTTATCCCAGAAGGTTGTGTCAGCCAGTTGTGACTCCTTGTTCCACAACCCCTCTGGCCAGGGCTGCTCCTCTTGTCTGGTTAGTCTTGGGACCTGGGTATGCTGAAGACTGGGCATTAAGCTTTTTGGCAGTAGTGTTTTTCAACACCAAGGCAGCCTTGAATCCAAAAAACAAAATAAACGGGTAAATAAATAAATGAAAAAAATCAGATTTTTATGGAGCCTCCAGGTGGAGCTAGTAGAGAGGGAGTTACACTGGGAGGACTTTTCCCCCTCAATTCGTGAGCCTGAAGAATTCAAATACTTGACCAAGAAAAAATAAAAAGGCAGATCTTCTTCCACTTCTGTAGTTACAGGTCTGGGGCAGCCAGGAAACACTCAGCAGGAGAGGGGAGGTATCGGTTACCCCATGTCCCCACCATGAAGAGGCCCGTGCCAAGTCCACACTGGTTGGACACCTACCTCCAGCCAAGGGAGGACAAGTCTGCACGAGGTGCAGATTCTCTTGGGCAAGAAGAATAAAACTCAGACACACTTTGTGATAGACAAATAGTGTGTGTGCGTGAGTGTGTGTGTGTGTGTTACTCGTACTGGTGACCCTCCCTTCCATTCCCAAGCAGGAATAGTACTTGAGATTAGGTTATAAATTCAGGAAATTATTTCTGCTCCTGAGTCTGCAGGAGACATCCTCTCCACCAGCAGCCAGATAACCTGTCTTTGCCCCTCAGTTCCTTTTCCCAAACCAAGATGATAACATGGGGTGAACTGTATCTAAAAGTTAGCTGATATTTGCAAAATGAGCTGAAATCCTCAGCTGCAGGATGTTATTAAGGGTGTTGTCAGTTTCCTTCTAAAGACTTTGGAGGAGACAGGGTGGCTGTGCACCAGGTAACACTGACATAAGAGCTATACAGAGAGAAAGAAATATGGAGAAGTTAAATACAGGTGAAGATGGTGAAGATGGCTATGTTACTTTTTCAGGCTTTTAAGGAAAAAATAAATAACAATAACAATAATAACAATGATAACAATAACAATAATAACAATAATAACAATAATAACAATAATAATAATAATAAAGTGCCTTCCTGTAGCAGCAGGAGGAGAGGGCCCACGTGAAAAGCTCACCTCAGAAACGGCCACGGGCCACCTCTGCAGGGCTGGGTCCTGGTGATATTGCTGCACTGAAATACCCAGAGGATGGGGGGAGGCACCTGGTGTGTTTCCAGCCATTCCCATTTTTCTCTGTACAGCCGCAGGAGACGAGGTTGGCTTTTTTGGAAAGTGATTCATCTGTGTTTTGCACAAATAGAGAAATAATTAATACAGGCTCCACATAAGCAATGCTGCTGTCTAGCACTATCCATCACTGCAAAACTGGGCATGGGATAAATTAAGTTTCTCTTGAGCACTCAGTCTGATAACAGTAAAATCCAAGCAAACATTTCATTTGCAGCAGCTGCTACAAAGCAATTCCCCCGAGTGCCCGGTGCTCCCCATAACTGAACCCCCCGCAGCACCATTGCTGGGCTGGTGGCAGGGGGCACACCTCTCCACCTGAAAATTTGGGGATTTCAGCTCAGCCAATTATTGTTCCCTTAGGAAGGCTTCTGTCACATACGCATTCTACAGTTATTCTGATTTAAATTCCATATTCGATGCCCATGCAAAATGCATCTGAAATTTATGTAACCAACCTGAAATCCACGTGAATATTTCAAAATAAAGATTAGGATCATATTCTGGCAGATCATCACAAGTTTTCTGAAGCATGAAGAGCTCTGTAGCAGTATTTCTGAATTCATGCATGCGACTTTCATTGCTTTTATAAATTTGTTTGCCATTATAAAAATACAATGATTGTATATTGTCACATTGCTTGTCAGCAGCCAGTTGTTCACTAAAGTGTGTAATAATGGCATGCTTGCTTCTATCTCTGTTTCTTTATCTCTGTCCAGCACAGCATAAGCGGACATCTCCCTGGCACTGCTGGAGTTTGGAGGTGTGCTGGGAAGAGGATATTGTACTTCTGCACAGCAAAACCGACATTGCCTTCTGCTCTGCTTCAACACTGGACACATACAATACGAAGTGCACAGTCTCTAAAATACCATCCCTTCCTCTGTCACCTTTATATCCTTCTCTCTCGTGGTGGAGAGGAGGAAAGAGACCTATGTCATCATCTAGGCACACGTGCCCTTTGCTGGAGGCAAGGCATGTGGCTTTGCTGTCGTCGGGCTCCTGCATTAGTGGCGAGTGTCTAGGACAGCCTGGTGGACTAAGCTGTGCCAGCTCACGATGTTATCCCCCTGTTTTTGTCAATTTTCTGCTTGTGTTGGAGCTCCTACCCATCTTGAAGCTGTAACAACACTCATGTTGTCCTGGAAGAGCAGACCTCAGTATCCTCCCTGCAAAACATGTTCTTTTTCTTCAAAGATTTACAGGAGGCAATAGTCCCTCTTTAGCTGCCTAGGCTTATCTGTCAGAGCTCAGGGTGTGTAACCATTGCTGAGTAAACACCTGCTTCTTTCTTCTTCCCACTCCAGCTCTGGGACTGTCTGCCAGCAACGCTGCAGAGGTTGTGTGGCAAAAATAAAATGTGGGAAAGGACAAATGGACACACATGCATGTATGTGCAAGTATCTGGGCATCAGATGGCAGCATCCAAACCCGATTGCCATTGTGAGCCTTGTTTGAGGGAGCTGGTTTGTGGTTGTCTGAATGAATGTTTTAACTGCCACTGTAGTGTGCAACATTTCCCTGATTTTCTAGTCTGTACCATTTTGTTATAAAGCAGAAACACCTACTTACCTGCAAGAGTCTTTGTAAGTGGTAAAGTTCACGTATTTTGATCATGTTCAGGATCTCTGCTTAGGAAAACAGAAAATTTTGCACAAGGAGTCACTAGCCAGGGTTGCCTTTGCCACTCACCTGGAAAGTGAAGGCTTTCCTGGACTGCTGTGACTGTTTTTGCTAGAAGGATCTGACTTTCTGCTCAGCATGTTCTTCCCAGAAGAAATCCTCTTTGATTTGCAGTACCTTGGGAAAGCAGCACGTCAGGCATCAGGGTGGTTTTTTTGAGGCTTTCTTCTCCCTCGCCAGCCTCCCATCTCTTTCCTCTCACTCAGGTTCCCAAGCTCTGGCTCTCAGAGCTTTGTTTTCTTTAACAGCAGGGTGCCGTGTATCTGTTTGTCTTTCTGTCATCCCATGCACACACGCACGCTGTTTTCATGTTGCCTGCCACATGTGTGGGTCTGGCACTCAGGTTTTCTCTATAATACTCCAGTCAAGAATTTGAGCCAAAGAAGATGAAGCTTTTCTTTCAGATGCTTGCTGATTCACTTGGTCTGCTGGCGTCTGTTGGGCCATCTTGGGGGCTTTGCCACACAAGCTGGGTGTTGCTTTGGCCACCATGCCTGGATCTGGGCCCTTCCACATTTCCTCCACTTTCTCAGGTGCTCCACGAGCCAGAAGCACCATCAGACACAGGGAGACAATGAAGGAGGTGGGCTTGGAAAGACCTGCAGCCTTCTTTTTGTCCCTCCACCCCACTTCAACCTTCCCCCTCCAGCTGGTGAGCAGTAGACCAGAAGAAATTATGTTCTCTACTAACCCTATGGAGCTTTCCTGGCTTGCTGGTTGGGGCCTGGCTGGGAGAGCTAGCAGTGAGGGAAGAGGACCTTTCCAGAGTCATCTGTTCTCCTGCATTTTGGAAATGTAAACCTTATGGTTCTTGAGCCCACTTTGCACTGACAACTGAGGGAGCCTTTGTGCGAAACAGGGCGCAGGCCTGTCACACCTGTGGTGAAAGAAAATGGCGGAGGGCCGGAGCTGTGGGGGAGGCTGGTAAGGCAGACCCGCTCCTCATCTCCACCATGTATCTGCCAGAGGTTATCTTCACTGGACAGAAAAGGCCCAAGCTGCTTGCCCTCAGTCTTTGTTACGGCAGGGGAGGGAAGCAAGTCCTCACCACACCCCGCTTTTGCCTTTTCTGGGCCCTTCTTGCCATGAGCCACGTGGCCGCCTTGTCACCTTGGTGAGGAGATCATTTCTGGATGTTCCTGTAGAAGCACTCTGTTAAGTTACTCACACATTATAAATATGCGTAAGAAACAAAGTAAACAATGTAAAAATAGTTACTGTTTTTCCATGTGGATGTCCAGGCATCCAGGCAGTACCTAAGATTATAGGCAGAGCGATAACTGCAGGGAGGGACAACATCTTTTATTGTAGCTGCTGATGCATTTGGGAAAATCAGCCTCTGTTAGGCAAACAGGTCTTCACAGAAAGAACAGATCCTTTTTTTTTTTTTCCCAAGTAGGTTATTTGTTTTAGTAATAAAGCAAATACAAATCTCTGAGGGGAAAGAAATTATGGTATTATATAGGCAACGCCAGGAACGGAAAGACCTCGAGGTCACGCAGAGAGAGGGAGCAGGACTTCCCCCAAACAGGCCGAGTTCACACACATGTCACTTGGCTCAGCCACATCCTTGGAGCTGCGTGACGCACGGGGAGATGGTGGCATTGCAACACAGTGCTGGCAAAGCAAACACACGGCTTGTTTGCCTTAGGCTGAGGTGGTGAGCCATGCTGAGGGACAGAGGTTCCTGCTTGGGGCAGCAGTCTGGTGACAACGAGGGCTGATAGTGGGGTTCTGGATGCGTACAATGGATCAGCTGCAGGCGTGTGAAGACTGCACTTGAGGTCCACCAGGCCCCTGGGACCTGCCTGGGACCCATTTGTCTTCTGTGAAGCCAGTAAGGCTTCTCTAAGTCACACTGCACCTGAGCTGACCATGCCCACGATAAAAATGCCCATGCAGACTTTGTAGCTCAGGAAGTTTTGTGCAGGCACCGGAGATATCTCATAAAAACAACACACGGTCCCAGATGATTAGTCTCTCTCGTGCTAAAGAAAGCAGCAAGAAGAGATCAGACAGATGGGCTTTCCACCAGGAGGCCAGCATGACAGATGCACCAGAAATGAATAGCGTGTCACCTCTCTCCAGTATAAAAAAATAAACAGATTTTCTCCTCTGTAGGTCATCCCAGACTTCTTTCACACTCAGCATGACAACAGTGAGTCTCTCACAGA
This sequence comes from Cygnus atratus, assembly GCF_013377495.2. Taxonomy (NCBI): domain Eukaryota; kingdom Metazoa; phylum Chordata; class Aves; order Anseriformes; family Anatidae; genus Cygnus; species Cygnus atratus. The sequence goes on from NC_066364.1 coordinate 109,560,938, forward strand.
TCTTCACCCAGATTCTGTCACATCCCTGCCCACGGCCAGCCACCACCACAAACCAGAGGCCAGCGTTTACCACAGACACACGGCAAGCACGGCTCTAGAAGAGGAAAAATATCTGTGGATGCATGCACACGTTGTTGGTTCCAGAGGGACTACTGCCTCTCCTAAGTCCTTGGAGGAAAGGGATGTGTTTTGTAGGAAAAATATTAAGGTTTCTTCTTCCAGAAGGGTAACATGAGTGCTGGTATAGCTTCAAGATGGGCAGAATTTTTAAACAGACACAAAAAGGGTGAAAGGAAAAATAACAATTTTCCCTCTATGCCTAATAGACGTGTGTTGGAATAAATAACTTAATTAAAGTCTCCATCAATGAAGTGCCTGTGTTCTGGTCTGGTTTTGATACTCTCTGGCCTAACTGCTGATTTCTCAAAGATGTGTGTCTTAAAACCTTAGGAATTTGAAAATGGATTCATGGCTTTATTATCCAGCACCAGGTCCATTTACCATATTGCTGTAGAATCACTCAGGTTGTAAGGGATCTTGAAAGGTCCCTGCCTGGTACAACACCTGCTCAGAGCAAGGTCAATGACAAGATCAGACCAGGTTGCTCAGAGCTTTATCCTGTTGGGTCTTGAAACCAAGGGTAGACACTGGGCAGCCTCTCTGGGCAACGTCCTCCAGTGCTTAATTAATCTGGTAGTGATTTTTTCTCCCCTAATACCTTGTGAGAACCTCCCCTGTTTCAATTCATGTCTGTTGTCTCTTGTGCCCTTGCTGTGCATCCATGAGAAGACAGCACCTGCCTCTATCTTCTCAGAACCTCCTTGTAGGTGTTGGTAGATGACTTTTAAGTTCGCCTCAAGCCTCCTCTTCTCCAAGCAGAAAAAATCTCAGTCCCCCAGGCTCTCCTCATACACCATCTCGGTGGTCTCCCCTGTGCTCTCTCCAGTTCGTTAACATTGATCTTGATTCAGAGGCCCCAAAACTGGCTGCAGCATTCAGACGTGGGATAACAAGTGCCAAAGAAAGTGGAACATCACCTCCCTCTATCAACTGGCTGTTGGTGTGACCTAAAAGTGGCAGATACTCAGGGAGACCAAATCTCTCATGCTGGGTTTTGTCTGAAATGGGTGTTAGCAGCTAAAAATCATTAGGAGAAGAGTAAGCATTTGGCAGAAATTATAGGCCAGACTTGTCCCGTTTAGATCCCACCTCCAAATTTGACTTCATGTTTCACCTCGCAGATGGGACCAACAGTTTTAACCAACAGTTAAAATGTTTTGTGCAGGTTGTAGAGCCAAGAAAGAGGTGCAGTTTCCCTGAAGCCAGCCAACAGCACCCAAACCAGAGGTGCCTCTTGAACCACGAGGTGTCCCCACAGGGCAGCTACATGGGCTTGGGAAGGACACAGAGGGAAGCCACAGGAGAGGACTCAGCCCTGCAGTGTTGGACATGCAGATCTACCTCTTGATATTTCAGAGATTTTTAAATTATTTTTTAAGGGGAGTAATGTTTTCATTTTGTATTATGGTGGAAATGGTGCTTCCCTTTCACTTGGAGAGAAAAATACTCAGTCTTTTCCAGTCTCCCTTGGACTCCTAACCAGGGTAGGTGAAACACAGGTGCAGGAGAAAGCAGAAGTGTCATTTGCCTTGTCCTCCCCTGTTCCCAGAGCCCTGGTTTCCCCAGGTGGCAGCCAGGCAGAGGCAGGGAAGTGATCTGAAGAAATGATGCTTCTTGGCTAAACAGTAACTTCACAAAAAGTGATCATTTTGGTGCAGAAATTTTCCATGACAGTTCCCATTCTTCTGATCCAAAGAGCAAAAAGGTGGGGTAAGGCTATTTAACTCCTCATGAAGATTGTAGTAAATGAGTCTTGAGTGTTTTTGAGTAGGTTCCTGCAACTGCATGACTATTTCTACAGGGTGAGATTAGGAGAGGTTCCCTTTGTGTCCCAAATTATGCAGGAGTCTGGGCATCTTCCTGAGCAATTCAAACCCTCTCAGGCAAAGAGGACAGCAGAAGCAAGAGCTCTTTTTTAAGTTCTGAGCTACTTGATAGGCACAACCTAAAGCACCGCTGCTATGTGAAACTAGCCCTTCCTTTCTTTTCCTTTTCATCCGAGCACTGAAACAAAATGCTTCATTTTGATTCACAGAGAAGCCTTTGATGTTGGACGAAAAACCCAGACATTTAATTTATTTTTGGTGAAAGGAGGAAAAATGGTGGCCCCGCATTCATGTTTCTGCACTTCCGTACCTCACTAACTGGCCCTTCCTCCATTACTGGTATTAATTTAATGAGGTTGTTATCCTAAAACATAACAAAGATTTTGGCTGGTGTTGATGCTCTTCAGCACTGTTTCCCCTCCCAGACTAGAAAAGCTGGTAGAAGGAAAACTGAGCAAAACCTGACCAAAAAATATGTCTGCTGAAGCCTCTCTCCAAACCTACAAGCTAGCTGCTTTAAGACATGGCTCTGAGTAACCCATGCTGAATAAAGTCCTTGGGTTTTTAACCGGGTCTTTAACCTGGATAATGACCTTGGTCATGCAATGAGGGACTGTGAGTAACCCCTTATCTTGGGATTTGGCATGGAAATTGCTGACGATGTGTTCAGCGAAAGCAGAGCTGGATGGTGTGTGCAGGGTGACTGCCCTCCCATATTTGCTGTGGGCCAGACAGAGGTACCCAAGGCTGAAGAGTTGCTGCAGCTCCTCTTCCAAATCCCTGGTGGTCTTGTTACAAAGCATCAATGACACTGCCAAAACCCTGGGAACTGACACGTGTCCCTCTTGAAGCACCCAAACTATATTCAGATATTCATCAACACAGCTGTTACCCATATACCTGACTCCTAACTATGCCTGGCATAGAGACAATTTGGGCAAAACTGCTTGAATTCTGTGGGGGGGAAAAAAAAAAAGGAAATGTCGGAAATATTGTCTACAAAGTTCACCTACTTACATGCGCTACATACCTTTATTGAAAACACCAATCAAAAAATCCCCAAATACGTCAGCAGTGAGAGAAGGGCTGCTGTGTTCTGGACCTTTATTATCCATTAAAGACATAAGGTTTATTACATTTTTTCACGTAATGAGCCACCTGATTCCCAACAGGTCCACAAAGGCGCTGATGAAGTCCACACCTACTTGGGCACAAATTTTCTCCCAAGGCAATGGGAGTGATACCTGGGCAAATAAATTGGAGTCTGACTCACAGCGCTCCTACGTGGAGTTCCTTGGCCCATTATGCGGGCAGCACTGCGGAGGCACAAGGAAACGGTCAGGGAAGTGACTGCAGAAGATCCATCCATTCACGTATATCTTCAGGCACACACTTAAACAAACAGAAGAGTAGCAGAAGAAGCCATAAATGATTACTCAAAGTTTACCTTGGCTCTTTTATTTAAATGAGCTAGAAAGGTAAATGTTGGGGTAACATGGCACAGACTGAGTTCTGGATACTCTTTTAGGAAGATCTAATTGCAAAAAATCAAGAAAACAGAAAAAAGGTCAAGTGACCTCAAAATGAAAATCAATGCCACAAAGATGCAACCTGATCAAAGCTGTCTTGTGGTTTCCCAATGAATTTTGCTATTGATTTTGACTGGGGTTTGGTCATGGACTTCAATAAAAGCATGGCCAGGCACAAAATCGATGCTTCTTCTCACCCTTATTTTCAGTCCATTATGTACTATTGATAGCACCACGTATTTTTCATCATGACAAGTATTTATCTTACCCTGGTTACTTCATGAGCTTCATCTTAAGATAGCTTTTGCCTGTCCAGCAGGTAGACATTGTTCTGCCCAGATAACTTATTTTTCAAGAGAGCTGTAATGAGACCTCTCGTCTTCAGTCCTAGCATCCTTCCTCAGCCTTCCTTTTCTTTTAGCATTCTGTGCCATTATCTTCCAATTGTTTCAGATGAAAGATATGTTCTTTTTCCATTATTTTTCCTTCTCTTTTAGGAAGCACTGAGAATATTGTGTTTTGTGTACATTTATTAACAAAAAGAGCTTTCCTAACTTTTTCTCTCAACAGAAGGTGTGTTTTTGACTCTAGCACAGGCTAACCTACTTTTTGGAAGTGAAGTGAAGGAAACTAGTCAGGAAGAGTGATTAACAGCATGAATGTCAAGAGAGGGGAGACAGGAGAAAAGGAGGAGGTGGGCCAAATGAACCAGTAGCCTGAAGCTCACAAGAACAGTGGCTGAACACCAAAAAGAGAAGATGCGAAAAGGAAATGTGTGACTGCTGTAGAAAAGCAGCTGGAGGGAGGATGTGAAGGTCACCTCATCTTATGAGGAGCTGATGAAATGGCAGTGATAGAAGGAGAGGGAGGAGAGCCAGGCTGTTCTGAGGGAGAATCTGAGTGTGGGAGAAGGGGGCAGAAATAGGGAGAAATCAGGTCAGCAGACAAAGAAGGATGGATTAGTAAGGAAAAAGCAGGAGGGGAGAAGGGACAGAAAGTGGTGGTGGGAGGCAGATGTAGGGCAGAGAAGAGCTGGGTGTTTGGAGACGTGGGGTGGATGGAGTCCATCCCATCACCCAGCCCAGCACTTGGGCAGGTGCGAGATCTGAGGCAGCGCCGTCATGCCTGATGCCTGAAGGAAGCTGGCAGAGGACCAGGCTTCAGCAAATGCCGTGACCAGACAGCTGCGAGTGCACGTGGCATGAGAAGTGCCTTTGCCACGAGGTGCCTCTGCCGTGTTTGCTTTGGCGAGGCAAATGAGCATAACTGCAAAAAGCAGAGCACGAGTGGCAGCCAGCCAGCCTGACTGGGGGGAGGGGGGTTTAAGGGGGGTTATCTTGCCCTGCTGGAGTCGCAGCAAGGAGGCAGGGACAGAGAAAAAATGTTGCTCAGGCAACTCTGATTTTCACTGTCAGGGCAAAAGCCAGGTTGCAGGAAAGGCTTAGGAGGAAATCATGTGGAGCAGAAATCAAGACGGAGGCACTGGCAGCTGGGGAGGGGTGGAGCTTGGAGGAGATCCAGGGCACAGAGTTTATGAATTTCTGTGAAATACTCATGAAAGGGGCAGTTCCTCCACCTCCAGTTCCACCACCACTGAGCCAACACTTTTGGTTAAGGCATGTCCATGTCACCACCAAGACCTCATCATGGCGGGACACGTCTGGGCACCCAGCAAGGACCCGCCGCTGCCAGCTCTGGCTTGTTTGGAAATTCACCCACAGCAAAACCACATCCTGCTGCGCATTTGCATACCTGAAGAAAGAGGCTTTTCTTTAATTTTCAGGCATATACCACCTAAAAAGTTTTATCTGAGCCCATGAGCTGACCTCCCAGAATTCTGGAGAGCAGGTGGTTTCCCGAAAGTGTGCTCATTACATCAAATGGGCACAGCGCTTTGGTACTTAGACTTAAAGGCTTCTCCTCCATTTATAGCACTTGACTGAATCAATATTATAAAGACAAATTGGCCAAATGGCTGTTTCCCTTTCAGATTCCCTTGAGTGCACACATTTGTGTTAGCTTTTGTACATGAGCATAGTTCTTCAGAGATTTCTGACGTTTGTGTGAGAGGGGAAAAGAAGCAAATCATTAATCCCCATCATCCCCACCTCTCCTGACTCCACCAACCTGCAGAAGACGCAGGGGGTGAATTTCCACAATCCTGTTCATCCCCTCAGAGTTAGTCTTTTGGCATCCTTGTGTAGCTGTGTAATCACTGCTGAAGTCGAGCTGTTGACGCGCTTGCCGCTTCTCAACAGATCTGCCAAATACAAAGGAGATAGAAATTAGCTGCAATTGCTTCCAGTGCCTATCGGGGTATTGTGAGTGCAGCCCTCACTTTCCAGGTGTTTCTTTTTCTCCTGTGGTTTTCTAATGACTACCCCGAATTTGCCTCTTTAGAGAAGAGGCCAACGATTTCTCTCACTGTTCTGCAGGTGATCAAAAATTTTGTCTACACAAAAAGCTGCAACCGGTGCTTTACTGAAGAGCATTACAAATACAGAAACTGAAATCATCCTGCCAGCGGTGAGAGGAGTGGTTTGGGTCTATCTGCCTGGACAGTTTCACTCAAAGGCATGTGACAGCCCTTCCCGAGCAGTCACCGAGCAGACGAGGAGAAGAAAAGCAATAACCAAGAGCCTATAAATCAGTCTGGAGGTGTTAAATGGGAGCTAGAAGAGAAGGCTGGATGCTGCCATGCTATTTATAAATTATGCCATCATTACGCTCTTAAGGCCATCCCAAACAGAAGCAGGGCATGAGCTCACGGCCTCACCCACCCCCAGAACTGGGCACTGCAGCAGCTCCACGCCGTTCAGCCACTGCACTGTGGGGAGAAGGAGCCTGCACCGGGCCTAGGGCAAAGCAGGAGTATTGAGATAAGTGTTAATGTTTAATGGCACGGGCTCACCAGCATGCCGACACATGCAACATCAGAGGCCTGAGCTCATGCACTGGGATCCATTCACGGAGTGCACATGCTGTCCTGTCAAGGACGAATTCTCACACTGTAGAAAGTACCAAAGTCCCTTTGATAAGTTGAATTGGCTCAGCACTGCTGTCACAGACAAAAAAAAAAAAAAAAAAAAAAAGGTCAAGGAAGTTCTGAAAGGGCTGGGTTCCCGCTTGGGCTCTCACCAGCACAGCAGCAGAGGCTCCAGCCTGGGTTACACTGCAGTGAGCCCGAGCACCTCTCATGCTGCCGTTTCCAGCCCCAAGCAGCAATGCTGCAAGGTGCATCGCCTATCTGCCACCTCTTGGGATAAAGTCACTTTTCCATGTAAAAGCCTGTGGAGCTCGCTTGTTTCCTTAAAAAAGAACAGAGAAACTAAAACTACCTGCCCTGAGCCAACCACCTAGGCACTTGTAAAGCACTGCCAGCAGTCATAAGTCGCCCTGATGTCACCGCTGCCAAAAATACCTGGCTTGGCTTCAAGAGGGAGGGCAGGTAGTGGAAGACGTTATCAGAAAGGAGAAGGTGTTTTTGGTGCTTGTTCCCTTTCCCAGGGAGCTGTTTAACTGGCTGCAGTGCCAGACAAAGTACAAAAGAGGAGATTTGAGGTGCTGAGACAATTACAAGTTAATGAAGTCTTGGCTGAGGCAGGAGGTGGCCCTAAGAGACCTGTTTTAGTGATGGGACTCGGCAGGTCAGGTGGGGCTTAGTGATCTTGAAGGTCTTCTCCAACCTAGATGATTGTAGATATCTCATCGTGTCAGGAGGCTGCCCAATTACAAGTAAAAAGGCACATCTGGAAAAAATGGCAAGGAAGTCTGTATTTTAAGCTCACTGTCCAGGGACAAGCCACTCCACAGCACGGGTCATGAGCACTCTTAGCCTTGGCTGTTGCCCACAGGACTTTTTCAAGAAGCTGACAAAAAGCGACAAATCAATTTTATTGTTCCATTTCACTCTGTGAAGCTTCTGCCTCTCTTCCATGCCCCTACCCACATGTGAACATCCTTCATCCTTCCTCCTGCTCGGCCCCACAGCATCTCTGCTGCCACTCTATTTGCAAGAGCAACATCCAAACCCAAGAACAGGCAATGAGCAGATGTTGCATTACTGCTGCTTGAGATTTCTGCATGGTCTTAGGTGTGCGGCCATCTGGGGCAGACTGTGGTTTGGGAGAGGTGGTAGCCTCAGAGGCTGAGCAGAAGTCATAGCGACAAACAGGCATCTGTTAGAATCACAGCCCCGATGACTGCCCCTCCTCTACGGGGGCAGGAAATGTCGCCGTACGCTGGGTACGTGCTGTACGTTTCAGTCAGAAAAAGCAACGCGGAGCCTTGCAGATGCAGGGTGCTTTTAGAAATGAAGACCCAGAGGCACGTGTCTGAGGATGTGCATTGCAGGTCTGTCTTACAGGAAGAGGCGAATCTCTCGGTGGGTCTCGTTATGGATTGGATTTACAAGATGGTCGTTTTATTGCAGGAAAAATATATTGTGCTTAGCAGGAAAAACTCCTAGTAGACTGGCAGGAATGCACAGAGCAGAGAGGCAATTAAAAGATTTAAAACTACAGCATTGTTAGGACTAGAATTCCTCTTGGTGCTCACAGCTTTGTCCTTGCATCATGCGTAACGCCTATATGGCAAATGCTTGCAGGCAGGAATAACTCACTTTCTCAGAATTTTACAGCAGGAACTGGGTTCGGTCCCTGCAGTTGTTAATGTGACTCAGTTGCTTGCTTATATCCTCATTCACAAGATTAGGAAATGAGCTCTCTATAACTGAGATTACTGGCCATTTTGTTTTCATTTATCTGGAAATGAAAAGTTGTTAGCAAAGTTAACAGCAGCTGAATATCAGAAGAACAATATCTGGTAAGAATTGCTGACATATATTTAGTGTCTGTCCCCAGTAAAGTATTTGAAGAAGGCAGCTGGATAAAACCAGATCTAAAAATAGCACTTCTTGAGGACTGATGACAATAGACATGCTGTCTCCTGCGCTAGGAAAATGTGCTAGAGGTTTATTGTCATGTTTATTATTTAACCACAGGACAGCAACTCACAGACACTGGAAATATTCCACTTAAATCCCAGCGTACTGCTGAGTCCAGCAAGGATATATTTTTAAGAAGATGTAGAAAGAGGGGTGTGAGGAATTGTAAGCCATTATGTTATCACAGGCTTGGGGGAAAAATAAATTAAAAAAGGTATGGAGACATTCAGATGGCCAAAGCTCCCCTCAAAACACATACAGGAAAGATTTAATGTGAGGGATGCACTGCCAGACTCCTCCCTGTCTGGCATCCCTCCTGCCTGGCCGCACTCGTACAACAACAGGGCATTAACTTCCCTTCCCACCAAGCATTGCTGCCTGGTCTGGCATTTAGCTCTGAAGCATCCCATGCCCCCGCAAAGTGAGAGCCCTGAGCTAATTTCTATTTGCTGTTTGTGCTGGAACTTCAATATGCCTAGCAACCCTGGATGTTTTTTCCATGTTGGTTTACCATTATTTATACATGTTTGTAGGAGCAGATGCAAACATGCAAAAATTCCCCTTGGAGCTGTGCCACCAATTTACCCACAGAAGGGACTTGGATCCTGTGCTTGGGATTACCCCTGACCATCTTTGCTGTGCTGGTGTAAAACCAGGCTGGTTTGGACCTTTCCCTCCTGGGATTTTGGAGCAGTTCCTCCTGCAAATGCATCTTCTTGGTGAGGGACCGGGCAGCCTGCACCTCATGCCCTTGGAAAACATGAAGCTTTGGTTAGGTGCAGCTTTATGATTGTCCTGTCCAGGCTGGGAACATGCATCTCAGGTGCTCTTTGGCACTGGGAGCCAGCAGCAAAGTCAGCTTGCACCCCCACTCTGAAACTCTGTCCTCCCCGATCGCATCCAAGCTGCCTGGGAGGAAGGTCTCCAGCCACGCCGCTGAGTGGGACGCTCTGAAGGGCTGGGACAAAGTCCGGTGCTGCTGATGCAATTGCAGCAGAACTGCAGGTTTTACAGAAGCGGCAGATATTTTAAATTCTGATATTTTAAATCTGGTATTTTAAATAAAAATAAATAAATCTGATATCTTAAATCCTGATATTTTAAATTCAGTCTCCATATTTTCTGCTCGCTAACACACTTTTTGTTATATGCCTCCATTCCTGGTTTGGTGCTGAGTCTATAAAACATCTAAACCCTCCCAAGCTTCGGAGGAGGTGGCTCAGAAATGAGCAGCTGGACCCGTATTTTAGCAGAAACTCCAAATCAGGATCTGAGCATCCCATGTGTGGGAGAAGAGCGATTTGAATTTAGATGGCTGCTGTAGCATTCCTCTGACCTTGCAGCTGCTGTGCTTTAGGGCTTGGTATGGCTTCTGTCCTCTACAGGGTGCAGTCCAGCCAGCACGAGGGCTATGAGGGAGGCTTTTCTGCTCTTCCCCAAAATGTTGTGTTACACAGAAGGCTGCAGCTGAGGAAGACATTGACACCACTGCCCACACACTGGTGCAACAGGGCCAGCACCAGTGTGTGAAAGCCAAGCATGCTGCAGCCCATAAAGCAGAGATCTGGGAGAAGGAAACGGAGAGGGAAGAGACCTTGCAGATGAAAAGGATGGAGCTGCCCAGGGAAAACAGAGAAGGAAAGCACAGTGTGCTTTTCTGTGCTGGCTGCACCCAGGATGTGACTGTTCAGTTGCAGCTACAGCAGTAGAAAGTGTTTTGAGCTTGAGCTGCGAGGTTCCTTCACCCCTGTCCACCCAGCCTGCATCCTTCCGCAGCATCTCTCCCGGTCCAGATGCTTAGACAGGTGAGGGCAGCAGGGCATGAAGAAATCTTTATATCTTCTTATTTGTTTTAATATGAGATTACAAGCCATGCAAACATGTATTCATCTCTAAACCAGGAAATGCTTTTATACACAAACACACATACATGGATGTGTGTATTTATACACAAGCACCTCTTCGCCATGCAGAAACCTGGTGCTTCATCCTACTGAACCCACAATTTCTCCTAAAAGAGCTGTGGCTGCGATCCAGGCTCTAGTTGCTTTGTTGTTGGAGACATCCACGCTCATCCTGTCCCCTCCATTAACTGTCTGGCTGTGGGGCTGCCACTCCACTTTATCCCACAGCTTTTACAGGCCCCCCCAGCAAAACGCCCCATTTCGTGAGGAAAGTCCTTCCTCAGGCCTCTCATCTACCAATGCACAAAGGTGACCACAGAGGATTTTGGCACCCCTCCTTGCCCGAAGCACTGGTTCTGGGGAAAGGCCACATGTCTTGGCTGAAGGAGATGGAGTCCCAGTTTCCACCAGCCAGGGTCAAGCCACTCTTCCTGATACTGCCAGCTGGGCATACTGGTTTGGCCAGGTTTTCCACATTCTTGCACCTATCACGGGTTCCCCTGGTGAAGTAGCGCTGCCTCTGCCCTGGGAAGTGAGTGGGAGGCAGTGTGGAGAGTTTGGGCTTCTCCTCAAAAAATCCCATGCCCACCCAGATGGTGGCACCCAGGACTTGGTGGTGCCTGAGGTGAATGGAGGTGCTGCTCCCGCCACTCATCGCAGCACGGTTCGGGGCACCGGCCTGGCTGAAAAACAACCTTGCACCCCCAAATTTTGCATGGCTTTACTGGCAATGAAACACAAACCCTTGGTTGCACCTACTCGCTGAATAAAAGCCGTGACAGATGATGCTGTAATCCAAATGTCACTGCAGCTGTAACCTTACACCGGGTCTCATGACTATTGTCGTATTTTTGGAGCTGCACTTCACCCGGAGATAAGGCTTCCTTCTGCAGCTCCCTTCCCACCAAGATTATTGCTGTGTGCCTGGTCTCCACCCTGGGACGCCCTGGGACATGGGATGGAGCAGCTCTCGTGCTGCTGGGCCTGGTGGGGTCCTCTCCCAGAAGTTGTTCTGCAGACAACAGTGTCCACAGTTGTTTTGAGTTATTTTAAAACCACTCAGCAGGTCGTTTTCTTTCTCTGTGCCACTGATGTAGAAAAGTTGAGCTCTTCTTTTCAGGTCTATATCGAGTTTAAAATATGCCTGAAGTTTAGGGAGAGCTCAGATGTGGTAAAATCGACCTGGGGAGGAGTTCTACCAAGTCAGTGAGGCCTTCTCTTAAGAAGATCTCTCTTAAGAAGTTATCGGATCGATAACAGTCAGCCATTCAGGTGGTTGCCTGATTTTTATTTATTTATTCTATAAAAGTTTTTGGTGGAAGACCTGGCCCTCTGTTAAGAGAAAGACACTTTCAGCTTGGTCGAGGGCAGATGAGGCCTCTGAGAGCCTCATCGGATGCCAGCAGTCGGTAGCGTGCGCAGGCCGGCCCCTTGGGCCGCAAACGGATTCCTCCCATTTGCTCGCAGAGCACTTTACATTATCCTGGTGTATTTTAAGGCCAGGTCAGCGTAAAGTGGCTTTTGTATTACCGAGTATCAGACCCAGCGATTTTATAACTCCACTTATTGCAATCCTCATAATCAGCTTGAAGGCTCTAATTAGCTGCAGCAATGACTCAGCCTTGTCGACAAACCTTGAAGGTGAAGGGCAACATGCTAGAGCTGCTCTCTTATTAGGGAAAGGCAGAGATATATCATGCCTTTTTTAGGGAAGAGCCAAGCAGTTAAAAAGTTTACCCTGTCCCAGGTTTCACTGGCGATGTGCTGACTGCATCCTATTTATTTTTTTTTTAAGCCATCCGATGTGTTCAGAAGCCAGATCTGCCTCTATTCTCACCTGATCAGAAGTCTCCCTAAATCAGCTTTAAAAGATCCAATTGCCAAGTGGTGCAGCTTCCCAGGTGCCACCTGTTTGACCTCAGTAGAAGGTGAACAGCAGAAAGGAGGAAGTTCTTGAATACAAAAAGGGTCATGCAAGTACTACACAGGAATGTGCATGTTGGGAGAGGCCCAGGGAAAGGATGAGAAGCTGATAAAAGTAAAGCAAAGTCCGCGAGGTGTGGGATCCTTGCACATACTTGCAGCTCCTCGCCACCTGCGACCGGCTGATGAGGTAAGGTGTGACTGTGACATACACCTGCTGGAGCCGAGCCACCTTTGCATTGCCACCAGGCTGGAGGACAAGCTGGCACCAGGCTGGAGGGATGTGGTGAATGGCTGGTGGCATATGGAGGCAAAACCAGCACATCCTGTGGAAACACAGCATCTGCCAGTCTAACCTCTTGCATGGTCATGCCAGCTTTCTGACCTTGATTTTTTCAGTCTATTTTCCTTTAAGAGATAAATTTCCATTTTTTTTCCCTACTTTTTTTGCCCTGTGCTTCCCAGAGAAGCAGAATGGCACGCCCTGCCTTAACGCCCAGTGTGGCAATGCAAGTACAACAGACGGCAATGGTTGGGCTGGCTTGGTCGCCCTCGCTGCCCGTACAGAGCGCCTCCAGCTGCTGCCTGACCCAGCACCAGGTCACATCTGTGTGGCTCACAGCCACAGCAGTGCTGTCCCCTCACCGCTGACACAGGAACGTGGCCCAGCATGTTCACCACAGCAGTACATCAACTTTTTGCTTTCCTTCTTGGAGGCTTCCAGCTGGCAAAACCCTCTGTTTGCTGTTCCTAAGGAGTCGGTTTCCAGGGTTTTCACTGAAAGCTGCAGGATTTGGCTTCTGCATGCAGTCTGCGTTCAGGGAATGCTTTGAGCTCCTCCACCAACTAGACCGAAACTTCTGCCAAAGCCTCTTCACTGAAGCAGAGAACCTCACATTGCCCTTGATAAGCCTGTAAAACATCTCTGACTATTTCTGGATTTCTCCAGAAAAGTTGTGTAGCAGTTATGTTTCACCACATAATAGAAACTGTAAAAATGAAAAGTGCTTTCAGACAGATCAGGTGAGGTTGAGGTGGGATGACTGGCTTTGAAGGACCCACTTTGGTATGATCAGGACCCAACTGCAGAATAACAAATGCTATTGCTGATGATGCTGATGGAGCAAAACACAGCTCAGAGCACACCACATTATACATTCCCAGTAACAAGTACAGCCCAAGGCAGCTGCGAGGAACCTGGAGATGACCCTGGGTGTCCTTTCTTTCAGCAGCTTTAGCTGTCTCGCTGCCAGGTGCTGAGGTGGTGGTTCAGGCTGCCCACTGGCCCCATATTGCCCAGCAGTCACACGCTCGGAGGCCTGCTTTTCAATCCTCCCCTATATTTTTTTCCCTTGATAAGGGGCTTTTTGGGGCGAGTAAGACTTCTCCTGGGCTTGTTGTGTGCCTGCCCTAGTAGCTGCACAACCTGCACTGAGGATTTTAGGAGCCCCCGTACTAATAACACTGCACCAGGAATGGAAAGATTTTGCATCATGTTTGTGACCTTTCATTCCCAGATTTGGGCCATGGTGATGTGGCTGGCTTTGGAGAGGCTGCTGGCTGTGCTTTCAGCAGCCTTCCTGGGGTCTGCTGTGACAGAGGAGGCAGGGATGGACCCGCCCGAGAGAGGCTCCCCTGCCATGGAGGATGAGGAGTGGAGCACAGACCTAATTTGCGCCTGGCTGGGTTTTAGCATCTCTTACTCACGCACTATGTTAGGCAGCAAATCACTTGGGAGTGCTGCAGAAAACCGAAACATATGTGCACCGGGACTGTCCGCCTCTGCAGAAGAAAACATTGCTGTGCGGGAAATTGTTGAGTAATGGGGAAAATATGCCACTGCTCCTCTCCAAGCCTCCTCCCAGGACATGACACCTCTCAGCAAATGGGGTGCTGACGCAGCCCCCTCCCTTGCTGCCCAGAAAAGCATGGAAAGGACTCACAAGCTTTGGAGTCTCTATTTCTGGTCACAAAAAGGAAGATCCCTTCTCTTGGGAGATACTGTGATACCTTCTCAAGAAGGTTCAAGGTGCAAAACCATGGGTCGCTCTCACCCACTTTTGCTGGAGATCTCCTGTATGGCTTTGGTGGGGAGAAGAGCCCCGCTCTGTGATATAGGGTTGCTTGCTGGTCTCATTGCAGTCTTCTCCTCCCCTCGTACAGCCACCACCTGGCTCCAGAGGAGGGACCACTGTGGCCCTCAGGACCTCACCAAAAGTGTGGGCAATCCAACAGTTAAGCCTCTCCTTGAAAAACTGCCAAAACAGTAAATGTGATTTGTATTCCACAGACAGATTTAGAATCCAACAGCAAAGGAATGGCTCTGGGACAATTTGTGTTGCCACCAGCAAAGCCCGAGCAATGGTAACATGTCATTAAAATGAATTTGAGACTCCGCGTTTGGCACCAAAAGGAGATACAGGGGAAGTTGCATGTGTCACTACATGTACTGTGAGCACTAGAAATAAATTGTTTTCTGGCATTTCATTTAGCTTCTTTGTGAATATTTAGTACTGTAAAGAAAACTAAAAGCCAGGGTTCCAGCTGAAGCCTTTTGTTCCTCTGTAACTAAGAAAGGGAAGAAAACATGGCATTAATTAAGAGGATTTACTAAGTGGTCTTCCTAGTGAAACAAGCTTGTTTCAGCTGAGATGAAGCATGTGTGAGCAGGGAAGTCTGGTGTGGGGCAGAAGAGAACCAAAAGGATGAAACCCGCCATGTTCCCTCAGAGAATGGGGAAAGGAGCGGTGCAGGCTTTGTGGGGAGTTACTGTGCTGGGGAAAAACACAGTGCAGTTTCCAACCACAAAAATTGTGAAGACAGAAATGGAAACGACACATGTTGCGGTGGTTTTGGGGGTTCTGGGAGGCTCACCTGGAGATCACAAACTTGGCTGAAACTCTGAGACACAGAAGAGAAGAGAAACATGCTCCTTCGTAGCAATAAAGATACAATCTTCTCCTTTCTGCTACAGACTTCAACGTGCCCCAAATGAGCAGAACTAAAACCAAAAGCACTAAGTCAATGATGACAAACCCTTCACTTGAAATGGCTTAGCAGCTGACACTTCTTGACTTACTCCTACATCTCCTGAAATATAAGCACCCAAAGGGACAGCAGGGACACAGGGACCAAATATCTCTTGCAGGTTTCTCCTAACCGTGAGAGGCAGCAGGTCGAAGGGGCAGGACATCCTCAGTGAGCTTGGGCTCCAGGTTTGTTGAGGCCATCCTGGCTTTTGTTCCAGCAAGAGTCTGCCAAATCTCACTGGGGATGCCTCATTCCTCTGCTATGAAATTGCTGCAGAACAACCTCACACAGACAGCATTCACATCGCATGTTACATCTACCAGAAGAAGGCATGGTGTGGCACTGGGCTGTTGGGAAGCCCCATGTTGATGGTGAAGCTTTGGGAAGCAGCAGCAGCTTTGGTTATGGCTCTTTGTTGGATCTTTCTCACCCTCTCACAGTGACACTATTCAAAAGCAACCAGTGGGTCCAGTGGCGTGTCCCAGTTTCTCAGGTGGCTCCCCAAGGACCGAGGACACGGCACAGGGCACATGACATGGATCAACTGGGAGAGGTCGCAGCTCCAGAGGCCTCCACCAGCCTCTGTTCTCCTGCAGACCTATGACTCATGAAGAAAAACCCACAGTCTACTGGTGGAGAAACCAGAGAACTGATAATCCTTTAATCTTGTTCTTAACCAGTTTGTGTGCTTTCTCACTGCCAGGTTCACCATGCTCCAATGCATGCCTTGTCTTTCTGCAGGTACATTTAGTTTCTAATTACTTGCCAGTCAAATGTCTACTCAAGCTCTGCTTGGCCAGGTGGAGCACGAGAGGCCTGAGCAACCCTCTCCTCCTCACCTCTGGTGGTCTGTCAGCTACCAAAATCCTCCTGAGATGATTAACCAGACCCACAGGAGGAGTCACCACCCGGACTAGATCTTCAACCACCAAACGGGCCCGTGGTTTGTCAGGTCAGCACAGAAACCTCTGTAATGAAGCGATGCCAACATTTGGTGGCATCTTTGTGCCTCAGTAGGATCACTATGAGACTACCTTGGCTTTGGGGGCCTTTGGTGGCCTCAGCTGGCCTGGGAGTGCAGTTATCTCACTCCATGGGGCCTCTTTCTACTGCTGAAAGATCCTTCAAGGGATGGGAGCTAGAAACTTGGCCACAAGCAGCGTGACCCTGATTCCTCAGTGCTCCACAGCCACTCCATGGCAACTTGAGAGATCATTAACAACTTTCCTCCCCCTCCCAACCAATTTTTTTTGTTGTTATTTCATTTTGTTTTGCCTTTTTTCTTGTTTCTTAGCTACCCTTCAAAGGAGAACAAGCCCCCTTTTCCAACCCTCCCCTTGAGCCTTGTGTTGCACTGATCAAGTTGGATGTCTTCTCTGCTGTTCAATGGCTGTGGGGAAGTGGTTAGGTCTTCATAAAAATGGCATTGGGTGGTTCTTCGTTAGATGAACGTTGTGCCTTGCAGGCAAGTCTGCGATGATAAGGCTCATCAGATTTTGGATGCGCTCGTGTTGGCCCACAGGGGTCATGCCCAGCCTCGAGTGCTGTGAGCCCAACCTGGTGGGCACACAGATGTTTAGGTGGGCACGCAGACACATAGGTGGGCACACAGATATGTAGGTGGACACAAAGACATTTAGGTGGGCAGACACGTATTGGGGAAATGGAGCCCATTTCAAGCAAGCAGCAAAATGGGGAATGCTCTGACCCCATGACAAGCTTGTTCCCTCCCATCTTCCACAGCTTGGCTTCAAGCATTGAAAGGAGAAGCTGTATGCCAAGAATTTTAAAGGCTGTGTCCAGCAGAGCGAGCCAACACCTGATTTGCCCTTAATTATAGCAGTGAGAACGGGGCAGGGGACAAATGGGAAAGGGTAAGGAGCAGGCGATGACGAGGACAGGACTGGCCTGTCATGTGCCAGAGGCCATGCCTCAGCCAGCACCACACAAGCTGCTTGTGTGCCTGCGTGCCGCTGGGCAGTGTGAAGGGAGCACAGGGGGAGTGGGATAAAAGCAGTCACCAAATTACACCAGAGCTTTTGTCGAGCCCCTATTCGTGTGTGACATGGGAGCAGCTCAGGGGGTCCCCACGACCACCTCCAGAGCTGTTTCTGTGAGGGGACATGGGTGCCTCGAGCTGCTGGCAGGGGGCCTTGTGTTGGTATGAAAAATGGAGAAAAAGTGTGTTCATAGAAAACCTAACAAGAGGGGGGCGCAGAAAGCCTGCGCTTTCTGTGCAAACCGGAGCAGGTGAGCGGAGTGATGCGTTTGCTTGATTCACACAGTTCCCTAGGAATAAAAAAAAAGTAATACTACTACTACTAATAAAATAATAATTTAAAAATCTGTATTTGGGCAGCGGGGGGGGGGGGGGGGGAGCATTAGGGGGTGATGGGGACCCCTCAGCCCCACGCTGCATCTCTATTGATTAGAGTCCAGCAGCACCGAGTTGAGGCAGAGGAGCGCAGCCCCGCCTTCCCCCTCAAAACTGGCCAAAATCGGGGTTTCCCCCCCAAAAAAACCTTCCCCCCCCCTTCCCGCGCATGCTCGCCCCCGCGGGGCCCGCCGGGAAGACCCCGCCCCCTCCCCTCGCTCCCCCCGCCCCCCACCGCGCCGCAGCGCCCAGGTGGGTCCGGCGGGGCCGCGGCCATGGCGGCCGCTCGCGCCGGGGGGGGGGCGGGGCCGGCCGCGCGCCGAGCGCCCGCTCCTGAGGAGAGGGAAAATGGCGGGGGGGCGGGAAGGGGGGGGGGGTAGGGGGGGGAAGGGAAAATGGCGGCGCGGGGGGCTCGGCCGTGCCCTGCCGACCCGGCCCGTCCGGGAGCGGGGAGGAGCCCAGCCGGGAGCCCCGCGGAGGCGGGAGGCTCGGCCCGGGGGAGGGTTAGGGGAAAGGGGTGGTGAATGCCGGCGCGCTGCGGGTCCGCCTCTGCCACTGATGAAATTTAAATTGCTCGGGGCTCGCACCGGGCTGCGCCGGGCTCGGGAGGCTGCTCCCGGAGGGGACGGGGCCGCTGTCTTCTTCCCTCCCTCCCTCCCGGCCGGGTGCGGCTCCCTTGGGCTCGCCTCTGTTTTCCCTGCGCTCGCCTTTACCGAGGAGCGAAGATGTCGTTCGCCAAAGGTAGGCTGGCTCCTCCGCTGCAGGGACCTCGCTCAGTGCCCGCTTGGTTTTATTTCAGTTATTTTGCTCTTACTCTGTGCCGTCTCGTTTTCTCTTCCAGCAGCAGGCTGCGCAGCGTGCCAGGCTTTCCCCCGGCAGGTGACGGGGCCTCGCCGGTGCCCGTCCCGCTCTGACCTCCGTGGACGTGTCCGTGGATGTGGACGTGTCTGTCTCCTCTGCTGTGCAGCGGGCCGATGGCCCCTCGTCACGGCAGACACATGCAGGAGACTTCCCCCCATTACCTCTCCCCATCTGCCCAAGTTTTAGGAGGTCTGAGTGTGTTTCGGCATTTGCAGGTCCCCACCGTATGCTCCGGCACGCTGCCTCGCTCCCTGTGAACGTATCGCCTGTCTTGAGTTGGGAATCCTGCGTTGGGAAACGGGGAACCGGCCCGCAAGGGGTCATTTCAGGAAGAAAAATTACTTTGGTGCATTGCCGTGGCACTTCTCCCTCTCCCTCCCTTCCTTTCTGGTATTCCTAATGGTGCATGTGTGGTTTTCTGTTGCGGATTTCATGCCTGTAGGTTTTTTTAGTATAAATCCATGCAGGCCTATCACTGCCTGTAGAAAAAAGAGTGGGCAATAGTAGGTCTTTTGCTATGTGAACTTGGGTCCTGCACAAATCCAAGAGCTTTTGCAGGCTCTGGGAAATCAGTTGCTCGCCCAGTGGATGTCCAGGACTGTGCAGCACTTGCTGTGTAAGTGCAGTGACAGTTTGTAAACGTCCTGTGACAGCTGGGTGAAACGCACAGCGCTGGTTGGGGGAAGTGGTGAAGTCACGCTGCTCACCTGGTGTCCTGAAAGTTGTCGAGACAAGCCCCTTCTTGCTGTGAAACGAGTGACAAAAATAGGCTCTGAAGCCTTCTTTTTAAGCGGAATTGGTTTATCTCAGCCTTCTGCTGGAGGTAGCCATCTTGCAGGCAAGTGGTACTATGTTAACCTATGTAAAGATCAAAACCAGTTCTTAAAATATTGCCAGGGTTTTGACAACACTAGAAGCTTTTTTAAAAAAGTACTTTTGCTAGACTGATAGCATCAAAACACGTTGCTGATGTCAGGTGATATTTTTAGCATGAGGATCAGCCTCTAGACTCAGAAATCGCGCTGTGTCTGAGCGGTAATGTCGCAACCCTTGGTGTATGCAGCTGGTGAGGACAGCGTCCCAGGTTGCAAACTTCTGAGTTAGCTCAGGGTAACATGCTTCTCTGTGGTGGGGAAAGGAGATAGTGGCTAGGTTTCGCTTCATGTATGCTTCAGTGCCATGTATGTTGACAAATTTTGCCTGTAGTGATAGGGAGAAAGAAGTTTGCAAATGCTAATTGGGTGTGTTGAGTTCTCAAAAATCAAGCAAGGTAATAGTTATTAGTTTTGTGTTGGGCAGTGTGGGCATCTGTGAGATTTTTATCCCTGTCAAGGATAAAAATTGCCTTGAACTTTCCAGCGGAGTCGGTGGAAGTTAAGGCGTTCACTCTGTACCCTCAGCCCCGAGTTCAAGGATAGAGCATTTAAAGTTCAGCTGCGTGTTTCAACTTACGGGCCAACCTTCCGGATTTTTATGCAAGTAGTCTGGCTCAGAGGAAATAGAAATAATTTTCTGGTGTAGCTCTTTCAGTGTGCTTACTTGGATTGCAGTGCTAATTACAATTCTCAACCCTCAGCCCAAAAGATCCCTACATTTTCACGAGAGGACTTCTTGCTTAGCTTGTCCCGTGACTCCTTCCTGTGCCGTGACCCCATACGCTATGTACTAAGGCAGTGAGTTCTCTTCTGAGTGAGTTAACGAGTTCTTAGGGCAATAAAACTGAGCTTTGTGTGTTCCCCCTTTTAATGTAAAATAAAAGGAGGGATGACAGAAAGGAAATATGCTGCTGTTCTGTTCATGTGCAGTTGGGGAAGTCTGTCCCTTATTTTATTTCCGATGGTTCATGAAGATCTCCTTTTTAGTAACTTGATCTGATTTATCGTATATTGTTTTTTCCCAAATGTCAGTTATAAAATCGTGCATCATAAACCTAAGAATAGTGTGCTCTTTACCATAGTTCACGGTGTGAGGACAGTGGCAGGCTAACAGGGAGATAAGAGCAATGTAGAAATAAAGGTGGGGACAGTAGGGTTTGAGTGAAACTCTCCACCGGTGACTTGATTAAAGGTCTTTCTGTATGACTTGACGGAGCATTTTCTGGTGAAGGCATTAAAAGAAGTTGTCCTGGGTGGTCGTTTTTTTTTTGAAAACCCAGTGTTTTCTGGAGCCTCAACTATCTCATCACATGTTTCTGTTCTGCACTCATTCCTGTGTGGGCCCATCCCTTGTGAGTTTTCCACTGCCATATCCTACCCCTTGCTTCCTTCAGATGGGAGTTGAAGAATAGTGATCCTGTAAAAGTGAGCTTCAGCTGAAATCTGAGGCAGTGGTTGCAATGTAGCTTGGAAGAGGCATTTCTTTTTAAAGGTAATTTGGAAGCTTAGGGCAGCGTGTCCCCTGGGAAGTCTCTTCCTGCAGTTATCCAGCACCCCTGCCTCCCATCTGGTTTTACAGAGGTGCAATAACTACTTTTCATTACAGCATTAGGAAATTCGCCTTGCCTGTAGGAAATAACTGCCTTTAGAAATGCAGTCGCACTGGCTTTTCTACATCATTGCCATTACGGCGAAGAGGGAAATAAACGTTAACTCGGGCTGTTAAATTTAACAGCAGCTCACGCTAAAGGACAGCGGCTGTCCTCCTGCCATCGGTAGGCTGGAGTACATAAATACCAGCTTCTCCCAAAACCCTGGAGGGATTTCCCTTAGGCAAGAAATCTCAGCAGGAAGGCTGGTGCTGAGCTCCTCGACATTGGGACCCTCATGGCTGTTGGGTACAGCACTGAAATTCTTACCCCTGCGCAACAGATCCCTCCCTGCACCCATAATACTTGGGTCAGAAGTGTGTTTTTGTAGATTCCAGCTGTGCCAGCTCTGTCATTCCTCTTTCCCCCAAATGATACCAGTATGGGCAGCGCCAGCAACGCTCTCCCTGGGCACCCACGTCCAGGTGGGCTGGGTGAGGCCAGGCGGTTGTGGTGGTTGCCAAATGGTGGCCACAAGGCTGCGGGGTGGTGGCTCTGGGTGCGGATGAGGCGTGGGCCATTGGGCTGCTGCTCCACACGCCTTCATCATTTGCTCATTAAGCCTTGGAGAATGTTATAAAAAAAAAAAGAAAGGAAAAGAACTAGGACGTTATCACATGTTTACTTTTACTATGCCTTATTCTTTTGGTTTGCTTCTGATATTGCTTGATCTCCAAATGCTCTTTTTATCTGGGAGATACACGTCTTTTGGCCAATGCTGCGAGCCAACAGGATCTTCCTGCTTACATGGCAGCCCAGGATGGTTGTTTGCTGGCTCTTCCTTAACAAATGACAGCCTCTGTTGAATACTTGGTATTTGCAGAGTTTCTGCTGGGCTGTATTGCATCATATCGGGAGGTTCACATGTTTTACAGGCTGATGAGCTGCAAGAAATGGTTGCTGCTGTTGCTGTAACCCCAGCCCTGTGTTACAACTCCTTGTAGGGAGGATTACGAACAAACGTCTGAAAGTGTCTTGTAGCTGTTGTTGCCCTGGAAGTTTAAACACTGTTTCCATGTGCATCAACTCAAAATGAGGGAATGAAAGCTCAGCACTTGCAGCAGTTCTGCACAAAAGTATTCAGGTGGTATAGATCTTACGTTTCTGTAGGAGGAAGTACTTTCAGCGAAGAGCTCTAGTGTTTTTACGTATTTCACCTGGAAAGATAAGCGTAAGATGCTTCCAACTATTACTTGTTTTTACTACCAAGTGAAGCACAAGATTAAAAAAGGAACTTATTGTTAATTGTACTATTCATCTTGTGCTGGCATTTCCCCTGTGTTACACCATGGCGTGTGCACTGCAGCACTTGCCTCTCTTTTTTTTTTTTTTTTTTCTTTCCCTACCTGCAAAACAGTGCAGTCAGGAAAATGGCTTCTGTGGGCTTCAAAGCAAGGGCTTGACACTGTGACCGAGTCTGAGGCTGCAGAGTGTTTTGCTTAAAAATACAATAAAAGCCATAATGAAAATGAACTGCCCCTGGCTTTCCTAGGCGTTCTCGATAGAATAGCCTTTTAATGCATGTCCCAGATAAGAAAACTTTAAACACGGCTGTCACTTCTAACTATTTCCTGGCACTATCACTCAGTTCATTTGCAAAGTTTCCTCCTGCCCCTTTTTTGTACTAGTATTCAGGGTGTTTCTAAAATTCCAGCTATATTTGGCAATACATCACTCTCTGTGTTATAGAGAAGCGATTACTCAAGGGATTTGGCAGAAATTAAATTAACTGAGGTCTTTAGAGAACATACTCGGAATGTCTTTTGGGAAGTCACTCACTTCACATGCTTTCTTCTGGAAAATAAAGTCGAGCTATCTTTCATTTCTTTCTGTGAGATGCTTTGGCTATGGACTTCACTGCATGGACCGTTTGTGTATTTACTCTTTCGCATCTATGGAGCTTATCACTTTCAGAAGCAAAACAAATGCTGAAGTGATGGACGGACTATTTTTCCAGGTTGCTTAGTAACTGAAGGGCATGCTGTAGTGTGAAAATACTCATACGATAAAGTAAGGGAATATTTACTGGAACAAACGGAAGATTGTGTGAAAATGCACAGCATAAATAATTAAAACATGTTTTTATTTGCTTCTGTGAACAGAAGGATGCCCTTGATCACAATGTTCTGCATAAAATATTTTTTTTTAGTGAATGGCTTTTTTGCGTTTTTACTTGCTAAAGGATGTTGATGTGGTAGGACACGAACGCTTTAGCTGCCTAGCAAAAAAAAAAAAAAGTGTACTGCTGTGGATTTTGAACATTTCTTGTGACGGATCATTGATCTTCTGGAACTTTTTAGAGTTTTGAGAGAAGGTTGGCTGTTTTTTGCCCCCACTTTAAGATCTGTTCTCCAAGTTACTAGGAGCAAAAACTCGAGGTTCCTGGAGTGCTTGCACAGTAATAAAACAAGACTGGATTACACGATTTTTTTCCCCTAAGAAATCTGAAAGCTGTCTACAGTCTAAATAAACTAGTTTTCTTTTTTTTTCCCTTTAACCTTTTTTTTTTTTTTCTTTTAATTTAAGATTTCAGCAAAGCCATGTCTCAGGCTGGCCCCTCACAATTTCAGGAAGTCATTCGACAAGAGCTGGAGTATTCAATGAAGGTAGAACTTGATAAGATACTTGCAACCGCACCTTCAAATGAGCTGGAGGTAAGAAGTATGATGTGAATGCAACCCAAAGCCTGAGAAGTTAGAGGCAGGAAACTGAAGCAAATTTTATACAAGGGGACAAATCACAGAATAATGCTATCCTTATTTTTAAGGT
The DNA here is from genome assembly GCF_013377495.2 of Cygnus atratus. NCBI lineage: Eukaryota > Metazoa > Chordata > Aves > Anseriformes > Anatidae > Cygnus > Cygnus atratus. The sequence continues at coordinate 109,584,743 of NC_066364.1, forward strand.
GTGCTCTAGTCATGTGTGGAAGAGTAGCCTGGATACAGTGTCAGTAGGAGACTTTCAGTTGCATACAAACTGCACGGCAGAGTTATTACAAAGTGTTTAATCATCTTTAGTTATTAAAGGTTCTATATAATCTGTAATGGATTACAGAAAGAGAGGGTAAAGCTGTTACTGTAAAGATTTGGCCGAATTCTTATGGTTGTAGTTTTGAATAAAGACTTGCCTTTTAGGTATACAAGGCTTTGGATGTCTTTGTCGTTTTTCTTTATTTTTGTCGTCCCGTTCCCCCCCCCCCCCCCAATCTCGATTTTTACTGAAAATGAGCTTTTGGCACCTTTTGGAATTTTGAATTTTAGCATGTCTGTACTTCACGAGCTGACAAACTTGCTCTTGTGAATGTGTTGTATATCAAATTTGTAAAAATGCTTCCATGATAGAGTAGGTACACAATAAATACCAGTATTAATTAACATTATTTCTTCTCTGTAGCACACCAAAAATGACCTGGAAGGATTTAAGAAGTTATTTCATAGATTCCTACAAGAAAAGGGACCATCTGTGGACTGGGGGAAGATTCAAAGACCACCAGAAGATTCTGTAAGTTGCAATGAAGACAGTCAGTAGGGGACATAAAACTATATACCATGGAATAGGTATAATTGCCACAGTTCTGCAAAATCACATAGGACAACACTTTGGGCTCTAGCTGAGAAGTAATAATTTACAGACATATGCTGTGTGTGTTCCTGAACATCAGGTCCTGCTTAACATATGCATCAAGTTCTGCAGTGTTATTTTGTTAGCTGTTCTCTGAGCAGGGGAGCAAAGTGGGACAGATGCCATCTTACCATTTGGTACCTTCTCTGGAGTGACTGGTAACTTTTGTTAGAGGGGAAGTAGGTAGGACTCTTGTTGTTCCCCTTTCCTTCCTGCCAATGACAGAAGGTCGCGCATCTCAGTTGAGACTGTTTCCAACAATCCATTCTGCTAAATAATTTGAAAGGGACATACGGCAAGTGGGCTGGGTTATATAGCTCACTTAGCAACTTCTGTAATCTACAGCAGCTCTGTAAAAGTGAGGAATCTGAAACTTGTAGTTGACTGAGGGTTTTTGAGCATCATTTTCTAATGCCATCTCTGGTGTTGTAACTTATAACCTGCTACTTGAGATGTTGCTGAAAAAGCACTAAACATTTTTTTCAGCAGTATTTTATACTGAAATAAACAATTCCTATTAAACTTAACCTCATTTGGTTGATTCATCTGCAGCCCGGGGCTGTCCTTTGACTCTTGTATAACTAACGGTGTAGCTGTGCTACGAATTCTTGCTTTTCCCAACGTCATAATCTTGGCATATCCTGAGACTTCTGTGCCCTTACACATTTGTGGTCTCTCTTAGCCTCTGTGGTGATTCAATCAAGGCTCTGTTTGCAACTGAAAGACAGGCTGGCCAGTTACTTCCAGAACAGATACAGCGCCGCTTTCTAAAGCGTTGATGAATGATGCTGTTTTAGAGCAAGTATAGGGCTTTTTCCAAGGTTGAGTGTTTTCTTTTAACTTCAAAAACATGTGATGTCTGTCTCTTCTATACTGTAACACTGAATGAACTGTTGCTTTGGGGAGAAAAATCCACCTTGAAGGAAGAGGCCAAGGTGAGGAGTTCTAGATAACATTTTATAAGGAAGCCTGCAGAAAAGGGGGCTGCTTTCAGACTGGAGAGGGGTGAGGCTCTAAGGGAGTGATAACTCTTTTGAATATGTAAAAGGGTAGCTGCAACAATCAGTGAACGGAATAAGCTGTTCTCTGTGTCAAGATAAGGCCTGGGATTAAATTACAGTAATTTGATGCAAGTGAATAGGCTGCTTTGTGGAGAGGGAGAGCTATTGTCTGTCCATTTTTAAAGTTTTGCACGCTTTCAGCAGGAAGAAAAAATCAAATTCTGTAAGGGACTGAAAATTACTGGGCAGGACGTCGGGAGCAAACATCAAACAAGAGGCATGAGACAACACTGAAATAGGTTGTTGGAGATTCCCACGCAAGGCAAGCTGTTTAAAAAGATGGTCTAACTTAAGGTCAAAAAAGGCTGAAAGGAGGGCAAGTTTAGAGATGGTATCTCTCTTCTTCCTTCTAGCCTGTGCTGGCTCATCCTCATCTGTTTCCCTTAGCTAGGAAGCAACTTCAGATCAAAAACGGGAAAAAAAGATGCACCGTCCTGTTGCTTTGGTTCAGGTGAGATGTGTGCATGTTCTTAGATGAAATTGTGCTTCCTAGCATGAACTCCAAATCACATGGACTCACAGAAGATGTCACAGAAGAAAGATAGGGAAAAATACCCTCAAACAAATTTCCTTCCCATCCCCCCCCAACTGTAAGGGTTTCATTTCCCTGTCCTACTCAAAACCTTCTTATATTTATTCCAGGTCCACCACCTCTATAATATATGTCATGTTGGGACTGTGGAAAGTGAAAGGTGTCCTACATGAAAGTGTTTTCAGGTGACCTGCAGAGAAACGTCTTCCAAATTATTCCTTGCTGAGGGATATGACTTGTGGAATTATTCGATAAATCTTGATTTCTTTACGGCCAGAACTATCAATCTTACTAGTAGATGAGAACAATAGGAACTTTTAAAAGGGATGAAGAATGATAACTTTTAGAAGGGCTTCAGAATCAAGTCTGCAGTACTAACTTCTTTGGAACAGGTATCCGTGAAATATATGCAGATTGAGTGCTTTTATTCAGCTCTCCTGGAGTTTTCATCCCCTAGCTATAAAAACTTACAGTGTCTCTCCTCCTGGTCCTGTGAGAACAGCACAGAGAATGTTACAGGCAAGACTCTTTTGGAAAGCTGGTTGGTAATCCTGTAGCTGATATATAATCTCCAATTTTGATGATATCATTTTATGAGGTGGGGGTGTGGGTGGCAGTGGGGTTCACAGCTGCTTTTGAGAATCTTGTGCTACAAGTAGCATGGTCTAGAAAGGAAAGACTTACAGTCCCCAGAGTGAGTTGATTTGCCTGTGATTTTTCTGGGGAATTGGCTTGCTGCTTGATCTGTCCAAAGTATCAAGAATTCTGGCATGTGTAATCTTCAACTGTCAGCTAGTGAAGCTCAAAGTATATGTTTAGGTATATAGGTGCATGTGTGTATGTATACACACATACACTTATATATAATATATCTATATACATACAGGTGTACATGCACATGTGGCTGTATGTATAAGCACGCAAAAACATGCCAAAGATTTTAACAGCTTAGAGTTAATGAATAGTTCACTGCATTTTTAGGCTTTGGCTTTTAGTTTTCTATTTTGCATAAGGTACTTCTGAGTTTCAGGTTCAGTGGGAAAGGTGTTCCAGGCTTTTGTGCAACGCTGTGCTGCACAGGAGAAGAATTCCTGATCAGACTTCCATGGGTCACTTAATGTTTTATCCATGGTACTTGTTCTTTAAATGCGGTTTTCTGTTCTTTTCTGAAGCATCTGCTGACAAGTAAAGACTCCTTTCAGTAAACTGAAATGTAATTGTGTTGTAATGTTCCCCCCTTTTTCCCTGCAATGGGAGATTTTATTCCTGAACTCCATGTTTTAGTGCAGCAACTAATACTGATGGGCAAGCAAGTAGGCTCCAGACGAAGATAATGCAAGATTGAACCCATTTCACGCTATATTGGTAAACTTCTGACTTGTTTTTTCCTTCCAGATGCTCTCCTTCTATATGTCCAAAGGCTTACAGTGATAGCTGGCATAGTTAGGACCCATTACTGTTACAGTCTTCAGAGAAGAAAGTGCACTTAGAGTGCTGGTTAACGAGGAGGAGACGAGGTAAAGAATGTGGACACGGCAAGTGTAATTTAATCTTGTTGATGTAGATTGCAGTGATCTGTTTGTTTGACTTGGAAGCAGTAGCAAAGTCATGGTGGGAGGCCTCTGAGGGAACAGCAGTGAACAAGTTAACCTCAGAGCAGCAATGTAAAACCTCATCAGTGAGCTAAAGAGAGCATCCAAAGCAATCTGAGTGTGAAAGGAGCATGTCAATTATTATGATTATTTTTTTTACCCAGTGCTTGGATTCTTGTCTACAGCTTGTGTTGTCATCTCAAAGAACTATATCATGAAGGAAAAGAAAAAAAAGGCATGCTTTTAATCAAAAGTCAAATGTCTTCCTCATCCCCAAATCTGGAAGCAGGTTTTAAGGGTTCATTCAGTGCTATTTCCATTTAAACCGTCCTTTGGTGCTGAGTAAATATTAGCTTGTTTTTCTGTAGCTACATATTGACTAATATGGGTGTATTCCTTTCCAGTCTACCCGTGATGATGGCCCAGATGCTCATTTTGTCTCTCTGGCAAACTGTTCCAAACATCCTTGCAGTAGGAGTATACTTCTGAAATCAGTTAGTCACACTCCCAATGTTGCCTCATACAGACTGTTCCAAAAATCACTTCTGTGACATTGTGTGCAAAACCAAATGAAGCTAGATGTTATCGTAGCAGAATCCCTGGCCACAATTTCGAGACATGTCTCAAATGACTAACACTGTAGTCATGCGTCTGTAAGCCCTGTCATTCCTGCCCATTTTTGTTCCTGAAGTATTTCCCTATCAGCACTCGCTTGTCAAGTCCAGTGTTCCAAACCCTTAGAGCAATAAGTGATTTTTATTACTGTGGAGCACTTTCTGCTCTTGTGTATACGCTTAGAGGTGACGAGGCAGTTCCTCTGCATATTAGAGCCTACGTGTGGCTGGAACAGCTAAGTGGTAGCACCGACACCTAGCAGGCCTGATGCTGCAGGGATCCTGCTGGAATTTGAATTCCCAACGTTTGTTGTTCTCTGAATTAAAGACCCTTCAAGATCCAGAGCTTCGTTGCCAAGTTGTCATTTCCAATACCTGTGCCAAAAGGAACTGAAATATTTAGCAAGGCTGAGTTACATATTTTATGTTGGAGCTGATGCAACTGCAGATGAAGTACATGCTTGACAGAGGCCTGGGTGGAACTGTTAACTGCATCAGGATCGGGTTTTTACTCTGAGCTTTCTGCTTAAGCTCACTTCAGACACGATAGTGAAGACATAAAAGGGGGAGTTGGAACTTCAGCAAAGGCAAATAATTTTGAGGCAGTCTGGCCCTGAACTGAGCGGCAGACTTTCTTCTTTTTGGAGAGCTGTATTGGGCATGATGCAAGAAGAATGTAGTAAGACTTTAAAGGTGAAATCATATTTTTGGCTTTTCAGACAGCATCTGAATGCTGTGGGTGTGACTCATGTCCCACCCACTAAATGTTTAAATCCCCTGGCAGCCTAATAAGGGGTGGTATTGACCTTGGAGTAGACAGGAGGTAGTGGCAGGGAGTGAGGATCTAGCTGCATTTCTCTTCTGAATGGTGCCCAGCGCCAAGTATAAATCTCTAGATTCTGTTCGTAGTGAATTGTTCTTTAAGCTTTCTGATGCACCTTCAGCACATTAAATTTGGGGTTTATAACCTATTTGTTAATGAGAAAAACAGTTGCTTTTAATGATGTCTACCCAGCCTGAACACAACCTCTGTTGACAAAACACAGCAAGATTCTACTTTTTGTATGCTTCTGTTCCTGAGAAATTCTAGAAGCGTTGGAATGAAGTTCCCACCTATGTTCTCCATGAAGTGGCAATATGGTGTGTATTTTTGGGAGCAGTCTCACAGTCACAGCATGTGGCTACCCTGGCCCTTGAGTAACTGATTTCAATATTGACCTTTGGAAGGCAAGGGTCTGTAGGTACAAAAGTGTAGGGCTCAGTGTAGTTACAGATTTAAAAAAGAACAACAATAACAACAAAAAAACACTTTCATAGTTTGGGCAACAGTCTTTTTAGATAAGAACTGAGAGATTGCCTGCATATTTGCTAATTCTTCTGAGTGGGCACTTGGAATTGGATATCTGTTGTCAATTCCTGCATTCGTGACCCATTCTGCTGTATCAGCTGTCCCTGCCTTTCTGACAAATCTATGCTTGTAACCTTCAGGATGTTTTATCTTCTATAGTTTGTTCAGATGCATCCTGCACCGCTGGAATGCTGTATCCATGTCCTGCCTCTTCCATTTGTTCTACATGTTCCCTTTTGGAAGTATAGCAGAATAAATGGAGTGTGGATAGAATAAACCGACTATGAACAGATGGTATTCCTGAACGGATGTGCAAGTGGAATAAAAGCAGGATTGCACTAGACCAAAAAGCTTCAGTTCTGTCTGATTTTTGCATATCAACATTCTGCAAAACCGCTTCTGTCAAAGATCCTTGCATAGTAGCTAGAAGATTGCTAATGGATTTTCTTGTGTGTAGTTTCCCGTGTAGTGGGAAGGAAAGGGTTGTGTGAGATGGAAAGGATTTTGTGTTCTCCTGCATGAAAATCCTTCTGCCTCAAGTTCACAGAGTGTGCCTCTGCTATTCTTGTCTAGCATGGCCGTAGCAGTGGTAAGTTAGAGCTTAAGGTCTTAAAGTAATTTATACTTTTATGAGAGGATGGCACGGCTGGTGAAAATGGTGATATTTCCAGTTGGAACTGGAATAGTGCACGTTATTTGTATCCTTCCTCTCTCCATCCTCCCATATCTTCCAGTTAGCAATGAATTTCCTGTGAAAAAGGTCCCATTTTGGTGAAGGTTCCTTTGAATTGTTCTAATCTCTGGGTCAGTAACGAGCAGGTGACCAGATCTGCCATGCAAACTCATTGCTGTGGCTCATCTCTAAGCTGTAGTTTTGCTCCAGGTGTTACTGGCTTTCGTGATGTTCCGCTTCTCCCCCTCCCACCTGCTTAGCTCCTAACAGCCTCAGAATACGCTCACCCAGTAAGTGTGTGTGGCTGTGTCATGTCAGTGCAGCAAGCATCCTGCTCTCAACTGGTGGAGGCATCTGTGGGAACAGGTAAAGTCTTTTCGTTTGCCACACAGCCCTGCCAGGGAATGCTGAACTCGTCGTGTGGAAAGTCTGGTGGGTGTTGTTTTAATAGATCGCTTCGTGATGGATACAGTCAGGGCTGCTGCCATCGCTTTGGGACGTGCTATTTCAGTTGTGTCGACATGCTCTGTTGTATGAACAGAGACATCCAGAGATGCTAAGGCATTGCTGAAGCAAGACCAGTCTAGCGTGTGCCTTCTTTTGGTTGCAGAGCTCTATGCTGATAACCAATTGCTGGAGCTCTTTTTGCCGCTGTCTTTGTGCAGCATTTTGCCTGGGTCAGTTGCCTCAGCTGTATGCAGCGCATGCCATGCAGGATCTCTGGGGTTGCTGATGATGAGCTCCATAAACATGTAGTGTTCAGTGATTATTTTCAGGTCAGCTGTAGCCAACTGGCAGTCCCTTGAGGCATGATTACATGAGTGATAAAGTTTTCACTTTTGTTGTGAAGATTGCTGTACAAGCTTCCCATTCAGTAGATGTCATAATCCAGCCTTTTTGCCCAACTAGCAAAGGTATGGTACATATAATCTCTTTTCCCCTTTCCTCATACCCTAAGTAGCTGACTTTCCTAGTCCTTATTTCCTAGTCTATGAAAACATCTCAGTGTTTTCAAGAGACTTTTCTCTGTTTCAGTGCGCCTGCGTGTGTATACCCAGCACATGTGTAAGTGATAAGCCATGTATGTCTATGTTCTGTTTATTTTCTTTTTTTTAAATATTAGTCTCCTGGTTTTCTTCATCTCACTTCCTGGAAGAAATGAGTCTCTCAGCTAAGTTATAAATAAAACAACTCTGCAGACTTGAAAGCTTTCTCTGTCTTAATTTAGCTGAATATTGCCAGTCATAAGTTTCCCGATGAAGGGCAGTAGTGTTCCTCTGTAACATAAAGTGCTTGTGTGGGCAATCTGAGATGGTCCTATACGAGTCTGTTCGATGTGGGTTATTAGGAAGTGGCTTTGAAATGATGTTTGTCTGGGTTGCCACGGCTTTCCCGACTTAGTAACCTTCCCATCCTGGTATTCTTTGGACATTCGAGGTTTATGCATGTGGCAGAGGCCAGGACAGATGCAAGTGACAAGTATCAGTAGCTTTGTAACCCTTGGGTTGTGTGAATACAGCTCAGGGCTACGGAGAACAATTTTCCCTTGCAGAGGAGGAAGGACAGTATTTGAGAATGTCTGGAGATCTGTAGGCTCCTGCCACACATGGGTAGGTCCGGTTTCTCGTTTGACAGCTTGTCTCCCTTAGGAACCTGCTGCAGTGGATCTGACTTCCCCTCTTGTCCCCCACCACTTTTGGTGTGGGGGAATAGAGAGTAAAAGTCCCGTTGAAACAGTGCAACCATTGCTGCCTTGGGCCTGCTTCCATTCCTTCTTTACCCTTCTAGCAATCAGGAGACATCAGGACTCATGTGTGGTGCATCTTTGATGCAGAGAACGTGCTACTGAAAAAACAATTTGACAGCTACCAGTTTGTTTCCAGACACTTTCCCTGTGTAATATTATAGTTTCATGCAAGTGTACGTGTTCTTGTTTATTTACCGAAATTACAAAGTACAGATAGACTTTTTTTTGAAATAGTTTGTGGGTTTTTTAGACTTTGAATTTCTGCATAAAAAAGAAAAACAAAAAAAAGCATAGTTGTATTCAGATCATTTACCTGTTGGACTCTTTTTTTTTTTTTTTTTTTTTTTTAATCGAATGAAACCCACTTTAAACAAGGAAATGGTAAGACTAAGATCGACCTCTGTGCTAAAGGAGCACTGAGACTAACCTGTGGAGGTTATAATATGTTAAAGTCTTATTTCCAGTTTCCTATAAAAACAAAGATCGCTTCCTAAGCCTCCAGACAAACAAACTCATTCTGTAGACCTCACAGGATGGCTGAGCTCCTGACTTGACAGGCACAAACCCAAATTTAAAAACAAACAAACAAAAAAACACAACAGACCATTAAGAGTGTGTTCCCCAGGGCACGGTATTGCGGCGCAGGCTTGGTGTGGGCAGGCTCCCTTCTGGGGAGGCCACGCATGCATTTGGGCTGCACTGTGATGGGGCTTTCATCCCGGGGCTCTGAGTCACAGCTGAAGTGCTCTGGAGCTGCGTTTGGCTGCTCCCAATTTTGCTTATCCTGGGTTATCCATCTCTTAAGCCTTTGCTGAAGTTGGACTGTGGAGATGCTTCCAAAATCCTGCTGTTAAATTTAAAATGCAAAGGGGAATGTTTTGATAAGGCTTAGTGGTCTTACACTGATGTACCGGTGCTTTATTTCCTGGTATTTCAGGTCTTTTACCCTTCTGCCCTGGGTCTCCATTCATTTCTAGCTGCCACCCTTATCTTCCACCTTCCTCCCTCTTATCAGCCTCTGCTGTCTCTTTCCTTACTTATTTCAACCTTCTGTCATCTTGGGATGATGCAACTGAGCATAATTTATAACCTGGAGGCAGCAAGCTGCGCCACGCTTTGGGGTGGGAATAGGCTGCAGCTAGCTAGCACGTAGGGGAGGGCATGGGCAGTGTGGTTGGCCGGGGAGAGAAAAAAGCAAGCCAAAACGGGTGAGTATTTCCCTTCTGGTAACAGCCTCTTTTACCCTGCCTGTGTTTCTTGGAGTAATACATGGCACGTAAACTGGACAGTGTGTGACTAACTGTGAAGATGTGGTTGTGATTGGAATGGTAGTTTAATTTCTTGATGTTGCAAGATACCAAATCTTTTTATTTTTTATTTTTTTTTATTTTTTGTGTAAAATGAACTCTGTCACACCCTTACATGAGAAAGCTGGAATGGAAAGGCTTACCTTATTGCTTCCCAAGTGGTCAGACTAAAGTATCTTTCGTTTGCGTTTTTGATTTATAAAAGGAGCTTGCATAAATTATTCATAACAAATTGTGAAGTTACCACTTTAAGCCATGTATTTAAAAACTGTCAGACTTCTTAAGTAAGGGATTTTGGAGACCTGTTTTAAGCCAGCTGGTTGACAAGGAAGGAGTCCTTTATTAATCCTTTGTTCAAGGCAGCAGAAATCCAGAGCAATCGTTTTAGTTTAATATTCCTTTTTATGGGGGTTACTTTAGACATGCATTTTTGTTTAAGTGCTGTGTTTGATTTCATGATTTTACGATACAGAATCAATATGAGAAACTGGCTGTCAAATTGCTGGGACCCCTTGAACCCTTGTTTGAAAACTGTCTCTCTTAGGTGTGTGAATCAAATTGTGGTGCCATAGGTACGTTTCTAGGGATCAGAGTTCTGGTTATCCTGAAGTTAGTGTTGGACTTAGTGTCTGGTCTGACAAACCACCCCTCCCTTGTCTTTTATTGATGCATATAGATTTTTCTGACAAACCTGTGTGCTTATTAATGACAAAAAGGCATATTATTTCTACAGTTATCACTCCTTTCGGATTAAATGGAAAATAGCATGTCAACATCACCTTCTTTGTTTAATCAGCTAATTTCTTCTGCTAAGGAGAACTTGGATATTAGCAGACGACTGCAGCAGTGGTTGTGTTCCTTCTTGCTGCCTGAGCCACGGTAACGCTGTTTACCTTCTAGTTGGCTTGCTGGGAGAGTGAAATAAAACCTGTCGAACTACCATGTCTCTTACTGTGACTTAACTAGAAAATGAAGGTTTAAATGTGTATGATTTTCCTTTTCATTCTTAATTTTGCAAGCAAAATCACATTTATTTTGAATGCAGTGATAACTGTAGCACTCGGGATAGTTTGTGCATTACTCATAAGGCTCCTTGCCTTACCCATGAGGCTGTCTCAAGGGTTTTTGGCATAGGGAACCTCTGTCGCTTTGAAGCATGGAGAAGTACAGTTAAGCCTGAACTTACATGTTGGCTTGGAATGCAAGAACTTGGTAAAGAGCGTGTAGATGGAAACATTCCTATCTTTCATGTGTTGGCTAGATCTTAGCATAGGGTCATGAGCGAGTCTGGATGTTACCTCTTTTCCTGGGAAGTGTGTAGGCTGGGGGTACTGAATTCCCAGTTTCTCCTGTGTTAGGAAACATTGAGAAGGGTCGCACCTGCCAGAAACAACCAGAAAAGTTCCTGCTAGTTGTGCAGAAAGTGGCTTTTAAAAATCACATTGAAGGAAAATAAGTGGTAAGCTTATTGGACAAACCTCTTGCTTTTAGTTATATTCATTTTGATGAGTGTATATCACAAAACTATTGAAACTTGTCTTGTTCTCCAGTAACACTGCCCACTGAGCCAAAAAAATAAGTCACAACATTGACATATGGTTTTCTATTCAACAGCTAGTGTGTTTCAACAAGGAACCCAGTGCTATTCTTGTAGATATTTAATCTGTTTTCGTATTAGCTAAAATATTTGAGTGAAGGAGTAGGGTTTTCAAGTCCAGTTAATGTCTTGCTTTTTTGGAGCACGTCTTCGGCATTGGGAAACATTTCTAGGTAGAATGTGTTTAAGCAGTTGCATCAAGATGTTCCTCCCGGGCCAGTTACCACTGTTTGAGTAATGAGAGTTTAGTTAGTCATTATGCTGCAGCTTGTGGAGTGATCTTATCTTTAAATATATACCATGAGCTTTCCAGATCATGCAGAAGGCAGAATTTCCCTAATGTGAGGGATCTGCTCTAATCTGCCATCTGTGGCCTGCTGGAATTGCACAAGTTTTCCTCCCAACCTCCCCACATCCGAGTAAGAAATTTGACTCTTGTTCCAGTGCAACGTGAATTTCCAAGGAAATTCGGGCCTGACTTGCCTGAAGCAGACACAGACTTCTGAAAACGACTTGGTATGTGTTTGTTTTCGGAAATCAGCTGTGCAATTTACAAATCCCTTATCAGAATTACAATCATTTTCTTGCTGCTAGAATACGTGCAGCACTGAAACACAAAGGCTTTTCTTCAAAAGGAAATCTCTATACGGGCAGGCTAAAAGATGATTGTATTGATTTTGCTGGCATGATACCTATCGTTGCACTACTACCTTTGTTTCCTTGACTTATGTGCTTTGGATTGGGGAGAAGCAATGCCTAATGGAAAGCATGCTGACTTTCATTACTAGTCTGATTTTGTTCTCTATCCCTAGCCCTAAACATAGCCCATACTCTGTTTTTAAACCTGTAGGATATAGCTATCAGCGAAGTAGAAGGCTTTCTGCAAGGTTTGAATGCATCCTGAAAATATCAGGATAAGAATTAGGAACTTTCTTTATTCCTTCCCATCTTCTATTTGGAGAGATGAATTATTATATTGGACTAGTAATTTGAATAAATATTACTTTAGACTGAGTCAAAGAACCAGCCTTTTGCCAAGAATGTAGTTTCTGAAAAACCTTAGTGCAATGTATCAAGAAAAATCTGCTGTGACTTTAGGTTGCTCAAGGAAGAAAAGTTATGTCCAGTGTGCGGAGCCTGCGCTCTTAAATCGCATCCTGACTGAAGGAGGACATCTTATGGGGAAGGGAGTTAGATGAGTCACAAAGAGACCCCTTCTTCTCCTGCAGGACAAGAGGAAGCTCGGGTAAAGCAGCATAACTGGGCTGACTTCTTCCGAACCCCTCTTCACCATCAAGTCAGCTCCCTGTATCTGGAAGGAGTAGACTGAGATGTGTCTGGATGAAGCTGATGGTGACTTGCAGAGTCTACGGAGCTTCTCTAGAGAATAGGTTATGGTGGGAACAGATCAGGTTATTTGTATTGTACCAAATCGGGTTGTTGTAGACTCATTTTGCAAATGTTCTGTAGTTTTCCTAAATCATATATGTGAATCTGGGTATTGTTACCAAATTTGAAGTTCTGAAAACTTTTAGGAGAAAGCACTTTCCTTACAAATACCTGACTTTCTGAAAAATTTGCTTCTTACAGATCCAACCCTATGAGAAGATAAAGGCTAGAGGGCTGCCTGATAACATTGCTTCCGTCTTGAACAAGCTGGTGGTCGTGAAACTTAATGGCGGCTTGGGCACAAGCATGGGTTGTAAAGGCCCCAAAAGCCTTATTGGGGTGCGGAACGAGAACACCTTCTTGGATCTGACCGTGCAGCAGATTGAGGTAACTTTCGATGTGCTTTGAATGTTGTTGTGGATGCTTCAAGGGAGCTGTGCACTTGAGACCTACTCTGAAATCACCTTCACGTAGAGCTGAAGTCCTTGCCAGTACAGAAACACTTTCCATTAGAAGTCTGATCTCAGTGAACACACAGCCCAGGAAGTGGTCATACTTCCCCTTTTTGGGCGAGGGGGAGTTTGGATCCAATTCTTGATTTACTTTGAGCTATGGTCACTGAGTGTGCTGGGTATCTGAGTTGTACTTTGGGGTAGAGCCTTCCCTTTCTACACAGGATGAAGCGAGGCATCCTGAGCTTCTGTATGAGCCTCGAGAGAGGTCACAGTGGAGGCCTGCCAAAAGAAAGAGGGAAAGGGGGCCTGGTCTCAGAGCTAGTGGTGAAGCAGAGAATTGCTTTGGAAAGAATGGGCACTAGTGATGTGTAGCACATGTGGATAGAGGGGACGGAGCAATCGGCGACTGAACTCTGTCCTCTCTACACATGTTAGCACAAGTGTAATTCAGCCTGTGCGCACCAACCGGAACAGTGGTGGTTGTGTCCAGCAACACAAGGGACCAAATTGTGGAGCTGGCCCGGCGTGGCTAACGCCTGGGCTTGCTTCCGACTCCTCCAGGTGCAGGTCTGAGTGTAGCTTTGTTCGTGTGCCTCAGAACAAAGCTCTTCACAGCAGCTCGGAGTTCCTTCTCAAATTAAAACCCTCATCATGGAAGTGATTGCTAGGATTTTCCTCGGAAGGAAGAAATGAAAGTAACAGCTGCTGGTGTTGGGAGAGGACGTTTCAGCTTATGTTTTTAATGCAGAATATTCCTCTTGCAGCAGGTATTTAAGATGGTCATTACAGTAGGAATTTGGGTGTGCTAGTTCCATAGTTTTTAGAACTCCAACCATTTTTTGCCTCGTGTTTTCTGTTGGGAGTGACTATCTCATGTATGCAGGAGAGTCCTATACATGACTTAAATTTATGTCCAACTAATGCAGTCCTAATCCTTCACTTTTGTGGGTGCTTCCTCAAAAGGGTTATTACGGTATTCTGACTCCCCTAGAGGTTAATGATCCCAAACATTCCCCAACAGACAAGAATGAGCTGGTGCACCAAGTTTTCAGTTCAATTAAAGAGTCTTTTCTGCATGTTCTTTCGGTGGAACACACTTGTTTTCTGTTGTTTTTTTTCTTTTTTTCCTTTCCTGTGCTGAAAATGCTCACGTGTGTTTTAGTTCAGTTTTAAAGATGCCCAAATAATTACCATTGCAACATTTCATCCCTTATGTCATCGTGATAATATTTTGTCTCATAGCCTGACAAAAAGGCTCAAAACTGCTTGCTGTGCAGAGAAGTTTTTGCAACCTTACCCTCACAGACTTGAATAATTTTGGGGAAAGCATGCCTTTTGTAATCAACAGTAGCCCAAAATTTAAAAGAATATTTTTGCAGTGTCATGCTCTTTAAATTTTGAATCTTGAAGCAGATTTAAAAACAAAGATTAATTATACATTAAGTAATGGGTCTTATCTTAAATACCTCACTGCTTATAAGGATTTGTTTTCCTTTACTTGCTTTATTGTATATTCTATTGGTGCAAGATTTTTTCTCTTTTATCTAATGGATAGATAAAGCAGACTGGAAATAATAAGTGTATTTCCTTTTTCCCCAAAATCTTAGGTGTCAGGAGTTAAAGCTAAAAATACATGCTGAATTTACCATTTCTTTCCTATCTCAGCACTTAAACAAAACCTACAACACTGACGTTCCTCTTGTTCTTATGAATTCCTTCAACACCGATGAGGACACAAAGAAAATCTTGCAGAAATACAGTCACAGCCGTGTGAAAATATATACCTTTAATCAAAGCAGGTATCAAAAAACTTTTCTACTTGAGGTGAAAGGAAATACTAGCTTGCATTTTCTCATATTCCAAGTAGTATGGTGTTTAGTTTGAGGTGGTAGTAGTATCTTCTTTACTTATGTTCAGTCTCATTTTTTGAAAGACTGAAATGTCAGGGGGTTAAGCAGAGTCAAAGGCAATGTATTAAAGAGGGATGCAGGGTGGGGACAGGCTACGGTTTCAGGAAATGGATGTAATGAAGTGCTGGATGCTGGCCACTTGGTTCCTGAATTCCCTTTTAGGGTGGATACCTGGACTCTGGAGGGAGACAGAATGTGGTTTCCTTATCAAGAGAAAACTTATCTAAAGTGGCTGATGGTGTTGGAGGTGTACTTAGCATGCTCTGAAGCCCTGGGTCAGAGGAATGCTGCTTTACTTCATGGTCTGAGAACTGTGGTTTTAAATCTGTGACTGAAAGATCGCATTCTGCAACTTCTCAGTGATAGCCGAGTATTTGGATGGTGCTTCCAGGGCAGAGTACTTACACTAACCTAGCAAGCATAGCGTCAAAAGCAGCATGAAAAAGCCCAGGTAGCTGCACCTGAACTAGTGCATTTTTGTTTTACTTTGTGCTAGTCTGACACTGGCAACAACTTAACAAAAATGTTGTCTTCCCAGGTATCCTAGAATTAATAAGGAAACTCTGCTGCCAATAGCCAAGGATGTATCTTACTCAGGAGAGAATACGGAGTGCTGGTATCCCCCAGGCCATGGAGACATCTACGCCAGTTTCTATAACTCCGGTCTGCTGGATAACCTTATTGGAGAGGGGAAGGAGTATATTTTTGTATCCAATATAGATAACTTGGGAGCCACTGTGGACCTTTACATTCTGAATCATCTTATGAACCCACCCAATGGAAAACGCTGTGAATTTGTCATGGAAGTCACAAACAAGACCAGGGCAGATGTGAAGGTAAATGCAAACAGTTGTGCAGCGTGTCTGAGTGCCCGCATGTTGGTGCAAATCTGTGCCTCTTGTCTCTTCTGTATGCATGAATTCAGACATACATTAAATCTTCTTATAGCTGTATTAGGCACCATTTAACACATCAGCTGTGATCTCATTTGAGATGCACAAAATCAGCGAGTTTATGAAGTTTTAATTCATGGAACAAATTGGATCTAGCTTCTGGGCAACAGCAGACAAGGACAGCCTGGAGTTGACAGATTACTGAAAACAAGTAATTTCTGCAGGCTGTAGGTCACAATCTCCTTACTTCTCCAAACTGTCACTTACACGTGGGAAAAGTTTGGGGATGGTAAAAGCACTGCACGGCTGGGATATACCGGTTGTATCACTACTGACTGAAACCTCTGTAAGCTCCTTGTGCAGTTGTGAATGTGTGCATTATGCAACACAGCTTTTTGGGGCTGCAAATCCCCTCCTGCCCCAGCTGCCTGACTTCGCACAAAGTCCAAGTTCGACAACGTATCATATTTAGGGCTCGTATCAAATATTCCTAGTGAGTAGTAATTTGTCATGTAACAGAACTTTACCTTTGCTCTTTTAAGTATGAGGATGGAGGGAACCTGGTTTTCCCCGCTAGTCGTTAGATATCAGGAAAGGTCTGACAGTCCTATAACACCACAGAAATGCACTGTAAAAATACAGGGCTTCATCCATGGAGAGTAAAGGTTGTCCAGGAAATGGTGCAGAGCTAAAAGACTTGATTTAAATTTTGCTCTGTAATCTAGCAAAGTGCTAGAAGATGATTTTTGACAAAAGCAGCACTTGCCGAAGACTCTCAACAACTTTCATTAACAGAAGTAACTGTTCTAGAGTGCTGAAACATGATCATTTAACAGTTCTGACTGTAATTTAAACACACTCTATAATTAGTAACCCAGTAGCTGAACAAGTAACATGTTTTCACTGAGGTTCAACTTTAAATGGCACCAAAGGGGTGCATGCATCTGGGGTGGTGGCTTCTCTGTTGGCTGCTCATGAACAGGACTTAAAACTTCTTCTTTTACCCCTGCAGGGTGGGACACTTACGCAATATGAAAACAAGCTGAGACTGGTGGAGATAGCTCAGGTCCCAAAAGCACATGTTGATGAATTCAAGTCTGTGTCAAAATTCAAAATATTCAACACGAACAATTTGTGGATTGCTCTGTCTGCAATTAAAAGGCTGCAAGAGAAAAATGCTATTGACATGGAGATCATTGTTAACCCAAAGGTAATCAGATAGGAAGCTTTTAGAGGAAATGGACTAAAAAAAAATTGTTTGTGTAATTAAACGAGGACTGCTGCCTTCAAAAAGGAGCCAGTCTGTTGGTAAATGCGGAACTCTGAATTAAGCTAGGCTCTAAAACTGAGTGCCTTTACCTGCTGGTTGTGCTTACGTGAGTTCTCTCTTTCAGACCCTGGATGGAGGTCTGAATGTTATCCAGTTGGAGACTGCAGTTGGTGCTGCTATTAAGAGCTTTGAGAACTCCCTGGGGATAAACGTACCTCGTAGTCGTTTTCTGCCTGTTAAGACCACGTCCGATCTCCTGCTTGTGATGTCTAACTTGTATAGCCTTAATGCTGGATCTTTAACAATGAGCGAGAAGCGAGAATTTCCGACAGTGCCTCTTGTCAAACTGGGAAGCTCTTTCACAAAGGTAAACAACTCCCATAATTACACTTCTATTTTATCTCATGGTATAAAAATACAGCCCATAGCAATAAATAAAAGTGAGATTTACTTTATCTACCTCTGCCCATCTTGCTTGCTTTTGCTCTTTGTAAAGAATTGTTAGGGTATTAGAATAATGACTGCTTAAGATGTATATGTACTGTTCTGTGCTCCTTCACCCTGTCAGTTAAGGAAAGGTGAAGGTGAGCTGGGTTGCATGCGGTCTTTAGAGCTCACCCAGCTTTGGGATATTGCCCTTACTGTCCCTTGGTTGTAGTCATCTCAGACAGAAATGACAATACAAATTTTGAAGTAGCAACGTTTATAGTTGTCAGACAGATTCCAGAAATACCTTTAAAAAGAGTTTTCAAGAAGCTCCAATGTTTTTCTTAGTCTACAAAGGGATTTAAAACAGTCTGTATTCTTTCTTCCCTTCAAAAGGTTCAAGACTACCTGCGGAGGTTTGAAAGTATTCCAGATATGCTGGAACTGGATCATCTCACAGTTTCAGGTGATGTTACGTTTGGGAAGAATGTTTCATTAAAGGTGAGTTTGCAAGCAGGATGCTCTTGCGTATACATGACTAATCTCTGCTACTCTGTAAGAAAACTGATCCTAAGTCATCAACTTCCACTGGAAGCATTCCTAAGAATTAAAAAACAACAGAAGAGTCTGCAACAAGGACTGCAGTAGTCAAATTTGAGCCAATATTGACCCTTCTGAATGAGCACAAGGTGTTACCAGAATAGGTGGCTTTTCTGTACAGTTCTAGCAAAAGCTGAGGCTTTTCTACAAGTACAGACCACTGAAAACACCACAGACCTGGTGACTCTGTGTTCAAAACAATGCTTGTGTCTTTGTACTTTACCAGGCACATACCACCTTGCTTCGCAGGCTGGCTTTACAGCCATAGGCCCATTCTCATCAATTTGGGGTTCTTGATTTATTAGTAAACATTGGAACTCAGCAATTTAGTTTCTATTTCAAATGCTTTCTTAGGATCTGTGGCACAGCACTTATGTATGTTTGCCTTATAGCCATAATGGTGAGCTGCATTACCAGCCAAGGCAGTAACATTCTTGCACATAAAAGCAAGCAGGCATGATAGGATCACATAAAGCAAGCATCTATCTTTACAAACAGGGTTGATAACTTAATCTGATGGTATCAACTATGCTGGTGTAATTACAATAGTTCCAATATTATTGCTTATTTTAAACCTTTGTGCAAAAAAAGTCTCTGTAGAAACAGTAATTCAGTTGAAGCACATGCAGGGTCTGGGTGTCACAGCTGCCCAACAACGCTGCTCTAACTGTTGACTTGGAATGAGCTATCCTACAGTAAAGTTTCTGACCACTTACTTTTGTCTCCGTGACTCCAGGGAACAGTTATCATCATTGCAAATCATGGCGACAGAATTGACATCCCCGCAGGAGCTGTACTAGAGAACAAAATCGTATCAGGCAATCTTCGGATCTTGGACCACTGAGTTGGTGGAAGGGCATGGCCGGTTCTGTAGGCTGCTGTGCTAAACCAGCCTCGTCATGGAAGAACCTTTTAAGCATTAGAAATAAGTACACAGAGGGCCTACGCTTTGTCATCTTCACAGTACCCTGCAGTATTAATTTAAAATTAATTTCTCTTGCTTATCTTTTTAAGCAGACACATAGCGCAATGGATGTGCGTAAGTAATGTTTCAGTCCTTAAAGAGATTCTGTAACTCAGTTAATATAACCTTGAAGTGCAATACTGTTTGTCTTGAGGTAAGATGGACAGATCTTCTTTGATAAGAAGTTAAGAGGCTTGCCTCTAACATTTAGTAGTTTTGAATTGCTTGTAACCGCAGAAATAAAGCTGTGAAGCAATACATGTGGGACATGGTTAGCTACTCATGCAACATTTTTTTTTAAATGAAGTGTAAATGGCAGACACAGTTGAAAAAAACCAAAAGTTTCGCTACTGCTAAATGGGCTGTTAAAAACCCTGTATCGTTCATGTGCTCACAACTCTCCCAACCTATAACCCTCTTTAAACCCCACAACTGACAGGTGGAATTCCTATCACGATTATACTGTACGTCACAATAATGGGGTAAGGCTGTCAATACCTCTGTTTCTGTATTGTGAGAGAGTGGGCATCGCTGATGTTCCAAACTCACCCAAAGAATCTAATACTTGAGAAAAATGCCTCAGTATCCAGACGTGGTGTTTGCTTTTCATATCCCATTTAAGACTGGATTACCCATTAGTATCTTTATCCTTGATCTGCCCTCTCTTTCAATAAATGGATTACATCACGTTGACTCTGTCCATGTTCATATTGTCACAGCCACATGTTAATTTATCTGCTCTTGACTCATTTCTAAATTTGTACAGGAATTGAAATCCCTGTCCTGATCACTATTGATTTCTTAATGTTTCTCTTGTATTTACATGCAGACAATTTATTTTATAAGCTTAGTATAACACTGGTATGTATCATTAAAGAAGTTGGTCTTTAAAAACAACTCTGATTTTATAGCTTTATTTTGACTGACAATTAGTGACATCTGTTATGCTAACAGATAAGCATGCCTGTCTGAAGAAACCATAGGCGCACACACACTGTAGACCATTCCATCATACATAATCATCACAGGGTTAGGCACTCAGACTATGCTTAGGTAAAGAGGTGTGAGGTGAAATACACAGGCACTTTTACTTAGTACTGGCAGCATCCAGTCTTAAAAGGTAGTATTTTAAAAAAAAAAAAAACACTTAAATTGATTTCAGTTGCACCTTCCTTAACGGTACAACCCTTTATAAGCAACCTAAAAACTTTAAAATGCCTCCCGGCCCATTTTCTGTGTCCTCTTCTGGCTCTATTTAGTGAAAAAACAGAAAACCCAGCACAGTACTTACCCTAGTGTAAGTGGCAATGCCTAGTCAGCGGTGGGGTAGCCACAGGAAGCCATCTGCACACCAGCCTTTTTACTACCTTCAGGTTCCACGAGAAGCCCGCTGTTATTTTGTCATTGCTAATGATTACAAGTTCACAAATCTATCCTCTAGTAATAGCTTCAGTGAACAGGCAGTTTATTAGAAAATCGTATCTTCAGGTGGCAGTTTAGAGCCCAGCTGTGAGAAATACCCTGAAACAGGACTGCTTCCTAACAAATCTGAATCCTATATGCAAGCAATCAAAAGACATTTATTTATATAAAGTTCTGTAAAAAAATAAATTTTAGAACAGCATAGTTTCATAGAGAAAAACATTTTCTACAGAGTTCCAACTGCAAGATTCTTATATTGTACCATCATTAAATAAGGTGGGACACCATGTGAATTTCATTGCACTAGAAGAAATGCAAAGCATCTTTTTAATATAAAGATATACAGAGCATTCTAGACAACTACAGCTGTGTTACAGCTATGTGTTCTTTTGGATTTGGTCCAAAGAAACCTGAGTCTGTTTCCAGAGAGAATGAAAAACATTGCACAGACAGCTGATCACTTGTTTCTTGCTGAAGGACACTGAAAAGATCACTCCCTGCAGCTCACTCTGAGTCTAGTTTCCCCGACTATCAATAGTGTCCTTTCTTGGCCTCTGTTCTTAAGTATTCACCTCACAGTCGTCACACTTCTTAGAAGAAAGTCGGTCTGTTGTCAGAGCCAAGTGACTGCTCCCAGTGGATTATCACCTCTTCTGCTCCCAAATTTCAGCCATGTTTAGGTCTAAGTTGTTAAGGCCTTTCAGCGCTTGAAGGTTTCCAGTGTAAAAAGCTACATCTGACGTAACCAGTCTGCATTGAAACATACAGTAAGATTAGCATCTGAATGTATCAAATCTAGCTCAAATATTTAGAAAAACCACCAGAGGTTATTTATGAATCAAACAATTACAATGATGCATGTTCAAATACTACGACCAGATTAGGTATGATAAACATCAGTCCAAAACTCAATGCGATGGAGGTTTTTCTTACGATGGTGATAGTATGCAACCTGTGATTCCTGCTAGATGTAAAACTAGTTATTAGGGAAGGGAGATAAAATTCAGCAGGAATTAGGCACCCAAAACTTCTATCCTCTTGCTGTAATCCCAGGCTTATCTTGACTTAAAATTCTGATTCCATCACAAGTTAGAATACTAATTATCGCAATATTAGCTTCTGTATTCTGAAAGATTAATAGAAAAGCAACCAAACAGCTATACTGAGTGTTTACAACACTTACATCCAGAGTTAAAATCCATTACACTGTTGAAACGTATCATGGGATCACACAAACATGACCACAGTGTTTCTGGTTAGGAAAGAGCAAGATGTAGGAGTAAAAGCTGTATTTTCACAGTTGAAAGATAACCAAGATTCAGAGATCTGGATTTTTACTATTGTTACAGAAATGAGCAGTTTAAATATGGGATGAGAAACAGAAAAACGTGATAAAAACTAGGTCAGTAAAGACTGCTGGAACAGCAGCAAGTGAAATTCAGTGTTTGATATTTTCCTTCTCAAAAGGCCCCAACTACATATTTGGAGAGATATGTGCTCTAAGGGAAGTAACTGCTGCCATAAAAGAAGCAGGCTTGGGGCATCGCTGCTTCTAGCTGGAGGTGAGGAACCCTTCTGACAGGGAGGATGACTCTGCTGGGAAACAGCACTGCTAAAGGGATCCTTTTAGGCCCTCCAACTACAGGCATCAACCAAAACCAAAAGCAGCAGCACGCAGACAGCACAGCACGGTTCAGGACTATGCAAGAAGCCCAAGATCAAACACTCCACAAAGCACCCTGAGTGCTCGAGTTTGGGCTGTGCAGCCTCGCTCTATTCAGTAAACTTGCTGGCTTACGTATCTCTGTTATCTGTACCTACACTGCAAGTACAGAAAATCATTTCACATAGGCTCACATAGAGGACAAAGATGAATAAAGTTAAGCAGGACAAGAAAGAATAAACTGGGACAGGAACAAAACTCTACTTCCTTCCAGCAACATTTAAGAACATTTATAAAACTTCCTTCTCTGGCTTCTTCAACCTAAGACAAGGCTTTCTTGCAGGTGGGTAGGCTGACTGAATTCCACCCCTGCTTCGCTGCAAATAAGGGTCATTAAGAAGCCTTTTGTTTCAGGGCACAATCTGACTTAAAACAGAGACTGAGCCACAAGAGGCTGCACGCTTTCTCCTGAGATGACCGGGCACCGTCAGCACCCAGCCCGTGAGAAGTGCCGCTGACCAGTTATGGCGAGGGAAGGTTGTACTGGGACAGGAAGGGGCAATGCGCTCACAGAGCTTATCTCTAGTTCAAATCTCTACTTCTGACACAAAAACAATTGCTGTGTAGAAGCTACCCGACGCACAGATGAAATGCCACGTTTTCTTATTTTACTCTGCTAGCACCATGAGTCATCATCCACATTTTAACACCGCTTCAAGGATCACACAATTCTTGCAAATTAAAATGTGGCTACTGCTGTCACACTGAAGGGGAAAAAGCAATTCACAAACTGAAGAGCCCTACCGAAGTCTCACAGCAGGCCTCCAGTAAGACAATGCCCAACTCCCCAGGCGATTAGCAAGCTGATTGCGTTCTGACAGTTACTATGGGAAGGCACAAGTGGCGTCCCTTATCGTAAGAAGGCTCCAAACAAATCCTTAGACATGGGAGTGTGGCTGCATTCTGCTTTCCAAAATTCTTGCAGAGAACAATGTCCGCCCATTTAAATTAAGCAGTAAAAGAAGTGCTCAAACTCACCCATTCTGAGGTCCTCCGTCATTGACTACATTTAGGTGGGCCAGCTGCCTCTTCAGATGAAGTTTGTAGCTTGCATTAATTCTTAAAAACAACATCTAGAAGAAACCAAAGAACCAGGATAAGGAACCATCCCCATGCTTGCATCATTGCCTACAGAGAAGAAATACGTTGCAAATATCTAAAACCATGCTAACCTTCTGTTTTATTCATGCAATTCTTGTTATTTTCCCTTCTGCCTCCTAGTCCTGCTAGCCAGGCACAATGTATAACCTACAGAACAGTATACACCTGCCTTATCTGTTACATGTTGCACTTAGAGACACATTGTTTTAAACACGATCTTTTTCTTCCCTGTTGTCTGGATCATCTGGCAACTTGTATTCAGGCTAGAAGACAACGTATCTTTTTCCTGGACTATAACCACTTACAGTCTTTTTTCCATGAGGAAGTACAAAAACAGTTTGAAGGAAACATTTAATTTAGTGTAAAAAGAGAACCTACAACTCAGCACATTCAGTGACTATCAGCCCTTCCTAGCCTTAGATTTACAACTCTGCAGCAGATTCAACTGCAGCAAAATACTGAAAAAACACATGTGGTACAATTTGGCCACAAAATACATTTAGGGACCTTCAGAACCCACTGTGTTTGAGCAGTGTTACAGAAGAATTCCCCAAAAGGGCTGTCTTTGAACGCTGAAGTGGTGCGATTTGCATAGAATTTCAGCACTAATGTCTGATTTGAAGATCCACCTCTCTAGACACAAAACTGCAGCTCCAAATGCTGGAACCAGTTAATTTTGTATGTCTCATTGTTCTTGCTGCACATTCAAATGTTTATTTCAGTTCAGACCAAGCTGTCTGCGTGACTGCTGCCAACCCCTCTCATGTGTGGGTTTTGCAAAAACTTGGTTTTTCCCCCCCTTTCACAGATAAAGCAGAAGTCTCTCTGTTACAGAGTGAATGTGCGTTTGCAAAGGAGGTGTTACATGAATCTCAAAAATAACATTCACCTGAGTTTGTTCCTCTGGTAGGAGATCATATATAGCTTCGTGCATCTTTGCCATTTGCTTGCAGATATTCCTGAAGCATGCTGAAGGAACAGGAGCTTTCACTTCATACTGGAAATAAAAACAAAACCAGTTACTCCCTTCTGCCCCGGTTAAATGGTTCACACAGGAGAGTTTCCATTGGCCATCTGAAGCCCCGCATTGCTGCTAACGGTATCATGGACCAAGGCTCATTTAGCACACCACAAATGAAAGCAGTCACTGGACACGATCTGTTGCTCTTCACCCAAGGACTAACATCATACAATCTTTTATCACTTCCTGCTTTATAAACAGTCACATTCAAAGCAGTATGAAAGCTGAGAATTTCCCAACTTCATCTGCTCATCTTTGTTAGTTTTAATTGCTTCTCCTCGCTTATTTTTGTTGGTTTCCATTACCCTATGAATTACAGATGCAGACAGAATGATCACTGCAACGGCTGAAGAGATGCACGCAATGTGCCCTGCTAGCTGGCCCACTCCACTCTTCTTTGGATTTATATTCTCACCAGAATCCCTGACAGAAACGATTATACCTCTGAAGAACATGCCCCCCGGAACTTCACCACAGGAAACTGCTTCTCTAAGATTACATGCATACAAATTTCAGAAGAAACAAGGGAAGAAAAGCATAAAACAGAAGGTGCTGAAAACTCAGTGTGGGCCAAGAAGCTAATAAAAACTGCTGCAGAAATATCTGGGAAAGCAAAGTAGGAAACTTCTTTTCTCTAACAGTGACTGAGCTCTGAGAAATTAGGCATGGAAACCACCAGAAGGCGAGTGATTTGCTACAAAGAGAAAACTCTTACGTCCCCACCCTGGAAAGGGAAGATCTGACTGTGATCTTCATTTTTCCAGGTACTTCCATCCCAGCACCAGCAGAGAAGCCAGCTGCTCTTCGTCTCCTGGTGGATAGGCTGTGCTAGCACAGGCCTGGGTTAAACACCCGCGGGTTTCCCTCCCTAAGGAGGGCAATACTTCCCCACGCAGGCTTGAACAACTCAGCGCAAGAGCTGACTCATTATAACTAATAATTTACCAGCACATAGGAGGAGATGCTTGCTCATATACTAGCCTGAATTGTGAAAGAGCAAAGCTTGCCTAAGTGGGGGAGAAAAAAGAAATGGGGAGTTTTGGGAAAGTCTTTAAGGAAAAGCCAAACCAATAACTAACAGGAGAAGTAGCAGAAAGGTAGTACTTAGTGCTCCAGGAGCCCTGCTCCCTGTGTGGGACAACCGCAGAGCACCCTGGACTGTACCTCAAGACACGAGAGTTAGGCAACAAACGATTTACAATTTACCAGCGTGGTGTAAAGCCAGAGGGAACTGGCAAGCTGCAGCTAAGGCTCTTGCATGACTACAGACAAACTCCTCATGATGGCAGGGAAAAAGCAACAGCACCAGAAAGAAACATGAGCTCCAGCCCTGCACGTAGCTGGCCATTTTTATCTCCCGCTAAGGTCAACAGCGTGTAACACCACGAGGGATCAGACAAAAATTCACTGCTCTTTCCAGTCACAAGACAGCAAGCTGCAAGAGAAGCAAAGAACTCCACCTGTTTTGTTGTTTTTTTTTTTTTTTCCGTGAACATTTATCCCTTTCTAAAAACCTATGCCTTTTAAAACTGTTAATTATAGCTGTTACACATCCCTGTTCTCGCTTTACGCCTGTGCCAAAGCCACCAGAGGGATGCCGGGAGCTGGCTGCGCACCGGTACAGCTCCCCGCAGAGCACCCGGCCTCGTGGCGGTGGGGTGGCAGAGCACAGCTCCTGCTCTGCAGGGCTTGGGAAGGCAGAAATAAGTTGTCTGCGCTGCCCAAGTACCAGGCCAGTGTCCTACCTACTGGACTAAACCATTTCTTCTGTACAAAGCAGCGCGGTTTCCAGGCTGTGCAATTTATTTGGTTTTAAACCACACCGGATGCGGCACTGCCATGAAACTCGCTTCCTCATTCAGATGTACGCACATAAAAGCAGATGAGCACTTTATCCACAAGCTACTGAAGTATCTGGACCCTCACAAAAACCCATACAACAAAGCTACTGAGATGCCTGTTTGCAAATTTCCCATGTTTTTATGTTCTGCACTGCCTTCAGTGCCAGGACTTTATTATTGCAGGAACAAGAAGAGCCAAATTATGGGATATGTTAGGAAGGGAGGCAAATCAACACATGGCCTCCTTTTCTGTACTCTGTGGGTTGCATTCGTATGAGCCAGGCACTCTCGCTCAAGCCTTTAGGACCTTTAAAAATCAGGAATATTCTCAGTTTGTATCTCATGCCAGCTCACAAGAGGTGAACAGGCTGCAAAGATGGAAGGACGGTAAGGGATAAATGCTCACTAACTAAAATCAAGAACAAAAAGTGTGCTAATGATCTGCTGTGAGCTAACTTGTTTAGTATCAACAACCAACATTCTTGCATTTGTCTTTTATTTTCACGAGGAGTAACAAAAAAGTGATCAAAAAACCATGTTACTGCACAGAACTGCTATTTATAAACATCAGTAAAGGGCATAAACATGTTTTTAAAATGTAAACACAACAGAGAAAAAATGTTCATTTAAATGTTTTGGATTTTTTCCCTACATTTAGGTAACACTATGGCTAAAAGAAACACATGAAAAGAAAAAACACAGCACAGAATAAACAACAAACAATAAAATAATAGAAAGAGCAAGGAAGACAGAAATTCTGCCTGTTACAGCTGCCCCACTGCAATGAAGCCCCCAGCACACCAACCCGTGCCACATCACGGAGATGCTGCGATTCTCATAAGCTGCCACAAGGAAGAGGTTGGCCGAGGTCAATCAATCAAATCTGATGCTGAAGGATTAATCTTTTTCTCTCATGAAAGAGCTTTTTTTTTTTTTTTTTTTTGTAAGAGCATAAGAGCCAAAGCAAAGCACTAGGCTTTAAACGCTCACATACTTTACCCATCAGATTAGTGAGCCCAACAGGCCTGTCCTGGGGCAGAGTCTCTTCCGTAACCCCAAGGAGTGCAACGTTCTCTGCCTCTAGGTGAGTCAGTGACTGGATCCTGCCCAGGGCCAACCTGTTCAGCTGACAGGCACTCATAAAACATTAAGAGAACTTAATGGCACAGCTATCAGCTCTGCTACGCAGCAGGAACTACTAAGCACAGACTTCTAGTCCCCAGGCTTGCAGCCCTATCAATGAGCAGATCCTTCCCCTCAGAAAACCGTTCCTCCTCAACATTTTTTGTTGTCTCCTCAGCTGCAGGAAATTACGCGCACAGAGGCACCATCTGGATGAGCAGGAAAGGGGAACCAGCTCTTTAGGACAGGCAAGAGGCAGCAGCAACATAACTGCAGACAAGCTGTCAGGGATAAAACTGCCCAAGGCAGGAGAGCGCTTCAGCTCCTGAACACCAGAGCATCCACGCCAGCCAATGTCCATTACTGATGAAGTAAACCAACAATTTTTTGGGGGTGAAGACGAATGACACCCATGTGGCAAGTGTTAAGACAAAATAAATTCCCAAGTACTGCACAGAACTTTCTGTATACACGGTTTAAAGACATTCAAACGACTCCCGATGAGGAAAGTTTAAGACTTCATTTGAAACATCTAGGCTGTATGCAGTCAGACCTCCACCTGCAATTTAGAGTGTGTATAATTATTTCTTAAATCATTACCTTGGATAATAGTTTGTCAAATAAGCTATCCATTATGGCAACAAGCTTTGCTGAAATTTCAGCTATGTGGTCGTGATAATCCTGTAATGAAAGAAAGCAGGTTTTATTTATTATCTAATGACATTCGTATTTTTCAGAGCACAACTGAAAAGCAGAACTTCCAGTTTAATTAGGAAATGCCAAAAGAATTACCTTTGTTATGTGGTCAAAATGCCTGAGCATGCTAAACTGCTTCGGCTGCAGTCGAGCTTCAAAATGAGCCCTGATAATAGGAATGTAGTGTACGATTAGCTGTAGGCAGCGTGAAGAAAGGGCTGCAAATCCAGAAGCGAGAGAGGAAAAGAAAAACAACAATTATTACACAAGAAGAGTCATTTGGTATAGACTGTCTCCTGTAACATGAATGAGATAGACCTAATGCAATTTAATATGCTTTAAAACAAACAAACAAGGTAGGAGGTAAGCACTTTTTTCCACTGAAGACCCCACCCAGTGGAGACGCCAGACGAGTACCTGGCCATTCACACCCAGATTCTGTAAGATATGGGATAAGGGACTAATTTTACAAGAGGCTTTAAGTGTCTGCTTGACATTTTGAGCCCTGAGCACATGCAGACATCAGAGAGACCTCACAAGACCTGACTCATCAGCTACCTAACCTCGGCAGCCACATTCTCAAGGCACCAACATTTCTCCCCCGACAGATGTACACAAACACGCTGCCCTGCCAGTGCCGAGCTGCCCAGAGCCAGCTCCTGCCTGTGGTGCCGGCAGGATTCCCAAACCCGAGCTTCTCCTGAGCCAGCAGCAGGACATGTGGTGGTGCCAGCTTGATCACCAAGCCTTCTGGAGCAAAGTCCTGAATGCGGCTTCTCTCTGCTCACTTGTGTCTGCTGCAACACCATGGCCAGAAGCCTCTCAGACCACCCTCAAGGTAATTTCTTTTTAAAAATTAAATGCAGTTTGGTAATCAGTACACCCTGAAACATGGGAACTGGAAGCTCAAACACCTGCTCTAACCCGCCACCAAAGGCTCTTAATTTCAGTTTAAAACTGGGTGGTCTGAAGTACCACGTCAGGCTGTTCTGCAGCATGGAAGCGTACACCTAGTTCTCCCTGCAAAGGGCAGATAAAGCAGTCCAGGCAGCAGGAAACTCTGCACTGTCAATTCAGCTAAATAGCTGCACACTTCAAATGAGAAATTCTAAAGCCCAAAGCAGAGTTTGGATTCAGCACACAGACACAGAGCCCTAATTTACCTGACTGCACTGAGACATTCGACCACATAAAGACTAATTGTTTGATTCAGAGCCACCCACAGAAATCATTCTGCACATTACTGACATGCGATTATAACCCACAGGAGCTGCATTTGGACACTGCGTTACAAAACACAGCACCACAGGGCAGATGGGACAGCACAGCTCAGCAAAACACACAGGGAGACTGGCGTTTGGCTGGATTCCTCTACCTACATACCTCCAGTCTCAAGACTGAAACACTGAGCAGCTCCCAAGCATGCCAAAGTCACCACTGAAAAAATAACTACGCCTTCCCACAGGCAGAACGTTTTCATGGAAAAACTTACTAACCTGTTTATTTCCTTCTCACAACAGAGCAAAGCTTTGTATTTGCGAAGTAATGTGGCAGACAGCAAAGGAATTTGATGGATTTTAGTGCACCCCTTGAACAGACAACTCATTAGCCTTTATGTGTTTTACCTTTTAACAAGGAAGGTTTTATCACTGTCTGTGCTCTACACACAGCACCACAACACAAGCACAGCTTATCCTAAATGTTCAGTGGTTAGTTTTTTTGTTTGTTTTTTAAACAGACAGGAATACAAGATTTGACACTTCAAATACAGAAATCCATACCTAGATTTTTTGTAGTGATGGTTTTCAAGCCAACAACTTGCAACGCGCCAGCTCCAAGCACCAGTTGGCAGCTTCTAGAGTTGAAATACTACAAGACAAAAAAAAAAAGAAAGATAATGAAAAGGTATGCTGACTCTGTACGAAGAACACACAACCACAGTTTAGAAATACTATCATTAGAATTGTGCAAGGTTAAACAGATAATTACAAAATAAACAATGCCACTACCAGGGTTTCACATACTCATACTACAGAGGAGTCCATGACTATTAACGAGTAAGACAAAAGGAATTTTTTTTTTTTTAAGCTAATTTCAGCAGTCGCTGGCCTGTAGTATTTTTTTGACTCAGCTTAGGCTAAAGCACTCAAGGCAGTGCTTCATGAAATGGAAGTAGAAATACTGTTATTAAAAATACAGTTAGCTAGTCAGTGATTTCAATTCGGGGACTAATTTCTGCTTTTGTATGAGACCTTTGGGTGAGGTTTCTCTTAGTCTAGAAATAGAGTATTAAGTCAGAGGTTTAAGTCAGACGTGCTGCAGACTAGCTACATTCAGCCTTACTTTGAAGGCACCACACTAGCAGCTTTGTACTAGGAATCTAAAAAAAAAAATGTTCTTCTCAAACCAGGGCCCTGAACAAAGTGAAGGGTAAAGATCTCACCAGTTTTGCTAAGTAGAGTGGAGGGAGTAAAAGTGTAATACCAGAACGGAAAATATCAAAAGGACTCATTTCTAACTTTGGCTCCAGACTTTTCACACTGTTCATGTTACAGGAAGCTTGAAAAAAAAAAAACAACAAACTCACTGCTGCTGAAGTAACCGAATTTGTGTTTCTACCACTACAGAGTGCTGAGATCTAGGAAATGATGCACAGAAGTCTTGAAGCAACATCAAAAAACAACGCTACAAGAATTCCAGGTATAATGGATGACTTTTGACTTATCTTCCTAACTTAGCTCCAACAGAAAGTAGTAATTAAATGCACACAGGCCAACGAGGTCTCTGGAAGAGTATGACAGTTCCTCTTAGCACATTCTGTCTTATTTCGGAATTCTGCTCTACCACTCGGCTCAAGACCCAAAATACCCTAGTCCAGGTTGGGTGAGGCAGTAGAGATGAACGAACTGGTGCTGTTGTCCATGACCCCTGCTATGAATGGACAGCAGGAATTCCAGGGCTCATGTTTGAGTGGAACTGTGACACTGGGGTGGAAATCAGGAGGTTAAACCTAAAGAGTTGGCACCTTTTCTTGTACTATTTTTAAGCTATTGCCTGAAACTAGTCATCAAACTCAGGACTGCAGGGGATGTGCTGTGAGCAGCAGATGTGCACCTGCTCTGGGCTGCCAGAGTAGTGAGTCGAGGGCAAGTAAAGCAACCCAGACCTAGTGCTCACAACTGAACCTGAGCTACACGTGGTCCCTGAGCTGACAAGGGGCATAATCTACTCTGCTCTCAGTCAGAAGTCAGGATCTGAAACTGTCTGACATTCACTTCATCCCCTCCTCCTGAAAAGCAAGGCCTTTTCTTATGCCTCCTGGTGGACTTTAGAAGCAGATCCACTGAGCTAAAGACAGACATCCTACACAGTCTAAGCTCCTCTGAGGTATTCAGCTTAGGTTAGCACCAGCTCATCAACTGTGTGGCAGACCATTAGAAGCATGTTCTGTAAAGGATGACAGACACTTGCACTCTCCCCCTGCCTTTCAGGGATATTGCTAACTTACCGGATGGCCTGTTGCAGACAAAGCAGCAAGGAAGTAGAGTGTCTGAAACATCAAAAGAGCAATACCCCCTCCTTGTGTCTGCTTGGAGGAAAGCATTTCCACGTTCTGTCACCGTGGCTGCAAACCTTCTCTTGTCTGCGCCAGGTAAACTCCAGTAACAATGACTGTGTTTTTGATCAAACAGGTGTTGTTTCACTCGGGTTACAGCCACAGCTCAAATTTCATCATCTGGGAACCACTTCACAGCTTCCAATCACAATACAAACTAGCTCTTGTTACATTTGTTATGCAATTATCACATAAAAAGTATAGTGACTTGCAAGGACACCTTTAAGGAACTCTGTTTTGTCCAAAGCATAAAAATGCACTTTTGTTTTGGTTCTTGTCATCGTTCTGATGGTCAGCTCGCTGCCAGAGATAGGAACTACAACAATTAAACTGCACATGCTATTTGGGTACCAAGGAATAAAACACGACTAATTTATGTAGAGCTCTAACAAGATATGGTAGGGAGAAAGAAATAACACAGAGATGCAAATCTGGCCAAGTCTGAGGCAGCTGCTGCTGTTCTGCCTGCAAAAAGGTGCTGCAAGTCCTGTGTGAAGCAGCAGCTTGAGAACAAGGTGGAAAGAGAGGGATCCCAGTCCCAAACTAGCTTGATTCTCCTTGGATGGTACTTAGAAAGGGAAAGGTTTGTGGATGAAGCTGAATGATGACTGTAGGAAGGAGTGCTCCTGTGTCTGGATATTCAGGTAAGAACTACCAGCCAAAAGGAATATTATTTAAAGGTGTCTCTCCCCAGGTATGTTCCCTCCACGGCCCTTTTATGTAAAACCTACTTTTGCAGAGTATAATCTGTTGGTCTTTTATCAGTTATGCTTATGTTCAGAACTCTAAAACCTGGTATAACCTCTGTGGGCAAAGACACAAGCGAAAAACTTGAAATGAATTAACCAATGAGCTTTGGATATACAAAAAAGTTTTTAGGAGCATTCATGTGCTCCTTTTATTCTTGTTTACTTGTATCACCTTGCAGTATCTGCGCTGTATCAGCTTTCATCTTCTCTAGAGAAAAACAGATTAATAAAGGGCCTGGTCTTTCATCATCTTTGCATTTTACAACAGCAGCTTCATCCTACACTATTTTTCATGCTTCTACTGACCATATTTCTACTGACTTGTAGAAATCACGGGAATAGGTTCCTTCCTGAATACAGACACATCTCTGTGACATCTGGAATCAAATCACTTCTTTGTCAGTAGCATTAATCCTACATCCACCCTGAAGGACAGGCAGCTATGACAAACACTACTAGATGGGATTTCAAATATCCCAGGTGACCAAGAGGAAGGACGGCCTTCCTGACATAAGAAATTGCATCTTCAATGCCCTCAGCTTAAAAACCTACCTTACAACACAAAACAAATGCAATCATTTCTAGATAACTTGTATCATCTATATCAAGTCATAAAAGCACGTGAAACATTAGAGTAAGACACCTTTGCTGCCCTGAATACCCCGGACAAGTACAGACTGTACATTTGGAGTCATACCTTCAGTAAATCAGACAGGCGGGTAAGCATGTCAGTGGTGATGGAAGGAATGTTATCCACACACTGGCAGTACTCAAGGATTATTCTTATTAACAGCAATACTGTCCTGCAAGAGAGGAAACAGCCAAATATGTTATCTCAGTGAACACAGGGTATCAAAAAAATTACAAACAGGCTAGTCGTGCTGATAGAAAGCTACCTAATGCTGGAGATTACAGCATTAAACAAACCCAGTAACTGATCTGAGGTAAAAACTTAACATAAAAGACAGATATAAAGAACACTCGTTTCAGAGGGTGGTGTGTGGATAAAGTACTTAATGTGTATGAGAGAAAACCTCGAATATTCATCAGCATAACTTTTTAATCTCCAAAAATAACTATTGTGGAACTAGAAGCCTCCGTGCAGATGTCAGCTGGGGAAAAAGTCTAAAGCTCCTTTCTTGTAACACTGTATAGTTCTGGCCAACTTTGAGCAAGTATAATCCAGAGCCTGTAGACAACAGCCACTGAAAAGGATGCAATGGATGTTGAGGAGTCAAAAAGAGAGAAGGCAGCTATCAAGAAACAGCACCAAATATTTAAAGATGCTGAACACCTGTAATTTGCCATGAATTCAGTGGGGACCAGAGAATTTGGGAGGTACTGCATGGAATTAGGAAGGCACCACAAAGAGCAAGTACGCTCCCTTGAATTCAAATGCAGAGAAGACAAGAAAACTGAGGCCAGATCCAATTTCAGAGTACATACTCTAACACTTCAAAAAAAAATAAATTCTCTTTCTTCCCTTAGGCAGCAGGGTATGGATAGAAGATAAACAATCACTGAGAATAAACACCTGAAGAATTCTGGGGGGGAACATCTAGGCTTTTTTTAGTGAATGTTTTTTATTTGATTAAATAGAATGAAAACGTATGTAATAGTGTGTGGAACAGTATTTGTATCGATGTGAAGCTGACAATTGGTTTGTGGAGCTAAAAATAAAGTTTCAAATGAGCAGAGATGAATTATCTAATGTATAGTCTATTAAGTAAATTTTATCCTTCCGAGTGTGTTCAAATGCTCCTACTTGACCTGAAATGCTCTTTTGCGGTGATATCGGTAGGCTGGCACTGAAGTTCTGAGCCATCAGCTTCTGTTTCTAATTGAACAATGGCACATCATCATGAAACAACAACAGCTGGTCAAAGACATTATGTAAATCAGCACTTTTCTGTTTAAGTTTGGGGTAAATTGATGTTAGGACTCTGGGGAGTGAGATCTTCCTGCTTTTACTCCCTCTCCAAAAACACTTTCATGCATATTTAATGCTTAAGGCTCTCAGTCTTTGGAAACACAGAATGCTTTTGAATGAAAGAATTGTTTCAGTATTATGTATTTTAAAATATCTCTGATATAGCCAGTTTTAAACTATTTTCAAACGTAAAGCAATCAGGATATCAAGAAATAAGGAGTGCAGCTTCTGAGATAGCCCATATCTTATTTCTTATTCTGAGTAAGATAAGCAATCATTCAGTAGTGGACTATTGTATTTTGCCAGAGATAACCTATACTGTAAGAAATAAAAACAATATTCTATGAAGATAAATCTGTATTTTCATGAATAAGTGTCTTCATGAAATAATTGCTAAAATCAAATGAAACCGTAAGTTCAGTCTAGTCATTCAGAGAATAAAAAGCATTTTAATATACAGAAGAGCTTGCAATGCTTTATAACTGTTCAGGAACTAAAAAGAAACTAATCTGTGCAAGAAGAGGTTTTCTTTCTATTTAAATAAGATTGCTAAAGCTATTAGTATTTATCACAATTCTACTTAAAAACACTTGCCAAATAACCCACCGCTAAGCGAAAAATGCTTCTTACCCAACTGTTGCATATTTTTGTCCTTCAACAATAAGAAATTCAGTTGGCTTTCTTTCTTCAGTAGCTAAAACATTTAGCAGAAAGGAAAAAGATGAGTTAAACTTAAAAGAAACAAAAAAATGCTAATTTCTAGAAATCAAGTGTTCCCCTGCCCAAGTTTGAAAATAATGGATCAATCTTTGGCATATGTCTCTATTAAAAAAAAAAAGTCATCCCTCATAATTAATGTAAGTAACCTTACTGGTTATATCTGCTGGAACGCAGATGGGATTTTAGAACAAAAAATCCCCCAAAGTCCCACAGTCATTATGGATTTAGAAACTTCAAATGCAGCAGGTTAGAAACACAAGAAGAAAAGCAGAAGTCACTAGGTTTTCTATTGTATACTCTCTAATGATTTGCTGTGTATATTAATATCTTAGCTTCAAACCACTACTTCCCTCATGCTTCAGAGTAGAAGCTCCTACTGATGCAGTTTTTCATTCTAAATTTGATGCCTCCAGTTTCCTATCTGCTTGAAGGAAGCAGCAAAAGCTTCTTTTAAGAGGAATGGCAGATGAGCATCTTTTGGTATTGTGTTCCATGATTTGGGTGAGTATTGCCTAGTACACCCCCCATCTCTGCTGTGCTCTTTTTAGGGGAGCAGGGAGGGTTTCCACACCATGATAGTGCTGTAGTTTCCTCCTCCTTATCTCTTGCCATTTTCCTTCCCCTCTGTGTGTATTTTCTTCCTGTTCTAGCTGTTCACACACATTTATCACTGCAATATTGGATGAGAATACCCGCAAGGCAAAAATGCATTATGCAGTCCCATTTTGCACACGGGGAAATGAGGCACAAGGAGAAAAAAGTGACTTGTCTGAGGTCAAATGAGGTTTCTGTGGTGAGGTAAATAATTGAATGTACATAAGTTTTCACTTCCATGAGCAGCCACGTAGCATGCTGCCTTTCATTAGAACAACTGGGAGATGAAGCTGTGGAAGAAGAGCTAGCACTGTTTTACACAATGGGGACTGAGCACATGCATGTGCTTCTCAGTCCCTTGCGGCATTTCAGCGGTATGTTCTGGGGGAAAGACTAAAATTCCTGCATGGACTGGAAGCCTCTACAATGCAAATGCTACTATAAAAAAGTAGCTCTCTTCCTGTGCTAACATTTAAATGGATTTAAAACAAAAACAAATTTAAAGTCAGCCCAAGTTTCAACACCACTGACAGAGGAAAAAAAACAACTATCTATTTCCTTCCTTTTTGATCCTGCCCCCAGAACCCAGAAAGCAAACAGATCAAGAGCGACATAGTGACATCAGAATATGCCCATCAATATTAATCAGCACCATTTGTTGATAACACATTACCTGAATTTAAATGGCAGAACTGCACGATACATACCTGTTGTTTTTTTTTCAGGGAGAGAAATTCTGCCATCTGACACAGAATCGACAAGATCCTGAAACTCGGCAGGAACTTCAGCTTGTTTCCAGCGCTCATTGTCTAAGAGTAGGCTGGTTATAAAGACAAAAGAAAGGAGGCTGAGAAAATGAAATACCTTGTCGTGACACCTCTATTGCCTGAACTGCTGTGGAACCAAAAATAGAGTAATTTAAAAAAAAGCCAGTGGTCCAAAATGTTACATTATTAATCCTTATTAGAAAGAGGTGCAGTAGCAAACCAGAAAAACACCCTCCTTGGCCTAGAGATCCGAAAATTCATTCATTCAAACTATCAGAGGACAAAGGACCCTTCTAGGGAATAAAGATTCTTATGAGATCAGCGCCACTGAAATAATGTAGAAATACTGAAACTTTAAGAACTTATGATGAATGAGAGTAAAAAGGAGTTGACATGTATTACTGGGAAGGCTATTTCCCAAGAGTGGTTTGGTTTTTTGTGTGTGTGTGTTTCTCATTTTTATTTTTAATGTTTTTAAAAACAGTTGGGAGTGCACTATCCTGGAGTTAGCGACCGCTGAGATGGGGCATTTCAGCCCTCCAAAGTCACTTTTGAGTTCTTCCTGTAGCTACTAACTGTCTTTATTTAGATAACCATAGAACAATCCAGTTTGAAGAAACTGTTATGAAAACAGTAAAAATCTAAAACCATTGAGAACAATTGTGTTTTAAAACAGTGTTCCACACTGCCCCCACTTCTGCTAAGTACAACTGAATTACAAGCGTTCCAGGCAACAGAAGATCCGTGTTTGTTTGCATGGGAGTGATAAAATTATTCAAGTAAGAACATGAAGGTTTTCTACCCAGATACCTTAGCTTTGTCTTCCTCTCCTCGTGGAACCTATTCACAAATTTATTGGCTTGACTCTGAAGTGCTCCTCGCAAGGACATACTTTTTCTGCCGCAGATCTGCTCGGTGTCTAAGATAAAGCCTTCCATCAGCCGAGAAAGAGCGACAAACTCATTGGAATTTAACTTCTCTAGGAAGCCACCCTATATGCAAAGAAAATCCTTATAAGGAAACAACACCACAAAAATTCAGAGAAGCCAAGAAACAATTAGTCAGCATGTCTGAGGGCTACTAGTATTTTAAGAGGCATGTTATTTAACTCTAAATGAAACAAGGTAGGCAGACTGCAGCACAAGCAGCTATCTCGTCATAGATATGCATTCTCTGCGTGGAACTTCAAAGACAGCAAGTCAGAATATTAAAAAGGAAAAAAAAAAAAGTAGCAGAAACCCACATTGCCTTACATTGACATGATATGTTAATGCCTGTGTGCTCTGGGCTTTAATTAACATCAAGCGCCTGTGACAGTGGGAACAGTTAGTTATTTTCAGTTGAGAAAGCCATTTCAGAACTCTCGGTCATTAAGCCACTAACTTGGAGTAACTGCTCGTTAAGGATGAGACACCGACTGTGGTCTGGTCCAAGCTCCTTACCTTTGCTCTTGCCATGAGGAACTTGACTGAACGATCATGGCAGATATCAGAAGCATTATAAAGCAACTCTTGAATATTGTTTGCCAGCCTGCCCAGTTCCAGTTCAGTTAGCTTCATGTCATCGCTGATCCTACAAATGACAGAACCATTTGCTTGAGCATCAATTTATAAAAAACAGTATTTCTGCTCACAGTTTGAAGGAGGAAAGAACCTTGCAGCAGCTGTCAAACACAGAGTCAGTTAATCACCAAAGTCACTTTGTGCAGATGGGCCCTTCCGAGCTGCTGTCAATGTCATGTCAGTCCCCGTGACAAGCAAATGCACAACTGCACTGTCCCTAGATTTTGTTTTAATTCCATAACCTAATTGCTGCTAGTTGAGAAAAAAAAAAAAAAACATGCAACCAGTACTAATACAACAAATAGTAATGTTTACTGAACTAAACTTTAACTGTTACTCCTGTAACATTTGAGCATCACAGCATTTTTCTTCCAGTGTAAGTATAAGGCCTACCACAGATACTCTGCACTCACTCTGCTAGCTTTTTAGCCTTCGGGCTCCTAAATCTCTGTTCTTTAAAATAATTTTGTGGCTTGTCTACTGTTTTGAAGCTAGGCAAATGGCAGAGCCGTGTCATGTGCTAACTAGTTAAGATAACAATCTTTTGGTCTAGTCTGGCTGTTCAAGTGCTGACAGTGCGAGACGAGGGAGAAAACCTGGGATGCTACAGCACAGCAACTGGGCTAACGTTGCCATAATTGAGTAAGTTTATTAGCCCTCTCCATATGTGGAGCAGAAGTACAAAGAAAACCAGAAAAGGGATGAAACAAGTTCATTTTGGAACAGTTTCACAGCCAGCCTCAGACACTCCTCTACTGCTCGACAGCTCTATCTGGATGGTCTGTTTTTAGCCAGCTTGGCTAACTGCTCCAGGCCAGTTGGGATCCAACTCCCTCCTGCTTCCTTGCTCCTCACCGTAACCCCCTGGACTCTTCTTCACACTGCATTTTTTTTTCCCAGCATAGGATGGGTGTTCGGACATAAACTGGCCTGGATCTCTTTTAAGCACAACATATTTAAAATAAATTCTCATTCAGCCAGCATTGTGATTTAGAGGGGGAAGGTCCCTATCAAATCTGACACAGAAGGACTGACACTTAAGTACCAGTCAGCAGCAGTGAGCAGGCCAGTCGCTACCTTCCATCCTTCAGCAGGGTAAGAGGTGGTATTTCAGTTTTGCTTCATAAAAACGCAGTATCCAGACATGCTGGCTTTCGAAGTGGGTCAGAGCTGAGTCCCACACGTTATGCCTGGTTCTTTTACAAAGGCAGCTGACTTACAGCCATAAATAAGGAATGCATAAAAGGTTGTTCAAGAAGTTTATAGCTCTGGAGTCAGGAGCGCCACAGGGCAGCACTGCCTATGCTGCCAAAGCACTGAGATGTATTTGTCTAATCATACAAGTCTCAGAGTTGACAATGAGCAGAAGATTTTTCACTAGGATTCACCAAGGTGCATTCCATGAAGCCAGCTTAAAAGAGAAAGGAAAAACTAGCCACGCTGAACATGTGCAGGGAACAGAGATGCCTTTGCCAGCTAAGGCTATGACAAATGATCTGTGCCTTTCATGTAGGGCAGATTTTGCAATTCCCCCTGCTTTCTGCAGCAGGGGGCTCCCCAGCAAAACAGACAGGAGAAGGGGCCCTTTTCTGTACGAAGTGACAAAATCAGTACCTATACCACTACACACAGATGAAAACAAAGCTAACAAAACAAAGGCGAGATAGGGACAGTGCAGTCGGATGGCAGGCAACAGGGGCAATCACAGAAAGCCACTCCACATCATTTACCTGGAAAAAGACATTCCTCCAAAGTAACTTTTGTACCACACAACCAGCCCCTAGCGTCCAGCACCTTGTTTCTGACAAGCTGTACAGTCGATGCAGGTAGTGCATTAAACTTACATCATCTCCACCCCTCCTGGAGTAACAGAAGAGGACGTTTGCTCTTTGCTGGATGAGGAATCGGTAGTGCATTCTGGTTCAGAGACTGAATCGCTGCTACAGGGCTCGCTGTTTGGGGAAGTGTTTCTCTGAGAGGTAGTGTCAGCTGCTACAGGCGGGAGGTCCGCTTCGCCGAATGCATCGCTTATAAACATGCCTTCGTGAGTCAGGTAAGCCACTTCTGTGTCCACTGTGCTGTCTTTAACAGAGTGCTTTTGTAAGGTGTCCTCCAGGTCTCTGGTTCTTTGGTTCTTGTCTAGAACCAAGAGAACCACGCTACGGATAGTATTTAACGTTGCCTAGAATCAAACATAACTTTCATTACACAGCAAAAGAAAACCCCGTACCACAAGCTTGCACTGCAAAGATTTTCTTTTACCCACAAAATTAAACTAAATCCTAGCTTTATTTTCTATTGTGCAATTAGCATTCAGAGGCAGACCCATCTGTCTTTGATAGTAACCAATATCAGATGTTTCCGAGAATAGTGAAAGAAACCTCATTTGGAGCAATCCGACACATACAAAAGTTCTGCCCTAATCCCCAGCAGCCTGAAATGGATGTAATCACGCTACAAGAGGTATTATCTCCTTCCCAATGCTCTCTTTGTTAGCACTAATCATTTCTGCCCTGGATGCCGATATTCACATATCCCTCTTTCAATCAAAAGTTTGAACTCTATAATCAAAATGAACACCTTGAAACTTCAAATGGAAAGTAACTTCATCCCATGTCACGTCTGAACCAGCTATGTGAAAATCTCGGTAAATGAATGTCTTACCTTTATTCTCTTGAGGAAGATGGTAAACTTAGAGAAAATATCCTTCAGTAAGTCAAACCACTGAGGAAAATTCATCATCCTTATCTGGTCTGCAAGCCTAGAAAAAGAGCAGTATTCAGTAAACAGCAAATATTTACTAACCATGCTGACTACTGGCACATAAAGAACAAAACTATGCTAAAGTGGAATTGTAAATATAAGGAAAACTGTGCAAACTTTTATCTGGCAAGACAACAGACATCACCTGAACAACAGTCATGATTAACACAGTGTATGCAAGTGGAATAGGGAAGGAGGTGCATAAAAATAGATCATGTTAGAGAAACAAAAGCCTCACATTTACCATTTAGCTTTTCCAGTGCTCTTTTCCCCAAGATAAGTATGTGTTACTATCAAGGGAGGGAGTTAATAACGTTTTCACGAATCTTGTGGAAAAAATGAAACCACAAAAAAATTAAATACAAACATTTTGCAAGTATTACAAAAGCCGTGTTCTTAAACCCATTTTGCTGCATTGCAATGAGACCACTTCTGCTATTAAAGTGCAAGTCAGCTGTTTGCAGCAGAGGGCAGAAAAGTCACTGGCCAAACAAAAGTTAAACCCTCTACTACCGAGTTAGGGCATAGTTGCAGAATAGTAAACGCTGGAGAATGGCAAACAAATATCCAAATGTTTAGAAATGATGCTGTGCCCAGTCTTTTCTCAGTTTCAGCATGAACACCATGCAGATTCTGCTGCTCGCTTTGCTTTACCAACTAGTCTGCTTGGTTTTACTGTTTTGGGGTAACCCTTTACTGAGCCAAAAGAACCAGAGACACAGAAAAACAGAGGCTGGTGGGGTCCTCTGGAGCTGGGACCTCTGAAGATCCCGTGTCCAAACCCTGCTCAATGCAGGTCCAACTACATCAGGCTGTTGAGGGCCATGCCCAGAAAAGGGTTGAATATGTCCCAGGACAGAGATCCCACAGCCAATCTGGGTCTCTTTTCCAAGGTTTGACCAACCTTACAGTAAAGCCTGTGTTTCCTAACATTCAATTAGCATTTCTCAGCTTCCATCTTGTTCCCTGCTTGCCCCTCGTCCTCCCCTTGCCCACCTCTCGGAGGAACTTGGCTCTGTCTCCATCTCTCCCAGAACTCTCCCACGGGGTAGCTGCAGGCAACTCACCCCTGAGCTCTCCACTCCTGAGGCTGAACAAACCCAGCTCCTTTAAGCACTGCCCTCTGCTGGATCTCAATGCCTCAATTCTTGTACTGGGGAGTCCAAAACTGTGCACAGCCACCAGATGTAGCCTCGCAAGTGCCAACAGAGGGGAAGGATCATTTTCCTCGACCTGTTGGCTGTGCTAACACAGCCCAGGCTGTGGCTGCAAGGAGGTGCTGCTGGTCCACGGCCACCTTTTCTCCTGCAAAGCTGCTCCGAAGCCAGCCAGCCCCTGCCTCTCATCTAGCAAAGGGTTGCTCCCTCCCAGGCGTAGGACGTGGCATTTGCCTCTGCTGGGTTTTGTGAGGGTCCTGCTGGCCCGTTTCTTAGAGCTGGTGCTGCCTGATCTCCTCTCTGGGTAGCTGCTATTCTCATTCATATGGGAGGCACTGAAACTACTGACAAATTTTAGTACAAAATCCCAGGTTATAACAACAGGGAATGCCCTCAGGTAGTTAATATATGCCTAGATACGGTAGTTTAGGCTTCCTGCAACGAAGGTCAGAGAATTTTTGTATTTATTTTAAAAGTAACTTTAAGGGAAAGATTTGTAGCATTAGAGTCTGAATGAGAAAAGGAATACGGTATATTCTCGCAGAGGCAGACAGGAGCAGAGGCTTAAGGTGAAACAGAAGGGTAATCCTTGTTTATAGGGAAACTGAAGCAAAAATTAGAACAGTTAATTTATCTGTGCTAAAAGCATCCATCTCCTGTCCCCCACCCACCACAAAAAAAAAAATAATCTAGCTGTATACTTACTTAACAACCACTTCTGTATCTATTTCTTCTATCTGCGATACCGTATTAACCACACACTGTCAAATTTAAAGGGGAAAAACAAAACAAAAAAAAGATCTTAGCTTCTAACTGCTGCTGAATTTCATAGCATGCACAATAAACCTCAAGTTAAATAAGGAAAAAGAAAACCAAAAAGGAAAGACATGTATCATTTAACAGCTTGTTTCTCTAAGGAAAAAAAAAAAAATCAACGAAAGCAAAACAAACAAAAAACCAGCAAGACAACCCCCCCAACATCTAGTTGCACAATACAGAGGACCTCTGTTGCTAGATTTCTCCACGCTTATTGCTGTGCTGTGGCCTTTCCTTAAAGGATGCTGTGGGGTACCACTTTCAGCTAGTACACATGAAACTGGACGGCTTCTTCAGGTCTCCAGAACGGTCGATTTTCATCCCAGACCCATCTATTGTTTTACAGCGATTTGTTCACTGATCTCTTTTCACATTACTGTCTTGTAAGCCCATGGTACAAATTAACTTCATTTAGACTGAAGTAGGGGTTTTCTTCCAAATGTCAATCATTAACCTGATGAAATGAGTCAGCAGCATACGGACTCATCTTGTGTTTACATGCATGTGTACAACCCAAGCGGTGACTGCTAGCAGCCATCTCAAGCTACACTGATTTTACCTGAGCTTTGCGCAATGGTGGTCAGTACAGAAGCTTCTTGAAAACAAAACTTGTTCCTGAACTATGCAGTGAGTTAGTTAAGTGCTTACAGATCTCTGCTCTTCCACCTGCCTGGCAGTAAAGAGCTACTGAAGTACTGACCAAAACAGCCCAGCAGTGCGCCTGAACAGGAAACACATTTGAGACATGGGAGGGAAACGGTTTCCTCTATTAAGGAAAAATGTCTTTAAAAGCTCAGACAATAGGCCACAACGACGCAAACGTATTCCACAAGCCACGCAGCAATGCTCTCAGCCTGTCACTTTTCTCTATTTAATAGAAACTTTTATTGGAAGTTGATTAAACTTCATCTATTACTGAACAGAGGTGGCAACTGAAAAACCACAACATAAAGACAAATATTCCCAGCAGAACGGGGAAAACAATGTATGGCTGAGGGTGAGCAGGAAAACAGAGTGCTACGTGCCCACTATCTGAGCGAGCAGAATTTAAAGGGGGAAAAAAAAGGTCTCGTTGTGACTGCCTACATATGCAAGTGAAAAAAACAGGAGACTGACGGGCAGATGAACAGCTTTATCCTGGTGTTACCCATTCATGCAGCTGTACACAGAAGGTGTATGCCCTTGTTTTTCCAGGCTTATAGTAACACAGCATGACTAGAAAGTAGTGCTCGCTCCCACCCGCCGCTGAGCTTTCAGGGAGCTGGGCAATGACCCAGCCCAGCTTCCCACTGCTTTCAGGTGGGAAGGGAACAAGCAGCAAGAGGCAGGGGCACTTAACACAATCTAAATTGTGTTGTCAAGTGAGAAAGGACTGGTATCATAGCCAAGCCCTTATGTGAGACAGTTGCACACTTTGTCTTCTCATTTTGCCACCATAAGCATCAGCAACCCTGGCTTCTCTTATCTACGCCCACCCTGCTCAACCAG
The DNA here is from genome assembly GCF_013377495.2 of Cygnus atratus. Classification (NCBI taxonomy): domain Eukaryota; kingdom Metazoa; phylum Chordata; class Aves; order Anseriformes; family Anatidae; genus Cygnus; species Cygnus atratus. The sequence continues at coordinate 109,628,923 of NC_066364.1, forward strand.
ATCAACAGAACCATGGGGTTGCAGTCCAAGATAGACTCGGGAAGCTAATCTGGCTTGAAACAAAACCTTTAAAATAATAAAAATTAAAAGAATTCCAAACTTTTAAAAGCTGGAGAAGTTCCCAATCTGATTCACAACACAGCTGTGAACTCTAAAGGCAAACCCACCACCTACCTGTCTCCCCATCTTTGGGATGCAAATCACGGGTGGCTGCTAACACATCACAACCTGACTCCTGAAATAATCACGTATCTTTAAGGGGGAAAAACCCTACCCCTACATAATATCCCACATGTGCATGCAAACAAACAAACAAATGAGATGAGTAAAAATGAAATTCCAAACATGTTCAAAGTTCAGCCTAAGTTTTTGTTTGTAAACAAAAGCCATCACGTCCCTGTTCAAAACAATCCATGCATTTTTCTCCAGAGAAGACAACTGGAGTCATTCGTTCATTTTTTGTTTTAGCTGTTTTTATCTACAAAGACTTTTGGTTTGAAAATACAGATATACTGCCCTAAGTGGCATGCAACCAGACTAATGCAGACAAAGGTTCGTTTTTGAAGTAATTCTTACAGGCAAGCACTTCTACCTTCATCATTAACTCACCTTGCTCTCTTCAGAAAAGGCAGGGATGTTTTCCAGCTTTTAACCACATGCCTATACTAGGTCTGAGCTAGCACTGAGGCAAGTAATATTTTCTGTATCATTTGCTGGTAATTTGTTGTTTGTTTGTTTGTTTTTTTTTCAATTGGGATTTATTTATTTATTTGTGTGTTAATGCCAAGAACCCCATGTTTTGTTGTTCTTCTTTTGGTTTGGTGATGGTTTTTTTTGTTTTTGTTTTTTGTTTTTTTTTGAAACAGTATTATGACACTACTATACTATTTGGGAAAGCTGTGTGCTAAAAGAAAAAAGAAAAGCTAAAATCGGTGGATTCAGAATAATGGCAATCACACAGAGAAAGCTGTGATCTTTGGCCATACTTGTGCTACTGGTACCTACTCCTTGCAGAAGGTCTTCTCTGCAAACAGATTTTTGTGCTTCAGGAAGTCCTTTGTGTTTGTAAGCTCAGCTGCTCTAAACGTGAGATCATGCACCACCAAAACATTTCAAAGTTGTTCTTAACTACTTGAACAACAACACATTTTTAAGAGATTGAGGCAACCTTGTCAGATGAGTTTGAAACTTTTGGCTTACCTGTTTAATTATGTTCTTTGCTGTAATAATCATTTCATCTCCATATATTTCATAAAAATTGAGATTTCTTTGCTTTAAAAGTCCAAATACTAGTGATACGAGTCTCTCCTATCAAGAAAAAGAAACACACTAAAAACATGAAGATGAAAACAAGAAACAATTTTAAGAATCTGCACGGCAATAAGAGTTCACGTATCAAATGCACAGTGGACAGAATTTAGATCAGTCCAGTGCCTTGAGACTAACGCCATGGTTTAACCGTACAAAGTTTCCTGTGGCAATACCAGCTAACGGAGTCCCTTCCTCACAGTTATTTTCATTCCTGTTCCTCAGTTGTGCTCATGCAATTGTGCTTGAAAACACACGTATTTCCTAAGATTAATGAGTTTCCTTACCGCAAGCAAGAATGACGCTCAGCACAATTGCATCAGCACAAGTGAGAGGCTACTACATCGCAGCACTGAGACAGGGAGAAAGTGCAGGGCAGAAATGGGAATATTTAAATGCTACTGCTATTTGCCACATTTCATGAAACCCACGGATTATACAAGACTAAACAGTTCGTAGGGTCTAGCAATTATGGCAGAATTGTACAGGTAAAAATCCAGAAAAATGTGTATCTTTTTCTTTTTGAGCCAGAAAAGATCTTTTTCTGGCTCAAAAGCAATCACAATAGCTTAATCTGCAGAAATTCGTGATCTTCAAAGGAAGATAACCTGCAAATGAAGTATGTACTCAGGGCAACCATATGCTTGATATAAGCACCTGTAAGTGCATAGGGAGACAGAGAAAGAACAACATGCACAACTTTCACTGCAAAACTGAATTTTTACAGTCAAGCAGATACAAGGGTCCATGTCCTCTTCCACTTATATGTTGAGGTTCATGAAGTGTCCAAACTAAAACTCACTATACATTTAAAATCAAACTGATTATTAAAAATAAAAAATAAAAAAATAAAGCAGGACTGGATTGCAGTTCCATATGGTTAGTTACAATTATTTAATTAGATGAAGTACAAATAGGTGTGGGGAAAATTTGGATGAGAAATTGTGCGAAATGATAATGTTGCTACTAGGGACCTGAATGAATTAGTTAGTGCTAATTAAGGATGTTACAGATGCAAACATATTCATCAGACAGTTTATTTCAATAACAGACATACCTCTTCTAGAATTTGGCAATCATCTTCTAGGGGTCTATTTAAATCATTGCGAGCGTAAGTTGAAAACTCTGCAATCATCATTTTATCTATCAGCTTTTCCAGTTCACAAAGCTGTGAGCCAAGATGCCTAGGAAAAACAGCCATTGAGATATGAGCTAAATAATCAACCTGAAAATGTATCATTAGTTCACAGTTGAAGAAAATAACCACCCAGCAGGTAATTTCCATGCAATCAATGCTGACTTAATGGGAGGCACAAATCTTTCAGTTCTTAGAGCAGCTGAAACCACACATTTTTCAGAGGCACCATCACCTTGCAGCAAAAACATATGGACTTGAATGTTAATGGAACGTTAAAATTGGATGCAAGACTTTGTCGGAAGATGCTGAGTACCCTCTCTTCCCAATGAAGGGAACCAGAACCAAGAATACTCAGTGCTTGACTGTATCTAGCTGTTAAAAAGAAGAAATGCTTCTTTTGCTGAATATTCTTCCACTTCAAGCATTTGAGCTTTTAATACGGTCAAGGTATTTACTTTACATGACTGAGATACAGGAGCAGCTTCACATGACAGAATGGCTTTCAGAGAACACAAGAATTTTAAAATTTTCCATTTTTATAGCATTCAAAATTAAAAATACTTTCTCATATATTACAGATTTTAAACCATATTTTGCAATTTGTTTTCATACAAAGCCACGAGGGAATTTCTCACATCAGACATGTCGACTAGTCTTTAGAAGCTGCGCAGCTAGAGAGACTTTTAGCAGAGTAAAAATAAAATTGGGAACTTCGGAGATGCCAAACACTCCTGGTTTTCCAGCTTCCACTGACCGCTGAGATCACCAAGTATCTGTAAAAATCAACCCCATGTATTTAAACCCAACATAACCTGCCCTCTCACACTTCATAAGTATGGAAACATCTGACAAGAGCTGGACAACTGTAGTTGGACTACAACTCCCTTAAGTAAAATTGTTAGTGCAGGGCAAAAGTTCATTAAAAATATACAGATGAGAACAGTGCTTCCAGGCATCTGTGTTTTGCTGTATGAAGTCTGATTTGCCAACACACCCGTGTAAAAAACATACTGGATCTCCAACACCCCAAACAAGGATTGTAAAAACAACATAAAAACTGGCAGTATAGATTTGTAATTTAATTAACACACTGTTTGTTCATCTTTTTAATTAAAAAGACGAACTTGCAAGTGTTAAAGAGCTCTAAAACTGTAATTCTGCCCTACGATAGTAGCTAGTGCCAATCATAATGCTATAACAGATACATATAATCACCAGGGATATTAACCTATATTAAAGACACCAATTTGCATTGAATGATGCTGCAACATGACTTGATTTAAAGCTAACAATGTCTGTTTAACTACAAACTCCACAAGCTGTCACACACAATACACTAAAGCAACAAGTTTGTTTGGTTTGGTTGTGGAAAAAAAATGATACTGAATATTTTAGGAAAAAAAGAGATAGCAATTATTTGGAAACTTCTCTCTCCTCCTGATAAAACAGGTATTTATCTCACTTGCCAACTGCAGTGTTCTTGCTCGCAGCAAACCACGAACAGCCATTCAGTATTTTGTGGAAAAAAGATGAACTATTTGTGTATGGCATTAATTTATTATTATTGTTTTCAAAACCAACATTCTACTGAGCAGTTTTCATCAAGTTCTCCATCTTTTCATTGCACATTATTTCTCCAGACATGCAATACATAGAGGCTATTGTAAGACTTGGGAGCAAGCGTGCTGGGTTTGTCAGAGATAGAGCTGCGTTTGCATCCCTGGTGGGGCTGAGGAGTGAGGCTGCATTTAATTCAGCTTTCTGAACCTTTACTATCCAAGGCAGAGAGGACATTTCCCACTCATACCACTTTTTTAAAAAACTAAATAAATTATTTTTTAATTCTACCATACCAACCAACTAGACATTATTCACAGAAATCACTTTTTATAGACAAGATATTTACCTGCAAGTATGTACCACATCTGATTGTGAATTTAAAATAACAACACATTCTTGGAACATCAAGCATACTACAATGACAACATAACTGCACTCTCTGCTAATATTGCAGGTAACTTTGTTTACTTGATTGCAAAAAAAAGCTAATTCTGATTGATGTCTCAGGTTTGTAGGAGTACACTCAGCATCAGTAATGTAAATACAAATATGACTTGGTCAAGTTTATTAGCTTTAAAAAAAGGTGGGATATTTTTCTTTTAAAGACTTTTTCTGAGTTTCTTCTACATAAAATTTGATTCTTTTTCTGAACCAGCTAGAACGGGTGTTAGAAGAGGAGCTTGTCAGCACAGATGGACCACAGTGGTAACCATATAAAGTTCTCAATATTCATGTTGCAGTTATTGAGCAACAACCACATTTTTAATTACAAAAACTGGAAACCATTGGGTTGCAGGAACCACATAGCCTCAAAACCAAACAAAAAAATAGCATCAACTTATGAAACTAAGTAGACAGCTCCTCAACTGGCTAATACAAGTCTCCGAGCCTATTTAACATTCACTGCTTCTACCAGCATCGTATCACAGTGGCAGCTTTGCATATGACACTGTTGTAGTGCACACAGCAGTTATGATAGGTTATTTTGCAACAGCTAAAAGGATTCTGATGTACCGGCACTCCTGCATATCACAGAGGACCCTGCCCAGTGCAGCACCATCTCCCAAACAGAGCTCTGAGTACCCACCATTAACAGCAGCAACCAGCACGGGACCCTGGACTCACTAACTCCCATGACTATAGCAAACAGGTGAAAAACCAGCAGCAGGAGCTCAGGCAGCACCTTCCCACTGTTTCTTCCCAACTCCAGCAGCTTATAGAATTGGATTTCTCAGCAGCGAAGATGCACCCCTGGCCACTGTAAATAGAGCTCTCCCCAAGAGGAGGTGCTGCTGAACACATCCCATCTGACCAGCTGTCAACCTCAGACCACATTTTGAGCCATGGTTTGATAGCTTTGCGCTGGTTTTTGCTTGCAAAGCTTCTTCCAGCAAGAGGACGGTCTGGAGGCAGACTTATTCTGCATGAGGATTGCAGACCACCACTTAGAAACATCTCTCAGCTCTGGGCTACAAACCCTGCAAGGTGAAGGTCCAGTCACTGCACCCCTAAACCACCTGTAGACAAGAATGGAGTACAGAGCATCTCAATATTAAAAGTTCACCAAAATAAAATTTATCTGGCACACGCAGCAGTCACACTACATATGCTTTACTTACGTTTTGTACTTTTTGTACCGTGTCCTCTAAGAATGAGCAAACACAGGTAAAACAAACCCCATCAGCCAGCAGAACATGCCTGACACCCTCTAGCTCTGCTTGCATTTTATTAATTTCCTAGATGGTTACCTACCGGAAACTGTGAATGCCTTGAAGTTCTTGCTGCAACACCTCCTGCGTTGTTGCTATTAAGTCCAAAGCTCCAACAAACTCAGAAGTGGACAACAGCAACTGTACTGTGGGCTGTGTTTGGTGTACAGTAGCCATTAGCTTCAGTTTATTGTATGCTTTTATACAGTTATTTCTTGTGAGCGACAGTCTTAAAACTCGAAGTGATCCTTCACACATTACTTTATCAATTTTGGAGATTTTCTCTCTAAGTAATTTTACAGCCTGGGAGGTTTTCCTGAGGTAGTCCTGCAACTCATGCTGAGAGGTCATGGCATGGAAAAATGCTTCAGAGCGCAGAGAAATCTGATGAGCAATATTGACTTCCACAATGTCCAGATAATGGCTCAGCTGGGAAGAGGGAAGGGGAAATTGAACAGCATTGTTATGGCTTGGCATGTTTATCACCATGAAAACATACATTGAGAGTACAACCGAAATGTCTTATTGTATCACAAGGACATTTTGCTAATAATAAAAAAATGCTATAATATTATATTAAACCCTTTGTCAGATTAGCAAGCAAATACCACCTGTTGTGGTTTGTTCATTTGTTTCTCAATGAGCTCAAAAAATCACTTTGGGAAGGCTGACCTGATGTCTCTCCTGCTTGAAAATGACAAGATAGAAAGCCAAATAATTTTAAAATACCCAAGCTTTTGTACCACACGGGTTGCACACTGGCACTGTTACAATACAGCCATTAACCAAGAGACAGTTCTGGGTACTGGCTTGCACATAAGGACAGCATACGTGTGCAAATATACTACGTACTTAGAGCCATTCAAGTTGATAAAGATGCATCATGACTGCGCTTGATGGCACAGCTCTGGGTCTGCTCAGTTAAAAGGCTGTAGCATCATCTTTGTAGAAAAATCCTCAGGAGATGTCTGGCTGCCGTTGCTTTATGCCAGCCAGTTGGAGCTCCTGCTAAGGTTTTATCATGTGTGCTGGCACTGTTGGACTCCCAGAGACAGAGTATACCTACACGTTTGGAACCTAAGATTCAAATTCTGTGCGTTGAACAAATTCAAATTCTTTGTGTTACCAGGCCACTGGGTTGGCCTGATCAGTTGAGCTGCAAAAGCTCTGTGTTCTGGCTTACGCTGAATATGCAAACTCAAAAGACTGAGGCATTAGGACGCTCATCTGAATGCTAATACTCAGATGACCTGGTTTTTTAGGAGGTGCCATGCACTCAAACCTCACACTGAATTTCAAAAGGCCCATCCAGAAATTGAGGGGAAAAAAAAAACAGAGAAATGTTTCTGTCTTATAGCTATTTTCATCCTGCATATATTTAATGCCGGGGATTTATGCAATATGCAAAGCCATCTTTTTTTGTACAACATTTAATCAAAAATGTCCTCCACCAGCCAGCTGTGACACACCTAGCCCATGGGAGAAGCCGAGACAGGCTGTGACACAGGGATCAGAGAAAGGGCTATTATGATCATTTATTTACGTGATTGTCGCACCCAGATGCCCCAGGCCCTTTCACTATGCCGAGCATTATAGAACAAACAGAACAAAACAATACTACCTGCCTCAAAGAGCTGACAGTCCTAATGTAGGGCAGGAAATAGGAGGTAAGATGGACAAATGTCAGGGGGAAGTTGTTCAAGTAGATAAGCAGCAATAGCCTAAACGTGTGTGCTTCTGGTGGGGTTTTCCAAAACTTGCTGAAAAATTGTGCCTGGAGCTAAGGATGAAATTTGGGCAACAGGATGCATATTTACACCTGATAAGTGAGAACAATTTTTGGGCAGTTCAGAGCATTAAACCAAGTAAAACAAAATTTGGGCCAATTCTGGCAGCATGAAACTGTAATAATTTGGCTGTCATGCACGTGGCTTTGGAGGCAACAGAACTGCTTCATGCTATTTAGATATTTCTACCATCTCTCTACAAAAGCATGGTTCACAGCTACTTATAACCTTATTCTCATTCTGCTGGAAAGTGGGCTCTGGGTCTCCTTCACTCAAGTCCCTGTTGAGTGTCCATCCTGCTGCTGGCAGCCCTTCTCCCAGGCACACTCTGAAAGTTTCAAGCATGTGCCAGACACTGTTTTTTCAACTCCAGACAGCAACTGCCAAAAGCTCCAAAGGAGTATTTCCAAAAGCCACCTCTAGGCATGTGAGGATAAAGCAATGAAGGAACAAGTTATCAGTTATCTTAAAGCAGAGCCTGCCTGTTCCTCCTGACCTGGAGGGAAAGCAGGAAGACTAACGCCTGGAAATTTGGAAACATCTTCCAGAGGATTGTGTTATTTTTTTCTGAGTTACCTCAATTTTTTTTTTTTTTTTTAAATGCCAGCTCCAGAAGCTTTTGTAGGTTAAGCAGGAAGGAAAATTAAAGTTAGAATAGACTCTAAAATTATTTTGATTTTCTATAACTACTTCACAGGTACTTACACCTTAGAAGTCATTCATTAGGGGATTTCTATACTGAATACATAACTCTAAAAAAAAAAAAAAAAAGAATGAGCAAAGACTTGTTTCCAATATGAATGAAGCAGCTCTGCTTTCTTGCTCTCCAGCATACACAAGTCCTTTGTGAAATGCAAAATGGATCAGCACGAATGACATAACAAAATGTAAGAGGAAGTTCCTAACATACAAAAGCTTGGTATTTAGTATTTCTTTTAGCACAGAAAACACAGTGCCTTGGAGTTTTCCTGAGACATGAGAAAGCAGTAGTCTTAGCAGATGTTCTAAAACCTCTAGCTTATCCTTCTCATGGAATTCTCATGGAATGTAAAACCAAAGTTGCCGAAGTCCCCAATACTGATGTCTTAGCAACTAGTAAAGGACAGCAGCAATGGACTTGGCTGCCAATAGCTTCTTTGTAGTAACAGCTAGGATGTATCGTGACACGTTGCATCAAATTCTTACCTTTTCTTGAAGTAACTTGGAGGAAGCTGCGTCACGATTTCCTTTTCCACCAGCAGTACTAAAATGGGACCATGGTAAAACAGCATTAAATGTTAAGGAATCTTCCAAGGCAAAATCTGGTTTCATAAAAATCTGAAACAGAAAAGCAAAAGAAAAAAAAAAGCATGTCTCTCACCCCTATGTTCATCCTTGCCAGTTTAAAAGACATCCTGGTTAACAAAACTAATCTTTTTTTTCTTTTCCAAAAAAACAAGTTATCATTTATCCAAGCAAACAGATCTTATAACTGATTTACTTCACACCCTAAAAGCATGCGTGATCTGACAAACGCTTATTTTCACAGAAGTGGAAGTCCACTCCAAAATGACCTGGGTCAGGATCTAAACAACAAATTGCAGGTGGATCCTCTAAAGGATCAGAGCAAGCAGAAGCATCCCACTGCTGATACGCTCATTTCTGGGGCCCTGGTTTCTGCCAGACTGAGGATCCAGCCAGCTGTTCACGTGTACCAAGTGTTGCTTGGAAGGGAACAGGGCCTCAAATGTATCTCCTTTAGCACAGCAAATGCGCTGATCGTAGAAAGGTTCAATAGCACTTAACATTAACTCTACACATCTCAGAGAACTATCAGTCTGAAGTTCTCTCCGATCATGTTATTTTTACTTGACAAAATTGGTATAAACCTGGAGGTAGACAGTACCTCCCCTTTCCCTTTATTTGTGAAGTGTAATTTTAAGAGGTTCAACACAGGCTACAGCATCACACTACACCCAAACACTCTTTTTTTCTGGGGCTTTAAACATTGCAGTCAGCTGTTGAAGGAACAGGCTACACAACTGGCACAGAGATGCTGACCCATATTAACACTCTGACTCCTTAATGTACCTATAAAAAAGGTATTCAGACTGAAGTGGAATCTAGGGTTGTATCTTTTGTCAACCCGCCACATAAAAACATATCATATATGCTGAAAGCATCTATGCAAGAGGGCTTTCCTTGAGGATTCAAGGAGTTAAACCTAATGCTAAGTTGCACACTATGCAATACTCAAACATCTATCAAACTCTCCAGTTTCCCCTTCCTCCTGAAACACAGGGTGGCTAATTCTGCCCAGCTCTAAGGTTTTAACTATTAAAGATGAAAAAAATAACGGCATTTGTATTCTACTTTAAGTAAGAACAAAATTAACATCATAGTCAAAATTAACAAAATGAACAAACAAAAAATGAAAAAGAAAAAGCAGCTTGTTCTTAATTTTTGTAAATTTTGAGCATTGCAGACACTCTTGATAATGAGTTCAAGTGATCAGCTTGGACAAGACTTCCACATAACAGGAGAGTGCATCCACATATTCAACGATATATGTGAGAAATCCTTATAAAAGTTTAGAGTTCACAGAAACCATACCTTAGGTACTTGTTCCAGATCTGTCCTGGATTTATCTAAAATAAAGCAAAACACAAGAAGTCATTCATGAGCAAAGCATTAAAAACAATTTCCTTGAACACTTTAAAATGCTACAAGGTTTTCAAGACAACAGTGCCAGACTCCTCACAGTGAGTGGACAAGTAACAGGATCATAAATTGAAACAAAAAAAAAAAGTTTCATCTGAACAAGAAAACCTTTTTCGCCATGAGGACAGTCAAGCAGGCTGTCCAGAGATATTGGATAGCCTCCATCCCTGAAGGTTTTCAAGACCTGACTGGATAAAGCCTGTACCTCAGCTGGACAGTCTCCCTGCTCTGGACAAGCATGGTAAGCAGTATATCAGAATTACCTCCCACATTTCTCCTCGTTGTTACTTGACTGGTATTGAAATACAAAAGGAAACCTAAGAATCATCCTGCTGTTCTCAGTGGTTGGACAGACCAACTCTTATGGAAGTGAAAGGCCACGTCTTGCGGGCCAGAGCTGGAGGAAAAACAAGCAATGCCTAAAAAAGAAACTACAGAAAATCCAGAGTTTCAGTTTACCAAATGATGCTTCTAGGAATTGCCCATCTACAAAAGGAGCATCCAGATATTTTGGTGACACAGTATTTTTTTCTTTCTAAAACCAAAACTCTTTCAAAATGGATAAAACTAAGCCTAAAGAAGGAACTTGTATTTCGCAGTATGTGCCACAAACGGATTCATTCAGGAAGAGCTACTTCAAAATAACAAGCCCAGGGAAACCCTACAGAAGGACTGCCTTTTTCATGGAAAAGAAAGAAGAAAGCTGATCAGAAGAACAACGTGATCACAAGCAGTATACTACTGAATGCTTCTTGCTGCATTACATGTAGATAATTGATACAGATGAGCCTGATCAAACAGTGATTTGCAAATTAATCTTTAATTCATTTTCTCAAAAACATTAACATAAAAATTAAATATTACAAAATTGCTACAGCTTATAAGGGTTTATTTTCCTTTTGTTTGTCTTTTGTTTTTCATTTTGCCTCTCCCCTTCCTTTATCCAGTTTCATATTAGCTGAACTATTTCCATAAAATCTTGAAATTCAGCCTTGCTACGCCTGCAGACACCAAAAAAAAAGTGCTCCAGGTAGTCCTTGCTAACAGTAATGATAGAAACACTAAACAGAATTGGCCAGAGTGGAATTTCATGAAGTTCAACAATAGGAAATGCAAAGCCCTGCACTTGGGGGAGGAATAACCCCAGGCACACTACACACTGAGGGTTGAGCAGCTGTACAGCATCTGTGCAGAGAAGGATCTGGGAGGGAGTCCTACTGGACAACAAACCAACCGTGAGCCAGCACTGCACCCTTGTGGCAAAGTATCCTGGACTGTACTAGGAAAAACACTGGCAGCAGGTCATGGGAAGCTGATCCTCTCTCTCTACACAGAACTGATGAGACCGCATCTGGAGTACCGTATCCAGTTCTCGGCTGCCCAGTAGAAGAAAGGAATGGACATACTGCAGCGAGTCCAGTGAAGGGCCACAAACATGAATGAGGGACTGGGGTATCTTTCATACAAGGAGAGACAGAGAGCTCAGACTGTTTAGCATGGAAAAGCTCGGGGGGGAATCTTATCAGTGTTTATAAATATCCAACAAGAAAGTGTAGAGAAGAGGGAACCAAACCCTTCTCAGTGGTGGCCAGTGACATAACAAGAGGCGACAAGTACAAAATGAAACATGAAAAATTCCATCTTCTATTGTGCGGGTGGCCAACACTGAAACAGGCTGCCCAGAGAGGTTGTGTAGTCTCTATCTGTAGAAATACTCAAAACCAGACTGAACAGGGTCCTGGGCCCTGCTTCAGCAAGGGGTTTTGGACTAGGCCATCTTGAGAGGTCACCTCCCACTTCAGCCATTCTTTGATCCTCATGGCAGAGTCAGGAATGGTCCACTGCTGCTGCTTTTCGTTGCAAAGTCAAGAGCTGCTAGAAGGTAGCTGTAATAGTTTCAGCTTATCTTAAACAAAAGAAAGTTAAAGAAAACACTGCCAGGGACTTAGTGACCTACCATGAATGTAAACATGCCAAGAAAAAAATTACGAGCAGGTCTCAAGTATTTTGACCTATCAGGTATGAGCAGTGGTCACAAATACGTCTAGTCAATCATGTCTGGGTTTTCAATTATTGTTACAAAGAAATCACCAGCAGCTATTTTTGCACATGAAGCCTATGAGCAAGTAAAAGAGATGATCAGTATGTTATAGTATTCATTAAAGGAATGACTTTTTAATGACTAAAGGAGGGGTTTGACTATACCATGGGTGTGTAACAGAGTCCTGTCGAAGGTATCTTTAGGAGGACAAATATTCTTGCATCTTTCATGAACCTTCTCTCTCTGTAAAACAGTAAATATATTAAAGAATTACTCTGAGACTTAAAAAAAAAAAAGATTCTTTTTCTTTGGAACAGAACATTTTCACGGAAACATACTGCATCATGCCAAATAATTCTGACAGCTTCACAGTAATATTTTTTCCTCTTAAAAGCTCAGATGATGTTTGTCTAGGTGAAAGGTACCACAGGTTAAAAATTTTGGTTGCTGTGTTGTTTTTTCAGTTATTGAAAAGCCAGAATAACCTCTCTATATAATAGGAGATAACCACAGATTGGTTGTAATTACATATCCAAATGTTTATTTACTCTCTAACCCAGAAATCACACCGACAAAATAAATGCTTCTTCATTGCTAAATTAATTGAATCAAAGTAGATATTGTTTCTATATCTTATTAATGAACACCTAGCTGAAGTCACGGATCTTGTTTTGTCATGCTGAACTTCAAGTTTTACCTACAGGTGCAGTCAGCACTAGAGACCACAGTGATCAGAAATCATGCTTCTAAAGACCACCGATAGCTAGATCTCTGCTAGAAGCTACATCATGGGCCAGTTCCTCTTTCCAAAACCTTCTTTCATTTTGCAATCACTGCATTACACATTAATTTTAGGAGCTCTTAAATGCTTTAAATGTCGAGCATGTAAATGAATGGCATTACAGACAATTCCCTTTGACATACTTTAACTGTGATTTACACAAGCAACACTTCCTGCAGCCAATTCTGTAACAGCAGAAAGGTAAGAAAGTTACAAACCAAGGAAGCAGAAAACAGTGGGAGACTTCTATATGTTCTTTCAGTTCAAAAGAAAAAAAAAAAGAATGTTACTACATACTTACTGACACCTGTATTTTAAGAGTTTTTAGAAGTCTCCTACTGGTCCTGGTGTCCTTAGATGTAGCTTAAAATTTCCTGTTACAAAAGAAATCATTGAAATAATAGATCTATTTATAGTTTTAGAACTTCACGTATAAATGTTTAAATCGGAGATTCTTTAGAAATATCTCTAATCCTTGCAGCACTTAGTCATGTTTTATATTTGATCCAAAGGTCTTTAAATGTTACATTTCACTGTAGAGCTCAATCATTAAACAATCCTTACAGAAAAAGGATTGATAATCAGAAAGAATGAATATGAAATGCAAGCCCTGGTGCAGACCGCAGTATTCAGAAATACAAGTGAAAAAACATGAAACTCTCTAGACTGAATTTAGACATTTTTCACGCTAATAATATTGAGATTATAAAACAAGAAATGCCTAATGGAAAGTCAACAAGCACCAGAGAACAACTTAATTATTAGCTAACTGTATGATGGACTACTAACAGGGACAATCACTAATTAGATGCGGGTTCTCATATCTCTTTCTGGCCCCTAGTACCACGTGCATTGAATTTTGCATCCTTACCGGAGTGATTTCCTGTTGGTATAATGCAAAATGTTCCTTGGTGATCTGTGGGAGGTAGAATGAAGGCGTGACTTCAGTGTCCACAAAGTCCACTCCCCATGTTTTTGTAAAGAAATCAGATTCCCTTTTTGCTAACCTAGGATCATTTAGCGCTGCTGGGAGATTGACTTTGGAATGATAAATAGTCCATCTGTGCTGATCCGCAACTAGAGATGGGCTGTCACATAATTTACTGGGATCGCCTGTGGCACAAAAGACAAGACAGTTTTTTTAAGGTGAGAAACTGGAAGTTGTATTTTTGCTTCTTCAACGCTACCTTGCATTTCTTCTATCACGTTAACCAACACAAGTTTTGAACACAAACGCGTATCCACGCTCACTAAGTATCTTTAGCTCAACACCATTAACTTCCACTGAAGTGGAAAAAAATCCAACCACTTAAACGCATTTTTAGTCTGGGCTACTTGATCAGAAATATGGTTGAAATTCATTAGAATCATATTCCTTAATTCTTAAGATCCCATCCCACCACCCCTCTTTATCAACTAAGCTTTGGTATACTGCAGCAGCTATGATTTTGACCAAAACCTGGTCTTATGATAACACTAGAGACTTATGACAGTGGTACAGACAGGTCTTGGCCTTTTACTTCCCACTACGAAAGGGCTAGGGTGTTACACCTAAGTAAAGCACCAAGACTCCAAGCATGCTAGATAGATGTGTTCCACATACACCTTTTTTCTTGTATGTGGTAAGAATCATAGATAGCTACAGCGTAGAATCACACAGACAAGACCCTACCTATAATGTGGAGATCTAAAAAGAAGCTGCAAATGGGGTCTCCTATTGCTCCAAAGGGAAACTGGGTGGTAAGAAGAAGAACTACAGCATACTTTGAAATAAGGCCATGGCTTAGTATTGTGTGTGTAGTGTACAAGAAAATTTGGAAATTTGACTGAACAATTGAAAATGGATTTTCATACTAGCAAATGTAACTGCATTTTCACTCTCCTTGCACAGCAACATTACCTGTGGGCTCCTTGGGGCAGACATCAGGCAGTGACTGCACAGGTCGAAAGCGCTTTGCAACATCCATTTCCTTTTTAAAGAAAGCATCGCTGCTGTTTGACTGAGGCACTGGTGAAGAACTGTGGCTCGATGCCATTGCATAAAATCACCACTTGATAAAAGCTGAAGGAGAAACAACAAATATCAAGGCTTTAATGAAGTTCTGGTTGCAGACTAACAAAAAAAAAAAAAAAAGACTCTGCCAGCTACATAGGTATTGTTTTTTTTTTCTCCATACTGCAACAATTTAACTGACACATTTCAACAGGAACATGAAAAATACTTTAAAGACAAAAATAAAAGGCAGAATGTAACTTCACCGTCCGTTTCCTCCCACACCTTGAGGTATGAAGGTTGGCTTGTTCTTGTGCACAGCACCAATAAATTCTTACGTTAACAGCAACGGAAATCTTTCAGGCACTTCTGCCTTTCTGCTGCCAGAAGCACTGCAGTCACAGCGCACACGTTGGCAGTAAAACTCCCTCCGAGGTATCAAAAAGCGCGGGTAAAGGAACGTATATAGAGGGAGGAGATCACCTTCAGTGTCTGATCCCCACAGCCATTTTCTGTGCGTGCTTCATACCGTCCTGGAGCTGCCCTGCACACGTACAGCAGGGCAAGGGAAGACACAAAGGATCCCAGCACCCGAAGTAGCGCTGCACAGACCTGCCTGCGTGACGGGCTTAGCTCAGCACTCCAAGCCTGAAGCTGGGTGTAAAACCGCTGCTGGGGGGCTCACGGAAGCTGCTGGAGCTTCCTGGCCTCGCTCTGGTGGAGGCAGAGGCAGCGTGCCAGACGTCTGCACAGGTAGGCAGCTGTGCTCAGCGAGGCTGAACCACGGCGTGTCGCAGCAGGTGCCCTTGCTCCGCTGCCTCGCACGCGCTGGTTTTTCCAAAAGAGCTCTAAAACCTACGCCTGCTGTTTGGGGAGAGCCCAGCGGCGACGACCCACGCGAATGATACAGCATTAATCATTTACAGCAGCTGAAATCTGATGTCGGAGGGCATCCTCGAGTTTCAGACAAATCAGGATCTGAAGAGCACGCCACGTGCATCAGAAAAACACGAGCACGTACGACTCAAAGCACAAACATCTTCTGTAACACCATCCAGGAAAAATGGCAATTCCACTTCTTGTGGTTGTCTAGCACAGCACAGTAGAGTTTATTTCCGTACAAAAAGCACTCGCACAGAGAAGACGATCATAACACAGACCAAAAAGCCCTGGAGGAGGGAAAGTCCCACTAATCTTCAGATGAATTTTAAAGACTTCATTTGAAAATAAACACCCTTAGAAATTTTACACCAGGACTGAACACCAACACGAGTTTCCTCCGTCTGCAAACAAAGCTGCATTTCTATCAAAGTGTTGGCCAGCTCAGTCATAAACTGCAGAACTATCACAGGTTGGAGAGTTTATTAAAACTTCCCTATAATGCCCGGCTCAAAGAGTGCCTGTTCAAAGGGACTGATCTGAAGCCTTGCCTCTAAAGGGAAATAAACACATCCAGCAAAATCTGAACGCTTAACTACCAACCCTTAAGGGACACCTAAATTACTTACTACCCTGTGAGGGAGCACAAGAAGATAAAAGGCCTATTTCATCTTCAGTCACTCGAGTAGGCACCAAGGGATAACTGCACGTCACCGTGTCAACTTCTAACAGCAGCACATACGTTGCAGCCAATCTCATCTGGAAAAAAAGTTCTGCTTTCTAACCGGGGTTGGAAGTGCCCTACAAAACAGTTCTGAAGACAAGCTAAGATATGCACAGCTATAAGACAGCATCCCAATGAGCAGGAGCATAAAAACAAGCAAACGCTGAGCACAGTGCTGATGCACACTTGCCTTTTCCCCCTCCTAACCATGCTGTACGACAATGAGGGTGACGTGCTTCCATGTGTTTTAAAAGCGATTTTTAAAGGGGGTGAAAATAGACCAGCAGGACCCACAAACGTGCAGAAGAGCTGAAAATCTGTCTCCCCTTTTTGGGGGGAAGGAGTATCCCAGGTTTCCAATTCAGTCAATACTGAAGTTATCGCTCAAGAGAAACAATAGGAGCACTAAGGGAAGTCTGGATGCAGCAATACAGGGAAAAAACAGAGCAAAACATCTCAAATGTCTGACAGTCCTTCCTTAGACATCATTAAGCATCAGTCTCTCTCCCTAAAATGTTCCAAAGAAAACTTTTTTCAGTACTACTTTTGTTACGCCTTCACATTTTTGTGTCTCTCAGCATTTCCAAAGCATATTCTTTCTTTATGAAACTCTTCCCTAACGTTCTGGGGTGTTTTGTGAAAAATCTCACTCGTGATAATGACAGAACAATATCGCTTTAGTATTCTTGAAAAACACATCCGGTGCTAAGATGTAATAATCAAGTCTCCTAAAGGCATACAGCAAATTTATCTGCACTTGGAACTGCTTCAAAGTTGTGTATTTGCAGTTTTTCCCCCGAAAAAGCCTCTGTAATGAGAGACAGTCTGCTCTAGCCAGATGTGTGAGCAACTAAAGCAATTTGTAGGAAGCACCGAAATCTTGTACTCTCGTTAGCGAGTCTTTCATTAAACCTCTATCCTTCCCCTATAATGAAGTATTGCTTCAAAGTATTTTCTAAGATGCAAATTGTCTGAAGTACATAAATCTCAGCGGAGAAAATGCTAACTGCACTGTGCAAGAGCAAGATTTAAAATACATTTAAAGGCCAATTTAACAATGTGGACAAGCTTAATACCTCAAATTTTCAAAAAGGAATGATACCTCCTCTTTCACAGGTATGTTTTAGGGTAAAAAAGTAATAAAAATTCACATTGCCTTCGGACACTGACAAAACCTTAAAACGGAACGAGAAGAGCACAACAGAATTTCAATGAGCGAAGTGGATTTCAACAAGATATAAAGATCCACAGACAGAGACCTTCTTAAGTGGCATGCAATACGATGCCGCACTAAATTATTCATAGTTAACAGCTATTCTAGTAGACTCATAAGTCAGGGCCTTATGGATAATTAACCTCAGCGAACAGCCACATTTGCAGAGGAATATTCTTATCTATGCTGCCAAAAACGGGCATTCCCCAAACTGCAGTCCTTAAATTACGAAGCATTGCTTCACATAGAGGAAGAAAAAAGAAAAAAGACAGACAACTGGACAGAATTACCAGAATTAAATCCAAATTACCAAGGAAAATGTGAGAAGCCTATATTAAGACAAAAATGCTGGCCTACACCTGAGCCCTTCTGTGTATATTAAGCTTGCAGACAACCCAAAAATGCTGTTTCACTTGCTCACCAGCAGAACAGCCTTTCCTCGTGCTACACTGCTAACCACTTCCAAGATAAATGGATTTATAACCAGCCTTCTGAATCAGCGTTTTAAAATATGCAGCGATACATAAAGTTGCTGATTTAAACACCCTAAAAACAATGACTTTCAACACTAACGTAGAACAAAACTGCTGCAGGATATTTTAACTCTTTCAACTTATACAAGTGAAATGCAGGTAAATGGAGTGAACTGCATAAGCTGTGTGGGATGAGTTAGGAGATGGTGCATCCCCTGAGCCTCCTGCTTAGGAGAGCATATGTGCAGCAAGAAGAATACGCATCTGGGTAACTTCATGACATCAATATTTAAATGACATCCAATTAAAACCGGGTTAGATTAACTCTGTTCTCTCCAGTAATCACTGTAATTTACTCACATCTTGTCTAGCAATGCATACTAAACTAACATAGTAAAAAATTTAAGGGATTAGATGCTAGAGAAATAATGGAAATAGAGGATTATGGCTGTATTTGCAACATGCCTTCAACATTTTAAACCTATCCTGTACACACTATTAATTTCCTTAGTTAAAGAATGACGTTAAATTACACTGTTGTTGTAATGACTTACTGTCACTGAAGTTAAACTTTTTTTCCCTTCAAATTCAACCACCACAAGGAAAACAGCTTTGATGATACAAATTTACAGCACTCTTACGGACTGAACACATGAAGATTAGTATTTCATATTTAACCATTACACAGCTTCCTCTAGAAAACATTCTCATTCAATAACAGGCTTGGCAACTATGATATGACACAGTCGTACAACAAACAGTATTGAATAAAATGTCTGTAATGATAAATGCGATAACCACATGCTTGGATACTGTACACTCAGCACTGTATGAGATCTGCGCAGTTAGGAATATCTTAATCACATCAATTTTAACAAGTTCTGTGATGACTGCTCTATGACTGAAGTTACACAAGCAAGCTTTCAGCAGTTAAAAGAAGAGCACAACAAACGATTAAACTTCTGAGTATTACTCAGAAGTGATTGCACGGGATGGCTGTAACTCCTGTGCATGTGTTGGTTTTTTTAAACTCTTAACAATTGGGTGAAGTTCCTCGGAAACTGCCTTTCCATATTCTGTTACTCACCCTCTGTTTTTCAGATGGTGAAGCCTTTGGTACTGAAACAGCATATGCAGCTCCATAAACACACTATATCATACAAGGCACAAACTAAACCTCACCTATTTGTGGTTAGCTTTGTTCTCATATTTCCTCATTTTCTGGCAGTTTGCTGTTAGCACTATCAAGCACTTTTCTGTTTGCTACTTGAGGTAGCAACTTCAAGTGAATTAATCTTATTTTTTTACTGGGAATTTTCATGTGTGCATGCTCTGGTTTGTAAAGCTGTAATTTTGTACTAACAATACAAATTAGAATTTATGAAGCCAGCACAGTCCCTGCAAGGTGCAGAAGTAAGTAGTAATTTCTCCTTTATCTGCACTCTACCTCTCAAATGAAAATAAATCTAACCTACTAGCAATACCTCCAACTTAAATTGGTAGTTTTGATTAGTTAGCTGGTACTACAATAGACACCCAGGAACACAGAGCTTATTAACTCCAAACCTCCATGTTATTCATAGAAGCTCCTCTCCAAACGCAGTTTTGGCTTCAAGCACAACACCTGAGAAGAGGCCCTTTTGGAACAGAAAACCATCAGAAGCCACCCACAACTCACATTAAAGCAAAACGTTTTACTATTTCCAGAGAAGTGATAAATACTGGAGATACTTATCAGGAAAAGGATACCTGAAACGTTACTGGGAGAGAAAAATGCACCAGGGGTTGCTTCCAGGACCTCAACAGGCGATGATGTGCCTGTTATTGGTCCGGTGTATTTAGCCTGTCCTCAAAAGTCTAGGTTTCCCACTGCTATTTTACAGCTCTTTGTTGAGTCAGCAGGATTTAACCTTGTAACAAGGAAACCGTGGTACGAGCAAAGTACACACCACCTTTGTAAGACAATATGGAGCAGCCTGGGCAAGCTTTCAGTTTCCTTCAACCAGCTAATTCCTCGGGCTGAAGTTTCCTCGCTTGCCCCCACACCTCAAGACAGACATCTCTCTTTCAGGAGGGGAGCCAAGACGTTTAGCTTTTAGAAAAAAGATTTAAGCGGTTTCAGAGAATGAGGTTAAGGCTGCGGAAGCTGTTCTGCGAACTCGAGCTTTTTCTGAATACCTATTTACATCCTGAGGCTCCAGAGCAAGAAGCAGATTGTTGGGGGCAGGCAAGGCTAGAGTCGGAGGAGAGCTGTGACTTGTCCCCAGGAGAAGCCATCCACGCTTGGTGCGCATCCCAGCAGCACGCTTCCTTACACAACTTGGTGAGGAGCCTGTGTCAGCCCAGCCTTCTGGAAGCTGAATAATTACACGTGTATTTCTGTTCACACACGCACAAGTATTTCAGTGCGTTCCCGCACACCTTTTAATAGCATCTCCAATCTCGTACTCCCACCTTGTCCACAAAGTTAGCAGGAGTGATGACCGCCCAGATGAGCTTTGCTGGAAGGAAAGCAACCTGACAAGGAAGCCATTTATCAGTTACCCACATCTCTCATCGGCCATGCTCTCCGCCACGCGTGCTGTCACAAGCCAGCATATTCCGTAACTGGTTGGGCCGTGCTGAGCCGAGACAGACCGTGCTACTTGCTCAGCAACCCACTTCCAGGGACCACATAAAAGCAAGGGCGTTTGAAAAGCTTAAAGAGCAATGCCACCATCCTGTCTTGTACCATCTCCTTCATAACACCACCTTGCAGAGCCTTCCTCAAATGAGGAAACTGGCAAGAAAAAAAAGTGATCTGACTACAAAGGACAAGACAGCTACATCCCCACTGCACTGTGTGCAGACCACAAGGCCAGGGCAAAACAGCACCAGATTTTCATACCATGAGAGTTTGTACCAGTTTCTTTTGCCTTCCCTAGCTGAAGTCACCTTGACAGTAGATTTAAAATGAAAATGAAAAAAGAAGAGAGCAACGTGAGCTTTAGCTGAGCATCACTTCTTTAAACATAAAAATAAGATCCTCTGAAAAAAGTTGCCTTGTAAAGCCCTCAGTGCTGAATAGCCTATGGTTGTTTGAGTGAGCATACCCCAAATTATTTAGAATAATAAGCAAGTGTAAACATTTTGTTAAATATTTGAGAGAGATCTATCTCCCTACAGACAAGCTATGTCAGAAGTAGTATTTCACAGTTCTCCAGGTATTAAATGAAACAAATTAAACAGAACATCTGCGATATACCCAATGTACCAAATGCATTTCTTCTCATCTGGAAACCTAACTTCCCAATGATGAACGCTAAGCTGAAGTCAGAATGCAGCTTCTGTGCTGGAACAGTCTTTCCTACAGCTATTTAGGTCATTATGCATCGAGTTCTTCAATGCCAGGAGTGGTAGAATCATTCAGAAACAATTAACAAAGGAGTAAAAACCTATATCAGGAAAAAAAAAAGGCCTTGTGGTTATTTGCCCACACTATCACACAATAAAGGAGTGAAATCTTTGTACTCTTGTCAGGCATCGGCATTACAGTGCACACCATCTCCTTGGAAAATGGTGAAATACGAGCATCTCATATACCTCCACAAAGGTAGGTGCAGCTGAACAAAGATCAAGGAGCCCCGGCAGACACTCCAGCTAGAAGTCTGTCAAAGGCAGAGCCTGTGGAGTAGTGACATTTTGAGGAAAGGCAGAACTACATCAGCCACAGCAAAAACTGTAACAGTAAGGTTCTGACTTCTTGAAAGGAGTCTGACAGAAGCTCACGGGGACTTGCGTCAACAGCGGTTTTCCCTGCGCAGGCTTTCCACTTGCTGTCTTTGTCAGGGTTAGACTCAATTCATTAATCTGAAACTAATTTTCTAAAAATGTGATTTTTCATGAGAATCATGCCTTTCCAAAGCCATACCACAGCTCTGAAAAACTGCAAGCAGCTATGAAATAGCCAAATAAAGATATTTAACAGCTTTGACATTATGCAAAAAGCTGAGATCAGGGGTTATCCAAAAGCTGGCACATCATACTTTCTACAAAGTCTTATTGATCAACCCCAGTCCATGAGAAGAGGCAGGAAGCCACTCTGTAGGGCAAGTATTCAGCAAGCAAGACCACCAAAACTTTACCTTGGGGTGCATCGGCAAGTGCCACCCGTGTCTGTTAATAGTTCTTGTGATCTTAATACCATCCCAACAGATCATCAATCGAAAGGGATCACCTCATCACTGCCTTTTCATCCCACAAAGAGCTTCCACTTACAAGAGTGAAAAATATTTCTATAAACATAAAAAACAGAGCATGGTTATGCTACATTTAGAATACCAAAAAATAAAACCAAGGTCTTACATTGTTGCTGACAGTAACTGTATAATACCAATGGACACACTCTACTATATTGTGAAGCACCAGATATGCTACTCCAACTATAATAACCTACTGCATGCCACCTTAGGTGGGGTGTGTGCGTGTTTCTTTTTATGTTTTAAGACCAGATTCATAGTGGAAATATCCTAGCATTTTCTCTATCCAAAGATGAGTATTTTGGAACATCTGGTCAGAAAACAGATCCACCATTTTTAGGTAGGAAGAAAATAACTTAGTACATTCTTTTGAAAAGAATACATAGATTTTTTTTAAAGCCTAATACCTAGGTGAGGGAGGTGCAAAAAGTTACAGAGAACCTTATATGTGTTGGAGAATATTTCTTTGGAATTAACCATATGAAGCCCCCGAAATATATACATAGAACACCCATTCGTTCTCACCCTTTCTCTCTTTATGCCTTATCTATAAAATAGCAAGAATTAACAAAATAAAGGTTAAAAAAAAAAAAAAAAAGGTTGGCTGAGCCTGACAACTTGGAGGATTTTAAATCCTGGATTTTAAGATGTCTGTGGCCCTTGAGTCTTCTGCTCAAGAAACATACGGTTCCTCATTTCCCCAAAAGTCTGAAGAGGGAAAGCAGAAGTGGCTTTTACACCAAGTTGGAGCCCCAAAAGGAGAAATGATACCTATATGATTCCACTTCCCAACTTCTTCTCACTCAAGCCAACAAAGAACAAGTCTGCAGACTGCTTTCTCTGCCCTCTCTAGTGGCTCCTGACACTTCTCAAGGAAATGTTTCTGTTCAGCCTTGGAAATATATGTCCCTTTTCTCCTGTGAAGTTCACGCTAGCAACAGAAAAGCAGAATTCCACTATATGTGCACCAGACTCCTACAACAGAAAGATAGTGATGAACACACAGGGACACCCAGGGGGGAAGTCCCCAGATGTTATTGGCAAACGGGATGAGAGAGGTTGAGCTGTTTCTCAGCACACCGCCTTCAGACCTCATTGATGAGGCTGCCAGCACGATGCACCGTGGCTTTTGCTTAGAGAGCTGTAGATATGTCAATTAGTTGATTTTAGGCATTGTTTTCCTACCCAATGGAAGTACTGTCCGACTTCCAGAGGATTTCGAGGGAACTACACCTTTTGCATATATTACGATTTGGGAAGGAGTCACACTGGCTCTCACACTAAAGCAGCAATTATTGCAGCCACTACAACAATTAACGTACTGCAGTCAGGGTTTTCAGTAAGACGACTTTTTCACGGGGACACAAAGCTGCTGTAGCTGTACAGGGCAACTGTGGTTACACTTGGGGATCTTTGTTCCACATGCCTTCTTCTTGTTAAGGACTCCATCAGACAGGATGCAAGTAAGACAGTAAAGTCAATACGCTGCTTCTACTTGAAAAGTCTCAGAAGTACATATCCAAGTCTTTCATCAAATAAATATTTTGATATACTTTAGAACTGGTACTTTGCAAGTTTGAGATCACTCGATGTTCTCTAACAGAAATCCAAAGTATTTATAGAATATAAGAACAATGGATAAGGAAAAGGGAATCAATAAAATGGTAAGGCCAAAACTGGACAAAGAGAGAGAAAGTTCATGTTTTGGTGATACAGGTGGTCAGCATTTGACAAACACACATAGCTACATCCCCTCTCAACAGGGCATACTGCATTTGGAAAATTACAGTAAAGAAAGGTAAGAAACAATGTTTCTCTACAATTTTGTCATAGAATCACAGAATCACCTAGGTTGGAAAAGGCCTTAAAAAATCGTAAAGCTAACCATCAACCTGACATACTGAGTCCCATCACTAAACCACGTCCCTCAGTGCCACAACCATGAAGGAAGTGGCTGTGATTATGTTTGTCTATAAACTCAGGAACCGCCACACTTCTGAATGGTATTTGTAAACAAATAAATCCTTTTGTGCTCCCCATCCCAGTTGGGCATGGAAGCAAGCGCAAGCATTACTGTGAAAACCCAAAATATTTGCTCCAAGCGTTACGCTGGTCAGTATAAAAGCCAAACGTGACGAGCACGGTACCACCACGCCGTACCTTAGTGAAAATACTCCAAGAGCGTCTGAAGAAGGCCGTCGTCATATCTCTTCCAGTTGCATCATACAGAAAACCGCCTGATGTTGTAGCCGGGCAGCAGCGCGCCGAGGACCTGCGTGGAAGAGCCCAGTTAGAGCCCGGCCGGGGAAGGCTGACACAACGCTGACATTTCCACACTCAACGCCTTCCCGCGGGGGGTGGGGGGTACAACACAAAACCACCAGGCACCACTTTCAGAACTGCCCGGGGTTGCCATGGAAATCCGAAATATATATTTAGAGAGAAAGGCTGCACGCTCCCCGACTTGGCGCCCCTTCCCTCAGCGCCCCGGCCGCCCGGCTCGCAGCGCACACGGGCCGGGGGCGGCCCGGACAAAGGGCCCCGAGGAAAATTATTCAACTTTCCCGGCCTCTCCCGAGGGGGGCCCGGGGCTGAGCCCCCGGCCTGGGGCGGCACCTGTGCGGGCGGCCTAGCGGCGGGCGGGCGGCCGGGGGCGGCTCCCCGCTGCCTACCTGCGGCGCCGGGCCGGGCGGCGCGGCCTAGCGCGGCGACACGTCGCTGCCCCGGGCTCAGGGCGGCCCCGGGAAGCGGCCCGGGCGGTGGCGGTGGCTGTGTCGGCCCGGAGGAGGCACGGAGGAGGCAGAGAGGAGGAGCCGAGGCACCGCCTTCTCCCCGCCGCCCGGGGGAGGAGCGGCGGCCGGCGGAAGGGGCTGCCCCCGGCCGGCCGGGGCGGCCTCGGGCAGCGCCGCCATTTGAGGGGCCGGAGCGGGGGGCTTGGCTCCGCTGTGGGGAGGATGGGGACGGAGGTGTCGGGCACACGGCGTGGCCTGAAATCTGCTTCTTTGTAACGCCTGAAGTGCCCCTCAGGCTTGTGTTTTAGGATCTAATTGCGTAGCAGGCCACCAAAGGTGGTGAAGTTTGCGATAGGGGAGGGTCAGGATGGGTGTTAGGAAAAGGTGCGTTGCCTAGAGGGTGATCGGGCGCTGGGACAGGCTCCCCAGAGCAGTGATCCCAGCACCAAACCTGCCAGAGCTCAAGAAGCATTTGGACAATGCTCTCAGACACCTGGTCTGATCTTTGGGTGCTCCTGTGTGCCGCCAGGAGTTGGGCTTCTTTGTGGGTCACTTACAGCTCAGGATACTCTCGTTATTCTGTGAAATACAGGGGCACGTCACATCCCAGTGAAACACCTCACGCCTTACCATGTCTTAAACACACTCTGAGCAACAAAAGGTATCACAGTGCAGGGGCACTCGAGGCTCTGATTAATCAATAGCAGCAATTCCATTCACATTAAGGAGCAAAAAGGCACGTGGACGTGTCACCATGGGCCGGCCGATGGCTACGTAAGCTGGGTGAGTG
The DNA here is from genome assembly GCF_013377495.2 of Cygnus atratus. Classification (NCBI taxonomy): domain Eukaryota; kingdom Metazoa; phylum Chordata; class Aves; order Anseriformes; family Anatidae; genus Cygnus; species Cygnus atratus. The sequence continues at coordinate 109,654,989 of NC_066364.1, forward strand.
TGTGTCTGTGGAAATTCACACCCTGCATATCCACAGCTTGCCAGCTCACGAATGCGCCTGCCCCTCTGCTGACATCAAGCACTGTTTGTCCTGCCTGGCGTGACTGCAGCGTAACCGCGTGAGAAGAATTTGGCAGCCAGGCCCAAGCAGTCCAGCTTGCTCAACACGTCACCACAGCTGGGTTTAAGATGTTTTCTCACTCCTCGGCGGTGAATGTTGACAGACCTTAGTTAGGTACAATCTGCTTTGCAGACTCCGGAGCAGTAAGTCCCAAATGGCAGTCACCAGGATCAAGCACCTGAGAGTTGCAGGGATTCTTTGGTTGTTTCTTTGAGAGCGCTGGACCTGACCTGACCTGTGTTTGCCCTTCTTCTGCTCAGGGTGCTCCTCTGCCAGGTCGCAGGCCCCTATCTTTAGCTTTTCACTTATCATATGTAGTAATGGCGACAAAAAATCACCGACATCCATAACAACCCCCCCTACCCCTACCTCCCCAGTTGCTAGTGCAGCAGAGTGTGCTTTTATTGCAAGAGAAAAAATTAGTTGTGGATGCAGAAGAGAGACATACATACATGCACACACATTACGCAGTAGTGAATAACAGGAAGCAAATGCAAGATACTGCTGTCCATGGAACCCTGGACATTATTCTGCATTTCACTGCTGGTTCTGGGAAGAGTTCGTTTTATGAGTGCAGTATCCCTTTTCATTTTTCCTGTCTGACTTAGTTTGCAACACAGCAAATGGCTGCATCAGGCTAAAGAAATTGTGCTAGCATTGCTACCATCAGCTATGAAAGGATTATTCCAAAGAATAACATTATAAATATAATAATCTATAACCTCAGTAAATTTAAAGCACGGACCCAGCAGCAAAGAAGCCATTGTACATCCCATGGTAGAGGCTGCAGTTTCAGGTGTGTGGATGTTGTGTTCACAGGGTGGACTGCATGTGTCTTCGTCACTTCAAAGCTGTGTTTTGCTAAAACTTTGTCTCCAGCAGGCAAATGACACAGCTATTCACACCTGTGTATTTACACACTTGGGCTGTAGTTTCCAGTGGGACTACTCTCTTGTCTAGCATCAGCACAAGTGTAAGAGTTAGGCAGAGTTGCAGCTTTTGGACCAGGATGTGTAATCTCCTGGGTCAGGTATCCCAAATAGGGCACAACTATTTGTGGGACCTGTTGTCCCGCCCAGCCCACAGTTATGTTCTTGTTGGTTTGTGGAGCTCATGTCAACTTCTCAGACACTGCAGAAAGGAATGCTCGAGAGTTCTAGGTGGGAGGATTTCATTAGTGTTCATTACCCTCAGAGGGCAATGTAGATCTGTGGCTGCAGTTTTTCTGCTTTCATTTCTGCTTAAATTTCATTCTCTCAGGCCACTGCATGCCTGGATGCATTCATGGGTCCCCAGTATTCAAACTGTGAAATCCTGAGTGATGCCATGGAGCACAAAAAAGGGTCCTAAGATGCTTACTTTGCAATTACTTCCCTCTTGTTTACCTATCTGGAAGGCCCCAGCTGACCTGACGCTACAAAGCCAAACAAACTCCTCGTCAACAGTCCACATGGAAGTGTGTGAGCATGCTGGCCATCTCTGCAACAATCACAGCCCCAGCCTGCATGTCTCACAGCCCTAGCTGCACAACATCATATTTTATTGAGGGCACAGGGAATACCTTCGGCTCCCTTTCATTCACAATATCAATATCGCTGTTTTCCAGTGAGTAAAACCTTCCAGAGCTGTTTGGAATTGGTAGTGTCATGCCCAGTGTTGAAAATGGATGTTTGGATGTTTGTGTTGTTGCTAGTGTTGATCCAGGTTAACACCCTGAAGCTGAAACAACCGGAGAGTGGATCACAAGCATTTTGCATAAGAATATTCCTGCCATTTTTTTACAATGTCTTTGTGGCTCACTACTCACACAGCACCAAACATTTAATTGCAAAGCATATTGAAAGCACAGCTTAACGTGCTCCTATGTAGACTGGAGTGGTGGCTACTAAGCCTGGCCCACTGATTACCAGTTGTGTGTGTGACAGCCTGCTGTCACACTGCTGTAGGCTGAAACAACACTGTTAGCTGTTCTGTGTGTGAAGCTGCAATGTAACCTCATCTTCTGTCTTACCCTGCAAGAGATTTATGCAAGGTTTATTTGATGAGGTTAAAAAGCAGAAAACGTGGCACTACAGAAAAAGAATTGTTAGTTTAATATTACTGTTACATCATAACTGTTGTAAACTTCAACTTCTGATGTCATCAGCACCACTAGTTCATCCTCTTTACATCCATTATACCTTTCCTAGACACAATTTAGAAAATAAAGCTGTACTTTCTCTCGCTTTAAAATACCATGCTTGGCTTTCTGAGGTACTGCTATTAATATAATTTCAGCAGAGCTCAAACAGGTTTTACTGGTAGCTGGAATAGCAAAAGGAGCAAAAAAAGCATGTTAAATATTACATGCTTGTTAGGAAGCCAACAGGAATTTCCCTCCAGCAACCTGTAAACTTCTCTCACCATATTTTTGTAGCATCTTTTCCACTACCTGGCAGAAATCTCTAACCCTAACAGCCACAGCTGTGTTCAGATTGTAGGCACATGTTTGACACGTTTCTCATGGGGAAAATGTGTCTCTCTCTGTCCTTTAATCACAAAAATATGGCACAGTTGCAATAAAATATGAGATCATGCACATAATGTAAAACTGATCATTGTATATAGATCCACACTGCAGAAACACTGAGTTTGCAGAATTTACTCATATGGATAAAGCCAATAAAATCAGTAATGTCTTTGAAATAGGTTGTAAATCTAGGGTGGGGGAACGGTAATGCTGAAGATTTACCAGTTCCCAGTAATCAAAAAATATTCCACGTGTTTGCCAGGGGTCATTTTCCTTTCAACACTGACAATGCCATGAGACTGAGGTCTATCAGTAAGAAGCAGAGCCAGCTGGAGGAGCCTGTGAGTACCACCTCTGGATGAAGTAGCCGTGCACAGCACTGTAAGACCTGTGCTGTGACTCCAGTGTTTTTAAGATCTAGGAAGCTCCAAGCGGTGGAATTCAAGAGGTGAGTGATCTGGCAACCACACTTAGCAGAAAGAAAGTCCAAGAGGCTGCGGGAGGAATGGAGGCCGTGTTAGTCCTGTGCTCTGCTCTGGGTCTGGTTTGTGTTACTTACTATTGCTTCTGACGGATGTCCTCAGCCGTGGGGGTTTGGGATGGCATTCCTGTCTCACTGGCTCGTCATTGCTACAGACTGGCTGGGGGTGCCCCCGTGGCTCCTGCAAGCACTCTGAAATGAGATGGAAAGTCAGCCAGGCTTGTCCAAACCATATTCATTGCTTGTTTTCAGTAGCCTGACTGACTTTTTGGAAAGGGACCCGGGAGTATGTACATAACCACTTCCCCCTGGCAAAGAAATAGATGGGAGGGGACAGGAAAGGAAGGGAAAGGCAGAAAGAAAGGGAATGCCCAGCAGAGGAGCAGCTGTGGGTGGTTATTAACTACAGCCACCATTTGTGAAGGGAAAGCCCTTCCCACAGCCTCAGTGGTAAACCAGTTTTCCCCTCTCCAGCCCTCTGGGTCAGCCTGAGGCCGAAGGCCAGCGCTGCGTGCGCCATTTTGTAAGCCTGCTGTGGGTGAGTCAGGTGCTAAGGCACCCGCTGCTGCATCGCGTCCAGCCCTGGCCCCTGACAGCCAGGCCCTGACCAAGGGCTGACCTCGGTGCTTGGCTGGTGTGGTTCAGACCGCCGATTTTGAAGCGTCCTTGCTCTACTCAGGAGGACTTCCTGCCTGGTTATCCTCAGTCAATCACTCAGAGCAACTTTAAATAGAAATTTGGCATCACTCGCTTAGCATGAAATAACCTTTATGTAGAGCTGGACCTACCCCTTATGTGACACTTGCCCAGGAAGTACTGTTCAGGTTGAAAACCTCAGGTCTTTGTTTCTCTTTCACCAAAGAGGTGCATTTAAATGATGAGTTGTGCTGCAGATATACAGGAAAGCCGTACACTCAAGTGACCTTTTAGCTGTGCGCCCTCCCATGATCTTTAATGTTTTTCAGTTGCAATGAAAAGCTTCTTGTTATCTACTTACACAGGGAAAGAGTGAGTAACCAGTCGTTTGATTTTCTACTTTATGCTTCATTGACATTATCTCTGAATCGAATGTTTTTACTGTCCTGCAGCATTCTGTAGTAACAGCAAAGCTCTCTGTTCCCCTTGGTAAGAATAAAATGATGCTGAATGATATTTGTGGACTGGAGTGAAAGGATGACAGACTTGCACTTACATCCTACTGCTTGCTTTTCTGGCTGTCATCTTTTGGTTAAACACTGCTGCAAAAATAACAAAACCAGCCCAGCCCAAGGTATATCCTCCTGCCTAGACTGTAGGATATTAGTGGGTGATTTCTAGCAGTCTTGAGAGGGAAGGCTCCTTTAAACCATAACAAAGTTCTCTAGGGCACACAGCGTGGCTGGTCTTGTGAACTCTCGTGTTTGCAGCCTGAACATGCTGATAGTTCTCTGCAGATAAAACAAATAGCCATTTCTTTACCAGCAGAGTTTGGTGAGGAGATTGTGAGTCAGTAAACCATAGTTCATTTGATGTGGTGTTTATCTGCCTATTTGAGTACAACTTATATCCATAAAGTATGTTTTTATGGTAATTCTTCTGACTGTAACATTTCAGTTATCTCAGCTTCCTACTGATTGCCAAGGGCCACGTAGGCTTTGCAGGGGAACGTGACTCAGTGCTGCCAGTGTGCTACAGTGCCCTGGTGATATAAAATGACAAACATCCTTATTCCTGTATATGTGGGACACAGTACTACAAAGAATCTCCTAAGTAAACAAGTCCAATCCGCTGTACTTTTAGCCAGAAAAATTTTTCTATCACTTTTTTTTTTTTTTTTAATATGTGAGTTAAATTAGCATTCTTGAGAATCAACAAAAATATGACAGGGCTTTTTCCTACAGTCACTTTGGTCAAGGAATTTTCTGTGGAGTCTTCCTGGAAAAGTAACAGGAGTGGGTTTTATGGCATAAAAAATTAATAGTAAAAAGAAAAAAGTAGCTCAACATTTCCCCAGGTATCAGATAGTTATAGATAAGGAAAAGAATATTTGGTGGCAGAACTGTCAGCCAACTATTGTAAAAGCTGGGTTATCTGTAGTAATATCTAGGCTCCCTTCTTGGGGTGCTATAGTATTTTAAAAGGCCTTGCTTGCAGGGCCCTGGTACTGCCAATTTTCAGAAACTTTCACAGAAAACCTTTCCTCAACTTGTATTGCTAGCAAAAGATTAAAAGATATTGGGATTCATAAAGAATATGAGGGAAAAAAATGATTAAATATAATTAGAGGGGCAAGTCCCCCAGGAGCCCTGAGTATAGTGGGTAATCCGGTCACTAAAAGAGCATCATTAAACAATGAGAGGAACAACCAAACATCAAGGAAAAGCTCTCCTCAGAGGAAGCAGGGGATATAAAAGAAATATGTAAAATAATGAACACTGCAGTGAAAGCAGATGGAGAGTTTCTGCTCTCCTTGTCTTCAGTGAAGCGGAGGGATTTTACGACTGAATTTTTCATGCCAATACTGGGGAAAACATTTCCATGCCTTGTGTAAGTGGAGCGTGGTGTGCATTGCCACAAGAAACCATCAAGGAGAGGAACATAGGATTCAGAACGGGACGGCAGTTTTACAGTGCGTTGTCAGTGGTTTTCAAAACCAACATCTTTGACAATTTTGAAGATGACTTTTATCATGTCAGCCAGATGCTAACTACTGGAGCTCAGGATGGGATCTGTGGAGAGAGGACAAATGCCTATGCCACTTTCCTTCAGAGATGGGGATGATCTGGGCCACTACTGTATTTCAGAGTGTACAAAGTGTCGGAGGAAACGGTTGTTCCTAAAGCCTGCGGGAAGAAAAAGTGGTTGGATCAAGGTAGAGGTCAATGGCTCCATCTAGGCCAGGCATGGTGTTGTAAATAGACTCCATCGAGACACCATCACAACATAAGGACAGCCCATAAAACAGGTCTGTCAAATCACTCCTGTTGCTCCTAAGTGATAGAGCATTTATTCCTCTATATCTGCAGTGCTAGCAGACTTCCTCCTGGCTTCAGGGCATTTCTTGGCACATTAGACATGTTGCAGATGTATCCACGCTTAACCCAGCTTCTTCTTGGTACTGCCAGCCTCCAGCACAGAGGCTTCTCTATCTGGAGCGAGCACATTTTATCAGATACCAGCTTAGTCTGATGGAGTACATTAATACCTGAGTCATCAGGGGCTCTGTTTTTTTTTTTTTAATTTATTTTTTTATTTGTCAGCTTTCGAGGCTAGCTTTGTTATACGCAGCACTCCCTTTGAAATCAGTCACTGCCATCCCTACATTACAAAAGGAGGGATTCTAGCGGGATGTTTTCAGGGAAGTGTAATGGAAAGCAGTCTAGTCCAAGTGGCAAATCTGATATCATCAACCCTGAATTCAAACAGGACTTCACTTTTAAATTAGATAGCAACATGGGAAGTTACTGAAAAACACAACTAGAAATTCTCTTGTTTGGGAAGAAGGCATGCCTGGTATATGGAATTCATCTACAGCATTTACTTAAATCATCCATGGGGATTAAGATGCCTTATCAGGGCCCTCCAGCTCTCTTAGTATAAGACTTCTTCTGCAGACAGTAGACTCCTTTTTAATCCTGCTGCTCTTTGAGGTACTCCTGAAGAAGTCCCTCTCTCTCTCATCTTTTTTTACTATCTGTATATTACCCTGGGTATTTCCACCAGTCTCACCCAGAGCTTTATACTACTGATAAATTTCTCTCTGTCTGCTTACACCATTTAGACTTGAATACCCACCACACTGACCTGACTTTTCTTCAGCAATATTTGCTGTTTGACCTCCTGATTACTGTGACAAAACACAGCCAAAATCATTTATTTTTATTCACAGGCCTCACTGTTTCCAACCGTCCTTCCATCATCTGCTGGTATTGCAGGAGCAGAGAAATGTCTTAACATTACCAGAGTTCAGTGTGTTAGCCACTGTCTGGCGGAGGAATGGATGCCATCCCTACCTCCACCTTGCAAGCAAGTAGACAATGCGCTACACAAATGTTTTAACAACTATATCTCCTAAACACATCCTTTTCTTCTGAGCATGTGAGAGAACTGTTTGATTCTTAAAGTAATCCAGGAACAGGCATCCATCGAAGCTGCCACCCACAGCCGCGCACTGAATTTCTGTTTGCAAAATGGGCAGGGTGTCAGGAGTTCCTGTCCTTTGTTCCCACCTTTGCACCTGTTCCCATGATAACTCATTTATTTGGAACAATTCTTTCTGGCCTCTCAGTCTCTCTTTGCTCAAGTAAACTAAAACCTCTTGTTTGTGAGAAAACGTGAGCCAAAATGTGCAGTTTCAAAGAAGCAAGCAAGGAGGTACCAACCAAGCAGGGCCAGGATGTTAGTGACTTTAAGAGATACAAATCTGATTTTAGTTTTACCACAATTTCAGCAGTGGTGGTTTTTTTTTTTTTTTTTTTTTTTTTTTCTTAATAAAGAACAGAGATAAGGGCTCTGAATTATAGATGTTTTTAGACTTTGCTCTTTTCCAGGATGCAAGGTCCTCCAGTAGAAGGTACAATGAATCCTAATCAAGTAATGCTGAAGTGGCCAAGCTAACTTGTTGATATCTTAGCTATCACATACATACCACGGAGAGGAGACACACACCGTTATGCATTTTAGAAAGTATCTCTTCAAGTACAACAGCTGAGAGGCTGTAGAGGTACCCTGGGCACCTAGATTAAATCAGGGACAGTAGCTGGGGAAGCAGCACACTGTCTCCCAGCCAGCAGCTTCCTGAGAGGTGCTTACAAACATTGCTGCCCCTCTGCTCATCTCTGAACCCAACTGGAAATATCAGGGATTAAGGCAGGTGGGGGCAACAAGGGTGATTCTTTTCCTCTAAGGGCATGACTTTGTAGGGATGGGTAATAGCTGTTATTAGGAGGGTGATCTGTTAGGAAAACATCCATGTGTCTCTAAGCACACAGTTCATTTTGATTGTCTTACCTTGCTTGTATCCTAAGCTCTGCACAGCCTCAACGAGACTGTTATGATTCGGTTTAGGTCAGTTTGATTTTCAGCAACCACTTAGTTGCTGAAGATGGCAAATTACAGCAGATGGCAGCCTTTCCCCAGATTTCCAGAAAAGAGCACCAGGATTTCAGACAATACATGTCTTTTCTTGTTCCCTGGTGTCTACTTGCTGCCAGCAGAAGCCTCCATAGGAAAGGAGGCAGCAGGAGCAAAGAAGCTAGAGATAGAACCAAGACTGAAATCATCTCCTTGCGTTTGCAGGACCTAGCTCCTCACCATAGGTCTGATCAGCCGTTGTACCACCTCTTTATTTATCTAGGACAATGTTTCCCTTCCAACTTATATCAGAGTTCAAGATCAAAGTAATTAAAAATCCACGCTAATGCGTTTTCTCACCTTGACAACAACACGTAGCAGAAAACACCTCATATTTTGTGGGTAGTACATCAAAATCAAAGTGTCATTTTTCAGCGCTTGATTTAATAAGATGTTAGCGCCATATTAAAAAGCACCTCTGTTAAATGACCTACAGCAGCTGGCTCAATCAACTGTGGTGTGGGCGAGGCCTCAAATTACTTCATCTGTTGGTGACTGTTCAAAAGAGCCTCAGATATGCTCTGTGGATTCACCCAGCCCTGAAAAGCAAAGAGAAAAGCGATCAGTACTCCTCTGCCGTGCCTCCTTTTATTCCCTGCTCTGAGAGCCAGAACTGGAATGCTTACTGGGACAGGGCTTTTTTTGAGAAGGCCACAGGCAGTTTTCTGCCACACCAAGCTCTTTCTGATACCGTCTAGATCATACATTTCTTATTACCGAGTGCCAACTCCCCCGTCCGCATTGTTTCTATACCTACCTGACTGGGATATATCAATGCTAGGGGTCTGTTTCACAAGGACAAGAAAGAGGTGCAAAGATTTCTTGTTCTGGGAGGTAGTTCCTGATGCAAACATAAAAGAACATAGATTTACCCCTACTTAGGCTCTGCCTTCAATTTCTACTATTTATCCTGCTTCTGTTCTCCCAAAATATGTTAATGTCATCCAGATGCTTATTAACACATTTCATACTAACAACCAGAGACAGGAAATACAGGCCAGATGAGGAAAAGAACAACTCAAACAATAGTTAGGAGAGATTAGAGGAATTCAGAGTCAGCAGGGCCAAGTAAAATTTACTTTGGAGCCTTCAAGAAACTACTCAAATGGTTGTAAGCAAATGGCTTTATAAACTCTGAGGGACAGGAGAGGTCCCAGAGGCTCAGAAAGCCTATTATCAATATCCAGGGGGACATCCAAACACAGCATACTACAGCAGCCACCATGGGCTTACAAAAACAAGTCATGTCTAACCAAGTCCATTTCTCTCTTTGATAAGACAGCTGGCCTGGCAGCGAGGAAAGGGAAGTCACAGATGTGCCATATCTCCACTTGAATAATGCTGGCTCATGCAGCCACCAAAGGAAACGGTCTAGACAACATTACTACGAGCTGAACAGACGAGTGAGTTGTTTATGCTCAAGGTGTAACGCTCATCACATTGTCCCGCCCTAGCTCGCTGTGCCCCTGACAGCCACCATCGTGCCTGTACTGGACCCCGACGTGTACCCAAAGAGGCAGAAGGCTGTATTTCTGCAGGTCTGCTGTGAGAGATGGGAGATGCAGGGAGAAAGAGTTAATTTCACACAGGAAATCACTGTCAGTGAGGAAATGACCCCAGTTCCATATGTTATATTCAAGGTCTCAGCATTCACAATCGTCTCTTCCTTAAAAGACATGTGCACCACCCACCCCCCAATTCAGCTTTTAATGAAAGAAACACTTAAAATACTCTTCCACCAAGCTACCCAGCCCGCAGAGACTGTTGCAGACTGCTTCTTATATCTGTCCCTCCGAGGAGTCTTTTCACCCTTTTGAAAGCTGCCCTCTTCTTTCCAAGCTCTGTAGAGAAATCTGGCTAAATAGAAATCTTGAGGCCATTATACTGCAGTTCTCCCATCTTCCTGCCTGCATTCATTATTAATAGCTCGCCATTAAATTTTAATAAATTGAATATCAGAGGTTTAAGGCTTCTTAGGCACCTTTCCTCCCCTTTTCCTTCCAGGTCCATTTGTTGGATGAGTTCATTCAGTGTCACGCAGGGGAAGCTGCCGATCGATGACAGGCATACCTCTTGCAGAAAGTTGTAATGTCTTTATTTTCAAACTCTGCACGACTGCTTAGAACACAAAAGCTTTTTCTTTGGGTTGCTTTTTTTTATTTTTAAAAACAAAAACAAAATACAAGAAAAATCCCAAACAGCAGGTAAGCCTTTGGTCTCAACTTGCTTTTCAGTCTACCTTATTAGAGCAGGAGCTGACAAACTCTAGCTTTGTTCATTAACGAGTTGGTTTCACAGGGAAGACAGGAGCAGCGTGGCTGTGTAAGACTGCTGCTCCCCATCAGATAGATCCTAACGCAGGATCTGTCCCCTGAAGAGTGGTGAATTGTGGATGCTTCAGGAGAAGCACAGAAAACAAATACAGCTGATGGTTAAGTAGAAGTCCACGTAAGGAGGGAACTTCTGTATGGTGTTTTTCAGGGTGAAACTTGCTCTGTCACCATCCCAGGAGTGCACGGCCCCAGTCCTGCGTGCAGCAGTGACATGGAAAGCAGCACTACTACTTGTTTACTCCAGGTTGGTGTGGTGTGGATAACCCTGTCACCTTGTCCTTAAAACCCAAAAGGAGGACACTGTAAGAGATCTGAATTGCTCAGCGTTTGGGACTCAGGCAAGCCAAACTGAAATGCTTCTCAGTGGGCAGAAATGCACTGAAACAAAGAATCAGGATATTTTTCCCCACAGGAAAGAGTTTTCTGAGGGACATGCAGCATGCAGGATATGGGCAGGGACCTTCTCACTTCGCTTAGCAAGTCGAGGGCCTCAGGGAGGACGTGCTGAAGTTGAAGACAGAGTTCAGGAAACAGAAACAAGAACCACGGCAGTCTGGCAAACACAACCTACGAGGAAAGATCAAAGGACTCCTTTAGCGTAGAGAAGAAAAGGCTGAGAAGAGACATGCTAACAGCTTTTCAAATACATAAAAGGCTGCTAGAAGCAGAGAGCAAAAACCGATTGCCTCCACGTCCTCTGGGGAGGGAACAAGCATAACGTGCTAAATCTCACCTTCTGGGGAGATTTAGGTTCAAGATGAGGTGCAATTTCTCACTGCAAGGATAGCTGAACTGAGAAACAAAACACCTGGAGAGGCTGTGGAGTCTCCCATATTGCAGATTTTGGAAGTGTAAGTTAGATGAACACTTGGCAAGCAGAACACAGGTAGGGCTGACCCTGCCACAGAGCTGACTAACACAGGAGAGGACTTCCACAGATTCTTTATTACGTTGCGAACAAAGCTTTTTAAAATCGACTGATGCAAAGAAGCTTGCATCTGAAATTCTGGAAGGAATTTGTTGGTGCAATCTGGGAGCCCTTACTGGTTTTCTTTCCCCTCTCCCCCTTGAAGTACTAGGGAAATTCCAGTGAATTTAAGAGATGGTTCTCAACAGAGAGCCAGAACTATAATTTTAGACTAGCTCATCTGACATCCATACTGAGCAAAATAAAGCTGGTAAGAGCTCATATGTAAAGGACAATAACATAGTGCCAATCAGCGTGTTGTGGTGTCTTTTTTTTTTTGAAAGAAAAACTCACATCTAGCAAACCTGCTTTCCTTCTCTGAGATGACAAGTTTGGCAGATAAAAGGCAGTTGTACTGGAATTTTGTAAGACATTTGACTCAGTACAGAGCGACGTTGCGATTAACAGATTAGCACTCTCCACTATCAGCGAAGCCCACATCAAATGGATCGGCTGCCAGCTCTGCGGTGGAGGCTCTGCCAGGAAGGGGACAGCATCGCCTCGGAGGCGCCGGGACCTGACACCGCTTTGCATCGCCACGCAGGACCCGGAGCAAAGGCAGGGCGGCTGCTGACGGTATCTATACAGGATGCAAGGATCAGCCAGGTGGCAAGCTGGACTGAGGACAGGAAAATCATTTAGAAGCTGCTGCTACGGAGCGTGCACCGTATGTGTTATCATTTTTTGGAGTACCAGGAGCAAAGCTGAGTTAAATGCCCTCAGCCTGGGGACTCCCACAGTTGCTTGTCTCTCTCCACATGAGAAAAGGCTTTGCCTTGCCCTGCCCCGGCTGTGTCCTGGGGAAGCCGATGTCTGACATCCCACGTTTACACTTCTGTAATCTTAATCGGTCCCTAAATTGAAGTCTGAAAGATTGTTTTGGGCCAGCAGAGCCTAAGCCTCTTGCGTGATACTATTCAACATATTTTCACTGCAGAAACATAAATACAGCCTGGCTTTATTAACTATTAGCCTATAAAGATAAAAATATAACAAAATGTAGACATGCATGGCCTATAAATATATTCACGCTGTCATGAGGATCACTAATCCCAGGCCTCCATGGCATGAAAAACACTCCACTGTATAAATACGGCGCATTTGGCAATATTATTTTAATGACACAGGGGTTGTGGTGTTTTTCCTTCGGGGCTGGCAGGGCACAGTCCCTCGCCAGCCCTTTTTGCAGAGGCGTTTGCCCCAGCTTTTGGCGATGGCTTCCCCAGGCAGGCAGCTGCCAGGAGCTGCCCCGGTGTGCGACATGAGCACTGATTCATCGACGCCCAAAGGCACTCACGCACACCTTCTGCTTCCCCTGCTCGAGAACAGGCGGAGTGAGATTTCCAAGTGATAAAGAGTGACGCTGGCAGAAATGCTGAGTAACACTGAAAGCACCGGGAGCGATGGTGGAGCTGAGGGCTTCGGCATCACTCACCCTGCCTCTCTCAGGAAAGCTGCTCTGAATCCACTTTTATTTAACACGGGTTAAGTCAGAAAGCACTAAATACCCGTGCTCAGCGCTGTTATTCGGCGTTTAAAAGAGCTTCTGTTTCATTTCACTCCTCCTTAGCAGCAAACCAAGCTTAATTAAATGAATCTGGGGCCCTGGCAGCTCTGCTCTGCAGAGCCTGGGTGCAGCTTGCCCAGCCTTGCCGTGACCACGGGCCGTGGGGAAGGGGCAGCAGATGGGAGAGGCGCTGCATCCCTGCAGCCCACCTTGAACATCCTTCACCCTCCAGCAGCAGCGAGGTGGCACGGGCTCATCGTGCCATGGGACCCACAGACACATCCCCATCGCAGGGCAGCTCCCTGCAGGCAGACAGGTGAGACCCGGCCTCTCAATCCCCTGCAGTTCGGAGCCTTTCACCCGCTTTTAAAAGAATCACATTTTACGTGATTGCCCAGGCAAAACGAAAGCGGGCATGTCTTCATCTCAGTCCTACGGAGACTTCTGAAAACGTCAGCCACCATGCCAACTGGAAGCACAGGCCAGGAAGAAAGAGGCCAATTAAAAGCCAGGTTGTCTCCGTTTTGCTCAGGGCTAACAGAACAGATGATAGCATTGCTGGAAGCTGCGTTTGCTTTTAATTGTCCTCGTTCCACTGAATAACTAATTCTCTCCTCCTCCCACACAACAGAAAAAAAAAAAAGCATGTTTTTTGGAAAAGATGAGTTGACTCAATTCCTCTCCTACAGCGCATGACAGCAAGCTGCAGTTTTTAGCTTTGCATCTAGGCAAGTTTAGAATACTGCTGCATGCATTTGTTTTGTTTCAAATCTTCTGGGATCAGCTAAAAATATTATTTTGGAGAGATGAGAGAATGGAAGCACTACAGGCTTCGCGTTCATTCAGCTCTTAGACTACAGCCAACCAAACAGAACGGCACAGGTAGGTGCCAGCTGTAAGGTGGTCACATTAAAAGGTTATTTTAAAGGTGTCAGAGGACTGAGACGTGGCAGGTGCTGGGATAGGCTCTGTGAGGTCTGAGCATAACCCAGGGAAAGAAGCAGATCCCCTTGGCCCAGAGAGGCAACGCCAGGCTTACCACAGGACACATCCTTCAGGTGGCTGTTTCCCAGGAGCACAGAAAAGCAATCACTCTTACCTTATCCTTTGCCATCTCCCATTTCCAGCATTATTCAGGAGAGGCTGAAGGGAAACCCTGTCTGGGCTGAAGAATAGATAACGAAAGCCAACAACACAAAGCACGTTTTGCAGAGCCCAAATCTGGCCAACGTTGTTTAGTGCATTAAAAGAAATCTCGTATTTCAATTAAAAAATTATAACCACAGTGACTGTGACTGAGAAATTGTAATATAAAGCAGCTGCAGAGAAAAGTGAAACTTAATTTTTCTTTGGTTGGAGCAGAAGCAAATGCAAGGACAAAGACAATGTCTTATAAATAAGGTAAGCAGACAGGATGATCTTGGGAATTACTAGTAAAGAATACACACAAGGAAGCTTTTTCCCAGGTGATTTAACTCTGTACTGCACTTTCATCTACTGTCCAAGTGAATTATTTCCTCTCTCCCCTCCCTGTGCTGCCCATGCTTAATGCAAGCACGCTCACAGGGAATCCCTAGGAGTAAGTCGTGTGCTGTGCAAGTGCTTCGGAGGGAAGCCTTTTAATGAAACCTTTCCACTAGGAAGAGGAAAAATAGACAATCCTGGTGCACATACAAGTTATAACTCCAAAGGATTCTACTCATCCTATTTCTGAAGACAGCAGCCCTCCAGTAGTGATCTCAGCGCAGAGCTGATACTGTATACGTAGACACGGCAGAGGAAGAAAATCAAAGCAGATTAATAATTCACTCCTGCCTCAGAGCTGTTTAGTTTCCACAGAAGTGACGCTAAATCAGCAAAAGCATTCAAAATAAAAACATCACAATATTGCAGGCGTTGCCAAATTACGAAGGAGGTTGCCTCTGCCAGCAGCAAAGTGCCTCTCTGTGTGCTCCGTGAGGTCTTCCACGCCCACGCAGAGGCTGCGAGGTGGCTCAGGCCCTATCTTCCCCTCTGCGTGGTGGCACTGGTCCCCCGCAGGGATGGCAGAAGCGTTTGCTGGTGCCTTCACTGCTTCTGCTCGCAGCCCCCTACCTTGCCCCAAACTCGTCCTCGACAGCAATCAGGCAGAAAGGACGGGGCAGAAACTAGGGTGCCACTGGTGCTGGTACCCGTCTGCAAGGACAGCTGGGCATGCTGGTGGGAAATTATGAGTGACATCTAAAAGGTGAATGGGAAACGGTTATTCACTGCATCCTGTCATATGAGAAACTGGGTTTTAAGCAAAGCAATCATGCAACAAGATTCAAAACAAACAGAAGGCACTTCATAGTGTGTTGCTGAGCCACTGGACTCCTTGCTGCAAGAGCTGTGGGCCCTGGGAGCCTATTTGAGCTGAGATGTCTTTATGTTAAAGGCAGAAAAATCCAGGGATGCCAACTCTTACTCAAAAAGCCTGAGCCACAGCTTATACGGGGCTTAGGCAGCATCGCATCCACCTGCCCTGTTCTTATCCCCCCCAGGCACGTGTGTACCTCCACCACAGGAAATGAAACTCTGGCCTGGACAGACCTCACTTGACAGAGGAGCAGTTTTCCTGGATCCAAATGATTTTCCATGCATTAAGACTCAGGGGATAAGTGTCAGGTCCTGGGGCATTCCTGAGGGGACAGCCTCTCTTCCCCCCTCGCATTCAGCGGCGCTGCGGCCTTCAGTGCTTGATGCTGCACGCTGTGCCTGTGCGGCAGGGGCCACAACAGCAGTGACACGCAGACCGCAGTGCTGAGACAGGTACTCAGGCACAGAAGGGCTGCAGTAAATAAGGAAAGAGCCAGCTGTTTTTCCAGCTGACACGTTAAGGTCCATGCCCCTGCTCTCCCTGGACTCACTTGACTTTTGTTCCCATCCTCCCTTCACTTTTTAACCCTGTCTGTGGTTTCCCGGTGCTCCTCTCCACCAGACCCCTCCCCAGCTGCCCGCCACCGTCTATTTTTGCCCTGTGATTCCTCCCCCTGCACAACCTGTGACCGTTCCCCTGCTGCTCTGCGTGGCAGCAGCCAAGATGCACAGCGATCCCGGGGGCGGCTGGGGCCAGGGAGTGGGCAGGGAGCTGCTGGCTGCCAGCGCTGGCACCTCGCCTCCGGTTACTCATCTCCCCCCGAGCTCAGCCTCAGGTGATGCAGCCTGAGCTGGTGCCGAAGCTGCTCCCACACAAGCTAGCACCCAGAAAGCCGAGCAGGCTTTTTCTGCGAAGTCACCTGCTCGCTGCAGCCCTAAAGGACCATATCACAGCGCCACAGGGAAAACAGGCAGCAGCTCCCACAGGGACCAAGGCAGGAACGTGAACATTCAGGCAGGGGACTTAGGGTACAAATGCTGCACTAATGCACAGCCCCAGCCACCTCCGAGAGCTCTGCTGCTACCCAGCTCGTCTGGAGCACCGGGTTGCTTCTTGTGCAACAAGCACAGGCAGTGTTTCCCTGGCTCAGCTCAAGTCACTGGGTCTGTTCCCATGGGATACCACCTCAGAAGCCAGTTCGGCACACTGCTGTCCACGGCAAGGGCAAGGAAACAGGGCCCGAGCTCTTGCTGCCACCTGGGAAGTGGCAGCAGGAAGGGGCAGGCTCGCTGCTGGCTCCAGCAGACACATCTCCCCAAAGCGCCCCTGGCACGCTCGCTGCTCCCACAGACACACGGTCACGCATCCTGTGAAAGATCTAAGTGATCTCCTCCAGCCATAAAGGAGCCTTAGAAGCTGCATTTCCAGGGTGATCACAGCCCTTATGTTAAAGCCAAGTGCTACAATTAAAAGTAGAGAACCTTTGCTTTTTTTTTTTTTTTCCTTTTTTTTTTTTCTCCCGAAAATGAAGCAGGGATTGCACAAGCTAAGACTATGGCCAGGAAATCTGCCAGGAAATTCAACAGCAGCCACACTTAATCCATTTTGAAAGACGGAGTGCAGGCAGATAACTGTAGGCATCCCAATAGCTTTATATTGCAAAAACTATTGCTAGAATCGGACCTGGAAAGGGTCTCTCTGTTCAGAAGGAGATAAAGCGTGCCACAGGAGAGTCATAACGAGATTTGCAGAGCACCTTCAAGTGCAGCAGGAGGACTGCCAGGGTGACTTCACAGGGATCACATCATGAAACTTGTCAGGAGGCAGGCCTCATTCCTGCAGGTATAACAAGCCTGGTACAGACGGGATTAGAAAAACCTCATCCCCAGCCCGCACCACGTGTCTCGGCCACACCACGCACCCGTTGTGCTGCTCGAAACTAGTGGCTGAGTCAGCCAAGGGAACAGCGCTCCGTAGGTGCCCAGCTACCCACAGCCTTCCCAGGGAAAGCCCCCAACCACCTCCCAGTCACCGTGCTTCTGCCTGCCCTGAGTCAACGCACCGAGGGCTGCCCCACTTCTGCTTTGGAAACAAAAGGCCTTCCGTGGCCAGCTGCTGTACCAAGCTGCTGCCTGTTACCATATTAAATCCATGCAACTTCCTACAGGTGAAAGCAAATCAGCTCATTAAGTAACCCGCATTACACAGCTCACAAAGAACTGCACAGAGCACAGCGGTGCTGCACAAACCAACTGCAGAAAGCTACTTGCCGGTTTCCAGTTGCACTTCCGCAGATTTCCACAAAACTCCAAGGCCAGAAAAAGGCCTGCATTTGCCTCCTTTCCACATGCATTCCTCCATCAGCGCCACATAGCTGCAGTGATCGCCCTGGGAACAGTCGTGTACCGTTTGCCAGTTGCATCACCGACGCCTCTTCCCATCTGAGCACATCTTTGAAAGCAGGTTAAGGCCACAGATTTCGTTTGGGGCTGGTTATTGAGTACAAGGGCCTGATTTTGGCTAAGCAAGCAGAGCTGTAATCATCTCACGGCCAGCAGTGGCTCATCCCCTCGCACCTCTCTCAGCTCCACATCTGTCCAGAACAAAAGGCCTTAAAGTTCAAGGTGATTTAGTCAGCTGTTTGTGTTAAAGGGATTATTTTACTTTTAATCTGGCATTCATTTTAGAGTTTATAGAGCATGAGACCTTCTGTTTAAATTGTTTATTAAAGAACAGAAGCCCAGAGGGGAGCTTAAATAGGGAACCAGTCAAAGCTACTGCTTTTAGTTAGCTTGCATGTTTTATGGAAATTGTTCCTCAGCCTACTCAACCACTGCTATCCTGCTTTCGACAGTGGGGTTTCCGTGTCTCAGGCTTTTGAATGCCCACGTTCTGCCCATTTAAAGACAGGATTAACAAGCCCACCTTGGGTCAAGGAAAACATACACCAGGCAGTGTGTGGCAGAGTACAGGGCTCTGGGTAGCATTACCTTAGCATAATGCTACCCGGAAAAACAGCTGGTTCTGCTGAGACCACACATTCTTATGCAGTGTTCCTTTTTTTTTTTTTTAGGGAAGGGGTGAAATATAATGGAAGCATAAAAAAAATCATCTTAATAGGGTACAGGCTTAGTGATGGTTGTGTGTTGGGCATGAACCGCTCTTCTTTCCTTCTCCAGCTGAAGGTTTGTGTACCCAGTGGCAACAGCACCGCTGGCTCCATGCTGTGCCTCCAACACAGGGTGCATACGCTGCTTTTAGTGCTTACTACAGTCCAATTCTCAATCTGTTTTCACAGTTCATCTCTACATTACTCATCCTGCTTTGTAGCTTTCATCATTTCCTTTTCTGGCTTTTCACATCCCTGCATTCAGCAAGATCACAAACAGAGAAGATGTGTCAATCCGATTGCGTGGACGATGAAATCAAGAGCTCCTGAAGTTTTGTAAGAGTCCAGCCATCTGACTGAAGTTTTTGCTTACATTTCATTAATCGTAACCTACCCAGGGAAAAGATCATTTAACGACATCCATTTGAGCAACCACCTTGCCTTTGCTAATGTAGAGTTAAACAGAAAACACAGTGAAAGGTCACATCCAATGACCAGAATAACATACAAACTCTTCAGTTATTTTTTGTGAACTTAATCCACATGTGCAGAACACACACCTCAAGTGACAGAAGAGTCAGCTCCAGCCACCTTTCCCATCTCTTGGGAACAAAGCAACAGACAATCCCAGAATCTCTATTTTTGAAAAGTGTTTACTCACATAGTTTGAATAAATTAATTTGCAAATAAAAATTAAACTACAGTATAATATAGTTTGAATAAAATGATTAGAACAACTACAATACAGGGGTTTCTTGCTGCATAAGTTTCATTACTTAATGCATATAATCTGGAGAATGTCAAAATCAGTTATATTTCTATGAAAAGGGAGTAACAGCAGTTACTTGTACATGACAGCTAACTGAAATTATAATACAGATTTCCTGACACATGCATTTCCTGAGTGAACCAAACAATATATATAATTTCTTTTTAAAAATGGAGAAACAATTGACAGTCAAAGCAAATAATTCATGACATCTAAGCAACATACGTCTCTTTTTAAACCAAGTTTAGAACAGCTTTGAAAAGGAAAATTAAAGCTACACTATAAAGTACAGAAATTTGCTACTGTCAATTATACAGTACATATTAAAAAAAAGTATGAAGCTGGCCCAAAAAAGCTCAACTCAATCCTAAAAAAAAAGTCAGATTGTGTATTTGCCATGAAGCACGGTGGGTTAGCAGCAAAGCTGGATGTAGTGCACTGGCCTTTTCTGGTGGATACAGAAGGGAAAGGAAGGGTGGGGAAAAGAGAGCGCAGAGACCACTAGCCAGAGCCTGCCACCCCGAGAGCAGACCACACGCGAGCTTCCCACGCTGTGGTCCACGAGTCCAGCCCAGGCCCAGCTCAAACTCTTCCCTAACAGATTGCCAATTGTGTCAAGTGCACGAAGATGCTAGGATGCAGGGGTGCATCCAGGAGGTACTGGGCTTCTACTTTGTTCCAGGGGAGGCCGAGGTGAGCATCTGCACCCAGCTCCTTCCTCGGAGCAGCGTAAAGGCAAGCACGTGAAGCCTGTGGCTCCCCTGTGCCTGACCGTGCCAGTTTGCTGCAGGCCAGATGAAGGCAGGAGGTGTGACTGACAAGCCTTTCACGAGCTGTGAAATCACCGTGGCCGATCCACAAACTGCTCCCCACACACGTGGTGTGGGCACATCCACCTCTCCCCGCCTCCCCAGCCAGCAAGGAACAAAGTGAGCTTCATCTTTCAAGTTCGTTAATGGTTAAACATTGGAAAACCCTCACAAATGTCACTAATGCTAAATAAAGATGTGTTAGCATGAAGGGAGAAAAAAACCCTTAATCTAGACTAAGTTGCATATTCAAAGAGTCTGGTAAATATTTTCTTCATAACCAGATCATAAGTACAGTCCTACCAAAAAGACATTTTAAGAAGTCCTTCTTAGCTACCTTTCACATGGTTAAAGCACACTTTTATGCCATCATAATTTGCATTAGCTTTGTTTAAAAAGCATTTTTAACTATTCTAAGAACTCAGTACTGTAGATTAAAAAAAGATTTTTCTACCATTTCCATCTCACATCCTTCTCCATCCAGAGCTACTCTACACATCCAATTGCTGGATGTAACACACTATGACCATGCTACTCTACACATTCTACATATTTTCAATAATAAAGATAAATAGAAAAGAGTTAATATACACATTATATTTTACAATGTTTGCATCCAAGCTGTAAACTAATGTTTTTTGAACTATTTACCCTCCATATACAAAAAGAAAGAAACAACTTTGAAACACTGTGGGCATGTGATTCAAAACCATTAAACGGAAGGCATTTAAATTCACTCTGTAACACTTCTTTCAGCTCTTCAGAAAGAGTTATTAACTAAAGAAGCAGGACTTCTCCCCTCCTACCCCTGTTTCTTCCATTTCCAGACTTTTCTCAATAGAGAGGGATTTAGCTGTCATAACAAAAAAACAAAAAATTCTTCATCGTAATGCAAACCAGCAAAGCCCAGAGAATACGAAAAACAGTTGGTTTAAAAATCAGAATCGCTTAGCTTATTAGATTACTGCAGTCCTTGGTAACGTGTGTTAGTCGAGAGGTCCTTGGAAAATGAGTCTGATGTAACCTTGCTCACCAGCCAGCTGATGCGCGCAGAACGGACAGGCTGCATGAAAAGTGTGAGTACCATGAGGAAGAGGAATTTGGGACCAATAAGCAGTTGTCTTTTCTGAGCACACGTGTCCACATGGGCTGAACGCGTGAGTTGGAGGTCCTGCATCCACATAAAATCCAGCTTCACATCCAAGCCACAGAGGCACATAGGGGCTGACAGAGCGGCACATGGGACACTCTCGATCCTTGCCGTCTCTCTCCTCTTTGTTTCCCCAGTTGTGATAGCCGTGGACGTGGCCACAGTTCAGGTACACCCATGGCTGCTTTTCATCTACAACATCTTTTCTCTTCATGCTGGGAAATGCCAAGGTGTTAAACCCCACAGGACACTGGGGCCTCGCCGCGTTTATTTCCTGTCTCAGCGCCTCCAGGTGCTTGACAGTGGGAGTGCGTGAAAGCCCCTCCGCAGTGCGCCACAGCAACGTTGCTCCACACAGGTCGATGAGAGAGCCATCCTGGAGTTGGTTAGTTTCGTTTTCAACCTTGTGATGGGCAGAGGAAGAGAAAGAGGTGCCACCTGACATTATCTGAAGAGTAACATATGGCACTTTCATAATACAAATTTGCCTGGAAGATCCAAAGTTTCAAGCAACTACCAAGTGTGCTGTAGAAAATAGCCACAGAACCCAGTGCCATCTCCTTCCTCCTCTTTTAAATAAACTTCTTAGGAGATTGAGGTGGATGTAAGATTAAGACCATGAAAAGCTCCCTTCCAACCTTAATTTCTCTTCTCAGCTCCTTCACTATAACGCTGCCAGATATGCTACTTGAAATGCATCAAGGAAGAATGGCACAGCACAAGGCTTGCTGAGTCCTCCATCGTACTGTAGAGTATTTTATTTACACACACCCCTCTACACAAGGCTTTCTTCTCCCCAGGAGAAATGAGCTCCTGGCATTCCTAGCTAACTGCACCAGTAAATAAGTATTCCTGCTGTGTTTCCTTTTGCTAAGAGACCCCAAGTCATACCAAAATGAATCATCTCCTCAAAGTGTCACCAGTGCTTTGGAAACAAGAGGAAGGGGAAAACTCAGGATACCAACAGAGAGATGGATATCCAGGTGTATAGGTAGGTCGTTAATAAAACTAGTTATTCTTTTTAAAAGTAAAAACGGGAAAACTTTAAAAGCATAAACTCAAAAGGGAGAATCAGGAAAATGTTCTTTACATCATCCACATAACTATCACATCTTTCAGAAGAACATACTAGACTGGCAACTCAGTTTAGGAGAGCAGCCTAGATCTGCAGTTACATACTACGGAGATAACCTGTCAGTTATTCAGGTTGAGCAAGAACTTTTCACGTACAAACACAGACACATAAGTCGGTGCAGCTAATTACAGAGGTGACAAATGCACTGAATGAGGCAGATTCTGGCCTCTGTTTATGCCCAAGCTGTATCACTTGTGGCTGTACCCATTTTAAACATGGTACACAAAATGTTGGTCCTCACTCTTACCATTTTTCCCCTCTGCTGAGCCGATCTGGTTTCACGGAGGCTGAACACGTTCCCACACACAGATATCTCTCTCCACACCCCTGGCTTGGAGTCCTCTGTAAATCCATTACGGGGATGCATAACAAGAACTCCATTTGTGGTTAGTCCATCCATTTGCCCATCTGATGTCTTCCACTTCGCAGCCTTCTCCTAAGGAAAACGACAACAATGACAACTTCTAATTTTGCTCAAGTAGAGATACAAATTAGTTCTAAAACAAGCCTGCATCGATCTGGGAGAACAAAGTTCCCTTACCCCAAGGAAGATGTTCTTAGAGGAGTCAAATCCTGCAGCATATATTCTCGCAGTAAAAGGAGGGTTACGTTCACATATGATTCTGCAGGCAAACCTTGATATAGTGCTCTGCACAGACTGCGTATCTGAATTACTCTGACTTCCAGGAACCGTATCTGTCACAACGAAGTCTATAGGACTCTCTGTTGATCGACCAATCTGCAAAAAGGGATACAAAATATGTTTAGAAGTAGACCCATTGCCTCTGGGTCTAGCAATGTTCAAGCCTAAAGCATTTAAAAATGATCAAGAAAACGTCATGACATTCCAGTCTGAAGCATTTCCCTCCACCAATCTAAATTTAGTTTTCTAAAGCCTAATCTGAATTGATGAGTTATTCCACCTCCATGTGATCAAAGTTATTCTGAAGGCTGAGTACAGCCAAGCAAAAGAAGGAGAAATAAAAAGATGTAATTAAGTCAATTTTGAGAAGATTTCCCATTGAAGGTCTTCTCATCAGAAAGGTTAGAACAAGGTCAGCTGGACCGGCTGCAGCAGTGCCAAAACAGCTGGGAACAGCAGTTAGATGGAAAAAAAAAAGTGGTATTCAGTCACTTTGCATGCCCAGAATATTCTGAGCAACACCAGACTAGGGAAAGACTGTCCAGAGATTACATGAGCTGACTTTCCAGCTCCAGTGGGGCACCAAGAAACAGCACATCTGTCAGGACAGACCAGGTACAAGGTGCTTGCAGCAGGGGTGACGGTGGTGTTACATTGATATGCACAACACACAAAAAATCCGGTTGTAAGCAGATGTTGCATTCTTGTTAAGATGTTCTTAGAAATAACAGGCTGCAAAGTAGCTGGGCCTTCTTTTCTGGATGCATGGAAGAGAACGAGCTTTGCAGTCCCATGCAACTCTATGGGTTCTAATAAAGTTGCATGTGTTTGACTGCTTTTCCCATCATCTTGACCTTCTCTTTACAAAATAAAGAGAAGTTAAATCCCTGTCCCAAACAACCTCACAGCCAGGTTTAAAGCCCACTTGTATATTTTTACCTTTCGCTCATTTCCAGAGCTCTCAATAAGCTCTTAAAACATAGATGGTTATATTAAGACTGATTAACTGCTAGGAAGAAGAACCAGGGCCTGAGGTGGTTTTTGGTGAAGGCTAGAGAGCTCTCATGAGACTGAAACTGCTTTGTCAAAATATGTTTGTGTTTTTTTTTTTTTTCTTAGGCAGGATAACCCATCAGTACACATGGATTGCCACTGGCAATTTTAAAGCAGCATACATGCCATAGCTTGCCTAAAGAGAGAACACTTACACAAGCAATAGCTTACACTGCAGTTAGTTTGTTACAGCCCTTTTGCTCTGTTGTAGATATCTGCAGTTGCACAGCAGCTTCCTCACCACATACCAACACCTCTTAACTCCTTAAATCCTGCCATGTCGTCACAGCTAAATGCTGTGACAGCAAAATTCCTTTCCATAAATTAGGCACAATGAAAATCAATGCAGCATCAGTCCAGGAATCAGAAGAAACAAAACACAAGAAATCCCATAACAAAACCCTTCCTTTTGAGAAAAACAGGAAATAATAAGTACAAGATATGAGTGAACATCACAGCTGTACATGTATTTGTGGTTCCTTTGCTTACATACAGGAACTCCAGCAAAGTTCTTCTGAACTGACAGCACATCTGAACTGGGCCTCCTCTCTCAGTATTACCAACACCTTTAACTTATTTCTGGGTTTTCTTAAAGGAGTCAGGGGGGTCATACTAGTTGTGTTAAAAGCTTTTCTATATTTTCACATTGCATTTCTTCTACCCGTCTCCTACTGGCTGATCCCAAATCCCTTCATAAATGCCGGAAGCAAAGTTCCAAATGCTTCAGAGAACTGTGTACTTTATTATTCATTTTGCAAGGAGAGACTAGAAACAGGTTAAAAGACTTGCAGTCAAAGACCAAACCATAATCCTGTACATTAGTCACAAAAACAGCTTTCGCCTCTGATCAAGTAAGGCTAAGAAGAGATGCGCAGATATATGGCTTTGTTCATGTGACGGCCTTGGGAACAAACAGAATTAAACATCTCTGCAAAGTGAACTGCAGAAAATGACACGTGTGAACTTTCGCATCTGAGAAAAAGCATGTTCAGAGAATGTCTCATTAGAAACCATCACAAGCATGAATACTTTCAGATGTCATTTACTTCACATACCTGGAACATATCTGTGTTGCTGTCATGGGTATATTCAACTACTACTGTCTGGGCCCGAGACAAAGTGTAAGAGATGCTGTGTTGGTCCTTATTACTTATTGCCTATGGGAAAAAAAGGCAAATTATTGAACCAGTGAACAATAGATCTACTGAACACAGCAGTGAAGCAGACAGCATAACCAGGCTCTTGTTCTGCTCAATGAACACATTAAGTCAGATGCTCATTAGTGACACACCTGTAGTTAAACTTCACAAAAACCAGCCCTGGCCATTAAATAAAGCTGCACAATTGATTCAGCAACAGACCAAACTGGTCTCTTTACCGCACGCTGCAACAAAGTACACGTAACCAAGACAGATGATTAGTCATGCTTGGTATTAAAGCATAGCTGGCCTTGACACAAAGAATAAAACAACCCAGGGCAAAGGCTAAAACTGATTGGAACACCTTTGTAGCCTTCTCAGCCTGAACTTCTGAACAGCAAAATGACGACAAAAACTTAGGGACTTCGTTCTAAAGGAAAGATCTGAGTACATACTCAAATCACTGATTAATAAGCTACGTGGACAAAAATGTAACAAGCAGTGCTGGTAAACAGGGTAATAGGGAGAAACTCAGCACAAGTTGCACAAGTTGTAGCAAAGTAACCTAGGTTTCAGTTAGTCTCGATTTTCATTCTAGAGACTTATGCCATGCCTCACATGTGAAACTAAATCCACCTGCTAGGAACTGAACAAAAAAACCTTTATAAAGTGCTTCTAAATAGCACTTATTATTTGAAGACCATAAAGAATTAACAAAAATTAATGTTCTTTTCACAGATGTCCTACAGGTGTAATGCTAAGTACATAATGCTGGAGTAACTTCAGTCAACAAACTGCGTATGATTTGAAAATATTTTTTATGCCATTTCCTGACTTTAGGAATCAATATTCCTAGGTGTCCAAGTATTTAGAGAGTCAAACACTTAACCGTGCTGTATTTGTTGAAGGGCCTAGACATTCTTGAATTCCATTGGTTTTAGTAGAAGTGACCCACTTCTTACTGAACATTATTACACACACATGAATCCCTATGATAAAGAAGTATTTCATAGTAATACCTTACCTACAATAGCCTTAACTTTGACATGAAATACAATTCAGCTTCAAGATTTAAGCCTTTCCTTCATTGCTTCTTACTGGGAACCCTGAATTTGATTACCAACCATACAAAACATGCCCTGCCAAACCCACCTGTACTCATCTCCGGGGAACTCCTACCCACTGGGCTGAGTAGCAAGTGCACACAGCTTTGATAAAACTATTTCAAAGTCAGCTTCAAGTGAAGCAAGCTTAGCCCTAAAAAGCATGAATGAGTGTGAAAACAGGAAGTCTAGAACAGATGTTTGTAGCAAATTTGGAAGGAAAAAAAAGTGTTTTACATGACTAACCTCTACCCTTGAAAATTCACATTTCAAAAAACAAACATTTTCCTTTCTGGACATGGCAAGGACTGGGCACTGGATTTGTTTTGCTAAATGGTTTCTTGCTAATCCTGACTGCTACCAAACATCCTTGGACAAATATGAACCATTCTTTTCACAGCCAGAATTTCATGCTTTTTACATCATTTCATCTCAGCATAACAGCATTGATTTCACTGAACTTTTTAGACAGCACTAAGTAAGACTGAACTACACAAATCAAGCTTACCTTTGCTGCTTGAGGGGTACAGGCAATATGCACAGTGCTAGGTTTCACCCCATTTGCCTTGGGCCTTTTAAATAAAGCAAACCTACTTTTTCTTCTTCCTCTATCTCCATTTGGGAGAGACCCATTGTACCTATCAAAAAGGACAGAAAAAGAATAAAGTCCATCTTCCTGTATTACCTAGCTTCTCACAAGGTACAGACAGCCCAGAAAAAAAATTCTAAGTACAAAGCCTTCGTAATTAGTACAATATTGAAGAGTTACATACTTCCTATTAGTTTCATCTATTTAAATCCAAGAATTGGTAAACACAATATTGAAACATGCCTACAGAACTCCAGCATATACGCCCAAAGCTTGCAGAGCAAGGAATACTATCTAGATTAATCTCAAAGCTACTATCAACAAGCAGAAGAGACTTGGGCTACAAACAAGAAAACAAGTAAGGTTATACGCTTATCTGTAGTTTTATCTCTAAATTGTGTGTTCACACTGTAAATGAAAGACCATAAATACTCACCAAACCTGGTGGAGAACTACCTTTTCAGAGAATTTTAGTTGAAATGAAAACCCAGAAAAAATAGATATGCTGTCCTCTGAGACTTCAATTTAATCCATCAGAAAACCCTCAGACTCTCACTTTGAGCATGTCAACATAAACAGACCAGCCAGCCAATTTGCTTTCTTAGTATTTTCTGTTTGAACTTTGGTATTAGAGTCGGCTACCACAGTTTTAAACACTATTGTACTAGTCATCTGCATAGGCCCAACCTGGAATCAATTCGGAAACCCTTCACAAAGTGGCTCCCTTTGTCATGAAACAATTACCTGGGATGAACACAAGAGTTGAAAATAAACTTACATCTGACTCTGCTGTTTACAGCCCTACCTCTATGCTCACAAAAAGGTATGCAGACAGCAGTGCAATTTTCCAATATATCACATTACGTGTGTCACCTGGTTGCTGCTGAAAAAGATAACCATCCCTCTACCTCCTCCCTCAGCCAGGTATTCTAGCCCCTTCCTTACATGAGACCAGCCACCAAAGAAAAGCTGAACAACTTGCTTTCAGCTGTATGCTTGCTAGATACAATGCAAAAGGAGTTTGAATGAGAGGTAGCGTGATCGCCTCTCACAGCAACCTGCAGTTTAACTGCTGTAAGTGCACTCTGAAATTCTACCTTCATTCTCACTGCCAACACACACACAAACACTTACCCTAATACGATCAATTCACCATACTTCACTGGTGCTTTTGATGGATGATTTTCTTGATCAGGAGAAAACATGAGCTTAGCTAATGACTTCTTCTCAAATTTCAGGTCTCTGATCAAGAGTTGTGGCACGCTTTTTTCATTATTTCCTGTAAAAACAACGATAAAGTGACACGTAAGAGGCACTGAAATACGTCAGTTATAAAAACCTGCACATTTATCTTTTGTTCTTCATGACATGACAGAGTAGATACAATATTTTCTACCTGGTGCTTTTCCAAATTTTGGTTTTGCCTGAAATAATTTTAAACAGATCACACATATAAAGACACATCAGTTCTGGCTGAATTGCCTGCAACAACTACAAGAACACAAAAAAAAAATACAAGTACATTTAGAAAATTCCCATACAGCCTTGATAAAACATCCAGTTTTCCTTCATGATAGTTTTTACTATAAATGGTACTTAGCTTCTCTTATAATCTTTGGTTGATCTATCAAGAAATAGATCCTGACAGGTATAAAATTTAAAGAAAAAACAAGACCAGCGCATTAACCAAAGAGGTAGAAGTTTTCATGGAAAGTAGGTGATTCAGAGCTTTCCAAAAATGTTCTGGATCTGCAGATTGGAGGAATTTGTAAGACAACTGAATGTCGAGTCCACTGTATGAGTTTGGGACATGCCATGTGATCTCTGTTTAACCAGAGACAGAAGTGATACAACCAGCTGTTTGAACCAGATGTCCTGTAGGAATTGCCAGTAATTCTTACTGAGAATGGTCTTTCAGAATGCAACTTTTGGTCCTACTTTTGCTCTGAGGAGCAGTTCCCACTAGTATTCTGTATAGCTTCTCGTTAATAACACTTCCAGATTCTGACCCACCCAACCCATCTCTGACCTTCCTGCAGAGCCTACCCAACACAGCACATGCTTCATAAAGAACAAAGCTGATGCTAGCCTGTTTGAGCTTGCCTTTAACAGAAACAAGACTGTTCCCTCGGTTTTTCCAGATAAGTTTTCATACTGACTCAGAAAACTGTTAAGCTTTTTAGTTCCGTACTTTCAGTACTGATTGTTAATATTCTGCCTTCTGTTCTAATAAACATTTTTGGCCCACATAACATTTCTTGTAACCTGTCATCAACTTTGATCACAAATACTATGTTGTATCTCTATTTTCTTCTACCTAGAAGTAGATACTAAGCAGAAAAGACATCACTGTGCAGATTTTATCTACCCCTCACATATACCCTAACAGAGAAAAGGATGCGGCAGTCTGACATCCTGCTCACATTTGCTCAGAAGCTGGTACAAAGATACTTTTACTGACCTGATCTCTACCCTCTCGGTTCTCTTTGTTTCACCACAGAGAAGCTTGACCCTCAACAACCCTTCTCAATCCATCAAGTTCTTATTCAGCATGGATATGTTGATCCAGACCTGCAGTCAGCCCACAATGTTATCTTAAAATTCAGTACGTTTCCTTATGCCTTCTTGCATGCTACCCCATGTATTTAGGAGAGCTTCACACAAATACACCTGAGGACATCTTACCGTCCTTCAAACTTTTGCTGTGATGACCACACAACACAGCCAGGGGACTGAACTGAAACCTTTCTTTTCACCCTTCATTCCTCTCTCCATTTTTTTTTCCTTTGCTCTCAAGTCTGAATAGTATGGATTTTAAAGTTGCCTGAAATAAGAAAGTAAGCGAAGACTGTCCTTCTGTTTAGCACATGTAACATTATCACAAGCATGTCCTGATCCATCGCTGTGCATTATAATAAACTTGATCTGCACAACAGTACCATGGCAGTGTCCGTGTCCTGTCTGCACTGTTTTCGCTATGTAGGAAGCAGTATGCTTTTTCACTGGACAGCTATCCTGCTTCAAGCCTTAGGGTATCCATCATTTAGTTGGTGCAGAAAGTGCCTTACACTGATCCAACGGCCCCTATCTATCACCCATGAATAGCAATAAACAGCACGTGAGAAAGTAAAGTAGTTTAGTTTGCTCCAAAGCCTTTCTTGTTTGCTGACTCATGTGTAGCAGTAAGTTAACTGGGATGGCCAGGGTACTTGCTGTTGCAGGTAAAGCCCAAAGTTTTGCCCCTAAAAGTATAAAATTGAAAAAAAAAATACCAACCAACCAAAAAAAATAAAAATAAAAAAACCTTATATGAAATTTGGCCTTAAAACTTCTATTCATGCCTGTAGACATAACACCATGAAGTAGAGGTTGTCCCATTTGATAAACTTAGCCCCACATGAACTGAGTTCACAATTTTTATGTTTGACCTGGCCACCTGGGGCCTTCTGTGCCTCCTGGCATCACAGCCCTCATGGAACACCACACCTTGGCCATTGCATTTCATGTGCTGTGCTTCATGTTTCTTTGCTAAGGTGCGTGAAGGTTTTCCTTTGAACTGGCGTTTAAAAAATGATAAAAACTGCTATGAAATCTGTAACACCACCTATGAGGAAATCGCATGGGAGTAGTAAATACCATGGCATTGTAAAAGAAAAAAGATTTGAGTAACACCCACCCTACACTATGACGTTTGAAAAAAGAGCTAATCGATTCACCCAGAGAAGGGGGGAAGGCAGGCATCAAAAATAACTAAGCTTTGCCATTAGTACAAAAAAGGCTTGGCATAACTTCCTCTCTCATCATCCAAGTGAACGTTGTCACAGAAAGCTAAAAAAAAAATAGGATAGAAAAATACATCTCCTAGTCAGCTTCTGATCCTCTTCAAAACTAATTACACGTGAACAATTAAGGGAGACTCTACTTTAAAGTATCACCTGAACAGGTAACCAGCGACCTCTTAAGAGATGACTGAGCAGAAACCAAAAAAGAAGCCAACAGTTTCACATGACAGACTTCAGCAGTACACATTAACTATAAAGTCTTAATAAAAGAAAAAGTATCCAGCATCTAATGCTCAGCTCCTCTGTAATACTTTTGTTGCCGTTGTTAAATAAATCCAGACAAGTTTATTTTGGGAGCAGCACATATGATGCAAACCCACTTCTTATTTCACTTAATGAAGGTTAAAGAAGTCTAGAGCTACCACTAGTAAAACAGCTTGCTTCTACATTTTCAAAAGCATGGCTTGAGTGTTTGAACTTGATTTTTTAAAAATGTCTCAGAACCTTTATGAGATGCACACATCACTTTTACAACCATTAACACCCAGAAGCTTCAGTTCAAGCACATATCAAACTTAGAGCCCATAAAAAAAAATGCAGTGTTGTACATGCTTTTTCTCACATATTATCATCTCCCTGATGTACCATACCCAAAAGGAAGAGACTTCTTTTTCCCCCTCAAAGGAAATAAATGCTGATCATATTCTTCCAATGAGGTTCCAAAGACTACTCCAAGCACAACTTCATGTCTGCAAATAAAACTGGAGAGGAGTCTACTAGGTCATGGATAACAGCCCCACTGCTGAAACAGAGCAGGCAAGCAGATCTTTTAAAGCTGGATATAGTATTTAAGAACTTATGGAAGGATATGCTCTTGAGTTCATAGGGAAGAACCAGTAAGTTATAGAATGGGCCTTTTCTTGTTACAGAATGACCTGCCTGATTTTTATTTCTAGCATACTACAGTAGAATTCTTCCAAGTGTTAGGAAAGGCTGATTAAATACATTTAAAAGTCAACTAGGTGCTGTAGAGCCAGTATACAACTGAGCAACTGGCCACTTGAACTGAACACTTCTAAGTCAGCTTTCTGCCATGACCATTACTTTTGCAGCAGCATCTCTGGCCATTGGTGGTTTGGGCTTCATTGACGTAATCTCAGAACAACAGACTATTCTGAAAGCATTCTGAAAGTCCTTCCATACCCTTACACGCTGATGAGGAATAAGGTGTTAACTACAAGATCCCACCCCATCCTATATTCTTTCAAAATCACATAACTGGTAGCAAAAAAATTTCACCTCAAGATCTCTGCTTCTGCTGCAGAGAAGAGACTAAAGCCTGAAAAACCTTTCTCTGTGAATAGTCCTGTATTATATAACCGAGCAGATCTTGTGAGTAAAGCAACTGTCACACAGAGAAAACCGTTTCAGAAAGGCATTACTTGAGTCGGTAAGAGGTGCTGCTCACTGAGCACAACTTTGCTGTTAGCACAAAAACACGATGGGTACCAGTTAGTGTCTTGCAGTCTCAAAATAGGAAATTGGAAAAGGAAGAAGTCATGAACAATACCGTTTTGTCTTACAACTGGTTCCTCTGGAGCCAGGAGAAAGATCATGGAAGGTAACTTGCACAATACCCTCATGTGTAACTGTTTTGAGGGAACGGAAAGAGATGACATTTAAACTGAAGAACTATTTTAAATTCTATTTAGGAATGAAAACCCAGTTTCCTACAAGTCTTCTTGTTCTTAAATACTCAGTTGAGTCATGGAAGGCAAAGATTGCGATGGCAGAAAGAAAGCTACAGATTTCTGAGTACATTCGTGTAGGATTGCCCCCTCTCCTGTCACATTCGAACACGAGTCAGAATCTGGAGGCAGACGATTCTCTGGGAAGACCTAGCAAGCCATGTGTTGCTGCAGCATGTAATAATGAATGGACTCACTCACGGAGCACTGCAAATCTGACATGCTTTCAGTCGCTTCGTGACGTACATTAGCTCTAGTCAAACCGAACGTCAGGATCTGACCTATTTGTATGCCTTCACTTGCTATCCCCCAAGGTTTAAGTCTTTGGGCACATGAAAACAGTGTTCCCATGCTTCATGGCAGATGTAAGTTTAAGAGGCTGTCTGCTTTCACTGAACATGCCATTTCCAGTGGGGGACCCAGAGATATAATGAATTTTGGTTGAATTATCAGCTTTAGTTTACCAGCCATCCTCAATTGTTCCACTGATCATGCGACAACATTCACAATAAGTCTTTACTGGCTCCTATAGAAAGGCTTCAGGTCTTGTTTGCACTGGGGCACAGCACCTAGTGAATAAGCTTGCTATTTAGAAGACTAAGTGCAGCTTTCAGAATTGAAGAAAGAATAGCAGTATCTTAATGGTTAAAATGGGGCAGGGGGAGGGGAGAACATAAATTCAATGAGCCCAAGCAGAGATTCATTAAACACTCTGCTGTGAGCTAAAAATACTAGAATAAAAGTCTCTTTGTAATAAATTACCATCATTTTCTAAACACAGAGCCAGCATTATAGGCTGTTAGCAACTGTAGCTAGTGCCAGACTAGCCCTTTTCTAAAATACTGCATTAAAAAAAACCACTTTCACTGTATAAAAAGAAGTCCTCTGTCAATGAGTAAATTAAAATAAAAATATGCTGATTCAGATGCAGAAAAGGGATATCTTTCCATTTTTATAATATTACTTTAAGTTCTATATCTACATATTCTAGGGTTTGGATTTTTATTTATTTTTTGCTTATAGAAATAAAGCACAAGATAGCTTGCCTACTGACGTTTTTACACAATTTGCTATTTGCAGTTCTCCATTTACAACCCTTGCAACATCTCATCTCTTCACTCAGCAATTCTGCTTTAAGTCAGGGAGGATATGGACAACATAGAACCCAGCTCTTCCCACAGGTATGCAGGGACAGAATAAGTGGAATAAGTGGCAACAAACAAGCTGCAACACAGAAAATCCTGATTAGCTCTTAGGGGGAAAAAAATCCAGAGCAGCTGTGGGATCTCCATTCGTGGAGATGTTCAGACTTCAGCTGCACGTAGCCCTGAACAACCTGATGTAAGTCTGCCCCAGTGAGCAAAGGGACTGGATCAGACAGCCTCCCAACCTAAGTTATCCTAGGACTAAAATTCATTTTCAGGAAGCCCAACACCATTTTACGAATAAACTGAAATACATACCTGAGGTACACCTTTGATCAGTTACATGTATATCATGAGCAACTCCAAAATAAAAGCTTTTATCCTGACCTTCCCCAGACATATTACTGTAATACAGAGTTTTATTTAGATGTAAAGCACCATATTGTTCTTCAAAAGAAGATTTCACATTGAATAGTGCTACTACCTGACTAAACGCAATTAGGACCCAAGTTCACCAGCATCCATTTACACATTTAAACTCTTTAGCATTCATAACATTTTTCACTAGACAATCTTGTGACTGCAAGACTGGAAACCAAACCCTTCTGAGCACATACACAGTTATTTCAGTACTGCATATTCTCTCCTATGGTTACATCTTATCCCTTCAGAGATGAAATCTTCACTTTCTGATTTTAAGGACTAGAATATCAAAGTTTAGGTAACCACGAGACGAAATCTGTGTGGAATACTAGTCTCTCAAGATGAAGGTATTTGCAAGTGTGGAAGAAGGGAGAAGCAATAAACAAGCAGAGAGAAGTTAAAAATAAATGTAATTCCCAGCAGACCACCTCCTTGCTTGATTAGGAGTCCTGATCAAGCCCAAGTTGCTGGATTTGGGAACACAATTGGTAAACATGAGCACAGTTTATAGCACTGCACGCATATGAAGTAACTGGAGTGGTAGCACATTTTGGAAGTTGGATGATCATGTAAGAACCACCCAAAGATATTCTTTCTCAACCTTGAAACATTGGTACCTTCACAGATTGTCATGTTTCAAAGTCCCTGTTTTCTGCAGAGATGTACTTGTCCTTTGCATTAGTGTCACTCAGTTGATACTGATAATGTTGCTGCTGATCCACACAGGTGTAAGCAACAAGGAATCAGCTCCTTGCATCACCACAGTTTTGAAGGCAGAGACAAAGATTAGGAAATCACTTTCTTCTACTTGATGGTTAAACCAGCACTGGAAAGTTATTCTCCTTTAACTGTCTTCTTTCTGAAAGTTTCTTCTGTTAAAATGGTTTTACTGGAGCGATTGCCTGGGAGAGCATGCAAGTCACAGAAGAGTGTTGTGTGTTTTCATCCTTCACCCAGTTTCTAGTTAAAAATAAGCTCATGTTTCCTTCACACACATACCTGGAACTTTAGGTTCAGCACGTTTTTATCTTTCACTTTTGAGATTAGTCAGATTCTGTCTACAGCTTGCATCCTTCACCGCAGATGCAGGGGAAAGGTATAGCAAAACAGCTGTTAAGTATTCAAGTCGTGCTGTCACTTCAGATCAGTAGTGCTACTTTTCCTCCGCTACAGGAGGATAATTAATTTTCCCCTCCTTTCTAGAAAAGGTAGTATTTCAGCATCTAAAAAAGTACAGAATTAGCCTTGGGAATGTGGAAATTTAGCTCAGCCTTTAGGTTTTGTATGGCTTATTCTTTCCTTAGTCTATACTGTTTGCCTTTTCTTTTATAACCTCTGAATAAGCTTAGTCATCTGCGCTATACACGAGAGTGTTTTATGATATGAAAGTACTGAAAATAAGACAACAAGGCCAAACTCTGAAATAAGCAACCTCTCCCTCACAGGATACCAAGCACAAACCAATGCAAACAACTATCTGCTGCTGTGCCTTGAGAACATCTGTAAGATCCCAATAGAGGGGTTTTTTATTCTCAAACAATGAAAGCATCTTTTTATCAAAGACATCTGCCATTGGTAGGCTGGTAATCCTGGAAACATATCATGCAAGAATCTTAGCAGAAAAAAAAAAGCATGATGCCTGTAAACACTTTCAAAGGGACATTAACTTGATACGCAAGAGCAAGTCTACTGCTTTGCACCAAGACTACAGCTAACCTTTTCTAGTGTAAGAAACAGCAGTTTTAGTTGGGTTAGCATCCACTGTGCTGCTTCAAGTCCAGTTTCAGTCACAGAAGCAAATCTGAGCAGCTCTTAGTAATTTTATGAAGCTTGGGAACAATGCCGTGAGGACAAGCATCTTTGTTCAGGAAAACATTTTAGAGGAAGACTTACAATAGAAGTGCCTACATGAAAACTTGTACTTCATGGCAGTACTCAAAAATAGCATTCCTTTTCAGAAGATGGAAAATCCTTCTACGCACAGGGCTTGATTCCAATCAGACTTCTGCTGCCTTCACTTCTGTTATTCTGAACTGCCATTGATGGGATCAGAGCGGGGCCAGGCATATTAAAACTGAAAGAGTTACATAACAGCTAATGATCCACCCTAGCAGATTGACAAAAATCAATTCTGAAAATATTCTCTTTAAAAAAAAATAATCCAACATTTTCAGTTACGAAAAGTAACAGCTGATCCTCCCCTGAGGAAACCACGATATCCTCCTACAGATTATAAATGATGTAATTCAGACTGTGTGTGGGAAGCTGAAAACATTTGTCTTTTAGCACAGGGTAGCTATTTTAAAGCTGTCACTGCAATATTATCCATAACCTTAATTAGCTGAGAAAAAAGTTCTTCACCAGTTAAACTGCCACATTTCCACGCACACTTACCACCCATGCCCACCAAGTCAGCTTTCAGATATATCAGTGACAAAACGTACAACCTCATACAAGGTAAAGCTTATTGGTTGCTTTTAAACTTTCCTTTAAAAAAAACCTGCAGCACTAGAGCAAGTTAACTACAGTTTGCGTTTGTTGAATTAGCTAAACTATGAGGCCAGTGAAAGTAATTTAAACAAGCTACTTACGAAGATTAATTTGCAACTTTATATGCCAGTTTTTGGTTGTATTTGCACTGAGACTTACTACAAACTATTTAAGAGCTTTTATTTCATACTCAAATTTTCAACTAAAGATTATTTATATAAGCTGTAATTATGAAGCCATAAAAAAGTATAACAGGCATGCTGATAACACAACATTATCTGTTCATTAAACATGGCACTACCTTTTTATATCTTTATGGAGTGCCTTGTGAAAGCAGAATCAGGAAAACAAACTTGTATAATGGTGGTACAGAGTGGCAAAAGGAAGGTCTAATTTTCTGACAGAGAACTCTGCAGTCAGGATCCTTTAAAATTATACTCTTACTGCCTTCAGACAAATTACACGGTATTACCTCAAAAATAAGCAATCCCAACGTTCATTGCAATTCAGTGAGAGAATCACAACTTCCATATACAGATGGAGAGTATATACCAAAATACAGGCATTTTATTTTTAAAAGGGCCATTACACAAATAGATGGAGCTTTTTATGCTTTGATTACCGAGCACAGGGAAATCTACTGTATGATGCACCTGAAGTAGAATATATAGCTGAGAACCCTGTACTTGCAGAAAACCACAATGACTTCTTGTTCTGCAGACCTGAACATTACTGTTTTGTTTTCTGAGCTTCTGACTTCCTGACGAGGCAGTTTATGTACCAAAGTATCAACTGAACAGATGTTTGTATTACGCTCAAGCTTTTTCACACAGCGTATTATATCATCTTGCACAAATAAGTTATAATTACATTTAAACCGCTTTTGGTTTAGACAACAGTAATATTTAACAGCTCTGTGAGAAATTCCCCTTGGTATGATTTATTAGATAACGCTGACAGTTTCAAGGCATCTTGCTCCACACACTAAAAATGAGAAGCAACTGACTTCTTGTGAACAAGATGCATTTAGTATATTGTGCACTTTATATGTCTCTTCTTATTTGAGGTAGGAAAGCAGCCTGCAAACATGCTGCTTGTTCTCAGATTTCCCTTCAGCCATATCACTGAACTTCCAACTTCTTACTAAAAAATAATGTGACTGAGGAGGCGTTTATAAAGACTGAAACAGTGCAACATTAGAACGTAAAACCGATGGCATGCAGAGCACTTACCAGTATCTTTCTTTTCTCTCAGCGTTTCTACACTGTAGAGAAGAAAAAGCCTTCAGTCTTGTTTAAGAGACACGAAATCCACCAACTCCTTTAAATCCCAGCAACTGCCAGACTGAGTGCCTCTGCCGTGTGCTTTTACTTAAGCAGTGGGGAACGCATTCTGACTAACCGGGGGCTGGCTCTGCCTTACGTAAGCTAGGTAAACACCACCACGCTGCGCACCATTGGCTGAAGTCACAGCCTGCATCCTGCTTGCTGTGCCATAAATTCATCAATCTCTGGCCCCAAAAAGGAAAAAAGGAAGTAGAGGGTGTGTTGAAAGCTATCCTGCAGCCCAGATCCCCAGCAGTTCTTCGGTTTAGGCTCGCAGAGAAACACTGTTCAATTTCCTTGTCAGCTCCTCTTACATAACTGTACCCATGCAGGCTATACCTTTTTTCTTTTTATTTAAATCATCACTTATTAGCCCAGCTAGCCTTCCTCACCTCCCACACAAAAAGTGATTTCTTAATACAGTAAGAATTAAAACAGCAGAAAGCCTTCAGGTATTGCTAGCCCTGTTTTCACTAATATACTGTAGAGCTGGACACAACACACCTGCAGACACCACCTGAGTAGATCTGCTTTTAGATACTGGAATCACTTGGCCAGAGATGCTATAGCATCTTATTTCTTCAGGACGCACGTTCGAAAAGGTAACTCTGCATGTGCTAGACCAGGTTCTCATTTTGTATTCCACTACGATTGAAATAATCTAACCCACTGACTTGATGCAGTTGTTTAAATGCCTGAGCCATAAAATGGTGATCAAGTTACCGCCTCGTGGAACTGATCATGCAAATGTTTGCCTGCTGCAAGCGAGATACAATGCAGTAGTTTAACATTTACATCAGGTCTTACACTGCAATTGTAATGGGCCAAGCAGTTGCGCATGGTTACCCTGGCTCAAGTGACGCACGCTCAGGCTGACATCCAACATCCCCAAACTCTACACTTGGCTGTACAGCTGCCATTTCTGCTGCTCTTTCCTATAGATAGCACTGCTTGCCACCTCAGTTTTACAAGCACAGCTTCCTGGCTTGGTTTCCTTGATCTGGTTCACAGTGAAGCTGTCCATGCTTTTAAAAGTGGTTTTACCTGCTCAGTTGTTTTTCAGCCGGATCTGTTTCCCAACTGAGCTCGCAGCATGGCTGTGCAAACAGCTGTACCAGCAGAACTGAAGGCTCCTGATTACACAGGAGCACTCAAAGCTAAGCACTGGCAAACTAGCTTCTTGTTCATAATGCTGTAATGCAGCATAAGTTGCAACTCCACGTCAGTAAGCTTCACTGCTGAGAATGAGGTTAATGCTTACCTTTTTTTCCCCTCTCTCCTCAAACTGTACTCCACAGCTAATCTTCTCCAAAGTAATACTGTCAGGCTGTGCTGTTACATCACCTTGTCACCTGGAAAACTGAACTACAGAACTCCTTGCCATAGGATATTCTTGATAATAAAACCGCACAGAGGATCAAAGACACTTACCACATACACCATCATAGCTTACTAAGCACACAGATATCACTTTGCTCCACAGAAATGACTGAGCTGCAACCACTGAACAGCACTTTGAAGAAGCATTGATGTGCAAATTCCATCATTCCACTCCTCTCCAGGCTTCCACTTCTGGCCACCATGCTACTCAATATTGATCTGAGATGGTATGGTCATTATCACAGCTGTCAGATTACTCAGCTGAGAAGGTGGTTAGAAAAAAAACACCAAATCAACATACACAAACCCCAACTATTTTAACCCAAAACATTTTTTAGATCTGTTTGCGGGTTTATTCTGTAAACCTGCTGCATCAAAGCTAGTGAGATCAGAACCTTCTGAATGAACCTCATCAAGCCACATCTTGAGATTCAAATTTGGTCCTCCTCCCTGCCAAAATCAACACCCTCACTCTACTATCACACAAGCCTCGCTCTTCCACTGATTGGTATGGCACCTTTCGTATGGCACCTTTCACTGTGGTGGAAGAGTTGCCTAATCCCACTTCCCCCATCACCTTCAAGTCTTCTACATTTTGCCCTGGCCTATACAAGGTTAATAGTTTTAATTTTGTCTTAATCAGGACTTGAAAAGGAAAAAAAAATAAGCATCAGGACTGTGTTAGTATCACTTAACATACAGGTACAGCAATAAAAGTACAAAAGGTGCTCTGTATCACTGTATACCCCGAGTTGGAAGGGACCCACAAGGATCAAGTCAAACTCCTGGCTCTCTCTGCACAGGAGGACCCCAAACTGGCACAGTGCTAAGTGACACTGGTATCGACACTTTGAAGTTGCAATACTTTTCTCACAGTGGTCGTAACGCTCGAGTTGCACTGTTTAAAAAGTGTTCAGTCTAAAAAGCAAATTTAAGATTAATTGGCTTCTAAGAGTTTCTTCTTATAAGAGCTTTATTTTATTTTTTTTTGTTTTACAGCTGCCACTGTTTAGAACCCAGGTTAATAAACCTGTGGATTCCTGTATTCTGCAGTCACATAAGAAGTTGCAGAATGAGCAGCTGCTTGGATGTACCTTCTACTTGTCCAACCCGGCTTCCCACAGGAAACAATCCTCACCCCTACATCCCATCTATTCCCATAACAGCGACCCACAGTATTCTGGAGGGTAGTCTGCTAGCAGACAAATATACTGCACAATGCCCTTTCAATAGCTAACCACGCCCTCATCTTAAAAGCAGGCTTTATTTGCACTTACTTTGGACCTAGCACACACAGTGGCTGTGTCCGATGAAATACTGTTTCCCTGCCTGTGCCTATCCACAGCCATGTTCTACTCTGTTCTTGACTTTTATTAAGAGGAAGGTTTAATGATTTCTGCTCCACATAAGAACGGCCTCAAGGAGTAGAAGCAAATGCCTTGAGCGCACTCTCACTAGGCAAACTACCTGACTTTTCCCTGATCAGAGATGCTGTCAACCATGCTAGACTAAAACAATGAAATCTGTAGCCCAAGTTATCGCTGCTAATTTCATGAAGTGATGCTTAACTGCAGGGGAGGTTCTTTCCTTGAAGTTGTTAAAGAAATAAAGGGCTGTATCGTCATGTTCTTCTATCTGACTCACGAGCAGATGCTGTACAGTTTGATATAATTACGTGATTCCACATGACATTCAAAATGAGCTTTTAAGAGGAATGCATTTCTAGCTGTATCAGTTAAAAAGACAGACTCATGGATATGGACAAAGGGTGATGTTATATCCTCTTCTGTGTGGACAGCTGAGAAATCCGAGTGGCAAATTCCTCATCCTAGAGTTCCCCGATCAGTACACTAATACACTTCAAGAGACATTTTAAACACGTGCCTGTTGATAATTTTATTTAATGAAACAGACAGGGAGTGGAATAAAGCCCCAAACACAGGATAAGTGTTTAAAAATCGCTGCACATAGGGTTTGGTGGAAGAGACTAAAGAACACGAATAGCAAAACCTTAGAAGAACAGGATCTGTAACAGTCCCAAGGGGAAATACACTCAACACTGAATGCCAAACATGCACTATACACTACCTTAAATCCATTTCCCACCAGGTCAGTGACAGAACTCTGATCAAAGCCAATGATACCCAGGAAAAGGCAAATCTCATGCATCAGGAAGTGCTGATTCTATTATCAGGTTCCCAGAGGTCTTGCACAGGGGGAGAAGAAAGGATGGCAGATTACCGACTTGCCAGCCCCATTAATCTTTCATTGTGTTACATCGCGTGTAATCTCTGTGCAAGGAGTTCCCATGTTATACAGTTAATAAAGTCATACTACAGTGTTTTAAGGAGATTATGGGGGGAAAGCAGCCTGAAGCCAAGAACATGCTAATTAGAGTATACAATAGAAATGTTAATCGAGTAATCTGCAGGAAGAGGAGGAGGGAAGGAAATGACCTAATTCCCGGCACCACTGTGTGGTGCCTAATAGCAAGAAGAAAATTCTTGTAAGGACCAAGCAAACAAAGGTCCATTGTTATAGTTAGAGCTTTTAGAGAAGAATGCTTTGCTGTATCTCAAGTTGCTGTAACATGAAGAGTAGATGGTACAACTTCGTTAACTCTTCTACACTAACCACTTCTGGAAGGGGTTGGAGAAGCTAATTAGATTTGCAGGACAGCCAAGTAAAAGAACAAAGTAGAATCTCAATTTCTTAAGGCACAGCAAACTTTCCTTCAAAAGGTTTCGCCAACTCTACAATATCTGTCATCCAACAACCATGGCAAGCCTTAGGCAACTGTGGAGCAATTCATCACTGAAGCTGCACTAGCCTAGTCACAGAGAGGCAACAAATCATCACACTGCAGAGAGGTATTTCCCATGACTCGAGTCATCCTTTGCCATTAAACGAGCCTAACGAGCACTTCTTACCATGTCCTATTCCACTCTTAGATCTTTGCATGCGTTGTCCTGTGGTATGCCAGGGAAGTCCTCCTTTGGTTCAAGGACAGCATGTTACTGTTGATGCGTATCCCACCTGGCAGACTGAAAACACAACTGGCCCTCTGTCTCCAGGCTGGTTTCTGCTTTAGTAGACATGAGGCTTTTGGCACTGGATTAACTCAGTACTTTCAAACTCCTACTGGGGAGAGACCCCACCAAACAAAGAGCATGCAAAATCACTCGTCTTTGGACTGAGAAAAAATTTCATAGTAAACCTTACTAGAAGCTGAAGGAATCTCAGGCAAGACTAAAAAA
The DNA here is from genome assembly GCF_013377495.2 of Cygnus atratus. Classification (NCBI taxonomy): domain Eukaryota; kingdom Metazoa; phylum Chordata; class Aves; order Anseriformes; family Anatidae; genus Cygnus; species Cygnus atratus. The sequence goes on from NC_066364.1 coordinate 109,697,405, forward strand.
ATATCTACAGGACAGCAGGACTGTTGCAGGACTCAATAGAACCACTCAAGAATTAATCCTAGATCTAATTCTAAAGTGATTCTAGATGGAGCAATATTATGGTGCTTAGGGACATAGTTTAGTGGGTGACAGTAGTAGTAGGGTGATGGTTGGACCAGATGATCTTGGAGGTCTTTTCCAACCTTAATGATTCTATGATGTAAAATATAAAAATAGAAGTTATCTTGAAAAGTCTCTGATGATATTAACAACATTATCCGTTTGATACTCAAAATAAAAGAATCAGAAGGGATTTTAAATGCAGGGCACCTTCAAACAAGCCACCTATGTTACAGGTTTGACACCTTCGCCCTTCAGTCGTGCACCAGCATTAGAATGCTGCTTATATGTTTCCAAAAGGCTGAGTCAACTTCTTATGAAGAACTCCACAGAATCACAGAGCACTCCAGGATCTTAGGAGGTCATTTAGTCCAACCTACTGCTCAGAGCAGGAGTTGGCTTACCAGATGTCAAGTTATTGCTGCAAGAGACTCAGCTTTAGGCATGAAGAGGCCTCTCAAGACATGCCTTCCCTTAGGAAATAGGGAAGGTATATTGAATGCTGGAGAACTGCAGATGACAAGCAGATTTTCAGACCGACCTGGAGCTTCATGTTTGTTGATAGCCTTCCTATGACAGTTTGTTTCAACGTTTACTTGAAACAAAATGATTAGCAAAAATTACTGCAGAGAGCTTGCTGTACACACACTGGAGATTGTTTGGGCTGATTAAGACTTTGAAAGGTTAAGACACACAGCATCCCCTGTGTTTCACAACAGCTTCACAAACACGTTGCCCCCTTTAATAGTGTAGCAATGGCATTATAGAACTGTATTCGCAGCAATCATTGCCCAAATAAGATATTCAGGAATTGACCTGCTCTTTAGATAGTCCTTCATCTGGCTTCCCAAGAACAGTCTGAGGCATGAGAAGTGCTGGATTCCCAAACAACAGGACTGAAAAGATAAGTAAGGCATCATCTGAATAAAACTAATTTTCCCAAAAGGTCAATCTGATGTAAGCCATCTACTAAGCCAGAAACATGCAGATGCAGTTGCACTGGGCTTCTTTCCAAGACAGTAAGCTTGAATTTCTCAGGTACCTGGACACAGCTATTGTGGAAGTGTTTTTTTGTTGTTGTTGATTTTTTTTTTTTTTAGTTTAAGTCTTCCAGGAACATTTGTGGATCTTGAAAACACAACAAGTCAAATGCCATATCTGCAAGTTCAATTAACATAGGCTATGCTCAAGTACTTCCTCAAAGAATTTTTCAGCTGTAGTTTTAAGTTCTTTGAAGAGCAGAGCTCAGATTCACTGAGCTTCAGGTATTATGGTTTCCCTAAATTAAGAAACAGAGGCCCAATTCAAATTCATTTCCAAGTCATATTTTTCCTGCTTGCAAAACTTTTAAGGTACCTGCTAGTAGAACTAGCTGAACCTGCATTACCTGAAAGTTTTCATTCCCACAAAGTTAGATTGCCTGACCAGGGACTTCTTCAGAGAAAGTTCATAGACTTGCTAAAAGTGTTAACACATCTTTGCTTCACTTTTAGTAAGAAGAAACATTTCATGTGGATTAGGAAAAAAGGACAGAAAAGTATTCACTTATAGAAATTCAGCTACAGCATGCTGGCTCTCCACACTCACTAGGAAAAAAAGATCTTAAGGACAAAATTTAAAAACTACTCAGTATAGTTTCTATTCAACTCCCACATCACACAAATGGATATCTTAAAATAAGGCAAGTTCCTTTTCACTTTGGGAGGCTGTGAAACACAAAAGCCAAGTTCATCCAATAGAGTTTCCCTCTGCTTTATCCTAAATTCCTTACCACCCTGTTATTACACTCACCGTGTCAACTGTAGTTCATCTGCAACTCCAGTTTAAGAAAAAAGTGTGGATAACCTCCACCTGGCCCTCCTAAACCTTGCATGTGAAAGTCCCAAGTCTGTAGTTCATGTATGAATATTTGGTAAATCATAGCTAATAAATGTACCATCTTAATTTATTCCTCCCCCTCTTAAATTCAAGCTTCGGACAGTCTTTATGTAAGGTACAAAACCTGGTCCTTTCTAAACATATCACCTCCAGCATTTACATATAAAAGCATATGACCTACATACCTCTGGAGAGATGTCAGAGGTCTGCCTACTCTCTGCAAGCCTAGTGTCAGTTTTTTACAGTGGCCCAAGAGGATATCTAGGGGGCTACAATATAAGTTAAATGGCTGGTTCAGCTCCTCAGTCTCCCATATTTCTGACATTCAAGCATGGCTTTATAGCAATCTCTCAGTGTTCTGTACCTGAGCCCAAACAACAAATATTACTTTAAGCAACAATCCAAGAAAATAAGAATTGATTACTTTGCATGTGTGATAAATTCCTAATAAAGTTATATTCTGCTGTCTTCCAATATATTAGAAGCTGTTTCTTGATGAATACGTTTAACCAGTTTTTATGCTAATACAATGCTATACAAACAAAAAAACTGTCTTTTTGTACACTTATATTTCCATGTTACTATCCTTCCACAGCCAGCAAGTCAAACAGATGAAGTTCAAATATCTTCTCCACCTCCTCATGTTTCCTTAGATCACTTACCCGTTCCCACTTTGTTACTGCTCAGAGGAAAAAAGTATCCCATGCTATTTGATTATCTTTTTTTTCTTCTCCTTTATAATCCCATGGACAACGCATGATTTAGCATATCTAAAGAAGAGCAATACTTTAATTCCTACACTTCTAATCCAATTTGGATAAGAGGTTTTCTGCTTATAAAAATAAACAGGCAGTTGCACTTGAGAGGATGCAACAGCCATCCATTTACCTCTCTATGGGCACTAACACCTAAAAACACAAAGGTCATTCTCAAAAAGTACTAAGAAGTCAGTGCTAGGGATGCCTTCCCTAACTTTTACTCGGACAGAAGGGAGAAAAGAACATGATGTTCAAGCTTTTTCCTGAAATTTCAACAGAAAACAAAGAAAATACTACTACAGTAACGTTAGCACGGTGGGAATAACATCACAAATCAGTAAAACACAGCCATTTAAGTACTATGTATGGTCATTTCACATAAAAGTTTTGGTGTTATTGCATGTATTCTCACCAAAAAAAGCCAAGGATAGAATATCTCAACCAAGGAGACTTAGATCAGAAGCCATACTTTTATAAACACACAAGCGAATTTGGCCTGACCATATAGTCCAGTTTTAACAAAATCAAGAGCTAAGGAAATTATGATTAATATTTGACACAGTTGAAAGTTTTCAAGGTATCACTAGGTTCAATTTAAAATTTGCTATCTATACAGAAAAATGTTACCTTCAAATAAAAGAAATTATCCAGCTGGATATTGCAACTGTTTTCTTTAAGATAGTATAGTCTTCAGTTACAACCAAAAGTACTCTGAAGATATTTAAGTGTGTGGGTCACAAAATCCATTTTTCAAAAGCAGTAAGAGGTATCTGTGTACCATGACAGTGGTCCCCCTTCCTTCCCCACAAAATACCATGTTCTCCAGAATCTGTGTTACTCTTTGTTGCCTTTGAGCGTGCATCACTGAGGAAAGCAAAAATCGGACAAAAATCTAACATCCAAAGACAAAAGATTTTAAATTGGTAGCGCACAGGGATAGTGAGTCACCACGGTAAAGCACTTCTTCAGCAATAGTCAAAGTGTGCAGCCACTGCTACACCACATTAAAATATTCAGCAGGCAGTTTCACGACCTGCCCTTGCATTTACAATGACGGTAAGTCACACCACTCACCCTAATGAAATACTTGGAGTCAGATAGCTGTCTTGCTAATGTAGGTCTACCAGTAAGCAAGGAAGGTGTTCCTGAAGATGAAAAAGTTCTCCCTTGATCCACTGAAGTCAACAGAATTCTGTGTGAATGCAGACCCTCAATATATGGCCTAAAAATCAGTAAGATTCATAAAATTGAGATTTGGAGACACAAGCTCAGTGTATTTCTTATCACCTAGAGCAGGCTTACCTATTTCCCACAAAATGTTTTCAAGCAACACAACTCAGTAAATTCTTCTGAAAAAATACATGCTTAAAGCTGTATTCTAGCTAGGGCTCTCTCTGGTCCTCTGGTGCAGCCCCCTTGGGACTGACATTGTTTATGAACTTTCCTTCAAATTGCTAACAGCTGTGCATAGCGAGCACATTGGTGCCTCATTCACACGCACTCAAAGGTTTGTAGGAGTCCTGCTCATATTCAGTTTGTGACTTCTGCTTCAGGATGTCTCGTGTCATCCATCCGCAGAGAAGAAAAGTGCCGTGCAGCAGAGGAAGGAAGAGGCCAAGCAGCCAAGTACGCACACGTTAAGAAGTCACTACCCAACCTTAGCTAAGACACCCGACCACATTCAAGCTCCTAGACCAATGCAAATTCCAGATCAGGAATACATTTAGGCAAGCCCATTCAAGTAATGAACTATACAACAGACACAGCAAATAAAGCAGAGACCTACTAAAACAGCAAAGCCAGTGTAACCAATTTGACACTAAAAAACAGAACGAGTTAATAAAATTTGGGACAAGTGGGACAAAGGCTACTAGTCTGATGAGCTGTGATGTCTAACCAGCTGCTGCCTTAGCAGCATACATTGCCTCCATACACCTTAGTGACAAGCATTTTATTTAGAATTAAAAAAACATCAAGCACACTCAGCCTGGCTTTGGCAACCTCAAAACTAGTTGTAAAAGTAATATATATTCTCTAAAGAAAAGACGAGACTTTCTTTGGCTTCACAGACACTGCTGTACTTTAAACTCTGAAGTCATTCTGCACATTCAGCATTTTGCTGATGGAAGTGTGTGAATTACATGTCCCCCAAATAAACTCTGAACTCCACAAACACAGAGTGCTGTCATAAGCTTACCTCCTCTAGCCTTGTTTACATTACATAATCCTCGTCTGTAAACATGCCATGCTGATCTCATTTTGGTCCTAGCAGTTACCAAACAACTCTGAAATATTCTCTATGCTAAGGAACATTACAGAACCTACATATATATCAGCTCCAATAATTTTATTAGTTTGAGGTGAAGTATTTTTCTTTTAGCAGTGACCTCCAAGCTGAGGCTTTTTCCTGTTTGTAAGAAAGGCATTTCATTTTAATTGAAGAAAGGTAAAAACCCAATAAAAATGGGCAAATACAAGGAAATACTATTTTCTAAAAACCTTTTGCTTAAAAAAATAGGTTCTCTCTTCAAAGTATGGTTTTATATCAGTAACATCAGATACACAGCTATTTAATTTTCATTACTTTTAAAATCTAACAAAGTTAGAGTATCTATATCATTAGAAATGAGAAACAAATAAAGACTTATTCAGAGTGGCTTTGTTTTGTTTTAAGTACTTAAGAGGAAGATACAAACATGATAGTCAAAGAGCAGGAGCCCAACTGTTTACACAAAGCTTCAGTCATGAAACTTGTCCAGCTAGAACAGTCAGCTACAGCCTGACTCAGAAGCGAAGCACCGATTCTGGGAACAACTGCACATTCCTAGTTTTGCTACTGAGAGATGGTTTTACAGCTTCTGATATTAAAACTAGACATGCTCATATTTGCAGGACTGGGATTTTCAAAAAGTCTGGCTGTGGGATTAACTGTGTGTTTACACTTGTACTTCTCTTAAGAATAGGACTGAATCAAACATCAGGGAGCGCAAGTTCAGGAAATACCGGGTTTATACCCAGATCTGTTCTTTCAAGTCACCCTGCCTCATTCAGGGAAAGGAAAAGGTTAATACAATCAGAATAAGTGTGACAACCCTCCCAACAGCCTCACACTACTTACTGATTTTTTTTTTTTATTAACATTTAAATATTTGGGTTTACCAAAGGTTAGAGCATGTTGCTTATTCCTTAACTTCTGATATAGAAGCCTACCTGAAGTATAAATTGGATAAAAACTGCAAACCACATCCCCAAACAGTACGACTATAACTATATACATTGAAGACTTATATTTATCTGAAAAAATAAAGGTCCAGGATACAAAAAATAAGCAAAGGTAGCAGAGGACCTAACACAAAGGGGCGTCGAAACAGTCGTAATTCCCACTGAAGCGGCAGCCAACAGAAATCAAAGATCACAGGAAAAATATTCTTGTTAACCAGAAACAATGTGGAATCTCTTACCAACCAGAAACTCACAGAATAATCTGAAACAGCTCCAATACACAGAAGACAGCATCTTTTGACAAAACTTCAGCCTTTTGAATAACTGCTTGCAAACTCAACATGCTCTATAGATGGTTTTTACAAATGAAGACTTTCTAATTAAATATAAAATAAAAAATAAAAGATGTGCAGCCTATACATTTAGCCCAATCTGGAGTATCACAGCAAGATCCTCTTCCTTAAATGGCTTTTTAAAGCATGCCAAAACTGTTAGTTAAAAGGATAATCTAAATAAAGCCATTGTTAAAAGAGTAAAACTACATCATACCATGGCTGGAACAGCTAAGAAACTGGTCAGAGAGGAAAGATTATTTCCTGGCACGGTAATGTAGCAACAGACCGAGTTCTTTCTCTCTTTTTATTATACTAAGTCTTCACAATGTTTCACAAAAATAAAACTGAGGTTTGTAGCTCATCTGTTTAACAGATGATCAATTGTACTGAGCAGCAGGACTTTGTTTCTAGGCATACTCTGCTGAAAAAAATCAAAAGCAAACTGAGCAAGGAAAAAGGAACTGAAGTCCTAATTCTGTTCTTGTCCACCTAGCAGGTCTCCTAACCAAACCTGATACCTGAGCCAATTATGTAGGTGCAAGTAAGGATTCAACCCCATCGAAGCCAGCTGAATTAACCAGCGTAAGCAAGATCACTATCAGCCTACCTAAGCAAGACTGTACTGGAGCAGATCTGGGCTGGACGTGTAATTTAATTCACCACACTGATTTTGGATAAGCCCCAGACATTCAGAATAATTACAGTGCAGTCAGAGACAACGCTCAATGTCAGTTACCATATTTAAGTTGTGTACTGTTTGCCCAAAGAGATGAAGCACTCAAATACCAGGTATCTTTGAGCTTCCAAAGCCCTCAGCTTCACTAACAACTGTGTTCTGCAGCTCTTAAGGAATTACATACTTGGTAAGAGTCTGTAACAAGTATTTTGGCTTATACACAAGTACTTGAACATTGTAAATCCTCTCTGACCCATTCTATCTCATTAGATAAAATTTCTTTTTGTTAACAGATGAGACTTTTGAGTTGATAAAACAAAGCTTACTAGCTACAGTATTTTTAAAGCTCTAGACCGTACTGTGTTATCTGACAAGTTTCACTTTGAAATACAGTGGCACTGTTCAGTAATTTTGAAATAAAAATTCACTTGGGATAAAAACTTGACAGAAAACAGAGGCACAGTGGAATCCACAGCTGATCTGAAACTAGAAGAAATATGCAGCATGAATTCAAGTCAAACTCACTTGGAAAAAAAAATGAGGTTGAGTTTTCTATACTTAAAATGTTTCAGACTGTTAACCACCAATACTGACTGCTCATAACCAGTTTTAGGACTTTGGCAGTTTAAACAAAAATAGCAGCCATTGAAGTAATGATACCTTTGATCATGAAAAACATCATTATGATTAGCATCTCATGCCTATTGGCTCCAATCCCCCAAGATACAAAACTGTAAACATTTTCAAAGTTATATGCCAAAAGTCTTCGCACTATTAATCATATCCATTGGATTTGAGCTTGTATTCTCATTTTCTCTAGACTTAACTTTGTATCAAAGGTGGTCCAAGCAAAGAAAAGTTAATGTTCTCACAACCCTCCCTTATTATTTTGGTGCAAGCAATAATGAGGAGGCAGCAGCAGTTGTCCTTAAACAAGAGGGACAAGAAAAAAGAATAAGCCAAGCACATTCATAGACAAAGCTACAAAAGCAAAGCAAGCATTTTAAGCCTACCACATCAGAAGGGTATATAGTCAGTCTAATGACAAAGTTGCCTGAACCTCATCTCCCTGAACCTCTTGGGAATTTAATCGCAGGAGTTTTCTTTCTCTTGGGTTAGTGAGAAAAGTCACCTCGTTGAAAAATTCTGGTCAGCAGATCTGGAGCAAAGAAGGGTGCAGGGCTGCACAACTTGGATCTCGGGAGTGGGGTTGTGTGTGCACAGGGGGCGGGGAAATGAGAGGGAGAAACAAGAGATCACTCTCAGCAGGTACTACAATATTACACCGGCTCAGGGCCTCTGGAAACCACCTTCGGTAGAAATTCAACATTGGAACAAGAGAAAATATGGTTTGGTACAGCTTAGCAGTAATGTCTCCAATAACACCTGCAGTTGCTGTGGAGAGATGCTGTCTGATGATCAGCTTCAAGCAGTCTCTCTCCAGCTGCTTTAAAAATACAGTGTTTAAAGAACCAATACAGTTATGGACAGTAACAGCAAGACAATACTAATGGTTTGTATTGTTCTACACTTGTACTTCTAGCAACTAATCTCAATCAAAACCTTATGGGGTAAAAAAAAAGTCTATTTCAAAGGAATTCTAGATGTAGTTGGTTTTGGTTTTTTTTTTTTGTGTCTTACATATTTTCATCTAGAGAAGTTCGAGTGTAAGAAGAAACGTTTGTTCTCTTAGAACAACCGTGCAGATGTAAACTCACCGTGTCCAAGAACCGCAAGATTGTAACCGCACTTCCACTTGGATTTACGATACATAATCAAAAGCCACGCTCGCAGAGGGAAAATGACCTGTTGATGATGGTGGCTGTCAACAATGGGTTCAGATCAGTTAGCTGCTAGTGTAGACAGGACAACATTTTTCAACACTGCGAGAGAAAGTGAGAGCGAGACCATATGGTTAAGCCCCATCCACATTAGCACCAAACGGCTAGCATCACCAATTGAGAACTGTCAACTGGGAGAGGCAGAGGTGGGAAAGCTACCTGTTGCTCACAGCCACTGTAAAGAAGTTGGTTTCGTAGAGACTTACCAATGTTGGCAATTCTTCTCTTTACAGCATGTCTTTGAGCAGAGCATACACTCTGTGTCCAATTGATATTCCTAGTACACAGCAACTCAAACAGTTGTTCAAAATTATTCAGTGAATTCAGATACCAGTCAGTCTGTACAAGCATGCTCAAGACTTAATGAAACTTAAAACACACCACATTCCAGAATTATACTGGGTATATCTAAGTTACACATTTACAGAAGATTGACAGTTGCAGGTAAACATTAGATAAGAATTGTCAGCAGACACCCTGGCTGTACACTGTTCAATACCATGCCAAATAAAAGGATGAAAGAGCTAGCTTTAACTTCAAACTTCTTTGAGTGGGGGAGCAAGGGGATCTGGACTCAATGATCTCCAGAGTTCCCTTCCAAAGTAACTTCTATTCATTGAGAAACCTGGCCACTAGTACTTAGGCATAAGCTTTGCATGCAAAGACAGAAGCATTGCATCACACGACTATTATTTATCACCTGTTCTCCTGACCTGCAGGAATGCCTGCACTTGCTTACCACTAACATAAAGCAGGATCTCATTCCGAGGTTAAACAATTTCAAGGCAGAATAAAATACCACTGCCTACAAAAGCAGCGGTCCTCCCTGCTGCCCTGCATCTAGACAACAATGTTTCTGCACAGCCATGGTATGGTCTCCCCTGGTTCAGACCCAGATCCACTCCTCAATTTGATTCATTACATTGCATCTGCAAACACAGAACAGGAAGGGAGAACTGCATAGAGCAGCCTGGGTGTTCGTTTCCAGAAAAAGAGCAAAATTAATGTGTTCATTGTTGTGTGTGTTTTTTTTTTTTTTAAATGCATGGACTAATTAATAGCGAGATGACAGGAAATAGGGCTTGTTCTTCAGCAGTACTTGAAAGCTGTGTTTAATCTTGAAAAAACAAGGAAACATAGCCACTCCTGTTCTTAACCTTGGAGTTGATTTTTGTTTTCTTTATATGCACCCTTCTATTCAATTTATTTTGTTCCTTCATGTAACAAAAGTTATGTTCATCAGCAAAAGATGGCTTAGTACAGCACAAATCTTATTAGCATGCATACTGAGTTAATACTTGGCTTATATGAAGGATTTTTAAAAATTAAGCTTGAAAGCAAGCACAGTAACTGCAATAAACTAAAACCTTCTAATTCTGTCCCTGCTACAAAAGCAGACTTGCAACAACCCTTTACTCTGTCTTTAACAGGTTTAGTCATTTCTACGTTTTTCTATAGAACAGTTCTTCTAATAGTTTTTGCTAATCTTGGGGGTCTAGGGACAGGGACAAATTGAGAGACAAGAGGAAAACGAGCACTGTCAGCTTACTCAGTTCTGATGCATGATGAAGCACCTACTCCCCCTATGAGAAGGGACACCAAGATAATAAAATTACCAAAACATTTTTGGGAGGCAGAAAAGAGGCACAATTTGTCCACTAATATTAATGCAAGTTACTTCCATAGGCAGTTGCTATAACAAAACTCCCGGGCAGGTTATACTAATGTTAACACATCTCAGGGTCCAGTTGCAAAACCTCTTCCTAACTGGTCTGTGATTGCACGCTGGGAAAGCATCTTCTAGAGCTGCTTGGCAAAGCAGAAATGCAACAGGTCACAGCAGAGCCCTCAGCACACGTGTGCTAAGGCGCAGTGAGAAGACAGGAAGACCACCGAAAATACAGTCTCTGAAGACTGCGGGATGGTATTTTGAAGATTATCAAAGCTAAAGGAATGCTTTCAAGAACTAAGCTCCATCCTTACGATGAAGTAAAATCTGAATTGCAAACTATGCCTGAGGACTGGACAACTGAAATTGGACATAAAACTATTCTCAAACTACACATAAGAGTTAGGCCTAACAAAACCCACCGGGTGCTGTGGTTAAGCCTACAATGAAGGCTAACTAGTAATTCCCATGTTCTTCAATTACAATAGGTCCTATTAATGGCAAACATAGAACGTCTTGGGATTTTAAGTCTCTCTGCATCAAGAGACCCCTCCCTCTATTCCCCACTTTGATTACCTGAGCAATTTTTGCTCTAGTGGCACTAGCAGAGGGTGCAGTTGCAAAGCAGAAAGCAGAGCAGACCTGCATTTAATCAAAGGAGACAAAAAAACTACTAAGAGGGGGAGGGGGAAAAAGCAGGCTCCATTGAGTGCCATGCTCTTCCACATCAACATAATGGAAGGGAATCCTGCTCTACACTCTTAGGGCGATGAGCCACCTGGCCAGAAGCCATGCTTATGCACAGCTACTTGGCCCCGAGGGTTGAAAATAAAAGATGAACAGCCAAAATATGAACCCAGCAGACAAAGCTGTCAGGCAGGGATCAGCAGACCTGATGACTGTGGCATTATGAACAAACCAACGCATGCTGGTTGGGTGTTTTGCACTGTGCCCTGTTCTTTCCCCCTGTTATTTCCTTCCTCTCTTTGTCAACCTACCGTAACTTCTACTTGTGCTGTTTCTCTCCCCTACCCCCCTACTTCTTTTTTTTTTTTTTTGTCTCTTCAGAGTTGAAGGTCTCACAGGCTTGTACTTGTATGGTGTACAAGGACTGCAAAATGGTAGCCCACAATTTTTGGTACCATTATGATCGAAGATTAGCTGATCGTAACAGTCCTTTCCCATCTCAGATTTTTATCAAACTCAAGCTTCTTGAAAAACAGTTGATGGACTTTGTTTAGAACACCACCCTTAGTCACAGCATACCAGTCACTGCTAAAGTCAGGAGTTCACAAATAATTCAGCATGCTGATTTAGCTTCTATAAATGGAGAGTTTGGCCACAGCAGAGATGTCTGATCTATAGCTCTCACTCACATAAACAGTCCCTAGCCACACAAATAAACACTGTCAAGATCCTTTCCCAAATTCCTTAAGGGAAAAGAAATTAAACTGATAGCAGATTGGATGGAACAGCTCTAAGAAAAATCAATAATGGTAGCTGTAAAATCTAAAATTAAAGTAAGCCTGTTTTTGATGCTTTCAGTATACACAGTACATTAAATTTGGCATAAGCCCAATGGAACATGAAGTACTTGTGGACAATGTCTGCCAAGAGCTAGAAATATAGCACTTAGTCTTTAAAGAACAAACAGAGAGCCTCAGACCATTTCTACTTCATGCATCTGAAAAAAATTAAATCAAGGTGCTCTTTCCAAGGGAACATTTGTATTAAATCTAATTGGCATACTTTGTGAAATGCTGAATTGAGCATATGCCTATTGGCAGAGTATTTGTCATTTTATAATCCGTCCCATTGTGACACAGGTTACAAACAGATGTTATACCTCTCTGCACCAGAAGTCACTGTGCTTTCACCCTAAGCACCAGGCTTGTGGCTCAGGCAAGTTCTGTACCTGCTCCTCAGTCACACTGAGGCATACACCTCAGCTGATGCAGTGGAGGCAGAAGAAACGGAACACGTGAACTTGAGAAACTTATGCTACACTATCAGTTTATTCACCCAGCTTCGCATTTGTTGGTATTTCATTAGTTTACATACCTCAGAGCAATGCAAGATTTGATTAGTAACCGAATGCTCATTTGCATTCCTATAGCAACCTCCAAACATCGGCAAATTAAGCATCAACACACCTGTGAGTTTCTTACCTTTATTAAAATAAAAGCAAAACCAAACTTAACATCCATCTGGGGCTCTGGAGACATCATCCTTGCATGTAGATTCCTCTCCCCCCACCTCCCAACCATGTAACAGAGCAAAACAACACCAAGCTCCTCATTGGATAGGATAGTGGGGCACAAATCTCTTAGGTTTTCTGTTGTTATCTGTGGCTTACGTGCCCTTCCCCACTCCTCCCTGGGATTCAGGAGGGAACAGTGTCCCTCCCTAATGGTGCTTGTGCAGAAGAACCACAGCCCCACCGCTGCCTGGGGACACAGGCCAGGCAGCAAGAGGGAACACTCTACCCTGTGCTTGGCATCTGCTCAGGGCAAGGCGAGGAGACGAGATGTTTCTCATGCTATCTCATGATACATCTAAGCCAAGCACTATCTGGATCTTTAGAACTGCTATTTATTAACAAATGAAGTTCTGAAATGCACACTGACAAAAGGCCCAGATAAATCTGATTGTTACTGCTCCTTATTAATAGCTATAAAATAGCAGCAGGCCTACAGTACTTGCTGTTGTGGATGCTAAGAGACTGAAAGATGCCAGACACTCGCTACACATGCTTAGTTGACACAATAAGGAAGCTCCTCACTTCTCCCTTCAACTGGTCCCTCTGAGCTTTAAGGTAAAGGTTTACTCTCTCCTTATCGTTTGGACCAGGTTCCTATCTCTGTTCCCATTTAGACACCGCCGACTTCAACAAGCTCCTCTCCAAGATGACACTAAATGAAAAACTGCAGGAAAAATGCTTCCAACACCTTTCCTCTACAGGTAGAAGTTTCCACTGCTGACTATGCATAGCTCATAAAGCAGTGAAATAGGAACAGTTATTTAAATGAGGAAAAAGCACACACGTTGGCCTAGGAATTCAAAAGCAGTTGTTGTACCTAAGCCACGGAAGCCCTCACGTCTCAATATGGCACCGTGGCCTTTCTCAGCCAACAGGAACACGTACAAGGACACACACTGCTCAGAAAGCCCCTGGCCAAAGCCACAATACTGACTGTAAAAACACGCACACGTGCACAGAGAAGCTAAGTGGTTAAAAATAACAAAGCTGCCCATGCATTTATCTGCTTGCAAGATCAAGCTGAGTTCCTCAGCTTCAGCAGGTGGCTGACCACTCAACAGAACCGTGTATCAGTTCTTTTTAAAAACAAAGGAAGGAACCCCAGCTGCTACCCTTACCACAGTACTGCAGCCCTCTGCAACAATCTGAAGTAGCTTTCAGAAACCTTAACCAGCAGCCAACAGGTCATGCAGCACCAAAAGGGAAAGTTCTACTTTAATGACATTTCTCATCCACCACATACAGCACCGAATGAATGCTTTAACAATTGATGTGGGCTATCAGCAGCATAGCAATTACCTTATTAACAAATGATCAAAGAACGAAGATTCTTGCATGACAGATCCACCTACCACAGGAATCAAGAGGAGATGACTTGGCCATGAAAGTCATCTAAGCACAAAGGAGGGATCAACTGTCTTTGTACGGTAACGTGTTGTTGTGTAACTTGCATTCAGCCTGATCTCCAATCCCAGGGCACCAAGTGCACAGCTACGTGATTGCTGAGGAGATGCAGGGACAGCGGATGGGACCAGAAGAGCACTCCTTATCTAAAGTATCTATCATCACAAATTTGCCTAAACATTAGCAAACGGGAAAGGAAAGAGAACGAATGAAACACTTAAGGGCCTGCTCGGGAGCCTTCTGATTCTCTGCACCATGTATTTGAAAGAAGCAAAAACTGTTAAGAAGCAGTTTTTAGAGACTGTCCCCGTAAGTTTTGGGGAATTTGAGCTGGATCTCTCGCGTCCTGCACTACCAGTACATTAAACAAATACTCCCCCCAACACACACAAATAGCAGGTGCTGAAGTTAGATGTTAACAAGATGACATGTTTTCCAGCTTGACTATTATCTTTTCCTCTGCAACTATCCAATTTTTGATCATCACTACTAACGTAGAGTAGAAGCCCTTAATGGAGAACCAATGTACTCCCTCCATTTGTGAGCATCACACAGCTTTTTGCAGAGCTCTGAATACCTATGGTATTCCCAAATCTGAAACTGAGTTACCATAAGGTTTTGATCATGAAGATGGAAATAGTACTATAGAACAGTCACTAACTCTGGTTTCCCATAGGTGAGAAACTCCTCTGGTTGTCAGACAATTTTGACATCATTAGTGACGTTGCATTGTCTTCTCTAAACTCAAAACAGACCACTAGCATTGCAGAAAGGAGCCAGACCCAAGAGCAGGTATGCATCCCACTTGAAACATTAACTAAAGCTTGAGGCCCCTGTACGCTCTTACTTTAAAACAGAAGTTTAAAGTCATCTTCCACTAGCCCTGAAATACAGCAGTGATCTAAATACAGCGATTCAAATACCTAGGCACATTTATTTTCTTCCATGTTAAAGCATGCCTCAGAGTATTTAAAGTGGCTCAGGGAAAAAGCAAACCAAAGCCAAACAAAGAAAAAAAATATATTAGTGGGAAATGGTGGAACTGACATATTTTTAGAATTAGCAGCTTATCCCAAGAGGTGCATTACAGAAGGAAAATGAGCAACAAGTTCTTTAAAAGGAAGTGAATTACTTTATAGTAAGGTTCCATGTGTGATGCATTTTGGATTTTTTCCCCTAACCTCATACCAAATAAATAGTTCAGCTACATGATATGACAAAAGAACCATTACTTATTTTCCCAGTTGAACCTTGTGTTAAACCACGATTGAGACAATATTTATTCTTGTAAAAGTATTGTAGTGAATTACAGTTGCTTCAGGTAAGTGAAAAGGATATCAAGGCAGCATCAGTAAACATCACCCAAAAAAATCTCAGTATACACATTAACACTTAAGACAAGAGGAGCCTTGAGATTTCTTTACAGAAGTTCTTCAGAAACTACTTTTATCGTTTAACGTGGATAATTTCTCTTAGGACAAAGCAAACAGAAGTATTACTCAAGTTGGCAAGTTTTTAAAATCACGTCTTGGCTATTTAATACTACTCAACCATTGAGAGCAGAAGGAACTAGTGGTAGGGAAAGCGGGCACTTGGAGGTAGATTTTTAACTGGCAGAGCAGTATGATCTTAACACAAGAAAAAAAACTACCAACACGTGCCATCCTCAGCCTAATTTTGCCACTAGTTTAATGTTGTCTTATAGCAGCCCAAAGGACCTGAAGGTTAAGGGGGCCACGTGCACAGGCTACATGGACACTAATTCCCAGCTCTAAGCCCACAGTTCTACCTAAGTGCTCTGCATGCTGCCCCAGTCACTGTGGGTCACTCCTCAGGCAGAGGACCAGCTGAATGGAAATGTTTCAAGCTAGATCTAACCCACAGATTACAGTCCAGCTAACCTGACCCAAAGAACAATGAAAACATTGATGTTGTTGACCCAGGTTATAGGGTTACCATGCTAGAGGGCAAGCTGGCAGAAGGCAGGGAGGAACTCTCAACAGCTGCTGCTTCCCAGTTGCTCACTACTCTACTCAAACCTGAGACACACAATTAAGCAGGAGCACTGAAAAGGCAAGCAGGCTGGGGGGAGATACTCGAATCTGATCCAGATTTGCTCTCATTACACCTCCAGAAAACTCTTGCAGGCCTTAAGCTCCACCAACATTAATGGCAACTCTTACAATATTTCTTAAAGAAGAAAAAAAATAATCTCTTCAGATTTGAACTCTGTCACCAACCTTGCCTGTGAAATAAAGAAAATATCCCAGCTCATGAAAGAGTATTTTTCACTGTTTGTAATTAAGACCAAAGGATCATATAATTGCAGAAACATTACTTATTTGAAATACAAATGGCTAACTCCATCCAAGCAGATATATCAACTGGCAACAGAGGCAATAATCCATTGATGGAGGTCTACTTAAAGACAATGCTGGCTAGGCAGGTTTTTTCCTTTTTCTGCCTCAAGTCCTAACTCCAATGAACTACTACCCAAAGAATCTTACTCAACAAACTTGCTCCAATCCCATCTTTTGCAAGCAACTACAAAGCATTTTTGATGTATCCAATTTGCCCAAAACCTCAATCAGTACACAACACCACATTCTCTAATAGCTATTCCAATTATCCTATTTGGAAAGAAAAAAAAAAAGCAGATCCCTTCTGATTTGAATCTAACTTCAGCTTTTTCTTGGCTTCCTTGCTGTTCATTTCTGTGCTACACCATAGACTTGTCTACAACACAGAGCCTCTGCCACTACAGCAAATGCTACGGAATCACAAATGGAAATGCAGCATTTAGCAACAAAAGCTTTTCTGCCAAAACCACCATGGTTATCTTCCCGAATACTGAATAAGTAAACTAACAGGCTCACAAAAACACTGTCAGTAGAAGGTTGCTTACATCTGGGTCTTTGATTAACTTTTGTCAATTAGAAGGTGTAATTGCCCCCACCAACAAATACATCCCCACCCTACCTAGTATACCCGGACCAGAACCGTTCTGGCCTAAATATTTCCACACTACTAAAAACCTTCTCCCAAAACAAATGCATTTTCCCCTTCTGAAAACACATTTTTGCAATTAATCTGCTGCAAACAGTGTAAGCATAGAAAAACATCTGGTTGACATAGCTGTATAGCCAACATCAAGGGAGATCAAGAGCATTCAGAGCCAGCATGACACAGATCCAAAGTCTTCTGTAACATACTCTACTTGTGAAGAAGAAAAGTATTACAACGTGAGTGTGAATTGAGCAAATCCTCTTCCCAAAAGGAATATAGCAAGGCCAGAGTAAGAGGTTTTGACTGCTCCTACTCTACCAACTGCCATACACCTTCAGTTAGAAGAGTAAGATCAAAGAACATTTCCACTCCCGAAATGGCAGCCAGAAACACACCACAAGGTTCAGTCCATTCCCCTCTCGAGCACACGAGATTTGAGCCTAAAACTTAGCATTTATATCAGTACATACCATGGGTGGCAGTCAAGTCACTATGATTGAATTCAGCAGCACGGATTAAGAAACAAGGTCAGCAGATTAACTTTTATTACCTATTCATGAACCAAACCGTGTTCCTACATGGCAGGGACCTGAGGATACCATCAATCTTTAACCAAATGCTCCCACCGGGCACTACGTTCAGCCTGAACCAAACTGCCGACAAGCTCTCACTTGAGCCCAATCCTTAAAAAGCACCTCACAGGATTTACCTCGTGTGCCAGGTAGGAGATGTTGCCGAAAGAAGGCTGGTATTGATGACCACCTACCTTCAGCACAGCTCAACAGAGTTGTCCCGTAAAGCCCCTTCAGGGTGGCCTAAACAGCTTGTCACAGCAGACACCACTGAACTTTTTACATTTATTCACAACTACAAGGTTATTGCAGAAAGGTCACTTCAAGCTGCTAGCCACGTTTGCTGCTCCCAGTCGCATGACAATGGTCAGCACAAGAAGTCCACAGCACAGCGTTCACGTAGGGAGCCAACAAGCCGAGCACTCACCTGGGCAAAGCTCTGAAGCACCTCCTCCATCCCGCAAGTAATACCTGCTTTCAAATCAGTATAAATATAGGATACTTGGATAAGAACATACTCATAGTGCAAGGCTGTAATTTTTCTGCACATCACATTATTGTCAGGGTTTTTTTTACTGCTTTTAGAACAGAGCAGCAACAGGGTAAAGCTCACTTTTTTGTAGTTTAAGGATGTTTCTAGCATGCCAAATAATTTCATTGGTTTTGAACTTGGAAGGCAATTTTTTGAATAGATCCATTCAAACAACATGTTGAACAAGAAACATTCACAATCAGTTGTGACAATTATCATCATCCATGATAGCATTGCCTCAGCACAACCTGGAGCAGCACAGGGAGAAGGAGCAGGAATGGAAATCTACCCCACAAGCTGCCTAAGACCCCTGGGAAACACAGGAGCACCTCGTCTTTGCCCAGCTGACGCAATCTGCAGGGATTCAACACCTCACAGAACCAGAACTAAAATGCTATTTTACCTTCCTCACCATGAATCTTTCCAGCCAGGAAGACCAACTGTGCCCGATTAGGGATGCAATATTAATCTCAGTAGTACTATGGGACTACAGCAGGAGCGTGAGATTTCCTGGTGCTTCTTGTAACCAGTAGATTGAAAGGAAACAGAAACTAGATCAGATGGAAGCAAGCTTACTTTTTTCCACTGAAACTATCTCAGCAGTATTTAGCAGTGCTTGACCTACTTCCTACACCATCTCTTTTGCTGTCACTTCCTTTGACAGTTTGTCAGCACACTTGTGAATCTGAAGATTAAGGAATGAACGTCTGGAAGCAAAAGAGCTGTGAACTTCTACCTCTTAATGCACCTACAGTCAGAACTTTTATGATTTAATCAGCAAGATGAGCAGTGACCAGCTAGCAACAAGTACTTCCATTTAATAGCATCCTGCAAGAGTTCCAGATCAACCGTACAATTTAGCTTACAAGCACATGCTTAAAAGTGACTTTTATTTTTCATGAAACACCTTCTTTCTTCTTTTTTTTAGCTCATGGCATGGAGTAGCATCTACAAACAGTTCCAGGTTCTATGTTTTCCTGTATTCTAGAGATCCTAAGACGACGTTATATACAAAAATATACTCGCAATTAGTTCCTTACAAATGAGTAGGAGTTTAAACATCACTGGCTCCGAGCAGATGATGCTCTATTTTGCACCTACAAACACAGTCACTAGCTATAAATCCTGAAGTGAAAGAATGCTGTTTTCCATGCCTTGTTTCTTAACACAAACCAACAGCAATACCAAAACACACAATGGTTGTAGCAGACAGACTTCATACTAACACCAAGTTCTGTTCCACTTGAAATACGAGTAGTTACTTGAAACTTTGATTTCAGACACAAACAATAACATGGCAACCTGCTGCATTAAGAAACACATTTCAGAGTTTAGCAAGAACCGAAACACTCATTAGGCACGCTTCACAAGACTGTACTCAGCTAAATGTAGGCGCTCCTACAAGTTTAGTTCGTTAGAAACAGGAGGCATTTAAACTGAAGGTATGCTGCAGATGCCTAAATACAACTAAAACGTTTTCCTAAAGCTTCCTGCCTGGCCACTGATACAAAACGGGTAGGAGCTCCACAACTCGTTCAGATCCGTCTCTGACGGGGCACTACAAGGGCCTCATTTTCCAGCCACGAGTCCTCGGTTTCCTACAAACCAGGCTTTTTCCTGGGGGGAGGAGGCAGGGCAGAGGAGAAGGGGAAGTGTCCGGTGCAGACCTCTGAACTTTGCCACCACATTACTCACTTTGAAATCGCTGGCCTAAAACACACAAAGCCCGTACGGCCCGCACAACACATGCAAATGAGAATCTGGCCAGCCTCGCTGGGAAAGCCTTTGTCTCAACTAACCCAGCAGCGCCTTTCAGCATAAAAAAGTGACAGAAAATGCATCATCAACAGGTCATCCGGCTTTTTTTTTTTTCTCTGTAAAATATTAAAAGCTGCTAAAACAGAAACCGGAAAGAGCCTTCTTCCCTGCGTCTCCCCCTGCGTGGCTTCAAAATGGCAAAAATAAAGCCACCGTGCCTGAGATGCTGAGCCCAGGGCTTGGTCTAGCTCCGTCTTCTGTAACCCTGCTTGCCAAGTGGGGTGTTGTAAAGTCAGAGGAGTCCCAAGAAAAACATCAGAGCAGCTTTTGAGGGGTATGGCCAGGAGCACTACTTGGTGCTTGCACGTATTCTAGAAGCTGCATCGTGCGGAGGTCAAACAACTGCGGCTTTGGAGGGGGTTGAAAACACAAGAGATGAGCTTTCAGTGTAAAAATTGCTTTAAGATATCGTTATCCCCTTTAGGAGTGGGGGGGAATAGCCGAAAGCACAGCCGCTCCTCCTCTGCCCTGGCCTTTTAAGATCCTCTCCATGGTTTCGGCACGCAGCACAGCATCACCCCGTGCAATCGGCTCTGCCTGAAACCTCATTATTTAACTACGTGAAAAAGAGTGAAAAAGGGAGGAAAAAAAAAAAAAAAAGCCGACCAAAGTTGTGCCGGATCCCTGGCTGTCCACAAAAGAACCAGGGGAGAAGAGGACGAGGGGATGGGAGAAACCCTGCGCGTCCCCCCGAGAGGAGCTTATAATTAAAAAACAAGCAAATAAAAGCTACCTCTGATCCACCGCCGATCCGGATCCTTCCAGAGGAAACCGACGTCGGATTATTTGTCGCGGGAGGGTACAAAATTTAGGATAAAACCGGCGGGCTGCCCCCGTGCCCGCAGGTTAGCAGCGGCCGCACAAAACCCCCTTTGTTGTGCTGCTGCCGAGCCCAGGGCCCCCTTCCCCTCGGCAAAAAGCACCCCAAAACGTCCCCAAAACACCCCAAAACCTCGGTTTTCAGCCACCCCGGAGTGCGAATATTTGTGTTTGTTTTTTCTTATTTTTTCGTATTTATTTATTATTATTTTTTAATTCCCCCCCCAAGCGGATGGCTCCTGCCTGCTGCGTGACAAAGAGCTTCCCCCCCCCAAATTTGTTCCTCCCCGGGGGACAAATTTGTCGTGAATAGGTGGAAAAAAAAAGAGAAAAAAAAAAAAAAAAGGTAACAAACTCGCAAGAAGCACGGAAATTAAAGAATTAAAAAAAAAAAAAAAAAGGCAACCCACGCTGCAGGCTTCCAGCGGAGCACAAAGCGATGCGGAGGGGAGGGGAGGAAGGGGGATGAGGGGGAGGCGGGCAAGCCCCGAGCCCCCCCTCCCTGCAATCGCGAGGAGGTGGTCTCCGTCGCGACAGGGCGGCGCGGGGGCGGGCTGTGTCGCGACAGACGCGCGAGACTCACCGCAGGAAGGAAAGGGGAGGCAGGCGGAAGGAGGTGTCCGGGGCTCCCGGTCTCTCTCTCGGCGGTCGGACGGGGAAGGAGAAGGAAAGGAAGAGACGGAGCCGGTGAGGTGAGCCGAGCGGAGCGCCGCCACCCGCCGCGCCAACGGCCGCTCTGCCTCAGCGGCCGCCGCGCGCTCCAGCACCCAACGGCCGCGGGAGGGAGGGGAGGGGAGGGGAGGGCAGGGGCGGGGGCAGAGAGCGGGGGGCGGGGCCAGCGGGCGGAGGGGAGGGGCCTCGCCCCGCGGCATGCTGGGAGTTGTAGTGCCTCCCCGCGGCTGGGGCTGCTGGGCTCTGTGTGTGTATATGTATGTACATATATGTATGCGTGCATGCCGCTGTGTGTGGCTTGCAGGGGTGTGGGTTTATGCCTTAATATTGACACGTCTCTATATAACATATGTATGGAGGTGCATGTGTTACAGGGGGTGCGTGTGTTGGTGCTGGGTTTAAAGGGGGAGGTATATTCTACATAATTATTATATTTATTACATTATGTTTGTTATGTTATGTTATATTGTATTATTCTAGTCTATTATTCTAATATTCTATTTTTCTAGTATTCTACTGTTCTATTGTTCTATTTTTATTATTCTGTTATTATATTCCTGCTTCTACTATTACTACTGCTGTTATTATTGTTGTTATGGACGTGGTGATGAGGGACGTGGTTTAGTGGGTGACATTGGTAGCAGAGGGATGGTTGGACCAGATGGTCTTGAAGGGCTTTTCCAACCCTAATGATTCTGTGATTCTATTATTATTATTATTATTAATATTACTATTACTACTTATAATATTACTACTAATACTATTATTGTTGTTTTTACATTATATATTTTACATTTTATTATTACTGTTATATTATGACTATTACTACTTCTAATATTACTACTAATACTACTATTGTTGTTGTTGTTATATTACTACTATTTCTATTATTACTACTAATACTATTACTATCATTGTTATTATTATTATTATTACCACAGCACATGGATGGGCCCCCGAGGCTCAGGGCTGGGGGTGGTGGGGGCCCCATTTGGAGGGGACCTGGGGGTGCTGGCCATCGTTCAGCCCAAATCCAGCAGGCAGCCCCCCCACATCACCCCTTGGTCACGGTTTGGCTGTGCAGAGGTGAGCACAGGCAGGAGCTGGGGGCTGCTGTGGGGGGACCGAGCACGTCCCGGTGCGACAAAGCAGCGAGCGCTGCCTCTTCTTCCCAAATCAGTGCCCGAATCCCACAGAAATCAGGGAGGGTTGAGCAGAATTACCCTGTAATCTACCCAAAGCTGGCTGTGCTGGGCTTGGACGGTGCAGAGCTGAAGGGTCTGGGTGACACTTGGGCATTACGAAGCAGAGAACATCTCAGCTGCAAGGCCCCTCTCCTAGCAATGGGAAGAACTGCATTACCTGGTGTTAATTCTCGTGGCGTTAGGTGCTTCAGGGCACTGAAAACCTGCTGGGGCCAGCCTGGGAACAGCACCCCTCTCTGCTCCCTTCCTGGGCAAGGAAGAGGAGGGAGAGGCGGGAGGTGCTGCGATGGAGGGCGAGCACGAGGCAGCTCGTGGTGCTGCGTGCGATGCATCACTCACCCCATGTGTGACAGCGTGGATAGGTCTCATTACATCCGATAACAGATCTCATTACCATCCAATAATAGATCTCATCACCGTCCAATTTACTCGGGGAAACTGAGGCACGCAGCGGTGAATGCTGTGCCTCGGGCACATCGGGGCAGAGGCTCAGCTGGGTTTCGGGTCCCGTGCTCGCCTTGCTAAGCCACGTCAGCACGGCTGGGTGTAGCTGGCAGCAGCACCCACGGGGTATGATGAAGAAAGCCCTGGGGGGAGAGGACAGGCTCGGTGCTCGTCCCTTGCTACGGAAAAGGAGCAACCTCCGCTCTTTGAAGGAGAGGTTAGTGGTCCTCTGCGGCATGCCCGAGGTCTGGAGGAGCTGGTGCTAAAAGCTGGAGCCTAGCAGAGCTGGGGAGCCAAAACCAGCAGTGACCCAAAAACACATGTACCTGCCTGGGGAACAGAGGGGGTTCCCCCTTTCGTGCCCACTCCCCCCAGGCACAGCATCACCTCTGCCGACCCACCTTGCCGCAGCTGATTTTTCCCCTCCCAGCCCTGAAACCTGGAGCAGCTCTGAGATCATCTTTGATATTTAAACAACTATTTTCTGTTTTCTGACAGCCACACACTGTTCCAGCCTTCGTGTCGAACAGGTTTTCTGAGTCATATGCAAACGACACTGACACATGGTCCCCTCCAGTGTTCCCGTCAGAGCACGGATGGTCCTGTGATCTCTCTGCAGCGATGGAGGAAGAAACAGTAAAGGCTCTCGGCCAGGTTTTTATGATGCTGCATATGGCCTCGGCGGTGACAGCTCATCCTCACCACGCTGGGAAAGGGAGATGTTCCTGGAGCCACCTCTGCCATGCTCAGCGTCTCCTTGTGCTCTTGCACGGGGGGGCTGCAGTGAAAATGGGGGCAAAGAGACCTTGGTGGGCTTCCTTACAGCGGAGAGGAGGCCCAGCTATCAGCTCAGGGGTCCCTCGTGGATCTCCCAGTCCAGACTGGACGTTCGAGATGATTCAGAAGGACACCTGCACAAACTCTGTCAGCAGCCAGTGCTGCCGAGACCGTGGGCACGATGCGCTGCGGTACGTGCCCGCGGCCGTAATCACCACGGTGCCACGGTCTGTCATTAAGTCCTTAGTCAGCTGTCAGCCACACGAACATTTTTTCGATTGTGAGTCAAAGCTGAGTTCCTCACGGGAAGGGTTAAGAGACTTGGTGCTGGCTGGCAGGTCGGAGTAGGTAAAATATAAGATGCGGCAACAAAATCAGCCAGTGCGGGGGTTTTAGAGCAGAGCATGCTCTTTCCTCTGCCCGGATGTGAACTCGGAGAGGACCCCACATCGAGTCCCGGCACCAACCCGAACCACCCCGAGCCTGGCAGCCGGTCCCCCCTTTCCCATGCCCAGCAATGGGGACGCTGCTCACGCCTGCGCTGTGCCGAGGCAGGGCTGTGCATCCACTCCCTATCCATCAGGCCCATCGTCTGTGCGGATTAAATTACGTTCTTCCACCAGTTCTTTAAAATTTAATTTGCTTTAAGTTAATAAGCCAACCCTCTCTAAGCACAATTGCCGAAATGTGAGGTCGTGAAGTGCTCCATACGGGGGAGAGGCGGAGAGGAGCGAGGAGGGATGGAGCCGAGGCACTCAGCGGGTTGCCAGCGGGCGAGCATCGCTTCAGCCCCACTGATGCACGTTCATTAAAGGCTGGGGGCAGAAGGAGCCTACAGAGGGCTCAACTCCAAAGACAATCACAAAAGAAGAGCTCAAGCAGCACATGGAGCCTCCTGCCGAGGGCGGATGGCACCTGATGGCACACCCTGGTGTGTGCCCCATTGCTTTTATCATACGTGGGTCCAAAAGGAAAGTTTGTTCAGTGCTAGCATCGACGCCCCTACCCCTCTCTTGTGCTTCTCCAAAGCCCGACCTGCAGCTGCCGGACAGACGGACACCGGCCCCAAGCCACAGGACAGGAGGACGAGGCAGCACCCATCCCTTGCCCACAAGCAGCAGAGCAGAGGAGGCAGGTGTGACTTCAGCAGGGCACATCCAGAGGCGTAATCAGGCGACGTGACAACACCGTGCATCGCTCGTTGGGACTGGTGCACCAGTCCGGAGGGTGAAGTAATCAGAAAACCAGCTCACAAATATCAGCCTGGCTCCTGGTGCTTACAGCACGGGCACACTCCGTGGGTAACCTCCACAGCCCCTTGTGCACGTGGGGAAAATGAGGCAGAGAAAAATTAAGCCTCTTTGCCCAGAACGACTTCTGCAAGCAACAGACTGTGGCACCACGGGGACAGATCCTCACCCTTCACTGCACCACCCCTCCGCTGCAATCCGGTGCTGCTGATTTACCACGTACACATCGGTCCATGCCACGTGCAACCACGGGTTAGTTGAAGAAACAAAGCAGCTTTTGAGTCCTATAATCCCATGAAAACACACAAAACCACAGATGTCTATATATTTTTGTTTGCTTTCAATATAAGCAGCCAGAGCTCTTTATTTTTTTTTTCCTCTGCATGTTATGGAAAAAATCCTGTGCTTTCTGCCTGGGAGCTCATGTGCCAGAAGGCTTGTTACAACTATGATCTAAGCCACATGAGCTGAGCTGGCTGCGTGGTAACAGACCAATAGCCCTTCCTTGGCTTTCCCCTTTGAAAAAGATGGTTTACGTGGTGTCTTCTGGCTGGCAGTCACATGGAGAGGATAAATGGAAGGAGACCACTCTGGGCTCTGGCAAAACGAGGCTTGTTTAGTGGGTCCTCAAGGGAGATTTTCACCTAGCATCTGACCAAAAGCCCCCCAAGTTGCATTGCCCCAGCACGGCCACCGCTCCCAGTGCTTCCACCCACTTGGAGGGCCACAGGATGCCAGCAGTGAGACGCCTGCCCGGGACTGGACCCACCAGGTCTCCTCTGGGGACCTCCAGCCAAGGCTTGCGCACCACCAGTTACATGCTGGTGTGTTTGGGGGAGGCACTGGAAGGCTCCAGCTCTTGACTTTTCTTCTCTAGCCCAGCCAGTTGCCTTGGCCCTTTCCTCGAGGTCTGCTTCTAGATGCTGCCACTGTTTGTTTTGTTTTGTTTTTGTTTTTTTTTTTGGGATGGGGGTCCATCTTTGAATGAACTTCATTTGATATGGTCTCGTCCTCTCACCAGGGAAAACTCCCCTTCTGCAGCCCCTCACCGTTTTATCGCTTTACTCATTACCTGGTACTGAGAAAAGGGGAGGAGAAATTAAACCATCATTTGGTTGAGCGCCCCGTGAGTCACTCAGACACTCAGGTGTGGTATCAACGCCCGCCGCTGGGGCAGCTCCACCCTGGCTTCTCTGCCTCTGCTGTAGGAGCCAGACAGCTTTTTGGGGCTGGGTGCTGGAGCTGTTTCTGGGTAGGGACGATCGCCTGAGGAAGAGGGGCTGCCCATCCGAAAATGTTGCTTGGGATGGATGCTTTAGGATGGAGCACGCGGAGGCATCCGACGGTGTGCATACGAAAGCTGCAGAACTAACACGAGCAAAGTGTTGGAGAAGCTGAAACGAGGGTTTCTGGCTCCGTGCTCGTAGCAAGGCCAGGCTGTGACCTCTGCGAGGGCAGGGAACGGAGGCGCGGCGTCCACGCCTGGATCTGGCAGCGGGGATTTTCCCTACGTAGCAACAGTCGTTATGTAGCGATAATACTCGGCAATGTTCAAGGCACTTGAGAAGTATTAATTAATCTGCGCAGCAGCCTCAGCAAGTTGGCAGCCAGATACCTTCACCCGTGCTTTACGGCTCAGGGAGACAAGACGAGGAACTGCAGCGACTCGTCCAAGTACTGGGAGGCAGAGGAGGGATGCGAAATAGGGGCAGCAAGGCCAAATCAATGGAAACCCCTCTGGAGAGGAGGTGCTGTGGCCATGTTTGTGCACTCCAGAAGATGTACGGAGCTGGGAGGCTTTTTCTAGCCAGGGAATGAGTTTGGTGGTGCAGTCTGCAGGGCTGAAGATGGGGTTTATGCTCACTCTTCTCTCCTGGAAAGCCTTGCTGCTCGCTGCTCGCTGCTCCTGCCAAGCCAGCTGAAGCATGCGTGCGCCTCACCTGAAAGAAAACACAGTGAAATAAAACGGTTTGGGAGAGCTGCTGCATCAGGACAAGGGGGCTGGTGAAAAGGGAAAACAAAGGAAAACCAGCAGGTCATGCATCCAGATGTGCAGGAGACATTAAGGAAGTGCCTGGCTTTCCACCCCGCAAAGAAAAACCTCCCGTCGGAGGCACCTTGCTGCTGCATTTCGCAGCTCAGTTTAATTAGGCTAATCACTTCAATGACGGCTCCTGACATTCACCTTCATTAGCCACCAGCAGCCGCGCTCAGCTGCCTTGACTTCAGAGCTATCGGTGTCTGCTTTAAATAACCCACGTGTAAAACCAGTGGGGAGACAGCGTGTCTGGGCTCTCCGCTGGCACAGCCTGCACGGGGCTGGCTGGGAATGCACGGCCAAAGCCAAAAATGCAGCGTAACCCTGACAGAGGGTGGGCATGCCCTTCTTGTGGGCATCTCAGAGATGGGAGAGCTTCTCTCTTGGGTGCTGAGGGTGGGCATCTTGGAAGCAGGATGCAAGAGAGCTGGGAGGGAAAAGGGCAAGGCGGGAGGATGAGCGGTGCCACAGCCTGTTCCCAAAGCTGCGTGGCTGCAGAGCAAAGCCAGGTCCTTGGGGGCTTGAGAGCCACCCAGGCTACGTGCCATTTGTCCCTCTATATCTGAGGCATCCCCATCACGACACTGAAGGCAGCGATGGTTTCAGACCCGTAGCAAGTAATTCTTGCCCCAGTGCTGACAGCGGTCCAAAAGCATTTCTTTGCAATATTTCTTTATGAAAGCATCAGCTTGCAAATGAATGCCTGCAATAAATCTGCTCCTGCAGATTATATTAGTGACTTTTTACCAGTCACTCACTAACCATTATGGCACGTGACACTCATTTTAAAATATAGGAAGACACACGTTTATAACTAAGAGTAAATAGAAATAATCAGGGGGTTAGGTAACTCTCATTGCAACTTTTGGATGCTGTGATCTGATGATTGGTTCTTTAAAAAAGTGAACCTAAGGAAGAAGTGAAACATTCAACTCTTATGAATGATGTGACTGAAGTATTCCTGAGCTTCATTCAGTTTGGTATTCAGCATTTCCCTGAATACTGAACCATTCTGTGATGGTGCATGGGAAAAACCTGGCATGGCTGTGTTCCTTGTGGAAGAGGTGGCCAGGAACAGGTCCTGAGTGCTTATCTCTGCCTTGAAATTCATCGTGTTGCATCAAGTTAAATTTTTCCATGTTGGCTCTGGCATGCTGTATCTCCTGTATTCATTGGCTGTGCATCTTGTTTTTTGCTGTGACATGCGACATGCTCTTGGGAATGCAATGACACAGGAAAGCTGTCACTGCAAAGCCCTTCCTATAGTCACAGGGGGGCTCTGGGGGCTGCTCATGGGGAGCACACACCCTCCTTCCCAGAAAGGACATTAATTCCCTGACTCTTTCCTGCTGCGAAACCATGTGAACACAGCTCCCTCTGCTCCAAAGGCGACCTTGGGTTGCACCGGGATGCTGCTGGTGATCGCGCCGGAGGGCAAAAGCCACCCTAGAAAGGGAGATGGGACCCAGCACAGCAAACCAAGGAGGCACTCTGGTCCTTCTTCACAGAGCAGCCAGCCTCCTGAGCTTGGTAAATGCCCGTTCCAAGGCAAGAGAAGACTCCCTCAAACCCCAAATGCGCCCTACACCCCTATTGCCAGTGCCCTTCCCACCCTGCTGCAGCGATGGGTGGGACTGCACCCATCCGTGCTGCGGGAAGGGGGCAGTATGCCATGTACCCCATGTACCCAAGCCTTTAGGTTAAAACCAGTGAAAACCAGCAGTCATACTGGTTTTGCAGCTGCAGAGGCGGTGGCGAGCAGCAGGCACGTGCAGCATTGCTCGCTCCCGGGCTCTGCTCCAGCACCCTCATCCCCGTCCCGTTCCAGAAAGTGGGAAAAGGGGGAAAAAGGCAATGGATGCTGACAAACCCCTGGTTTCTGTACGTCTGCCTGAATATGAATACGGATTTTGATACAACGGACACACTATTTTTAGTTTCCTTTGGGGTGTGTTTGGGAGCAAGCCCTTAACTGTTGCTGTGCTGCTATAGAAACCGTATCCATGTACACGGACGTGTTTACAATGGCTTTAAACGCCATAAACTTCCAAGGGCAAAGTCGAGCAGCTTATTTCCATTAAAGTCACTGCCCTGCTGTGGCTTTCTCTTACTATCGCGTTTATTAATTTGGGACCCTTCTCGGCTTTTAGCCGGTCCCATAAAGCTTTCATTGTGGGAAAGGCTCACCAGCAGTGGCCTACTTATAAAAATAAAATTAAAGAAAACAAACAAGAGCTTTAAGTTTAGGCTTCAGGAAGGGAAAAGGCTTCTCTTTCTTTTTTTTTTTTTTTATTTTAAGACTTCCTGAAGTTAACCTTCCCCATCCTTGTTTAGTGACCCACCCCCAGAAGCACGCAGAGCGGTGAACTGGACCTTCTGGAGCACCAGCCCCGTGCTAGGACCACGCTGCTGCCTTTGCTGGAGCAGCACAAAGCTCTGCAAGTGCCTCATTAGCACTAAGCCAGGTTTCCCTGAATTAGCCCAAATCTATAGGAATCAGGTTGGCACAGAAGCAAAGGAAACAAATGGGGTTTTGCGTTAGGAGCTTGCTCCTAACCTGATTTAACACCTCAAATGTAGGCAGCACCTACTTTCTCTCCTCCTTTTGCAAGTCTGCCTGTGCTTACCTGGTTATTATTTGTAATTTTGCCCCTGCCAGCATCGCTTATTTATGTTTACTAGGTCATGCAATGTGGAGTAAAGTTGACAACCAGATAAGCAGCATCTGCAGTTACACCCAGGCAGGTAAGCAGAGGCCAGTGCTGGGTGGCTGTGCTGGTAAGAAGCCCTGGATGCTGTCCCCACCATTATGTTCACAGGGCAGAGGCATCACGACTGTGATGCTCTGGTTAGAAAACCCAGAAGCCAAAATGCAGATCTTAGTGCCCATGAACACAGACTCCTCATCACCTACCCGGACACAGAGCTATCCAGCTGCTCTGGTGTGAACGAGTTGGGTGCTCGTGCACAAATTGATTTGATGCTCATGCATGAGTTGTCAGGTGCTCATACACAAGCAGAAAGGGCTCTTGCACAAATAAGTCAGGCACTTGTGCTTACTGTTGCCCAGGAGTGGATGATTTGGGTGCTGATGCAGGTGCTAGTTGGGGTACCTGTGTGAAGTAATTGGGTGCTTGTGCATGCTCTGACAGGGCGCTCATGCACCCACTGCTCGCTCCCCCGTGTGTTATTGGGTGCTCACGTGTGAAGTAGTCAGTGAGAGCAGCCATCCCTGCGGTTCGTGCCTAGTCCATGCCTCTCCATGCCAAAGCTCGTCCTCGCGAGCTGCTTGAACCCCCAGGCTGTAGGGGTTAATGTGATAACGATCTGAACGCAACACTTATGATGAACTTCATACCTTCTTCCTGAGAAACACATAGCCATATGAACATATATTGCTTGTGAACGTCCTGCAGTCTGCGCCTCAGGTCACGCTGCTGG
Organism: Cygnus atratus; assembly: GCF_013377495.2. Taxonomy (NCBI): domain Eukaryota; kingdom Metazoa; phylum Chordata; class Aves; order Anseriformes; family Anatidae; genus Cygnus; species Cygnus atratus. Next base: position 109,728,121 of record NC_066364.1, read on the forward strand.
TGTTTCACCAGATGCTTCTGGTCCCTGAAGCTCCTGTGACCCTCACAAGCAGGTGAGGGAGGGACAAGAGGGGGTTGAGGCATCAGATCTCAGGGGATGTTTTCCATGGGCACATGACTTCAGTAAAAACCACTATACATTTATAGTCAAATACAGAGACTTGTTGCTGCCAGGATCTCTTTAGCGCTCTGGATCCCTTTAGTCACGCTAGTTAGCACCTCGCTTGGCAGATGTCAGTGCTGACACACGCAGAGTCACGCCATGGCTCCTCATTGGAAACACGGAGGTGCTGAAGCAATGTCAAGAAGCTGGAAGGGGACAGGCGCTGGATACGTCCACTTTGGACCGGACAACTCACGCGCCACTTCCTTCTGGAGCTCGTCTTCCAGCCTGGACCACGGCCAACACTCGGTCTGAGGGGCTCGACACCTGAGCTGCCGTTGGTGTGACCTGAGGACACCAACCCCGGGTGGCTCCTCAGCTGTCCCTGGCTGAGGGCAGACACTGTGGTGACACCCAGCAGTGTTGGGGCATGGGACATGCCAGGCTCGAGTCACTGCTGGGCTTCAAAGCCCCACAGCCCAAAGGTTGGAAATCGTCCTGCTGACCCAGAGACATCCCCAATCCAGACCCGGTCTAGGAGGTCAAGAGACATTGAGACTTGGCTGTTAACGAGAAGCTGGTGCCCTTCCAGAAGGTCGAGTGGGACGGACCACAGCAGGTGGCCATCGGTGCCGCACAAAGTTAGGGTGTGAGGGTGGAAACCCCTTGAGGTTTCGTGGTGCCGAACGTGCTGTTCTCGGTGAACAACACAGCAGCCAATTCCCTTAACCCCACCGAGCGGAGCATGAGCCGAACCCTTCTCCCCAGGGTGGCATCTGGTCATCATTGTCACAGGAGGAAGCGGCCTCCTGTGTGACGTGGCCTACAGGTTTGCGCGTCCTGAGGAGAGAAATCGGCCCGCCTTACCGCAGGCATGAACACGGGGCCTGCATCTGAAAAACGGAATTATTGCAAAGCCAGAATCACAGAGCACAGCAGGAACGTGAAATTATCACCATGGAGAAGTAGCCTTCGGCACAGAGCATCCCAAAATAACTTGTTCTGTGGCTCTGTTTAGGGAAGCCATAAACACGTCTCGTACATACGCTCTCATGGCAGAGTTGCCCTGTGTGACTACTGAGGGACGAGCTCCTCACTGTGTGGATTCCTCAGGGTGGTGCATGTCCTCAGATCTCAGCAGCATCTACAAAACATGCAGGAAGAGCATTCTGTTGTGCTCCTGAGAGACGCCACTGGGATCTTGTCCCCAGATTCACCCATTTCAGCACAGTGGGATAGAAATCTCCACTGGGCATCTTGCACAAGCCACCCCATGACCCCGTGGAGCCATCAGCTGGAGCTGGGGGGACCCTGAGGACCACCCGGTGCACCATGGCAGGATGCAGCTCATCCCACATCCTCGCCCCGTGCCGAACACAAAGCTCAAGCTGCTGGCCTGGTGTCAGCTGCAATGGGTGGAAAGGGGCAGGAGAAGTGCTCCAAATACTTGCACAAAAAAAAAGATTATCGCTCCCGGCTTCCTTGGCTCTACCTGTAATTTCACTGCGGAGGGGCCGTGGTTGTTTTTTGTCCTTTCCCCTAAAGACGGAATCAAAATGCACTTTGCAGTTGCTCTTAAACCTCGATTCAACCCAAGGATTTATTTTGGTTTTGACCAGCCTGGGGGAACCGGGGAGGCAGTGTGCCAGGCTCCTGTGGTGCGGAGAGCATCCACCACCCGCACTAGGGCAACAAATCGGAGCTCAAATACAGCAAAATGAGCAGAAAATCCTCCTGAGGTGTTAAGTGCCTTTCTCCTCCCTCCACACTCAGGACCTTGCCATAGAAGAGGCAACCAGTCTGCGTGCACTCACTGACCCAAACCTGCTTTCCTCGACTTGAGGGGCTGAAGCCACCCAAGCGATGCTGATGGAGGCGAGGGAGGGAACGTGGCTGGCAGGTGCCAACGCCATCCCTCTGCTCCCAACACAATAATGTGCTTCCCTTGGGCCGCTTCAGGAATGCACTTAAGCACTTGTTAAACCTCTGGCGTACGCTTAAATCCCCTGGGTTTTCTTTCCTTAAGCCCCGTGCGCTTTCTCCACGTGCTGAGCCGGGTCGCTCGTGCGTGCATGAGCTCCTTGCTGCTACCACCATCCCTCACTGAAGATCAGACTGCAACAGGACAGATGCTATGCTATTTATTAGAGCAGCCTACTGATCTTAAGCGCAGGGTCAAAGAGAGGGGGAGCAGAAAGTAAAGAAGGTAAAAATATCATATTTCTTAGCTACCAGAATAAAAGGGTGTGAGGAGCAGACAGACGTTGCAGAGAATACATGCCTACAGGGGAGTTATCAGCTCTGTGTTTTTTTCTATGTGCTTTCCTATTTCCTGATGAAGGATGGGAACCCTTCAGTACACTACATTATTCAGAAATTCATTTAGGATGTCAGAGCACACCTAACCCATGTTTCCCCACTGCCAACCCTCAGCATCCCCTAGGACCAAGGTTCAGTGGCCGAGCTGTGGATGTACCCTGGGAAATTACCTAAATCTTTTGCTGCTTCTTTTTTCCAGCCACAAAAACAGATCCTACAAAGGCCACGGTCCAAGCAAGCCACCCACCTCATGCACCTACTTCCCCTGTCCCGAGATGCTGGGACTCATCTAGAGCCAAGCAAGCACCCAAGCCCAAATTTGCCAAGCACCAAGACGAAAGCCACTGTTGAGCAGCTAGCACATTTCTACTGATCTTTTAGATGCAGTAGCGGGATGGGTGGTGTGAAAACGCTGCTAATGTGGTTCAAGAACAAGGGGAAATCAGCTCCAGGGGTATGGCTGCTGTGGCCGTGGTTCACTTGGTGAGCTGGAGAAATAGGCCACTGGTTAAAAAAAAGTTAAAAAAAAGCAGCAATACAGAGGAAAAGCAAAACTGGGAGGTCTTGGTGTAAGGTTTCAAAGAGCATCAGTAGCTTTATAGGACACATCTACAGTGGTAATGTGAATATTTTGGCTGTAAGGAGCTGAGCAGGGAAACGCGGCTGTATCTTTAAAGCAATCTATGTCTGTTTAAAGAGGGAGAGAAAAAAAGGGCTTTGAAATCAGAGACTCAGAAAATATAAGAAAAAAAAAAACAGTTCAAAACCACTGCATTGTTTATGGGCGTTGTGTTGAACCTGAAGTAAAGATGTTTTTTGGAAAAAAATCCATCCCCATACCTTTGTCCCCCCCCTTTACAGAGCAGGTACTGGGGGCTCAGCCGGCCGAGCATAGGCCGTCCCTCGGTGTCACTGCAGCCGGGAGGTTGCAGAGCGCTCCCCTGCTCGCCACGGGAAGGCTTTCATCCTTGTTTTGATACCTTTTCAGGGCTGGGCTTTTTTTAGTGTAATAGCTCATTTATTCATGTGTTCCTCATACATTTATTAATGACTGAGGAATTGGTTGTGCCATCCGCCGTAATTAAACGTATCAAATCAAATCTTGGCTGTTATTACAGATGAGGCAGGCGAGCATTCTTTTTTTTTTTTTTTGCATCAGGCATCGAAGAAATAACTATATTAAGATCTACACCCAGCGAGATGCAAGAGGAGCACTCCTGAAACTGAAAGTTGCACTGCAGAAATACTTGGGAGATCAAAGGTTTTCTACCCTCCTTGAAGCTGTGCTGGAAACAAGCAGCTTTTTTCTTCTTTTTTTTTTTTTCAAAATCCTGCATTTTATTTCAAGATCAGTGGGAGCTGATGCCTCGTGTGTCTGTTCTCATTTGCTGGAAACCCAAATGAGTTTTTCTTAACCCTTTCTCGGTCCCTTCTGAGAAAACCCTTGAGGGGTGGGAGCCGTGGGCTCATCCCACCCGAGATGGCCCTGAGGTGCTGGTGGAAGCCGTGGCGATGTGACCCACGTGGACGCACTCCCTCCCCACACTGAGACCATGATGGTGGACAAACCAAGTCCTCCTGGGTTCAACGGTGCCAAGCCCTCCATGCCACCACCTCCTGGGACATCCCTGACCTCCCTGTGAAGAGGGTTTCGGTGAGGAACCCCATAAAGCACTGTGACATTTGTTGTACCCATGGGCCACCCCAAATCTAACCTAAAACAAGTGTGAAATCAGACATTCATTCACCATTTCGCATGGGCAGAGCTGGCATCGAGCACCCACTAAAGTCATTAAATCCAACACCCTACAAGTCTCCGTCTGCCTCTCTACTTCCATTTGTCATTATTTCCTTTCAAACCAAACTCCAGCCGTGTCAGAACCACGCCACAGCCTCCAGGTGTCCTCATGGATGCAAGGAGGGAAAAAACATGTTAAAAGGGAGGTCTGTCCCCAGTTCCCATCCACCCAGGCTCCCCCTGGGACGGCTGACCCCCAAAAACAGACTGGGGAATTTGGTGTGTGGTGGTAGGACCCATTTTACCTGAAGAAGGTGTAGGAGAGGGGAGCAATAAATGAAAGTTTCCTCCCGTACAAGCAAGCAGGGTGAGTCACATCGTGCTTGTGCTTTCATCGAGGCAGCTAAAAGAGAGGAGAAGCCGTAGGTGCAGGTCCCAGCCCTGTCTAGACTCCATAACACCTCCACAAAAGGAGGAGAACAGGCAAAGGAAGTGAAAGGACAGGCTCCTCTCCCTCTGAGACAGGAGTAGCGTCCCAGTAATTAAAACCTAATCAGAGACATCATTAAGTCGCAGTGCCCCAGCGCCTCAAAGACGAGCCAGCACCTCCTGTTGACCTGCCTGGGTGGGAAGCAGCACTCCCCTTTGGTCTACATAGGACACAACCAAAAGGTTTTCTTGGTGCTCTGCTAAAAGCAGAAGGCACCAAATAACCCCACAGGAATGGTCCCAGGTGCCACCCATGGTCCCATGAATTTCAGTGCGAGTGCTAAAGTGCCTGTGTGAACCTCTTGGAGAAGGTGGTGGTCTCAGATATGGCAGCAAGAAACAGAAGACGAGAACTAGAAATGAGATGAAAGACACCGTTTTAGCAACATTGCCTAAAGTCAAGTAAAAATGCCAAGGATGACTCAGTGGGTCTCGGTAGGAGCATCAGTTGTTCCTGCTTGCTCCACCAGACTATCCGTGTCTCACCCACACCCCAACCTGCTGCAGCTACAGGTCCTCTGATCTGGGGCTGTCTCCTGGATTTCCCCTCCTCATCTTCATCAGAAGCCTTTCACTGTGCTGCCCCGAAATACAGGGTTTCTTGGAAAGAAAGTCAACCCGAGCCTCCACTCCGGGTTTTGTTGTACTATATGTCCTGAGGATGGCCTGGGCACCACAGGAGTGCTGTGGCAGCCCCTTGTGGGGGTAAGGAGAAGAGGTAAGGTCCTGAAAACGTAGAGACACCCGTTGCTGCTTCAGATCACGATGCAGTGCAAAAATCAATCATTTTGCCTACAACCTCAGCACGGCAAGGCCATCCACCTCAGCAGGACTTCCTCTGCGTAAAGCAGGGAGCCCCTTTGACCCAAGGGATTCTGCTTCCGACAGCGGAAACCAAGAAGAGGCAAAGTTCACCCAGGTCCAAACAAGCCTCTCCTCGAGCCACGCTGCTTGCGTGGCTTCCCTGCAAAAGGCCACGAGTGCCCTGAATAACAGGGGAATGAGCGGTGTTTTTTTTTTTTCCTCCCAGAGGAGAGGGTGCTTGCAAGCCGAGAGCAAATTTGCACATCAAGGTGGGGATGCTGCAGCCCTGCCAGCCCATGACTGGGGTGGCAAATGGGTGTTGTGGTGTGAAGGCATGAGCAGAGCTAGGAGAGGACTCGCTTCCTAAAGTGCTTCGTCACTTTGGGTGACTTCTGCATCATCTGGGCTGCGCGCTCGGGAGCGACTCACCCGAGCGGGGCTGGAGGGATGCTGAGGAAAACAGCAGGGCAGCTGGTGAAGCTCCATTTCTGGTGAAGCTCCAGTTCTAGTGAATTTCTGGCTAAATGGATTTAGCACCCAAGGAGCAGCCAGCGGTACTTAATAACTGCATCAGGCTCTAAGTGACCAGACCCAGGGATGCAATGCCATGGCAGATGACAGAGGAGATGCCAGCAGGTGCCCGTGCTGGGTCCTCTTTGTTCCAACATGGACACGACTTCTTCTTCCCTTGTGGGTGCGGTGCTGGGACGTGAAGGGAAATTCAGACTTGGGAAACAAGTGACGAGGAGCCCTCACTGTTCCCTTCCTCTTCCCACGGGGAGGCGGCGGGTCAGGAGGAGGTGACAGCGGAGGCAGGGTGCGGGGACAGGCTGTCCCCACCCCTGGAAGTGCTCCATCATCCCACCGCATGCCTGCGGCCCTCCGTGACATGGGGACGTCAATGTGCCGGGAGCCAGCGATGTTTTCCTTTGCTTCCTTTAGAGGGTGGGAAGAGGAGGGATGGGGGAAGAGGACAACTCAGTCCGTAGAAGAAAAAATAAAGAAAGTGGAAGATGCGGAGCACTTGGCAGAGACCCAAGGCGCGAGAGCACAGAGACCGTGAGAAAAATGTCTGTTTGCTGCCCAAGTGGATGGAAATCAGATGTCACGGTGGGGCAATGTAAGTGCAGGAAAGGAGGGAAGGCCCACACAGGGCCTCGATCCCGATAGAGTTATCCATGGGGATTGCTCCCACCAGCATCACGAGCCTCCTACCACGGAGTAAATCAGGTGGGATTTGATGCTGTGGGTAGGTGAGGAGAAGGGAGGTGTGAGGATGGGGAGGAAGCTGTTCTGAGGCTTGCTGGAAGCAGATAAGGACAAGTGGCACCAAGTGACGTCTGTTGTGTCCCTGAGAGGCTGGGCGAGCCGCTCTTCAGCAGCACGGCCAGCAGCCCATCCCCATGCCACACACACCTGCTGAGGGATGAGAGGCACAGGGTGGGAGCCAGGCTCTCAACCCCTGACGGGCTTTACAGCATCTCTGCGCCACATGAGGGTCCCGTAGGGAAATCCCCTACTGGCAGCCCCGAGGAAGGAGCTGGTGGTCCTCTCCAGAGGTGTGGATGGGGAACCCATGCTCAAGACATGCAGGCAGCCTCAGGAGGAGCCAGCAAGCACGCCTGTCACTGCGGTCAGTGGGGACATTAAGGCAGTGTCGAACCTTAAAAAGAAAAAAAAAAAAAAAAAGATAAGAAAACCACCACAACAAAACAGAATTCCTACATCTCTACGCTCACACAGCACCTCTGTAGCCTTGCAGGGCCTCAGCTGGGGATGTTTGGGATCAGGGCTCCCTCTAGAGGGTTTTGAAGCCCCAGCAGAAGGCCGTGCTGTGGGGTCCCAGGGCTGAGCACCCGTGTCCCCAGGCACAACCAGCTACGCAGAGCCAAGGGCTCATCCCCACATCCTGCTCAACCTCTCCTGTAGGGCAAGGGCACAGTCCTTCCTTCCCCAGAGGCCGTGCTTGTATGGGGTGGCATTAAGGTGCTCTGAGCGAACCTGAGCGTCTTCAGCTCTTTTATGGGGGCAGAGAGGCTCACCCAGCCACCAAAGAGCCTCGTGGAGCTGCAGGTCCACCCTTTGGGTAGGGTGCAGCACGATGCTGCAGGTCAGCTGGAGACAGCAGAGCCCTCGAGGCTCAGAGGAAGGCTGAACTTGAGCTCTGGCCATGCTGAAAACCGGGCTGGCATTCAGTGGTACCATGCTGCTGTGAAGAAGCAACCTTAGAGGATGACCCAGCTGGGGACTGTCCCCAATCCTATGGAGCAGCTCATCACGGGCCCGTCTGCCCCCAGATGGGGGTGGTGGCAGTGATCTACCACTAGCGACGTGTCCCCAGCTAATAACTTCGTTACAGCACAGACTGCCCAAAGCAATGAGAGATTTCAAACATGTCCATAAAAATAAATAAATAAAAATAATTAAAAAAATGGAGATGTTAACTCATCCTCAAGGTTTTAATTAGAGTGCCGGCAGGAGGCAGGTAGATGGCTCCACAGCATCTCATGGGCTTTGCGAGGGGGATCGCAGCTCTCCAGCTGCTTGGGCTGAAGTTGCAGGTAGAGAGAGGTCATGCCTCAGAAAAGAAGAGGGGGAAAAAAGGTTGTAATGTTGATTTAGCTGCCTGCTTCCCCCGGGGGGCAGGAAAAAGCTAGAAAAAAGCCACAAGAAGCTGCGCTCTGCTCTGATTGCCATCAGCTCTGCGGCTGGGACCGAGTTTCCCCATGCAGACACTGGCGGAGGAAGAGCAGGACGCAGCAGGCACCAGCAGCTCCTCAGGGGTTTGCAGCCGCTGGTTTCCTCACGGACCTTCACTAGATGGTGCTCTACACCATCCCTTCAAAGCCCCTTTGCGGCCTGAGGATGTTTCCGTGCTGCATTTTCAGCTGTAATCCTAAATGGTAGGAAAAAGGGCTCTTTGGGAGATGTTTCCTGCAGAGGCAATGCTGCGTGGTGGTGGTGGTGTTTGGAGGAGAAACCATCTAGCAGGTCCCTGCTATGCTGAACCTCAGGGAAATGCTGAGAGGAAGAGGAGATCAGCCGGAGCAAAGGGCACGGCTGTTCACAACCTGTCTGGAAGGACCAGTTTTCCTGCTTCACACAAGTTCACCCACCGTGGAGGAGTCACATCCCAGCAGAAGATGTCCAGACTTGCCCTCAACATCCTCGTAGGGTGATAGCTTCGTCACCCGGAGTGGCTTTAGCTGGTGCTGCAGCTGCTGCGTCCCCAGCAGAGCCCACCTCTGCCTCCCCACCAGGGCTCAGCTGAAGGAGGACACTGGGCTGCTCTCAGCCAGCACTGCGGGTGCACATTGGGTCTGCAGCTCCTTCCCAAAGCGTCCTGGCACCTCCAGCACCTCCAGTCCCAGCAGAAGCCACGAGGCTGGACCTCGTGATGCCTCCTCCTTCCTCCCTTCTAAGTCCCAGTGCTGCCACAAGCACGGCCTCTGCTGCAGGATGCTAAGCTGGGGGTCTGAGGCAGTAACTGGGCTGAATTACGGCTCTGTGCCACAGGGTGGATGCTCTCCAGCACCCTCCTGAAGCCCGGCGAGCTTGCTGCGCCAAGGCAGAGCTCTTTCCGGCTTAGCAAACCGAGCTTTTAAGCTGAGCTCGTCAGCCAGGAGATAAACACACTTAAAGTGTGTTTATTGCCCTTTGATAGGGAATACGATGTGTGGTTTTATACAGCGTGGGACCGGAGAGGCTCCAGGGTGGCTCTCTGGCTGTGCAAGAGCTTTCTGGCAATGGAGATGGGGCTGCTTCAGAAAGAAAAAGGCTTTCAAGGCTTCACCTCTGTCCCCTTGCATGCTTGCCATCTCCCCTGCTTCCTTTTCTTTCCTTCAGGGGTTCCTCATGTTAAAGCCTCCATGCTGTGGGTACTTTCAGCACGCACAACGTAAGATGTTTACCTTGAGAAGCCATCGAGAGCATTCAAGAGGCTCTTCAGAGCTTCCTGGGCCCTGGCAGAGCAGATCTGTCAGAGCCTGAGCAAGCAGATCGGCTCCGTGAGAATGAGGAGCCCATCTCCTGCTCAGGAGTTGGGTTTGGGGCACTGCCACTCCCTCAGTCTTCATTTGGAGCAATAAAAGAACTGGGCCCAGCCTGAAGGCATCTCAAGAAGGATCTTTAGCAGGCATCACTGCTACAGGCAATGAAGTTGTTTCTGCACGGATTCAGGTAGGTCTTTCTTCCAAGGCAATAGATTTTTTTTCTGGGTTTACCCGATTTTCTTCTTCAAGTCTTTCTTCAGGCCTTGGCACCATCCATGTCTCCTGAAAAATCATTCCCTGGGCTCACAAAGGAGAAGTTTTGGGAGCTGCAGGTAGAGCTATGGGCTATAACCTCAGCTAGCCACATGCCGCTCTCATCCCAGTGAGCCACCTGGGTCTGTCCTGGCGTGGGCTCCCTCGATGCCAGCCCAGGTCTAAGCAGTCCTCTTGCTGAGGAGAGGTGATGCTGGGGCTCCATCACACGCTCTCCTCCCACTGTGCCCTCACCTGCTTTTCCTTTGGTGTCTCAGTCCTCTCCTTGTGGGCTCTGCCAACAAAACCATCCATCCGGGATGGGTGCCCCTTCCAGCTCTGCACAGTTACACCCACCCCAAACTCTGCAGAAAGCAGATGGACATTTGCCATTTCTCCCGGTTTGATTTTGCTGCAGGGTCAGGCAGAAACTGCTGCCTGCCTTTGGTGTCCCCATCGCCACTGCAGGCTGGAGCTGCTCCAGCATCTGGGACATCTCACTCTGATGGCAGCTGCGAGTCCAAATTCCCCAGAGATGCAGTGCAGAAGCACTGACAGAGACCTTGTTATGACGCTGCACGCATATGCTTTGTGGTAAGGCTGTGATAACTATCAAATGCTTCTTTTCCCACTTTCCCAGCAGGGCACCGGCGTCGTTGCCATCGCCCCGTCTCTTCAGGAGCGCCCTCGAGGACCGGCTTTGCATTTGGCTGAACAAGATGTTCTCGTTTGAGGAAGTGCAGCAGTGTTTTTCCTTGTTTTTCCACCCGTCCTCACAAACCGCACCAGTCGGGTGAGGCAGGCAGCTTTTCCTCCTGCTGTTTCGAGCAGGGTGCATCCCTGCTGTGTTTATGCATCCCAGAGCAGGTTGGGCGGTGTCCTCCCAAGCAGACATCTTGGGACGCCTCTTGGGTAGGGGTAGAAATTCCCACAGCGTCACTGGTGTGTGGGGCCTGTCCTGGGCACCGGGGTGCTCGGGCAACACCGCCCCATGCAATGCCTCTGCCTGCTCAGCGGGTGATGGAGGACACGTGTGGCCCTCAGCCAGTCTGGTCATCATGGGTCATACTGGGCATAAACAATGGGGTTTGCAGCGCTCATGTGTGAGCTCGGTTAGTTCAGGTGTGACTGCCAAAATAGTCCATGCACGAGCACCCAGTTAATTCATACATGCGAGCTCTATTAATTTATGCACAGGAGCTCAAATAGTTCATGCATAAGCACCGAATTAATTCATGCAAGAATCCCCAATTAATTAATGCATGAGGACCCAATTAGCTGATGCATGAGCGCCCAATTAATTTATGTATGAGCCCAATTGCTTCATGCATGAGCATCCAAAACGCTCAAGCATGAGTGAGCAAAGAATTCATGCACGGGCTCTGGAGGAGTTCATGCATTAGCACCCAACCTTCGCTCGTGCATGATCACCCAATTAATTCATGCATGGGCTCCCAGTTGGTCCATGCACAGCACCTGACCAGCTCATGCATGAGCACATGATTAATTAACATGTGTGTTGATTTACCTGTGAGCACCTCATTATTTCACAGGTGAGCACCCAATTAGCTCACGTGTGAGCACCCAACTAATGCAGGTGAGGTGCACAGGGCTCCTCTACTTTGGAGACCTCACCAAGTCCACATGAGCACCAGAGCCCCCGAGCCCCTCACTCTGACACCTACAGTCCCACCAGCTACGTGGTGACCCCCTTCTGCCAGACCAGGGGGTGCCCACAAAGGTCACCACGCCGGCCTCTCCCAGTTCCCCCAGCTCACCAGATATTAGGGCATGCTGGAAATGGACCCCAACTTCTCTCCTTCTGCTGTTGTTGGGAATCTGGTGGCCATCTCTTGATGATTTCCAGTCTTTTGAAAGCTAATAATAAATGGTTTAATTGAAATGTTTTCAAGTGTTGGATTTTATTTTTTTTTCCACGGCAGTTGGTTTAAGCAGGTAAATACAAAAGGAGTTCTTCAGGGAGTGCCAGAGGCCACCACCAGGAATATCTGTGGGGAGCAAGGTGTCCCCAGAAGAGCAGCAGGGTGGCTGGGAGGGTGCGCTTAGCAGGGAGCGCAGCCCCGAAGTCCCACCAGTGGGCAGAAGCTTTCCCCAGTTTGATTTTAATGGGACTGAGATAGAGCCTGGGGGCAAGGAAGCCCACCCAGCTGTGCCATAGCTCTTGGACATCTTTGCTCAGCCACCCTGCTCCTCTCGAAGCCCCAGGGGCTTTCCATAGCAAGCTGTTCCTTTGGTCTGCTCCTGGAAAATACATGTTGGTGCTGGGGAAGGCAGTAGCAGCGTTTTCCAGCTCTCAGCACACCGATGTCGTGCTCACCAGCCCTGCCTGCGGAGCCAGGGGATGCTCTGCTCTTCAGTTCACACCCACGCACATGGGCACAAGCACAAACACTGGGGTTTTTGTCTCTTGGATGAAAATAATTCATGTTACGGGTCACTGAAGCCAAATTCTTTCCAGTACCGCCCAGTTTTTAAAGCTATTAGAACAACATCAAGACGAATCGAGTTACCAAACAGTGTCACCACCACTTCCAGTGCTCCCTGGCCCCAGTCAGTCCCGTCCCAAGAGAGCAACGTCTTCTCTCGGTGCCTTAAACATAAGGCGAGGGCCTTCGAGCCCCTTTCTTCCCCAAGAGGCAAGAAAAAACACAGCTTTCTGGTGTGGACACTCAGGGTTTTGAGGCAAAGTTTCCAGCTCCCGAGGCTGATGTGTGCCCCTGCAGGCTCTGCTAGGAGCAGGGTCAGGATCTCGCACTCATCCAACATTTTTTCCCATGTGTTCATGCCCGAGCCTGCGACTCCTTGCCGAGATGTCTTTGACAGAGGGAGCTGAGCTAATCTCCCAACACAAGGCTGTCCCAACTCTGCGCAGATAAAATAAATATTTAGCTTTAAAACATCTAACAGCTTTCAAAGGGCCCAGGATGGCCCATGCATGTTTAGACTGCGTGCACAGAAAAGGGCGCGCATCCCTTTAATCATTGCCGTTTGTCTTTGGCGCTTTTATCTGCGGATCTTCGCTGTCCTCCACACAGAGGCTGCTCCTGTTCCTCTCAGCTCTACAGATAAGGCAGTGGAGGCACAGCCAGCCAGGGTTTGCCCCGAGCCCAGAGGATGAGTGTTCGGGATACTACCCCTGTGTTGTCACCAGATGATTTTGTGCTTCGTCTCCAAGGTCGATGCTTCTCCCAGGAGACACCTTGAGAAGGGGCAAGGCACCTGCGATGCTCCTGTCGCAGTGAATTTTGGATGAAAGCTTTGTGCTTTGCATCACACTGTAATGTTTCTTCTCTGTCTCAATCTTATTTATTCATTTGCTTTCCCAGGAGTGGTTTAATATAATGTCATTAGCAACATCAAGCCAAGAACAAAGTAGATCGTAACACAGTGTCTCTGCCTGCGTGCTGTGTGCGTGGGAAGCCAGCACGAGACCTTGCTGCCTGGCCTGGCCATTCGAGCTCCGTAGCAGGACCACCACAGGAGGAGCACCGATCTCCACAGCAGCACCTTCAGGTGAGGAGCACCAAGCTCCACAGCCAAGGCCACCATGGGAGGAGCACCCAGCTCCACAGCCAGGACCACCACAGGAGGAGCACCAAGCTCCACACAGCCAAGACCATCACAGGAGGAGCACTATGCCCTGAGTTGTGGAGCCCAGCACCTCCTCCGTTCTAGGGGTCACCAAAGAGGAATGAGATGAGTCCTAATCTGAGAAATGAGGCACGTTTTTCTCTGGAAGTCACAGACTTTAACGAGAGCCAGGACCTTATAACCTTTTTTTTTTTTTTTAATTCCTTTTGAATTAACATATTTGCTCACTCGGTTCAAATGCGTATTTCCCCTGACCCACAACTACTTCGATGCGACGCTCTTCCAAATCAGATTTCCCCAGGAATTTTTACTGAAAACAACCGTCTCGCAGCTTTGGTAACATCCAGCCCTCAGGAGCAAACAGCGCTAAACTGACGGACAGTCCCTTACCTTCCTCGGATGGAGGCTGCTGTGCATGGAGGATGTGCAAGGAGGATGAGGAGGATGGAGCCGGCCCCAGCCAGCAGAAGGAGGTACCCCAGGGTCAGCACTGGATTGCCTACCTGATGGTGGCTTGGCCAATCCTCATTTTTCCCTACAAGGAACCACAGGGTGTCCAGCTCTACCAGCTCCATACATCTTCCAGTTCCATTCATCCTCCAGGTGGCTCCAACCTCCAGCCCCACGGGGAGGCAAGGCAATCGGGGGATTTGGGTTTCATCCTAGACTGTGAATTACATTTTTCAGTTAAAAAAAAAAAAAAAAGAGAGAAGAAACAACAACAAACTTTTTTTTTTTTTTTTAGGCTTTGTACTCCTAACGCCACCAGCTTTCCAAGAAATTTTAAATCCAGTAAAATTCACCCAAATCCTATAATCGCTCGTGAAAACAAAGGCTAGGCAGATTATTTTTGCTAAAATGTTGGCAGGCTTGCGGCTTCATGAAATGCAGCTTTGTTGAATGATCCGCTGTGGGGAAAAACGCACATCATTGGTATTTCTGGTTTTGGAAAACAAGTGGAAACAAGGCATTTCAGAAGAAACGGCCTTTAAAAATAGCACATTGCGAACTAGAAGGGGAAGGTTCACACTGTTAGTTTTCAACCCTGTTTTCCCCCCAGCTAAAAGGAAAGGGGGGGGGGGGTTGCTGATATTTTTAGGCTCCTGTTCCTGCCACTGATGCAAGGAAAGCTGCTTTTCCCAGAGCTGGCAGGGGCTTGCTGTGGCAGGACTGCTGTGGGAACGTCTGCCTACCCCAGCTCTGGGGAAACGTGGCTGGAAGGAGGTCTGGGGGCCAGAAGCTTATTTGTGGGCGGCCAGGGTAGGGACCTCACCAAGCCCTAGCATTTTGGGGCCATTGCCAGGGGATTTCTTGTGGGGAGGTCTGCACAAGATGAACGTGGCGCTGCTGCAGCTCTTCAGCAGCACTCAGAAGCAGGCCTTTGAGGAGCTCTTTGCAGCTTGTTCTGGGGTGGTGAGGATGGGATTACGAGCAGCTACACCCCTGCACAGCCCCACAAGGAGGGGCAGCTCCAGCAAGACCCAGGGGTCCCTGCAGAAGACAGGGCACAAGCAAGGTAGGAGCCAGGACCTCTGTTTCAGGCATGTGTGAGGTTTACAGAAGTGATTTACTTGCATATTAACACAGAATACTGGCATTAGCGACTTTATTTAGAAATAAAATGCAAGAGAGGGACAATAATTGCATAACACAGGTTGTGTTCTTTGTTAAATGTAAAAAATAGCATATTTTAAGAGAATTCACCTTTGTAATAACACTGCAAGATATTCAGCATTTGAAAGCAGCAGCAATTCGGAAAAACTTTCCCGACACCACCCAGGCACCATCAATTCCAGTAGGCACAGGAAATAGAGGCAGCGATCTGACAATTCAATCAATTTGTTCTCAGGCTTCCTAATACCAAGTCCACAGTGGTGGAGCCCCATGACAAAGCACTCAGCCAGGATGAACTCACTCTACCTAGTCAAAAAAAAAAAAGTTAAATTTTAAAATGGGCACCCTTTGAAGAATCAGGCTTCAACTCAGATCAGGTATCATCTCGTCGTTATGTCTGACCTCCCGCCAGAGCAGCTACAAGCCATCCTCCAGCAGGAGGCAGGCAGCCAGCACAAGTTGTGCACTGCACAGCTCAGGGAAAAGCCACCCACTGCTCCCACCTGACCCAGATCTCCTTTGTCTTACAGGTGGAGCAGGAGAGGCACAGATCCCCTGTTATTGCAGGTCCGCAGATGGAGTCACTGACACAGTAACAAACTTAACTGAGAAAGTCAGCAAAAAACAAGGCAGAGGCCTAGAGACCATAATGTATGCTGAAAAGTGAATGCATCTTCAATTTTTAGAGTCATCAGAGCTACAATAACCTGAAATAGGTTGAAGACTTGCAGTTGTGCTATCCCTCCACCCTGCTCTTGGACATCAAACATTAGAATTAACACCACAAAAGTCAATCTCTAGATTTGCAGCTTCTGTTCTCATTGTGACAAATAGAAGCAGGAAAGGGAGCGCTGAGGCTTGCAGATGCCCAGCACTGGGCGGCCACTGGCCAAAGTCAGTAAGGAATGAAGCCTCCCGCTGCCCACCATAGCTCCCAGGGATGGTTCACCCAGAGATGCACTTTAACGTAAGAACAAAATCTCAGGGAAAGAATGTGGGCAACTGTCTGTGCAAGCCTGCCAGGCATCTCTTGACAGCCTTCCTCACACTGGAAGGAGCAGAGCCCCAGCTTAGCCATCAGGAAGGTTTTCAGAGCTGCTCATCTGCAGGACCTCTTCCTCCATTGATGCAGAGTCAAACGAAGGACGGTGCAGATTCAAGGTGGGGCTGTGACTAGCTGATCTGAGAGAATATGGGAGGAGAGCAGACTTGCAGACACGAACCATACTAATTCAGAACACAAAGAGAAACAGGAAAAAAAAAACACAAGACAATTGATACTGGAAGGAAGGAGCAGTGGATACAGGATGCCCAATTCTCATTTCTCCCTCTGAAGTATTTGCCACATCATCACCATGTCAGAGGTCTCAGGCCACTGTGCCTGATGGATGTGGGGTTCTTGGTGCTTCTAGTGGTCTCTTACAGTGCCTCCATATGACTAATCCCAGGCGAACAGCAAAGATAAGACAAGTCACTGCCAGCAGTATAACTGGAAGAGAAACACAAATACATTAGCATGTGAGAGAAAGTCAGTGCTTCCTGTCACGTTCTAGCTCCCATTACGGCAGGCATTCAGGAAAGTGCTTAGGACAAAAACAAAGAATGCTATAGAGGAGCCAATGCCCCCCATCAGAAATGTCTATCAGGGAGTTGCTGTGGGGCAAGGCACAGATTTCAAAGCTTCACTGCTGTCCAGTAGAGCTAGCCCAACGCTTCCCAGTCAAGGCATATGTAAAAGGGGTAGATCTTATGGATGCGGGCATAAAAATGCATTACATGAACAAAACAATCCAAGAATAGTTGAACTATATAAAGAAACATGCACTAGTTTGGGAAAAGCACATTCTTGTCCTACCAGCCAAACGAGCTGAACCACTGAGAATGAAGTTTTGCTGGTATAAAAGCAGTAGAAGCACCTCCTGCAGGAACACAGCTGTCTGCTAGAGATTACACACCTTCACATTCCTGATGGCCATAACCATTAGGACAGGAGCCACCTGTGGCCTCATGGCTTTAGCAGACAAGCTCTGCTAAATCCTGCTGGCTGCTTTTAGGCAATATCTGGCTCCCAGCTGCCCACCCTGCCCTTACAGCAGAAGGAGAACATGTATTGAAGTGGCTTTGATGATGGTAGTGGTGCAAGTCCAGGAATGGGCTTTAACCACTGGTATGTGGCACTGGGAAGGCTGTAGGGTGGCACTACACTCCCTTCTGCTGATCCTGTGGTGGGAATAGGAATCCCAAATTGCTACAGCAGGATTGAGACTTTGTGCGTCTCAGTCCCTTTCATGCCAGCATAAAACTACTCATGGTGGCATAGCTTTTACCAGGCTGTTGACTGTACAGTATTTATACAGCTTAAGCCCTTTTACAGTGCATGACTACATCCAGCTCAGCTACAGTGGCCTGCAGCAACCAAATAATCCTGGCAAAACTTGTCAAGGCTAGCCTGGGCTCTATGTAGGAGGGGAACATGTGCAGGGCTTTGCATTGTGGAATTCAGATACAGCTTCTCCTTGGGTGAGAAATTAAAGCACTGCCCTGTATCCCAAGTGGTACAAGGCATACAAAGTCCAGTCTCCATCCCAGCCCTGCTCTTCTGTTGGCCTGCCCTGGGTCAGAGGGCACGGAGCTACCAGCAGAAGACCCAAAAGCTCGCAGAACTGGCAAGCTTCTCTGAAACGGCACAGGTGGACAATTGTAGGGCAAATTTATTGCACCTGGAAGTGAATTGGACACAACGCAAGGTTTGATTCCAAGCCCAAGGGCTCATGGGCAATAATTTCCATTGCAAAGGGAAACACTCTGCTCCACTCTTTAGTTTGCAAAATGAAATGCCTTCTAACAAATCTAGCTCTATTTTTCATTTTTAAAAGAAATTTTTCAAAAAGAAAGTCTTTCTGCTCCTAATACACGGGAGAGATGTGGAACTGTTTACTGGCCTTCTTTTATAAGAACTGGAAACAGTCCAAAAAGATTCACCTATAAAAATGCCGTTGGTGGTTGGGGATGAAAGTGAGAAGTTCTTGCACGCACTTCCAGTCAGAGCCACTATGACCACTGGGTAGATAGTGAGGTTATAACGGACGTACTTGTCAAGAAAGAAGTTTTCTTGATAAAACCTGTAAAGAAAAAAAGTGACCTTGATAAAACCTGTGAAGAAAAGTGACCAAGATATCTATTTTTTCCTATATAAAACTTAAGGAAAGAGTCAGACTTTGAATGTTTTGCTACAGGTCAATGTGGAACAATGTTCCAAAATCTTTCATTTACTAAAATTGATAAGATTTAACAAAAAGTTATCAAAGGTAAGTTTAGGGAAAAAATAAAGCCATGTTTGATACAAATTTTCCACAAGTGGAGGGTTGTAAAGGAGAAGGTTAAATTCAACACAAAAAAACCTTCTTGTTTCTTTCAAAGTAGGGGCAGCACCATGGAGAATGGATGCTTATTGCCTGATGTAAAACCTCATGGGGTGTATTATGGTGAGGTGACAAAATTGCTTTTGAGTGGAGGTTTTCATTCACTGAGAGGGGAAGAAAATTAATGAAGTGAGCTATGAATTGCAACAGAAGCCACTGTACTCAGTGTTGGTACAGGGACAGATCTTATTAATGAATTGGGGCAGATGATCCAATCTGTTTGTGATATCAGAGGTAGAAGGGCTCCTTCAAGTCAGGCAGGAACCCAGGAGGTCACTTACCATATTACTAGGAGGAGAGTAAGGATGCTCAAAGAGGTAGTTGTTGCTATCTCGTTGGACACATTCCACTTGTAGATCAACACAATAGCAAAATTCAGCAGAGAGGCAATGGTGGTCCACGTGGCATACAGCGCCAGCCCATTCTGAACCTGCCACACAGCACAGCAAGGAGACAAGCAGGGATAAAACAGCAATTACTAGTGTCATTTCTTTCTTGTTTTGCTGAGGCTTTGGAGTCCCCAAAATGCCCACAAGATCCACCCCAGTGGCATCTGTAGGATTCCCCATATGAAGCCCCGCAGCTGCAGTGGGTACATCTCACACACACCCCAAAGTACACAGTCTGCCTGGCTGCTCAGCCCAGTTGTTGCAGGCTGCCTTAACTGGCAGGGAGAAAACAGGTTTTGAATCTCAAAAACCTCCCAGCAAGCACATTTGCTATGTGCAACCTGCCGCAGGCAATATTGAAAGCTGGAGTCACTCTGGAGCAAGGACAGGGAGCCCAGCTACTCCCAACTCCCTGTTTTACTCTTGTGTCTCAGGAACCAAAATGCAAGGGTATACAAAACAATGCCCACTCCCACTTTGTGCCAAGAGACTTAGAGACATTTCCAGCAGGGTGGGTAGGAACCTTTACGTATGGACTCCCAGCTTTGGAGACTCCCCCTCTGCTGACAACCCCCCTGGCTCCTTGGATGTGCTTTTTCAGCTGACCCAGTTTCTCACTGAGCAACACCAACGTCAAGCGAAGGAACCAAAGGCAGTTAAAGCACACACAGCAGCCAGGGGAAGATCTGCAGTGTGAGGGCCTCCCCCTAGGTGGGGAAGGAAGGGTTTGGGGTAGCAGATCTGAGGAGGGCACAGGGAGGGATCAAGGAGTGATGGTATACATTTATTTTATTTTTCTGTGCAGTTTGCTGAATATATACACCCACTCTCTTCAGAGACAGCAGAAAAGTCATTTTCCTCCAGAATTCGGCAAAACTCAGGAAGGTTGAAACCCTAACCCCCTTATATAATACAATTTTTACTAGTCAGATGCTGAGGACATCTCTATCAGCCACAACAACAGAAGTCACCCTTAGGAATGGCGATTCCCCCATTTCCTCTGCAAGAAGTACTCCTCTCCCCACCACACAAAGATCTGCGCTAAAATGCTTCACTGAAAACTTCATTCTGCGGCAGCTGGAGAAGTGAGGGGGATATAACTGGCTCTCATCCATTCCCATGTCATCTGATCCGAAACTGAGCTACAATTAGAGCCTATGTGCACCTGCAAGTTAAAGTCAGGGCAGAAATCTCCCCTTACCTATCTCCTGCCCTTGAATCTTTCATTCTCAATACATTTAGCACTATACAGAGGTGTGGGTTGTTTTTTCCTGTTTGTTTGTTTTGAGCACTTACTAACACTGCAATTTCCTACATGCCACCTACTAGGATCCGGATGAGCCAGAGTTCAGCTTTGTGACCCTTCACAAACCACGAGGAATGGATACTCAAGGCTCTGTGTGAGATGAAGAGAGCAGCACACGTGGCAAGAGTGAGGGCTACCAGGAGCACCAGGGCTGGGAGGAGGTATCTAGGACAAAGAATACACACATACACATGGCATACAGTGCATTTTTTAGTGGTGTCACAATACCTTAATTCATAGTTTTACTGTTTGGCCTTTACTGACTTTAAGTTAATCAAGCCTTTATTAAAGGTAATCACTATGTGTAGCCCTCATTTTGACACACTGTTTTACTCTTAATCATTAAGTTATTATTCTCCTGACTGCAGCTGATTTCTTCACCTCTTGACAGTGGTGCTATTATAAGCCCTTCATGTGAGCGTGATTATGAAAACAATCCAAGGCAAGGAGCTTAACTGCATTTATGAAAGGTGTCATAGCTCTTGTCTTATCTGTGGGATAAAACACTGAAGAACTGCAGCTTTGAGGAGATGTTAGACTTCAACAACCAATCCACCTCATGGACAAGATGAAAAAATTGTGTAAAACCCTTAACTTTTTTTTATGAATGCTACTTTTCACCAAGACCTGCCACAGTGTTTCACGCAGGTGTGATTAAGCATTCACATGCAGGAGAAAATGGTTAAAACTAAGCACTGGGGCAGTCCCATCATGAGGGTTAGAAAGCATGTACAGAAGAAATGACTTACTCTCTGTCCCACAGAAATAGCCATCCAACGTTGAGTCCATTATTTAGAATCCATGCCACATAAAAAGGTATTGGCAACAAGTCTGGCTTTATGTATACACATCCAAGTTCATTCCTGTCAGGAAAAAGTGGGTATGGAGAAAGAAAAACAATGCCTGCATTGAACAACCAAGCATTCCTGACCCCATTTTCCTCATGCTAACAGGAAAAGCATGTTTGAGTTGGGCACTTCAGCTCAAATCAGACTGTTTTACTTCTACATCCTTTTCAGAGATAAAATACAATCCCTGTGGTTTTCCCCATCAAAACAATGTCTTGTGATACAGAACTTCTTGCTGGTCTCTGCACCACCACTGCAGTATCACAGATACAGTGGGTGCTAGGGACTGACTGCTCCACAGATGCTCCAAAGTTTATGCTATTGGTGGTGGCAGCTAAGGTTATGAGGATTTTAGTCCAGTTCCTGGGGGAAAAAAGGCTTACATGATCATAGTGTGAATGTATATTTGTCTATGTGTGTACATACATACATGGACTCAATCTTAAACACAATTTTTCCTTCAGCATTGGCCAGTGTCAACTAAGAGACTTCTTATATGCCATGTAAAAACAGCAAATACACAAGATTCAAGCTAAGTAGTCCATGGTCCCCCTTGAAAATCTATCCCACAGGAAATATATAATATTACAGATAACTCATGAGGCAATTATTGAACTCATAGCCCCAGGAAAAGCTTCAAATCCAATTCAATGACCCGGGAGACTTGTCAGTGTTGATTCTCTGACCCCTGCCAGAGAGTAAACTCAAAAGGATTAGCTTTGTAATTCAGAAATTTTGCCCCTGTGGATTTTCAGTATCTAGTAGTGACTGAGCAGCTGTATCAGATCACATGAATCAGCAGAAGCCAGGCATCACAGAACAGTTTACATGCTCACATATTAGAGCATACACCTTCAAACTGCTTTCCAGCTTTGGATGTGGAGCCTCAAAGAAGCTCCAGAGCTTCAGCATCTCAAGTCAAAAGGAATGGCAATGATTTTACTCTGCCTTTTACCCCAGAAAAGTGGGGTAACAGGCCAAGCTACAGCAGGGAAGAGCCACCCCCCATCATTTGCACCATGAGCGTGGAAAATACCTTCGACAGATCCCTGACAAGGCGTACAGGAGCCAGGCAAGCTGCCAGGCATAGATGACATTCCAGATGAGGAAAGTCCAGCCAGCTGGTGTGAAGTCAGTGTTGTACTTATCCGAGATGTTTCCAGGGGTTGTCCTGAACAGACCTACAGTGGTGAATGTTATTGCAGACTAATGTGTTACTACATACTGAGGATGGGGAAAGACTGCTGGTTTTCTCACCCTGCAATCTTCCTCGTGGGCTTAGTCCACACCTCAATAGATCTGAGGGAGATGAGAGGATGCCCTTGTTGAAAACAAACCACATGCTGCAATTGGCTTGCCTTTAAAAACCCATTATGGGATCACTATCCCTTATGGGGAACCCTGAGCAGCTTCCTCTTGCACAGAACCAGAAAAGCCAGTTACATGTAAAAGCCAGAGAGAAGCACAGCATCCACTTCTGACAGACTCAGCTGGATAGCGTTCAAACCAAGCTCTACTGCCCTCTATAAACAAGGCCTGAACAGCTTCAGCCAGGGGTATAAGTGC
The DNA here is from genome assembly GCF_013377495.2 of Cygnus atratus. NCBI lineage: Eukaryota > Metazoa > Chordata > Aves > Anseriformes > Anatidae > Cygnus > Cygnus atratus. Next base: position 109,750,574 of record NC_066364.1, read on the forward strand.
AATATATGTAAAAATTGCTTTTCACCCACAGCTAGATCCAGGTTCACCAGGGACAAGACCACTTTAATTTAAAAGGACTGGAAAGGGCTCAGGCACCTGTCTGTAACATCTGGAGGATCCACTAGCTGCCTCCTCCTTGCTCTGATAAGGGTGTATTTGGAGAAGTGAAATAGATCTCACCTAAGGCACCATTATACCATAAAGTGCTATTATGCACGAGATCTACCTCTCTAAACAATGACTACTAAACAATGACTATTTGCTTGCATTACCTTTGAATAGTCCAGTGGCGTTTCCAGCATTCAGTATCACCATGACTGTGAAAGTAGCTTGAGATAAAAACATCACAAAAATCTTCAGCTTGTATATAGAGTCCATTTTATCCTGCAACAAATTAGAAATATTGTTTGGCTATCCTAATGTATGCCTAGTTTTGTTTCACATCCCAGAGACCATTTTAGAAAAAAATAATGTTGTAAATTCCCCAGTTTTAGCTGCTATTAATTGAATTTTCAGTTTTTTGTTTTTGTGTTTTTTTTTTTTTTGATGAATCTGTTAACCTTTCTGATTGAAGAGGAAAGCTTCAAAACTTAAAGATGAAAAGGAGAGGAAAGAATCCCATATGTACTTAAGAACGAGAGGCCTTTCATTGACTAGGTGGATGTTTGAGCCAGCATCCTCTGACAGCAGTCAGTATCAGCAGCCCAGAGAACAGTCCAAAACAGGGCAAACAAGTGATACTTTCCCAGAACACTCACCCAACAGCTCAGAGACTTCTAATACTTGCATCTTAAATAGTCTCTCATGAGTTTTTAAAAAACAAACTCTAGATCCATAAATTGATCCAATGGTCTGGTGAAAAAGCTGTCTCACAATGTCCATGACAGGCTGTTAACTCTCTCTGCCACCCCGCAAACTGTAATGGCTAGAGACCCCATACAAGTTTCAGATGGAGAGCAGGTGCTACAAACACTTGGGAAGGCTGCCTTGTTTCTGGACAAACCTGAACCACAAAAGCAAAAAACCCTTGCTAGATTTAAGAAACCAAATAGCAATCCATGAGTGCCCAGCAATTAGTCCACTGTCACCACCCATCCCTTCCTGGTATAGTGCAGGGCAAATGCTATAACTCAAATTTGCCTGTAGATGTATTGCAGAGGGGTTGCAGTCTAAATAGTTAGCAAGCAAGTGTAAAAGATGGGTTCCAGCTTATGTTATAGCACTGCTGCATTTATACCGAAGCCAACAGGCCTAGCATTTCCTCCACTTTTGAAAAGAAATATGAGATATTAAAATCTGGCTTTGCAACTGAATGCCTTTTAGTTCAGGATAGCTTTTCACATTTACCTCTGTAATCCCATAACTACTACAAAATAATCACTTCCTTTCATGGGGATATTACCTCCTCCTACTGACTGAAAATACGATTTAAATGCTTTAGCATGTCTTATAAACTTCATGGACTGTAAAAATCTATATACTACATTTTTTGAGGTTTCTAAGTAGTCACTTGAGCTCTACACATGACCTCCACTAGTAAATCATTGCTATATCAAGAAAAAGTTCTGTTCCATCTGTAGAAGTAAGCATACATGCATCCACCCTATGGGCAATAACTATTTCCCCTCACAGCCCAGCACTTGAACTGTCTTTTCTATACAGAGACACTTCAATGTCTTCTAGGGTCAGCAGGAACAATAGCAGTTGTTCCAAGCTGCTCAGCATTTAACTAGTAAAGTCCAGTTCCCACTTCAGTGCATAGTTTTACAGTTCCGGGCTTTGTTCATGGGTTTAGCTGCATCCAGATACATCACAAGGATCACAAGGAAGTGGGATAGGAAACTTTTGTGCTAAATTCATGCAAACCTTTCCTTTTCAGTTCCATTTAAACAGAAAGCTATCCATTTATTTTCATGAAAATCTTACGTAAAACTCAATTAACTCAAGATATCAAATCCTGATGAGATTTCCTGATGAGAAATGTCAGTCAATCCCCAAAAAACTTACTGTCCTCAGAGATATACTGAGCTAGCAAATTCTGAAAAGAAAAATCCACAAGTACTACTAAAAATATATTTTCTGACTCCAGAAAAAGACCGTTCTGCAGAATTCTGAAAACCACGAAAATATAGTAGAAGAAATATCACTGTATGCTTACCTTAGTCTTTTATTTTTTTCCTTGAATATAGACTGTAGGCCACTCTGAGCCAGTATACACTCTGAGCCAGATGGTCCTTTGATCTCACTTGTCTGGCCAAATCTACGTTGTCCTGACAGTCCTGTAATTGAATTCAATACCACACTTTTTTATTAGCATATTTGGAATAGATTTGATGACCCAGCTTCAGAGAAATGCATACTTGCTTACGGAAGTCTAGGAGGAAAGCATTATTTTAAGGCCAGTCAATAGTTTCACTGCCTGTCTCTCACCTCTGGTCTCCCTCTAATTTATTGCTAGCAATGAGAGTCTGCAATATTTCCCTGCCTGCAGTAATCAGCCACATACACCCTTTAGAAGGATCAGAAATATTACTCACAACGATCCGCACAGTTCAGAGTTTTTTTGGCAGTCTTACAGCTGTAGTTCAGCTACCATCGGTGCTGACGTCTCCGCTGCTCAGGCTTATCTATAGAGATTTTACAGAACTTTCAGCAGATTAATACTCATGCATTATTTAAAAACAAATCACTGTAGTTAGAAATGCTTTCTGTCCGTGAGCTGCAACCTCTGATTGGTCAAAGCCTCCCAAAAGCAAACACTTATGCAAGAGAAATATGATTACTTAACAAGGGCCTTTTGTAACAGCCCGAGCAATGCACGTTCCCAACTTGCTGACAGACAAAAGCTAATGAGTGCCTGCTCTCGGGCTCCCTCCTGCTTTGTATTTCCATCCCTCTGCCACCAGGAGGGAATAAGAATATCATAGGTCAAAAAATCACAGCCAAGGCAGCACTCCTGGGTGGGAGAAGGGATATTTTCAGGGGTGGCTGAAAAAAAAGGAAAGACAAATTAGCCTGGATTTTGGCTTTGGAAAGCTGGACATGCAGCAAGCTCTAGATCCTGGAGCTGAAAGTTGAGCTCCTGTCAGGACTTGGCACTCTGGGAGCATTTTATAGCATTAAACATTGTGTAAGTATGAATAACTTTTCTAGTACAGCAAGCACGTGTGTAGTAGTCCTGTATTTTTATACTTAACATCTATTCCTCACAAAGCATTCCTACACAGACTGTAGGAAAATCCCTAAAATGGGCCTTGATATTGGTCTTTTTGTGGAGTAATTCCCAGATATCATGTTCTCTGGAAACTCCTGGAAGAGCCTTCCCAATGTCAGAAACAGAAAGAAAGGAAATGTCCAAAACCTGAAGTCCTAAATGGGCTTTTTCAAGATTTTTTTTTTTAAGAGATTGGTTTCAAGTATACTCCACTTGTAAATTTGTTTGCAAATATAGAAAAGGCTCCCACTATAAGTCATTCCCACAGAATCAGAGCAAGCCCTGTTGGTTGGGCTCCACCTTCTATAGGACTGCAGGCACCTCGCATCCACTTATTTTCCTCAAATTTAAACTAGTATTGTCGATTGAAAAGGTGCCTCAGCATTGAAATATCATTACTCTTGTGCAGCTACAGTATCTACCAGGCAGGCAGTCTACCTGCGGGCTCCCCAGTGCCAACTAATAAGGGCAGTAAATAAACCTGTGATCAAAGGACACATTCCTACCCAATAGAAGCAACACCAGGGGGTTGGGAATGAATTCTGTTTGGGATTCCTTGGCTTTTTAGATGGCAGAGGAAAATAAAAATAAATGCATGAACATGGATTTGCATTGAGCCAGCTGTGGGGAAGGGCAGGGCATCCAGCCAGCACTGATGTTCCCTAACTTACCAGCATAGGTCTGAGGTCCACCCTTGGAAGGTATTCTGATGGGGAAACCAGTGGCTTAATTATGATTCATGTCAGAGAATACATTATGCTCTACACACTGGATCAGAAAAAACATTTATACATATACATGTGCACTTTTACTCCTCATATAGTCCAAACTACCCCAGCACAATTTTAGACACTCCACTTTCTTCCAGTGGACAGGTGATCTGAAGTTCTTTACTTCATACAGACAACTTACTTACATGTGCCTGTAAGGCACAGCTGGTCAGCCAAATCCCTATTAATATAAATCCAGGGCAACTTCCACGTGCAGAAAACGTCAGCCAATCAGGAGAACCAACAAAATTTGCTGTCCCATGTAATCACCAGCAAGAACATAATACATCTATTGTGTTTTAGTGACAACTGGAAGTGATGCCATCATAGCAGTGGCCTTGTGCCTAGCTTACTGGGGCAAGAGGACAAGTTTTAGACCTGCATTCTGGGTTTCAAAGTGTTATTTCTTCAGGAGAAATTGCAACATAGGCCTTTGACAAAATATTCAGAGTTACTTTAGCATGCAGCTCTACAGCCATCCCCCAAAGTATGTTTTTAAAGTGCAGAGGAATGTGCTTAGTGCTTATAAATGCATGTGTTAAAACTGAACAACTCTTGCTTCACTGGGCTGCACAGCATTCCCAGAAGTGGGAATTCTCAATACAGCTACAGCTCTAAGATACCCCACTATCAAACTGAAAGGAAGCCTTCATGGAAAGGCCCTACCTTTCTGGTGTATCTTCACTGCAAGAAGTGTTACATTTCCATCATCCACAGGGGTTTCAATTGATGAATCCTGTTGAGGAAGAATGATATTGCCAGATGAACGACAGTTACACACATTTCAGCTAAGAAATAGTTGCTCATGTTCACATTCACAGACAAATGAAAGCACGATACAACCAATGTATTTATAAGAGAATGTCTGGAAATAAAGATAGTCAGCAACAATGCAGAATAAAGTCACCGGAACCAAACCCAGGACACAGCTACTGCTCGGTACTTTTCAACACAAACTATTCTGAAGCAGACTTAAGTTTGCATTTACTTGGATCACAACAGAGGAAAGCTGTTTCCAAGCTAACAGTTATTGTACTATCACAGCAGTTTTCCCCTGAAAGACAAAAAAATATACATACTCTTCCTATATTACCAAAAATCTTTTTAAAAAAATGAACCATCTCTAAGATCCTTCCTCTGTAGCTTCCTGGAGAAAAAAATAAGGAAAAAAAATGTGCTTCTTAAGAAGGAAGGGGATCTATCATGCCCGTCCTTGCCCCATGCAGCACCATGGTGTATTGCACCAGTGTCAGTGCACCTCAGATGTCAGTTCACAGGGAATACTGGGACCACAGCTCAGCTGTCAGTCCCCCATGCACCAGGACCAGGAAGTGGTGTGAGCATTTACAGGGTGCTGAGCTAGCATGAGCAGACTTTGCATTTGAACTAATACCTGCTGACAAGAGAAAGATCCTTTTTTAAACATGAATCCTCTTGCTAGTAGCTGAAATAAGACATTATGAGCACAGACAGTCTGAGTCCCACTGCAGAGCACAGAAAGTGGAAGCCAAGCATTTTCTAACTGAGGGTACCACTGTGGAGGCCCTGCCCTCAAAATAAACTCATATTGCATTGTGCAGGAACTGGGACAAGTTCATTTGTGGGCAGCTCAGCCGCTTAATGGTACACAGTGTCATTAGCAGGGAGCTCCAGAAAGCAAAGCACCTGAAAGTCAATTTAAGAGTCACTTTTCCTCACCATGGATGACTATCATTTAGGATAGTGATATTCATCTCTTATCTAGAGACCAGCACAACGGTCCAACAAAAATAGTGCCAAGGGAGCAGTTATATTTGATTCCAGCCAAGCAACTCAAAGTTGTCTAGCCTATGAAAAGGAGAAGCTCACACAGAAGAGGCACATGGACAAGAAAGAGTTGGCCTGCAAAGCAGCTCTGTGCATTGATTTCCAAATGCAGGTATGAGAGATGACATACAGGTCAGTGTCTCAATGCCACCAGAAGATACCTCTGGGTCGAGTCAGAAAATCTCCTTCCCCCATCCCCTGTTAAATCACAAGACAGCTGCCACTGCTACCCCGAACACCTCCGCAGCAAGGCAGCAGCTCGGTAGCACTGCACTGCCAAAGCCTTTTGGCTCTATCAGCAGTGATGAGCTTAAATCCAAAACGCATTCTGTGCACTCCCCACTCCAGTTTAATCTTTACAGCTTCTTGCTTTAAACCCAGACTTTCCTAAACTGCCATGCTGACCCCAGAGTCAGTGACCTTGTTGGAAATCATTTTCAGGAAAAGTTCAGCAAATATTGAGAACCAAATATACTAATATTCCTACAACAGCTCAAGCATCCTAATCCTGCAGTGGGTTAATCTGGGTGTCTTCAGTGCCAGGGATTAGCCTTTCTGTACTGCTAGAAGGGATGGGATTTGACTGGGTGCAGTAGGATGGGCACACAGCGAAGAGGATCTGTGTTAGCAATCCCCTTTGGGTATTTTAAGAAGGAAAATCATCTGCTTTTTATTGTTGCAGAACAAAACAGATCCACCCTTTGGCAGCAGGGGATCTCAGTAGGCTTGAGGGAGTAAGAACAGTAACAGGAATCCACTGTCTACTTATTTTCAAACAGATTTTAAGACAGATGCCACGCTAAAATTCATTGTCTGACCTCCATCAAATCTTTTGCTTGAACTCCAGTTTAAGAATGTTGCTGTAAATATTCAAGTAACTCAAAACTAACCCCTGACCCATTCTTGTGAGAGAAGAAAAAATGATGCGCTACTGTCTTTAAGCTAAACTTCATGAGACAAACAACAGAAAATATTTTCCCCAGATGTTTTCACTTACTGGCTAAATGTTGGTAAGTTTGCCTACTTCAAGGCCAGCCCAAGAGTCTGCAGCAGCGTCTGGCAGGCAGTGTCTACAGCATCAGACTGGGAGTGCAGCAGCATGCAGCACTTTCTGGAGCTGGCAGGCAGAGCACAGGTATGAGAAATTTGCCAGTGTGATGCTCCTCTTGAAACAGTCCAGCTGTGAAGAGAATAAAAAACAGCAAAATAAAGCAGGGATGAACAAGGACACACTTATAATGTTGGATATCTTCCTTTTATGAACTTTTTTATTTCGTTCAATCACATGGCTGCTCCCTGGATCCGCCACCCCCATGTCCTCTATGTCACACACATGCAACCAACCATTCAATATTTTGCTTGGCCAGCATCACTTCTGGACCCCTTGCTGATTTTAAGAACAAAATGCAGACATGTTAGCCTCCTGGTTAGCTCTGCCTTCACCACTGCCTTAACTGAATGCTTCACAAGCATTTAATTATTCCTTTTTTCCACAGCTCCATGACAAAGAGCATAAGGCACCCATGAAGCAAGTCCTTTGCACTAGCAGCAGCACAACAAATATATACCCAGTGATGGCTTACAGGCACTGCAGAGCCCATTTGCTATCCCAGCATGGTCAGGAGCAAGGAGGGATGGGATAGTAAGAGAGAAAACACACCCGGACTGCAGTTTTGTGTTGTTTAAACTTCTCTGCCTTCGTTTTATAGCTGCAGCATCCAGGTCATCAAGAACCTCTCATTTGGAAAGCCTGCTTTGTCACTCTGGTGGCCTGATTTTTCTTATAGCATTTTTGTGGCACTTTATATGCTTCAACTCTGTAGTGTCAACGATAATCAGCAGCTTTCAATGCATCTCCCAATCAGGCAACAGGCATCTTAAGCTGAGCATCTAGAAAATGAGGAGCACAGCAAACATTTTGATTGAAGCAGTTTTCCTTACAAGAGGGCAGCGTGAAGCTTAAACAGACAACCTCAAATTGCAGCAGTTGAGTGTCTGACTTTGGCATTAATATTCCTTTCAAATAGCAATTTTGCAAACTAATTATCTAGATTTTTTTTAAAAGGCAACTGAAATATATATATAAAATTCCATCACATGGATATATACCACCTCCTACGTGAATCATTAGCAGAACTGGAACATTTAGTTCCACCACCACAGGAAATTAATGTAATAAAAATTCATTGAAAGACCTTACAGACAGGAAAGGCAATTTTTATTTACAAAAAGTAAATAAAACCAGTAAGTTGTTTCTAGCCAATCCCACCTTTCCATCAACATACTCACTTGCACTGAGCTGTGTGCACCTAAGAGGTCTGGACAGGATCACTTGTGTGCAGCAAGAAGCATACGGGGCAACACATTTGTGCCCTCGCCGCATTTCTCGATCTTCTGACTGGTAACTACAAACTTATTTTTGATGCATCTTTTGAGCCTTTCAACAGTGGATACTGTGATCTTGAGCCACACCAACTCGCCTCACTCTTCTACGGTTTCAGGTAAAGTTCTTGGGTGGTGTTATCCTTATCTGGGTATTTTATGGCTCCAGCATTGCTCCTCCTCACTTTTTTCACCTTACCTCTAAGGCTTCAGTTTGTCCTTTGTCGTCTGGTTATTTGTGTAAAACACAAATGGGGTGCTCTGTAGCGATTAATACATGCCACTCCTCTAATCCTTCATCTGCTGTTTTTCTTCACTCATGCATATCTATTCACACCCCTATTAGTATTTTTGTTAAAAAAAAACTTTACGTGAGGCAGGTATTAACCATGTGAGATCCTAGCAGAGCTAAGGCAAGTTGAAAGCTGTTCATTTCCTGTTTATCAGGACAGGAGATAAAAGCCTTGTCCACAAATAACAGCTTTTCGCTGGCCGTACAGAATTATGGAGGGAGAAAAATTCTGCATACTGTAGCAAATTTTAGACAGCAGTCCCTCTGAACAGTTTTCTTATTTACATGCTATCATGCAATTTCAATCCATCCTTCTCACATCCCTCATCCTTGCTTGTGCATCCACTCCCCCATCTCACTTATCATTCCACACAATCCCATTCCTTTCCTCTTAAGGAAAACACCATTTCCTAAGTCTGTTTCTACCAGCCTCTACCCTCTCCTCTCCCACAACAAGAATGTGAATGGGGACTTTCACAGCTTGTAACTTCACAGAATTATCCAGCAGCTTTTCACAAAGGCAAAAAGAAGAACACACCCTTTGCTCCAGGTTGATCTCCGAGCCAAATTTCCAGGCTGCGTTTTAGAACATGAAAGTGTTAAAATAATAAAGCAGCTATTTCAGTCAGAAATTTAACACATCGGTTTCCCCCTAAACTTTGTCAAAACCAGACCTTTTGTACTATTGCTTCTCAGAAAAAGAACTGAGCCTGAGGTGAACAAGCAACGATGGAAAATGGCAGCAACAAGGGAAAACTGCAATCAAAGAAGAAAGTTTGGGTAAGTCAGAAGTGAAGAAACAGAGCTCTAGCAGGAAGCGCAGGGCAGCCTTAACTAAAGAGAACATTGTTATTTTTGCCTACAGTTAATGAATTTATTAATGAAGACACATATATGCACACACACATATCTATGTCCTCAGAGAGCACTTTGCAGCCTTTCCAGGGTCACACAATAGCCTGTTTTTCTCATTCAAATTCGAGATCAAGCTTGCCCATGGAAAGCCAGCTGTACACAGGGGCTCTACATCTCAGGGGAGGTGAAATCCAGCTTCTCACAGAAGGTTTTTCAGCCTGCAAAGGTCCCCGGCCCCACCACACATCACTTGATACCTGCCCGCTCCTGCAGGCAGAGATGAGGTACTGATTTGGAGTACCTCCGTTTTGGAGGAGAGATGCCTTACAATAGGCTTGTCCTTCAGAGGGACTCGGATTTCCTCCTCAGTAACGCTGGAGAATGTCTAAAGAACAGGCTCCAGAACGGACTGCAGCAAGACCAGCGATCTTTTGAAAACTCATAACAGACTGATGACGACTGAGCTCCCATGGTGTCAGAAAACACAAGTCACTTGCTCGTTAAGCACTCTGCAACCTGGCAAGGCAGCAGCAAGCCTGCAACATCAGCTTCTCTCTATACTTTTGCACTGAAGACCAAATCTATGTTGTCTTTGTCCAAATACCCTTTAGGGTTACCGTGATGTTACTTTTTGCAACTCAATCTTCAAAGCAGTGCCTGCCCTTCCTCCTTTTCTTCCTCCCTACTAATTAATTTTTTAGTGAAACTTATGGTGTTAGCAGTTTTGATCAGGCCTCGTTTATTTTGTTGAGGCTTGTCTACAGTCAAACTCCACAGTGCCATCACTGCAAGCTTGCTCTCACACCTGGGAAGCCAGCTGAGCTGCCAGCTCCCTGGATAATACAACAACGTCCTTTTCTTCCTTCGTTACAGCTTCCAAACACCTTCTAGCTCAACATGCCATCAGCACACGGCTTTGGTAGTCTCACAGCCTAAGCCATAACACTGGCTTGTAATACAGGCCATGTATCATACAGGCTGGCCATTCAGTCCTGGCACCTCTTTCATCAGCTTTAGGAGCTCAGACTTCCATACAAGTTTAGGCATATCATGACTTATTTTGTTTCAAAGCCTGTGGAAATGATGGAGTCAAGTCCTGTCGACCTACATGGGATCATTCTCACCTATTATATATTAAACACAGACAGAAAGGTTATTACTGCAAAAGTTTATTTACAGGCTGCATAATCTGTCAGCGTACCACGTGGCCCCGCAAAACTCCCATGTAAAAACACCAGCAGATCTAAAACCCACTTTGAAAACTACCAGCAAGCAATTGAGAATCGTAGAGAACAGAATCAGGGTTAGTATTAATTATGAAAAGGAGTTGCTCTGACCACAGATGCTGTCTCTAAGAGATCTCACCAACAATGTGAGAAGGAGAACACATGACTTTCCACCTTTAAATTTAGGAAATGCACACTGAAAAGTGTAAAGCCAACAGTTTTTTCTCCTGCAGTGTAAAATAGTCTGCACCTGACGTGCAGGACAGCTTTTCTTTCTTCTTAAGTGGCTTTGAACCATTACAAGGCCAGTGCTTTCTTTCCAGCTTACCGTATTCATCCTTTGCAGTAAATACAGATCAGAATTAGCTGCTACAGTAATAAAACGAAGTAGTAACAACTACATTCATCATTCATTGTGATGAAAGGTATGTCTATCATGGCTGGATTACACTATATCAATGTAGGCTATAAATCACCTCTGATTTTAGTCACCATAAAGAGAGAGCTTGCCCAGTCAGAGAAAGCTATTGAGCCAGAGCAACGCTCTTGAGCCATGTAAGCATTTTCCAAGAACACATTTCTCCACTTGGCAGGATTCATATGAAAGGAGAGCCCTGGGTGATATGGCACGGTAATGAAAACCTTCTTTTGCAACATACTGTACATGAGAAAATGGAAGCGTTTGAAGGAAGAGAATTTCAGTTTTGCTGGAGGAATAGGCCTCTCTAATTATGATTGTTTCACAAAACCCTCAATATTAAGAGTCATTACATTATGGGTTCACACCCTACGTACACCAAACTGAACAAGCTCCATTTCCAAAGGCTGTTCACCTGCCAGATACATCTTTTATCCCTCAAACTCTACAGTCAGCCAACAGAAAAGGAAGTTAATATTTAAACACAAACATAATCCCTCAAAACTCCAGCAGAACACTACTACCTATGCTGTCCTGACCACCAGCAGGAGAACAGCCAGAGATGCCAGCATACCTTTGAAGATACTGATGGCTTGCTGAGATCCTACAGTATGTAGACTCCTGGATACACAGCACAAAAATAGCCCTGTTACATTTCTATCCTCTCAACTATGAATGGAAGTCAAGTCTATGCTCAAAATGGCACTAGCCTTGTAAAAGAAAGAGCTTGGAGAAGAACTCAGGTTATACCATAAGGATGAGTGCTAAGCTAAGGTCCTCCAGCTGTAAGACTGAAGGATCTTCGTACCTTGGACAGAGATAGAGTTTGTCACTAAAAAAAAATAAATCATGACAGTCATGAACAGCAAGATTTCATCATCAATTGATAGCTTCTCTGAAACATCTCTGTGAATTTTATCTCATTCAGAGAACTCCAAAAAAAAAAAAAAAAAGACTTGAAAACTATTTCTGAGAACAGAATAGGAATACAGGCATTAAAAACCCATTGTCTTGATATTCCTCAGCTGACTGAAAGGAGTTGTACTAACAGACAGTGAAGATTGGAACTACCATAGGAACCCTGTTGTAAGCCATAGGGAGTCTCAACAGGCCTCAGACAGATGGTGGAATGATAGATGTCTCTATCTTCTTCTTAGGAGAACATAAATCAGTTTATAAGCTTAAATCTAGACTTGTTCCTCAGAGAAAAATATTAAATGAGGTTGCTTCAGAGACAAATACATGCATGAAAAAGATGTATATACATATGACTGGAGGACCCTCTGTTGGAAAACCCTGGAGGAGATAGTTACCTGAGGGACGAGAACTGGAAGAGCAGCAAGAACTTTTGCCTACCTCAGATAGCAAGGGAGACCCCAGCACAAGCAGCACCTTCAACCACAGGCACAATCCCACAGAACCTGAGCAGAGCTGGGTGCTGGTAGCAGAGCTCACCAGCAGCCCCAGACACAGCAAATCATAGAATCATAGAATATCCCGAGTTGGAAGGGACCCATAAGGATCATCTAGTCCAACTCTTGGCACCGCACAGGTCTGCCCAAAAGTTTAGACCATGTGACTAAGTGCACAGTCCAAACGCTTTTTAAATGCAGACAGGCTTGGTGCAGTGACTACGTCCCTGGGTAGCCTGTTCCAGTGTGCGACCACCCTCTCAGTGAAGAACCTCTTCCTGATGTCCTGCCTAAACTTCCCCTGCCTCAGCTTAACACCGTTCCCGTGGGTCCTATCACTGGTGTTTACAGTGAATAGGTCCCCTGCCTCTCCACTCCCCCTCGCGAGGAAGCTGTAGACCGCGATGAGGTCCCCCCTCAGCCTCCTCTTCTCCAGGCTGAACAAGCCAAGTGACCTCAGCCGCTCCTCATACGTCTTCCCCTCTAGGCCCTTCACCATCTTCGTCGCCCTCCTCTGGACACTCTCCAACAGTTTAATGTCCTTTTTGTACTGTGGTGCCCAGAACTGCACACAGTACTCGAGGTGAGGCCGCACCAGCGCAGAGTAGAGCGGGACAGTCATCTCCCTTGACCGACTAGCGATGCCGTGCTTGATGCATCCCAGGATACGGTTGGCCCTCCTGGCAGCCAGGGCACACTGCTGGCTCATATTCAACTTGCTGTCAACCACAACCCCCGGATCCCTCTCTGCGGGGCTGCTCCCCAGCATCTCATCGCCCAGTCTGTACGTATAGCCAGGGTTGCCCCGTCCCAGGTGCAGGACCCGGCACTTGCCTTTGTTAAACTTCATGCGGTTGGTGATCGCCCAGCTCTCCAAATGGGTTGACCAAGCCCAAAGTTCATTCAGGAGCTACAATCAGTAAAGCAAGGGGGGTATAAATGAACAACATCTACCCAAAGGGCCAATCCAGGCAACAAAACTAAAGACAAAGCCACCCATGAGGTAGCGCAAGGCTGAGCTTAAATAGGGCTGCTGGGCAGGAGGTGTGGGTGGAGGCCCCGGGTGAGGCTGCTCAGAGCAATTAGGGCCCATGGGTGTGCTGGGAGCCTCTTGGTGGGTTTTCTGCTGAAACACCAGAGCTGCAGCAGGCCCAAACCGAGATGCTGGAGGATGGGCTGGGTTGTATTCTTTAAGCTGTTGTAACTGGGAGGTTTCTTCTCATTACAAACAGCAAGGCTACACAGAGGTCAAGCGTGGCCCTTGCTGTCTTCTCTTGGTGCCTGAGCTGTGTCAGTGAGGACAACTGACTGCTCCTTTGTTCTTTTTTTTTCTGTCTGTCGCGACTGTCAGGAGTTATAAACATCAGTACTACAGTTTTTGGTGTCGGTGCCAAAAGGCAAAGCATTTGGAAGCTGTGCCTCCTCCTCCCTTCTGATTTAAAATGCTGCATCCAAAAAGGAGAGTTTTTTTTTCTTTATGCCACGTAGAGCTCGGTGCATACTGAAAAAGAAGAAATCATGGACTTAAATGCTCTGTCTCTTGAAAGGCTGTTTAAAGTGGTGCTTGATGGGTATAAAATGCCTTTTCTGCCTGAGCTGCAGTAGGGAAAACCTCCAGCTTATTCCTCACCAGTGCCTGAAGATGTTTTCTCCTTTTATTTTTTTTTTCCCTCTTCTTTCTTTCACCCGCCTCCCTTTCACAGCACTTCTTTTGGTATCCCCTTTCCCAACAGCAAGGAAAAATCCCTCCCTTACATAATGGGGTTTTTCACAGAGCTTCAAGGCAGCTTCCCTCTCAGAAAAACAAAACAAAACAAAACAAAAACAAACAAACAAAAAACCAAGCAGGACATTCACTGAAAAGGACTGGGAAGGTCAAGTTTGTGTCTTCACTTCCAGGCTTGGGATGCCCTCGACACCCTGCCAAACTGCTCATCCTGAGAAGAGTTAATAAGGAAAATGCCAGTAGGTGGTGTCCAAGAATAGCTTCTGGATTCTGCAGTGCCAGTGAAACCTGTGCTGCACCAAGGAGTGCTCTGTACAGCTGCTGGCATCTGCTCTGCATGGTGGATGTGGACATGAGGAAGCTGTGGCAGCATCTCCATTTACAGCTGCTGCTTCCCTCCAGTCTTCAGGCTGTTTCCAGACGCTTTTTCACAAATAAGCACCTTTACTGGACGTTATTCCTAAAGCACCTCCCTTTTGAGATTTCTCCTTGATAGAAGGTAGCTGGGGTTGGATCAGGCTACCACTGCAACAAGGAGCCAGAGTCTCCACGTGCACGTCTCCTGGGACAGGTATCCACGTGGCGCACCTCCCCATGCACGTGGCTCAGAGGGGCTGGCAGCAGCCCGCAGGAAGGAGTTAATCAGATCAAAGCAAGGGAAGCCACAGCACAGCCCAAGTAAAGACTGTGGCTGTGCAAGCAGGGCCAACACCAGACCTGGGCACTGGAATTCAGTCATTAGGACTATCCCTGGCAGGTTTCTGGGTATGGTCTGGGAAGTAGCAGAAGCCAGAGAGAGCTTCCAGGAGGCAGTGTGGAGGCAGCCACCACCTTTTGACAGCAGAAGAGTTTAATATTCTGCACACAAGCTCTTCTCTGCCAGCTGGCATCAGCACCAAAGAAGGGTCCCAGGTGTGATTAACTTACCAGTAAAAATGTGGTCTCAGAGAAATTTCTTTCTAACCTGGGTCTCAGCTCCAGACCTCCTCTGTCTTTTTTTCTAACTTGCTACAGACAGCCAATTCCCCTTTTTTATATCATGTCTCCTAAGGACATCTGCCTGTCCTCCATGACAGCACATGCGTATTTTATGCCCTTGTGTTATTGTGCTCCTGCCAGTCCCTTTCTCCCATCCTGTGTTTCTCCCATGGAAGCCTTTGGGGCAGAGGCTCCCTGCTCCTTCCACAGAACAGTGCCGGGCACACTGGAGCCCCATCCTCACTTGCCCTTAAGCTTTAGTGGGGTAAAAAAGATGACTACATTGTCCTACAGTGAGCTGAGCAAATGATAAACTGGTCATCAGCTTGTGTCTGGAAACAAAACCTACGGTTGATATTTACTCTGCCATCAGTCACCCCTTACCACAGTTGTAACTACTTCATTCTCAGCAAAAGCAGGTACTGACCAGGGTGTGAGCAGCAAACTACCTGCTGACTGTGCTAAAACATGTTATTTCAGCCAGGGGTAGAAATACCTTCCTGTTTTGAAAGCCTCACTTTGCTGCAACGTGATGAGCCGTCAGTAAACGCTAGAAAAATCTCATCCTGAGAATTTTAACTTGATTTGCTTCCTAGAGGTAGATAAATGACTGCAGACATATGCTACTGCACTCAGGGAAACACAGGGAGAGGAGTCTATCTGCTGCAAAAGCTCAAGGTTACATTTTGACCCCAAACAGGAAAAGGATGTCACTTATGCGGCAATGAATTCTCCTGATTTGCTGAGACAATTTCTATCACAACCGTACAAAAAAAAAGATGGTAAGTAAGATGGGTGGAGAGACCTCCAGAGAGCCTGTGGAGATGCCAGGAGCACCTTGATTTCCAGAGCTTTTATGTTAGCTGGTAGTGCATAGGAAGGAAACAGGTCAGTGTAGCTCTGCACCCAGGCTGTGTAGGCACTGAGAAAACACAGTTTGAATATACCTGGCCCGGAGTCAGTGAGAGGGATGAAAAAAATATCTTTTCCTCTGCCTTGACACCATTTATTCAGAACAGAACATGTGAAGGCCATCCTTCTCTGTTGTCAGCCTTTTGAGAGAACAACAGCTAAATGCTGCCTTTGAAGAATCAGTACCTTGCTTATCTCATCTCTGCACCTCTTTCTACAGCCTCTTCTTTCAGGCGCGTGGCGCTGCTTCCAGGAATGAGGAATCACTCTGTGCAGGTCTCGGGGGCCGCAAGTGCTGTGTAGTGGGTTTACATGGCAAGGTTTTGGTAGCCAGGGGGCCATCGGGGTGGGTTCTGCGAGAAGAATCCAGAAGCTGCCCCATGTTAGGGAAGGGCCTTGCCGCTGGCCAGAGCTGGGCCAATAAGCGATGTTGTTTGCGCCTCTGTGAGAGCAGACCGAAGAAAGGCAAAACAAAAAACCTGCTGCGGAACAGCAGCTGGGAGAGAGAGAGGAGTGAGAAACAGCCTTGCGGACGCCAAGGTCAGTGAAGAAGGAGGGGGAGAGGTGCTCCAGGCGCCGGAGCAGAAGTCCCCTGCGGCCTGTGGTGAGGCCCGTGGAGAAGCAGGCTGTCCCCCTGCTGCCCGTGGCGTACCACGGTGGAGCGGGGTTTCACGCTGCAGAGCACGGTGGAGCAGGGGCAGAGCGTGACCGAGAAGGAGCGGCGGAGCCAAAGTGCTACAGAGCAGCTGGACAGGCGGTACTGTGCCAGCAGTCCTTTCCTGCAAGCAAACTGCAGCGTTAACACAAGGACAAAGTATGAGGAACAAACTGGTGTCTAGCACATACAGTGTGCGAGTTCCCAGTGCCAGTCCAGGCTCATTAAATGCTAGACAAAAGGCTATAGGTGTATCTCAGAGCCACCTCAGCTGGGCATGGGGCTGTCTCAGTATTTTTAGGGCTAACCGAGCTTTGCCCCACTGGGACTTTTTGTCTCGTTAATCCCACCGCGGTTGCTACCTAACAGAGATGGCACCAGGATCCAGTGACTAGGGTACAAAGAGGAGTTGGGAAAACTGGTTTGTGTTCCCATCTCTGCTACTGATTTGCTGTATATCCATGAGCAGTTAATTAAGTTCAGTATGCCTAAGCTTTCCCCACTTTAGAACTGTGATAATTACATTTATCTCTCTTTGTGAAGAACAAGGGCTTGGAGACATTTGGATAAAAGCCCTCAAAGAGCCAAGTGTTGTTATAGTTAGTTATAATAAAAATCATGGCCCTCCCTGAATTTATACAAGTTGTCCTGTTCCAGTGACTGTTTCATAGACAAGGCAGAAAAACCAGGAGGGTAATTACGGAGTGACTCCATACTCTGCTGCAGGCTTCTAGCATTGCATTTATTTAGGTAAACCCAGCTCACCTACAGCCTCCTAGTTCCTTTGCTCAGGTTCTAAGGGAGCTGTCGGTATTGCAATGATATGAGTGTCACTGCAAAGCAACTATGTTTTTGTCACAGTGTGCTGTGATTAAAAAGCACCAGAATAGCTTTTAATTTCTGAAATAACAGTGCAAAGTACTAAGTTACAGGGAATTCTGGCATTGCATAAATGATGTTTTTCAGAACAAGGAAAAAAACATAACATACTGCTCTTCAAAGGTGTTCAGCCCCCCTGATTTCTCCCTAGGTGCATAAATTTCAAGTGAGAGCTCTACAAAGCAAATAGTTCAAGTAATACTGATGTTTACGGTGATGAGCCACTCTAAGTTTCATGACAGACTTCACTTACAGGGCCAGTAGGGAAATTTTACCCCTTACACTATGTATGAGCTTGTTTCACAGACTGCAAGGACCATGCTTAATTTTCTATGTAAGTAATGGTCCTGAGGGCTTAAAGTTTGAGGCAGAACTCACTGCTTTTGCTGCTAATAGATATTAAAATGTGAGCAAGCTATAACCTCTGTATCAACAACAATACTTGCACCTACACTAATAAATTAAACAATGCTGGGGAACAATCCTGGCCCCTAGGAACAGAACTGTACTGTTTTATTCAGTAGAAGTGCCTGGTCTGGTTTGGCCCAGGCCAGCCAGCAGTCTCCAAGGCCAAGCCTTGGCAAACTGTAGGAGTTAGTACTGAGCACAGGCCTTTCTCAGAGTATTGCATGTCCCTGCTCTGTGTTGAAAGCTTAGGGAGGTTTGCAGCATGGACAAAAAACAAACAAACAGACAAAAACACTGGGGCAACAGGATGGGTCCTGCAGACCTCAAAAGCTCTGTTGTGTTTTTGGACACAAGTAAAGGAGATACATAGCAGAAAGGGTTAAAGGTACAGGTCAGATGTGTCTTGCTCCAGAAACAGGGAGCAACTTAAAAGCTCCGAAGGAAGAAGAGGGAAGTGTCTGCATTTGCAAATGATGTGTGTGAGTCTCTGTGGGTGTGAGTGTACACATGCACATGCAGGGGAAAAAACCTTCCAAGAAAATCACAGAATATCCACCACCAGATTACAAGGAAAAGAGATGCCAAGATCTTTGAATTAATTATTCTCAGTGAATCATTCTTACAGTTAAAAGCCATACCAGCATTTCCAGAAAAACTTTCAGTTCTGTATACGTAAACAAATGTAAAGAAAACAAACAAACAGCCAAGAAAATTTGAAGATAAAAGACTCGAGATAATAAGATTAAAGATGTTAATTGGAACCATTTGCAGAAGCTGCACCTCTACAGACTTTGACATTCGTAGCTGAGTTGTTACAAAATACTTTAGCTCCGACCTGATGGCTTCAGTCAGTTTAAGCCTAGAGACCAGAAATATTCTTGCCAGAACCCATTTAGTTGTGCAGACTCTAACTCAAGAAAGCACAGAGGTACATATTTAAGTGACTCTGTGTTTTACTTTTTTTGCAGGTATTTAACTGCTTTGGGTCTAGGTTTAAATACATAATTAGAGGCAAGTACCTGCGTAAGGACTTTGAACTTGGGCAGCGATTCCCAAACAGTTTCCCCCCAGCTTACTTTCCAGTTCACTTCATTCCTCACCAAGGACACTAACATCTCCTTTCCCACCCCTGCTTCTTATCAAGACCTCAATCTCCTCTGTGTGCAAAAGATCACAGAATGTCATATTTGCTCCTCATTTGTAGACAGTGATTTTGAAGTCTTGAACTAGTAAGCTTTCCAAAATAGATGAATAGCCTGAAGAATAGGTGGGAAGAAGCAGGGCAGAAAATTTATGACTTGTTTATTTTACTTTACACCCTAGATTTACAGCTGATAAACACTATTGTCCTTACCATGGCTGAATGAATAGCTTTACCTGAGAAGGTAACCAATGGATTAAAGCACTTGATCTTAATTATCCCACAGTTCTAAGTGTTATTCAGGTGGTGACAGAAAATGCCTATCAGTTTTAAGCCTCTGTTTTCCCGGAAACCACATTGCAAGTGTGTCTACAAGACAAGCACACTCACAGGACAGGCAATGAACATATCAGGGCATTGCTCAGCATGTCAGAGTGATTCTTCCTACTAAAAGCAATCCTGATTTTCTACTTTCCTACTGCTATTGCAATACTGGCTCTGTAAAAGATTGTCAGCCAGAATAATAAGCCAAGAAGCACATTAAATCACTCAGATTTTCTCTAACAAGTTTTTATTCAGACCCACTCCAAATGTTGACAGAGATGAAAGATTCTTTGAAAAGAGTTCACAGCTTCAGATATGGCCAAAACAGACGAGGGGAAAAGGAAAAGTGTGTGCAATAATAGACATGGGCTAATGCATTTCAAGAAAAACATTTCAGCCTGAAAAGTTGCTACTAAGATCGTTGGCTGCCAGAGGGGCAAGGTGCCAAAACGCTTCTGAAATGCAACTGCGGTTGTCGATGACCAGTAAGAAAATATCTTGCATGTCAGTGCAAACCTCTGCTATCCCAAGACAAAACAAAGAGGGAATGCAAATGAAAGCCTTGCGTAGCTAGCTGGAAGATGAACCCTCTTTCCCTGACCCTGGATGCAACCTGGTGAAGCATGAGACAGAAATACACTCGTTCTCGAACTTAAAAATAGCAAAAATCCTGTGCTTGAGTTCTTCTGAAACTGTTGCAACAAAACCAAAACTCTGGCTGAGTTACATAAGACTCTGCTGTGTCAGACCAGCTTCAGATGAAGCAGGACATGCCAGTGCCTCTGGCTGGGATGCCAGGGGTTTAAATACCGGCTCTGCTGCTGACATCCTGGGCAACCTCGTTCAAGTCATGATGTCAGCTGGTAGATCTGTTTCAAGGCTGTAAAATTAAGCCGAGTGCTTCCTGTCCCCCACCCCTTTTCCTGCCTATGTGGACTCTACGCCTCCCTGGGCAGAGCTGCTCTCCTACCATATGTGTATGTACAGTGCTAAGCACAGAGGGAGAGGGACGGGCTGAAATAAAATCCCCACTAGAGAATGCTAATTGATTGTGTTGGTTTGTGTTTTTTTTTCCCTCCCTTGGTTTCATGTTTTTCCCTCGTATTTTCCACACTGCCTTAGCCTTGAAGACATCTTCTGTAACTGGAGCCCACATCAGCCCACACTGATGCTTTGTCCAAAGGGGAAAGGAATCACATACCTACCAAGACAGAGTTTTTCTGGCTTTCCTGGCACATTTTCTGCTTGCCATCTGTTTACAGGAAAATGTCTTCAGGGCAGAAGCCTTCTGTGTTGCCGGTTATATTGTGCATTCTGTTGGTATCTATCAAACAATAAAGTTGTTTTTAATTAAGACAGGCTGAGCAGGGACTGGTGCCTTATACCTCCAGTGGGCACTGTGCCCAGGTGAGTGGGAGGTGAGACTGGCAGTCTGGAGACATCCTGAGGATCTCAGGGGTCAAATGGGGAATTTATCTAACCTATACTGGAAGTTTATACTGTGACAGAGCTCCTCCCCAGTGCTCCTTTTACACTCAGCAGAAACAGATTTTTCCAGTGCATGGTTCTCATCCCCTCCTAAATAGGTGTTGAAAATACCCGAGGTTCTTGACTTTGTAGCAATTTCTACCTTTATGAAGGGAGTCTCCACTATCGACCTGTTGGTGCCTGAGCTGGACAGATGAGATGAGATATCTTGAGATGAGTCTGACTCTGATTCACTTGACCCCTTACAGCTGCTATTTCTGCGTCGGTATGGCAATGGTAACAATACATTTGAACTGGGGGCCTGTGAATGAAAAACAGTGCCAGGGTGGTTTTATTTACAGTTATATTCAATTACAGCACCAGCTTTCCCAACATATAAAGAAAAAACATGCTCTTTTTAGCATAATTTATACTGGTTCCCAGAACCACACAAACACAAGCATTTTTATGCCAGTATAACCACATATACCTCTGCTATGCAAGGACTTTAACATGTAAACATCACAGAAGTGTCATTAAAGATAACTCTTTCCCTATGTAGCACTGTTCTACAAAGCATTTCCAAAGGAGCTGCACCCTAGGCAAACAGGACAAGATATACATCCCTATCAGACCACATGGAAGAAACACGCACCAATATTTTGCTGACACTTTCATGCTGTAGAAAGCCTGCCAGGTTAGGAAGTGGATTTACACATTAAAAAAAAAAAAAAAAGCTATCCAGCTATTCTCTGGCACAACACTGAGCAGATCAATGTGATAGAGCTGCTCTGATGGAAAAAAAAGCTTAGTGCACCACCACTGTTATTGTATATTGACCCAGTGTCCACGGGGTCAGTCCATTTAACTAGTCTGCTGCTTTCAAAACAGGTTTTGGTGTGTCACATCATGGGGCATTTCTGCCTTTGGAAGGCCCTGATGGATTGACTGAATTGTTTTTTCGCAAGGATGCTGATATCACTGCAGCCACTGAAACAAGGGAAAGGAAACAGGGCCATTCCAGGACCAGACACTCTCACAGGACACCAACTTGCTATTTAGGTCACAGACTCTGGGAAAATGTGGCAACCTTGGCTTTGAAGGGGAAATGGAAAGATCAGCTCTCCAGCAGAAGGTTTGGTCAGTAAATGCCCTTGCCCTCCAGCACAGCTAGGTTAAAAGGCACAGTGTTTCCTTAGGAATGGGGCATGCCAGTAAGGAGTGGCTGGCGACCTCGATATTTAACTATCAAATCGCATATAAAAAATTAAATCGCAAATAAAAAATTAACTAACTATTTAATTCACAAAACAGGGCGAAAACATCACTTTTTGACACGGATGGCTCTGGGAAGAATGTTGTACTTCTCGGGACATTCAAGTTGCTCATGGAAAGCCCTCTTCAGTTGAACATAATGCTGGGAGCTGCCCGCCAGAACTGAAACTGCAGGAGGAAGCCACAGAGAAAAGATGGGGAGATTAGGAAAAGGGAGTGATGTGGGGAAGCTGGAAGGAGCTGGAAGAGACTTGGAGGAGGTAACAGCTGGAAAGTCTGCTTTATTTATTCAGTGGACAAACAAAGCAGCTCCTCCATCAATAACAATTACTCACCTTTGACGCTCAAGCCCCAGATTGGCAAAGGGCTCAGGTGTGGTAACAGCAACTCCCACATGTCCCTACAAGGTGCCTGGCTCCAGAAGTGGAATTCCCAAACCCCATCTACACCTCCAATATGAGCCACTGGCAGAAGCAGTCACTCAAAAAATTTGGTTTGGTGCATCAGCCAAGGGGACAAGGACACACATCAAAGGCAAAGGAGAAATGGAAGTGCCATCTTCAGCCTAACAGATATCAAGACAGCGTCTCCTTTCAAAGCACCCACATCGGCTGGAGAGAGGGAAGTATTCCTCAACTCGTCTTGACACCAGGCCACTGGGCAGCAAGGAATGTGAAGTCCACGAATCAGAAAAGATGTGGCACCATGAGTACATAGCCCAGTAGAAGGATATTCTCCTGGTAAAGAGTGAAGAAGAGGGACCTTCAAGCAGTTGTCCCTTCTCCACCGCCGTTTGTGATGATCATTCCGCGATTCTAGTATTTGTGTATTTTTTCAAAATAGCTGGTTTTGAACAACGGTCTATAAAGCCTTGCAAGTCTGAGGAACATACTGGTAACCTGCAAAAAGACTCGGTGTTAAGAGAAGAATATTAGCGAGGCACTTGGGGTTGTAAAACCTTAAGTAGCCAATCACTACAACAGAAGTCATTGCTAATGAGTGAGGGTTTTCTCCTCCGGTTAAAACACCTCTTCAGGAGTAACCAGACACATAGGGAATGCACCCACTGCAGTGCTTAGTGGAAGTGTCACTCGTAGCACACAGGAGGAGAAAAAAAATCTGTTTAGCAAACTTACTTTCACTTGCAAACTCTGTGTTGAGGTCCTGTAATTTACAGTCTTTGGCTCTTTTGAAAACAGTTTCCCAGTGCTTGGAGAGATGGCATGTGAGAGGTAGGAGACCCAGTTTCTACACCACTGGCTCAGAGTTTTTTGCTTGGAAAATGGGCCTCGGTTTTCCTATCTGGAAAACTGAAGTACTACCAGGTCTTTGAGGTGTACCCATAAACAATGCCTCTGGGCCCTGTAACAACAAAAATATGAAGAGATGTTCTAATAACAGAGATGCTAAACAGTATTATCATAGGTTGCATGATACAGTGTGCCGTGATATTTAAAATATAAAGAAAGAAAGTCTGTTCAATTGATGTATTACATCTGAGATTAGTAATCTGAGCCGCAAATGTATTCAGGTCTGCCGGTAGACACCACAGAGGAGACACATAAAGTAAAGAACCTGCAGGCTTTCTAGTAACATTAATCTGCATTTATATAGCACATTTCACTTGACAGTCTTGAAAAGTTTATTATTAAAACTCTCACAACACTCCTGTGGGCTAAGAACACAACGCAGCCTCTCTTTAATTGATGGGTAACTTGGACTTCATCAAGAAAAAAGGAGTTGAAGGTCAAAGAGGGTGAATGACAAAGCTAGACAACCTCCCCCTACTACCCATCTTTTGTAGCAGTCATCTGAAGAAGCAGAAAGCAGACAGGGGTGCACTGTTAATCAGAAGGTTACACTGCAAGCCATCTCAAAGCAGTTATCATGAACTGCTTAGAGATGGATAATCCCTCAAATTATGTCTACCTTTCATACGCAGACCCCTCTGTGAAAAACACCGCAAGATCTTCAGTTAACTGTTGGCCACATCGCTCCATGAAGCTCCATGCACAGAAGACCAGCGGCATCCATGTCCTACTTGTAATGGATCCATCAAAACTGAGAAAACCAATCTCATATCAGTAGGCTTCAATTTACTGACAAGGGAGATGAGAAGCCACCTAAAGTGTTTTCAGAGCTCACAAGTCAGGAAGGCTTGAAAGTCACTACTTCAGAATTTCCCACCAAAATGCTCATTCAACCTCTCCCTCTCTGGGTTACGAGATGTGACAGGACCGTGCCTCGAGGCAGCATGGCTGCAGGCATAAAAGAAGTCTTCTCACCAGGAGGTAGGATTCATCAGATGAATGACTTAAATGAGTCTGACTTCACAGAGAGCCTCTGAGGGCTCGAAGAAGATGCGTCTCGAGTTGGAAGTCCAATTTGGAGGCATTTTGTTTCTTCCCTTGAAAAGCATTTTCTAGTAAGATGGAACAACAGTGGCTACTGAATCAACATAACGAACATCCTCGCTCTACCACCTTTTATCTTTCAGAACTCTTTAGAGAAAACATATTTAAAACCATAGATCTACCACATAAAAATGCTGACTGATCACACAGTTCCATAAGGTAAAATGTCCCCTACACTGCAATGCCCAGATATATGCCTGTGTGCCCGTGCGTGGGTGTGTGCATGCAAACACGTGTTAGTTGTGACTCACTGGCTCACGGTGATCATGCCTGACAGAAAGGCACAAAAATTCTGAAGTACCTAAAACTTTTGGGAAAACAGACAACCAAGCTGGGAAGCCAGACTCCATCGGTGCCCTTGGTGATGGAAAGGCCACAGTGGCACCTCATGATTGCACCATCAAAGGGCAACATCAGAGAACCCCCGGCCTACTCTTAAGACACAGAACAGCAGGAAACCAGGCTTCACTGGCTCCACGGCTTGTGGCATGATTTGCTGCTCTCCCTGCAGTGTCACTGTGCCTTCATTGCACCTGGGACCTGAGCCGTCCTGATTAAGCGAGGACAGGTTTGTTCTCCTGTATGCCCTCCTCTCTGCCTGCAGTACAGGCTCGGGAGACTCTCGCCCCGCTTTGCCACTGACCTGCTAAGCCAGCCACTTTCCCTCTCAGCACCTCTGCTTCCTCATCTTTGAAATGAGAATTATGACCTCTGTAAGGCACTTTGATGTCCACAGATTAAGTGCTCTGTGGCACACATACGTCTTCTCTCTATTTTAAATGCCAGGTAATATATTGTCATGCTTTTTTTTTTCTTCTTTTGTTTATTCACCTTTATTATTAAAAATGGAAATCAATGAACTACCCTGAAAAAAAAAAAAACACAACACTTTGGATCAGCCTCCTCTTGTGAAGATAATTATGGGAGAGAAAGCAATTTTGAAACAATGGATGGCAAAATGCAACGCTTAGAAACTACAGAGCATGGTGTATTTGTCCAAGGCTACCACTGAAATCCACCCTGCAGTTCGCTGTTGCAATATTCCTTGTTCTC
The DNA here is from genome assembly GCF_013377495.2 of Cygnus atratus. Classification (NCBI taxonomy): domain Eukaryota; kingdom Metazoa; phylum Chordata; class Aves; order Anseriformes; family Anatidae; genus Cygnus; species Cygnus atratus. The sequence continues at coordinate 109,776,181 of NC_066364.1, forward strand.
TTCCATTTTCTAAGTCATGTAAGAAACTTGCTTCCAAAATAAATTATTTAGCTTCTAACTGCTGCAATGCACAGCAGGACGCCTGTCAGAGCAAAGTGTTACTAATGGAGGATACCTCACATGATCCAAAAGGGAAGATGAGTTCAGACCGCAACAATGCCTTGGTGAGAACACAGCTCCTGAAGCTGATGTGCAAAGGCAGCGAAACCCTTACTCGATCGGCCACCCAGAGACACTGCAAAGCGGCGCTGCTCCAAAGCAGAGTGTCCGTCTGTCCGTGCCTCCACAGGAACGGCCTCACAGAATCACAATCACATAATCATCTAGGTTGGAAGACCAGGCACGTGGGAGAACAGACCAACCCCTACCTCACTACAGCCTCCTTTAAGGTACCTATAGAGAGCAATAAGGTCGCCTCCGAGCCTCCTCTTCTCCAGGCTGAACAACCCCAGCTCCCTCAGCAGCTCCTCGTAAGACTTGTTCTCCAGACCCCTCACCAGCTTCATTGCCCTTCTCTGGACTCTCTCGAGCACCTCCATGTCCTTGTAACCTCGTTTCCTGCCTGGGCAGATGTGTCAGCTGAACCGGGGTTGTTCAAAGGCACTGTTGGATGGACAGTCATCAGTCTTGTGTACGTATTCATTCAGCGCTTCAGATGTAGGACTCAGGTGCTAACTGCTCCTAATGTGCCAAAACCAGTACCCTGGTTTGGACCACGCAGTTATACCCAGCAAATCCATGGGGGCACTGCATTGCCCAATGTAACTGAGTGCCGGATTTGCTTTGCTTAACATTTCAGCTGCTGGGGCTGGCAGTTAAAATGTAAAGATGTGATTCTCGCATTCCAGGTTTCATTTGCAGAAAGCATCGTAAAAACAGGAATAAGAAGATGGGTCTTTTAACTTATAAATGAAGAATATTTTCTGGGGAGCTTCTAAAAATAGCAAACAGTCCCCACCCTGTCCTGCAGACCATGCAAAATAACAGGAAGCCTATTCTAGATAGAGCAGTCACTAAACTTTTAAAATATACGTAGAAAGACCTCTTGACATGCTGATACTTATGGGTAAAAGCCCTTTAGCACTCTTATTCTGCATCCTCTGGCAGATGTGATGCACACATGATGTATAATGCATCATGACCATGAACCCCCTCCCATTTAAATTCATGAAGTTGGCCTGAAAATCACAACATTTTTGAATACGTATATAACAGTCCTTTTTCCCACTCGGTTTCAGCTCTTCAGAAAGTAGCCACATTCTCAAATTGCTCTCCATGTTCAAAAGCTATAAATTGCCTCTTAAAAAAAAAAGAAATGCATGAATAATACAAAACATTTGTGAAATGACAAAGAACTCAAAACTGAAACTAAAAGAAAAAAAGAGCCAACGTCATGAGATTCCTGATAAAATTGTTGTCCACTGATAATACAAAGGAAGCCCCAAATAAGACACAGTAGGGAAGATGAGCCTCCAAGCCATAAAAACACAGTCTGCCCCTGGGGATTCCTCCAGCTCCTGCCACAACTTTGCAGTTTGTGCCGTGCATTTGGACATTTATTCCCTGTGGAAGGGACAGGAAGAGATGAAAAATCCTGAACACGAACAACCTTCAACCCGCAACCAATGTCTTATCTGACATAGTTTTATGTACATACCCTTGGTTCCCAGTGCAGACTCCAGTAAACAACCTGCAAGACAAATATTGCTGATAGACGCACGCTCTGCACCGGGCGTGCAGCAGTTGTGTGAGATCAAATGACTCACTCAGGCCAATCTCCTTAAACACCGGTCTACTCGATCTGTTACTGAGAGCCCCAGAAAAATGAGTTCCCCACCGGACTCGTGCACTGTAAGAGTCTTGAAACCCTTAGGGCAAGACAGACCAGACTAAATCAGGAAGCAACAAGATGCAAGGAAGCCACTTTAAATAAATGTCAAGTTTGAACTTGAAGCTGTGAAATGATCTGTATAAACGTCAGACACTACAGAAAGCCTTTGGAAGAGGGGGTGCCGCTCCTGGTCCTGGGTTCCCTCCTCCATCGATGAGGATGCAACAGCATTAACTTGTGAAAACGCACAGGCACGTTAAACACCCTCCCTGCACTGTCCGTACTGCTAACTGTCATCTCTATTTCCCGTGGGTGGGTGTGGGAGGGCAGGACCGTGCATATTTCTGCAGGTACGTGGTACCTTGCACTTTAGTCTTGGTACACAGTGCCAAGGGAATCTTCTTCTTGGGGCTCTTTGAAGCCACCTGGCAAGAGAAGTCCACGTCTCTGACTTGGTTCTTCAGCCCATTGCTGACTCCCACGAAGCCCTACACGACGCCAGCACTACCCTCTCCAAACCTCTGCCTTGGGCCCCTGTGCAGGGCAAATTTACATGAGGTCGGGTCTGCTCTCCTAGACCTTTGTCCAATGATTTGCAGCGGCAAAGCCACCAAGGTCTAAGAAAATAAGGCGGCTGTCTATCAGCACTGCAATAATTCTGAAAGGAGAAACTCCTCCGAACTATTTTGCACTTGGCTCCAGCCACTGAATCAAACTTATTGCCACACTTTATCATATTATTCAACTCTTTCAGTCTTACAAGAACGAGGACTTCAGTGCCATACCTCCCAGAAACCAAAGGAAGCTTCCATGAAACCAGCAAACACCTCCCATCTTCTCACCAACGTCATTAAAAAAGCAAAACAAACCAGAGAGGTTGTACAAGTCAGCCTATAAACCCAGGCGTGAGGAGAGCAGTGTCAGTGGTAATGGGGCAAGAAAGGCAGGGTAATTATACCACACCAAAATTGCGATCGTGCTGCATTCCTTCTCGGTGAAGGCCAGCTAAGAATTAGATACACCTCTTTAAATCATCAAAGGGAGTGGCTGCAAGATACAAGGTGCTGGGATTAAGATGAAGTTCTGGGTTTGCCAGTTCTCAGCAATGGCTTTGGTGGCTGGGATGGGCACATCATTAACTGTTCCCAAACGGTGTTCACACCGTGCCACTTCTTTTTAATCTTTATACAATTCTCAGTATTTCAGGAGTCCCAGGCTCCACCAAGCAAACAGCTGTAGAAACCCAGAATTGGATGGCAGTACCTATCCACAAGGGGTTTTGTACTTGGCCAACCAATCAAGTTCAGAGACTTAGATGTTGGCATCATTTCAGTGGAGCGCAAATATTTATCATGTTGCACCAGCTTCCACCACCAGACCTACAAGCTCAGGCCCTCAAGCATGAAACCTCAAGACTTTCCCCACTGAGAAGGTTGGTGCAAATATTAAATAGAGCCCATTCTGTGCAGATGATTTAACAGGACTGCATGGGTGAGGGAACCGATTTGGCTCAGACCTCTCCTTTTTGAGAAGAATGAGTGCAGTAGCTTAGATGGCGGCACACACCCCACGGCCCTTTGCAGAGGAAAACCTGTGGGTAAAGTGGGTTTCAAGGAAGCTCCCCCATGGATGGGAGGCACAGTGCTGCCCAGAAATGTAGCCCTACACCCTGACCGCTGATCTATGCAGAGGTAGGCAGTTCTCTTCTGCTGGAGAACACCTCCCTAGAAGAAACCACAGGAGCAGCCATCACATAGGCAGGACAGTGGCACAAGGGGGCAAAGCTGCTCTGGCTGCCTCGCCTTGTCTGTGGTGCAAACAGGATTTTCAGTGTCTTCCTGGGCTGGTATAGGGTGAGAAGAGAACATTGCATAGAAGCAGAAATGCATAGACCAGTCCTAAAAACATGGGAACATCCTCCCCCATCACAGCTTCATACCACAGGTCGTTCCAGCCACTCCTTCCAAGGCCAACAGAACAAACGTTGCATTTGTGCTAGTTTTTGGAAAACACGCCAAAGAAGACAAACACAAGGCAAAGCAGCTGGCCAAATGGCCAAGTCTTGCTATTTAATTATTCCAAAATGAGAAAGTTCAATTAAAAACAGCTACAAAACAGAAACATAATAATGACCTCTCTCCTCACAGGAACTCAAGCTTTGGCACAAAGTACTAGCTGGCCTGATTTTATGTCCAATAAATTTAATCTTATTCAATAAAGCAGCTCCCCGTGCAACAGAAGAAAAGATGATGTGTATGAAAAGAGCTCTCTGGGCATCATGTAGCACTGTACCACCAAATAAAAATGCAAAACTTTAGTGTGATTTCTCTTCTCTCTTAGGCCAGCACAAAAAAGCACAATGCATCTGGCATCAGCATTGGTGAGGGCAGAGGTGAGCAGCGCACCAGAGCTGAACGAACCATCAGACTACCTCCAGATCCTCTTTGTGGTGAACTTGTGAGGGCACTTGTCTCACCGCTCGAAAGCCGACCACTTCCAGTGTGCGATGGTTTCATGTTACTGAGCTGTTTATGAATTCAGTCTCCTGGCAGTATTCGAGGAAGGTGCTTTTCCATGTGGTGAGGGCTGACACCCAATGTTTTGGCATGATGAAAATGGTCCGGTGGTTTTTCAAGACCAAGACCTGGGCCACAGTGATCCCCACTGCCTTCGTGCCTAATTGTGCTGGTAAAGCTGAAGACATGGCTTCTGTACGTGACTTCTAGCAGAGCCATATGCACTAACATGAGCTTTGATGAGCCATCTCCACTGGGCATCCAAAGATGAAAACATCCCCAAATTAGTGGACGCTACTGAAAAAGTAACCAAGCATCTAAACACTTGCACAATCTTTACTTACTCTCAGTAGCTCTTGATTTCTTGAATGGCATCACCTAGTGATTGGAAGCGTTTCCCAACAGATGTGCACCGTCATATTGAAACCCTAAACATTGCAATGACTTAGCTTCTTCCATACCACTTTACACAGCATGAGTAATTAATCCTCACAGCGCCGTGGCAGAGGAAGGACAGCGACGTTCATCCACCCAGCCCAATGCATGGGTTAAGTGGAGGCACAGGGAAGCCAGGTGACACGTGCAAGGTCCCGTGTCACGTTGCTGGAGGGATGTTTATGCCACCACATCGTAGTTGTGAGGAAGTGACAACTCTCCAAATCCCCCCCCTTCCCCCTGGACCCTAAATTCATCAACAGCATCATTACAGCATGCTTGCTGGGACAGGTCACTTGTGCTATGGTAAAGGCAGGGGATTCCTGGCATCCCAAGCAGAGCTGGTGGCCTCAGGCCGAGGCAGCTTTGTAGGTCCCTCCATGAGGATTTGGGGAGTCCTTGGGAGCCCCCTGCTCACACAACTGGGAGCAGGGACATCCCTGTACGCGGTCACGTTGTGCAACCACGGGATGTGCATGTCAATAGGAGCTCCCCCTCCGTAATGAGCAATCGATAGCCGGCCGACTTATACAATTAGCTTATGTCATTAAGAAGTTTGTGGTGAGGATTTCAAAGCAGCCGCCGCATGACTTGGCCGAGAGGCTGCAATTCGTCCAACAACACGCAGCGCTAAACACAGCCTTGCTGCCTGATGCCACGGGCCACGCTGCCACCCAGAACAGCCCCACCAACAATGTACTTCTCCTGGGACTCGGCCTCGTCCATCTCACGACGGACAGTTACTCAAATCGCCTGCTCCAGCCTCCTGGTGGGGGTACTCGGGTTCTGAGCTCAAGGAAAATACAAATAATTGTGCTCGCCAAAACACAGGGCCCCCTCAGCCTCCCCCAGCCCTTCTCCCAGCCCCACCGCCCCCTTCCCCGGGGACCCCATCCCCTCCCTGCCTCCTCGGGGGGGCCAAGCCCCCCCAGGGCCGGGGTCCCCGCGTCCCCCGGCTGCCGGGGGGCGCCCGGGGCAGAGCTGCGGAGCCGAAGAAGCCGCCGCAGCCCCCGCCCTGCCCGGCTCCCCCCAGGCCAGGGGCTGGGCTCTCCTCGCTCCCCGCCGGGCGAGGCAGCGCCGGCCACCTCCCCTTCTGCTCTTCCTCCTCCTCCTCCTCCTCCTCCTCCTCCTCCTCCTCCTTGCCTTCCTACTTCTGTCACCGGCTCCTCTCCGGCTCTGCCGCTGCCCCCCCGACCCGCCGGGGCTGCGGATACCCCGATCCCCCCCGCCCCATAGAGCCGCCCTGCCCCGCTGCCCCCTCCCCGTCCCCGTCCCCAGCGCCGCCGCCGCCGCTCGCACAAGATGGCGGGGACCGTGGCCGAGCGGGACGCGCTGGTGAGTGCCAACGGGGCTTGGGGGGACGGGACGGGGCTCAGGGGGGAGCCGGGGGGGAGCCACAGCCCCTCACGGCCGCCACCTGCGGCGGGGAGCCCCGGGGGGGGCCGCCCGCTGCTGCCCCTGCTGCTGCTGCTGCCGCCGGGGGTGAGCACCTGCGGCCGGGAGGGGCCTCAGCGCTCTCGTTTCTACCTGCAGAAAATAGAGGACGGGCATTTAAACAACTCCCTGGGATCCCCGGTGCAAGCTGATGTGTACTTCCCTCGCCTGGTAAATCGCCTTTTTTCGGTTTAGATTTGTTCTGATTTTTACCCTTCTTCGCATCCCCCCCCGCCCCCCCCAATCCCCCCGGCTGTACAACCGGGGCCGATGCCGAGTGACCCCCGCCGCCCCTGTCCTTTCCAGATCGTCCCCTTCTGTGGACACATCAAAGGAGGAATGAGGCCGGGAAAGAAGATCTTGGTCATGGGCATAGTGGACCTCAACCCTGAAAGGTAAAAACCCTGTGAGCCCGGGCAGGGGGCGAGGAGGGACCCCCCCAGTCCCCCCCTTTTCTACAGAGGAATTATTTTTATCATCTTAAATATAGCGTGCTGGTTTCTCCTTTGACCCATAGAGGGGGCATTTCTGTACGGGATCCTGTTTCCCACGATTTCACTTGGAGTAAAGGAGGACTCGCCTCGGATCATATATACGCTTATCTATGCAACACACGCACCTATATGTGTGCCATATCCATGTCCTTGTCCCTGCTGAGCTTTTGAGGCATTCCCCGGATGAGCTGAGCTGTCAGCCCCCCATGCTGCTATGCTGCTGATGGTTTTGATAAGCTGAGAAATCAGCCCGGCTGCATTTGGGGTTTATCTGCTTGTTTTCTGGCTGAATGAGAGCAGTTCTGTTTGTCTTGCAGCTTTGGCATCAGCCTGACTTGTGGGGAGTCGGAAGATCCTCCTGCGGATGTAGCCATCGAACTGAAAGCTGTATTCACAGACAGACAGTTTGTCAGAAACTCGTGCGTGGCTGGAGAATGGGGGGAAGAGCAGTCATCTATTCCCTACTTTCCCTTTATACCGGACCAGCCTTTTAGGGTGAGTACTACGATCGCAGCGGCACGCACCGTCTCTGATAAAGCGTAATTTGAGCGGCATTGCAGCAGGACGCGACTTGCCTCTCGTGAAATCTCAGGGTAGTCTTTGGCTTGTCTTTGTAATCTCGCTTGCCTCTGGCTGAGACGCCGCTGGCCGGGTTGCTCATATTGATCAGGAGTTGTGCAGAGCCCGCTTCTGCAGCCGCTTGCATCTGCAGGCAGTTCCGATGGGGCTATAAACACATCACGGGGTGTTATGACAAGTCGGAGGTTGTAATGCCGTGTGATGAAGTGCACTTCCTGAGCTTAGTTTTATAGCTATAAATTAAAAAGTACCTCTATGTTATTACTGCATTTCAGGTTATTACTGGAGAATGTAAATACTCTGTGGGACTGCCGTGTGTTTTGATGGTTTCTATAATGGACGTAGTGTTTGCAGTTTAGCGCAGCTAATGAGGATCATGTTCATCCTTTTTCTCCGGGGATGTTACACTGAGGTTGGCTGTAGCCCTTTGTGTTAGCAGATTAAATAGCTAAGCAATGGAGGTATTCTTTTCTGAACCTTGGGATTAAATCTCCTGGCAAATTTAAGCTGGTAGTCACTTGAAAACGGTGTATGTGGAAATCCTGCGGTGCGAGGGATGGACTGGGTTGACCTAGAAGCAGATTCCCATCTGTAGTGTTTATGGTTATGTGAAGCTGTCTTTGCTAATCAGGACTAACAAAGTATGCAGCTGCAGAGGGCTTCTTCCCTCGCAGCGGTTTGGCTACATTGAGAAAAAAGGCTGCATGCCTTCTCCATGCGGCTGACCCAGAAAAGCCCTCCTCCTCCCCGCCCCTCTTATGAAACCTTGCCGCCCCTCTGCTAAATGCCAGCGCTCTGACCAGCTGCCAAACTCTCTTAATCCATCTTGCCCCCAAGATAATCTCCCCCAACCCCAAAAGCTCAGTCTCCCCAGATGCTTGGGCTTCGAGAGGGTGTTGATGACTGGCTTTGCTGTGGATGGGTTGCGTTCTACTTGCTTCTGCAAACTCTCCTGTCTGAACTGGCAACACCCTTTGGCGCACGTGGGAAATGCACTTGAAAGGGCATGGAGGCTTGGTCTTGCTCTGGCTGCGAGGGTTACGCTACCTGCTGCCATGGGTGGTGGCTGGGCCCTCCAACAAGCAAGACAAATTATCCAGAGCATGTTTTGTGGCTGTCCCACTAATGACAGCTAACATCAGAGGACAGCGATATTGCACGTTTAGTGTGAGATACTGCAGGAGGGGAGTTGTTCTTTTTTTTTTTCTTTTTTTCCCAAATGCATAAACAGAATTTAGACTCCCAGATGACTTTGCACCTTTGATGGTCTCCCTCTCAATGAATAAATTAAACAGGACTATTAAGTGTTCTTGACAATTACTTGTGATCCAGTTCAATTATCGTTCTGGCGTGGCCCAGGGTGATCTGTAAAAATGGATCGTAAGCGGTGTTGAGGCTAACCATATCTTTTACATAACAAGGCCTAAGGCTGGATGCACCTGCTGCAGTGACACAAGAGCTACGCAGCAGCATGGGCTCTTCCCTGTTACGTGGTGCGCTACCAGGTCCCCATGGGGCAGTGTTTTTTTGGACAGTCCACTGCCACTTCTTCCAGCGTGATTTGCCCTCAGTCAGTCGGGCTAATCAGGCTTGGTCAGTTTATCATTGGCCCCCGTTCTCATTTTTATTTGTTGTAATATTTCTGCCTGAAAGTTGCACTTCATTCCAGACTACCAGCCTCTAGAAAGGACTGAGGATTTACACATGACTTCCCTGCAGATTTTCTTCCCTTAGGCCTGTCCAGAGCTGGAGGTCTCCAAGGGCCTGTACAACAAATGCACATTTTATGCCTTCACATCTCAGCCTCCTGGCAGGCAGCTCCACCAAAGCTTAACTGTAAGACATCCTCTCAAGCCGCCCCCAATATCAGGAATCTCCGGATCTGTCCGAAATGGGTGGTCCAGCACCAGTCTTTGTGGCTTTTCCAGAGCATTTCTCCAGGGCTGTAGGAGGAGAGCTGTGTCCTTCCCTGGTCTGGTTTGTGCCTTGTGTGAACTGTCTGGCAGAATTCAAGCCATCGTGTGTCTCCCTCATTGCAGCCCCTAGTCCAACAGGCAGTCCTAGGCTGTGTGCAGCCACCATGGTGAAGGCTTTTTAGTTGCGCAGCAGCTGTGTGAGTATGTGCAGTTCTAGCGTGTGGGAGGGGAGGGCAAACTTATCCCTCCTCTCATGTTCGCTCCCTTCCAGTGAATTAACGGAAGTGTGGAAGGCATTGCAGAGGGAACTTCCCCCTCATTCTGTAGGAAAAAAAATATTCTGTAGCAAGGATTGCAAGATTTGGGTTGGAAATACAGTTTCTTCCCCCTGTAATTAGCAGTTTGGATCTGTTTCCGGCATTCTTCTAAGAGGCAAAACCTCCATGATGCCAACGGGACTGTAATCTGCAGAGCGGTGGGACTGGGTTCCAGGGTCCTCCCCTCCGGGACACTGTGAGACTGGATTAACACTCCTGTGAAGTATGAGCAGATCCATGGTAGCGTGACTGGGGTCAGGGGGGCAAGTTGGTCTCAGGCCTCTCATTGCACAGCATGTAAGTAGCAAGATATGTAACCATACCAACACTACTTAAAGGCTAATCCCGAGCTTTTTGTGTCCTGTGAAATAACTTCCCAGTTACGTTGTGAACATGGTTCATTGTTTTATTTTTTTCAGGTTGAGATACTTTGTGAGCATCCCCGTTTTAGGATATTTGTGGATGGACATCAGCTCTTTGATTTTTACCACCGTATTGAAACACTGTCAGCAATTGACACAATAAAGATAAATGGAGATCTTCAGCTTACAAAACTTGGCTGAACTTGTTAGAACTGTAGATTCCAAACCGGCTCAGGTGCCATCGTCCATTTGGAGAAGTGACAGCCGGCTCTGGACACAACTATAGTAGGAAGGCTGCCCCGTTCCTTTTCCATGTGCGGTTCTTCACTCCTGTGCTGACGAACTGGGCTGTTGTTTATCCTAACGAAGAACACTGTTGGTTAATAGACATTGAGACATTTTTTCTTGGATCAAAATAGCCCACCTGTGCTGGATAATCAAATTGGAATGGATTCAGAAAGACTTGCAGTCTCGTTTCAAATCTCACAGAAAGGCAATTTCTGAAACGCTGTACTAAAACCGGTTACTGAACAGCAGTGACAACAACGACGAAAAGTTTTTCTTTTGCAAATATTGTTTCTGCACTGAAGTGGAGTAGTGTAGCACAACGCAGGGCCACATGCTGACATCCTTACCCAGGGCTTGAGCCTGGTTCCACGGAAATCAATGGCAGATCTCCTATTCACTTTACTGGGGTACAATCAAACTGCTTAGTCCTTAGTCAAGCACAACTCCCATTGATTTCTGTGGGATTTTTGCACACACCTGGGGGTGAGATCTTCTGCTGGTGTTAATCAGCTAACCTCCATGGCCTGGGATGGAATTCTGCTGATTGCTGCCAGCTGCTGATTTGGTCCAAGGACTGTGCAAAAACTGAATGAGGGTGTCAGGACACAAGCCTGTATATTTTAGTCAGGGTATTTGCATAGAATGTAGATTGTTACAAGTTTTTGCACAATGTACTGTTAATACAATTTTTAAAGCTTATCTGTAGTTTATTTATTTATAATCATTGTATGTATTGGTAAAAATGAACAATCTTACTGATCATTAAGAACAGCAAAATGTAAACATTTTGAATGTACAAAATGTCTTAGGTTCTTTGGGCAAACTCTACGTATTATTCTTGAAAAATCGTGTTTCCTATTGAACGTTTAGTTACATTTTAATGGAGCCCTCTAGGCCCTGGGAAAATGCGGGCATGGTAGTTGGTGGGGGGAGCTCTGCATATTCACTAAGAACTGTTTTTCAGGGCTTACTAACTTTGCTGCACAGGATAGGTTTGAGTTAAAGTCGATCTGTTTTTAAAATTTAAACAACCGATTTGTAGTTTTAGCTGTGCTTTTATAACTTGAGAAGAAGTTACATTTGGCAGTCTCTTAGTTCAGCAAGAGAACCAGCCTCTTTCCAGGGGAGATGGGAGATTTTTTTGCACTCGTTTAAGAACATATTCGGCCTTTGATATGACAATTAAAACTTGTCTAGACAGCCAAGTTATTAATGCTTGAAAATCAGCTACTGCACATGAATAATAACTTTTCAAGTAGCTTTTTAAATAATAGGTATAGCTGTATAAACACAGTCATTGCGCTACACTATAAATGAACACAACCACTTTTCTTGACGTCTTTAGGACTAAATACACTTTTTCCTTGGCTGCTCACAGTAGACTATAGCAGGTCTTTCTGAGTAGTTATAATCATGATATAAACATATATTTAGGCAATTTTGAAAACATGTAATATAGGGACACAGAATACAAAAACATCCTTTGTAGCACTGTATTTAAAAAAAAAAAGAGAGAAAAATCTCACAAACAGAACTATATGAAACTTGCAATAAAGAAGGGTTTTAAGGCAACCAGAACTGGAATATCCAAAGTGAAGGGTAGAATGCCAGTTGCAAAGCCTCATTTTGCGCTAATTTGGCCTGCAGTTAAGAAGCCTTAGACTGCAAGCTGAAATTCCAACTGTGGCTCTAGTCCAAAGCCTGTTGAGGTCAATCAGAGTCCTCCGAGCACAAAGGCATAGAAGCCTGATTCTTACTTCATGCGAGTGCAAATCTCTTTGTAAAGCCAGGGGGACATTGCTGGTGTGAATGAGTTAAGAATCAGGCTGCCACCTACAAAACAAGAGTTAAAAATTGAAATTTTAGCCTTAACATTGAAGTCTCCTGACTTTTTTTCCAAATTAAGCGAGAACCTATTGTTTTCCAGATGATCTTTTTATCTGGTGTGTGACTTTTAAGTTGTGCATCAGATTCTGTTTGTACTCCAGATTGAACCTTGATATGAAATGTTCCTGTCTTGCTCTGTTTTTACTCTTTTACATGATTCATGATGACTGTGTCATTTTCCATTGTATAAAGAATGCTGACAGTGTTTTGGTACAAAATATATTCTTAAAAATGATGATAATAAAAATCCAAGGGAAAGGTGCTTCTACATGAGCTGTTTGGATTTTTCTCTAGCTTTGACATGGTTTGCAGTTCCAAAGCAGATGCAGGCAGAAGATGAATTCTGTTTGGAGAGATGTTTAGTGCCGACCGCGCCTATTGCTGTCTCCAGCTGTATAGGTAAAGCCAGGTTTCCTGATGCAGTGGTGTTGCCTGAGGCTGTCCTGCTAGTTCAGAGGGCCAAAAAGTAAGAGGCTGGAGAGATTTGCACCATGACCCTGCTGTAGCACAAAACCAAAAGAGATCTCCCTGACAGCACAAAGCCAATAGAGATTCTGCCTCCATGCCTTTACTGTAGCCCAGAATAAGGGGTTCGGCAGACTTGAACTTTCAGCCACTCAGGATTCCTGGTAGCTGTGGTAGGTTAGTGCAGCCCTCAGACTTCTCTTGTCCTGCACGGGGTTGGCTCAGGACAAAGCACAGGCCAGGGATGCTGGGATGAACTCTACACGGGTCCCTGTCAGCAGCAAGGGCCTGGTGATACCACCATGCCTGAGTTCCCACCTGCTGTCCTGGGCACACCCCTTTGGTCTTGTGCCAGGACCGGAAAAGGGCAGAAAGTCACAGTTACAGTTTCCATATCTATTTGTCTGCTTAACAGAATTTTTGAAGCCTTTTTCTTTCACGCTTGGGCAGTACCAGGCTATGGCAGGTGAAGGAAGGATGATGTCCATGAAGCCAAGGGCCCTTCCATGCCTGCTTGGTTTACGCTGGCTAACTGCATTCAGAAGCTACTGCTGAACACTTCTGTGTGCAGTGTAAGTCAGAGAAAACCGGGGCCTTAAATCTTTCTGTTCAGTTAGACTTTAAGCCACATCAAAATGTCTAAGATGGGTGCTGCAAAATTTGTATCTGAAGTCTTCTGTCTCCAGAATTTAGGGATTATTCAGATTTTCATTTTGCACATAACCCCTACCAGACCTGAAATCAGACTGTTTCCACACTGGGACAGGTTTTCAAAATGTTTTTCAGTAGACACAAGTAGTCTGTGAGCTTCTTGGAAGCTGTGATTCTTCAGGAGTAAAACCAACTTTTGAAAATCTAATGTTAGAATTTATTAGTTGAATATTTCCATGTTTTCCTCTGAATAAGGAAATCATTTCTGAAATGAAAGAAGTCTTGAATAGGTAAAAACTGTGTGGAGTAAAATCCTTCAATTTAGCATAGCTTTAAAAACCACCAAATTACTTAGTTATGTCTGTAATTGGCTGTGATTAAACTGATGTCGTATTTTTTTAAGAAATATTGAGCTTATTGCCTACTCAGAAAGAGCCTTGAATACTTCAGGGTGATGTGAGGTAGTCTGTGTCTAAGCATATTTCACTTATATGCTTTTTCACAGCCAAGTTGTTAAAAATGTTACAAAATACCTTCTTTTTGTGTCACAACTAGAAATGTTTGCCCCACCTTGAAAGAACATTTTGTACTAAATATTCATGTGTTGTCTATGTGAACTTGCACTAGCATATATTATAATCTCCTTCCCCTCCTTGCCTAGCTTGGGAAAAAATAGGCGTAATATTGCTAAACCGGTTGAATGTAACACCTGCTCGAGGCATAGCATCTTTCTCAAGGGCTGTTTTGAGTAAACAGCCTGAAAACCAAAGAGAGAGCCTGATTCACCTTTTTGCTGTGCCAGCTTTCCACCCTTGTCACTCTCCTGAAGTGAGGCTGAGACTGAAGCCCTGAGATTTTCCTGTTCGAGAGCAGCACTGAGATTTTATCTGCCGGGATTTAAAAACATTACTGTGGAGGAAATGAGAACAGAGCAGCCACAGCGCTCCCAAGTTTGCTAGTAGGGTTGTGGTAGTGTGATGTGCTGTAGTCCTAATGGAGCACAAGTTTAGGGGGAGGTCATGGGCACTCCAGAGCCAGACAAGAGGAGCTGTGGAGCTGTGTGAGGGTTTCCCAAGGATGGCTATTTGACACATTGTTAGCCACCACCTTCTGCAACCCCAAAGAAGGACACACAGCAAAAATCAGCATTGCTTACAAGTTTGGAAGGCAGGAACTGGCTCATGTCCCTACCCGCCTTCTTTGAAAGCAGCTCCTAAATAAGTAACAGGGAAACTTTGGGGTAGCCATGCCACAAAGATATTTTCCCCCACAAAAACTCAAGCAGTGTATCTGACGTGGGGCTTGTCTTGCCTCCCACCCAGTGCTCCCCACAAAAACCCAGTATGCTGCTTTCCACACTGAAGCTGCTTACCGTGACCTTTTTCTGAAGAAACCTGCAGAACAGCAATCTGCTGAGCCACTTAGTGGCAGCTCTAAGCAACTTTCTAGCACCCCTGGAACTGAGAGGAACAAGAGTCAGACAGAGAGCAGCCCTAAATGCTCACTGTGAGCGTTTTATATGGCCACACAAGTCTAGGAACAGTTAGTGACCTGGTGAGATTTTTTGCCGGGTTTTGTTCTGATTTTCTCACAGGGACCAGGAAGTGTGCAGGTAAAAAGTTGCTTTGCAATGAATGGTGTGTGGGGTTAGAAGGAAGGCCAACCCAAATGGGGAGAAAAAATGAGCTGCTGACGCTTTTATCTGGCTTTGATACACCCTCCCAACTCCTCCCAGCAATCACTGCTGTTACGAACATGCACAATTACTACAACGAGGAGATTCAGTAGCATGTGCAAGATCAAAATAATAAACTCACATTTTGCCACAGGTCCTCCCTAGATTCTGTTGCTACGTCTTTCCATCTGTCTGTCAACAAATAGCTAAATCCTGCTGCCTTTTAAAGTCCGTGGCAAAATGCCTTTTGATTTTCATGCAGAAAGGTCTGTAAGAAAGGGTTATTTTCAGCTTGGGCATACTCTAAAAATCTGTTCTTTTCATTCTCCTTAATTTATTTTTAAGTATGAATAGAGGACTATTTCTGCCTGCATTATCTGTTTGAGTAGAGTCAACAGAAAGCACAGTCTCTCCCTGCTGCAGTAACACTGATTTCACAGCTGATGAAATGTTTTATATTTATTACTGTCTGATTTTAAAAAGTGAGGGTGTGCACAAAATGACCTGGCAATAATAGTAACGTGTATCATTCACCGCAGATCTATTTTTATGTGTTGTGCCAATTTCATAATTAACTTTTAATAACAATAAAATGTGAAATCTGCACCGTGTTCTTTTTGTCTTTTATATTAATTCTTAATGCTCATTATGCACCCTATTTACTTAATTTTTGGCTTCTTTCTTCTGTTTTTCAGACATAGCTAACTCTTTCCCTCATAAAACTGTAGTGTGAAATTTTAGAATGAAAAATGTATCACAGATAGCAGCTTGTGTAAAACTCCTTGTAAACTGAAATGCTCTATGCAGAACTGAACAGTCAACTTTTTAGAGGAAAGAATAACTTGCTTGCTCATGCAAGACTCCCACTGACATCACTGGGCAGTGTAAACCTCAAGAGTTTACAGGCACGACTCAGACCTTACAGCCGGGACAGGAGACGCAGACGGTTGGTGACTTTTGCATAGGATAAAACAGTTCACTCTGGTGGGACTGGGTTCGTGGGTAGTGGTTATGTGGTAAGGGAAACCACGAGATCAGCTCCAGAGACATGATATTATGGGATCCAATGTTTTACCTGTTGGCATGATCCTAGCTAAAGTTTGCGTTGACCTGAGTAAGTGAAAGATGAAGCTTCAAGGTCTCAGCTTCTTCCAGTCAAAGCTATTGGAAAAATTCTGTATGACCCTAACGGGAAAAGATTGTGTTCCCCATCCAGTTGTGGCTGCAAGACATGAGCAAGGTTTCTGAGTGAAACCTCAAAATCCAAACAGCACTGAAGTAGCAGATGAACAGGATTTGACTATAGCCAGCTCTGCCTTTTTTCTCCCAATAAAATGAACAAGAATCAGGTGCTCCCCACAAGCATGGATCTGTGGCCATCCCTGCTCACAGCCAGTCTGATATTTGGCCCTTTGCTTACTACACACAATCCCAAAAGGGGATATGTTAAGACTTCTAGAGATTCCAAGATAAAAACAGTATTAGGTAATGTCAATACAAACCAGAAATAGGGAGGACAGATAGGAATGCACGCAACAGCCAGAAATTTGTATCGCATCAAATGGAAACACCAACTTGGTTCTGAGCCAGTGGGAGTTTCCCAGTAACCATGATGGACTTTAGATGAGACTCCACATTTGCAGGTGCTTCCAGTTGCCCCAGCACAGTCTGGGCAGAGGAGCCAAGTACAGCCTCTCAAGGAAGGAGCCTTTCCACTATGCATACAGTTGACTCAGTCTTAATAACTCCTTCACAGGAGTGGAGGTAGCGAGGCTGCAGAGGTGCAAATTCACCTTGCCTTCCCTTGTGTCCGGAGCTTTGGCAGGATCTGTGCTCTGTGACCCCACGAGTGCTCTGAATTTTCTTTCTGCACACAACTTCCAGCTGAACAGGAGAAAACCTGATCCACTATGGTCTTTTGATATTGCCTCCAGCTGGCAAAAAAACTCTCTGGTAAAATTCATGTGTGTTACACTCACCATGGACAAGGAAGTTGCATGTATGGCTGCACACAAACCATCCGTTCCCTGAGGGGTGCAGTCCTCCTTAGAATAAATCTTGGTTGCTGTTTCTGAGGGTTGGATTTTTACATTTGGCACTCGGTTTGAGCTGGAAGACATATAACATTATATGCCCTTTCAGAAATACTCTGAATTTTATCCTGTTTCAGAAGAGATCCAATGCAAGTTTCCCTTATGAGGCATGTCTCAAAGGGCTCTGGTATACCTAGATATGTTGAATGTGAGCCCCAAACCTCCCTCACTGCATCAGTTCACACCCATTTGATGTCTTCAGGCAAGGGCATGTTAGAAAGGCCTCTGCGCAAGATTCAAAGACTGGCTATATCTTGGCAGAGCATCCGCCTTGTGTAAAGGCAGCACCTAGTTCCTGCCTGACAGCAGAACAGGAGCAGCTAAGTGCCTGTGGGGATTTTCAAAACAGGGAATACATACACCCAATTTCATTGCTGGCATTGACTAACTCTTACAGAGGCCCCTGAAAAGCTCTCCTCTTGACCTGTAATACCAAGGAAACCACAGGGGTGAGTTTTGGGCACCTATGTAACAAGTGCCATGTGCACTTCTCTCCCATTCAGATCAGCAGTAGGCACACGTCACAACTGGGCCTTAGTTTGGTGAAGTGTTTCTGATCTTGAAGTCAAGCCAATTCGTGCTGAGGGATTTACTCACAGGAATACCACAAATACGACTCTTTGCTAGCACTGCAGTGGATCTTATTTTTAAACGATGACTTTCACCACTCTTCTAAGAATAGAGGCTGGCTCTGAAACATCACGTCGGCTCCTGCATTCTCCAAGGGTTACGCATTTCTCATCCTGAGGCTTCAGTTTCCACACTGGTGCCTTGCGAGACCAGGGCTGTTATGCTGGGGGGTCATTCTGTGAAAGACCCTGAGAAGGAGGCGTCTTTGAGCAGCTCTCTGCGCAGCCAGCTGAAGGAGATGTGCAAGTCACTCCTGGCACTCAGAAGTGATGGTGAAACAGAGCTACGCTGACTCCTGGGGCTTGCAGAAAAGGGCTTCCTCATGACTCTCAAGGATAGGAACAAAAGCCTGGTAAATTAGAAGCTGGACAGTGAATTTCAGTGGCTGAGAAAAGAGGAGGATTTTAGTACTAGACAAGCTGATATTAGCAGCAAAGAGATGCTCCCTTGATGCCCAGGGGCTGTGGGCAGGTGTTGCTCTGGCTGAGCTGAGGCAAAGCTCTGTGCAGTAGAACAAGCTGTCACCGAGTACTGGTGGAGATGCTGGAGGTTTTCAAGACATGCTCAATGGCAGTGCTTTTGTCTGGTCCCTTGTGCAGGGAGAAAAGCCAATGCTGACATTATTGTAATGTATGACAAGCTACAGTAGCAGCTCTGGCACCGCATGCTCCAAGAGGCAAAGAGGATTCTTTCCTAGCTGCTCTCTAAGAAATTTTCTGTGTAATGGGAAAGATAATCACTGTCCAGAAGAGATCCAGACCAGAACTAAGGACAGAATAGGACCATTGCTATAAGAAACATTATTGAGAAAGTGATAGATTAATTGCAATCTGCAAAGGAAAACAAAATATTTGAATTTAGAAGTACAACGGCCACATCGAGGCCACCCCAGCTTCATAAGAGAGATCCGAAGAGCTTCAACAGCTAAAATACAGACTCTGAGAGGCAAAGCTGTGAGTAACTCTGTATTATTGAATGGATACAGAACAGAGCTTTCACATCCATTCCCAGTCATTTCCACTGCCTTTTCTCAGAGGTGGTGGGTCCTCTCCATGAGAAAGAAATATTACTGGAAACCCCACAGCCAGAGGATGGAGCTGTGGATACTGGCTTTAGAGCATTACGTGTCCTTTACAGACACCAACCAAGGGATACTCTATTTAGCACCACTCACTGAAGAACTTCAAAGCACTGACAAACTTTACAATTCATGTTAATTCCCGAATGCTCCTTGCCTTCTCTAGTATTACTGCTCTCATTCTTTGGGCAGAGAGGGAAGCCCAGAGACATAACAAGAGTTTCTCAGCAATCACTGCTGTAACTTGGAATGCACTGATTTGCACACACCTAATGTCACATTGCTATGGCTTTTGGCTACAACAGGGAAGTTCAGGCTTCCAGGTCCCCCCTTCACTCATCAGGCAGACATTATTTGGGCCAGAATATCCGACAGTAAGGTTGAGTAATGCCATGCACATCCTCTGAGATAAGATGGACTATTCACAATGCAAAATCCTTACAAAATATGATTTTTTAAATGGTGAAAATTGAATGGCATTATATTATCTTTTGCAGCCTCCACTGCCTCACAGTGCTTTTGCCTGCAATTTAAATAATGCAGAGGAGAAGCTGCAACATGGAAGATCAGGTTTCTTAGCAGGGAGTTGTTTGCTGCACCTTGCACTCAAAAGATGGTCCCTAGACAAAACACAGCATCGTATCCTGAGTGATGCAAGCAGGTAGATCTCTATCAATTTCAGTGGAAGTACATTGATTGATAGCAACTGAGCACCTGCTAAAGCATGAACTGGATTAGGGTGCCCATAATAAACATGTCCTCTTCAAAAGATGCTCTCAGGAAAAATAACAGGATTCTAATTAGCGCATGCAGGGAAAGCGCATGACCGTTTTAATGCACTGTACAGCTGAAGCTGTGATAACGCAGGCTGGAAGATGATGCTTTCAAGTGAAAGAGAAATCAGTGGTAATTATGAGCGTTGTTGTCTTTCTGTATTACCAACTGTATTGATTACCTTCATCCTGTGTGTCACCAGCAGCCAGGGAGCATGATATGTTATCTCATGCGTGCGTTGGAGGGCAGCAGAGATTGGCTTATTTTTAGAAACAGATTCCCACAGAGTAATGGTAGCAATTGGACGATCATACCTATGCACATTAAAATGCCAGCAGATGAATTACTGGACAGTGCCAGCAATCCTTTCACTGTCTGGGGCAGGAGGAAAGGGCACGAATGAACAGCTCAGAAGTTCAGCAACTGACAAGGACAGCGTTTGTGCCTCTAAGAGTATCCTGGGAGCTGTGTGGCTCACACTGGCCAGTGTGGAAGTGAAGCTGGTAAGAAGCAAAATCACACTTTCCAGGTTGAAGAGATGATGCATTTGCAGGTCCAAGCGTGCATCTCTCTCCTGCCTTACTTGGTCCCATAAGGCACGGAATTACATCTCTGTCAGTAAAGAGAACTGACAGCCATCTACAGACAGCCTTCAAGGATTCAGTCCTGGGTCTCCGCTGCTGGTGGGTGCTCACTAAACCTCAGCAAGACTGCAGAAGTGTAAGGCTGTGCAGATGTGGGCACGCAGCTGGTAGGGCTGAGCTGCCTCTAAGCAAAGTCAGCTGGAAGGTAGCCAGGAGCTGCCTGTGCGAAGCAGATGTGCAACAACATCTGATGGGAACTTACGTGTCTTGTAAAGCATTTATAAGTCTCATAAAACAGAAGAGTGCTTCAGACTGTCTGGAAATAATATTAGCCAGGTTAACAGTCCTGTCATTGGACTGGTTTAGACAGGAGTTGTACAGCACTGATGAAGGTCGGAACATTTCCAGTAAAAGCCAACCCAAGTGTCTCTAAGTAGAGCACAATTTGGGTTCACTTGTAGAAGAACTCACTAATGCACACTTGAAGCACTCAGCATCCAATACAGGTAAGTGACAGAATGCCCCAAATCTTCTGCTTCTCCATTCCTTTATCTCCCTTTCATTTTCAGCCACATCGTGGACCTGTGCCTGTGGTCAGGCCAGTGACTGTTGCTGTATTCAACATAAATAAACTGATGATCACAGACCATCGCAGGAACATCCAGACCATCCAGTGACTGTCACACTTGATAAAGCTGGCAGCCCAAATAGTTCAGAGTCTTTGGCTGTGCTGACTGGAATTCAGTTTGGAGGACAGCACAAGGGATGCAGAGAGCATTACTTTCC
Source organism: Cygnus atratus (assembly GCF_013377495.2). NCBI lineage: Eukaryota > Metazoa > Chordata > Aves > Anseriformes > Anatidae > Cygnus > Cygnus atratus. The sequence goes on from NC_066364.1 coordinate 109,796,976, forward strand.
CCAGAGAGATTTTTCTTTTAATTCTCTTTAAGTACAGTTGGTCTGAAACCTAGTCAGTACTCTTGAATTTTACATATTTGTTGTTGCAATAGGACAGCTTGGTGTCAGAGGCTATTAGATGCCCGGTCTTTTTCAGAATCCTGTTAAGTTCATGCATGCTGATTTTATGAATTGTGTGCAAAGGAAACTCTCGGTCCACCTTCAATGTACCATTCTTCTGTTTCGTATGCCCTTTTATCCTCTAATAGGTGGACGAGTAAAGAGAAGACCCTAAGCTATCTTCTCAGTATCATTTAGCTTTCTATACACTTTCATCATGTTTATTATCACCTTCTTCAAGGTACACCGTCCTTTTCAACCTAATGACCAAATACCAGACAGGAAACTTTTCTAATGTTTTACCACATTGCTTCAACCTACACGGTAAGAATTAACAGTCACCACAGTCAAAGTAAATTGTAGGTGGTGGCATATTGCCTAACATCCTGATGTAAATGTAAGATAAAGGCCGACTCCAGGGGGTGTAGCGCAACATAAAATCCAGCCGTACAGACTTTGCAGATCAAGTTTTATCTTCATTTCAGAAAAGCCTTTAATTATGCTGAAATGTGTGCTTTCAAGCTTTCCTACACCTGGCCTTCAGGAAACCCCTCAGTTAACTGCAGCCAGTGACTCCCTCTGTCACTCGCTCCCCGCAAGGGATTTTAGACACTCAATCTGTACAGCCACGGCACGAAACCAAACGGTACTCCATCTCCTCAGCTTGTTCCCATGCCTCTGGCCAGCCTCCAAATAAATTTTGTTGCTTCCTCCGTGTTTGAGCTGTCTTATTCTACCTGCAGTGCTGGAAGGGAGTAGCCAGATTTGGCTTCTAAGAGCATACCGCACCACAAGGAACGCCTTGTTCTAGGGAGGGCACGGCAGGAAGAAATGTCCTTCATGGCTTTTGGGGCGATGTGAGCCAGGTTTCAAATGGTTTTCACTGCCAGAGACTGTCACCCATCTCCTGCACATACGAGCTCCACTTGTCCTCTTCTGAGCTGCTTGGTTTAGACCTCAAGCAGCTCCAGAGGGAAACTGTGAGTATCTTCACAGGTGAACTTCCATATACGGCCATGAAGCCACGGGCTGTGATGGTTGGCACACAGATACGTATCAGCATGCCAAAACTTCCACAGCAACATGTAACTAGTATACACAAACACAATTACACATGCATTTATTGGGAGAAGGTGGTAGAGTGACTCAAACATGTGTCAACAGCTTCCCAGGGTGAGGATTTAAAAGAGTTATTTGGTGTAATAAAGACTGATGCTTAATACACAATTTTCCACAAAGACTGCTTTTTTGCTTATGCCAGCTGAGTGGCTACATTAGTGGGAAAATGGGAAGCCTTGTCATGGGTGAGTAGTAGCTGAAACTGGGGGGGTATTCACGCCACCTTCTGCAGCATCTAATTTCAGCTGCGGTAATTGAGTCTGGTCTCTGTGGGTTCCCCATATAGGCAGTGGAAAGAGAGACGCTCCTCCAGAGGATGATTTATCACAGACAGTTTTGATGCCCTGAATGGCCTTCCAGAGGCCCTAGCTCCAAGTCTAAAAAGGGTCCTTGAGGATGTTCACCTTCAACGGAACAGCCAAATGTAGATAGATGCCTGATGTCCCCTTCACACGCACACACAACCCTGTGTTTGAAAGTTTAGGGAAAAAAAAAGAGCTGGAAACAACCACAGATACGTGACTTCAGACATTTCCTTAAGCACCTGCTAATAGGAAGGAAACTACCACCCTAAGAGAGCGAAGAACAACAAAGGCTTTCAGTGCTGAAGGCAGAGGGTTATGCATCACTCACACAACAAAGAAGACACTTGCAATTCTGCTTCCACAGGGGTTCACCTGTCCTGCCAGGCTTGGTAGGAGCTCTGAATAAAAAGCCCTGGAAGGAGTGGATGTGCACCTGTACAACATCCCTCTTCAGCATCCCACAGGTGATGCAAGCAGCTTCTCCATGTAGGAGTATGAAACACAATACACTTATCAACTAGGAATGCTAAATAATGTGAAAAAGGCTCTACAAACATGTGACCCTTATTTATTTTAATAACTTTCCCTATTGCTTAGAGCCGAGCTTCCTACTAGCCAGATCCAAAGTAATTATTGGTTACAGGCGCCTTCAGTGGCTTTCAACCAGACGCTTCCTGGGTTGCCAGAAATAGGCAGCAAAAGGAAAACAGCGTGCCTCCCTTTACACAAAAAGTAAAACCAGATAAAGCAGAATTATATTTGAAAAGAGCAGATTAATCTTTTTGCTCAGAGTGAACAGGGCAATTTTTTTTATCCCAGTTGTTTTTGAACTGTTTAGCACCTGCATGTGAAAGAAGACAGAACAGCACCTCTTCAGAAACCGAGCGACTGAACAGCTCTTGGCTGGCGGGTTGCAAACAGCACCAGGAATGCTAGTAATGTTGCAGCATTCAGCCTTCATTCATTGGTGGTTTCCTACTCCTGAACACAGAGAAAAAAATGTAGAGATCCAGGTTCATCTTTGCTGGTATTTCACTGATGTCAAGGAGGTTACAGTAGCAGGCAACTCTGACCTGAGCTGTGTAGGGTCCCTGGTTTTATACATAGCTTCAATTCTATCCCTGCAAAATGGATGAACGCCAGAGCTGTGTGAATGATCAATGGCCACACAGATTTACAAGTCAGCCAGGCAGGCGTTTCAGAGTGCTTTACCAAAAGGTATAAATACCAGGTATTAATTATTGAGTGACCGCCTCCCTCTGGGGGAAGGAGACAGAAATAATTTGCTGGGCTCAGCCTCAGCTAGCACCGGTGCTATGATGTATGTGAACGTGCTCACCCTCCTGTAAGGCTGCAGCCTCTACAAAGGAGAGGCAACGGGCAGACTGTCTGAAAACAGAAAGGGAACGGGCCCGTCTCTTTGCACAGAGATAACAGCCCTCCAGCTGCTTATTTAGCCTCAGTCAGACTGCATCCCATCCTGTGAATCTGCCAGCACCCAGGGAAAAAACATGGGCATGAAAACCCTTGCTCAGCAGGTGCAGGACACAGGCTTTTCATTTTCTAAGACAATATTATTTTTATATGCAGTCTTAGGCAAACTCAGGAGTCCTGATGTGTTCTTACTCTCTTCAAATTCCTTGTCTACTCTGTCCAGCTAAAGACTGAACAAAGATTTGGGGTGAAAGGCACTGATGGACTGCAGGAATAGACAGGCAGTGCTGCACTCATCTATTTTATTTTGTTAAACCTGAAGACTTCAGAGATACAAGACTGCACGTACACACATATTTCATTGACTGTGGGGTCCAGGATGGTGAAGTTTTCGGAGCTTAGCGATTCAGAGCCTGAATCTTTTCTCACTCCTGCCCATTTTGAACTTATCAGGATAGTCCCTTTTGATACTCTCCATGGAAATTAAGGGAAAACACTCAGATTCCTAACTTTGTTAGGACTAGGATAAACCTTCTGCAGGCAAAGATTTAGGCAACTGTGGTCTTACTCTGACAGACTGACAGCACTATGAACATAGTTTAAAGAAAAAGCAAGCCAAAGGAGATGTCAAAGAAGCACAGAGACACAGTTTTCTGGGTTTTAATTGCAGTTGGCTCCTGTGGAGTATCCTGTGAAGGGCTTTTACACAGGAGCAGCCCATTAGCTTTAAAAGATCACACACCAAAGCCTCAGAAGAAAAAAATGAAAACACTATCTTCATGCAGACAATATTAATCCCCAAAAAAGCAAGCATCACACTCAGGTTTTTTGTCCTTTGCAAGGAAAGTGTAAATACATGCAGGCAGATGCACACAGCTCTATTCCTGACCTTCAAAATGTTTTAAATGCTAATGAGTCGGGAGCCTACCTATGCATGTTAGGTAGCTATCTCTAGTGTTTTCTACCATTCTGCCAGTAGAGCAACTTACCCCCTTATACTCTCTGGGGAGATCCCTCTCTTCTAGCAACCAGTGCCTTGGTAAAACAGTGGTTCTGTTTTTTTTTCCCATACTTGAGCAATGGAAAACGCAAATGGTGCCTTTGTGCACTGGAGAAGGGCACGTGGTGGTCATGGTGATGTTTGCTTTCCAGGATGTGAAATGGTTGAACTCAACATCAAGGTATTAGATCAGCCAGAAGGAATGAGGGGAATAAAACCGGCACTCAAAGACTCACACAAATGCTGCGTATTTTCCATACACCAGCACTAACTGCTACAACTGCAGAGATCGTTTCCTCTCCGTCACGGGACTCACATTCACCGCCGATACTCACTCTAACGAAACTATGACTCCCAAGGGAAACTTGGAGGCTGATGTGGAGCCTGATCTAGGGCAGCACTAGACTGGGGTCCAACACAGCGCTGGCCTACAGGCACCCCCTCATATCAGTTCTGTGCAGGAAAAGAAAAGGTCTTTTCAGCTCAGGATGTAACGGTCCAGCCTATCCCTGAAAAACCCAGGCCTGACACTTTTCACATGTGAAGCTTTCCCACAGGCAGAATGAGTCTCGAGAAACTCTAGAGATAAGTTTATAATGCTGTGATGGCTCCTTGTACACAATCAGGAGAGAAAAACGCACCACAGACACTGCGCTGGGCCCTGGGGCACGCTTGTAGCTGCGCAATGCTACCATAATGCACATTAACAAACAGAGCAATAAGGTAATAATTGTGAAGGGAGAAGAGACCTATCTGATCCACTCCTAACTGAATTAAAGGCACTACAGTAGCTTGCACATAACAGAATCTGACTCAGAAGACACTGGCCCAGCTCTGTAAAAGCAAACCAGCCCTAAGGCAAACGTGAGCGCAGTGACTCCTTGTCATGCTTTGCAGAGGGTGAGAGTCCTGAGTTGGCTAGGTAGCACAAAGTTGTAGCTCTGTCTGTCCTCATCTCTCTGTCAGACTGAGGAAGGGGGCCTCTCCAGAGGGGTGGCCTAGCTAGTAGCTGCATATAAACAGTCAGCCAAGCCCAGAGATGTGTAAGTAACATGGGGCTCTGAATTCACAGCCTATAGGGTAATTTAAGCGTCCTGATGGAACTATGGAGTGGAAAAATCTTCTCAGTGTAACCTGCTGTCAAACTGCATCTGAAGACATTTACATGCGGAAAAGTCATGTGCTAAAATGCCTACGTTAATTTTGAACGAAAGCTGGTTCACATCCCACCATCTCTTTGAACAGGCAGAACAAGCATCTGACTAGCAGGAGAACTCTGCTGTGCTCCTGAAACTCCCTCCAGCTCTACCACGTGACGGTACACACAGGAGTCTCTGCTCCTCAAAAAATCTGGGCTATTGCCAACAGGTTTTCCATCAGGAATTAGCAGCTGCTCAGAGAAGCGTGAATCATCTCATAGGATGAAAGGTTTCCTAAGTGAGATGGGCTGCTAGCAGACACAGGTTTGATTTTTGGAGATACCTGCATCGCTAGCAAGGGTCCTGCGTCTTGGCTCCTCCGCAGAGAAGGATTTGTTGGAAATTCCACCCAATATGGAGTAAACAGTGAGTAACCGAGATATGGTCTCTGCCCAGGGGATTTCTTGCCGGAGGAGACAAGCCCCTTTGCAGCAAAATATGGATAAATACGGATAAAATATGGATTTTAGCCAAATTTGGATATAATTATATCTCTGCTGCTCAAATAACATTCCACAACTGGACAATTGGACCAATGCCATTGGCATGCAAACTGATTGTGAGTCGCCATCAGTCTCTCTTTTAAATCCACCAAACTGTTGACTTGCATCTGACTGAGCGGACAGCAAACACTGTGGCCTACATTATAAACAATTCCATACATGCAGAGAAATTGAGACAAATTCGCCTCTTTGAAACATCTCACAATCAGCTCCTGTTGGGAAGACATTTCCTGGCTGGTTTGGTGCTGTTTGGAGCTGTTTCCAACTCACTAGCACTGTGTATGCAAAACAGAGGCATGAGAGTTCAACACCTAGGTTGGATCTGTCAGGTCCCAGTTTGGCCAGATGAAGGTACGGAGCCCTATGTGGTGCTCTGAAAATAGCCCTCTCTCGGCTATAATAGGAATCTAAACTCCTTCCAACAATGGTTAGGCCATATAAATTGATAGTCTTACTGTATTGTAAAACTTTTTTCACTTCAGTGCTTAAAAAAGGAAAACCATGAGCCAAACTGACCACTAACACACACCCCTTGACCAATAAGGTTAGAGAAGGGGTGGCTGCAGCTCCTTGCTCTAAGATGCACATATTCCTCTGAAATAACACAGGCTGTGCTTAGACTGTGTGATAGTCTGCACTTTGACTGTCCCTGGCAAGGGCTCCTGCAGAGCACATCAGTGACACCATTTAAGCCTGCTGGGATTGTATTTGTTTACTAGACCCAAGGAGCTGGCTCAGAGATAGCACCCTTTTCCCAGCACAGAAACAGAGTTAACCACGATTTAGAGAGAGTGCTCCTCCTTAGAGCCCGGTGCATTTAAACAGATTTCTCAGGCACCTGGATTTACCTATTTTCATCTGCCCTAGCTCTCCTTGCAGCACGCTGGTCCAGCCACTTTCAAGAGACCTCCATGTGATCCTGTATATTGAAGTCTCTGGGGGTTTGATTTCTCACCTCCCTGCTGGTTTTGTGCTTGCCTTTGTTGCCCTGCTGTCCCCCTCACCCCCCAGCTCTCCACACTCCCCTCTGCTTGCTCCTTCCCACATTCTGCCTCCAACAAGCCTGTTTGTGCCCTGTTCTTGGTATAAACGTCTGGGGTTCAGTTTTGCTTCTTTCTGCTTGTGAGGCAATGGCCGGGGACCACACAGAGGCCAACACATCCCTGTGGTGAACCTTGCTATGCAATTTAAGGAACTGCTTGACCCTTGCTGCCAAAGGCTACTTGTTCTGGAACAAGGCGTGTAGCTGAAAGGAACACTGGCCACTTCCACACCTTGACATGTTAGTTTAAAGCACCAGCAAAGATGGCTTTCTGCAAACACGTGAGATTCTGCATTGGAGTGTGCACATGCTGGGGTCTCAGCCTCAGAGCCCGGGTCTCACTACAACTGCTGGTGCAGCCTTCGTGGTGCCTTGCTTTCAGAACTCCAGTGCAACTGGGACACACAGTCTTTCTGTTAGCACTCAAAACCAGTTTGGCTGTTTGGAGCATGGTATATTCTGATTACATTTTGTCTTGCCGTTCATAATTTACCTACGACAACAACTCTGTCAAGTAACTTATAACCAGATTTGGCAAATCTCACATACCTCTCATATAAGAGCTTTCCAAAAAACAATCCTGTTCTTCTGAGATCTACCCCTGATGTGTGCCTACCTCCCAGATGCTTTGGGTCTCAATGAACAGAGATCAAAAAAGCAAACTCACTGCAGAAAAACATGATGGAGGATGAAATTAACATGAGAAGAGGCATCAGCCTTGGGCTTGAAAGACAATATTGAAAAATCTTGTATTTTTTCATATTGAAAAAATAGCCACGCTCACAAGCTTTACTCTGCCACAGAGAGCTAGAAATCTTGCTTTCCTGCTGACAGCTGATGTACTCACACGACACATCTTCTAGGAGATGGAAGCATTGTCAGACCTGGGAGGAAACAAAGTGCGTTTTCTATACATCACTTTGGCTGTCCATAACTTGCTGGGTTGCTACCTGTGTCAGCTGTTTTCTCCTCTCAGCTTGCCTGAGTAACACAGTTAAATTGTGGCTAAAGTCAGACTGCTTTCAGCCCACACTTGCCTTAAAATTTATGTGCCCTTCACACCCAAGGAAGAGCCAGCATCACTAACAGCTCACCAGCTTTTGTCAGATACAGTTTGACTATTGCCCCCTCTCAAAAACCTTGCCTTTGTTAAAATGTATACACTAAAACACATTTTGCACGTGCTGCTGATGAGTTACGTATGTAAGTATGGAGAGGCCAGGTATATGGGTAGCGTTACCTCACTGATGTCATTAACTTCTGCCACTTTGAGGATGTGGTCTAAGTCATGGCAGGAAAAACGAGGCTGTTTTGACATTCATGAGCTGGTTAATCCACTAGGTAGCCTTCATATGCCAAGAATGTAAGCCTGCATGTTCATTAGAGGCTCCAAACACGGTTGAGACTCAGAATGGAGTTCCTTGGAAGAAAACAAAAACAAACCCCCCTCCCAAACACATGGTACTGAGTGGCAGCAATCCTATCCCTGCCCAAATAAGCCCGAGCCAAAAATCAAAGAACCATTTGGATGTAGGAGATTTCTAAGGCCTGCCTAAAATAATTGCCATTTCATCTTTTTTTCTGGAACTACATAGTTTTCTTTGTAGTTAATGCATTTAGATTGTGTAAAGACAACTGGGATTTTTAATGGCTTGCAGGTCACAAGAGATTGGGCTGCTGATGTAGTAATGCCTTATAGTTTTTGTAACTATGACTCCAGTAAAGATAGCTAGGGAGATTTGTATGAAATAGTAACGTGCTTGCACTCCAAACAGAGGCTTTATATGCTGCATATAAAGCATATGCTAATGTTACGTATTTTATGCCATTACAACTAGAATAGATGGAGGCAATCCCTTGAAGAACTGGAAAACTTCTGTGGGACACCCATAACAAGAGAACCCATTGCCTGGTGATTTGCCTTGCCCAAAGGTCAATGCTAATGGACTTCGCAGTGATACAGAAGATGTGAGCAGCCAAGACGTTCAGAAGAGTACCTCAGTACCTCTGAATAGCTTTGAAAGGCACTACAGCCCCGGGAGGAAACACGGATCACCACACAGGAGTGGCCATAACAGCTAACAGCAACCGTGGGGAGGCCAGGCTCAGCAAGTTCCTTTCACTGTCAGCAGAGTAAAGACGACATGGAGCAGGAATTAAGACGCTCTCTGAACAGCGGGAGACATGGAGGCTTGGCATCCTTGCTGCACAGCCAGCTCACAGACACAGATGGGGTAAAGCTGCTGGTCTCTTCTCAAGGGGGTCCCCAGTGTGGCTGGAGGATGCCTGGGGACCAAGAGGCACTCCCAGCTCCCTGATCTCTAACTCAGACAAGAGCCTTGCACTGCCTGTGGAAGACCCAGGCAGTCTGCATTGATTCGGGATGGAGCTCAGGGCACCAACCACTGCATAAAGAAAAAAACAATGACTGCTACAGGTCTTTTAGCATCTTCCGATGCTTAAAGACACATCAGCAGCGCAGTTCAGTAACAGGCCACTTAGCTTATCCTCTTCTCACACAAAGCTTTGTTTAACTTAGGTAACAGTAACTGCACATTTTTTCTTTCACTAACTCTTGCGTATTTAGAAGGCAGAGGAAAGGGCGTATTATCCATTCAGCCAGCTTTGATAATGCCCACCTTTTGAAACCACAGCCACAAACAATTTTCATGTAAAGCTTTTGAGGCTGATTGGTGAATTCAGTCAGACAAGCTCTTTCTGCTTGATAACGCAGTAGCAGGGGTTATTTCAGCTATAATGGTTTAAGATAAATGCAGTTTTACTAAATTAAAAGCATTTCACAGAAATGTGCCAATTCAGTTTCATGTCAGGATGGGAAAAAATCAAAACGTTCTGTGAAGATAAAATGCAAGAGCTTGACTTCCTGTTTCCAATTTGCTTGATTTTCTACTTTTATATTTCATTTTCATGGAAAAAATTTAAATTAGTTAGCATTGCATTGACAATAGCACAAATGAAAGGCTCTGGCATTAGTGAAATGAAATGATCTGGTAGGCCCAAAGAACATTTTAAACTCATTCTATGGATAATTTCAAATCTTCAACTGTTTGATTCAATTTTGAATTTAAAAAAATAAAATCAAGCACCACAATTTCTCAGGAAACAGGATGTCTAGCTTCTGATCTGCAGCACTGCCAGACTCAGCAGAGAGGGAAGCAAACTGCCTGAAGTATAAAAACTTATCTATCTTTTGATTAGAGTAAGTTTACTCTGTATACAAAGCTTGCACTGCCAGAAGACATGTTGTACTGTACATATTTTGCAAATAAATAAGTAACAATAAGTTTTGTTGTTGCTGTTGTTTATTTGTTTTAAAAGAAAAACTACACTGTTAGCATCCAATGCATTTCAGAAGATATTCTGCATTATACCATGCAATAGTGGTACAGCTTATAGTATAACCCAAAGCTACAATCAGGAACCATATTGTAAACTCCAAAATGAGAAATAAAAAGCTTAATGTTTTCCCTATAAATACTCCATTTTCTTGAGAATTATGAATAACTGAGTTTATGAAGGACATGGATGCAGATCATAACAAGTGCTCAGTTCCTAAACCAGGAGGAGTGAGCCTGCAGACCTTGTGGGTTTTTGAGACAGCCTTTCTGAATCATCTTGACACACCATGCTACCTTTTTCCAACTAAGACTTCTAAGAAGGCTGCGCCCTCTCCTGACAGTTTAGGACTTAGCAGTAGTGACTGATAAAGCTGTTTTGCTGCGGCTAACCAGCTTGGACCTTGGAGTTACCAAGAACAGTCCCACCTCAATTAAAACCTTTACTGCACTATATAAAAGGGGCTTCACATTGAGATGAATATCTCAAAATTACAGCGTTTCTTCACCATGTTGTCAGAAAAGAAATAATGTGGAAGTATAAGACAAAAAAAAGGAAACAACTTTAAAATGTTTGAAGATTTTTAGAACACCACTCTAGAACAATCTTCAAATAACACAGTGCCTCTAATCCATGCAATTCTGCGAAGGAAACTTTCATGTGTTGAAAATTCAACCTTGAAATTAGGATTGTAACTCATGGATTCCACTTCATAGAACAAATACATAACACAGCTAATGCTATTATAAAGAGTCAGTCTGCCTTCGTAAGCAAACGTAATCCCCTTCAATCGGCAAAGCTCACGCAGGAATGACTAAAAAAAAAATCCCACACATCTTGTCAATCATTCACTCTATGCCTAAGTGAAGATCACCTTCACTTTTTCATGTAGGACACTTACCTCTCATCTGATCCTGCATTAAAGTTAAATAAATTTTACAGACTCACAACTGCACACTGATTAAAGCTTCTGATCCTAGGAACTACTGAATACCACCAAGAGAAGGAAATTTCCCTCTGGTCAAACTGGCAGGGACTATTTGGAAGGATTTTCTGCCTTTCTTTGTAACTTAGGATATGACTCACTTCCTCAAATCATCCGGGAATTTTACTCAACCATTTTCCTTCTATTCTAGGACCTAATTACTGACGCTGCCAATCTTTCTGGCTCTCTTCCTGTGGTACATGGTTGGGCTCGTGGCTTTTCCACACAAGAGCTTTGCATTTGTTTTAGGGTGCTGGGGCTCAGGTTGCTGCCTGGGTTGTTTAGAAGACAGTGTGTTTATCCAATATGTTCATTCACATCATTGATGTATCAGTTGTAGAAGATAATTATCAAATTAGTTCCTCTAATTATGTTATTTATGATGTTGCCATAGGGGTGGGTAACACACACAGCCAATGACCATTATATAAACACGGCTGGTATGGGAAAAGATTCTCCACAGACTAACAGCACACTCTGAAGTATACTTTGGGCCCTTGGAACTTAATGGCTGTTGCCAGATACGGGAAGAAGTTACCTAATTTGTCTGTTGCTTTACGACCAAGTATTTCACTTCTTTTACATATTTTTGTCTTCACCCATACAATTGTAAACCACAACGTTTTACACTGGGTGAAGCTCAAAGATCTTTGACGGCTAAATTGCCTACCTTCCAGTCCCCTCATTGCTTCTCCTCCTGTCCTGCCAGGTCAGCACAAGCTTTACACTGCATTTCCTCACACTAAGCTGAAAAAAAAAAGAAAACAGCCACCAGGTGGCGAAATGTAACACTCACACAGCCTCGTTAATAGTCACTTATGATTATCTTAAGCTATTGTAACAGGATTCCTAATGTAATTGAAATATTGTATTAACAATATAATTTTCGCATGCTTCCCAGAGGCCTTATATGTCTTATTAAATTGGTAGATTAATTATAATTACTCTTAAAAAAGCATTTGAGGCATTTTTATTCACAAACCTATCTCAAACACGAAGAGTCGTACGTACAACCCTGTTTTAAGCCTTCCTCAGAAAAATTACTGTGTCTAAATATTTGCTTAAGCCTCCATAGGAACAAAGCTTTATTATTACACTTTGATTGCTATTTTATTATTGTAATTTGTCAGCATGTTGTAACTGCTGTAGTGTTCAGTTTGCTACTGTCAAAGGATGTACAGCAGGCTTCGTACATTATTTAAAACCTTGTTACACATTTTAAAATACTTGGTGTTTGCAGGTTTGACAATACTTACCAATACAGTGTAAACAGGCATTAGGGAGGAAAAAAGCATTTAAAGAACAGAAGTATGCATGTGTTATTTCTCATGATTTTTATTAGTAGTTTTGCTGTTAATGTTCTTTCATCTGTGAGGTCAAATCATTGTCTGCTTGTGCTCCTTGGGGAAAAGGGCACATAAAAAAATATAAAAACCACAGTATCTCCCTGTGTGGTTTCTTGACAGTCTTTCTACCCCTTTTGACTGAATTTGCACAGTAAACAAATGAACTAAACCATAAAAATACAACCTTGACAAACCCAGTTCAACTAAAGGAAGATTTGACCAGTGTCGCACTTGAAACTAGCCTATACACACACCTTCTCTATGAAATGGAGACACTTATGAATCTCATATTCCAGAAACAAATTTGTACCAAGCTACTCTTTGAAGGAGGCAACTCTGGCAGCCCCCAGTGTTTATGAACTGAGGTTTCAGCTCGACACAGACAGGCCCTCGGGGACTCAACTAGGATTAAGTGGTTTGTAAACTCTGAAGTTCAAGAAGTTTGCTCCCTGGTCACACAGAGACATAAAAGGTGGAATAGTGATCCTGCTGTCTGTTCCAGAGGTGGATTTGGAAACAGGATTGTGGGATCATATACATGGGATCAGACTACTTCCCCCTAAACTTCAAAGGGGCAAAACTTTGCAATCAACAATTTCCTATGCAGAAATGCTATCCTAACCCTCAAGAATTAGAAATAAAGCCATATCGTAACACAGGCAAAACCAAAATCTCGTTAGAGATTTTGAGAAGAGATGCTCTAAGCCCTCACCGAGTCCTCACACCAGGGGTATCCATCCTCTGCAGCGCTGCTCCTACCTACGAAGCACTGTCCTTTCTCAGCTCTCCTCCTGCCACTTTCCCCGCTGAACACTCTGACAGATTCTCCCCGATTCCTCATCTCTATTTTGGGGATTCTTTTTATGTTCCCACCGGTTTGCCGAACCTCTCCGCGGAGAAACTCCCTCACGGCCCCGAGCCCCCTCACCGCAGCAGCCGTGAGGGAAGGGCACAGCTCCTGACAGGATTCCCGGCTCCGCACCCGAGCGGCCTCCCTCAGGCTCCGCCTTGCGTAGCCACAGGGCACCTCTTAAAAAAATAAGACTTAAATCCCTCATATTCACTAGGTGAGAGCGCGGAAAGCACCGCAAGCCGGGGCTGTCCATCTGCTCGCAGCAGCAGACTCCAGCCCGCTCCCTGAGGCACCAGAGGGGCTGTGCGGACTCGGGGGGACCCGGGGGGCCGCGGAAGTTGCCCGACCGACTCTGGGAGCCGTTACGCGGAGATAACGGCCGCCAGGTAAAAAAAAAAAAAAATAATAATAATAATTAAAAAAAAGAAGAAAGAAAAAAACCCGCTGCCCTCACTCAACATGTCCGCCACGGCTTCACCTCCCTGCCAGCCGCTCCCCCGCCTCACCCCTCGTCCAAGATGGCCGCCCTGCCGCGGTAGGGGAGGCTTGCCAGCACTCAAGATGGCGGCCGCGCAGCAGCGCCGCCGTTTCCCTTAGCGGGGCAGCCGCCGCCGCCGCAGCGTTGCTCGCTCGTTCATTTATTCATTCGCCTTGCCCGCCCTGGCGCTGCCCGCCTCTCCGGCCGCTGCTGGGAGCGACGGGGGCGGTGGCTGTGCGGGGCCAAGTGGGCGGTGGCAGCGGGGCAGGAGGCGGTGGCCGCCGGGAGGGGGCCGGGCTGCCGCGACGCGGTTCCTGTCGCCGTGACATGGGTTCCCCCTCGATGGCGGCTGCCGCGGGAGGCCTCAGATAACCGGCCGCGTCCCCTCTCCCCTTCCCCACCGCAGCCATGCCCGCCCGGGCCCCGCCGCCCCCCGCGCAGCCCTCAGGTAAGAGGCGGTGCCGCCGCCGCAGCCGCAATCCCCTCGCCCCGGCGGGTCGCCGAGCTGGGGGCGGCCGGTTTCCTCCGGGCCTCGGCCGGGGAAGGGCACCCCATACCCCACGGCAGCGAGCGGGGGATCCCCGGGGCTTGTCCTGCCTCGTCCGGGCCCTGCGAGGGAATCTCCTCTCCGCCCTTCCTCCCTCCCTCCCTCCCTCCAGCCGCGCCCGGCGGAGGGTGAGGTGAAAATCCCCGCAGCGGCCAGGGGTCGGACCTCAGCCGGCGGCTTTGTCCCTTGGAGAGCCCCCCGGGGGTGTGGGGACACCCGGGTCCCAAGGATCAGGCACGATCGTGAGGTGGCGGCTGAGGGCCGAGGGCTGGGTCCGCCCTGGGAGAGGGGGGCTCGGTGCGTGTGGTGCGGTACCACCAGTGGGGCTGGCCCGGGGGGCTTGCTTTCTGCTGCTTTGCTTCCCCTCAGGGGGTCAGGAGCTATGTTCAGCTGAAGATGACACTCAAAAAAAAAGTTATGCGGTGGGTCGGGTGTTTTTCTTCAATGTAACGCTGTTCTAAAATTCAGCAGAAATGCTGAAACGCATTTTAAGTGCTGAAACACATGCTAAGCACTGACGCTTCAGTTTGTTGTTGTACGTGGTGACCTGACGAACCAAAATATTTTTCTTAGGGAAGAACAGTTTCTTAAATGAAGGGTTAAGCCATAGCATTCCTTCAGAGTGTCACTGAGTTGGTTTCTTGGTGGTGGCAGCCCCTTTCGTCCAGCTTCAGTGCTCTGCACAGAAATCGAAACTTTGGGAAGTTTGCTGTTCCATTTGAAGTAAACATCTGCTCATAAATGCACAGAAAAAACTTCATTAACAAGAGCTGTACCACGTTGGTCACATAAGTTTTGTTCTCATGTGTGGTTTACAGCATGGTGTGCTTCGTTAGAGCTGATTTCTTCAGCTGCTGAGTTCATGGCAAAGTGAGTTTGATGGAAGTTGGTTTTTTAACTGGGCTCGTCCTTAGAGGTTGAACATAATTAAAAGTATTTCCTTCTTGTTTTATTCTCTGGACATATGAACTAGACTTGGAAAACCAATTAGCCTACTTTAAGCCTAAAAACATTAGGTTGTATTGTCAGCGCAGACAGAAGTCTGTATGCACGCTCATATGCCTAATGCAGTTGGAGATGTATCTGGAGGAATATCGTGTTAATTGGGAGAGCCAGGGGAAGGGCTGAAGTACCCGTGACTGATAAGTTTTTTTTATTTTTTATTTTTTTCAGGAAATCTCCCTTTCACATAGGTGAAAATTAATAGCATAAACTTGAGGATATGAGAATTTAAACTTAAGTAGGAATTAGCTGCATAGAAAAGAGACTTCAGAAAAAGTAATATGTTGTGATGTTTCCTTTCCACATGATGTTTTGAATAAAATACATGTTGTGTGACCTTCTAAGGTCATGTGAAAGCATGACCTCTTCTTTTGACTTCCTTAATTTGTTTATAAGTAAACAATTGAAGGATCTCAGCCTGAATATAGCAATTTGTGCTATCCAGTTCTTCTGTTTATTTTTTTTTGCCATGATCATGGTTTCATTTAGCACAGGATTTCGTAGATCTATAAAATTTAGACTTATTTGCAGTCAATTGTATTTGTTACATATTTATTTTGATTAAGGCAGCATGTGATGATTTCATGTTTGTAAGTAACCATCAAGAAATGCTTTACTAGCTTAAGTTAATGCGAGTATTTTAACACCCTAGTTGCATGAAAAACCACCAAAACTCTTAAGCACTTTCAGAAGACTTGTCTTTCACAGTGGAAATAATAAACCAGCTTAGACAGACTTCAGTCAACTCTTTGCCCTTTCCTCTTGAAATATTCATAGAGCCCTCCTTGCAGAAATGTACTGGTATCAGTTGGAAAACCAGTGGTAAAGAAACCTATGCTAGATCTGGTTATTTTCACGATACTCAGCAGCATAATCATCTTTCAGATACTCATTATCTTTTTCTACAAACTGTTCATTCCTTTCTGTGCTATTGTAGTGTCTGACAACTTAAACTATGTCTTTGTGAATGTTTTACTGTAATGACATGCTAACCTTTTCATGGGGATTCAAAATACTCATTTATGATTTTTCTGGATAGTCCTCTTTGGAAGAGTGCCTTTCTCAGATCCTACTTGTTGGTAGGTTTCACAGATTTTTACTTCAAGCTGCTCCTATGTACACACACACACAAAAGTCTTGAAATGTGCCTTGTTTGAAAACTGACAGTCTCATTTTCAGTAGACTTTGTTCTGTGCTAATGTCTGTAGCAATTAAAGTTTTGGATTGACACTGCAAGGTATGTTTCTGTATGGGCACAAGTTGCAAGGTGAGTTAATGAGTCTGTTTCTGTAAGGGAAGTAATTTGTGTTCGTTTTCTTTTTTTTAAATCCAAGAGTCATTTGGAAGAACCCCAAGGAAGGGAAATCTTCCCCTACCTTTAGTATGTTTGAAAGTAGGTACTGGGGAAAGGAAACATGAAACCTCAAGATCATATGTCTGTTGAAAGATGATGGAAAATAGATCTTATTCTTTGGAGTATTAGGTGTCCCTTGTTTATTGTGAATGTTTCTTAATATTCTTAGTATGGCAATGTCTGTGGGTGGGATAAATGCTGAATAATGTAAGTCAGTTCTTGATAAGTGTGTTTAACTTGCTTCAGTCAGGTACGTTTTTGCTTTGTTTTTTTCACCTACTTGTTCTTTGCATGTTGAAGAAAATATTAGTTCACTTAAAAGCAAGCGAGAATTTGCAGTAATGGAGGGAAAAACTACAGTTGTTTTGCTTGTGCTAGCATATTTCCTGTCGAGCTTTGTGAGACCCTTTCCTTTAAGAATGCACCTCGAGGCAGTTGTAGTCTGCTCTTTACTTTAGTGTACGTGAGGTTTGAGTGTACTGGAGAACATATTGCTCTGTAAATAAACCTCTAAGAAGAGTTGACCTTAGGTAACTTAGTTCTAATACTTTCTAATCCAGCACCTTTTCATCTTAATTTAGAACAGGTTCCCAAATAACATGTTTCAGGGTAACATCCAGAAATACATTTTCTCGCAGAGTTGAACACTGCTGTAAAATGAATTTAAGAAATGTTAAGAATGAAAGCATCCCGGTTATGCATTCCTTACGTAATCTCTCACTTCATACATTGTTTGGATGTGTACAGTAGGTTACGCACAAATGCAGTGTTCCCACAGAGCCAGATATTAAACCTGATTGACTTTCCCAGCCGAGCATGTTTGCCTACATGAGTTTAAAAACATGCTTGTTCTTATAACATCTTCCCCAATGTCTGTTCACAGATTTAGATAGTGTCTTTTTCTGCAGCTGTTGAAGCCAGTCAGTTGATTTGCAGTGAAAACATTATATTTCTTTTGCTTGTAGTAATTTTGTAAAAATAACCTGGTCTTTTTGTTTTGGGGAAGTGATGCTATTCTCGGTTAAGAGGAGAGTCATGAACAAACACAACATTCAGGTTCGTATGTTTCAAATGTTCCTTGGATTCCACAGCTGAGCATAAATGGAATATGGAGAAGCAAAACAGCACAGCTAGTGAAAGCATGTATTTGACTGCTTCTGTATAATCTGACAAGTAAGATTTAAAGGAAGATATCACAGAGCTATTTACATTTCACATTTGTGCCACCTAACTTAGTCTTCTTGTATGCGATGAGAGGGAGAGAAGCAGTGGCAAAGAGGTTTGGATCTTATATAGGGTGAATCGTCTGAGGATGCCTTGTGTTTACTGCCAGCTTGGGGAGGACAGGAAGCCTGAGCTGCTGCTGAGATAAGTGCCTGAGTCCTGATGGAAGGAAGCCTCCTGAGTTTTGTTACTTTAAAGTTCCTTTTACATACAATACTTCCTAATAGAAGGTGTCTGGCGTATTCGGTGTTTGTTGAAACCGCGATAATGTACAATTGTATTGATTAATGCCAAATGTTGGGTAATGAGAAATAAGGCTTATATTTAGACACACTGGCCGTATCGGAGGTGGAGAACATTGCTTGGATGTACATAACTTGAGGAAAACAAAAACAGTGTCCTGAAACTCCTGCTTTGTGTAATGGACCTTCTGGCCGTAACAGCATTAGATTCAAAATCGAAAGCATTGATTTCTGGAGGCTTTATGAAGTAAACATTTTCTTTCTGTATTTTGTTTGCTGGTAAGTTATTCCAAAAGGAAAAGTAAACTTAATAACCCAATTTAGGAACATATTGACTGCAGCTTGGACAATGACTCTTTTTGGATTGGATTTTAGTTGTAGGAATATTGTTTTAACAGACAGACTTCTCACATCTACAACGGCCCTTCTAGAAATGAGTTTTCAGGTGCAGTACAGAAAGACCATAAATCCATTTTCCATTGTTAATAGGCCAATGGAAAGGCAAAGTTATAATGGGAGACAGCTTTTCTTACTGGAAGCCAACATTTTGCTGTAACAAGGAGTCTAAATCTGGTCCTTACTAAGACATTTTTGATACTAGTTTGAGGAATTCCCTTGCAGTGAAGAGCTGAATGTTCTTGGAAAGAACAGATACTAGCAGCTAATGACTTGAATCCACCTCCTTGCCATTGCAAGCTTTTTGCTGCAAGGCATTTCAGTAACCTTGTAGTTTCTATCGTGGAGATCTTGATCATGCCATCCCTAGTTAGTTTAAGTTTCTTTATGGGTGGTGATAGGTTGCTTAACTCAGCTTTGCTTTCAGAATAATCTGTTATTGAGAAGTTATTCATTGTTTTGCTAATGTTCTCCTTAAAGGAAACATTCTAAGCTGTAACATTTTGTTTGGGTTTTTGTTTGTTTGTTTATGTATCTCAGTTATTTCTTTACTTAGCAGTATTACTGGTGGCTTCCCAGTGTTTTAGGTCTTATATAAGAACCAAACATGCTATTTTAAGTTTTGCCTTAGAAAAAGCGCATACAAGGAACTGTGTACACCTGCTTTTGCTTGTCGTAATTACATTCTCCTCTTTGCTGCTGTGTCTTTGTTAGATTTGCTATTGCTCTGCAAAAAGGTAATGAACCAAGATGTGGTCCATGTATGAGGAAAGCAGATGCTGTTCCCTATTTACTACAAGCAAATAATGAGATACCCTGGTTTGATAGTCAGTGTTTTAGAAACCTAATTAGTGACTTGACGTAAAAGTAGGGTATGAATTTCCAAATGTGATAGGGTATGAATTTTGTCCTGAATCCTTGCACTATCAAAACTTGAATCAACTACTACTCTAATCTTTTCCATCATTACAGACTTCCTTTTTCTCTTCTGTTGCGTATTTCAAATTAACTTGTTACGTGCTTAAATGCTTGTGGCATTAGAGGAAAAAAAAAGATTTAAAACTACGAACTGCTGTAATAGGATTGAATCTGACCAAATTAATCAGCATCATTTTTTTCTTTAAAATAAAATGGCGATATGCACCATAAGTGTATTGATGAATTACATTTATGGTGCAGCTTTAACAGTGGTCTTATGTCTACTATAGTGAAATTTGTCTGTGAAATTCCTTCATAATGAATATCAAAATATGGATATAAAGAAACAGACGGAAGCAAGAACCAGTGCCTTTATCAGCTGTGTTTTTTTCTTTTTTTAATACCAAGTAAACGGTTGCAGAAAATTGCATCTGAAAGAGAAAACAATTCTGTGATACATTTTTCTGAAAAATGTTGGGCAAACTGCATGTCATGACAAATTGATGGCAATCCATTATCACTCTAATAATATAAACTATCTTTATTATGATTCAGAAAAACTTGCTGACACTTGTCAACATAAATCTGTAATTGGGAATAAATTAATCCAGCCTAAACAGGAACACTGAAATGCACTCTTGGTTCTTCACTTCAAGCTCTGCTGTCAGAAATCTGGGCTATTACAAACCATAGAAACATAGCTGCTCTATTATGTGCAGGTAAAAACTGTTATAACTTCCCTCAAAGAAGAATCCTGACTACATAGCATGCTGAAAAATTGGTGTTTTACATTTTTTCCAGAACCTTTAAATGAGCAGATAGGTGGTAAAGTACATTTTAACCTCTTAGCAAGATTTTAAATTTGGGAGCCAATTCCCTCTTAAATACGAGGAAGATAAGTAACGTGCATCTCAGTCATGGATTTTCTTCAAATTCTGCTTCCTGAGTAAAATCACATTTTACAAATGAAGGGGTTAACCACTTGAAATATGGGTTTACAAGATGATAGAGCCTCACAGCATGACTGGCAGGGTATGTCTGAGCTGGGTGGAGAGTTCTGCACTACAAAAGATGAAGCCGCAGTTCCAGCTCATAGGCCCCGTTTGAGATGCCAGACAAAGCAGGGATTAACTAAAGGAATTAATGAACAAAGTTGTTGTTCTGTTAGCCCGGTGGCTTTTCACCAAGTTAATGTTCCAGTGAAGGATAATGAATTGGGTTCAATAGTTTGTGGTTGGCAGGTGGAACGCTTTTGAAAGTCAAGAAAGGGGTTCATAATGAAATCCTTTCTGAAGGAAAGTGCATTAAGGATAAAAATCCTCATGCTTTTTTATGTTTCAAGGTGAATTGGGAGTATGCCCCCTGTTAAAAATTTATCAATGATTAGTCCAAGGGCGGGGAAAGACTGATAAACATTTAAACAATTTCCTTCCGATAACCATTTAGTATGATGGTCTTCTGAGTTCTGTAAACAACAATTAAAGTATATTAACATATATACAGTACAATTTCATACATTTTGGAGTTCTTTAACATGGACTTTTAAAATGCATCTGTCTGTAATGTGGGCTTGTAAAATGCAGTGATGCATTTCCATCATTGGAAATAGATGACGTTCAAAAAAAACATTGATAAACGAGCCCATACAAGTGATTATGCGATTAGATCATATGGGCTAAACTGATTAAACTAATTCAAGATGAGGATTTGAAAATCTGGTCACAGCTTTGATAGTTAACTACAATTAATGTTCCTCGCAGATCTGGCAGTTTTGGCAACTGTTCCTGAAACGTATCTGGAGCAAAGCATTGTGCTGTGGGACTGCTGTTGTGTAAATGATCCCTGTGATGTTTTAAAAGTGCTTTGAAATAAAAAATTGAAGGAAGTTTCTTCCATACAGCAGAAGTTACAGGGGAGAAAATGTTTAGATGATCGGAAATCTTCGTGCAAATTTGATTGGGTTTTGGCAGTCTGGTTCAGCCCCAAGTCACCTTTGTTCTGTTCTTCCTCGCCTACCTTTTTTTATGTTAACTAAGGGGAAAACAGTCTTGGAGGTAAATTCCCTTCAACAATGATGCTTGCTGCCCCCATGTTACTCATTTTGTTTTCTGAGTGCTGCGTATTATTTAATTTTTTTAGATCACCCTGCCCCTAAGAAGCTTCTGAACTCTGTTTTATTTCTGGGTGACATTAAGCTAACTATAGCCTTTTGTTTGTTTCTTTATCATTTACTGTATTATTTTTGTTATGATAGATAACTTGTGGAAGTACATCCAGTGCAGGCTAAGAAATAATTTTCGTGGGCATTTTTCGCATGAGATCTTGTGATGTCAGGTGGCGGAGCAGTAACTAATGCAGAGTTGAATGTGATTTTTTTCAAATAACTCAAGTGAGAAACAGCTTCTACATGCCTAGAAATGTAAAAAGATTTTTCTTTAAAAAAGCATGCTTGTGGTGAAACAACTTCAGACAAACTTCCTTTTTAATGGGAAAGTGCAGAAGGACTTCTTCGAGGCCTCTGATTCATAGTGTTAGGACACATCTATGAGGTACAGATTAAAAAAAAAAAGAAATTAAACTTCTGTTATTAGTTCAGGCCTCATTGTTTAGTCTGACTTCTTAATTTAAATAATATTGGTCTGTATCCTGCATAATTTAGCAGGTTCCTCAGCATTCTCCCTAATTGTGATCCGGAAAGCCCCAGTAATGCAGGTGGGGAACCGAGCTCATGATGCTTGTTCGCCAAGTGCAAGAGATGCAGTTGACCAAAGTACCTGCTGAGATTTGGGAAATCATTAATTCTGATGTCATAGTCTAAGTGCAGAGCCATAAGTTCATGTATTTGCTAGATGGAAGCAAATTTGAGGTTGCTTTTGTTGTGCGCTTTCTCCTTCCCTTCTCATGACTTCTCATCAGTAAAAATAAGGCTCTTGGGATAGAGGATGCTGGTCTGTCTAGATTTATCTCCTTTTTACTTGAATATATTTGCTTTCATGACGTGATTATTCTAAAACTGCTTCAAAAGAAGAAAAACCTGATATGTATTCATTTGGAGTTTTTAATATATATGTTACTTCTGTGTTAACCTTGGTCTTTATTACTCATGTTGCATTGAGAACTTCAAGACTGCATCTTGTGGACTTCAGAAACAGGTGTTTCGCAATCAAATGTGTTAGCTTCCTAGATTTAACTTGTGTCAGTGTACAAGCATTTTACTTTCTTAAGCATTTAATGTTTTCTGGGCTACCTGTTTGAGAGTAGTTGAAATACTTAGGGATTTTATTTGGGTTTCTGCTTCAAATTTTTATGGAATTAGTTGCATACTTTTTTACTTTCCAGGCTGCAGAACACTCATTTTCTATTTTAAAATCATTTCTGTCTTAAAAATAGCTTTAGAGATGTCTTTTGGAGTGCATCTCTGCCAAATAAAGAAGAAAACATCTAATGACATGATAAAATGTAGTGTTGAGGCTGCAGTGGCTTTAATGATAGTGTTTGGTCTTGGTGATGGAGCTGCTTATCCCACCCTCTAGCTTTATTAGCTTTTTTTCCTGTTTGTTTGGCTGGTTTTTGGTAGGACTCTTGTCTTTACCTTCCTCCTTTCCAGCCATTTCATAGCTTCTCTTCAAGCTCCTTTTTCTTTTGGTTTATATCTAGCCTGTGCCATCCTTGAAATAGTGTTGAGGGTGGGCTTTTTTGTTCCAAAAAATGGTTTCTTGCCTTTACAGTCTCTTCAGCTTTTGTCACATGGGGTAAGATAATAAATACCGTGTCAACTGAATTTTCCAAAGAGGTGTAAACACTCTTGTTAAATTCCAGGAGGTTTAATAACAAATTTGTGCTGTTGCCTACTGAGATTAAACTGGAAATTCATGGACTCAGATTTAGTTACAAAGAGTTATTATTTTTTTTTAATAACCAAATAAATTACTTTTTTAGTTTAAAAAAAAGGGGGGGAGTAATCCAAGAAGTCCTTTCCCATTTCCAGGGCCAGTAGCAGGAATTGTGGGGGGTGAATCCCATTTCAAAGGATGCTGTTTTCTCTATCCTTTCCCATTAGTGTCAGTGTGTTACTGAAGAGCTACAGGTTCGTGACTCTGGGAGTCGTGAAGTCCCGACACAGGGCTGTAGGGTTTAACCAGCTCCCCTCTAGCTTTGAAGAGTGCTTTCCCCAGGGTATGGTGCCTTGGGATGAGCACAGCTAATATATACCAGATAAACATCTATCTACCTAACCAGTCTTTTTTTATTTTTTTTTCCTACAAAAGAACAACCAGCACGACTGCTCTGATAGTCACAAAGAAGAAATGCTGTTATCGTAGTTAGTGGATTGGAAACCCAGAAGCTTGGAAAGTAAACAGGTTGGCGAAATGTCAATGTGAGCTCAAAGTCATACTCCACAGACATCTCAGAAGGGATCTTTATGTTCATGGATGACATTAAACAGCAGTTGCTAGACCTTGATGTAAAATGGGGAGAGTGCTTTTGGTCGCTGAAGCCTCTGAGGCAGGAGAGTGAAGCTGCTCTCTGAAATACCTTGCTAAGCAGCTGGTGCTGAGTAAGCCTATGTGGGAGCTTGTTGACAACTTCATTCTAAACAACATTTCTCTGCAGTCTTCAGTTTTCATGTGATGTTATAAATTACTTCTTGGTTTCATTTTGATAAGCAGCCTATTCTTTTATAACTGCAAAATATACCCTTTAAAAAAGTTGGAGATATGTTAGTCACCTTAAAGATACCAGACTTTCCTGGTAAATACGATGAGTTGTTTGGCTCAAGAGCTGTGGTATGTTGTGCTTGAAAAGAGAGCTTCATTTGTTGTTGTTGTACCCTCTGTGTGATGTTGTTTAGGTTCATGTACCAAGGCCTTTGCCAAGTGCTTTGGAGTTAAGGATCCTTGTTTTGTTTTTGTTTCAAAACCCAGAAAGTCTGCTCTTATGTAGTAATTAGAAATTCAATTATTTGCTAATACATATAGGAGGTTTCCAATTTTCTCTTTTTCTGCAGGTAATAGTTTGTTACAGGTTATTGGTAGAAGAATGACATTTCAAATGGAAAGAGCCCAGTTGTAGCTCTCCCTTTAAGGACTCTAATGTACAAACTGGTTAGGTGATGTGTATAGTTGTGAATATATAAATAATATTAGCTAGTGGTTCATTAATCACACGCAATAGTGGAAAAAAAATAGACCATTTCTGGTGTTGGTGGGAATTCTCAATCCATACCTTGATTATTGCTTTAATAGTTTGCAATGTTAAGATGGTGTCCTTAATCTGTTTCTATCTAGGCCATGGGAGCACTTTCATACTTTTTTTTTTCCCTGTGATGTAGTGATTTGTGTTTAAATATTTTATGGATAATCTTTCTCCGTTCTGCTTTTGAGAATAAGCTGTGACAGAGAAGTTTGTTTTGCTTCTAGGCTTTGAAGGTGCTTATCATGCCATTTCCCAGCTGGAGGTTTGCAGGCCAAAAGCAGGCTGGCAGCAGCAGCTGGGGAGACAGCATGCTTTGGCTTGGAGTTTGGAAATCCAAAGAACAGGGAGATGGGACAGAAACCCACAAATTGGTGGAGACTTAAATTGTAGGACAGCAGGTCACAGGTAGCAATTATAACGGTAGCTTCTTCCACCACTCCTTCACCATTTCAAAGCGTAAGGAAGCATCTTTACAAATTTTTGGAGCTGCTGTTTTAAGTACGCAACTGACTGTCCATCAAGTGGCTTAATTTCTGTGGCACAGTGAGGTGAAGGGCACAGCTGAGTGTGGGACAAGGTAGACCTGGCTATTTGTAAGGGTAACTGGCTATTTGATGAATTCCTGGTGACAGGACGCTGGGAACTGGTGGGTTAAAACTCAATTTAGTTGCGTCGGTGTGTTGCACGACAGCTCAAGACAATTGTGTTTTGTGTTCTGGTATTTCAGCACCGTCTGCTGAGAAATGTGGTCGTGGAGTACTTGACAAGAGACTTGAACTGTCCCCAGTAGATTGAGACCTCTGAAACAGAAGAATTGGTTAGAAAATGGGTCTGGGAAATTCTTGGTGCTGCCTTTATAATCTGCCCTGTGTGCTACATCCAATGGAACTGCTGCTTAAATTTACTTGTCACGGGCTTTAGCTGAGAGTGCCGTTGTGTGGTTTTTTTGTTTGTTTTTTGCCAAGCTTCTGATGTAAACCTTGCCTGGCTTCGTGGTAGAGAAAGAAGACAGTATTTCAGAGTATTGAAAGTTATGGGTAAACATTCTGCAGACATTTTATGTAGTGGTGTTTCATGTTTCTTTTTCATCTAATATTGACATTGACCTATACGTCCACTTCTAAAATGTGGAAGAGTGAAAAATAAAATGTGAAGGAAGACAAGGTAGCCAAATTATAATATACTTCTCTTTTTTGCCTTTATAGAAA
Source organism: Cygnus atratus (assembly GCF_013377495.2). Taxonomy (NCBI): domain Eukaryota; kingdom Metazoa; phylum Chordata; class Aves; order Anseriformes; family Anatidae; genus Cygnus; species Cygnus atratus. The sequence goes on from NC_066364.1 coordinate 109,822,783, forward strand.
TATAGTAACTTTGAAGTGGAACTAAACAATGGAACCAGACATCATTCGAATGTATTCCTCATCCCCTCCACCACTAGACAATGGAGCTGATGATGATGATGAAGATGAATTTGGGGAATTTGGAGGCTTTTCTGGCGTAAGCACTGCTGGCGTAGCTTTTGCGGATTTTGATACTCCAGACTACAGTCATCCGAAGGAGGAGTTTATACCCACAAATCATTTTATCCCCCTTCATGATTATTCTGACAATGTAGCTAGCATTGCAACTTTCACATCCGTTAAAAATGTTAAAGACTGCATTGCAGAGCTTCCTACTCCTACTAAGGAACTTTCTGATATGTCAGCTACTAGTACCAGCAAAGAAAAATCTAAGTTTAGAACTTCAGGTCCTGCTTTTGATGTAAGTTTAGAAGATATAAACAAAAGAGGGGAACGAAGAGAGAACACTGGGAAATCAGAGAGTTTTTCTTCTGATGTCATTAGAACTGATACAGCGGTTGAAAGCCAGGATGAGCAAATAGATGCTTGCAATGGTGAGAAACTTCCATGTCTAGAGATTCTAACAAACGGATTTGCAGCATCGGACTCTGTAAATCCTCAGGGAACAGAAGATCTAGACAGCATCGGTGACGCAAAGGGACTAAAAACTGTTAGCACCCATAGTACTGAGCTAAGTTTGAACTCAATGCCTAGCTCGGGTGAAGGCTTTGCAGATTTTGCTACATTTTCAAACAAAAAAACAATCCATTTAGAGGCAACAGGGCCTACAATATGCAGTGTTCTTAATGAAAGAGACTCTCTGAGCATTCAGGAAAACAATAGAATAAACAGAGTAACTCATACTGCAGAAGAGACTTGCGTTGCAGAAGCTAGCTGTGAACAGGGTTCCTCAGCACTGGAAGATAATGAATTCACAATTTTTAGTACGTCTCAAACAACTGGAAGTTCAATATGCACTATTGAAAACAGAGAAAACAATGGGAGAGGAAACCTACATGATACAGAGAATGGCAAAGGTTTTTCTCAGCCCGATGACTTTTCAGGATCAGAGGACGTCAAAGTTGATGAGATCCAAAGCCTAAGCAGTGATCTTGCAGGAGAAGACGTGGGTGATTCTGAGGATGTTAAGAATGGTGGAAGTAGTACTGAAGTTGTAGCTTGCCGTGACACACATGACGACGACTTTGGTGATTTTGGTTCAGTCAGCAGTGCATCTTCCACTTCCGTTAATGCTCAAGAATCAATAAACGCTCAGGCTTTAGAAGGAACTTCTGAACAGCCTGCAAATATTAGCAAACCTAATGATGCATTTGGTGAATTCAGGGACACAAGTACTGTTTCTCAGCTGCCAGCAACGTTGGATCAAGCTGAACTAAATCAGACTGCTGACACTTTAGAATGTAATGCTACCAGTAAAATTTCTGGCTTAGACTTCCAGCATACTGTTGAGGTAGAAAATGGTGATGATAGCGAGTTTGGAGACTTTGATTCAGTGCCAAAACCTCAAGATGAGAGCGTTGCTTTTCAGGACTCTGATGACTTTGCGGACTTCAGTTCAGCAGGTTGTAACCAGGCTACTGAGTGGAATGCTTTTGAAGATGAACAAAAAGACAGCTGTTCTTGGGCTGCCTTTGGAGAGGAGCAGGCTGGTGAATCTCATCACAGAAAAGAGACATGGCAGTCACATAGGACAGATGCATCTGTGAGGATTGATGGCCCAGTATTACACAAGACTGACAGTTTTGCTTTAGCATCTTTCCAAGGATCTACCAGTAAGCAATCTCAAGAGCCAGCACCTTCAGTTCAGGTAAAGGTGTTCTTGATTTTGCTTGCTCAGCGTTGTTCTGCTCTTGTGCATGCAGCTCTTCCTGGTTCCTGTTTCTGCGTACAACAGATGTTTGGACAGTCCTTGTTTGACTTGTGGGAGAGATTTAATTTGGTGGGTGAGAAAGGCTGGTATGAAATAGTGTGCTGTATTTGCATCTTTTCTCTTTTGCGCTGTTATTTCCTGCAGACAAATGAGCAGGGTATGTGGGAATTTGTGTGCATTTGGTCTGAAAATGATATGTGGTACTTTACATAAACTGATCAAAGGAATAAGCAATCATAAGCATTTCAGAGCCTGTGATGGTTCTTCCTTTGCTTCATAGTTTACAGCCTTTTGGGGGGCACTCTGATATTGCCTTTTCATTAAATAGGCATAAGGTAGGTGACTGGAAGCTGGAGCTACTGGTTCCCCACATTTTTCAGCACCATTCTCTACAGTGTTATCAAAAATCTGATTACAAATGGTGACTTAGTTTGTAAATAGCTGCACTCATTCACTTCGAGTGCAATCGGGAGATGTCTGACATTGCAAGCAGGCACTGTTGCAGTTTGTTTCAAAACTGTCACTGACCTTATCATAAAATATGGCCTCTGTAGCTCTGTCCCTCCTATTCTAACTCCTGGTTATTTAAAAATAAGTCTCTGTTAAACATCAGTTATGGCAAGCTCCACGTTATAGCAGTGTCGCAAATACTGGACTGATGATTTCTTGCAGCTGCTGCTGTATCTAAATGGGAGTTTTCTGGAGGGTAAAGAAGATAAGATCATTTCTCACTCCCTCGGTTTTCTGCTGTAGTTGCTAAGTATGTATTAATTCCTAAATAATTTCTTCCTAGGTCTTTTCACTAGTCATCTGTGAGATCTGTTCCTGTTCATACATAGATACATTTTTTTTAATAACTATTCAGTACTACTCTTACAAAACTCACAGCAATTTGGCTTTAAAATTCCCTTCAATGCTTCTTTTCAATCATGTCATTCTGTGTGAGTCGGTTAGAGTATGCTAAGGGCGTTAGTGGTGATATGTAGTTAAAAGCTTTGGCTTTTCTCTGGCAATAAAAGGAAATGAGGTAAGCCCTTTCTTCCAGGACCTGATGCAGACTTGGTGACAGCCATGCCTCTTTCCATTTCCTACCAGAGGCAGATGAAATGGGTTTCCAGAAGAAGGTTGTGCCAGTCAGAGCTTCGCAAGCACCAGCCAGTAGGAGGGAGCTTTTGAGGCTTAGCATTGACTTCTTGTCACATTAAAAGGTGTGAGCCTCAGCTCCTGATGCTTCCTGCATCCTGTTTTGTTCAGTGACTAACACCCCAAATTTCAAATTGACTTTGTGAGACCAAAAAAAGATCTCAAGTGAACCTGCAGATGGATTTCTCTGCCTATGCAAAACCGTACTCGTTTGCTGGGGATTATCTGACTGTGCGGGTCCGTTTCTCAAGACAAAAGCACAAATCTCTTGTTACCTGTTCTCTTGTCCATCCACCTGTGAAATTGGAGAGTACCTAGGTCATTAGTGCAATTACTCTAAATTGTTTCTGTTTCCCCTCAAAAGAGGTTGTCCAGAATCTGACAAAGAAATAGGGTGGGGAGATGATTCGAGTTAAATCATCCAGTTTTCCATTAAATCATGTTTTTGAGGGCGCTCAGAAAGTGCCAAACGTTTTTTTTTTTACTTCGAAATTTTATCAAAAAATATGGAAAATTCTACTGAAAACACTTTCTGAATGTTGATGTTGATAAAAGCAGAATCTTCAGAGGTTCAGCAACATTTTCTCCCCCTCCCCAAGTCTGTGTTAGGTAAAGATGAGCTCAATTACAATAGAAGTTCCCGGGTGTCCTGTGGGAAGGTCGTGCAATAGATTGCTTGGATTGTAAGCCAAGCTGTAAAACCTAAAGATTTTTTTTCATTCCTTCTCTTTAAACTACAGTCAGCTGTGACTGCATGCAGAGTGATTTTCTGCCTTTCCTGAGAGTGAGGAAGTACAACCCCGAGCTTGTTGTTCTGCACCAACAAGCTGCAGAGGAAGTTGAGCTGGCGAAGGTCTGTTTTGCAACAGTTCCTCAGTCTTGCAAGAAATGGTAGTTGCTACATTTTTTTTTTTTTTTCAATTAACTCTTAAAAGCAACAGTTACACATCCTGAAAACTTATTTTGTGTTCTGCAAGCACTCTTTAAGTTTTCAAAAGACTTTTCCAAACCTGTATTTCTATCTAATATCTTTCTATATTTAAAAATGCTTTGTTTTAATCTTTAGTAACTCTGTTTTGAATCCGGGGATCCACAGTTTAGTATTTGCAACTAAAAACACCATCTTGTATGTTCTAGACGTTGAGATTAGTCAAGTCAGCACCAGCCTGCAAACAGCCCCAGTACTTGGAGTGCAGAATATTAGAGAAATTGAACTGATTTTCATCACTTTTCTTACTTTCAATTAAGAGATGCCATTGAGGTCAAGCCACAAAATACAGCATGTTAAGGTATTTGCTGAGAGAGAGCGCTGCTGCATGTGCTAGACACCTGAGATAGATGTGATAACTGAAACTTCGGTGTGGGCTAAAGGTGAACTGGGATCGTTTACAAGATACAGTGTACACTTGATCTGTAATGTTGAGGCTACAAGAGTCACCGTGGTGTGGTAGTATAATAATTTTGGATGGTGTGTAAGCAGAATGTCCCTAACACAATTCTTTACAAAAGCAGAAAACTGAAAAAGTATACTTCGCCAGCAGCATTGCTGTTTCAATGTGGAAATGATGTGTACAACAACTTTCATCCTTCCAGAATGTGGCACGACAGGAAAGTTATTTACTGGTAGTTCAGGTTTCCTTTCTGTTTAGCTGTTGCTGTTTTTCTGGATATGAAGGAGACAGCAAAACATTGTGTTTTCTGAATGCGGTCTTGAAAACGTATGTGTCAGGCAAGCTACTTTAAAACCTGTTTGGTTTAGTGTTTAATAAAATTAGACCTTGCTTGAATTCAAGCAATTAAAAAGTTTTACAAAATATAGAATATAGAAGGTGAAAGTAAGGGGAAAAGGTCATAAAACCAACCTCATGTAGTAGCAAAAAGACCGTTTTGTATTTTCTCCTTTGCCTTTGGTCTTAGGTGCTCAGACTGCTGCACATGGTTTGAAATGTGGCATTTGTAACAGAAACCTCTCGCTGACCTCTTCTCTTCAGTAGTGTTGGGCAGAGGGGGGAAAAAGGGAATGGTATTCAGTTTTCAGTTAAAATCACTGAAAGAATATGTAACCCATTAGAAAGAGTGTGTTCTTCAGCCTTTGAAGCTGGAAGATACACAGCTATTGTTTGAACGCATTTCAGTACTACTGTGTACCTCAATCATGTAATGTTTTCCTTCAGCTGAAAATGTGGAGTCGTTTGTTTCGGTATAACTGCAGGCTTGCATTTGATATAGATGTGCCTTTGTGTTCAGCAAAACTGATTTAGGATGTAGTATCAGGTGAATTGCTTCATCTAACAAGTTCTGAGCAAACCTGTACCGTACCTTGTGCATTAATCCCCTTTATGTGACCACACAGCACGTGTTTGTAAGGAATATAAAGCTCACAGTGCAGGTGTTTCCATGAGATAGTGCTGAACATTAGTCAGCTGAGGGGGTTACTCTGCAGCAGTGTGTGTTAACAATATGGAGAGGATTTAGCAAAGCACAAGAGCAGTTTTTACTTACCGTAGGCATGGAGGTGGGTGGTACAGCCGTGCCTAGCCGTGTTCAGGGAGTATAAGCATCTCTAGAGGAGGCGAAGATGAGCAGTGGTTTGGTTGGAAGGCCAAAACTCTTCCCTGGTTTAGCTGAGACTTAACAAATCTGGGAACGGGAGAAAGGGAAATATAAACAACCCTTCAAGCAGCTTTTCAGATCCTCTGCTTATCAGAGAGCCTGTGTGCCGAAGCTCGACCTCTTCAGATTAATCGGAGTGGGTGATGTACAGCTCCTGAGCTGCAAGTGTGCATCAAGACAAAGAAAACCCTGCATCACTGTCATGTTGAGAGCACTTCTTGGGCAATGAATGAATAGTCATCCTCTTGGAAAAAAGTAGCTACGGCCATAAAGACTTCAGACTCCCTGTTCACTAAGATAAATTAGGGTACTGTTGGCTAAATTAAGTTCAGACAGTTGGGTAACAACTTGCAGTATAAACTTATCTGTCTGGAAAGGCTTTTTTATGTTCATAGCATAGTTTTTAAGGATGTTCAGCTGAATAACAGTCCAAAACAGACCATTAAAAGTATCTCATAATTGCTGTAATTCAGAACAGGCTGGCTAAGGGGATCTTACAACAGAAAATAGCTTGGGAGGAAGAATTGGTGTAGCATTTCTGTTCATATGCCACAGTCTTTTAAAAGTTATTTTCCATCTTGTACACGTAAGTTTTGTCTACCATACTTCCTCTCAGAGCCTGGCTGAAAAATCAGTACACCACCACTAGATAATAATAGCGTGACTGAAATGGGAAGTAAGTTTTATGTGGTCTAGTGAGGTAACTATTAAACTTCATTTTACCTGCATGGAAGACACAAGATTTGATACTCTCCAGCTGAGGGAGAATAAATGGATGAGCCTTCCAGCCAAAGAAGGGAGACAGCTTCACATTTCCACACTTAACTTGCCTGTGGTTTATAACTCTCTTGCATCAAGCAATAAAAGACACCACTTGATTGCATAACTAAATAGCATCTTCTTGCTGCCTTGTAACTCTTGGTTTAGGACCATTGTTTCCATTATAAGATATCCGCAGAAATAAATGCGGATAAATAAGAATGAAACACTTTTTTTTATTCCCCAACCTCTAAGAAATTTATGGCGCTGTGTTAAAATGAACTGCTTTTTAAGAGGAGAATGGGGAGAAGAAACACGCTGGGATCGTGAGAAGTGAAGCTGGTGTTCTGCGCGAGCTTTGCTTCTCCTCTTGGCTCGGTTGTTGTGCCTGCAGCGCTTCTCCCATTGCTTGGCGAAGGTGCTCTGTTTGCTAAGCACAGCCTGCACATTGGAGAAATAAACTTTTCCAAATTAAAAAACTGCCCCTATTTAACTGGGAACTTAGTGGTTTGGTTGTTTGTGTGCTTAGTTAACTGTTCATGTCTGTTTCTTAGTGCTTGAGCCCAGAAGACCTCGAGACCCTTTGAAGTTGGTGGGTTTGGATCCCTTGGTGATTTGTAGCTGCTAACATGGTGGAGCTAAAAAATGGATTTTAACTGTGTGGTCCTGTAGGTTAGCTCTTAAAAAGTTGATGAAGTTACGGAAGTATACAGTGAGTTTGTTACACAGCGGCGAATGTGTTGGTGAAAATATTGTTTGGGTATTACAAAACACAGCAAAGGGAGTTTCTCACTAAATGTCTACATAATATTGAAATGGCCGTAAATTCTTGTAAGAGGCCCTCTCAGAACAGTGGGTGTGTAATATCAAATAAGATCTCTCTGGTTAATCAGTTTCTTTTCTTGGCTTCTGGCCCCTGATCTTTGATCTGCCTTTTTTTTTTTTTTTTTTTTTTTGAGAGCCTTCACTGAACTTCTGCATTCTGGAGGCTGGTCATGCCTCTATCACTTCAGTCCATCTGTAAATTATACTTCTAGCATTCCTTCAAATGCCCATTTCTGTCTCCTTTCTTATGTTCTTCTGCCAGATAAATGTGGAATATCTCATTTTTCTGACTAATGTACTGCAACTTTTACACTTTTTATTTATTCTTAGGTCTCCTGGTTGTGCGTTCAGTAGACACAAACAGCCCAGAGCCTGAGAGTTTCTTCCTCTGTATCCTCTTTTCCCCTGTAGCAGGAGACGGGGGCTGAAGGGATGCTCCACTTCTCACTCTCCCCCTTCAGGGGACAGCAGGCTGCCCTGGGCTGCGAGCAAGAACCAGGTGGGGTAAATGAGGGGTTGTGCTGAGAAATGGGGCTGCCTCCTCCAGTGGAGAGAGGGGAGGCAGGAGGCACAAAGCGCCACGCTGCGTAGCTTACAGCATGGGGGTCGCTCGCTGGATGAGCTGTCGTGTGCTGATGTGTGACTGGCACCACAGACAGAAGCAAGACATCTTTTTTTTTTACCCCCTGCACACAGAGTTCCCTGAAACTTCACCCAGGGAAGCATTATAGTAGTTCAGTGGTGAAAGCTTCAATTCATATGGGCCATTTCTGTAGTGTAGCCCAAATATATTGTCTTTATGGCAAGCTTCAGCACCTCTTTTTTTCACAGCTCTGAAGAGCGACAGTGACCTGTCTCTGCTGAGTTCATGTGCAGACAGCTGGGGTGGATTTAGTGTGGCCAGTAGAGTCCAGGATAGTGTTGCTGAAGGAATGCAGTGATTCTGTAGTCTTGTGATGAAGAATAAGAGGAAAAACAAATTTTATAAACCGAGAACTTTGGCCTTTCAGCTCAGAGGGCTGATCTTGTCCCCCATTCGTACAGCCCAGGAGATATATTCTAATCCTGTGGCTGTAATTCTCCTTTGGAAGTCTGTTGTGTGTGTGCTTTTTGATTGCCTCACGTGATGGTTACCAAATCTCTTACATATTTATCAAGAACTTTTGAGTGGTCACAGAAACTACGGGATTTTGAATTTGTCACTGTTTGGAGAATCACAGTAAAGTGCTAGAATGGCAGCTCTGGCCTTCATTCACATCTCCAGTAAGTGTCTGTGAGCATTAGTCTTGTCAAACTGCAGTGCAGAATACCCAGCTGTCAAATATTTCAATGCCTCAAAATGGAGGAAAGTTCTTGTGGTTCTTCTTGTGCTTTTTTTTTTTTTTTTTTTTTTTTTTTTTTTAAGAGTACAGTTACATAAACCTAGGAAGAATGCTCTTTCCACAGCGGGTAAGGCATATTTTAGGAGTTATTGGGTGGGGTGTGGGTACTGGAAGTTAGAAGTATCCCCAAAATGCATTGAATTCTTACAGGATTTTTCTTCCTGAAAGACTTGCTGCTATGGTGTATGACAGAAGTAGTAGTTTCTTAGGCTGTTTTGTACAAACAATAGACTGATGTTTCTGGAAGTTGGACTTGTAATTAATTTCAGAATCTTGGTAATCCCCCTTTGTACTTGGGAGCTGTGAGCATAGTACCAGTCAGAAGAAAACTTCATCTGCTTCCTTTAGGGCCATTGGCACCGCCTGAGAGATGTGTGTGTGCACGTTCCTCCCTGTGTCCATTTGCACACGTAGAATTAATTATTCTGGTTTGCTATGGAAACTGTTCTTCTCTCCTATATATAAGTAAGGGCTAAGCACTTCTGGAGATTTAGAGAAGATGAAAGGAAGTGCAAAGAATGCTATAATTAAACCGTTCTGAAATTTTGGCACAATTCTTAGCTCAAATTTGAAATTGGGTGCTGAGGTGCTGCTTGGCTCATAGAGGTTGTCTCTTAATTCTTTCATTACCTAAGTGTATTCTTAGTCACTAGTATATTCTCAAATGTTCATCCTTTTCAAGAAACCTGATGCCTTGCTATTGTCATGACACAATGCCTTTCTTCTGCCTCTTCCCTGTCACAGGGAAGATGTATTTTGTGCTGTATTAAAGCAGTGAGGTAAGATTAACCCATTCATGTACCATAATAGCAGCTGACGCATTGTAGACAGAGTTAACTTTTAAAACTTAGAAGCATTAGGGTAGAATCCAGAATGCTCTTTAGTTTTACTTCCTAAAAATATCAGTTAGTCTTAGTTTTAATCAACGAGCACAAAACAGTCTACAGGTATCATAACAGGTAATGTACCTCGTACTGTCTGGCCAAAGTGGTTGGCCATCAAGAGATGATTAAACTTAAGGGGAAAATGATACACTACGGAATGTGACTCATTACAGTCAGAACATACCAGTAAGGTAATGAAGGGGGCAGAGAGGGGGAGGGAAATGAATCAGGTATGTTGTGTAATTCAGATCGTTGGATAATATATTAATAAATGGCATTTGGATGTAATGCCTTGCAAATGCCATATAACTGAACCGGGTGCCTGTCCCTGTATGCCAGGCTTTCTTTTTTATTTTTCAGGTAGGAGAACGGATGAGCAGGCACTGTAAGCAAGTAACTTTCCTGCTTTCTGCAGTTAGTAGCTGAACAGGGAGAGCAGGCTCCTTACTCCTCACCTTGGCTCCAGCACAAAGAATCACAATATCCTGATTATTTGGCATTTGCCTTGTGTTATGTTTGCTGCTGTACATGGTCAGTGGCTTGCCTGATTGAGACAGGAGATGAAGCAAACTTTCAAACGATTCTAATGAGAAATGTTGTAGATGATTACTGTGAAACAGATATTTCATGTGCCTAAATGTGTGTCCCAACAGTATCGGTTGGTCTAGTTAAAACACACAACCTCCTCCCACAAGCCTCGCTTCTCTGAACCTTAAATCATTTCAGCTGTAACACAAAACCTCAGCCTGAGGTTTGGGTTTGTACATTTAGCGTTGTTGCTGAAATATGCTGGATCTCCACAAGAGGGCTCTGCTGGCACAGCTATACTAGCACATGTTGTGGGATGCTCACGGGATTTTCACCTACTCGGTTTCTCTTCGTTTTCCCCCGTAGAAAAGCAGGTATTGGAGCTGCTGGGTGCTGCCCAGTGTGCAGGGCAGCAGATTATCGGAAAAGTGCCTGTTGAGGAAGTCCAAACTAGAGAGAGAAACCTCCTTTTGTGCCAAGCTTGCATCCTAGCAAGAAGAGAGGTTAAGGTCCTTCTGTTAAGTCTCTTCTTTAATGTACTTATTGTTTAGTTTCAGTCTTAAGAGCATACCTTGCAATTGGCTTGTTTTTAATAAATAAGACATTGCTGGTTACCTGTTTTTAACTGGTTGAACTGGGGTGGAAAAAACGTGTTCCATTTGAGTGCTACATCTGTTGTCTGAGACAGTTCATAGAGCTGTAGTGAAGCTGAAATTCTGTGGATGTATGGGAAAGCAGCTGAGAGGAGAGGGAAACTTAAGGGAAGATTGTGAAAGGGAAAAAAGCATACTATGCTTGCCAGAAAAGGTGTGTTTTGTTTTGTTTTTCTGTGTAGGTGGGATGTTGTTTTTTTATTCTTAATGTTAAATCCAGCTGCCAAAACCCAGAGTGTCATGAATTTGAGCATTCTCCACTGCATGCTGTGGAATTAAAATGTTTGCACATCACTAGTACCAATTCATGCTTTGTATAATGCTGAGACCATATCCTACCAAATTGTGGTGGTCGTGGTGCTGGTGGAGAGAAAAGCAGGAAAAACAATTCCTGCATTGGAAACGGTTCTGCCTTTCTAGATCCTGACGCTCCCTCTTGCCAAAGGGATGCCGAAGTGATGGTGACATCGAGACTTGGTTGCGACTACTTTGACAAGCAGGAAAACCTGCCTAGTCTCTCAAAACCCTGGAACGTAGATCTGTAGCCCTTCCACAAAACTCCAGAGTATTTGTGCTGGATATTTTGTGTACTCATCGTCAGTTTATAACATAAGATAGCAGGAAGAAGGTCAGATGAGAGAATCTATGATAAAGTTGTGGTTGTGCAAACTGTGCTGCTATCTGGCAGGCTTCTTACTCAACTAAAATAAAACTCAGTGGGCTTTTTGTTGTTGTAAGTTATTTGGATAGGATAGAAACATTCCCAAGGCTGGCTTTTAAGCCCTGCATGGTCACAGCATCCAGCATCAACTGTCTGAGCTGTGAATGTGAAGGGCAAACTGCTGGGAGGAAAGCGATTCTTCTTATTATATTAAACAGCTTCAAATGTGTAGAAACACATCAATAGGTTTGGGGGCAAGAAATTAAGGTATCAAGTAATTTTTTTTCCTTTTCTTGAGAATTTATCTCTGTTGTGAACCAAACAAATCTTAAAAATGCTTTGTGACACTGTTCAAATGTGTTATTCTTAGCTCTTCTGTGTTATACCTGACCGTTATACCAAACAGAGGATTGCAGTTTTTCCGCATCATAGTTACTGATGCTTGTATTTTCTTTTAGGAAGCGTTCAGTCTTTGGACTATAAATGTTTTTATGTAGTATTTTCAAAGTCACGATCACTACGTGAGCCTGTTGCACATCAGGCAGAGTTTTTCTGAGGCCTTCAACTGTGTACATCTTACAAGTGAAGCTGTCTTCTGAATCAACATTTTGTATCAAGGTTGGATTGAAGTACATTATTAAGTGGAATGAAAACTGTTTTCAGTTTGTACTTCAGATAACATTTAGTAGCAAAAATGTGTTCAGTAAAACCCTTAGGATGTGTAGAACTGGAGCCTTTAGCATATCTTAAGTAAATACAGCTTAACCCTTCTTGCATATCTTTTATGCTAATATGTAACAAAGAGTGACTCTAAGAAATGTTAAGAACTTCTGTAAGAACTCAGTTTGCAGAAGGTAAGATCCTTACTCTTTCTCAGTAACTAACAGCCTGTATTTGGTGCTTATAAAAAGTTTTGCGATCCTCTGACAGCTCTATATCTTGAGGTAAGTGAAGCTTTGTATCAACTACCTATTGCTTTCCATCTTAATTTTGTAATTTTAGACTCACTTTCTTTAGAACAGTTAAGAAAACTTGATGTAAATATCTTTCTCTTTGACATAGACAACATTACTAGGTCGTCTGGAACGAATATTTGAAGTCTGTTTTCCTTCCATGCCTGTTCTTGAAATTGAAGAAGAAATAATTTCCTTGAATCATTTGCTGGAAGCAGGTGAAAAGCAGATGACAACTGAGGAGACCGTAGCAAATACTGGGTAAGAAACCACTAACGCAACTAACTTGAAATGAGATAGAAACATGTCTTCTTTGGGAAGTTAAGAGGAGTTGTTTGCGTCAAGTATTTCAAAAAGCTATCAAGTAAAAGTTAGCTATCTAGCCAAATGGTTGTTTTCAATGACTACATGCACCAGGGGTATTTCACTTAGTCAGCAGCATCTCATCTTCTAAGTGATGTCTGAGTTAGTTAATCAGAATATGGCTTATTAGTTACACTTGCTGGAAATAGCTATATTTATTCGTGTGATGGCGTGAAGTCTAAGTAGGCCTTGTTCTGCCTGCTGTGGACATCATTTTCCTATTAGAAGTCTGAAGTATAATTGTTCTGAGAACGCTGTGCAATTTTGGTTCCCCTGAGTGTCGTGCTCGGGTGTAAGTTTAATTGGAATGTATAATAAGATGCTTGTATTAAAAATTAGAATAAAAGTTCAAAGCTGCTAAGTTGTTATTCCTGCTGATGACTTGATTTATGATGGGTTGTATAGGGAACTGATGGACGTGTGGACAGAGCTGCAGGATATCCACGATGCGTATGGACTGCGATACCAGTGGGGTGGCTCCCACAGCAACAAAAAGCTTTTGTGCTCCTTGGGAATTGACACCAGAAATATTGTGAGTCTGTCAATAAAACTCACTTTTCTAAATAATGGAGCTGCTTTGAATATAGAATTAGGTTGAAGTGTTTTTGTATGAATGCTTCTCTCTTAATTGCATAGCTGCACTAAACATGTTTTTTTGTGACATACTGTCTTACAACTTAACATTTTTATAGGCCGTGTTAATATTAAAAGTTATATTATTTTTAACTGTTGTGTTTAACGTAGTAGTTATTCTTTGACACTAATCTTACAAAAGTTTTATAACATTGATATTATATTATCATCACTGAAACAGTATGACAGAACCTCTTAAGTAAATGTTTTTGTTGTTTTATCAGCTCTTTACAGGCAACAAGAAACAGCCTGTTATAGTACCCATGTATGCAGCAGGACTGGTAAGCTTTGTTATTTTTTTTATTATGGTTCCCATAACATCGTATAATGAAATATATGAAATGGCATTAAGCACCAAGTATAATGAAATACATCTTTCTAAGTTCAGCTAAAGTTTAGGCATGAGTTGATACTGCACAAAAGAATCATGAAATACATTATCTAGTTGTCAGAAATGATGAAGGAACGTCAAAATGAATCAAAACATCAATTCATAGCAACAGTGGGAGACCCTGGCTCTAAGACCAGATTCTTCGAAGGAAGGTTAAGAACAGCTAGGTAGCTATACTATTCTATAACTTGCATGTAGGAAGTTTTCTCAGATCTGTGGAGCATTCCTCTCCATGCAGCTGTTTCTCTGACAGACTGTATATTAATTACTTACTTGATTGCATCTCAATATCCCTAGATCAAAAGAGAAGCTTAGTCATGCTTTGCACTGTTACTGGCGTGTTAATAAATGACCCGTGTATGCGTATGTTTGGTTCTGTGTGTGTATACACATGTATGCATAGACAACAAAGTTCTGCAGGGGTGAAGTCTGTTGTCCCTGAGAACTCCAATTCCTCTAAAATAAGGTTTTTCCCTTTGTCCTTTTCTACCTGCTCCACTCCTTCCCTTTTCTATTCCCTGCCTGCCTCCCCACCCTGCCCCCAAGCCGCTAGGCTGTTTATGCATACAAAAAGTATTTTATAGATGGTATTGTTTTATTGTCCCAAGAGCTAAATAAAAATAGCAAGCATAGTTTAGATTTGTGTAGACTGTAAAGGAAAGCCAAATAACCTAGTGTAGTAAGATAACCATTTTCACCTAAGTCAATATGCTGCAATTCCTGCATGGCATTTCAGTTTGTGCAATATCTATAGTAGTAAAAATATTCAGAAGGTAAGATTTGCCTTTTTTTTTTGCTAGTCTGAGCAGAACAGCCTATATAATGTATAATTTCTGGAATATATTATATTCCCAGAAAAGAGCATATATGATTATATACACACACACATACTTTTTAATACAGTCATTCACAAATTTAAAATAAAAGGCTTACAGTTTTCTTTGGCTTAATGTAATGTAATCTGTAGGTTAATTTCATAGGGTGACTTCTGTAGTCAGTTTCTAGAGCAGTTGTTTTCTGATGTATCCAGGTCAGCTCATGCACTTCTTTGGATTTAGGCATGGTATTCTGATAAACAGGGAAATAACACATCTCATAGCAACTGCTGTTTTCTTCCTGTAAGGTATTTGTGACTGTGTTTGTATGTGACGTGCAATTCTTTTTTTGCAACAGATTGTTGCTGCTGATTAATTATCTCCTAAATTGTCTGTATGCTTAAGCACACAATAAGCTGGATAGAGATGATGTTACAAGTAAAGTGGCTTGATGCTTTCTGTTGCCACACTGCTTCAAGTGTTTCTCTGCTGTCTGAAAGAATTGATTTAATTGGTGGTTAAATTCCAAGCTCCCCTAACGTGGTACGGAAACGCTTGTGGGACAGCTGATCTTGCTAGCTGACTTCCTGAAATTGTTTTTAAAATATTCTGATAACAAATCCAGTGGTTTTATTTGGGAATTTTATTTTCTCATACCTCATTGTTCAGGGCTGGTTTGCCTATCTTAGGGCAAACTTTTATCTATCTGTAGATCTTTATTCACCCTTCATTTCGTTCAGGGACATCAGAGATTTCTGACATCTTTTGTAGCACTATTTTAGCTTTGAACAGTTCGTTTAAAATGAAAAATGTTGTTTTAATTATTTTCTTAATACTTCTTAATGCATTATTTTCATGTCAGTAATTACTGTTTGTGGTATTCTACAAACTGGTAATTTGACATGTTTCTTCTGAATTACTTAATTGATGAAATGGATTGAATGCATTTGCACCTTTCCAATGGGCCATTTGATGTTTCTGGAATAGTCTGTACACGATGGGGAGAAGACACCACCTTAGCAAGTAACCGTTCCTTCCAGCTGAAACTGCTTTATTGAAAGTTGAAAGCTAGGCACTTGGGTTTCAGTTATTGGCTCAAACATTTTTTAGGCTCTATGAAAACCTAAGGAACTAGGGTATTTCTAGGCTAATTCTCTCTTCCCCTGCCCCACCTCTTTCTGACCCCTCACTGAAAATATTCCAGTGGTGTATGGTTACCCTCAAGGCCCTAGCTGAGGATAGCACTACCTAGTACTGTGTTTACTCTCTTCTGGTGTATGCACGTCTTGGAATATATATACATGTGTTTGTACATGCATGCATTTGATTTTATTATTATTCATTATTCATTTTATTATTATTCATTATTATTTTTTAGGGTATGTTAGAACCTACCAAGGAACCTCTGAAACCGATATCTGCAGCAGAAAAAATAGCTTCCATAGGACAGACACCTCTTGTATCACCGGAGATGAACACGTGTACATCCGATCAGTTCCAGGTAAAAATTACAGAGGGAGAGAGAGAAAGAATGAATGAGGGAGATAATGGGATGCCTTGCTTCTTCCTTCATTTTTTGAATATCTGTATTCAGCGGCACCTGTATGTAAAGGGCAGGTGTTCCTTTTGTCAGATTGAAGTCTTGTTGTTGGATCTACTCTTCATGTGTGACTGGAAGGGAGTCCTCATGATAAGACTGTAGCGGTTGGTGGCCAGCATTTAAGAGTCCTGATGATATGTACTGGTACATAGCAACTAGTCAGAGGAAGGACTTCTACACTAAAGGTTTTTTAAGTTTGCTTTTTCTGAAGCTTATTGTAGGAAGTCATTCTACCTGTTTGGCAGTGCTTGTTTGGTTTTGGGTTTTCAGGTGTTTTTTTGTTGTTGTTGTTGTTTTAAACTATTATATTTACAGGTATACTGTTCATGTTCTTTTTCATTTTCCCTTTACTTTTTCTTTGAGTAATACAAAAAGCAGCCCAATTGCCTGGAAAGAGATTCTGGGTACAATCATTGCAAGCATAAATAACTGATTTTTTGATTTTCTGAGTTCTGCTGGCCTTTCATGCCAGATTTTCGTGAATGATTATCCATTGAACAGCTCTAAGTTGCTTCTCTGGCTTCTGTCTTCTAAGCCTGATATAAAGTGTGTTCAGAGTAGCTTAGAAGTGAGCTTTTGAATTCTCTGAATTCTGTTTTGTTGTTTTTGTTTTTCTGGTGTTAGAAGACCATTTATATGTCATGTGTGTTGCAGTGTGTCTGGTTGGCAGCTAGCTAGGAGGATATGCAGAAGCATTTAATTTTCAGTGTCACTAGCATGGTACTTGGCATGTATTCAGTCAGCTGTGTCCCTCCTTAGCACAGGTCTTGTTTAATTTGCCCAGCATTTGGTAACTGTCTGTACTTCTGACTGAAGGCATTCCAGAATGAATTATCATTGTGCTTGCTATACCTAACATAAATGCTGGGTACTTCTGAGTATAGCAATTACCTTGCACTATTTGCTCTGCTATAGTGCAGAGCTCTAACTGACATGCTTGTATCCAAGCTTTTTTTTCCATTGTGGAAGAGCAGTATGTCAGTAGGCTCAGAACTGAGGCTGTTTTATATAGTGATGTACATGTTTGGTGACACTTCCTATATATACTGCCTCTCACAAATCCTGTAGTGGAACTGAGCTGCTGAACTGGGTATTAGAAAAGGTAACAATGATTACTGCAACCAGTCTGAGCTGAAGAAATCGTTGTGTAACTTCTGTATGTGAATAGAGTAGGAAAATTTCACTGGCTTTCTGCAGAGTTCAAGGTTCTGTCTTCCTACATCAGGAGACGTATTAAATCTTGTGTTGTAGAGAGCTGCAAGAGCCTAAGCTAGCAGCATCTCTGACATATGCTATTTTCTCAGTTGCCTGGCAGTCCTAGTGATGAGTGCTGAAAATAAGACCCCCTACTTATCAAAGTCTCTTTTTTTTTTTTTTCATCCCCTCTAGTTATGAGTATTTTGTACTTCTGGGTACTCCTGTAGCAGACTATCCAATTCCTTGTCACACTTTGATTATCTGGTCCCCTAGCTTGCTGTTCTGACAAGGCCATCTCAGTTCAGTAGTTGCAGCCCCGTGAATATGTGTAAGAAGCTTCCATGATAGCTGTCTGCATTGCTCGCTTGGATTTATATTTTTTCCCAAAAAGACAAATACTAAAAAAAAAAAAAAAAAAAAGGGGGTGGTGGTTGATGAATTAGCATTCTTAAAGGTTAGAGCTCTAAGAGGCCGCAGTTAAGTGACATTAAGTTTCTGGGCATGGACAATCAACTGTATGCCTTGGAGACCTTTTTTCTTTCTTGGCATTATCTTCTGTTAATGCTTGGTGGCTTCTGCTTGCTTTTGGGAAAATCAGCTTTGCTTTACATTGTGCAGACTGCCTCTTAGGAATATCCTGGATTTTAGCGGTATTGAGAAGATATGCCCTCACTTTCCTGAACATTTCATTACAAATTGTGCTTTAAACATTAATGTGCAATGGAAATATAATAGGCAGTTTTAGTGGACCCTGAAACTTCTTATTCTAAACACAGGTAATTTAGGTGCAACTGTATGTATCTTTAAGCTTAACAAAATAATCACACATCAATTGGGTGAAACTTCCAAATTCCTTCATTTTTGGTGGAGGAATGATGATGGGTCCTTCTTGTATTCAGAAATTTTATAATATTGGCTGCCTTGCTGGAAGGAGAGGCCCTGGTTAAAACATTCCTATGCTTTGCCTAGGAAAGGAGAAGAGTTCTCCTTTGTTGAAAGCCTGGCACTTATGGGACTTGTATACAGATCAGTGGCTGTGTGTATGACTTCTTCTGATGGAATAAGATTTTGGAAGAAAGATTGTCATGATGCAGAAGTGGGAGCGGGAAGAGCATTTGTAGAAGCACAGAAATACCTTCTTAGATTTGGTTTGTAGGCGAATGGAGGAAAGCATGGAGAGATTTGAAATGGAGAACATTATAAATCAAAAGATTGAGGGGAAAAAAGCAAATCAGCTGCAATAATCTCTCATAGTTATTATTATATAAATCCTGTATGTTTTGGATTCATTCCCTGCAGAGAATCTTATTGGGTTGGGTAGATTAAGGAAATACAGCGGACAAATTCCTGTCTGGGCAATTTAAGTTGCAAGGACAACGTTTTGTATTTTGGAAATGATTTCTCCTCTCAGTGAAGTTAAGGTACTGACTGATCTATCACCTTCTTTTGTATAAAGGTGACTTGCAGACTTACTGGGTTTTGTATTTGAAGTTAGTGTCTTAATTTTTTGTTTGATCTCTTGTTTATCTTGACAATTGGAGATTTTTATTTCTCTGCCTGTGCTCATAACTCTAAGGCAGCGAACAGAATATGAAATAATCCCCCAATTACTTTTACCTTTACGTAAGAGCATGGCTTTATCAAGACGCATGAGGAGTAAGAATGGCTGCTCCAATAGGCAACCATTGATTGTGAAACCCCAGAGACAGGTACCCTTCTCTTCTGTTTTACAGCATGTGCTGTAGTGGGCCATGACTGTCTTCAGGCAGTGCAACTAAAATATATTCTGATGTTTGTCAAAAAGGTTGCTGTCTGGGCTTAATGTTGCCTGATTTCTCTTAATTTGATACTGCTTTATGGTTAATGTAGTGTTGAAGTTTATTTATCTTCTCGTTGACTTTCTAGCAAAAAGTTGTCTAGGTGTTTCTGCTTTTTTGCTATTGCTTCTAAGCATCCTCTTCTCCCTGTTTGGGACTCTGATAGAGCCTAGTGGTAATTTTGTCTCAGCACACAGGATAACTTTGCAGTTATCCTTTAGTTATCCTGCAGTTATCTGTTTAGTTTTGCTTAAGCTTAATATTGGAATAGAAAACTGCAGTAACCCAGACCTTTCCAGAAGAGAATTACCAGCAATTCTTTTCTGCAGGTGCCTATTACAGTACATCTGCACACATGTAAGCTCCTGAATTACAGATCATGTTATAACAGAATATGCATCTTACACTTGCTGGGTATTAGGGACTGAACCTTAATTAAACCCCATGGGGTGACAGTCTTTAAAAACACTTTTAATTACGTAAGGGACCATCAGGACTCCTAACAATGACAGATGCAAACTACCATGTTATTGGCCACCAGCCAAAGGCTCCATCATGGAACTGCTCTCCAGTTATACATATGAGAAAGATCCAAGAATATATATAGTTTTGACAGAGAGAGAAACCTGCAGGTAAGAGATATTATAGGACATACTATTCTGTTAGTTGCAACAAAGTCACTTAAAGGTGGTGTCTGAGGAAAAGTGAATTTTAGAGCTCTTGTAATTTTGCCAATGTCTACACACAATGAAATGTATGAGTTACATCTGTGTAAACCTTTTTCTGAAAGTCATGTTTATGGTGCTCATTTGTGGGATCTATTTAAACATTTGTGTTATATGTGTATTACAAGCCTTCCTATTTTTTCCCTTAGCTTTAAAACAGCAAAATACTTCCCTTTTTTGGAGGGGAGTAGAAATTAGTTTTCCTGGATAACAATTGGCATGGGGGCGAACGCTTACATTTTAATCTTTTGAATTAGAAAAAAATCTTGCATAATACCATTCTAAAACTGCCATGTGAAAAACGTCTCTTGCTTTCATCAAGTGAAATACGATGCAGTAAAGCCAGCAGGCTTTTTAGTATTCTCTTTTCTTATTTCCTTAACATTCAGACTAATACTCTGGCAGTTGAGTATACTTTTTCATTTCTGTACCATGTCCCGTAATATAATATGGAGGGAGGAGTGAGAGCAGATTGCCTTGAATCTTAATATTCTTCTAGATTGGGTGCTTTTCTTTAAAACATATTGTTAAAATAACGGTTGTAAGTGCAGTAGTCTAGCAACCTTGCAGTCTCCGAAAGACAAAACAGTATATTCCCATTTGCAGGGCATGTTTCCATTATCTGAGATTTCAGTGCTGTGTTCAGGTGTCCCAGTATAGGTAGTTTTCTTAGGGCCAAGGACATTAGGAACCGAAAACTTTTCCTTTCTGTTTAATTGGCTTTTGTTTCTGCCCTTCCCTTTCACTTTGCTTGCTGATGAAAGGACCAGGGCGTGCCAACATCCTGTATGGATGAGGTCTGATTTCCTTGCCACCCCCCTTTTTTACAAGCAGTTGAAGTCAGAAGAATAGCCTCATCCCACGGAACAGAATGATGTATGTAGTATAGCTGCTGATTTAGAGTCAGATATCTTTTTCTTTTTTTTTTTCCCCCCAACATTTTAGGAAGAATTCATTGCATCCTTTGCCCTCTCCTCAGCAAGTCTGAGAATCATGTAATCGTTAAAGGGAAAAGCCTAGCCAGCCATTGGTACCACCTTTTGCATACTACTTTGTCTCAGCCTCACCAGGACTCATCAGTCCTGACTCATCTTTTGACACAAAATGAAGTGGGTGTTCCCCAGTAACTGAGGGTTGGTAGGGAGGAACTTTGTTTCCCTCTGATTTCATTTTGTTCCCTGCAGAAAACTTCTAGACTATCGTACTAGCTTCCATTTTTCCCTTTTATTTTTTTTTTAACTCCTTTTAATGTTAATATATCTTTAGTGTGCCAAACTTTAAACAAGCTGCTGATCATAGTGATCATTACTTCATCAGGTTTAGCTTTCACGCTGGTAACATAATTTTTCCATCCAAGTCATCTCAGTGCCAGTAATTTCATTACCAAAGCAAAGTAAAAAATGTAGCATCAGCTCCTTAAGCTCCACCGAGTGAATACTGTTCTAGTTGTGTTCCTTGGTACTGGAAATAATTCCAAGTCATTAAGTAGGAAAGATTTTTCTAGGCAAGGCTTTTACTATAAGTAAATACAGAAGTCTTCAGCTCACTTTATTTTTCTTTCTGTGAATATCAATCCCCTAACAAAAGCCTTTTACAGTTAGCTTAATTGTACAAAGCTAGCTCAGGTTGTTACAGTCTTGATTCATGAATCTGAATATTATTTCATGCTTTTAGGTTTTAAAAGTAAAATAAATAACCCAGCTTTCTCCAAAAGCAAACATAAGGTATGTCTCAGCCACTGAAAGCTCAACAACTAGTGATGCGTTTTAAATAATGTTGTGGAGAACTTCAGTTGCTTTTCTTCCACAAGTATATATATATTTTTTAGTTGTATCAAACTTGTGAAATTGAAGGTGCATCTTTTTCAACCTTTTTTGCACTTAAGTGCATTATTACTGCTTATCTCAGACATTTCTGATACTGTCCTATTGGTTTATCTTCTGAGAATACAGGAGGACAGCACTTGCAAGTTATGCTACCCCTGAACAGACATTCCTTGTAAAACATGGTCTCTGCTGCTTGTTTGATTCACATGTGTGTGTGTGCATGCGTGCAGAAGACTGAACAAGAGGAAATGAAAAGGATGGACTCCCAGAAGGAGTCAGTGTTTCCATATTCCTCTTGTTCATCTTACCAGTGGTTTGTTTAGATACTCGATTTAATCATTACAGGATAATAAATCACAGGATTTTTTTTTTATATGAGAATTTATTTTTGAATAGTTTGTCGTTCATGTGTAGGGATTCTGTCTCTTAAAACCCCTCCAATAAAAGAAAAAAAAAAGAATCATGGGGTATTTTTATGGTAAATAACTGGCTTTGTATATAATCAGGTCAAAGCATGGATGTATAGATGGCTTTCACTAATAACTCTGTTCTAAAATTGCCCTCTAAATCACATATACACAACTTTTTATGCAAAATGCCTCATCTTCCGTGAAACTAATATTACTTTTCAACTATGCCTTAATGGTTTTATCCAATTAATATGTTTTAGTTAATTTGCAAATCCTTTTTGAGTTACCTAATCTGTACTGTTCAGAATTTAGTAGTAAAACAAATCTCCTTCAGATTGTTAGTACGTATTACAAAAAATATGCCCCTTGCAAAAGTTGAGGCTTGCTCATTCATTTGTCTTTTTAGTATTTAGATGCTAAAGAATCTGTTGTTTGAACTGCTTTGCATTGTTGTAACCTGTACTGACTATAAAATCTGATTTCTGACTTTTCAACTCTAGGAATCTCTACCACCTGTCCAGTTTGACTGGAGTAGCAGTGGCCTTACTAACCCTTTAGATGGTACGTCTCTCCGTAGAGCCTCTAGCACCAGAGCTAGAGATAAGAAAGCTACAAAGTTCAGACAAACATCTATCTGCTGATTTATTTTTTTAAATATATATATACACACACACATACATATATATACATATATAAATATATATAATATTTATTTCTTACTCCTAACTTTGGAAATTCAGGCTTTCTTTCTGATTAACTGTACCTCTACGTGAAATATCATGTCTGAAAAATACCAAGTTAAGTATTATTTTAGAGTCATGCCATATTCTAATGACACAGTGGCAATATTAGCACTTCATTATAAATAACTGCAGGTTATAATGAAACTCTGAATAAATGAACGTTTTAGAGTGACGAGTTATACTTTGTAAAAGTATTTTTCACCAATGAAGTGTCTCTTTAGACATCCTTTGAATGAAAAACTTGTGTATAGTGGCTACTTCAAAGCACAATATTTTAACCACAAACTGTTTGCAAAAGATGTACTTCTTGACCTGGAAGTTTTCAGATTTACAGATAATTTTATATTTCAAAAATGTGACGTCATCTGTTACCACTTTTGCTTACACTCAATAGTAGTTAATTAGAGCTAATTTATTGAAGAGGTAGCTACAAAGTTATTTGTATCTGCAAATGTATATAGTCATCACTTAAAAATGTATATAGTTATCACTTAAAAGACCCTTCACCTAAGTCTATTTTAATAGCAAAGAGTTGTTCCATCACCTCCAGTCTCAGAAATGTAAGTTTATTCAAAGGAAATAAAACAAGTTTTGGAAACTTGTTTGAATGACAGGCTAGAGACCTGTAAAGAAAATTATACCTTTAAGAGGAGCCTGCTAACAATTAATGCGTAAGTTGTTCAAAAGCAGGCTAAAAGAATCTGCATCTCCTACTGCTTTGGTGTTGCCTCATGGTGTTGTTTCAGAACATGTAGGATATAACAGTTTGGATAGTGATATTATGGTGTTGAAGGAAAGCCTGGATGGACTCTCTTGCTGTTGTCTGGTGTCTTATTACTTCAGTCAAATCATCGTGCTTTCTTTTTAACAAGCAACTTCTTTAAAATGTATCTTGGTTTGATTTCTGTTTTAGTACTAAAGGGGAACAGTATAATTTACCAGTGAGGAACTGGATATAAGAGTGGCGTCTGTTACCACGTGTTCACATTGTTTTAAGATAATGATAATCAATTGCTTA
Organism: Cygnus atratus; assembly: GCF_013377495.2. Classification (NCBI taxonomy): domain Eukaryota; kingdom Metazoa; phylum Chordata; class Aves; order Anseriformes; family Anatidae; genus Cygnus; species Cygnus atratus. The sequence goes on from NC_066364.1 coordinate 109,846,592, forward strand.
AAGCTAATATATGAAACTTCAACGGTGTTTTTTGTTATTCTTTTTTTTTTGGGGGGTGGGGGGGGAGGAAGGGGGATTCTTTGCTATCTGGGGACCTGCTAAGTCTTCATGACGAAATAATGACTTTCCATTTCATTGAGGGGAGAAAAAGCCCACTATATTCTAATTATCAATTGACATATATATTGTTTCCCTTTAATTGATTACATCTTTCTCTCTGGGTCTTGCTGGTTCTCTTTCATTTTTAGATTGAAATAAATATTTCTATTTTGAAGTTACTAGTGTTGATTTCCTTGCTGCATTGTACATGAGGAAATGTGCACTGAATTAAGTTGTTAACATTTTAGAAGGTACAAATTAATACTGTAAGCAATGTTTTCATGTCGATTTTTAAATTGTGTACTGAGTACTAATTATAACTTGCATGTTCAAGTGTGTGTCTTACCCCTTTTTACACATAAACCCCTCCCTTGGCTTACCTTCTATATGGCTGCCTACCAACACGGTCACTGAATTTCAAGCTAGTGGAGGTTCCACTCTTCTGAACCTTGATTTCTTTGGGCCCGTGGATGACAGTAGCTCTAGCAGCACCACCACAATCCCAGGTCAGCAGAGTGTTAAAACCACAACTGTAGTATTATAACAACTTACTAAAAGCATGAGCACATCACTTGACTTTCCTATAAACAAGGAGAAGTTTTACATTGTGTTTCTCTAAGATGTCTTTCTACTGCACTTTTCCTTTAATCTGTATTCTGTATTCTGATGTTTTGTATCAAGTGCGAAGTATTTAAAAGGTACTGTCAGCTTGGTATTGTCATGTTTAAGGAATGGCTCTTTTGCTCTTGCAATTAAGATGTTAAAACACTTTTTTCAGATGGGAGATATTGAAAGTTAACTTTTCTAAGCACTTAACTGAAAAAGCTGCAGATGTGACTATTCCCCCCAAAATAAAAATAAAATAAAATATCAGGCTTATTCCCTCTCTTTTAAATGAGTGTCTCCACATTATACGATTGTGAATGTTATTTGGAAGGTGTGTCAATGTAAAGCTATGGGCCTTAACGTATCACAACCCAGCTGGTATTTTCTTCTACCAGTAGAATGTAAGTTTTTTCTTTGTGTGAATATTAATGATAAGGTGAAAAAAGTGTTTTAACGGCATTCATCATAGAAAATGAGGATAGTTGCATGTTTGGGGGGCGTTAGTTCATGAATGTTAATTATAGAACTAAAGCATTTTATCTGCAACTTTAAAAGGAGATGAAAATACCACTTTCTCCTTTGAAAAAAATGTGAAAGTAATTGAATTCATTTATCATATGGTTTTGACATGCTTTGAGTATTTTGTGGGAGCTTGTGAAAACCTACACTTCGAATAAATTTCTTCAGGAACTTGAGGGAACACTTTGGGGATTTATCCCAGTCCATTGTCTAAGCAGATAAGGCAAATATTCTTTCAATACAATGCCTGGCAGCAGTTGGGAAGCCACGATAATCACTTTCTTCATAAGAATGGTCTCTTTGTATCTTAACTACTTTAATTTAAGAAACCAATTTTTAAAAGATTTGGGGCTTTCCTGTATTTTAAAGAAGTGCTTACAATTAGAGTTGTATCTTTTTGTTGTTTTTAAAAACCTGCTTTTTCAGTTTTGCAATGATCATTGAAGGCAATTTTATGTCATCCCAATACAAATGTGTTTTTTTCCCCAATCTTGAGAAATATCCTTATATAGGTGAAGGATAGCAGATTTGTAATGAAAGCGACAGGTAGCAAATTCAAGATTCTCAAGTCTTAGAGATTCTTTGAGAAGTACGTGAAAATCTATTAACATATTGGCACCAGTGCCCAGTACACGTGCTGCTTGTGCAGTCGGGTACGTTCCTTTATCCTGCTGCTTTTCACACTTGACGTGGTTACTGGAGGGATACTCTGTTAGCCTTTTATTGCACTTCCTTTTTCTTTTTTTTTCTCCTGTTGTTGTTTCATCAAGTACAGGTATCATCACCTTCCCCTCATAACCCCTGTAGTGCCTGTTTTAAGTTTTTGCTTTTCTTTCCTCCTGACTTGTTTCTGGGAAAGTCATTTGTTTCTTGGCTTGCAGCTCATGTGTTTGTGTGTGTGTGTTTAGGAGCTTTGTGTGGGGTTTGGTTGGCTAACTTTCCCTTAATATCTCATTAAGGTTTTGCAGTGCTTTCCTTAGCTATTCTCTGATAATTTGAATAAAATGGAGAATATGCAACTCTTATTTAAAATGGAAAAGGGGAAAAAAAAAAAAGACCAATTGTTAAATCTTTTGGCTTAAAAATAAACCTTTCTATTAGTAGTAGAAGTTTGTTCTTTCCCTGAAGACCTTAGCTTTACTTACTGTAGGTCTATGGTTCATTCTTCTCAGTATGATCTAATCAGTAGCCAAAATAACTTATAAAAATTTACCCTCCACATCATGAACAGGGAGTTACTCATTTCTAGTATGTTCCCACAGATTTACTCTGTTTTATTTTTCATGTTGGTAGCTTAACATAAATGTAGCTGAGTAAAAGGTGTCTAACAGAACAGTAAACTGAGCAGTGACATCACGTTACAATGAAAACGAATTCAGGACCATAAATATGAATATCTGAATGATGTAATTTACAAGGTTGCATTTAATGCCTGTTGCAGAGTTGCACGTCAAAGAACTCCTTGTTTCATTTAGTCTTACAATTTGTACCTTAATGGGATTTCGCGGGCTTCTGCAAGTCAAAGTGTATTTCTTCGAGTCGTCTTCTCCCTGTTTGAAAGTGGATATTTTATGGAATAGTTGGGCGTTTTCCTGTTTCCAAGTTCTGTAAACATCTGACAGTACTTAAAGTCATGGTATACTGGTCTCAGTACAGTACATATTTTGATGTTTTGCATGAAACTGGCTGAAATTTGTTTTGAAAATCTAAAAAATCTAAATCTACTAAATCTACTTAATCTAAATCTACTAAAACGTGTAGGTTGAAAGGAGAGCTGATTAATTTCTAATAAGCTCCATATTAAATGGAGGAAATCCTCCCCTCTGCCCCCACAGCTTAACCAGATTATTTTCTTAATTTTACTTTTTGGTTGACTTAGCTTCTTAACAATGAAGGAGTATTTAACTTTTGCAGAAATAACAAGTGGTCAAGACACTACTTGAGAAGAGCTCATGCAAAGCAATCACAAGGATTATTAGCCTCATCTCTTTGTGTGCACGGTACTACAAATACTGGTTGGAAAAGGAAGGACAGTAAGCACAGGAATTTTTCCAGTTTAGTTACCGCTTCATACCTCAGGAGTACTTCTAAAAATGCCTTGAATCCAAGCAAGTAGACTGAGTACAATCATCAACATACAAGGCTACAAATACTGTTTTTATGCTAGGTAGCTACAGGGGACTGTTGTGTCCAAGTGTTTGCAGAGGTTGTTCTGCAGTGGTGTACAAAATGTTTCTGTGTTGTCCAAACCAGCTGACATCAGCGTTACACTTTTTTAGAATGCAGATGTCTAAAAAAACAAGATGTTTCTGCCCAAATTCTACACTATTTTTGAAAGTTAGTTATAACTGTGGATGATGCATATATGTACACTTCATTTTAAAAACATGAAGCATAAAATAGATGAAAATGTAACTGAAGGAATATCACCAATTTAAAATGCTTATGAGCACCAAAATGTGCTATATTAGTCTTGGTATATTTTAATAATTCTGATTTCTAGACACTTCTTAAAGTGTTTGCTATCTGGAAGTTTTAGAGCTAGTATCCTTACTGAGATACGTATCCCTACTGAGATACGATGCTCGATATTAAAGAGTTAGAATTTCGCCTCTATCTAGGGAGGGCAGGGGTCAGGCAAGTTTCCATTGTTTTCAGAATGACCTCTGCTGATAAAACTTGAGATCGATTTGCAACATATGTAATGTCAGAATTCAGTATCTGACCTAAGACATCTAAAGCTTTGAAATCAAGGCCAAAACCTCCAGATACTTGATGCTTTGTAGATGAATGAGATAGAAAAGGAAGCACAGACGGAAGATTTTGGTAGCATTATAAATATGATTGTGTAACTTTTTTTTAGTGCTATTCTACTTGTATGAACCTCTTGTGAAAAGCAAGATACTACACTTGCTATAACGCATGCCAATGTCGTGTATAATCTCAGAGTTGGCTGCTGTCAACCATCAGCACTCTTTTAATAGAAACAGTTGAGCTGAAGCAATTGAAACAATCCGCTTTAACCAAACTGACCTTTTTACAAGTATTTTGCTCTAAAAGGTAAAATCAAATTATTTGTTTACTCTGAGACCTTGTATGCCAGACTTGATCCAAGGTGTGTGCGCTTTGTAATACAACTAAAAAGCTACTGAAAAGGGTGGGGAGAGAGGACGCTGTTTTAGAAACACGGACGTGTTCTGTCATGTTCTTTTCATGTATCTTGAAACTTTAAATGATTCAGATGTTTACAGAAAACAGTCTCTAGCAAGTTGGTCTGTGGCTAATTATGGCTGTACTTGTCTCCAACGATCACTGATTATCATTTTATACTATAAGGTGTGGATCCTGAGTTGTATGAATTGACAACCTCAAAACTGGAAACTTCCAACGCAAGCAACAGAGTGACCGATGCATTTGCAAGACTCATGTCCACAGTAGAGAAGGCAAGCACGTCCACAAGGTAAATAAAGTTTTGTGCTTTTACCCACCTTCCTATCAAAGGCGAGGCAAAATGAGAGGAATGAGTGTGTGCGCCATTTCAGGTCGGAAGCTCTTAAATGAGCAAAAGGCTTACATTTAAGATGTAACTGAAAGTTGCATGTTACAAATACAAAATTCTTACTACCATAGTTCATATTTTGATCACAAAACTCTAAAGTAAGATGGGAAACGTTTTTTCAGCTGACAGAAAAAAGTCACTTTAAAAGCAGGAGTCAAATACTTGATTGAAAGATAAGATGTTCTGAAGAACAGAACTGATTTCTAAGAATGGAAGGGTAAGCTGAACCTCATAATTCAAACTGTTAGGACTTTGACAGAAGGCACTTGTAGGTCCTCTACATAATTCATAGATGTGGATATAGTTCTAACATCCATCAAAACTTCAGTGACCAAATATCAGATTCATTTTGCTATTGCAAGTTACTTTTTAAGGAGGTAAAATGTAGCTTGTTTAGGATGTCCTTTCTGCTTTGTGGATCTCATGCAAGGTTCTTCTGCATTTTGTTCTATAGGGAGTCTATATAAAAGGCTTTAGTCGTCAAATGTCTTCCTTGAAATCAGACCTGTTGAATTGGGTACAGAATATTCTTTCCCTGTTTATGCTTTTATTCTTTGTGTTTATTTTCTGAACGTTCATCTTAACAGTAGGATTCTGGACTGTCTTAACATGAAATTAGTGGTTGTGCCCATTAAAGAATCGCTGAGCGATTCTCACAGGGTGAAGTGCTCCTATCATTGAGGAAGTACATGCCTATTTTGTAGATATTTATAAATGTAGTTACTTTGCAGCTAATAAACAGTAAGATGTCCTCACTCTGAGCGAGCTTCAGGGTTTATTCTTAACTTAATAGCTAAATAAATGGGTTTCCGTGCATCATAGCGCTTAAAACACACACACAAGAATTGCATCATATGTAGGGATTTGTAATGATTGAAGACAACAGGATTTCTTAAAATAAGTAAAAATAGCTCTTTTAAAGTGTGTTCTTTCATTAAGAAAACTATTGTGTTAGTTTTCTTGCAGTGAAAATGTTCAAAGTGAACACTGAATTAAAAAAAGCTCAACACTCAATGAAATTTCAAGAGAGAACCAGTAGAGGGAACTCCACACCTCGGTGCTGATTTTTTTTCCTCTGCTTTTGGATTGCCTGTTTTTCTATCCATGGAGGATATATGCTTCTGAAGATAAGCTAGTGGGAAAGAAAAGTTAGTTTTACTAGCTAAATAGAAAACTTAGCAACAGTTGAAATAACTTTGTCATGTATTCCAAGTCTAGTTTAAAAGTAACTGCAAATTTGCAGCAGGGCATCCAAACTCCAAATGTATATTTATTATTTTCTTTATCTCCATTCTTAGCTTTCTGCCTCCTTGCTTGCCAGACCTTTAAGATGTCTTAGCTTGCTTTTTCTTTACAAATGAGCAGGGAAGTCTGCTTTGCTTAAATGAATGTTGACCTTCATTTTCTGTATTGTTTTCTTGATGTGTGGGTGGGGATTTTTTGTTTGGTTGTTTTTTTAAATGCTTCCACAGCACACTTGAAACTTTTATTTGCTCTGTTGGAGCTCTTTAGATGTCAAAGTTCTTCCCCACTTCTGGAGAGTATTTTTTAGTGATATGAAGAGTTTCTATATCTCTGCTGTAGGAATATAGCTGCCTGTAGGGAGAGGCTGGAGACCTCAGACTTACCAGTTAAGTTCAGACATGCACACAGATTAGCTGTTTTAAAACAGATCTGATTTTTTTTATATTAAGTTTTTCATCTATTCTGATTTTGTGCTCTATGAAATAAAAGCAGTCTGCTTTTCAGTTTTTCAAGACAGAAACCTTCAAAGAGATAAGGTCTTGTCTCAACAGTATACTAAATATGTTGCAGTGTCTTAGCTTTTTCCTAATAAAATTGTTTTTCTTTTGAAATTATTTGTAATGAACTGAAATCTTTAAAATATGACTGGCTGGGTACAGGCAGCTCAGCAAAGATGACCTGCATGCTGTAGCTTGGAAACAGACTTAACCATTCCTGACAAATGGGCAGGAGAAGATGTGGCCAGTGGCTTAACACCACTTTGATGGCTACTTCAGTTGTGCTAAAACTACCCCATATCTGTCTGTAACTTGTCTGAACTCAGGAGCTTTGAGGGTAGAGTTTAGAGGGAAAGTACCATTATTCAGCTGTAGGAAAGCCATGTGAAGAGTCATCTCAGTTTGAAATACCTCCATCTTTTGCTTGCAAACAGAGGAGGGGAAACTTCCCAGCTCGAATCTGAGACCTTGAAGGTAGCAGTATGGAAAGCCAGTGCTCCAGTGCAGCATTCCACTGACACTCTGCAGCCTTGCCCAATTCTGTAGAATTGGCAGAGATAAAAAGTTTATCTGCTGTCTTTCTGAAGAAAAGCAGAGCACCGATACTGTTCCAAGAACTGGCTGAAACCCTCGTTTAAACTGGAAATACTCCTTGTGGGCAGCGTTGGATGGAGCAGGCTAACTCTTAATTACAGAGTAATTTTTAAAGCGCATTTCTCTAATCACTGTTTCTGTTAGAGCCTGGCCTTTTTGGTGTTACCCTCAAAAACTGTTGCAAACATGAGAGGTCACTGAAGTCCTGAAAGGCTGAATGCTTCAGGAAGGGGTTGGAATGTAAACCAGAACAGTTAGGTGTGAGCGACACATCTACAAAGCATTCCCTATTTCTTGCTAAATCTTCTTCCAGCATCTTTCCTGCCTGTCAGTTTGGCTAATTTCTTGCAGCTTAGTGTTAATGTGCCTTTAAAAAGGAAACATCATGCCAACAGGTAGAAGGACTGGCATAATTGCTTGGGGAAAGGTATTCCCTCTGTTCTATCTTGGGAGGAAATGTAACCTAGTGTAAGAGAAGAGGTGGATGGGGGTAAAGTGTTTTGTAGAAAGTAGTCTTAAAACCTGAAAGAAGTTGATGCAAAACCAGTCTGCAGTGATGATGATGATACTTTGTCTTTTAAGTTTATAGAGAGCTAATGAGTAAGTGTTCAGGGTTGCCCTGGTGATGTTTGCTACTGAAGGTGTTGACTGCTCTGTTATCCAGAAGGGGTACTTGAAGCGTCCAGTTTTATTATTTTTTGGATAAGCCTACCCCTTTCTGTTGAGGAGTGGAGACTTTAGCCAATCTCCTCCTCTCTCTGCACTAAGACGATTTAAAGGAGAAAAAAAAAAAGTTTTGAGCTTTGGCAAGTGGTTGGATCCATAGCTGTGACTTGGTCATAGTTAAATAATGTTTGCTATGTAAGTGTGTTAGCCTGTCCTTCATTGGTACTTTTTGCAGAGCACGTGAAGTAGATAAATTACTGCGAAGGGCCTCCAACCAGGAGGGGAGCATTCAGTAATCGAGCGAGATTCACATCTGACTGTGCTCACTGGCATGCATATTCTGCGGCGATGTTGCAGACACTGGTTAGGACAGCAAGAGCATTGCCCTGTGATAAAGGTCCTCCATATGAACACCAAATAAAGTGCAGTGCTGCCTCTGGGACCCAGCAGTGCCATTTCTCCGCATGACACAGTTGAGCAGAGGAGGAAGAAGCATATAAATAGCAAGGAGTGTGTGAGCTCCATCTTGGTGCCTGATTACAATTGCAGGAACTCCTTTTAATGCAGATCTCTGAGTCAGCCCTCTTCCTTTGGCTTCCTCTGTCAAATACTCCTTTGTTAGCTATAAGTCCTTGATCACCAGGAGTTTGTACCGTAAGAGGCTTGTGGTAAGTGATTACTAATAGTGCACCAGATACTGATAACACAGTGGTGGGTGACAACCACATTTCAACAGCTCAGAGATAGTCCTTCAAGTGCACACAGTGGTGACTGTGAAGCTGTTAGAGAGGGAGGCACATATTGGCTCTCTGCTTCTTCCTTCAGTAAATCCAGCACACAGCTTTGTTTATCCTCCAGAATTTGGTAATGTGCCTAGTCAGTGGCTCATGAAATTCCAGTGCAGCAGAGAAAAGAAAATATTGCTATTCTAGCAAGGGAAAGTCAGATTTAGTATCTATACTGCCTCATCTAGAGATCTTTCATCAAGTGGGGATTTCAAGTAGCAAACAAAACTGATAGCTCAGTGTCAACGCAATGATCACTGATGTCAAGGATGAGTTTAACTCGGCGTTTTTTTGTCCCCCTTAGCCAAGAAATTCTGAGACTGCTGCTGAAGCAAACATGTAGCTCCTTGCTTTTTCCTGGTCTCTCATTAGCTCAGGGAACAAACCTGATGTGTGCTGACGAAAAAGACATATAAATATATGCTGCGTCGTGATTGAAGTGGTGGTTGCCCTCTCATGGGTACAGTTTAAAGTTTATACCTAAGATAAGGTGTAAAAAGAAAATTTCTGAAATGCTGTATGGAAAAGCCGTTTGTTTCTAGCCTTTTGTCTCAGTGTTTTGCCCCATAATGGGAGTGCTTATTTAGCTAGGATTTCTAATGTTATTGCAGGGTGCAGCAGGTGCCTTTTTGGAGCTGGAATAACATTTGATGGAGTATTCGTTTTCTCTAGTAATAGCCAGGATTCTTCAAGATAAAGCACCGAGGAGGCAGGAGAGAGGAACTTCTGTAGCAGTCTGAGCCAGCCTTCATTTTGCTTAGGAAATGTGAGTTTCTTGCATAACAGTGAGAACCAAGCAACGTGGGATTCAGACCTCTGTATTCATTTGTGCTCAGTAATTCTTGTGAATAATGCAAAAGGCAAAGTAAATACCTGTGGTTCCCAAACTGCTGTGTGCATCATTATGGCTACACAACCTCGTTCACTTCAAAGCAAGTTAGCTGCCAACAGTGAACTACCTTCTGATGATGATGAGACCTTGGAGGGGGAAAGGAGCTTGTGGATCATGATGTAGAGTAGTATGGTATATAATCTGAGTGTAGTTGTGTCAGAAATACAGCATAAGTACCCATATTTATTTATTAAAGGAGTAAGTTAGGAACTTCTTAATGTCCTTTCAAAATATTTCAATTTTATATTGAAAGATTAAGCTGAACTTAGGTAGCTTAAAAGAAATGTTTCTATTGTCTTAACCCTAAAATATGAGTCTGGAGTCTGGTTGTTTCTTCAAGTGAATAGTCCCAGAATGGCACACTGGAACTTGCTCCCCACCCTGTGGTAAATTAGCATCTGAACAGAAATTTTTTTTCCTTATTGTAACAATATTCAGGAACGTTTTGCTGACTTCCCGTGTTAACATTTTGTTGTTAGGCAGGTAGGTATTATAACATTAGACTAGCTTCAAATAGCTTACAGAAGTGCTTGTCAGTGGGAGACAAAGTGACAGAACACTGCTTCAATCAGTGATTCTTTCAGTGATCCAAGGGATATCAGGTACTGGATTAATGCACTTTTTTCTTTTCTTCTCAACAGGAAGCCTAAAAAGGAAGAACATCTTAGTGAAGAGGCTGCCAAGGTGATTTCTAGCCTTCCTGACTTAACTTTCATGCATGCCAAGGTGTTGATGTTCCCAGCCACATTAACACCTTCGACAAGCTGCCAAGAAAAGGTAGACTAAAGTGATGTGAATTGGACGTTTTCTATTGATTTTTTTTCCTTCCCTCTGGGGGTCATAAAAAGCAATCTTGCTTTAATTAAAAAAAAAAAATCAAGTTCAGATGATTTGTTGGTAAGCAGCACTAGAAAGGTATACATAGTTATGTATATTTATTTACATACCGGAGTCCTAAATTTATATTAGAGAAAAATGTAAATAATTGGGGGTAAATCTTTTTGAAGATCTATTCTTTTTGTTGTGCTGGGGTGTATACATTTATGTCTTTGTGAAATACACTGGTGGTGTCCTTCTTACAAAACTTTAAAAAGTTTAAAAAAAATCCTAGAAACACATAACGAAGACATCAATTTTCACAATATGTGAAGTCCCCTTTAAAGGTTTTCAGATTGCATTGAGCGTCTTTTTCTTTCCTGCATATATTAAAATACTTTTTGCTGGAAAAAAAAAAAGTTACATTGTGGGTTTTCAGTTATTGTTTTTTAAAACCCAATAATTTCTTTTCTGTTTTAACAAGCTTAAGATGTGTTTTTTCTTTCCTTCTCCCTTCTCCCCTCCCCCTGGTTGATTGGTTGGTTGATCAATTTTTATGTTCTTAAACTTCTATAGTATGGCTCTGTCACTATATAGCCTTTTGAAAGGTATGCTGTCAGTAACTTCTTGTTCCAGTTATGGATCACTGTCTAAACACTTGATTTGGGGGTCATTAGAAGGTCATCTGCTTTTAATCGGTTTGATTTGGAAAAGAAGGACCAAAACTATATGAATGTCTTTACAATGAAATTTATCTGTTAAAAATTTTTATGTTTTGTTGTACCACTATTCCTCTGTTTGATTTTGCACAGTGTAAAATGACATAATCATAGATTGCTATGGTTTTAGGCTGTATATACAGTAAAAACTATGGGTTGTAAATGTTTGGGGAAATTCCTATGGAAAAAAGAGAGCTATGTAGAAGAACCTCTAAAAAGGTCAATGTGCATGCCCAAGGTCTTTTGAGATTTAAGTGTGTAAATTTCCTTTTAGCTTACACAAAATAAAATAATTTAAAAGATATATATGTATATAGTCTGCTATCTTTTTATATGGGATGTATAAATTATTCATATTTCTGTTGACAGCAAAATTGATGCACTGCAGTAACAGTAGAACCTTCTAATCTGTGCCGCGCAGTCTCACAAGACACACCTGTCAGGGTCCTGCAGAAGGAGAAGCAGACTTCTCTTTATTGTCCTGTCTCCTTGAATATGTTATGGTGCAGTCTTCTGGTTTGGCCTCCAACTTACAGGGCACTGTGGCTCAAGACGTGTTCGTGTTTTGGGTTAGAGACTTCTTCAAAGTAACGGGCAATACTGATGCATAAGAAACACGAAGTCAGGTGAGGTGCGAAGGGCCAGTTGGTTTTACGTATTTCTTAGCTAGAATTAAAAAATGTAAATGTAGCAAGTTTCCTAACATGTTAGCTTGCCCTGTAGCTCTTTCAGCAACTTCTCGTCAGAGGATATCCTGGACTATTCAGAGTAGAAAGTCTGCAGGTAAGGCATGGTCTGGGTGCTGACGCTCCTTGAGGGCTCTTTGTGTGGGTATAGACTCTATTGATGTATCCAACCTTCTGTATGTATTCAGCTCTTGAAATGTTCCCTAATCACCACCAGTTCCTCAGCTGACATCTAGTTCTGAGAAATCTCCACTGCATTTCTTACCTTTTCTTTGAGTTCTTTATTGTCTGACAGCCCTTGGGGCAGAAAAGTTAGTCTGAGTTTGATAATAGTGGCTGAGAAGCTGAAAACTTTGTAAGGACCAAAGTTCTTGCAAACTTTTTCCTTCTAGGGAGCCCTCTCCAGTGTCCTCAGGAGGTTAGTGCAGGATGGAGTGCCACCTGTGTGAAAGCAGGAGTGAGTCTCAGTGAGTGGTGGCCACTCAGAGCTTAGAGAGTAGCTCCTTTGCTTGTGATAAAGTTAATTTGTAAGGGCTAAACCAGTTCCTTTGCCCTCCAATTAGTGATGCGGTGTACAATGCTCTTGTATAAAACTACACCCTTTTATAGTTGAAAAGGTTTATGCAAAAGCCAGCCGTCTTACCTCATATCCCCACCCCCCCTCCAAAAAAGGGCATTTGCTTCAGCAAATTTTTATTACAGCACTGACTTCATGCTTGTTTCACCTCGAAATTTGCTTTGCTAATCTCCTGGGTTTTAGCATCGTATTCTCTAGTGCATGCTTATTATATCGTTCAGTTCTGGTGCTCAGCCGCTGTAGGTTAAAATCGGCCCTTTTGTTTTCAGAGCTGCCGTGCGTCCCTCAGAGCCGGAGCAGTGGTGTAGCTGCAGCACTATGGAGCTAGAGCCATTGTTTCCAGGAGAATATGGTTAGGAGCTGACTCATGATCCCTGTCTGGCAGGGAGTGGACTGAAGTATTAAGGAGAGGTGGGGGTGGAAGTGCCAGCTGCAAGTTGATCTTTAGTCTCCTCACAATTGCTTCTAGAGGCAGCTGCCCATTTGTCTTCCTAGTCTCCGAGTGCTGTACTGGTGGTCCGCCGTAACTGGGGGAGGGGGAAGGAATGGCAGGGGGAAGAGGCGATTTCGGTTGTGACTGATGGACCGATCTGACGCTGTGTGAAGCCTGGCACTGCCTAGAGTATGTTTATGGGGTTTTTATATTGTTTTCTGCCAAAAATGAAAAATAAAAAGCTACGTCCCACAGACCTTCCCTCTGCTGAAAGACATCGATCTTCCATCTAAATTCAGCCGTCCGAGATGGATGCTGCTTGCCTGAAAAAAGGTAGTGTTGATTTTTGTCTCCAGTCCCCCTCCTTCCTTGTCGATTATGGGATGGACAGACAAGATGCTTCTGCCTCTCTCCTGTCCTGTAAGGGCGGCTTTGTTCTTACGCAGAAAGTTTTGTCTAGCGGATCCAGCTACGTGGGGGTGCCCTTCCACGCTGTTCCCACTGACGCAGCGTGCTTTATCTGGTTAAATCTTGCCAGCACGTTTATGGGCACGGCGGTAATTGGTCCTTTTTGCAGATACGTGGTGCTGTGCGTTGTCATCGGACGTGTCAGTGAGCATCTCATCCGCTTGAGAAACGGCGTCGTTTAAGAGCGAGGCGCTTCTGTGCTCGTCCAACAGGAGCAGCAAAGGACATTTGGTTGGGATGCAACGGCCAGGGCTGGAACGTGGCCATAAAGCAAAGTCCAAAGCTCCCACTGTGAAGCGAGCCGCGGGAGCCTGAATGACTGCTAAGAAGAGCTGAGCTCTGCTTGTGTTAGCCAAAAGACTGCGCTCTGACACTCGCTGGTTCGGCGCTGACTTATTGGGAGTGCTACCACCTGCTGCAGGTGTTAGCAGTGTCGTGCTTCCCGCAGCACTTGAAATGTTAAGCCCTCCTCAGAATACCATTAGCCTGACAGATTCATTTTGAGAGCCCCAAAATAAAGCTGCCAAGTAACGCGCAGAGATGCCCTCAAATGCAATTAGTGTGCGCAGAAGTTAACCCTTCATCACGTTGGATCGTTGGGCGTAATTTTACGTGGTATCCCTGTGTGACTGCTGGTTTTTTGTTGGACTGCAGGACTGCTGCACTTCAGCTGAACATCCAGTGATTTTTGCAGGATGCGAGGGAGACTTAGCTCTGTGTGTATAAAAGTTGAATCGGCCTAGGCCCGACTGCTTCCCTCCAGGTGCAACTCTTCTGCTCCAGTTCTGCCCTTCTGTATGTATTTCAGCAATCTTCAAACAGGATAGTTGCAAAATACTCTTGAGTATAATTTATGATAGTATACGGCATCTAGTAATTGTGTAGCAGTTTCTAGGAGTGTCTGCTACAAAAGCAGAGGTGTTTTTCATAATCTGGCTTCTGTGCTGAAGAGCACAGATGTTAAAGGCAGCGAGCAGCCTGGTGTGCTCCCTTAGGTGAACCAGGAGCGTGAAAGGAGAGGGGGAGAAGCACCTCATTCAAATTCAGAGGGCTGGAGGCAGGTTGAGGAGGAGCTGGAAGAAAACATAAGGCTTGAGAGAATCTCTGAGTAGGGGAAATCAGAAGGTGAAGCTCGATGTAGGCAGCTGAGATGGCTATAGGAAGAGCAGGTGGTGGAGAAAGCTGGATACAAGCATGAGGAGCAGGGGCATTTGGAGAGGAGAGAAAGCCTGGGATGGATTACAGGCACACACACTGTGCCCACTGGCTGCTTTTCTCCAAAATCTGGAATTGAGCCTCAGAGGCCCAAGTCTCTGTATTACTGCTACACTGCAGAGCAAATGTGTCAAACCCACTGGGTGAGTGTAAGTTACATGCGTTGCAACAGCCTGCTGTTGCTATTAATTATTTTTTGTAGAGAGCTGGCCTGCAGACATGAGGGTTTAAATGCAGCTGCTTATGCGTGTTTTAACACTGATATAAGTCCAGATGTTAGAAGACCTTCTTTTAGAAATTCCTTTTAAAAAAGGAAGTACATTATAAATCTGCACCGTAGGTATAAAATCTCATCCTCCAAAAACTTGAGCTCAGCTGCTGTGATTTGGAGCTGCAGCTTCTGTCCTGTCACGCACCTGTAACGTGACTGTCACTGCTGGCATATTGTACTGTCCTCACTGGGTTCTTGCCTCGTGCCCTGCGCAGATTTATTTTCTGAATCAGTGTAGTGAAACTCTCCTCTGCAGGGCCCCTGCTTCGTGTAGCTTAAGAGGAAGGATGGCGTTGTGTGGAAACTATGGAGCAGGCACGGTGGAGTGGCAATGCTCTCCCGGCTTGAAGAGGCTGCCCATGCCAGCTGGTTTTTGCAGGAGTTTTGTTTTTTTCCTTTTTTTTTCACTTAAACGTTTCTGTCATTTGGTGCCCAGCATGAGTTGCCTGATTGGGCTGTGCAGAAATGTTAATTGCTCCTGGATGTAGCTGAAGCAGTTATCTTTGGTCGTTTTATATACGTTAAGGGCTCTGCGACATCAGGAGTTAGGTGCATGTGCTAAGTACCTGAAACTGCTGGAGCTCTTATTTTAATCTTGTCGTCCTGTTCCCAAACTTGTCAGATGTTATCCCTGCTTTACAGCAGGGCTATAGAGATCAGCTCTGTTTGATATGCCACGCTCATCTTTGTAGTGTGCCGGGGATGTCTGGGAAGCACTTGGCTGATGAAGGTGTCAGAAGTACCTCAAAGGCTCATTGTCTTGCAGCTGGATTTGCTGCATGGTCACCGACAAGAGGTATTTTCCTAGATTAGGGGCTGTGAATCTTCTTCTGCGGATCCACTGATGTTGTGAGGACCCTGCTCACCTAATGTTAAGGCAAGTACTCCTAGAGGTTCCTAATACTGTACTTCATGTAGGAATTGGGTTGTGTGCCTTAAATAAGGCTTGGGACTACTTGTAGAATGTGAAGGGGATGAAAAAAATACTTCTCTTTCAAATGGCAGAGGCCGTGGTCTTGTAGAAAACAAAATAATGAGACTGATTCAAAGTAGAGTCAAATTAAGGTACCATGGATATTTTTGAATGTTTGGTTAAACAGACTGAGTGATCCTTTTGGCATGTTTTCCCACGAGCTTAATGATCCTTTTGGCAAAGTTCTGTATGTTCAGAGTACGTACACGTGGAAAACCAAACTTGAGGCACGAAAAGGAAGCTGGCCCTTTTGGCCTGTGTGCCTTAAGGTGCTCTGCCGGGCTGCCACCTGTGTCCTTCCTATTTGTGACAAAGGGGGCAATTTTGCTGCTAACCTGCTCCACCTGTGCTGATGCTGGCAGTTCAGCTGCGGTGTCTGAGCCTTACTTACCCTCGAGGGCTGGACCAGCAGGGGTTTGTGAGTACACATGCACAGTTCCGTGCTGCAAGCGTTTGCTTGGTTTGCTCCAGGTCTAGCAAGCAAACCCCCTCAGAATACACATGTAGGCTTCCTCCTGGGATTGTTGTCGTCGCATGAGCCTTGCCTCCTGAACTGAAAGCACTGAGGTTATTAAATGGGGAAGGAGGAGCGCAGAGGGGTGGTTTCAGCCCTGCCTTTGTCTCAGCTTTTCCAGTGAAATGTGTCTCCATTGTTTCTAAATCTTTAAGCGATAAAACACTCACTGTTTGTTTCCTTCAGAGAGTGGAGAACTGCAGCGAGCGCAGCTACTGAAGCCAGGTGTGGTTTTCAAGACAGCCTTAATCTTATAAATGGCAGGAAGTGTTGTCTCATCTGAGCTGGTCTTCAGACCAGCCTTACACAAGGGGAGAAAAGCAAGTGCTTTGGATCAGACCTTACTCTGCTGACTGGCCTTCAGGAGGATGCCTTGTAGGAGAAGGACTTGTCCAGCATACCTCAGGTAACTGTTGTCTTGTGAGGCAGAGAGCACCGCAAACCTTGCTGTGGTGCAAACCCCAAAGACCACTGTGGTGTTCAGCTCTATCCTAAAGAACTGCGCCATCAGAGCTGGCTTAGCTCTGCAGAGCAGTAAGCTTTGTGGACTCTGTCTTGGTGAGAGCAGGACCCTCCACACCTCGACCACTCTTGGTGGCATCGTTACAGTGCCTTCTTTGAGGGATTTGCCTGTAACAGGGGCCAGCTCTATTGGTAAACAGGCAAATGGGCTTCTCCAGCGCTAGTCCCAGTGATGTTTCTAATTGGTAACTGTGGTCTGTTTGTATAAATCTCCAAAAAAAAAAATAAAAAATGTTAGGATCTGCCCTACTATTGCTTGGGATAGCAACATCTCTTGACCATGGTGATCTGGGGACAGGGAAGGCAGTCCTGCTGTGCCGGCCACCCAAATTCATTCTAGCTTGCCTTTCCAAAGCCAGTGGGCAGCTGTATGGCCAGAGGGGCAGGCTGATGGACAGTGGGACCTACGGAAGACACGTGCCTGGGCACTGCAGAGTTGTTCTGTCTAGTGTCTATTCTAGTTTCTCCTCTGGCCATCGCTCAAGTCTGCGGAGCTTGGATACTGACTGAATTGTAAGTTTTGCTGTGGTTGGAGCTGGTTTTTCAGGTCCCTTTTAGCTGGAGAAAAGAAGGGTGGGAGGAGACTGCCCTGGAAAGAGCAAGTGAGCACTGACAGTGGTACGCAGACACTCCCCAGGTAGCTGGACTGACAATTTTCTTACTCCTGTATGTGCATCAGTCCAAGGAGTTCACAGAAAATGAGTCAACAAGTTTTGCTGGATCTCTTCCGAAGGCCTTTCAGCTCTTCACAGCAGTCTTGGAGAAGAGTGCTGGGAGATTACACAGGAGTCGAGTGGAGTGGAAAGTATCTAACAGACTCCTTCAAAAAATGTAAAGGTTGGCTCAGGGTTCTGTAAGGCATTTTCTAATCACGTTTTGGTTCTTAAACCCAAGGAATCATACCACAAATATAAAAGCTTGTCTGTTTTGGAGATGGATTGAAAGACATGAAGTATCCCCAACGTGCACCTTCAAACTCTCCCTTTCGTCACCCTCCCCAGCCCCAAATCTCATCAAACATTTTGTCCAAATCTCAGCGACTTGGCCTTGAGACCTGTTTGCACAAGAGTTCTAGCAAGAAGGGCTTTTTTTATGGCTGTGTTGCTTTACTGAGTGCTGGGACTGAGTTTTCATTAGGAGCACTAAAGCCTTTTGTCACTTCGTTAATGCTGAAGCGAGTTGAAAATCAACATGCAGCTGGCAGCGGGTGTTTTGCAGCTGT
This sequence comes from Cygnus atratus, assembly GCF_013377495.2. NCBI lineage: Eukaryota > Metazoa > Chordata > Aves > Anseriformes > Anatidae > Cygnus > Cygnus atratus. The sequence goes on from NC_066364.1 coordinate 109,864,470, forward strand.
TAGGACTATTGCAGGTTACTCCGCTTTCTCTTGGACAAAGCTGCCTTGCTCTGACAATGGCAAAGTGAGCAGTTGTATGGATGCTTTGTGCTTTTAAGGGTACAATTTTCCCTTCTTTTCTGCTGTGGGTTGTTTTGTGCATGTGTTGGTTTTTTGTTTTTGTTTTTTTTTACCCTCTCTCTTGCCTTATCCACCTATATGAAGCCTGTTCTGGCAACTTTCCTTCTCTTTTGGCCAAAGAGGAGGAAGCAGGGTGGAAAGGGAGGAACAAACAACTGTCCTTTAGGTTTCAAATCAATGCAGCTCCTTAGCAGGCTGGCAGTGTGAGCTCAGTCATTAGGAAAGCTGCTCTTTCATTCAGGAGGCAGCCTGAGCCAATTCTCCCCAGTCCAGGACCGAAGAGGTAGGGAGTTCAGGCCTTTCCAGCTTGTAGGACCACTGCAGCTGGCACGGGCTCCTTCTCTTCCTAGTGTTTCATTCATGCTGCCCGTGGGAGGACCCTGCTGGCTCAGGAGGTTATCCTCTCGCAGGAAACTAGCAACATTTTGCAGTGGGTGTGCTTGAATTCCCTCCTCTTCATGAAAGCCACCTCCACCTAAGATCGGAGTGGATGTGGGAAGGAGATCTGGATTTTCTATTTGAGCCCTTCTCGGGTTAAACCTCAGAGTTAAACAGGTTTTAAGATGATGAGCAGGATGGGTGCTAAACATCTCCTCAGGTGCTATTAGGACCACAGCTGACTTGACCTGCATGGGCAGTGCTTCATGGCTCTGGTCCTGCGTGTAGGGACCAGAAGTTTTTCTGTAAACTTCGTTTGGCGGTGGCTCTGTTAAGCTACTGTGTTTACCCACAGGATAAAACAGATCAGAGCTGGGCTGAGGCATACTTAAACTAGACTCTCCCTAGCACCAGCTACTACTGGGTGCCATTTAGCGTGGCTCACGCCAGCCTAATGGCACTTACAGCACATGGGGAGATGGTTTGGGAATTGTTGTCGACCTGTTTTGGAGTGGTCTGATCTCTGAAATATGTTTTGATCTCAAAGACGTGAGTGGGGAGCATCACAGCTGAAATCTCATTAGCAAATAATAGGGCTTGTGTGCAGAAATCTGCCTCTCTGGCATCTTGATCTTATTCTGCTACTTCTGATCAGAAGGGTTAAAAATGTATTCTTGTTTTGCAAGTGTGAACACAATGTCACTGCCCAGGTTTACAAGTGGCAGTGAAAGGGCAGTGGTGCGCAGTGGCAAGGAGGATTTGAGCGTGTTTGCAGGAAGAATTTTACACATTTCCCAATGTTGCTGCCAGAGAATATTTTTGAGGGATACAGCAAGTATTGTCTGCAGCCATGGGATGTGAAAGATAAATATGTTGCCAGTAAGGCAGCAGATCTCATTTAGCTGCAGAAAGGTTGGTTAGTAGAATGGTGTCTAATACTCATCTGTAACCAGGCATGCTGGTAAGTATGCTAAATCAGCATCGGTGCTCAAATCTGAGAGCTTGCAGGGTGATGCCATCACCAGTGGCAATAGGTGAAGGATGAAGTAATGTCATGCTCTCCTACGCTGCCCCAAGTTAGATATTTCCATCTTCAAAAGAGTAGCCCCACTCTCTGAATTTCAAAGAACTCTCTCAAAGTGCTGCTGTGCTGCGGGCAGGGACGTATTTGCAGGGTGTTAGAACAGCATCAGGCACGCGAGGAACCCAAAACATTTCCTTAGCCCGTGTGCTCCCAGTGTAAGGCGGGGGGAAGCTGCACAGGTGAGCTGTGCAGATGCTGAGATTAGCAGGGCAGTTCTGATTGCAAGGAACTCCTGTTTGCAGCTCTCCAGAAGGTTTTTTTTTCCCTCTTTAAAATAAAAGAAAAAAAGCCTGTTTTTCTCTGCTGATTTGGTTCTGCAATTGTCACTGCAGAACGTAGTGCAATAAGATGCACCAAGAGGTTTTGCTCTCTCTGTTTCCTTACAGCAAGCCTAGCAGTGACTTTGGGAGCAGAAGCATTAGGATAAAGTTGGAGTGTTGGGGGGCAGGGGGCGAAGAGGACTTTGATTTATGTACTAGTAGGGTCTGCTCAGTCTTTGGTCTGCCTCATTCTCTAATTTTCTGTCTGCGTTGCGTATTTTTGTCTCCCCGGGTACTTCTCCCAACACTTCTTAGCTCATTTGCGTTTAATCTTCCCGATTTGTCTACAGCCCTGGCTGCTCTAATCTCTGCAGGTCACCGTGCAGCTTGCATGTTTGTTACTCCTTGGCGCTTTGCTGTGATCAGCATTTTTGATCACGGTTGAATTTACATCAAAGAAGCACCTGACAAAGAAGCAGGCCTGATAATAGGCTCTAGTTTCTTCTCAGCAACCCAAACAGGTAGAGGCGGACAAGGGAACTCTGGCAGGATCACAAGGGAGTTCGTGCTCTACTTTCAATACAGCGTGCTGTGCTCTCCTGCCTGACAGAGCCCCGAAGACCCCACTGCTGCTGTAGGCTCCCCAAAATACAGCTGCCGCTGGAAAAGAGGAAAACAAGGCAGAGGTAGGCCTTTTCTCCTGTAAAACAAACTCACACATGGAAAATCCTAATTAACTAGAGAGCGGGGAGGAAAAGACGCTCCTGCTGCTGCTGCTATTGTAGCTGCAGAAGTGCAGCTCACAGACTACAGCTGCCCTTTCCCTGCGAGGAGAGGTGTCTCAAATGCCATGGTCAAGAAAGAAATGCTGCAGCCACCATGTGATTGTTTCCTGCTTCTTCAGGGCAGCGCAAAGAAGAGGCTGATAAATTCAAGACTGGGTTTTCTAGCTAAACACTTCAACTTAAGTGTCTAAATGGGGCTTTTGCATTTGCTTTTGTTTGTATAATTTATGCTTCCCAGACCATCTTCCCTGTCTAGAGTTTGCTGTGAGGAGCTGTTTTGTTTTTTTCTGTAATGATCATGTATAGTTATATACGATTATAGGCAGACACAAAATGATAGGCACAGAGAGCGATATCTATGATTAGCACTGCTGGGGTTCTGCAAGGTACCAGGTGCTCTTAGGTTGGTGTTGGAGTCTAGTATGAAGGCATCTCATATGTGCCCTGCTCAGGGTTTTGCAGCACGTGGGAGATGGGTCTCTCCTGTGCTGAGATGTGGTTTGGGGCACTCACAGATCCTCAGGCCTTTGTCCTCTACCGAGAGGAAAACCAGTGACACCACATCACGTTTCCTGTAGGTTTCACCCATTGGGGTTCAGCAGCTGTTACTCCCAAGGCCTGGAGTTCTCCAAGAAATAACTGAGCTTCTCTTAAAGTGCAAGCCTCTCTGGAGGGGCAGGAGCGAGCGTGCTGGGAGCCCCAGCAGCCTCTCCCTCCTCCTGGAACATGGCCCGAGGCCTGCAGAGATCCTGGTGTGCAGGATCCCTCTGTGCAGAACCCAGCTTTTTTATTCTTTTGTTTAACTCGAGCTAGCAAGGCATTGTGCAGACCCCAAATATCATGTGGGCACTGTAAGCTAACAGGGGCAGGGATGAGATCCTGCCTCCTCCATCCGAGGGGCAGGCTGGTGGTAGCTGTGGTTACCCAGACCTGGAGCTTCCCCTCTGAGCTCCCTGGGTTTCCACCCTGGATGTTCAGGGTTAAAAGCGGCACCCCGCCACGGAGGGATTTCCAGCTCCTTTCATGCAGAGCAGCAGCAGCATTAGACTTAGAGGCGTGGTTGGAGACAGCTCGTTTCTCCCCGGTGCGAGAGAGCTGTTCTGCAGGAGGGCTGAGGGCTGACAAGCCAGGGCAGCCCTTCGAACCTCACCTGCTGGAAGCACCTCGTTTTCCCTAACAGGCCAGAGGTGCCCTGCAGCCCAGCTACCTGCCTCTAACCCTGCTGTGCCTCTATAGGCTGGTAGCCAACTGTTTGGGGATTAAAGTTGCTATTTAAATAATAATAATAAAAAAGAACTGCTAGCAGTGTTATTTAGGGACTCAGACGAACCCATTCTCTCATGATAAATGAAGGTACTGGCTCATTAAATATTACTTTGGAGGGTATGGTTTCATAGCGTAGCTGTGATTTGAGATATTCCAAGTTCCGCTGTGTGTTTTGTTTTTTTTTTTTTTTTCTTCCAAGGATTTCTCTCCTTCTCTCCCATTTTATTTCCCTCAGGCTGAGGCCATGGCATCGTTTTTCCTTAGCAGTCTTCGCCGTTGTCCACCTGGGGTTTTCATCTACGGAGGTACTCAGCAAGACGCATGGGGACTGCCTGCCCCCGTGCCCCTCTGAGGGGACCCTGAGCTCTGGGGAGAGGCCACAGCCAGCAGGACAGCACCACACATTCTCCTGTGCAGCTAAGTGCAAGGCACACCTCTGGGTTCAGAGCAGTAGCAAGCTGTTAAAACAGTTTCCAGCAAACTGCTGCTGCCCATCCTTGTGCGTTTATAAAATAGGAAAAAACACTTCTATTTTATTTTTTTTTAAACTGTTTTCAAACCTGGATTGGGTTTGACGTTTGAAATACCTGCTCTTTGCTTTCTGCCCTGTCTCCTGAGGAGTTTGGTGGGATGCCTGGGAGCTGCGAATTAGGTAGGCTGTGCTAAAGCCTGGGTTCATTTAAAAATACAGCAGTTCGAAAAACGCGTGGCCTTACTCTCCCTTCTTCCCTGGCATGCAGAGCAATCATATTTTGAATGAAAACACGGGGCGAGAACAAAGCCATGGCTAAATCCAATCTATTTCCCTGGGCCTAAACGAAGAGCACTGCTCCCTGTCCCAGCAGGCCAGCCCGTGTCCCCATTGAAGGGCTCCGAGCATCCAGCAGCCTGTATTAACCTCCCAACAACAGCCCAGGCAAGGCTGGAGGGGGGTGAGGCTTTCTGGAAGTGCGTATGGATGCCTTTTCTTTGCATCCTCAGACCCAGGGGCTTAACTCCTTGCTGCCCTGGCTCTTGCACACGCCTGCCGCAGAGGTGGATGCGACTGCAGAGCACCAAGTGACAAATGAGCAGGGGCTTAAAACAAAACAAATCGGGAAACAAAAAGAAAATCGCACCGTGGTGTGGCATTAAACCTGTGAATTGCATTAGAAAGTCAGAAACCTACATCCAGAGATTAAAAATAACACCGCTTTTATGAGAGCAGCGAGAATGCCTGCTAATTGTTGGTTTACACGAGAAAAGCAGAAACATGCTGAAAAATTGGCTCACAATAGCAGTTGCTGTATCATAATCTCCTGGTTCCATTCTTGCCTTGCTAATAAGAAGTAAGACTAATTTAACTTTTACAACGTCCCAAATCTGTGGCTATACGATTCAGAGACTTAATAAGATTCTCCTGCCGAGCCAAGAAAAGCTTAGCGGTTTTTAGCTTACTTTCTTCTTCTGGGTTTCAGTTTCAGGACATTCGTGCAATGGCTGTGACATTTTATTTTATTTTTATTTTTTTAAGCCTGCATTTCATCAGAATTACTGATGTCTCTGTTTAAGTTATTATAGGTGTAAATTGGTTGTACTGGAGCTGGGTAAAATCTCCGGCTGGCGTTTTTCTAGTAAAAAAAAAAAAAAAAAAAAAGACAAATTTTGGCAAAAGTAAAACATTTTATGAATTGTTTTGATTTGACAAGCTTTTCTTCTGGAGGGAAAAGAAAAAAAAATATTTTCTTTCAGCATTTTCAAAACGAAAGGCTTTGAGATTTTTCCCTTTGAAGCAATTCTTCATTTTGAATGATCTTCTGAGCAAACTTTTTGTAAAGGGCTGAAGTCAAAGCCGAACCATTTGTTTCAGTCAACCCTAAATGAATTTTTTTCTTCCAACTTTTTTTCAGGATTGCCAGCGAACCGAAAAATCAGTTATTCGCCCAGCTTTATATACCATATACCAACAGCAACTTCAGAGCACCCCAGTGACTGTTTACATAGTGCAGCTGCTGCTGAGGCCCCCATTTAGATGTTGGGAAATTATTATGCTTCTCAGGGTTGCGTGAGATAGTAAACCATCAGTAACCGCCTGGTTTTTCTCCCGTGGGTTAACGAGGAGGCAACGCTTTACAAAATGTGTTTCTAACTTTTTCTTCTCGTTGCATGGCAGGTATTAACTCTGCTGGCTGCCGTGCAGGACCTGTGTTTGCAGAAGGCACACGTTAAGCTCTTTGGAGACGATGGTGCACTAGGAAAAGGCGTCATGTCAGGAGTCGCATTGAAGGAGCGGGTCGCAGCTCAGCTTTGTTTCGAAAGATTGGCATAGTAATCAAGAAAAGATAAAGTCCTCAATTTCAGGGTTAACCACAGTCAGAAACCACACTTGAAAATGTGCTTTTCCTATGGTTACTCCGGGTGATAAATTGTATATAACATGAAGCTATTTAAACAGATTGTTTTAACCCTTTTCAGCAGGGCATGTTTTCCTTGTATAGAAAAATGTCTGCAGGTGGCACAGGGCATTCTGGAATGACCGGGCCATGTTGACTGCTTTTACTGAAGCTGATAGGGTAAAAAAACGCAACCTTAGATCAGTTCCTGCACAACAGAGACACCCAGTAACCAAAATTGTCGGTCTGACTTGCCTGGTACAGACTGCGAGTCCTGCCGGAGAGGAGAGAGTTGCACCAATAGGTTTGTTCCTGCTGTTCATTGACTTAAATCTTTCTGCACCTCAGGTGAAGGCCTTCAGCATTTAGAGCAGCACAACAAGCTCCACAAAACGAGCTCAGGGTGCTAAATGCTCCTGAGGCTGCAGCTTTCCCTCCATACCGCTGTCCCACCCGGTGCGTACCGGGGTGCGTTTCCATGCCCAGCTGCCATGACAAAGCCTTCACTGCATGCGAGCAGCAACCAGGATGTCTCTGGGCTCACCCTGACTGCAGAGGGACATTTCTCCTTACTGTTAGTATTTTTTTATCCCTGCACTGACCCTGTCTTAGGTCGAGGCGTGCAGTGGAGTCAGTCAGAGCCATGCAGACTCGCCACCCCCCATGGAGCAGCCCATGGACTGTAGACAGGTCAGTTTTTCCTCCCCAAGGACACATTAGTTCAGCAAGTCCTACTCCCCTTGAGCCCTTCTCCTCCCCTGCTCTCTCTCCCTTCACCCCCTGTGCCTCCACGCCCTGCAGGGACCTGTTTTTGAGGCTCCCTCAGGTCCATGGGTGCCAGTTCCTGCCTGGAGGGAGCAGCTGCCAGGCAGCCGTGCCGACAGGGAGGTCACAGCAGGAGCACGGGGCGTGGGAGGGGAGGCAGGAATAAGTTTCTGGCAGCGAGCTGGGACTTGCTGCCTCTCCGAGCTCATCCCAAGGGCCACGCCAGAGAGCCGTCCCTCCTGCCTGGCACGTTTCTCTCCCTTTCTCCCCCACCCCTTCGCCTGGGATTACACAGTCCTGGGGTGGCTCTGCTCTTGGGTGTGGGATTGAAACTGGTTGAACCAACCCACAGCAGGTGATTCACTGGACATATTCTGGCCCCTGCTTTGTTCTTGCAGCGTCTGTCAGCAGCTTGCAATTTTTTTTACAGATGTGCAAGTTGTTGTTCTGCATTGCCGCTGTTCCAGGAGCCCCTGCGAGGTAGCAGGCACTGCCCAGTCATGCAGCAGGGTTGGACAAGTTGTGATCACGCTCCTTTCTGCCAGTAATTCTGGGTGTCCTGGTGACCCCTGAGCCATTGAGTCGAGTCTTTTCAATAACCCAATTTGAGTGGCAGAGGTGAATTTATTTCTTTTTTTTTTTGGTTGCTTTAGTTATTCTTTAAGATTGGGCAAATGTAGCCAGTCAGAATTAGGTTTCTAGTTATAAGCAGAGAGACTGGTGAGGCCAGGCAGTGTCTGGGGAGTCACCTGCAGCGCTGGCTGAGTGGAGGTGGTGTGCTGAGCTCTGCTCACAGCCCCACGGGAGGTGGGGGCTCATCCAAACAGGGGTGGCCTCGCTGCTGGCATTGCTCCTGGCAGAGCTGTTTCTCGCATCTGAGATGTCCAAAAGAGCAGACTGCAAACTCTGCTCTTCCCCTGCCCCCCTGCCCTGGTGCTTCCCTTTTTCTCTGCAAGGTGCAGTGACGTTGTACCATGGGCTTCATCTTCGCATGGTTTGAAAGCCTCAGGGTGCAGGAGAGCAGCTCCTGGTTGTGGAGGCCACCAGGACCAACAGGTAACCCCAGAAGGGGTTTGTGGTCCTGGAGCTGTGGTGCTAACGCCCAAGTCTCCTTGGATGGAAGCTCCATGGTTGGTACCAAGTCTTGCTGCCAGAGCTGGGTTATCTCAGGGCTGCTGGGTGTTTGTTGGGAATTGCTGCTGCTTCCGTCTGCGTGCATCTTTGGGGACGTGGATCTGGGTCCAAACCCCACTCTCTTGCTTTCATCCTGTAAAAGCTGAGGCCTGGCAGCTCGGCTCACTTGACCTCCCTCAAGCCCTGGCACAGCCCAAAGCCGCGTCCTTGCAGCCTCCTTCGCAGAAGTTTGTGGCCTGGTTTGCCTGGGGAAAGGAAGATGTTCTGCTGCGTGCACACCGGGTGGCCTCCTGCTTCAGGGATGGAACTACAGGGCACACGTCCTGTTCCTGAGAAAAGGTGGTCCTCAGCCCTGAAATCAGAGCTTTAGTTTGTCCGTCTTTGTTAGCTGGAGGCAGCCAGTGACTGAAGTGACCTGTAATCCCATTCAGAGCAGCAGAAGCAGCTTCCTTGTGTGGGCCGATGCCACCACCCTCACCAGTGAGACCTCCTGGCAGCCTCCACTGGCCTTCTCCTGCCTCACTCCCAGCCCCGCCGAGGGCTGTGCTTAAAAACGGCCGTCTGGAAATGGGTATTGTCCTCTAGCGAACTTCCAGGGTTTCGTGTCTTTTTTTTTCCTCCCCTAATAAATGCAGGGCTTGGCACAGGCACAAAATCCATGTAATCCCAGCTCGCGCTGGGAAGGGAGACGTGAAGGCAGCAAGTACCGGCAGCTGAAGGCCAAGCAGTGGAAGGGAGAGAAGCGAGGGGAGGAGCACAGGGAGGGGAGGAAGCCCGGTGAGTGTGGGGAGAGAGGAAACACCGGGGGGGGGCTGGAAATGGTCAGGGGAGAGCAGCGTGAGGTGGACAGAGCAGCACCATGGTGGCAGGGAAGAATGGAAGGAAATCCTTGTAGAAATGGGCGATCTGAAAGCTGTTCTTCCTGCTGCAATTCGTGATGCGCCTTCCCCTGGCAGATGCTGCAGACTGGAGGTGTCTGGGGAGGAATCGGTGGGGTTTTGGGGACGTGTGTGTGTTGGGGCAAGCAGAAAAAATCCTCGCTGCCCGTAACCCTGAGCACCTGGTGTACCCTAGCATTAGTCCCCGAGGATGGGGTTTGGAAGTGGGCCGCTGTGCCCAGCCCGCTGAGGCCGCAGCCTGGAGGTCTCACAGCTCCTTCCCCCTCCTCGGCCACGCAGTTATTTGGAGGAGGGTGGGAGCAGGAGGGAAAACCCATGCTCCTGCTGGCCTGCTGCCAGTTGCTAAGGCAGTTTCTTCAAAAGGGAGAGGAGCTGGGAAGGAGGGGGCTGCCTGGAGAGGAGGCAGACGACGCACACGAGGACGAGGCGGAGAGGAACCCGCAACCACCAGCGATGGAGGCAGAGGAGCTCACCGAAGCGTGCCCGTGGCTGAGGGTTTTTTTCCCCAGTGGCTTTTCCCCTCTGTGGTTTCTCTGGTGAGTACGAGCTGCGCGCGGTCCAGGCTGTGCTTCCCTCCAGGCCCGGGGTTAGAGGCAGGAGCGTTATCCCTCCTGGTGCAGGCCCCAGGATCCTGGTGGGACATGGGGGCCTCTTGGTGCCGCGCTGCTGAAGGTGTTTCTGCCCCCTGTGGTGCATACCTGGGCGAGGCTCGTGGGAGCCTGGCTACAGCTCTCCGATCTTCCAGTTATTTGGGCCCAGAGAGGGGCTCATCTGCTGCCATCAGGTATCTGTGGGCTCGCAGAGTTACTGAGCAGCACGGAGCTGAGCATGGGCCTGGGCAGCTGCAGCTCCTGGTCTGAGCAGCTCCAGGCCATCGCTCTTGGAGGTTCATACACAGTGCAGGCCTACGAGGAGGTGCCGTTGTGGGTCCTCCGCCTGGAAACCCTGCTCCTGAGGCAGAGGCACGTGGGTGAAGGAACCTGAATGTGGCCAGCAGACACCGCGTGTCGGTGTGCCAAACCCTGGTCCTGCTTTCTCCTGTCCTTGGGCTGCGGGGAGTTCTGTGGTGGCTGCACTGGGGTCTTCTCGGCCAGGGGCAGACACTAGAGGGAGGCGCAGGTCACCTGCTCCTCACCGTGTAACCCACCTGAAAAGCCCAGAGCTTCCCCTTGCCGAGCTGGAAGCTTTATGGTGTGGGGCAGGTGGGAAACCACGCGATAAGGAAGGGGTAAGGGGGGCTGCACGCGGCCTTGGTCTTTTGTGCTGGAGGCATCTCCTCGCTCTGCTAAAGCAGCCACGCGGGAGCAAGGCAGGGCGGTAGCTCTGGGAAGGTAGGTGGCAACAAACCCGGAGCAGCTTTGGGAATGCAATGGGGGCATCCCCGCATGTCCTGCGCCAGGCTGATAGCCGCACGTGTTGCGGTGGCAGACAATAACCCGTCGGTGCAAGGGAAGGCACTGTGTAGCCTGGACAGGAGCGGGGACGCTGGGGAACACGTTTGTGCTCTAGCCTTGGGTGTATTGCACCCCTTCGAGCACGGTGCTTGCTGAGCAGGCAGAAATTCAATCCCCGGGCTGGCTTTCATTCCTACACTTCTCCTTTCTGTGCATTTCACGTGCCCCGTGTCCCCGCAGCCATTTGTCCCCGAGCAGCAGCTGGTGCGCAGCGCGGTGGCTGCGTGTGCCCCGTGCTGCCGCTGCTGGCGGCCGCCCCGGTAACGTGAGCCAGTTCGCTGCAGCTGAGCTGCTATGTGCGGCACGTCGGGCCGGGGGAAACTTGCTGCTTTTCTGTCTGGTTTTGGTTCTCTGTGCCATCCAAAATGGAGCAGTAACGTTTTCCGTGGGTGGTGGAGGCCGCGCGGTGCGTGCAGCGGGGGCGGGTGGGGGTGACTCACTCGCTGCGCGCTTGGGCCAGCCCCAACCCTGCTCCTGGGCTGCGCTCGCTGCTTCGTTGCCTCAAAATGCCTGAGCCAAAGCCAGGGCCAGGCCTCCCCGCTGCTGCTGCTGCCGCCCCTGGAACCAAATACCAGCACCTGCGGGGCTCGGCAGGGGGAAGAGGGCACCACTGGCGAAGAAGCACTGAAGGTATCGGATGCTTCCTGCTGGGGTTTAATGCTCTGAACGAAAGTGCATTGTGTGTATTAAAAGTGGCCTGATCCTGCTCCCTCGCTGCACGCTGTCGCACACGGTGTCTTTTGTCCAGTCCTGGAAGGGGGCACAGGGCCGGTCCCTCCCGTGTCCCCCGTCACCTCCCCTCTCCCCCACACCCTGCCCTGTTCACGGAGGGAAAGAACGAAGCCGGAATTTATTTTAATCGTTTATTGTATAATATAAAACTACAAAAGTAAGACTGCTCATTTCCATGTACATTTGTCCAATTGGTTTTGATTACAGCCCATACCTACATGTGAATACAGTAATCTGGTTTCAGATGTATATGTCTGTAATATTGCATAGAAAAGGCACAGCTCTAAGGTCTGTGGGAGGGGGAAGGGGAAATACAGCCTTTTTTCTTTTTTTTTCTTTTTTTTTTTTTTTTTTTTTTGACAATAACAAGCCCTGTTCAAACAACCATGCACTGAACATGTCACACTATTTACACCTTTTCCGGAATTTTGGCCTTTACAGGCGCTAGTATGGATTACGCTCAGAACTAGATCGGAGTTGAGGTTGGGATTTTTGTCTGCAATTTGTATTTTTAAAGAGGTTCCAGAACTTGCATTAGGCTTATTTTCAGGAAAAGAAAAAGTGCTTAAAAAGAACTAATTTCTTGAAAAATGTTCAGTCTCATTAATTAATAGAAGCACTGAAAGCAACTTGCACAGAAGCAGGATATTGAAACCTGAGGGGTGGGGAAAAACAAAACAACCAAATAAACCCTGTAACAACAACGCAAAGTTCACAATACGCCGGAGTTGATTAAACCGTTTGTCAGACAGGACCCATTACAATTTACTCAATTCAATTGTGATAAAAGTGTAAACTTTGGATTCATAACATTGGTTTGAAACAATCCAGGCTATTACCACAGCAGTGAGGGGGGGGGGGGGGAAAAAAACCCCACACGTTACCTCTCGCAAAGTCCAAATTTATTCTTACAGTGATTGCTTCAGCTGGTCTTGCTTCTCTAGGTGGCTGCAGGGAAGGTGCCGGATTGATGCTTTTAGTTTAAGCGTTACGCTGCTCAACCACGTTTTCTTGCCTCTCGGGCTGCCCCGTCCTATGGGGGCTGGCTGGGGACCAGTGCTGCTGCGGCCCTGAACTGGGACCAGTCCGCCAGGACCGGCTGGCTGGGGCGCAGCACTGTGGGCAGCTGGACTCAGCCGCGTGTCTTCGCTGTCCTTACCTTCTGGCAAGAGGCTCGGTCTGCTTGGCTGCATCTTCTGGGGCTAGAGGTAACGTCCCGCAGCCTCTGTCACCCAGCGGGGATGTGCTGAACGCTGCCTCTGCGAACATTTTCCGGACCAGCACGCTGGAGGTGATTGCGCTTGCTGCTGGCTCCCCTCACAGACCGAGAGGCTGACAGGGTAGGAGGCTGACTGGGACTCGTTTTGAACATAAAACTGTCCCCCACCCGTACTCCTTTTGCATATTTCAAACAACCAGACCCATATTAGAAAAAGAGTGGTGGTGGTGGGGAAAAAATGTCATGTGAACCATGCATATCCTGACTGGAACTCAATTCATTTTCTCTGAATCTGGCTCCCATACCCTTTTTCATACAGATTTACATTCCTACAAGAGAATACATTCCTACCATACATTCTGTACATGTTACAATCCAGATGTTGTTAGCTTCACAATAAAATAAATATATTTACAGAAGGAAAAAAAAGAATAAATAATTTATGAAAAACAAAAAAAAAATCACTTCAAATCCAAAGCTCTTTTATTCTGCTCCCATCTTGTCACTTCATTGCACATTAATGTTGAAATCCATCCCTGGTGTAGGTCTCGGAGAAGCCCCGTGTGTGGCTGCGGTGAGGACCACGGGGTGAGCGGCACCGCTGAGACCTTTTTCCCTCTGTGGCCTGCCGTGGCTGCCAGCAGGACCAGAACCTCTCCCTAGCCCCACGCGTCAGCTGTGTAGGTGTCCCACCGGATCGCCGCCAGGCCCCCGCGGCAGGGCCTGCGCTTCAGCACCAAGGATACACAGACATTGTCTTCTGAGTGGTAAATGGACTTAGAGCTCATCTCGTCTCTCCTGCGGCTACACCAACTGCACCTAGCCACGCTTCAACAACAGCACGTGGCTCTAAAAATGGCATTTATGTGAACTTTAGCCTAACGTGGTAGTTGTTTGACTGCATAAATAACCCTCCCCTCCAAAAAAATAAAAAGGGCAGCTCCAGCGTACTGTAAATCGTTTTTTAACCATGATAATGCGCAGTGCTTACCAAGTTACCGCGTGAAATCGTCGGTGCTACTGCATGCCTACAGCTTTGTGCAAACAGACCCCGCGCCGCATGGCCAATGTTTTCCCAGTTTCTCCAGTTACAAGCGGTGTAGAGCCCAGCAGGGCTGCTTCCCTACAGGCCCGTGGCCAAGCGAGGTCCAGCCGCTACCATGTGCGGTGCGGGGGCATCCCCACCCCTGGGCCCTGCACTGTGCTCGGTCAAAGGGTTTCTGTTGGAAGTGATAACTTATTTTTTAGCCCGTGTAAGGAAATGACTGCAGCTCCATCAGCATCACTGAGTTTGGCTTGGAAAAGAAAGAAAACCCACCCCCGTGCCCAGTTGTCCCCCAGCCCCACGCCTCACCCTGGCAGAGGAGTTGGGCTCCAGAAGTGTTTCATAATTGTACGCGACGCGTTTCGTTTCAATTAGGAGTTCCTTCATTGCAAAATGCATTTGCTTTTATACTCTGTCTGTGTGCATATCTATGTTATATCTATCTATCTATACACTAATAAATATATATGGCCTGTTTTAAAGTGCCAATTTATAAAAAGCTGCCTCCTTAAAAGGCAGACAAGACCCAATTTCATCCATGACAAGAAGGGAGCAGAATTGACTGAATATTGCCAAATGACGTAAAACATAATTTAAAATTTCTTAAATAAATATAAAAGTTATTCCTAAAGAAGCCATAGGCATGTCAACAATATAGGTTGTAACCGGCGCTCAACAGCTAAAGTACCATTGAAAAACTAAAATGCCATAGCAACTTCAGCAATAGGCATGATACATTGCAAACATTTTGTTTTTAAATTAAATGTACACCACAATGAACTTAAAAAATGCTATTGGTGCAGTAATGAGAAGACTTCTCAGGTGTTACGGGGAACGGGACCATGCATAGAAAGCTGTGTCTGTATATTCGTTGTAAAACAGGTCTATAAAGTGTAAAGCAGGTAACACAGTTGATACAAGAAACCAACCCTAAACGAGATGCCAAGTGATGTAACGCGACTGGCTCCAGTTTCACCAGCAATGGATATTAAAGCAAGTCCATCCAGTGCAGGTAAGAGATGAGCTTCACTGCAGTAATACTGAAGTTGCCTTTTTCAGCACTTAGCACAGTGAGGTGGGGCGCGGGGAGGAGAAATGCTCCAAGAAAGGGCACGTGGACGCTTCGACGCCAGTCTTCTGCCCGCCGGTCAGGACGATGGCCGTGGGAGGGATGCTCCTGGCGAGCAGCAGGCATGGTCCCCCTTGAAATTGCTCCCGGGGCTGCAGGCGAGGAGGGGCTGCACCGCCACCGCGTTCAGCTCCTCCAGGCTGGAGTTCCACAACTGTTTCCTGCCGACTGCTTCGCGTACGTGTTGGAAAAGGACATGGCTCTGAGTTTCGGGAATCACAGTAGTGCGCAGTGGGTACAGCAGGGAGCAAACACTTGTGAAACTCCTACAGGAGCAGCTCCCAGCCCTTTCTTAAAGCACTTTTTGTTTGTTTGTTTGTTTGCATTCAGGGAAACCAACTGCAGGCTTATTTGATCCAATTTTCTCTTTGCACCATACACATATAAAACATTACAACTCTGTATAAAAGTACAAGTGGTTCTTGTACATCTGAATTATGCAGGAACTATGTGAGCAAATCCTATCAAAATAGCTATTTTTTGTGTGTATAAACAGCATTTGTTTTTAGAAAAAACAATATCATAAACTGCAGAATCTGTACAAAAATATAAAATAAATTTGGGCAGCAGTTTCTAAACAGCCATGTAAATGCAACACTTAAAGAGGAGCAGGTTAATGCCTCCAAAAGGCTGAATTGCTAAGTCAACCTATACAGGGCTAAAATGGTATTGAGATTATCTAAATAATAAATTTTTTTACCTCTTGCAATAAAACTTATAGAAAAAATAGACAAATATGCACATGCAATTTACAGCTTTCCCAAACATAATCCTTGTGCTTAGCTTTTACAATTTTTTTTTTGTAATAACATAACATTGTCTACAATACATATTCTTTCCTATACCAGGATATTCGGTCTTCCTTGAGGAACCACTTTAAAAAAATACATTAGAAGTGGTCATACATGGATGAAGGCACTCCAACTCTGCTTGAAGCAAAAACTAGTGTGATCCTTTTCTTTTCAAAAAAGGCAAGCAAGGACGCATGCACAGTGCTGTGAATCGGGGGCGGGAGGGACTATGGAAATACTACCAAGTGTATATACTGGTACTTAAAATTAAAATTTAAAAAAAAAAAAAAAGAAGAAGAGAGAGAGAGAGTTGCTATATTTCTATATTTTAAGACCCAACAAGCACCTCCATGATGTGATCCAGTTCTGTGAGGTCCATTTTGAAAGGCTGATTTGGAGTTACTGGTTGACTGCTGTATGGCGCGAGCGTTTTTAGGAGCTCATCTGCTGAGACGGGAGCCATTTTGGAGGCAGCCCCCGTGGCAGACGTGCAGGGGTCAAAATCATACATGGACGTGTCAATGTCAGCGAACAGAATGTCGTCCAGGGTCAAGTCTGTGAGGAAACCTGTGGAAGTCGTGATCTCGAAGTTGCCGGGCAGCGAGTCCATGAGTTTGGATTCGGCCGTTCTGCTCTCCGCGACGCCCTCGGGCTTTTGAACGCTGGACTCGCTGGGGTGGTCTTTAGAGTCGGCGGCGGCTGTGTCAGCTGCTACTGCTACTGCCTCTGCGGAGGTAGGTGCGGGACAAAGCTCCTCGATTTCGTCCAAGGCTGAGGAGAAGCTGTCCTTGACTGGTTGGAGAGCAGGAGGTGGTAGTTTCGTCGGACCATCATGCTGGACAGTCGGGGAAGTGCAAAAAGTGTCGTCCTCGAGCAAAGAGGCCGGGGTGAGGCAAGACTCCAGGGGCGTAGTGCTTACGAAGTCAGTGGGGAGCAGGGGCTGGGAGGCGAGATGGCTGAACGCCGGCTGGGCCTCGCGGAAGTTGTCGCTGAGAGGGTCGGTGGGCTGCGAAGCAGTCACAAACACAGGCCTCAAGCTGCCTTCTTGTTTGAGTTCTTCCTGGATTCGCCTCAACATGTTGTTAATTAAAACTGTCTTTTGCAAGCTCGGCTCGGTTAATGGCCTGTGGTTATAAAGTTTCATAAGGGAAATGTTGAAGATAGTCTGACGCTGTAAGGTGTAAGACACCTTAGAGGGACCATCAGTAGGAGACACCACTTTGCCTTCCAACCCATCTTCATGCTCGTCAAACTTCCGCTTTCCTCCTTTCCCCAACATATATCTGAAAGAAAGGAGAAGGCACTGATGAAGCCAGCAAAGCTCAAAGTCTGCTCTTCGCTCCCCCAGCCCCCTCCCTGGCCAGGCACCGTGGGCAGACTGGCCACCCCGTCCCCTCCTTGCTTACCCCAGCCGCCACACGCGCGCTCAACAGCACATTTCCCTCGGGCACGTGTTAAGCATACGGTCCCACCTATCTGCACAGAGTGGACAAGCTCCAGATCCTGCATTAAATTCTCTTTCGAGCTTCCTGGCCAATGCAGTACCATGGCTGAGAATACAAACCTAGCACACCGAGGTTCTTACAACGAATTTCCCTTTTTATTTGAAAGTACGTTTGCGGGGGGAAGGGGAGCGAGGCTCAGCAATCCTATACCGAGAGAAACCTTCACGGAGAAGTCTGGAGTGTCAGCTCTTAGGCTATGCACGGATCTGACCTCGTGGGTTTATTTAACTGATTGCATATGGACTAAACTACTGGAGCAGGAAATGCAGTTATTACACTCATCTCATCGCAGAATTAGATGAATTACAGACAAAGAAGACCCGCCAGGTCATTTAGCCTGATCGCTGAGATTATTCTCTGCACGACATTCTGCTGCCGCAACGGGGGGGGCCTCGACTCCCGCTAGCGACGGGCCCTGGCTTTGGGGACGGTTTTGGGGACACGGCCACCAGAGAGCCTTCAAGGCTTCTGCGTGGCACCTCGTCACACACGCCAGCCAGCCGTGGGCCCCCAGGCGGGCACCACCTGCCTGCTGCACAGGAGCTTTGCTCTTCTGGGGGCAGGAAACGCTGGCACATGGTGGGGGTGGCAGCTGAAATCCTTTCCTCAGCTTCTCCTTGGCTAAGGCAGCGCCAGCAGCCTCTGCCACCTCCAGCGAGGCTTTCGGCACGCGAGGCAGCTCCCTAGCCGCGGACAGACGAGCTCTTGCAACAGAGCAGGAATGCACCGCTCCAGACGAACCATTTGTCTCTGCTTCCCCCAAATCAGAGCGTGTTCCTTGCCCAGGACTACATCCATGTCAAGTTTCCTTTGAGGTTCACTGAGAACAAAAGAACGCCTTAGGGCTTTTTAAGAGAACAAAAATCAGCATAAGTGCATGTGCTTTTCTCCTGGTCAGATAGCAGATTTTGAAGAAGGTAACTAAGGCAATTTTACCAAATCTCCCCAGCATCGCAAATCATTGCTGAGCTAAGAGTAAGTAGGGCACTTCAGTCCTCGCTGCTGTCTCTTCCAGGATGTTTCAGAGCACCGAGAAAAGCCTGCAAACGCTCCTCTACACAGCCTAGTCCCAGGCTCATTTTGTCCCCGTTATTTTTGTGACCTAAAGATCCCCCCAGATGCAAAGGAACAAAGGCACCGCCGTGCTGCAACGGACACAACACCTTATGTTGTGCCTCCGAGCGGGGAGGGCTTGAGGGCCAGAAGACCTCTGCCACCACCTATCTTCGGGGAGCAGCCAGGGCTGGGTTTGCCGAAATGTCAGTGGCTGCGGGATCAGACAGCGTGGTGCCCATGCCAGCACCTCCTTCGGGGCTCACACAACAGCAGGTTCCCTCCAGCTCTCTCCCTCACTACCTGCATGGAATGAAGTTGCAACAGATTTATGTATAAACCCATTTTTAACCCAAACGTGACTTCTCCCATACGAGCTTCATTATGCAGCTGGCTCCTGGCTATCGTGCAGGAGACAAAACTTGCCTTCCTTACTTGAGTACAATCCCCAGCTCCCCGGATGGGATCCCCGCCTGCGAAATGACTGCGCCAGGCAGGTCCAAGACAATCTGATCGCTGTATGCCAGTCGCAGACAGACAACATAGCTAAGGGCCTGCAAACACCCCCAGGAACGTCTGCGAAACATTCAAAAGCAAAGAGCCCTTGCGATGTCGTTGGGGTTTCGATTAAAAAAAAAAAGGAACGAGGTTCAGAAGGCATTTACTGGATGTTAAATCCCAAATCAGATTGGGTGAAGTGAGCCTTTTCTGGTTAAAAATAAGTCCCAAATCCAGATCATTTTCTAGCATATTATGCAATTAAAAAAAGAAAGGCGGGGGGGGAGGGAGCGAGCTAAGAGGAGCCGAGGAACGGGCAGGCTGCGATCCAAGCTCCTTGGCCAGCTACCAGCGATCCCCGCGCCTGGAATCTCGGGTGAGCAAAACCTCTGAAATTTAGCACTGCCGCTGAAGTCTGGTTTTTCTCTGCTCCCTGGTGTCACTTCCATGGGCTACTCCAGAGCTGCGCACGTGGGCTCGGGGTGGTGGTGGGGCTTTTCTGTTTAAATGTTGACGACCGACACGCTTCCTTCGACTTCAAGCACCTACAGCGAGAACGGGAGCTCGAGGCTAGCAGGAATCAAAAATCCTACCTGAGTTCAGCGCATGTTAAAGAAGCTGTGGGTTAGGAGGAGAGCGAGCAGCTTTCCGCCCCTTCTGACTCTCTCCTCCCCCTGAAAAAAGACAGACTCTGTCCTAAAGACATACCAACACTCCTTCCGCAATGCTCTATTTAAAGGAGAAATTTTTAAATGGCTCGGGGACTAGGAGAGTTTTGAAGTTTGTCAGGCTCTGCAAGGAATGTATAAAAATATTCACTGCACAAAGCCAACCTTTTTCCCCGTGATAAAGAAAACACCACTGGGGTGGCTGTGCTCAGCTCCCCGCGCTTGATTATTAATTATTATTGTCAGGGGACGTCGGCGCGCATTTCTAATGAACCCAATTGAGCTGGTTTCTCTCATTTGCATCCGAGATCGAGGTGCTGGTAGCTGGACATTTTCTAAGCTGGCCAGTAAGAGCTATGGGATCATCATTAGTAAACACAATGATAAGCTCTCTGCGTCGTTTTCCAGGAAGCACAGAAATGATTCAAGGTTTCCTGTATGTACGACTGTCAAGCTTTCACATCTCACTCGATCTTCATGTAGCTCGGTTCAGAGCCAGTCCTTTTAAAGGACAAAACAGATCAGGAAACTCACAATTTCTCCTCTTAGCTTTTCAGCGCAGCTTTCGGTTTTCTTTTCCCCAGAAATGCTCTCTGAAAGCATTTAACTATTAAAGCTACAAAGCAGGGCTGCAGCCTAAGCAGGGGGGTTATTCCCCCAGACAGGAAGCTGGAATGAACACCGCGAGACTCCCAGCTTCACAGAGTTTTATTTTATTCCCTTCTCCTCTGACATGCAAATGGGAATTGTAAAAACATTTTCCTCCAGTTTCCATAAATCACTTCACTCATTCTAAGCAAGGAGGCGGTATCTTTTAGGACCAGCTGATACAGTGGGTAAAAGCACACATGCCTGCAAGCCTTCCTCTGCATCTCCCTAAACTAATCGCATAGTTTCTGACCGCCACAGCTGAAGACAATGTTGCCTGCTTATCCTTTACCCTTCACACCATCTCCTCCAACCAGCAGCTTCACACCTACATTAGGAGATTGGTTTTGTACGTCTCAAGGTAGCGAACAACACAAAACCAAATTGCAAGCTCAAACATCTCAAACAAAAGCCTCGCTGCTCTCCTTCGCAGCCAAAGCTCCTGCTGGGAGGACGAAGACGCCAAACTTACAGATCTGGTTGGGCAAAGATTAGCAGGGGATGAGATACACTCGCACCCTCCCGAGCGCAGGAAGTCAGAGCTGGCCTACTGAGTCATAGGGCTGCAATGGGGACGGACCGACAGCAACCCACCCAAACCAGCCGGGCAGCGACAAGGGGTCGTGCCCGCGGCAGGGTTTTCGTGCATCTGTTTTGGCTGAGCGGCGATCCCGGCCAGAAGTTGTTCTGCTGCGCTTCCAGCGGGCTGCCAGCAGCTGTCATTCTGTGTCCAAGCGCTCGAGTTGAGACGGGATGTCGCTTTGTTGTTGTTGTTTTAATAAGGGGTGTTGCAGGGTTTTGGTATGCAAGTTAGTTTTCAGCGTTTCTTAGGTATGTGGAATTAGAGAGTTGAAGAAAGGCCGTGGAAAAACTGAACTTATCCAGGCAATTGGGGGTGGGGAATTACTCAGAGATTTTCCCCGCTATTCCCCACCAGTTGGCTCCAAAGCTGGAAGACCCAGACCCAAAAGTTGAACCATTGCTGTTGAGAAGGCTTCAGCTTGCTTTTTTGCCCATTTAGGGTGATTGCATGCGCCTCAGAGCCAGAGAAATGCTAGCATTGTTTGGGAGTTGGCTTCTCTTAATTGAAAAACAAAAGTAATATATATTTTTTTCATTTGCATGTCAATTAGCCTCCTTTTATTGGTGCTGCATGCTCTTCAGCCGGAGCTGGAAAAAAAAATGCAGTTGGGACTCAGCAGAAGAGATAATCAGCCTGGAGCGGGTGGTGCTCTGGAGTCAACCATAATCGATTACACACAAAAAGCTTGTGCAATGCCTGGCTGTGTCTCCGAGCCTACTTAGCGACGACTCCTTCGCTCTGCAGAGCAGAGAGAGAGGCATGTGCCCAGCGTGAGAGAAGTGCTGCACGCATCAATTGTGCGTACGGTGTTACACCTTGTCACTGCTGGGCTATTTCTGAAGTCTTTATTAATTGGGAATTTGGCATCGGGAAGCAGTGGATATGTAAAAAATGGAGGGGAAAAGTGATTTAGTTATCTCAGCAGTAATAAAAACACCCTTTAATGTTAACTCGCAAAAGCTTTTAACAGTTTAGCTTAAAATGCCTCTCAAGGCTGAGGGCTTTTCTTGGAAGCCAGTTCCACAACCCCTGAGTGCCCCCTGCTCAGAGGCAGGCAGGAAGGAAGAGAAAGAAAGGGGAACTGAATGCCGAGAGGGATGGTGGAAGGGCATCTTTCACAAGTCACCTCTCCACTCTCAAATTTGTGCCACCCTATCAGCCAGGCTAGAGGATGAACAGGTCAATGCAGTGAGGCTCACTGTTAGAATGTTGCTGAGAAAGGTAAATGCAGAAAAAGAGAGGAAAAAAAAAAAGAAAAAAAAAGGCATTTCAGGGGGATTTAAAAAAAAGCAACACTTCACGCCCATGGAGGAAAACACAGAAGTCCTTGAAACTGCACAGAAAGTTGAAAACATGCACACTGAACTCCCAAAACTAAGTTTCCCAAATCTCAGGTACAGATGAACCTCACCAGGGCTTCTCGGAGACTCTATCCAGTAAATTACGCAAGCGCTTTCTGTGTCACTTCTGGAACATGAAACATTATTTTCCTCTCCTCCATCCCTCCTCGCTCCTCATCCTTGAGGGTTGCCTTGGCTGTATCCTGGCCCAACGGTAGTCAATGAGTGTTTTGTTACTGACTTCAGCAGGATCAGGATTTGGCACTGATAGCTGCAGGACCAAAATAAAAAGGTCTTTTGTGCCAACTGGGTTCAACTGGCAAGGCGAGGGCCAGGTCCTCCGAGCTAACAGAGGCGTGCGCCGCTTAGAGGCGTCGGCGCGCTGCCGGATCCAGCCCGAGGGACCACCTGAGCTTACAACCAGAGTGGAGGCATCCTCCTCCCAGCGCCTTTTCAGAGCTGGAAAGGAAGGGAAAGAGCGGAGGGGAACGCCAGTAGAAATCTGGCACCCTCTCCCAGCCTCGCTAAAAACAACAGAGCAAGCCCAGGTGTCGAGGTTTAACGGCAGGGCTGGAGCGAGCGAGCAGCGCGGACTTGGAGAGGTGAGGGCCACCACGCCATGAAAATCGGCCCTCCTCGAAACTTTCATCTGTTGACACCGGGGTCTTTAAATCCTGGCACAGCAGCATCCCTGGGAGCTAGTACAGCATGTACCACGCAGTAATGCACGGCTACGTTCAATATGCTGCAGCTGGCTTGCAATTTGTACACTGACAGGGCTGGGTTTTTTCTTTTTCTTTCTTTCTTTTTTTTTTTTTTTTTGCAAGGCTGCTTCTCAGGATCTGATGCAGATTTTACTCGGTCAAGTTTAATGCGTCCATGCTGCCTGGCTAGAGGGAGGGCTCCTGACAAGCGCTGATGGGTAAGAATTTGGTCTAATGGCAGAGGGCAGCAAAAAACAAAAACCCAATACCAGACGTGGAGCCGGAGAACAGAACCGTGCTGGGCTTTCTGTCCTCTCCAGAACCATGCCCTCCTATTTACAAGGTTTGTTTTCCCTGACACTCGCACTTTATCTTAATGCTGGCTGCTTTTTTGTTTTGCCTTTTTTTTTAAGAGGAAAAAAAAAAAAAGTGAGGTTTAATAAGCACTTACAAAACTCTCCTTTAGAGCTCTATCAAAAAATTGGCCTCCTGGGTAGCTCTGTGCTTCCAGAGAGCACAGGGAATTGTTTTTTCTGTTTGCAAGCCTTCACTGTGAGGCTGTCGTCGCCAGCAGCAACCATAAGCGGCAGGTATTTCGCATGTACGTTTTGTAGGGGCAGACTCTTCCCATCTCCCGCGGCGGATGGGTGCACCTCGGCTCTCGCGGAAGCTGCGGAGAGGCAGGCAGAGCCGCTTGGTGCTCAGGCTGGAAGCGCCCCGCAGCCAAATTCAGCGAGCGAGGCAGCTCCCCGCTGTTGGCACCCACCACTGAAGGCTGTGGCAGAGCTCTGGCAGGTAGCAGGGGGAGTGAGAGTGGTCTTTTCCAGCTCGCGCTAGTGTCGAAATAAGAAGGGAAGCCACAGCGGGTGACTTTCGGAGGCTGATCTAAGAAGGATTTAGCTAGGGTTGGTGCGAGGAAACCCCCTGGCAAAGGGGAGACGAGAAGCTCGGCCACCCGCATTTTTGGAGCGCCCGAAGCACCGTCGCTCCCGTGGGGTTTGATTTTGGTGCTCGCAGCCTGGAGCCCCCCCGTCCCTGAAGGCGCGTCCGTGCGAATCAGCAAGTAAGGTGAAGCCTTCCCTAGCAAATAAGCAATGCAATTATAAAGCCAGTCAATAGCGTAACGCCAGCCAACGTGTTCCAGCGATATTTTGAAACTGTAATTTGATCCTACTGTTTCCATCCTCGTGCCTTGCCTGCTCTCCCTTGTTGCATACTGTACTATTTGAGGCCCAGAGGGCAAAGCAAGCTCTTGCTGTTTGTTAATGATCAGAAACTGCGTTTCGAGCGAGAGCTCTCCGCGCGCCGCCCACACTACTTTCTTGATAGTTTCTTCAACTCGCAGCCCGCCGAAGCCCTATTAGAAGGCTCTGTGAAAAACAAAAGGCAGCAAAACAACCAGAAACACGACTTAGGAACTCCACTTCTGTCTTCAGTTTCCAGCTCCTTTCTACCAGGCTAAAAAAAGGCAAAGCCGCAGTCTAAGGCAATCTCCGACTCTGCAGTGTGTTAAGTCTTGCAGGAAACATATGCTTCTATTAAATTGGAAACAGTTTCTAATGCTGTCAGTTTGCTAAATGTAACACGTTCTCTTGGAAGAAGCGGAGCAGTTTTAATGTTTTTGACTAACTGCACACACCAAACAGAGTATGTCTGATAAAGCTGGAATGGGCTCCAATAAATATAGCTTAGGATAAATTACTGCCTCATTAAGTAATTGTTTGGGAAAAGGAGAGCAGGTTTTCTAGATTATAGCCATGTTATTAAGGGTGTTTATAATATTAGGAATTCTATCAGGGTAGCAGACCTTAATACAAGTTTAAATCAGACG
The DNA here is from genome assembly GCF_013377495.2 of Cygnus atratus. Classification (NCBI taxonomy): domain Eukaryota; kingdom Metazoa; phylum Chordata; class Aves; order Anseriformes; family Anatidae; genus Cygnus; species Cygnus atratus. The sequence goes on from NC_066364.1 coordinate 109,888,733, forward strand.
AGCACTTGTTAGCTCGTTAAGCCATTAAAAACTACCCTGGCAGAATTAGGAGGTGAACAAGACTACACAGGTTCGGCGCAGGGAAAGCTCGCGAGGCGCGCTGCGAAGGAAGGGGCTGCCGTCCAGGCAAACGCCCCGAGTACGAGCAACTTTTGTCAGTACAGAGGAGGAGAGGGCATAGCTGGAGAGCATGCCGAGGCCAGAAAACGTTTAGTCAAACCAGGCTTTATTCGCGTACAGGAAGGCAGTCATGTTTACTGGAAAAAGAGCAGGTTTGGATTGCCCGGCAGAAGAAATTTCTCTCTCCAAAGGTCTCAAAATGGCAATTCTCACGTGTTCAGCCTCACACACAGCCTCCCATCAGCATCCTTACAGCGGCGTCCACCAGGTGCCACAAAGACCCCGGCCTGCCCTTTTTTGGTCTCGTCCCTAACTGGAAACTTCACGAAACACCCTTCCCACGGCTGCTAACGCCATCTCACCACGAACACCAGCTTCGACACAGACCTTGGCGGATGACTACCGCTAGTAACTGCGGTACTCGGGGTGGTCACGGGGCAAAGCCGCCTCCTCCTTGTGCCATATCTAGGCAGACCCCTCTTTATGTCCTCCCCCAGCGTGGCTGCACGCGCCAGCTACTTAAAACCACATCCATGCCACCATGCCGGGGCTCTGAGGAGCCTCCCCACTGGGAGCAGGCTTTGCCGAGGCTCCCCCCGTGCTTTGAAGAGCCACCCCGATGAGCTGGGCCAAGGTTATTCTCAAATTCAGCCTCCACGTGGCAGCATTAAGGAAGCTGCCAGGCCTGCCAAGCGTGAATCAAATTATACCGCGCTGCGTGCACACGGGCTGGGACGGCTCTGCTGCCAATATCAAAAGCTCAAGGACCAGGATCTGCATTACGCACCTGGGCATCAGCAGTAGGAAACCGGAGCTGCAGTAAATAAAACCAGGCGCTGCGCTAGGCCAGCTCCTCAGACTTTACTACACGATTAGCTGATGATTCAGTAGGCTCTGCTTGTTGTCACCTGAAAAACATGCGAGGGCTTCTACGCACAAGTCTCCCCGGGACCAGCCAAGCAGCTCCGCCTGCTCCGCGCTGCCGTTTCTTTTCTGGCACCGAGGGCCTCCTCGCCCAGCAGCCGCCAGCCCTGCCAGCAGGACCGGGGCACGACGAGGGCTCCGCGCAGGGAGAAGCAGGGCCAGCATCTCTTCCAGCAGTGGAGCAGCAGCAATTAAGATGGCCGTGTACCGCTTCAGGGCCCAATTCAGCCAAGAGCCGACCGCCTTCCTTTTCTTCCCACTTCAGAGCCTGCAGGCACCGGCAGAGCGAAAGCACTGGCTGAGAGGAGGCTCCTTACTTGGAAATTACATTCGAGGCGATCTGAAAGGGCTGGTGCAGCCACAAGAAACTGACTGCTAAAATGACACGCCTGCAACACCAAGATGCTACTGGTCAGTCTCTAAGGGAGGGTGACGAAACAGCAAGGCTGGCTGTACATCCTTCCTCCCCTGCAACGCTGCTCCAAACAATAGATTACGGCAGCGTTGCGTTTCAGCGCACAAGACAACTCGACAGGCGCATGTATGTCACGATCTAGCTGATATTTTTAGTGTACGCAGGGACTGAGCGTCGTAGACCTAGCTTTACGGGATGTGTGCAATTCCTATAAAGGTTAATGAGGGTGTTGTGTGCATCCGAGAGGGACCAGACCCCTTTGTGGGTAATAAGAGAGAGTTTTTCTCACGTATTTATAATTACTTGGTTAGAGTCCTTGCTTGCAAGCGGATCGTAGTGCTTTTTCCCTAAAGATAGCTTGTTTTTCCCCCTCGTTGCAGACCCTTAATAAACACTTGGGGGAAAAAAATACCCACACTGCTGTGGAAAGAACTGAATGGTTTGCCAAAAAGTAGGTTATTGCTCTGAAAACAGTGCTGAATAAATTATCACAGTCAAACTGAAAAGCAGCAAACTGGGGGGGGAAGGGAGGGGAAGAGAAAAAACTCCAAAGAAACGTATACTGCAAAATGCAAAATACATCCCAGCAATGACAAGTCATTTTAGTTTCTGGCCTGCAGGTTTTATTTGTTAACCAGTTTCTTGCTATTGAAAGTTAAAAGAGGAGAAAAACAAAGATTATAACAGAAGGCATTTCCCTGGCACTTTTTAAAGGAGTTACACTGCACATGGGTTGTTCTCAACATCTTTACTTAAATAAAATGAACACAGCCCTGCAAGCAAGAATACTCTGTGAAAAAAGCACCCACCCACCCTCGTGTTTCTTTTAAAGATGTGGAAAAGCTGTTGGGCATTTCTCCACCAATGAGAACCCCCCAGAAAAATGGTAGTTAAAGTTTGACATGAAAGTTTGCTAAGACGGTGTTAAGTGATGTTAGACAACACGATAACTGTTGGCCTTTCAGCCCGCTGCTCTAAAGCTCTCACATTTGTAGAAATACAGCATGTGTTTCCACATCCAGCGAAGGAGCCTTCGGAAAGCTGATAAAGGGAACTTTGGCCAGCCTTGAACTACTCTCAGCTATTACCAGCTACAAGTCAGAGAGGAAAGAGATTTAATTTTTCCTAGCACCTGTTTGATTGCACAATAAAACTACTACACCGAAGCAGTCCCCTTTGAAATAATCACCGTACGATCCACGTAAATTTTATGTGTAGTAGTTTAAACATTCTCAAATAAACCACTTTGACTTATATGGGGACACCCTTTTAACAGCATATTTTAACAATCCACGTATTCAATACGTACTTGGAAGCACGCTTACTACTGGTCAATTAACATGGAACAAAAACTCGATCATAAAGTAAGTCTCTGGGAATTAGGAGTGGAAAATACAGACGGAGAAGAGACTGGGAAACTGAAACTAAACATCCTAAACCTCATTTTGTTTTCGGTCAGACACAAGCCATTCACCTCACCCAGGACGTTATTACGCTAGTTTTCCCCACAATTAAACGAAAAGCAAAAACAAACAAAAAGGAAAAAATAAAAAGCCAGCAACCCTTCTGACAGCACATATGTGCAATGTACGTTCCGCTGACAGCTACGAGAAGCACGGCAGCAACAGGAAGCTTTCTGCTGTATGCTACACGCATACAGAAAATATGATCTCACTTCTCACTCGCAAGGCGTTTGTGTAATACTTTAGTTAGGGGAGGAAAGGGGAAGGGTTGCTTCGAAGGGCCGGTTTTGCCAAACAGATGGAGAAGGAGGGTAAGAGAGCCTAGGCCGTGTGCTCGATCACCAGAGGGTAACCTAAGCAAGTTATTGCCCCCCTGGGACAGCTGGCACTGAAGTCACCCCGGTCAAAACCCCTCCAACGGCAGCAGAGCATAATAAAGTGTAAGTCATTCCTCCTGCACGGGGACGGGTGCACGAACCGGCCGGCAACAAATCATGCTCCGAGAAAAGGCACAAATGGAGAGGGCTCCCTCACAGGCACACACGTACGCTCACGCACAGAGATAAGAAAGCAAAATGTTACCACTAGCTGTAAAAACGCCGTGGTTTGCGCACGAACGCCGGTCTCCTATCTTGATGAAGTGTGTATTTTAAAAATATGCAAATCCTATGCATGCACGTGTACCTATTAACCACTTCTTCCAAGGGTGAAAGGCTGCCTGTAAAAACACATGAAAAGTGAAGGGTTTGTGGAGGCACCGGAAGATGACGATGTATTTCTGAATTAGGTTTTAAAACTTCATTTTGCAGCTACCTGAAGTTAAGACAAAGCTGCCTTTAGGCGTCTGAAACTAGTCAGACCTGCTGTAGCAGTTGCACAGTCTGCTTCAAATATGCCCTCCACGCTCCTTTCAACCTCCACCCCAACATATATCCGCATAGTTTGCCTCCGATCATGGGTGGTTCTTTCTATAGCACAGTTCGCTCAGCCTTATTGCCTGCCTGACACGCCAGGAGCTTTTCAAAGACTGATGTTACAGGCCTCAGTATGAAAAAGCTTGCAAACTGCAAAGGGAGGAGTTGGTAATTGTCACGTTTCCACTGAAGGCGAGCGTGGCTCAAACAGCTCAGGGGGTTCTGGGGAGGTCGAAGATCTGGGATCGAGAGAAGAGTTTTTTTCATTACAGATCATCCGAGCAAGTTTTCGGGTGAGTTTAGATCTTTCCACCAACTCAGGGTTCCTTTGAAAAAGGAACTTCTTTCTTCTGCTACTTCCATATACCGCCCAGTTTTAAAAATAACATTAAAGAAAACAACCCACTTTTGCACTTTTCTCTTTTGTGTTCATAACATAGAATACAATTTTATTCAAACTTCCCTGGAAGCAGAAGCTGCCAGATGAAATCAAATGTGTCTTACTGGTGTGAAAGCAAGGGAAACAAGCTTTGGCTCCCAGTAATTACACGGACTGAGATTCATGTCATTCAATGCCACTTAAAACTCAGTTCCAATGTGTTATTAACGAGAAGTTTCTCGTTAAGCACACTGCTCATCAAAACACCGACCAGGTCATACAGACTGGGAACTTGGGGTGTTGTAGGGCAACCCTACAGTTATGTACCATGCAGGGCAGAGGACCAAATCCGGCCCTGCGTTTGGACAAGCGATGGCTCAAACTTGCACACAGGGGACACTGAGCATGGCTGTGACACACAGCAGCAGCCTGGCCCCTCTGATGTGGCAGTGGCCGCTGTCTCACTTGCCCCAGATGAGGCCTGGTCCTCAATGAAGCGAAGGCATGAAAGGCTAAAACTTGCTCTCTGGTGGCTCTCTGGCTCTGTAAGTCTTTTCCAGCTACCTTGCTCCTCGCCACAACTTGACGCCTTTTCTGAAGCCTGTCGGTGCCGTACCCTCACGCTGCTCTGTGTCCCCAGAGATGGTCCCGGCTCTCCCTTGGGAACGCCGCTCGAAGCAACTCTTCCCCGGCCAGGAATTCCCCTTCGAGCTGAAGGAATCTCCCGGCCGCTGGTCGAGCACGGGAGCCTTCACGGCTCCTCCCGGTCGCTGTGCGCTGACACAGAGCATCTGACACACTCGGCCAGGCGAACGGCGCCGCGCGGTTTCTATTCTGCACGGTGACACACCGTCTCGTCCCCGCCTGGTTAGAAGGGAGGGCAGGGACCCCGCCGCGCTCGGTGCGGCACCAATGCGGGACGTGCAGGCTTATATCTTCCACAAAGCCGCTGCAATCTCCCAGCCACATGTTTGCTTTGAACTTTGTTTTTGCTCGACTTCAGTGCACCCAACGGCAAAGTTAGCGCTGCATTTACAGGGCTGCCTTTCCCTGCTTGTGTTAAACAGTCAGCATTGTTATTTTATTTTTTTTTTGAGTGTTTGCACTGGTAATGCTGAACAAACCGAAAAACCTGAAGCCTCCGCTATAGCAAACACAAAAATTGACTTTGTTTATAAAAGAATTAAAGAACTAACACATGTTGGAGGGTCTCTCTCCACTTACAGAAAGCAGGCACTTCTTCATGACAGCACAGTGTTTCTGACTGGCAGAAGTTTGGACATAAAACAAGCGGCAGAAAACATGCAATGCTGGGCCCCCAGAGAAAGTCGGCACCGTTCTGGGATTGGCAAATTCAACTTCCTTCAAACTATTAATTAGCAAGAGATTCATCCACACTCGAGGCCCGTGTGCACTGCCAACCTGCTTCCATTTAAACTGGACCTTGCTCCCTCCTCGGGTACACTCGTGATCTTTGGACTCGGTAGCTGAGAGCTGCCGTTTCTGGCACTGATTTGTGCATGTGCGCCTGCTCCGGCGCTGCTGCAACTGGAGCTGCCTCCTCCTGCGCCGCTCGCACGTAGAGAGCTGGCTCATAAGAAGGTGTATCCCTGCTATCCAGACCTTATAAAAAGTAGATTACCAGAAAACTACTTACACTTTCAGAGCACTGCGTTCTCCCCGCTTGACAGATTACACTTTAAGATGTTACATAAAAGCAAAAATGGTCACAAGTATTTTGGATCACCTGTCTGGCGTTAGCGCTCTTGGAGATGAACTGTGCCAGGAGTGTTTTACATCAGTGTGAAAAAAGTCAGAGTTCCTGAAAGGATTTTTTTTTCCCTATGAATTATTTATTGGAAAAATAAAAGCAGCTTGTGTAAATGATGGCAAAATCCTCCAAACTAGATACCGCATAAGATCTGTTGTACTTCATGGAAGCTAAAAAAAAATTGGAATATGAAATTTGAGGGTTTTCTTGATAGTAGTACATTATCTCAAACTCCTTGATGCCTCTCAGGCAGACAATTCAAATGCCTGGATTATTTATATCATTATTTCTACCAAAACACTGAGAGAAACAGTGGCATTACTTCAGCTTTCCCATTAAAAAAAATAGCAGGTGTACAAAGGAATACAATTACATTTCTTAATAAATCAGCACCTACAGATGTATTTAATGTTCTTAAAGACTGCTTCATCTACAGACAAAACCTGAAGTACCTACGGCTAGCAAGTTTCTTTTTGTTTGTTTTTAATCAGCTTCAGAGAGAAAGAAATCAGCTCGACACAAAAAATCAAAGTGCTGTTTTAATATGCACAAAGTCTAGCTTCATTCGTTAGCAGTCCAATCCAGTTCCTGCCGAAAAGGAGTGGGCGGTTTTTGCTACCAACTTAAATGGAAGTAGGATCAGTCACGAAAGGAGGAAAACCTACAGCTGTGCTGTTAGGTGCTGCAGTGTGTGCCTGGACAATGGAAGTGTCCCCTAGGACCAGCTCTCATATACCTGCCTGGCAGCACAAAGTGATAGCCTCCTGCTATCTCCACCACCACCACTGGCTTGCTATGTTAAATCACATTCAAAGGATACCACCTTAAAAAAAAAAAAAAAAAAAGTGTGCGTTTTAACTTCAGGCAGGAAAGGTTCCTTCAAACTTACCCTGCCTAATCAACTGCTTAATTTCTAAGGCAATATGTGTATAAGCTACAGCAACTTCACAATTCGTTTCTACAGTTTGCTTTACCATGTGACAGCTTCCCATGCACTTCAGAAGAAACTGAGGAGCCTTCAAAAAAAAATTTAGTACGCTGTGAGAAGCCCACGAGACTTAGCACCAACACATCTGGATAGAGCATTTTACGCAGGTGAATCCCTACAAACCTGAATAAAAAGGCAGGAGCTGCCTCTTCAGCTCACACGGGCAGAAACCGTGTGCCACGCTTGAGACACACAGGCATAAAACTGATGTTAGGGGGCAGCCAAGCCCTCTCCCACCATTGTTTGAGCAATAACACGTTCCACGGCGGCCAAATCCAGCACCCACTGACAGCAGTGAGAGCCACCCTGCTGACTTCACCGGGCACCAGCTGAAAAAGCCTGGACTTCCCTGATCCCGAGAGCTTTGGGCTTGCCTGAATGCAGGCTGCCGCACGAGACAGCTCTGACGTGCTGCGCTGCCGGCCGGCAAAGGGGTTAGCAGCCCCCCGAGACGGAGGTGAAATGGGCAGATTTGTTTAATTTTATGCACGCGGCTGACCGGCAACTGTGAGTTCGCCACCGAAGGTCCCAGAGGGATGGCACACGAACCTCTCCATAGGTTTCCAACTAAAGTGTCCCAGGGTTTTCCAGCTGTGCTTGACTTAGTGCAAGACATGACAGCGGGTAACTGCACTCCAATTTTCATGCTTAAAGAAAGCTTATCTCCCCAGATCCTGACACATCTTCCCGGCTCCTGATGCACCGACACGAGCAAGGCAGCGAATGCCCTGAACGAGAGAGAGGGGCACTAAAAAAGAAGATTTGCTTCCCAGGGCTGGAGTCCCACTCGAGGCGCAGCGTTTCCACCACCGTTTCCCAAAGACAAACAACCCCTGCCTGCTGAAGTCCCCCCCCCACAGCCCCCAATTTCTCCTCCCTGGCTCAAGGAGAAGCCCCACTAATCCCCAGCCCTAACACCAGCCCCGGGAGGGGTCCAGCCAGCGGGCCAGCCGTGCCCAGCCATATGTCAGCCCTCCTCCTGCGCACCCAAAATCCCCCCCAGGCCCTTCAGCTCGCCTTGCCACTATGCCGCCAACTTCGGGGGAACCCCAAAACCCCTCTCTCTTCTCAGGAAATCGGAGGGCGGCTGGGTCCTGATGGCTCAAACGGCTCCCCCAGTGCTCACAGTGGGGTTTCCTCCACTGTGGGGACTTTTGGGGGGCCAGCCCCGACCCAAAGTAAGCCCTCCACCAGCACCTGCTTGGGCTGGGGGTGCCGCGCATCGCCCAGGGAAAAGGGGTGGGAGGCAGGTTTTAAGGACAACTCCAGCCCTTTTGGGCTCACCTGCCTCCCCCCGCCCCCCCCCCCGGCCGTGGGGCCCCCAGCAGGGGGAACAGGGCGATTTGACCAGCCCAGCGCCCCGAGCCCCCCCCCCGGCCCCACTCACCACATGCAGCTCCCCCTGGGAACCAAAGCCTGGGGGGGTCGGCACCTCTCGCCCTCAGAGCAGCTCCATCTGTCGCTCCCGCGCCGGCTGGGAGGAGGAGGAGGAGGAGGAGGAGGAGGAGGAGGAGGAGGAGGAGGAGGAGGAGGAGGAGGCAGTGTGAGGATTTAAGCCTCCGCTCCGGCCCGGCGGCTGCGCTCACGCAGCATTATACAATGGAGGAGGAGGAGGAGGAGGAGGCGGGAGCAGCCCCGGCTCCAGCACTTGCCGCCAGCACTGACGCCAGGGGCGGCTCTGGCGAGCTCCTCGCCCTCCGGCCCGCGGCAAAGCCCCGCCTCGGTCCGGCCTTCCTCCCCCTTCCTCCTCCTCCTCCTCCTCTCCCGGCCCGGCGGCCCCGGGCGGCAGCGGGCCCCGCTCCGGGACAAAGGCGGTCGCCAAGCGCCGACCGCAAGAATGCCAAATATCCCGGGTGGCCCCGGGGGGGCCGCTGCCTGGCCGCCCCCGTCCCCCCTGCCTCAGCCGGGGGCTTTACCTGAGGGACACGGCGGTGTTCCCCCTCGCCGGGGCCGCAATTGGGCTGTGAGGGGCTGGCGGGGCGCTCCCCTGAGGGAAAGATGGGAGCTGGGCCCTCAGAGAGGGGTCGGTGGTTGTCTGGTTCCCTCAGATTTGTGTTGGTTCCCTCAAATTTGTGTGGGCTCCCCAAATTTGTGTGTGTTCCCTCAAATTTGGGTGGGCTCCCCCAAGGGCTCGAGATCCCAGGAACCGCAGCTCCAACGCCTCAGGGTCCCGGCGCCATCTCGGGCGGTTGCGTCCCACTGCGGCGCCTGTACCTGGGTCCAATAAAGCTTTAAGAGCAGCCATAAAGGTGATTATTAGTCATTAAGAGCACGACGTGTATAGGTATTACGCTCAGAACGTCCTGTAATGATTTGTGATCAATCAGGCTGACGGTCTGCTTGGAAATCAAGTTCCCTTTCCAACCTGAAAACCGAAAAGAAGAATGGTACCTGGAAATCATATGTTGAAAACCCACAAAGGACAGGAAAAAAAAATAATGGAGTGAACCTGCCAAAACAGAAGGGTGATTTTACAGATTCTTAAAATTAGACCTGAAAAGCCACCCATCTAATTGGGGCTTAAAACACCAAGACTGGTATTTCGCTCTGCTGAAGCCATTAGAAGGGGAGGAAAGCATCAGATTGAGAAGCACCTTCAGCCCTCCGTTTGAGGAAATCCAAGTGCTGTCATCCTCTGAGTGCCGTGCAGAGGTAGCCCTGAGGCAGGTTTGCGAAGCCATTCCCGAGCCGTTTACTGAATTTTGTCACTGATAAGTGACTTGTGAACGGATCGCCAGGCGGCAGAAATTAAAACCTGAATCTCCCCTGGCTGGATGCTTTCTTGCAGACAGGGAAAATTTGGTGCTCGAGCTCAGGAAAACAAGGCTCTTCTTGAAATTACAGCCGTCATAATAAAAATCAGTAAATGAAAGGAAAAGCTTCATTTGCTTTAGGGCCTGACTGGTACCTGTCTGGTGAGCTTCAGTCTTCTCAAAAGCCAGCCAGAATATTTGGACATTTTCAACTTTGTTGGTTTTTAAAAGCCAAATCCACCAGATTTCAGAGCCACATTCTTCCCTCCTTTACACTGGTGCAGAAGGGGGACAACTCCAGTGATGTCTGAGTCTCCCCCAGCATATTCAAGAGCAGAATAAAGCCTCCTGTAGCTACAGCACTGTAAATCCCCACCCCTTTGCTTACTAATTGAAACACAGATTTTTCTTCTCCACCCTTACATTCAAGAAGGCCACGACGCGTGTCGCCAGCAGGTCACACAACAGCTGCTGTCACCCCTCCAGCAGCCAGTGGGCAATTCCTTTCATGCAGGCACAGCAAGTTCTGAAACAGGCTGCATACATATAAGTATTTATATTATTTTGGAGCAGTTCTGGCGGCCCAATTTCTTAGCTCCACCAGTGCTTTGGCTAATGGCTTAGCTCCACCTTTGCTTCAGGAGGGTTGCTCTGGACTTGTAGCATGGCAGGATCTGGCCGTGTGTAATCGCGCCGGGGATGCATCCAGCCAAGCAGTGCCTGCCTTCTGGAGCTCAAAGTCCACGGCAGGCTTACAGTCCCTGTTCCTGGGTGTGTGCACGCTATCGCCAGGAGTATAGGCATAACCACAAACATTTGCTAAATGAGAGCTGGGCTCCACTCTGATATCCAAGGCCCCAGTCTTGCCTTTTTAAATTCGGCAGCAAAAGGCCTGAGCCTCTGGTGTATGAGTTTTGACCGCTCCTGACTTTGTTAGGTTGCTCCAATTTTACACTAGCATAAGAGAAAACTCACTGCCCCTCCTGTTTCCTACTGTAACTCCCCTGGGCCTTTCTTGGCAGGAGTTTATAGTCACGCTGTAACTCAGATTGTTCCTCTGAACACAACGAGCACAGCCTGCATCCACACTCAGAAACACTCTCAGATGAGCATAGGTCATGACATGAATCGATACGAGTGGAGTTCCTGCCCATACTTTGCACTGCTCAGGCCCTGCCATGCCAGGACGAGGTTAGGCAACACAGAGCGAACGATCCCGCTGCCAATCACGTCTCACGTTGCCTGGAGTGTGATTTAATGAGGCCTTGCTGGCCAGGAAGCTCAGCTCCGCAGCCCCAGAGCAATCTGACCAGAAGGTGTCTGCGAGGCCCCAGCGCAGTTTGCCCAAACACGTTGGTAAGCGCAGAAACAGCCCACGACCGAGCCACGAATGCTGGGCAGGAAAGTGAGTTGGCAGAGGCTTCCAGAAACCACAGAAGCAGGGGGAAAAGTCTCTGTGCTCGTGAGGAGCAGGCCATTGAGCTGCTCGCACAAGAGGATGACACGCTAGAAGGGAAGGAACTGTGTTTTTCGATAGAGTTACTGACCTGAAGCGGGCCACAGGCACAGTCTAAACTCAGCCGTCTTTGAGCAAGGATGGACAAAGTTTGCCTGAACGAGGCCAGGCCTCCTTTAGAACATTCAAAAACCCTCCTGTATTAAAAAGAAATCCATTAACAAACAGAAATCAAAGATTGGAGGGGGAAACAGACACTAGGCTTCTTAGGGCAATTCATTAGAAATATTACAGACTGCCAGGTAATCTCTGGCTATCAACATCTGTGCCAGTTGGGAAACAGTGGCAACCTTTGGTGTGCTGAAACATCAGCACCCCTCAAATTTTGCCAAAAAAACACACAGTGAATTGTTTCCTCTGTTTCTAAGCACATCCTTGGCCATTTTAATTGCAATAAATGTTAATGCTGAGACTTCACCAGGTAAATGTAAGAACAAAACACCTTCTTCGTTCTCTCCCTGGATATCTTTGCAATAGCACACACAGGAGCTGACAGACAAACATGTAATATTGCCCTGAGAGCAGACAACTTTTTGCAAAGTCAGACCCTGCCAGCACCAATAACCTGGGAAAAGCTAACCCAAGGGCCTGCCTGTAGCCACAAGGATGCTCATCCTACCAGAGCAGCACTCCCCACCAAGCGACGCAGGTCTCACAGGTAAGAAGCAAGCATGCCACAAGCAAAGGCACGAATTAAATGTGATTAAACGCCACTAAGCCTCAAGACATCTCCCTTCAGGCAGCTCAAGGGTCAATACTGGCCTTCTGGAAGGGGCTGTGGGCAGGCGATGGCAACAGCAACAGCCCCGGAGCAGCAGGGAGTGACGCTCAGCAGCAGCCCCTCGACCGAAGCACCACCAGTTTCCTCAGGCAAGGTTCAGCTACAAATAAAAGCAAGCACCTCAAAAAAAACAAACCCACAAAATTTGGGGTGCTGCATTACTGCAGCCTGCATCTGTGCATTACCAGGGAGCTGCACCTGTGAAAAGCTGGGCTGCCCTGCTTTAGATTTCAATTGGCTTTTATTTTTTCCTGCTGGCGCAACTCATCCGCTGTGACGAGGCTGCCATGCACATCCCAAGGCACAGAGGAATCAGCTGAAACAGAAGGAAGGAACGCTCCCCCTTCTCACTCCCATTTTAGCTTTTCTTTTCTTTTTTTTATTATTTTTCTGCTTTAGTTCATGTATTTCATCTCTAATGTTTCTGTGGCAGTAGGAGAAACGTCGTTCCCTAGAATGCATAATATGCTTAATTATCATTCTCCGTTAGTTCTCTAGGAAAAAAAAAAAACTACAGGGGAAATCAGTTTAATTAATGAGTATGACCAAATGCAGCCTTAGTTCTAATGCAGTATCATATATTATATGTCCAATTGGGCAGTTGGTCTTACTTAGGTAAAATGAGCAGAGATGCAAAAACCATGGAGCTTGTGAATCAATATTCTGAGTGCAACTAACCTCCTTCGTATACTTATTCTGAGCCTTTCTGCAGACTTCGATGCCAATGTCTGTTCCCAAATACGCTTTTTGGCTTCAAGTGCTGCAGGATCAGGCCCACGGAATCCAGTAACATACAGCTGTTGCTTGGCAGTGCCAAGGGTTGTGCCACATGGTAAATTCGTTAAGCAATAATTAAAAAAAAAAAAAAAAAAAAACTTAACTGAGGTAGTTATACCTGGTAGAAATCCCCCATGTGTGTCAAGGACAAGGGTGGCAAGGTTTCATCTGAAAGTGAGACTTGGTGATTTAGATGCTTTTCAGAAGGGCTACTCTTCACATATTAAATTATTAAGGAAATATTATGGAACAGGATTATCAGGAAAGAAAAAAAACACAGCGTGCATTAGCTGGCTTAGTCAGAGGAGGTTTTGCTGCATTCCTCATGCACTGAGATGACTCCCTCCCTCTGTAATTCCCTGTGCACTCCCAGTGCTCTGGAGACTGCTGGTGTGCATCATCCTCGCTCCAGCTGAAACACGCTGTCCTCTGACGGAAGTTCACGCTGCCTACCGTTGCTGGGTCCACGCACATCTTTCTGCTTTTCATAAACATCCTCGTTCCTTCCCAAATCCCATTCAGGCTGCATCACCTGCGAGATGTGCTTCGTTTTTGACCCAGGCCAGACTGTTCACACCAAAGCTGGCTGTGCTGCACAAAGGCTCCTAACGCAGGCTCGGCTTTTCACTCATTCTTCTCAAGACACAGTGGTCTGTGCTTCACATTGAGTTAAGTTTTAAACAATTCGCGGCTGCAAAATGCTGCATTTACTTTTCTTTCCCTTTTAGTGCTCGCTCTGCAGCCTCTATCAAAAGCACAAGCCATTCTTTTCTGGAACACTTGGTTACTTTTTCTGAAGAGAGGCTACGCTGATATTCTGGTGCTCCTCTAATACTGGGGCCAGTGTGTTAAGAGAAAAAAATCTGCCGAGAGAACTGAAGGCTCTGTTTTACAACCGAGAAGGGAATACTTTAAATAAAGGAAAAAAAAATGAAGAAACAGTGGGGAAAAATACAGAGAGAGAGCCAGTCCTCAGGCCTAATTAACCACTGGTGTAAACAGATGTCACTGCAATCAAGCCAGAAGTCTCAGGCCACCCACTAGTCTCCAGCACAATCCCGACCTGATCCTGAAAATCTTAACGAGATGCGGCTGTCGAAGATGAGAGCCACACGCGCGCTTCAAAACAAAGGTTGCCACCGTCTCGCTTCCACCGACGGACAACCTGCTCCCCACTCACCAGAGGAGCGCAACTCCACCGACCTGGCCCAGCGCACGTGCTGCACGCCGCGGCCCTTTTCCGAAGCCGAGCTGCTCCAACAGAGCTCTGCGTGGAGCTGTGCGTTTCTGGATTGCAGATGCACACCGCTCTCTTCTTAACTACATCTGAAACCTGGAAGAAGCCTGTCTGCATAGGCGCATTGGAATATGTTTAGCACCGCTCGAGCCTGCTGAAATGCCGAAGGCTTGATAGACTAAACGGGGCCGCCAGCAGGGTGACGAGCAGCTTGGAGGCGTGGAGGTTCCTTCTCAGATGTGTGGCGTTAAAGAATTGTACAGCAGTATTGGGGTGTTTGAGGCTGGGATGGCACACACAAAATGGTGTCGTGGCTACGGTGTTGATGTAGGATTGCAATGTTACATAGCACTTAAAACTATGTCACCGTAGTATGGTATGTTCATGCTCAGATGCGTTACTGGGGGAAAATAAACTATTTCAGCCCTTATTTACATGAAAACATGAGTTAGTACTCTGACATCCAAATGAATGCACCCACCTCTAGCTGCTTCTGCTGGCAAGAATACAACCTGTGCAGCATATTAAGCTCCTACACCATTCAGGGGGCTCGGGCGGTTCGTTTCAGACTAGTTTCTGCAGCTTCTTAGAGCCACTAGATTCAGGCAATACCTCTACCAAGTGAGACGAAGGGATTCTTGAGGTAATCCAAACTTGCGACAGTAAATCCTTCCTCCAGCCATCCCAGGTGCAAAACTCTTTACAGACGATGTTAATCTGAAGTCCTTTCAGGCAGACTGTTTGCTGGGGGTCTAATTTTAGGCAATCAGTGAGTGACCTGCACAACTTCTTTAAGAAAAAACCCCAAGCCCCAATAAAACAGAAGTTGAATCTGCAGGGCCAAATTTAGAAGAGAAAGAGAGGAGCTGACAAAAAAAACCTAGCACAAGAACATCAAATGTAGCATAAACTCCCACTGCCGTTCTGTTCCACTACAAATAAATGAAGATCATATAGAACTGAACTCATTGAGTCAGTGCAGTGAACGTACGTACAAGTCTTTCAGTTTTAACCCTTCACAAAATGTGTGAATTCGTTAATTATGTGCAAAGAAAGGATTAAAAAAAGAGTGAATGAGCATATCGGATGCTTTTACTGCTGACGACTGTGGTAATGATTCATTTTCCCTCTCTACATTCCCTCGTGCTAGCACGGCTAAGAGTCAGCAAAAGCCCGTACTGATTGTGCAGGTAAACAGACCGTGGGTGAAGCACTCATTTCTCAGCCTTACCCTAAAACCACCCCTATAACGGTGAGAAATGTATTTTGGCTTACCGAAGAAAAAGGGAACTGTACATGTTCATTTACATTCTCCCCTAACCTTTTTTATGCTCTCACTTTGAAGGAAGCTGATCGTTTACAGTGGCCATTAGACAAAGGCTAAAAGAGGTTTACACCTAATTAGTATTCCCAAACAAAGCTACATTAAAGCCTTGCAAACCCACCCAGCATTTAGGATCTACCACCAGGACAGAGAAAGAAGCTGAGGATCCACAATTTATCACCATGGACCACCTTGCCCACCCTTTCACACCTCTCTCTCCCTCCCACAGTGACTTCAGGGAGGTAATGTCCTTAAAATCTGGCTCTGATTTTAGAGGGGTGAGGCAGCTCTCCTGTCTGGTCACCCCAATGTCTCTCCTACCACGGTGTTTGCAGGAAAAAAATGGGATATGCTGTGGGCAGGGTGGCACGGAGCTAGAAAAGCAAGTGTTGCATGTGGCATACTGCTCCCTGAAGCCCACAGTGTCTGAGCCAGCCATAAGCAGCTCTCTCAAACAGCAATAATTCTGCCTTTTCATGGTTTAGCCCTGGGGGGGGGGGGATCAAAGCAGAGGTATAATGGGGGAAATTGCTAAGGGAAACAAGCAGGCCCAAGAAACCAGGGGAAGAGCTGCATCCCCGTCCGTGCTGATGCTGCCCAGCCCAGACTGTTCTCTGGTCTCACTTCTGGACAGAAAATACCGCTAGGAATATCAGTGAGGCTCTCCCTGCTTCTTCGCCCAACCAGGGACTTTCCCAGCACGCAGGGATGGGCAGAAGGCTCCCAAACCTCTCTCCCTTACAGAGCGATTCCCTGCAGGCACCCAGCTTTACACACCAGCCTCTAGCAGTTCTGTTTGCAGAAGGAAAGATGTGAACTGCTGTCAGGGCGCAGGCCAGCCATCGCTCTTGTCCCACAGCCTGCCCACAAGAGCGGGCGGCGGGCAGGCACTTCGCGGAAAGGGGCCAGCCTAGCCTCGTTGCAAGAGCTGAGCAGAAATTGCCACCCTTTGTGAGAGACTTTGTGAGCAGCCAGGTCCAGGAGGGATGAATGTCCATCTGCTCTCATGCCCCAGGGCATTTGCTACTAATCATCCACACCCAGGGGACATTCCTAGCGTGATTCCTGCTAAGAAAAAGTCAGTAACCTCAGTTCCTTTGCTTGCCTACCTACACTTATAATCCAGTATTGGTAAGCTTCAGGTGAAGTCTTTTTTTTTTTTTCGACCTCTTCTGCTAACTTTCCTCAGCTGGATGTTCAGCCCATGCCAGAAGAGCAAAAGAAGTTAAGCATATGTCAAAGCGCTGATAATTTGACTCAACACATGTACACAAATACTATTCCCATGCAGGTCAGCAGCCAGAAACCTCTTTTTGCTGGCAGCACTCTTCAAAGGAAACCCTTTCTCATCTGAGCAGCTGGGAAAGTGCAAGTGCTGCACTCCTACCCTGGTTGTGGGGTCCATCAAAAAGAGTGGTCCCCACAAAATGCCGCTGCATTACTCTTACCTGGAAGAAACGAGACCAGGCATTGTTTGGGTTTTAAAACCAGGACAATCTAAAACAAGCCACATTTGTTAACAAAACATTGTCTTCCATGAGATGTTCAGGTGAAAGACCTCAGACTCCCAGCATATTTTTTGCTAGCTGTCACGGCTGATGTGGGCGAAGTAATGAGGAGAAAATGCATTTGTTGTTTTGAACTTCTTCTTCTATTTAGCAAAGATTCACCTTAAATTAATGGAAGCGAGGAGATCTTGAAATATGCCTTAGCAAGTTTTAATCACACTTTTTCTTTTCGCGAGCTAGCCGTCATTCAGTAGCTAGGTGGTTCTAAATAAAGAACTCTAGTCAACAACAGGAAATAACTCCCACAGAAAAAAAAAAGGGCAGAATACAAACTCTCAGCAACTCTTGTACATAGCTCACAACGGCCTTTTGTTCCTTGCACATTAAGTCTAAAATCTTTACTTTTCAGAACATGTTCTTGCTCTAAGTAATTAAAAGCTTGTTCTTGTTGCAAGTATGGATCCCTTCCTTGTCTTTCTCCTAGAAGGGTCACATCTAAGAGTCAGAAAATCACAAGCTATTCCCATTTCATTAAAGAAGGACGTTCTAGGAAAGCCACACAATGACCAGGATTTTCAAAAGTTACTGATGGTGGTTTTTTTCTGGTTTTTTCCCTTTTTTTTTTTTTTTTTTGGTGCAGGGGGGAGGTGCAGCGCTGTGTCCTCAGCTGGAGACAGTTTACATGCTTCTTAACGTTCAGAAACCACTGTGTTCAGAAACTACAGAGCACCTGGTCTGTGGGGAGGGGGATAAAGAAGAAGCCACACAGCTCTAGCTGCTTTTTTAAAACTCAAGCCAGTGTCTAGAATCATCAGCTTTTAAATTACACAAGATGTCATGGGCCAGTGCCTGCAGACACTACCAGCAACGACCACCTGCCTCCTCCTGCACGCAGCCTTCCCAAATTCAGCAGAAGAGCCTGGCACCAGGGTCTGAGCCTGCTGTAAAACAAGAGCCACAGGCGGCAACATGCAGGAAGCACAGGCTGCGCTTTGTGGAGGAAGCATTTTCAAACACGACCCCAGGATTTCTGGATTTTCTACACCAGATTAACCCACCTGGGCTGACGGGTTACAGCTGCCTTCACTGCACACGCTAGGACAACAGCTTTCCCACTGAAACCCTATCCAGGATGGGTTCGGGCAGAAGGGTGACTAGGATGAAAAGCTTTGAGGAGATACTGGAAAGCAGGTTGGGGACAAAAACCTGGAAGAGAACGTAAACCTCCAAGAAGCAACAAGAGACTTAGCCATACTAGCACTGGATGGATGAGAAACTAAGCAAACATACACAGGAGAAGAAGGGGAAAAAAAAAAAGCAACACGAGTTTGTTCTGGTTAAACTTCAGGCTATGAAGTAGTATCTCAAGCTGCTCTTAGAGGAGCCTGCCTAGCTTGCAGTGCCCACAATACCTACACAAACAGCTCTATTTTCTTGTGATAGAGTACTCAGGGAAACCAGCTTTAACAATCTGTTGGTTGATTTTTATTTTTTTTAATTCCTTAAAAGTTTTCATTTGTGGTCTGGTGCTGTCAACAGCCAAGCTCTTCCATTAGGTGTCATTTGGGAACACATCGCACTCCTCCCATGGCTTCCAGTTTACGCTGAGCAAAGATGATCTCAGGCTTCACGAAGGGGGATGAATTCCCCTCTCCGTCCTGCAAGAAATGTGAACTGCAATGCTTCTTGAAAAGATAAGATTGTCCCCTTGGCAGAGGAGTACAGCTCCAAAACATGCATAATGCTTACTGCAGACTGGGGCCAGATTCTGCCACCTGTATGAGTGCTCACCAGACACACTTCAAAAACAGCAGAAACGGGAGGAGACTGTCCATACAGAACTAGCAACATCAGACCCAAGACAGAAGCACCTGGCAATCTGATCTATAGTCCACTTGCTTCCTGGAGAAGTAAGAGGGCTAGTGAAAGCAAATGAAGACTGCACGACTAAGCACAACGTACAGAAATGCACAAACGAAACGTGGGACAGAACACACCGCTTTACTCCATCTGGCTTCAAAAAAACTGTGGTATTTGGGTGGCGGGATGGGGGATTTTAAGATGGTTGCTGTTTGCTAGCTGGCATGGACTGGCTCCTGCAGAAGGTGGAAGAGCTTCTTGAGGAACACTGCTATCATTTGTGGTGTCTTCTGGAGTAAGAACACATACATACCAGATTCTAGAGGCCAGTTTATTCGAGCAACTCTCCATCAAATCACCTGCCATGGCTGTGTCCCATCCAAACCTAACTGCAAAACCAATTTCCAGGTTAGAGATGAGCCCTGTTCAAATTACACAGCTGCAAGCATCGAGGTTACAGCTCCAGACTGGCTTTTTGTAACTGGAATGTAGGAAACGAGCTTGGTGTGCACATGGGCGTGCCACTGCGTTCGTGTGAGTGTGCACCATCAAAAGGCTACAGGAAGAGCAAATCAAATTTGCTTCCTAATGCAAAATGAACACGCAGGCTGAAGCGACTCCACATTCAAATCTCACCCAAAATAATTCTTGGTGGTTGTATTATAAACTCCTCGAAAGTGGGTTCAAACCTGAACTTGCAATTACAGCCTTTTCTGGTTTAGAAGTCTTCAGATGTCACTGCTGAGAGGTCCAGCCTCCTCTTGAATCTTCAGAAAGGAAGATAAACCAACGTAGCGAAGTATCCTACAGAAGCTGCCCCCTTGTTTCCCCGCTCTCACCCATTAGATTAAATACTACAACTGCTTCAGTGGGACCAGCACGCTTTAAAAGATTCAGTCCCTTTCTCTCTGTCTTTTTCTCTCTCTCACTGAATGATATTTCTGCCCACATGCACTGACACATACAGTGTCTAACAAGGCTGTGATTCATTTTCAGTTCTAGTCATGCTCACAAGTGATGTAGCACACTCGCTGTGCCTTCAGGATCTGCGTAATTTAGCTTCATTTTCTCTGCCCCCACCCTGCATTAAGTGAAGTTCCAACAAAGCCAAGTCATCTCCCACCAACTCGCCCTCCCACCTGCTTGGGGGATGCATACAGCAGGAGTCTGAATAATAATAATAATAATAATAAAATTAAATTAAAACAAAAAGAGAGAAGAGGATGAGACCTTGAGAGATACCATGAATTGTTAGAAAGCTTTCTAACATCAACAAGGAGTGAATAATAACCACCATGGGCTGTATACTACCTGATCACCCAGGGAGCTGGATCAGTCCTGAATCATCTCACCTAACCTGTTAAAAGCAGCCGTGTGTCTTACATCGTGAACATCACGCACGTTCATGCTAAAGAAATGATTGACGTGTTAAATTGCAGTCGGTGATTCGTAAAGGCAAACGCCTCCTCAGCCTCTCCCACAGCAGCCTCGTGGTGACCACTCGCTTACCCCGCGTCCTGCTGCAGGGTCTCGGAGCAAGCAGAAAGGTTGGGGGAGCCTCTGTCATGTCCCAGCTCTGAAGCTCTCGCGCCCAGCGGCCGCCATCCATCAGAACTGCACACGGTGGTTTGGGGATACAAACGACAAGCTGCTTCTGAGCTAAACTCCATGTATGTGAGGCACGAGGCCAAACTTGAACAAAGTGAAAGACGGGCTTGTTTTTTGATAAACCTCATTATCTCACTGGCATTCAAAATTCATCTCAGACACCGCAATGCATTACAAGAGTAGTTCTCCAGTTACTTACAAGAGCCAAGATGCTTTAACATGTAAGTTAAAAGCGCTCACACCCCCATCACGCTAACTTTTCTAGTTCTCCCCCACCTTCAGCTTGGAACTATGTTTTGATGGAACAGAAATCTTGATTTTCAAACGAAAAACAAGTCAACTGAGTTTCTTTAGCAGAAGTCCCCAGACAGAAGTGAGTCACTGCCGACTCCTTCAAGCAGATCTTGGTGATCTGCATGACTTCCTTAATCCCTCACCAATGACACCAGGAAAGAAGAATTAGCAGCAAAAGCTAGAAGGCACTTCAGCATCAGAGATACAATTACCGATAGGGTCGCTGTCACCGCAGAGGCGCAGCAAACTGAGAGGACACGTTCAGCCCTTCTCTGTTTAGGTGAAACACGTGTACGAGGCTCCCCAGCACACGGGGAACCACCCGCTAAGCAGACTCACCTTGCTGACCCGCTCTTATGACCCACAAGAGCAAGCCGGAGCAGGGATTCAATTCCCTGCCTGCTGTAGGGGCCCATCGCCCCCTCATTCACCAAATGCTCACTGGGTTGGTCTGTACGCCGTACAGGATGGGAGAGGAAGGGGATCATCTGGGGGGCTGCTGCTCGGAGGGCTCTGGGAGCCCTGAGACAGGAGGAGAAGGGCAGGGCAGCCCTGGGGCTGGCCACTCGCTGCGAGTAACGGTCGGGCAAAGCGAGCGGCGGGCTGTCATTTCGGCAGACAGGCCACTGCCTCATTTGGCAAATTGAAGAAATGAAGCACGGGGAAACTACTGGATGGCTAGTAGAAGCTTATTGTGGAAATGAAAGTCAAACCCATGTGTTTTGATTTCCAGAGCGCTCAAGACAAGTCCAGCCTCCTCCATCCACGAGTCACACTGTAAACGTCCTCAGGGCAGGGCCTGCACCTCTCATTTGCTTTACGTCTGTGGCTTTCAATCTTTCCTGGTTTGCAGATCCCTTCACGCTCTCCAATAGGGCCGTGCATTTAAATCTGCTGACAACGGGCTTGCTTTCCCTGGCTTTCCAGCACATCTTACACGTAGCCCATGGATCTGAGCGAGCTGAAAAGCACGGTCTCCTCCCCGTGGGCCTTGCTGTGGGTTCCCGTGTGTCCCCCTCTTCCCAGCTGAGCCTGCACACTGCACAAGTTGGGAGCAGGCACTTGCAAAGTAGCCCCAACTCAGTCTAGTTGCCCTAATTCAAGACGAAAGCACAGAGCTTCCCTGTCATTTCAGCATTTCCCACCTCAAGGTATGGGAGCTGTTGATCTCCCACATGAAAATGCATTATGCTGTCAGCCCAGCCTAAGGGCTGTTATTTAATTTACTTGAGGAGGTAAGTGAAAGCCCCTTCATGCAAATGCTTACAATGTGATCTGGAAAACAGCAGGCATAATTAGATAAAATGGCAGCAAAGCCCACCAGGGAAATAATGTTAATTCATGAGGATTTTCCTCTCCACCTCCCTCTCAGCAAAATTTGAAGCCAGGGTGGGTGGGGGGAATCAAATCAGGATGCACCTCAACGATGCTTCTGGTGGTAAAACGGAAAAGCAGGACAGCGAGCAGTGGGGTCACCTAAAAGCTGCCTCAACGTGGCACCTCTGGGGCAGAATTAGCAGTCCACGCTCCTAAGCGACGAAGCACTGAAAGCAAAAATCGTTCCGTCACTGTCATAAGCTATTCCTAGTAGAGACAGAATAAGCAGCATCTCTCAACTTCGCACCGTCTCCTGACCATGGCCTAACCAGGCAATGCAGAAGACTCGTCACATGACAAAGCCATCGTTGCATGCCCCCCGCCTCCAGTAATAATAAAAAAATCAGAGCTATTTCGCAATGCTCCAGAGCAGGTCTGGCATTTCCAACCCACTCAAATTCCTTCCCTCAAAAACATCCAGGAATGGGTTTTGGCCAAACTGTGTCGACGGCATCGCTGGTGAAGGAGAGCACCAGGGCGCCGCGTGAGCCAGCGCTACGAGCGGCCGCCACGCTCCCGAATGGCCGCAGTGCTCTCACGACGGGCTCAGGAAGCTGTGGTTCTGCCTTTCAGCTTCTGACGGCCTCTCCCTCCCACCTAGGAGCCAGCCAGGAAAGTCACCTCCTGCTTGCTGACCTGCCGCTACCAAAATGGATTCCAATTAGCCAACTCACTCCCAGCTATTAGGAAAGAGACATTTTTTGTTGTTGAGTAATTACTCCTCATGAAATGGCTTACATCCCTAGTTGATTAGGTCACAACACACTGTGAACAAACTGATGTAACAGAGATATCTTTAACCTGCTAAATTAAGGCATACTTTCTCAATATAGAAAGCTTAATTGAAGCCATGCATGGGGTACTTACCAAAGGCATCTAGACACAGAATTGTAACGTTCACGAACAAACAGCGGTGGAGAGTGAAAGGCAACCTGCATGCATCCAACTTGCATATTAATTGGAAAAAAAATGTTTTGTTTGCTTGCCGTGAGGATAGCAAATGATTCCAAGTGATTGCAGTAGTTTGATACCAGCAGTTAAATACGTAACGGCGCTATTCAGGTGGCACGTAAGGAAGGAAAGAAGAAATTTTTTGTTTCCTTGTTGCTTTATATGCTTTCCCCCTACTAACAGAGGGAAGACCTCCTCCTCTTGTCAGGGGTACGCCTGCTGGAGCACCAGAAGCACACCAAGCTGTTTTATACAAGGCCTCAGTAACCGCACTGTAAATGCCAGCCCTGACGCAGCCAGGGGTCCCCAAAGGCAGCCAGTCAGCCCCCCGAGCACCTCTTACCCCAGTCAGCTTGGATAGCACTGCAAATAAGTGTGACCCCATTTTCTTTCCCTTCACAAAACTCCAAACTTTAGCCTGTCCTCACCCAGAACAAACCTCCAGCTGCCCGGGGAACAGCAGCTCGCCACCATTTCTATCGAGTTGTCCATCCTAGCACACTGGTTTACTTAAAAACAAGCCAAATTCCCCAAGCCTGTAAATACCAGTGACTTCCTGATTTGGGGACGTGCCCTTCTATTAAAAAGGAAGCCATTTACTTTACAGACCATGGCCCGAAGCTCTCAAACGGCTACGCCTGTGCGTAGCGGGAGCACGCGAGCACTTCAATCCAATGTAAGCATTTGTCGAAGCGAGGCCAATGTTTCCTGTTGCAGTTAAAAACACATTATACAGCTCCAATGGAAAAATATGACTGCAACACAAAATCTACCCTTCTCTTCCCATTTTGGGGGGGCGGGGAAGCACACACAATGTAAATACACACAACAAGGGCCTAGAGAGAGCGAGTGCCATTACCAGCTTTATACCACGGTGGCTTTTTAAGTCGGGAAGCCGTCTGGGTGTCATTTAATCTCCTAGATTAAAATCACTTAGCGAATATTGTATTGTTTCACTGTTCTCGCTGTCGTTTCAGCATTCGGGGCCTCGCCGGTGCTCTGCTGCTGGCTAACTCGCCGCTAATGAAACCTCACGCAGGAGCAGCTGCCGGAATCTGTGTCAAACTGCATCTGGCACCCATCTATCTTCCAGCCATCTAAATTCACCTCTGAAATCATACAAAAGCAGCCGCAGAGCTCCCTGCAGCCACTCCAACACACCAGTCTTTGTCTCATCAAGCCTGTTAAGCAATTTAAAGCAATTTATTTTTTTAATTTGCCTTGTATTTTACAGTGGCAGCTTTTTCAAAAGAAGCGAAGAAGTTGAGAAAAAATTGGGGGCGGGGGGTGAGAAGAAAAAAAGTGTCTTTTTTTTTTCCTTTTTTTTTTTTTTAAAGCCTGTCAAGCTCACAGTAGACTATCATTAAACCAGTTTTGGCTGAAACAGTATGTTTAGGGGTTTTCCAATGGAGACACTCTGGTGCCTGCAACATTCAGACAGGGAGGGGAGGCTGCTATACAATTGTTGAATTGTTGTCATGGCTATTAAATATGCTGTAGCACAAATACCCAACAGGGCTGAAGGTTTGCAGTGTATTGGCTCTGGAGAGGTATCAAAAATACTGGTATTAACTAGCAGATAACTGAGTTATACAAACACTGAATAAAAGATTAAGTCAAAAGTTGTAAAAGGTTTTATTAACTTCACTCCAATCCCTTCCCCCCTCGCTCCCTACTTGGGGCTTAAAGTGCCCTGTAAATTTAAAATATTTGACGTTTATTGGAGTGTTAATTTGACCGAGTCTCCTCTAACGTTTGGGGTAGAGCTGCCTCTTCTCTCTTTGCATTTTCTGCAGAGGACAGGAGTTTTGCTCCACCATCTCGTTAGGCTGACAAGTGGCTGCTGGAGCGAGTGGCACAGTAAAGCTATGACTTGCTGACTAAAACAGGTTAATGAAAAACAGGCTAGTGACTGAAATTGAAACTTCTCATTTCTCTCAAGAAAAGGGTGTATTGTCAAGGCAGAGCTTAGCGTGTCTATTTAGCAGCTTTCAGAGAAGCGCTGCTCAACACAGCAACACTGCAAGCGTCGCCAGGCGAGAGGAAGGAACCCGGCCCCAGCGTGGGCACAGCCCTGGCACGCACGGGGCCTGGCCAGGAGAGATGAGATCCGCTCCTGAAGGATGTCTTCAAGAAGCTGGGGTGTGCAGAGCATGGGCTCAGCGCTGCCCACCCACCGCATGGAGGATGATTGGGGCGTGTGCCAGGCCTAACACGAGGGCACTGCTGGGTGCAAACAGGAGGTGGTTCCTAGACATACCTTGAGCACTATGGAAGGAGCCGGAGAAACAGGATCTGGCACCCCATCTCATTACAGGGCCTTTTCCCCAAGCAGGCTCATAAATGGCTCTCAAGGCTGTAGGGCCCTCGTTGCTTGCCTCAGCCCAAAACAGACCGAATGTATTTTACATTTCCATGACAATTTGTTCTCAGCACTTATTGGGAAGGAGAAAACACAACGTGCGTGTCCTAATGTAGGTCACACACTCAGACACCTCTGTCTCAGCTGTTAAACCCCTTGTGTCCATCCCCTTTGCAGCGCAACTGTTTCAGCAGCCAGCCCTGTTTTTCCATGCTCTATGCTAACCCCGTTAAAAAAAAATAATAATAATGGAAGCATGCTCCTCTCCTGCAAGCTTCCCAAAGCAACCACGTAGATGAGGAATCCCATCCTCGTGCAAAGGCTACAAGTCTGGCTGCTGGTGTTGCTGCTCTTCTACCCGCTAAGTGAAAGAGATGTGTTTATGGCCTGCGTAGGGTCACGTTATGAGGATCTCTAAAATGAAATAAGCAGGGCAGAGAGGCTGAGGGAATGTCCCAGGTGGGCCCCTTCAGCCCACGGGTGAGCCCTGCAACAAGACTGAGAGCAGGGAGGGCAGCCCTGGTAGCGTGGCTGCTAGGAAAAGCAACCTATATCAACAACTCATTTTTTACAGGCCAGCAGGCCGACCTCTGGGCAGCATCGGAACGAGTCAGCATAAAGGTGACAAAGCTCCGCACACCATTATAAATCACCCAAACCAGCCAGCAGAAAAACCTGCACGCTGATAGAGATAGCGTACAACTTTATTTTTTTTCCCACCCCTTTTTTTTCCCCTTTATGAAGAGTTTTCCCTGTCCTCTATAAGGCAGGTATGACGAGAGGCGTACTGGCTCTACCCGAACGCTCGCACAGCACGCTGCAGGTTTCACCAGAAGTCACGCCAACAGATGCCACCGGCGATGCCTGTTGTCCAGGGAGTGGGTGCAGGTGGTGGTGTGAGACCTATTTTTGGGCTACAGGGGTTTGGTTTGTGAGGAATGTGCTATCTAGTGATAGAGGGAGGAGGAGCGAATCATTATAAGAAAGTCAGGAATTAATCCGAATTACTGGCTCCGTGTTTTCAGAGGGCAATAAGAGGCCAAAACAACAGCACGGTGGCTCTGCTTTGGGGTCCTCGGGTGCCTCGAGCACGTAGAAGAATGTAAATAGGGAATTTGCAAAGCTGGATGAGGAAAAAGGAGACGCAAATGCAACAGAGGGCCAAAGATCAGCTGTGTAAGTCGCAAAGAAAGGAGTATAAATTCAAGATGCATAGCCTAAACTCGTCATGGGATTAAATATGACAAAGCCCAAATAACAGAAGAAACCTCCCCACTTAGAAATACAGGTGTGAAAACGCACCACATTGGGGTACACAGCCACCTCACTACTGCACCCTCAAATCAGTCTGAAGCCAATTTGGGATGGTGATGTCCCACTAGCTCTTCCCCTGCCACAACGCATCACCCCTGTGTGCAGGGAGGAGGAGGCGCGAGCTCAGCCAGGCTCCTGGCACGGCCTCAGGACCTTGCCACCGACCTGTAGTGGAAATAAAGAGAAAGCATCCCCGCAGTGGGAAATGGAAAGCTTTGCTGCTTACAGAGCGAACGCTCTCCAAATCTGGTTTCCTTAACAGCACAGGAGAAATACTTTAAAGACAAATAGGAATTTCCCCTCCTCCCCTGCCTTCCAAGAACCCATTCATTCCTCTAACAAAAAATCTGCTTCCCCACCTGGCCATTAACAGCCTGTACCTGCTAAGCACTGCTGCCAGGTGTCTCAGGTTTAGTGCACGTGTAACTGTCCTGTAACTGGGACAAATAGATTGTCTGTTCATTTGCCAGGTGGAGTATTTCTTTAATTATTCCTCTTGCACATGATACACGCAACAAAACGAGCTCCGTAGCAACAGGGTAAATTTTCACAGCTGACTCTCCCTCTTGCAGGATTTTCTTTGGCATGGGCTGACACATCCTTGGGTTTCTTGTCATTTGATGATTTTGCCATATTTTAGAGTAACTCCTCCATCCCAAAAGGAGGCCAGCACTGTCCTAACACATACAAATGTTATTTCAAAATTTACACCATCGCCCTCAAGTCAAAATCCAGGGGGCATTCCACAGAGGTGTAAAGGAAAGGAAAGCAGAAGTTGTTGATATGCACGAGACACAGCACTCCTTTAATTAAAGGCAACTCTCAGCTGATTTCATGTGCTTCCTTGAAATCTTTGGGGTCTTCAGTTGCTCCCAACCTACTGATCTCTCCAGCCATAGGGACATCTCTGCAGATCCCCAAGGACACACTGTTCTGGCGCTCCAGTCTGTACACAGAAGCCCTGCAGAGCTGCAGCTAGTTTGTGCTATACGACATGTACACGCTGCCTATCCAGAAAGAAATATTTAAAAAATAACCCTCTCCAAAATATCCCATTCCCTCTGTTAATTGTGGAAATCTCAGTCTGAATTTCCAGGAACTCCTGGAAAAGGGAGCAAGCCTCCATACCTGTGTCCCTTGCAGTATGAGTTAAGGGGAATTATTGTTTAAATAAGTAAGGGAAGCTTTTCTTTCTGCCCCTTGTTGGGGAAAACTGAATGGAGCTGGTTTTGTATCGAGTGTTGTGTTTGTTTCACCAGTTTTAGCACAGCGTAATGGTTTTCAAAACAGGGCAGCCAAGAATTCCCTTCTCCAGCTATCTATAAATCAGGGCTGGAGAGAGAAGAAACAGTCCCGGAGTATGGTATGCATCAGTCCCAGCAGTTGCTCAAGCACGTCCTGCAGGTAAACAGCTACACAGCCCCGATTCACAAAGCAAAGGGCCATCTACAAACCGAGCACGGAGGAAAGGTTACAGCTCTGCCAAGCAGCCACGCTCATTTGTTTACACGGGGAGTGGGGGGGGGAAGGCTCCCACCCCCCAGCAGACACTACCCAAGACAAACAGGCCAGAACGGAGAGGGAAACAAGGGCTGGAGAGTGGGCAGGGGGCTGGCAGGCAAATAGGAGGTGAAATACAAATATACACGCACAATGCACACTGGTGCAGGAAGAGCTCCAAAGCAAGGATGTGTGGACAAAAAGGTAAAGGGAAAACGGGGATTTAGAGCTGGCTGTGGCAGCAGGAAACTGCGTTTGGACTCCCCCCTGCCCATTCGTCTGAATAAAAATATCGAGGACTGAGGTTGGAGTCCGGTAAGTCAAGGCTGGGAATGTTGGCTAAACCAGAGGCAAGAGATGATCCAGTTTGGACAAGAGGTTTCTACAGAGGGAAATCAAGGGGAGAGAAGGAAATTGGGAAGCTTGCGTGGAGAAGATAACAGCAGGATTTAGCAACCATAAGGAATGGCAAGGGGGATGGGTAAGGAGAGGGGAGCTAAAAACAACAGAGTTGCAAGCTATGTTTCAGGGCACTAATTCAGCAACTAAACAGGCTGAAATGGATGTAAACAATGGGCTATTCATTAGGGGTTTCGTTCCCTGCTACCCAGCAAACTATTGTCTAGAAGTTTTAAACACTCTGCACACATGCGCACTGAAAGACAGAAAAAAAGTGAAGCATCAGACAATCCCAACAACTTGCTCAGATCACTGCCCTCAAGCAGTCCCCGTGTTTGGTAGGCCCTTCTGACCAGCTGTCAATGTGTGCAGGAAAATAAATGATCAGGACCCCACCGCGGCAGTTCGGTCGGGGTCTGGAAGTGCAAATCACTCTGCAAACATCCCAACAATGCACATAATGCTCAGGAGGCTTAAAATGCAGTTTTGCTCTTGACTGCTCCTGCCCATCCCTCCCTTGTGTTTTAAAGTACGAGGTGGCTGCTCCGTGCGTGCTGCCCGATGGCCACACTGCCACCAGTGATCTTTGTGGGACCAGGGGCGTTCAGCCTGCCAGGGCTGTGCCCTACCTACCCTCACGCCATCTCCAGCACTGCTCATCAGTCTCCTCAGCGCCGTTTTTTCCCTTTCCCGAGGCACTGGGGCAGAGGGAGAGCAAGAACTGGCTGCAGAGCCTGCCCCGCTGGGGCTGCCGAGGGCCAGGAGCCAGGCTGCGGGTGAGGGAAAGACGCAGCTCTGCTTCGGCAGCTGGTGGCTGCGCACGGCGGCTGACACTCGAGAAGTTCGGATCAGGCTTTCAGCTCGTAAGCCAAGCGCTGCTGGTGCGGAAATCAAGAGGTAGCACGGAGGAAATCCGATGGTGCTATTCCCTTTTGGCTGTTATGAGGCAAACCTCACGTACCTAGGGTTGGCGTGAGCGGCAGCAGCTAGACGGAAATTCACGCACAGCTTTGCTGCCCTCAATGCAGTAAAGTAGGTAGACGAGCTCTGCTCTGAGGCTTTTTCAGATGTCTCCCCCCAAGCATCCTTTCTACCTCGCAACAGGAGCTTTCCACACTGACAGAAGACATGCTTGTGTCTCACACCGTGCATCTGGCACAGCAGCTGAACCAGCAGCTCAGAGTTTAGAGCTACGTTTGCAACTGCAGAAGGTGCAGATGCATGTTGCTTTTGACACCTCCTGTGGTAAGGGGTGGCTCAGAGAGCTGGACAGCTTGTTTGGCGTCTGCAGTTGTTCATCTGAACTTTGCTAGAGCTCTAGAAATACCCTTCCGTAAGCACCAGGGTGCACTGGTGTTGTCCATATCTCCTCCTCTTGTCCGCAAAGGCGAGCTGGCTCTTTGGGCTGCCCTAGCATGAGCACTCCCTCCTCCAATCCACATCCCCTTGAAGTGAAGAGCCTTGTGCTTCCCAGGAAAGAGCCAACAACTGTGGGAGGCATTTGTAGGGCAAGATGGAAGAATAGGTTACTCAGGCTTCTCTCTTCTCCACCTACCTGAAGGCACCTGTATAAAGGACCTTTCGCAGCCTGTCCTTCCTGTATTCACAGGCAAAGGCTCAAAAAGGGCCTATGTGGTCTGCGGAGCACAGGCTGCACAACCTCACTCAGTGCCTCGTGTCTGGCAGGATATGACCTGTCTTTCAGGAATACAGCCAGCCTGGCGGGCTGCAGGGAAAAGCTCCCAACAAGAAGCTGTCTCACAGCCTTTCTTCCTTTTGCTCAGGCCCAAAGTTACCCAAGCACCATGCCTCTGCTCAGCGTTACATCGTGTCGCTCCCACCAAGAATTGCACAGACAGAGGAAGAACCTGGACTCCCTTTGAGGTTTTCACTTGGCTTCTTCAAACTGACTCCTTGCACTGAAGGTCTGCGGAGAGGAGGGAAGGAAGAGATAACAAGGCTTTTCTTATCCCTAGTCTTGGGCATATGGGTAACAACAAAGCACCTAATTCTGTTTTGTCTGTTATCCAGAAGTGCTGCATGTTTCGTTGAGCCCTGGAAGCACGCAAGCAACACAGCCCACACAGGAAAAAAAAAAACTGGCCTAGAAAAGAGACAGGAGGAGGGGAAGATCTCAACAGTTTTAATTTGTGTCTTTAATATTGCATGGATGCTCTTTGTTCGCGTTACGTAGTGCACAACCAGCACACACAACAAATCACTGTCTGCTACACTGGGAGAAATATAAACAGATAAGCCAAAAAATACGCAGATTCGTTTACGTTTCCCCCACTCCTCCCTGTGTGCTTTTATATATTTGGTTCACATTTAGGGTTCATGTAGTTCACGGTATCTCAATATAGCAATCATGCACTGATGACTACTACTGTTTAGGGACACCCTCACAACTGCCACATGAGCTGCAGGAAGCCAAAAGCTTATGTACTACGCTAAAATTCCCCTTTTCGGCTCTCTGAAAAGCCCCTGAGTTGGGTAGAAGGAGGCCTTTGGGGCTGTAGGAGATGAGCCCCAGAGCTTCTGCAGCTTTAAGTGTTTTACTGTTAACCCGAGTTTCCAATGCGAAAGGGAATGATTTCTACCTCTTTCCATGATGAGGATAGTGAATGCCCAACTGTGAACTGAAGGGCAGAAAAAGCGAGGAAGCGCAGAGAGAGAGGGAGTCGTAAGTCACACGTGGTCCCCACCATCTGGGTAACAGTCACACTTAAATAAGGAAATCAAATGTCAGTCCACTACTGCCCTTTCCAAAACGGATCTCCCTACTGAGTCCCAAGAACAGCCAGCTCCAGAGGCAGAGCGCCTGCTTGTAGGAACAGGCAACTGGTAGGAAATGCACACAGGGAAATAACCGGAGCCTGCTCTCCTCCTCTCTCAAAGTCCTCTCCATCGGGTATTTTGCACGGAGCTTTACAAGAGGGAGCAGGAGAGGAAGGCGGCGGTGGGAGGAGAGAAGAGGGAAATACGGCATTTCCCATCAGCTCTAGGGGAGGAAAGGCATGGGGGGAAGTGGCAGAGAAGCTGGCCGCAGACCTCTTCCACCCAGGCAAGCGCAGCTCAGGAACGAGCAACACATGGAGAGCAGGGGAAGAAACAACAGTGAGCAGGGGAAAGACAAAGAAAACGCAGAAGACAAGAGAAGATGGGTGATCTAAGCCTACAGGATGAAGCTCCTTGGGAAGGCTCCGTATTTTCGTGGGACAGGCTATGAAGGAAACAGCCAAATGCATATTCCAGGTTAAGAACCAAAAAGAAATCAAAATGGTTGAAGAAAGAGTCTAAATACAGAAGAGAACAGGCTTTGTCTGAGGAAGAACCGTGGCCTGGAAAATACCAACAAAAAACGAATAATGGGAGGTGTGGGGGAGCAATGAGAAGGGACAAAACAGACTACAGGAATAGGACACAGGGTTTTGGCCTGCTTTTACACATTAAAATCCTCACTCACGTTCACGTCTAACCTCACGAAGAGTCAAATCTCAATTTCAGCAGAAATATCCCAGTTTGAATTAGCGACCCAGCAAAGGATATTCTGCCACCACCTCCAGCCAGCCTTCTCTCAGAACCAAGGACACACCAAATATCTGAAGTTGACTCCGTCTGAAAGCTAAAACAGTACCAGTAATAGTAACAATTCCTGGCTGAGTCACATCTTCATTTTAGGCTACACACATTACCCATTCAAAGGATTTCATTTGAAAATTGTTATTGTTGAAGCTTTTTTTTTTTAGGAGCTCAGATGAGTAGGAACAACATTTCCTGCTTTATGGATGAGATGCTTTTTAGAACATTACAGGGTTTTTCCTTCCTCCTCTTCCCAGCCCTCACACACCTCTATTGGTGAGAGCTTTCCTTGCAGATGCCGTGCTTCCCAAGGACAGCACTGTAGAAAAGATGAACGATTTCCTTACATCATTTTAACACTGACTTGGGGGCTGATGAGAAGGGTTGCATGGGTGCAGTGTGCAAGCAGATGAAGCTGCAACCAAATGTCTTCACTCTTTCTCTTGTAACTTGATACCTGGCTTTAGCGATCCCTCCAGCTCTTGAATTAGGAATGGAAAATATGAGAGCTCTGTTTCACAGCAAAGGTTTAAACACACACACACACACACAAAAAAAAACGACAGCTCTGGGCTACTTGCAAATGGTATTTGCTTTACGCTGGACTTTAACACCTGACAGGAACAGCACATGCAGGCTCTGTGTACGCACACATTCCCACTCCTGTGCTACACAGCACTGCTCAGACTTGTCAGAGCTGGGAGTTGGAAGCCTGAACCTGAATCGGGCCCGAAGCCTGGATTTTAAAGCCTTGATTTTGTACCTCGCAGCTCCGGCTGCTGCGGGTGCAAATAGTGACATTGAAAAGGAAACAGCTTCCACTAGCTGCAGAAGGAATGAGACACTAGAAACGCCAATAGCTGCTTTCTGCAGAACTGCAGTTCGTTGCAAGAATAAGACAGGATGCTGAACTGAAGCCTTCATGAAAACATGGTCCCTAATCATCAGGCGTATCTTCCAAGTCCCTTGAAAAATATTTTTCAAGCATCCCCCTTGCTATTTATCTTGTTACATGCTCTCTGCCATACAACAAGCAAACTTTGAATCCCCAAATTGCATACAAACACAACACTCGTGGCAGTTGGCAGCATAACCAGTGGTCCCAGGCTGCCCTCGCACACCAGCGAAGGCTGCAGCATGCTCGCAAGGCAGAACCTCCTCGCCCAGCGATGTCTCAGCCATTTCAGTGACACAATTACAGCATTTGCCAAGTAGCTTGCATCATATAACATGCTGCGAGGCTTTTCATGGCAGCACGACTCGCAAGCTTCCCTTCGGGGGCCCATTCCCCAAAGCCCCGCTGCAGCACGCTGCACCTCCTGACACCCATGCATTTCCCCACCTCTGTGCAAGCAGCAGCAGGGATCCCGCACCTCCTGTGCTCCTCGGGTAAGGGGGTCTGCCCTGCCGAGCTCGGCGTAACGCCGAGAAAGGTAACTACCACCTTTCAGAGCATCACCCAGCTCGTTCACCCACAAAGGTTTTGATGCAAGACAAGGAATCAGCAGAAAGACTTCTGCTCCATTCTGAGGGATACGAGTTTGTAGTGCCACTGATCGTTTGAGAGAGGCCCATTTTTAGTTAAGGCAGGATATAATCCTGTCCTTTGAGCCATCCAGCGATACTGACAGGTAACTTTGAAGATACAGGTGGAAACAAAGCTTAACTTGGCCTTCTTCCACTAGAGCATAAGAGCACTCATTTTATTTTATTTTACAGACCAGCTACAAGACCTCTAAATCAACATGCTATCACTCTGAGGTGACACATATCAACGAAGGCATCCCTTTTTCAGGACATTAAGAAACAAGCAGTGTGCAGTGCAAACTAAGCAGTGTAAAAACACACTGAATTAAGCATTACTCTACATTAGGCTGCTGGTTCCTGAGCTGAGGTTTGTT
Source organism: Cygnus atratus (assembly GCF_013377495.2). Taxonomy (NCBI): domain Eukaryota; kingdom Metazoa; phylum Chordata; class Aves; order Anseriformes; family Anatidae; genus Cygnus; species Cygnus atratus. The sequence continues at coordinate 109,922,751 of NC_066364.1, forward strand.
GAGATCTGGTGAGCTGCAGGATATTGGCTCTCCATCTTGCTTCCAGCTGCTTCTACAGATGTCCGGGCTCCTCATTGCCAAGAAGAGCTAGGAGGCTAGTGAAAGCAGCTGGAAGAGAAGGAGGTGGAGGAGGAGTCAGGCTCGCTGTCTCTGGGGAGGGCACGAAGAGGAGGAGAGGGAAACCAGGCACTGCCCACGTGTGCTCCACAACTTTGGCTGAAGGTGCTGACCACTAAGAAAAAGCATAATGTACCGGGAGAGGGAATAAGGCACAGGATGGTTTTAGGGTTGTTGTTCCACCCATCCCCCCCCCTTTTTTTTTGATTAAAGGGAGTTAGGGGAGCAAATCAGGACATTGAGCAGCATCTCTGCAAGAAGCTGGGAGTGCAGAGGGCCGAGACTCAAAGAACCAACAAGGAGGGGGAGAGAGGAAGAGAGAAAAATAAGGTGATCAAATATTAGCGGTGTATTCAAGAGCAAGAGAATCAGTGAGCAGATGGGAGGAGGGAAGAAGAAATGATTAATAGAGAGTGCAAGGCCCTTCCCCCTCCCTCAAGCAGGACTAATCACGTGGAAGACAGCTAAAATGTTACTTCCTAATATTGCTTTGCTGCGGTAGCTGCCACATGACGAGGAGAAGGAGCCTGTCCCCAAGACAAAAGTCTCCCTAGGACGTGGGGACAACCCCCTGCAGCAACGCGACCACCACCTTTTGACTGCCGGTGCTGCAGGGCCAGCTGTCAGGACACATCTGTCATATCCCGACAGCTTGTTATCTGTGCGCTCTTGCCACCGAGCCTAAAGCAGCATTCCTGCTTTCAGCCCGGTCGCCTCCTGCAGAAAACCGACTGGCCTTCTTGCGCAAGCCGAGCCTGAACACTAAACTTCCCCGAATCGGGAGCCAAAAATCTGCTCACCTGATGTCAGAGCATACCTCTGACCAAGCATTTGCGGAGCCACGCCTGGATACTAATCCCCCGCCTTCTCAGCACAAAAGCACGGGCGTGCTTTGCTACCAGACATGTTGACCAAAGGCTCGGGGCAGCTCTGCGGCTGCCTCTCCTTGGCCTGCAGGGTGAGCGGCGGCTCTGCTGCCACGGGCAGCGCAGAGTCCCCTTGTGCTGCACGCTTCTCGGGCAGGCTGCTGCGAAATGGGGGAGAAAGAAGGGACATGACCACGGAAGGAAATACACCAGCTAAAAAGGTAGGGGCTCCTGGGGATTTCTGGTGGAAGTTTGCCACCGGGACTGCCCCGCACTCAGCTCCCAGGGGGCAATAAATGTGTAGCATGTTCCTTAGGAAGAGGACTCAACATACTCCATCCTATGGTTTGCAGGTGTGATCACGTCCATCCATCTCCTCAGTTTTCTCTTCTTGGGACTAAACAACGCCAGTACCTTCATTTTCTCCTCACAGGTCATGTCTGCCAAATCACCGATTGCTATTTTCCCCTAGGCTTTTTTTCCTCAGCTGGCCTGTGCGAGTTTTGCTGGTCTTGAAGGCTGTGAGCAGAAAACTGGTTCAGGGCTCCAGCTGAGACCTCACCACGCTGCACCCTCCTGCTCACAAACCCCTGCTTGCCTTCTTCACAACTGTACGAGCCCGGTGACTCATGTTCAGCCTGGAATCCACCACCAGCTCCGTTCCCTTTCTGCAGGGCTGCTGCTCAGCTGGCCAGCTACTGTTTTGTACCTTGGCTGTCCATTCTTCTCACTTAAGTGGATAACTTCGTTCTCATCCTTTCCTGAACCACTTATTTTTTTCCAGGTACCTCTTCCAATTTGTCAAGAGCATCTTAAACCTTAACTCTGTTCTCCAGAAAGCTCAAAACCCCTCCCACATCTGTACAATTTGCAAGTGCAATTAGCACGTGTAGCAGAAAAATCCCCAGTGTCCCTTCTGGGGAGGACATGCAGGAACTGACTGCTGTGGACAGAGCGGTGCTGGTGCACTCGTGACACTGCCCCACGGCAGCCAGTGCCTGGAATTCCCCCTGGAAGTAACCAACAGCTAAAAGGCAGCGTAGCGGTGAGAGTGGGGAGGGTATCGTACAAACAGGCTCTGCTCACGATGGACCGCGGTGTTCCACCAAGGCACATAATAAAAATAATTCAGATCAAGTGCTGTGAGGGAGATAACCACATCTGATAAAAAAAGTGCAAAAGCCTCAGCAAGACACAAACATAAAGGAGCATTTGCCTGATCACAGTGGCGGAGCATCCAGAAGAACCATGGTGGTATCTCCTGCCTCCCTTCCGCAGGATCCCACATCCTCAAAGCTTTCACCTTCTTTCCAGCAGGCATCGCTCCTTCGGCAGCAATCAGCAAAGCCAGCTAACCCCACATGAGACACCTTTTCCATCAGACCCTTTCCCTCCAGAAATTTGAAGCTGCACTGTGATGGCAGGTATCCCCAGCCAGGCACAAGGCAAGCAAAGTTACGCTGTGGCTGAAGACAAGGAGGCAGAGGTAGCCAGTGTTTTGCCTACGTTTCCCTCAGACAACTGAGCTGGAAGGCCCTGAAGGCATTTCACATACAAGTTCCCCCCCTCAGCCTCCTTTCCCCTGTGAAGGAGCAGCAAACATGCCCTGGGCTGCAACAGTGCCTGGTCACCATCCATAGCTTGTGGGCAATATGGCAGAAGGGCTCTTTGATCCCAAGCAGGGTTTCAGGGCAGCAAATTGTAGGTGTCCTATGGGGCAATGTTTATTAAACCTGTCCCACGTGGTACTGGGCTATAAATTCCATCAGTTGCCCACTGTTTAAATAAATTAGTTTTCTTAAGAGGAGGAGCATGCTAGGACTGGTTATAAACACATTGACTAAAATTCATCCGATCCCTCCCCCAGTTACGCAGCTGGAAAGACTTTGCTTTTATGCTGGGAAAAACAGTGCTCAAAATTTGCAGTTTTCCCTTATTCCCAGTGTCTATGCTTAACAGCAAAGCAAAAACCCAAAACCCAGCCTGTGCCTACCCCTGGGACTTAAATCAGTAGGCATATGGTACAAGCTCAAGTGCCAGAAAAGTAAGGAGATCCAAAGGTCACTGGCTCATTGGGACCTCCAGCAGCAAAGTAGCTGCTCCTAACACACCAGTGGGGACCCCAGCCTTTTCTTTAGGAGTAAGAAAGCTCAGCAGAGGGCACGGTATATGCCAACAAGATTGCCAAGAGATTATCGTAATCACCAGCACCACAAACCCAGTCTTGGGCAGTTTCAGCCCCACAATAACCAGCTCCTACATCTGAGGTCAGATGGCATCAAACTGAACACTGTCCGTGGCAGCTGAAGATGATGATGGTTGTCTAACAGCAAGTGGACCACCTAAAGCAACAAGAATGTGGTTTATCTACTCCTTTATACCAGATTATTCATAAAAAAAAGTCACTGCAGGAGATTGTGGAAGATAAACTAAGATTTTTGTTTCTCTTTAGTGAGGAGCAGCCTCACCAAATTAAGTTTGCACAGTATGGGAAGGGAAAAAAAAGTTTGATATTCTTCATCATTGTATCAGGATTTCTCTTCTAAGTATGACAAAGCTTTGTAGTTTTCCTAACTCCGTACACCATATAAATCCCCCAATCAGCAAGATTTACTGCATTCGGAAGTACTGGGTGGAGTGCTCCAGAAGAACTGGACCACTGCTAGAGAAGAATTTAAAATAAAAGTGATGTCAGGAAATGGGTGGGGGCAGGGAAGGGGAGAATAGCAAATGACATAGCCCATGATCAGGAAACTCACTTGGCAAGATTTGTGGAAAACCGGAGGTATACAGGAGTGAAGCCCCATAAAGCAGTGCTCGGGCTGCTCCCAACGTTAATCTGTTCCCGTTATCGGAGCTCAAAGAAAAGAGGACAGTTGCCAGCTCTGGAGAATTGGGAGCGGTGCCAGCTGACTACAACTGTGATAGGCAGCCGCTTGGGCCTGGGTGAGGCCTGCTATCATGCGATGCGCGCTTGATAGCGAGGGAACAGGGGAGGGAAACACCAACTGCAAAAAGCACCTACTGGCTGTTTGCTTAAGAAAGGTAAGAAGGATGCAGCAGGAAGAAAGCAGCAGCATCCTGCATCTGTAAGTTGGACTGTTGTTAGGGAGGCAGTTTTCCCAGAACAGAATAAAACCAGGAGGCTTCACGGCAGCAAGCAGATTAGGCGACGCCACCCTTAGCCAGATGCAGCTGCAGCGCTACACTGCTTTCAGGGGGAAACCTGTCAAGACAGAAGTGAAGTAGCAAAATGTTTTCACGCCTGCAGACAGAGCAGCAAATTCCTACAACCTTCCCAGAAAAGGGGCAACAGCAGAGTCACCCCTGTGGGTCTGGTTAATGGAGTTTGGGGCTCCCGGGTAACTCCAATGGCCGCGTTAGGATTGCCCTGGATGTATGCGCTGCCGCAACTGGCAGGAGTGTGGTTTGCTTGTTCCTACGCTGAGGAGTTACCTAGTGACGAGCAACCTTGAACACAGGAGCTCCCAAGATGGGAATAAGATTGCAGCAGCCGCAGGATGGTTACGCTGTCACTGCTGTCCTCTCCCCGAGCTGGGAGATTTGCTGGGTCCTGCCGCGCATACATCCGTGTCTGGACGCACAGTTCTGTGCCGCAGACCACAGAAGCTAAAGAGTTATGTTGGAGGGATGGGAAAAGGAAATATTAACATCAGGAACTCAACAGAGCAATGGGGATCACAAATACCCTACAGCAAAGGGAACGTTTAAGGGCTGGGCTCAGAGCTCAGCCCTCCTGAGTTCTGCCGCCCCATCCTGCACATCCCCTGCTCTCCTCCCCCTTTTTCCAGCCCGGGGATTAGGAGTTCCCCCAGGCAGACACCTGTTTTGGAGGATTTTTTGGAAAATTATTCTGCAAAGCACCTACACTCCTGGATAGTTTGAGCATTAACCAAGAAAATCTCTCTCCAAAGAAACCATGAAACCCAAATAAAAAAACAACACAAGCCAGCTTTGAAAGCCAAAAAATGTATTAGCATAGCATATTAATGACAAATTTGGGACAGCAGAGAAAAGCTACAAGTATGCACAACATGGAGAGAGTTAAAGTGAAGACATCTGCAAAGAGGATAATTCAAAGGGATGGAAGTCTCTGAAGTCATCGATAGCCTCACAACAGTCCATAGCAGTAAAACATCAGGTACCAAAGCAATAAAAAATTAGGTGTTTCATTTAAGAGCGCCTCAGCCTGGAAAGATATTTCTGTTGGCACCGACTGCTTTTTGATGAGCAAGCAGGAATGCAAGACACACAAACAGCTCTGCACCACAGAAACCCAAAGCTGCAAGTTAGCAGATATAAGAGCTCAACCAGGTTAGAAGCAAGAGAATCACAGGCAGAGGGTTTAACTAGTAGGTCTGGCTTTTCACCAGAAAAAGCATGGAGACTACACATCCCTTGGAGCACCCTGCTCCGTGTGCCAAAATGTTGCACTTCACATGCGCAGTACCCTTGAAAAATGAACATTTTTCATTCCTTCATTTTACTACTAAGTAATTGTTCACAGAGAAGGCAGGGTTGAGCCTCCGTGCTTTATTCTCCTGCACTAAATACATTTTGCTGCTTCCTTCCTCCGCTATACTTGCGCTGAGAATTGAAAGCTTTACTTTCCGTGCATGTTTTTCCTCGTAGACTCTCACACACACACATCTAAGCAGCAAGGGCCCAATTAACACTTAGCTGTGGGTACTTGTTGATAAGGCCGAGAAGTCTCCGCTTGCAAGGCGGCTGTGCTCGGCAGCTGGCCAGCACGCTCGCAGGACAGCCCACTTGTGCACGCTCATGGTAGATATCGCTTAGCTTTTGGCAATCTGATGTCAGGAAGGCTGATGATTTAACACCACTTCTCTGACTTTCCAAGAGACAGAAAACACTAGGATATGCTGCGTAAGAACACAGCTACCATCGGGATCGTGTTCTTTAAGACTGTTTAATTAGGCCATGAGTCACACATGATACAACAGCGCGCAATGCAGTTTGGGGAGAAGCAGGCTTTAGCCGCGACTGTGAGATAGTGGGGTTTGGTCCCTTGGCCTAGAGGAATCTCTTTTTCCCACTGATCAAAAGGAGTCAAAATTAGAGGAGCAAAATCAATCAATTGTGGCTGTCTGAGTGGTGCTTGGAAAGCTATTGCTGGCACTGTAACATAGCACTCCCTGCATACACCCTCTGCCATGCAAAACCAGTAGAGTCACTACCCGAAACCAGAATCACCAGTTTGTTTTAATTTTGTGTGTCTAGTTATTGGTAATTCTCTTTAGGTGTCTGTGCTCCTGCTTAATTACCTCAGGTCTCTGCCTCTGGGCAGTGGCAACTCATACAGTCACACACCTGTATCTCCAGCTATGTGAAGGAAAGCACTTTCTGTCCCCTTCACACAGAGTCCAAACCCTTTAAAAAAGGGTCTGCAGGTGACACTGACCCCATTACAGCCAGTCACAGCTGACTTTCCAGGGCCTGAGCTTCACACCAACTGTTTGGTTCACTTCCCAAAACACCATCATCTCACCAGGGTAATAAGCATGTTTTAATGGCCAGCAGCTTCAAGAGCAGCGCTCACTTTAATAGCATTGAAAATACGACTTAATTTATTATTATTATGTTTGCTTTGCATCAATTTGATACGTCTCCAGATCTGAAAACAAAGCTTCTCCAGTTTTGTTTTGTTTAGTTTTGAAACCTTGCATGGATACTGAATTTAGTGGCGTTTATACCCAACTTCTATTCCAGGCTTGTGTAAATTGCTGCCAAACTTTACCCAGTTTGCCCCAGGAAATGTTAAGGAAAATTTATGAAAAAGGAAACCTGAAGTCAAAAAGATCTTGTCCAGTTTCTGGAACAGAATGTGTTCTCGAGTACTTTTTTTTTTTTTTTAATATACAATGACACAAAACCAATGCTGTAAGAAGAACATGCACTTCAAGTGGGAACAAATGTCACTAAAAATATTTCTGTGCTCATGTATACCTGCACACAAAGGACCACATTATACCTTGAATTACACCCAAAAAACAGCATTGTCTGATGATAACTAAGGAAAAAAATGAGCTGTTATGCAAAGTCAAATAAACTGAAAAAAGCTGCAACGTTAACTCATTGTCAGAGTGGCAGGTCAAGGGACCAGACTGAACTTACACCAAAGCCCAAACTGAAATAACCAAAATCTAAAGAAATTCTCTACCCTCAGAGCCAATGCACGCTCCCAGTTTCTCTCTTTGGTGAGTTTGTGGATAATTTTGTCCCTGCAAGCTTTTTGGTGCATCATTCACCAGCAGTTTTGCTAGCAGCATAAAAATCACCATGGCAAGAACAAATTCAGAGACTGAGCCCCTTGCATCCTGCCAGAATGAGGTCACTTCAATTTAAGGTTGAATGACACTGTCAGAAAACCATGAGGGTATTCTGCCCATGATCATGCCCATCCTGAATAAGGAGACTGCTTTGGAAACTGTTTAATTACGGGGGGGGGGCGGTGGTTGGCCTTTTTTTTTTTCTTATCATGGTTAGTTTTCCAGACATCTGTTAAATATGCTTCACTGATAATAGATGAAAAGAGAAATGCATGAGTGTTTTGGCTTCAGCACTCATTAAGCGCACAGAGCAGTACAAGCTTTCCTGCTCATTGATAGGATCAGTGTCAGACCTTGCCCTTTCGTGCCTCTAGCCATACCACCTTTAGCTGTGATCTCGGCAGCTCCTGCGAGCCAAGCAGGGTCAGGTTGGGTCAACAGGCAAAGGAGAGGCCCCCGAGGAAAAATCCAAGTGCTGCAGATACCAGAACTGGTAGTGATGTGGCAGCGCTGCTCTTCTCTCTCAGGGCTTGCCTACCCGCAGGGACGCTGCTATATGGTTACCCAGCTGCCGATGTGCGGCCCCGTATCTTGCAGCCTAACAGCTCCCTGCGTAGATATCGAAGGAGAGATGCCCTTACGCAACACAGATAAGGCCCCTTTCAAACCAGATACTGCGCTATCCATTGAGGAGAGGTTAAGGCAGAGCACCTCAGACACATTGCCTTGCACAGCCCACACCTCGGCTCACTGCCCTCTAAGCAAGCCTGGAGCCAGTAAGGGCAAACCAAGGAACGAGTAGGTTTTAAGGAACGAGCAGGTTTTCGTACCCCAGGAAAGAAAGCAAGCTCTTTGCAGAGAAATAAAATATCTCAATCAGCCAGCTGTTAAAACCCTGATCAGCTTCCATTTTGGTTACCTTAAATTCTTCGGTTTGCCACTGTATCCCATAGATTCTCCCCCTTCCTGTTCCACTATCCTGCTGTCAAGCAGTTGCTGCATTCCACCCAGTGCCAGGCTGCGTACCAGGAGAGAGGAACAGTTCCTGCATGCAAGTGCATATTGTTTGCAAAGTGCATTAGGATCTTTTGTGATTAACCCTTAGGAATATGACCTGCTGAGTTAGTTTTTGTTAGCATTATGAATGCAATTCACAATGTGGTAGGACACTTCAGCATTTATTTGTGAGCAAGCTCTAAAACCCTTTTCTAAAAAGGTTTACAGGAACCTTTGGTGTCAGCTAGTAACATGATTGGGTTTGCATGCCTACAGAGTGTATACGGTAAGTGTAGCTCCTGCCGTCACTGTAAATTGGCCCTGACCGGAGATGGCATCAACTCCGAGGGACGTCGTTTGCAAGAACTTTGTAATCATTGCAATGGAGACCACAGAGAGAAAGCTGTAAGAGTCAGATGAGGAAAATCCCCAGAACTCTCAAATATCTACTCTTCAGAGCCGAAATGATTTCATAGTCACACAGCTTTAATAATGGGACTTCCTCAGGGACACAGTATTAAACATTCAGAAGAAGCATTTGAGGAGAAACTGTATTAGCAGCTTGATTTCTGAACTTTTCACTTTCAGCTACCTAGAGGTATTTAGAGTTACTCCTAAAAATGACACAAAGCAACTGCGTTTGGCATTCTGCTGGGGGCAGGGAGGGACACACTCAACTTCTCTTTCATTAATATTTCCTGCGGATAAAGTTCAGATTTTCATTTTATCAACTTATCAATTGACATTTTTAATTTCTCAGTCCACTGAGTTGTTTTTAAGAACAGTGCCTGCAATAAGAGTGCTATATGAAAACCAAAAGAATTTACAGAAGTCCCAAAACACTCTAGTTTCACTTTCCACTGATCTTGCAATGAGCAGTCCATCAGAAACTCAGCCTGCTAAAAACCTTATATGAAAAATGGAGGGGACAGGAAGAGAAAGCAAAAGCAAACCACGAAAAGTCCTTTTCTGTTGTGGCTGCCTGCAGACTCCAGAACCATCCCTACACACACTGTGTATTTAGAAGGAAGAAACAACTGGATTATTGTATAAGGCTGGTTTGAGTGAAGTACAGGGTAGTACAATTTCAGGCTGTCTCTTGATGTTAATAGAAGAAAAACTCCAGATAAATTGCCACAAGAGTCTTTAAATTTTCTCACATCAGGAAATCGCACGTAAAATAACCAGGAACTCCTCCTACCCCTTCCAAAAAAAAAACCTGAATCTGCAGCACAGCATTGCATTACCGCTTATTTTTCCTCAGTACATCATAGGCACTGTACAACCTGAGAGCAAGCAGCAAGATCACTCCTACAATTTTACTTAAGTAAATTTTTACTGAGGTGCACATCAGCTTTTCTGTCAAATTCACGTGTGACATGACAGAAAGTCTCTGCATCTCCATTTTTTCTTTTATTTGATGAAAAAAGTAAACAGCAAACCAGCCTTAGGAGACAGCTGAGAAACCTATGCCTTACTTCAATAAAGCAAAAAAAAATGCTTTTTGTCTCTTCCATCCAAAGGGAAGCCTACCAATTCTGGAGCAAACAAGTGCAAAATAAAGCAGGGTTTGCATAAGCCTGTACATACTATTTATTTATTTTTGTGTGATTTTACAGATGCCATGTCCCTATCAAAATATATACGATACGCTTTCTCTCCCAGTTACTGCCACCGTCAAGGAAACCTGTCAGAGCAAAGGAAAAAAATATCTTGTGGCTCAAAGTGTTGTCGAAATGCAGAAAGGAGAACGGACTGTGAAAGAGAAGTGCTCTCTGTAACATCTGTCATTTATAGTAACTTTCTAAGCTAAAGCTAATAGAAAATGTTTTCAGACCCACATGTTGATCTGTTTATCCCCCCTGGCTGTTTTGTTTAAAATAACATTCATTATTCAAAAAGAGAAAACAAATACAAACTAACAAAAAAAAAACTGCTGCTAGTGAGAGCTAGGGCCTAAGACACTACTAAGAGATAAGGAGAACCCTAACAGTCGTGTCAAGCCCGTGCTGCCGCTGCTATTGCAGCTACAGCTCTGCTGAGAGCTTTGGTTGGCGAAGCCGCACCGGGTGCTTGGCACGGGGCGCCAGCGGCTCCTGGCTCCTCCACGCAGCCCTGCCAGAGACCAGTGCTGCTGGAGGAAGCAAGCCTGGGCCAGCAGATGTTACTAACACTTACTCCTGTCACCAGCAGAAAGGCCGAGAAAAATCTTGAAGAGGCAGCAACTTGTTTTCTTCGTCAAGAATTGGGAGATGGGGCTGGGGGAAGGGAGCGGGATGGCACCCCTCGGAACTGCTACTCATTCAAAGCGGTCTTTGTTTTGCCACTGCTTGAGAGTTACTGCTACCAAAAAGAGAAATAAAATCAGCATAATTAAAGAAGGTTTCCAGCCATTTTAATTCAACACTCTATTGTGTTACTGAGAAAATTAAGTCAATTTTTAGCGGTAGAAACAGGCAGTTCAGTTGCAAGACGTTTTTTGTTTGCTTTTAACCGTACTGTTTTAAGCAGGGTGAAAAAAATCAACAAGGTATTTGTAAGGGTAAAACCAGGGGGCCTCGACAGGTAGCAGCTTTACCCTCAGTTGAACGGAGGGCTGAGTTTTTTGTTTTTTTTTTTTTTTTTTTTTACTAGATTGTCAAAATAGCTCAGAAACCCGTTTTGCTCTGTGTAGGACCTGTGTAGATAAGTCTGCTTCTTCCTGCTCATGAGTTTCCCCCACTCTCCGGTTTGCTTGATTTCTTCCTCCCTATTGGGCTTCCATGACATTGCCAACTATGGGAAATCAGTAAGTTCCCTGTAGTTAATGTTATCCTTAACATGAAACGAGGAGAAACAAGGTGGAACAAAGAAACAAAGAGAGGCTTTCCAGGCTGAGAAAAAGGCCACAGGGAACTCTGGAACGAGCCCCCCTGTTGGGTGAGACACGAGAAAGGGAGCAGACACACAGGTATCACATGCTCCACAGAATGCTGAGCCCACTGGGGAGAAATAATAAAAACAAGAAAGGAGCAGGCTATGGTGGCTCTGAAACAGAGAGGAGCACTGTGGCTCCCTTCCTTTTTGATCGTGCTGGTTTCCTTCAGCTGGAATCCCACCTTCATGCCAAAAGCCGTGAGCACCCAGCCAAGTGTGAAACCAGACCTGCGAAGCGTGCTTGGGTTTTTAAGTTTAGATGGAGCTGATGCGAGTTGCATAGTTGTTATTCTGCTCCTTCCCTTCACAGGAGCACCTCAGCACAAACAAAAAGTCCCCAACAGCTACGGGGGACTGTCCTCCACCTCATTAAACTCGCTGATGTTCCTGCTGTAGCAGACACCAAACAGGTCAGGGAGCAGCTCCTGCCTTCTAAAGCAGCAAAGCTCCTGGGGTAACAGCGGGTAAGACATCTTCCTTCAGCTCTCAGCCTTGCCCAGAGCTGTTTGTGCAGCCTGCTCCCATCTCGCCTTGCTATCAAGTATGGGGAGAGGCCATTCTTATGATGATGCTTTGCTATTCAAGAAAGTGGTAACCATTTTAGAAGCACCCAAGGGCGCAAAGGCAGGAGCAAGCAACAGTGTCACTTACCCAGACTTCACCGGGATTCATGCAGGATTTGTGGAGAGGGGAAAAGTGGCTTTTCTGTGGGTACTCCCAGAGCCAAGTTATTAAATAAGAACTGCAGCTTCACTCTTGTTTGGTTGGTTGTTTTGTTGTTGGTTTTTTCTTTTTTTTTTTTTTAAACCCCTTTGTTACACGGAAATCTTGAAAAATACCAACCAGCGAGGATCTAAAAAGTAATTAGAGTACAAACAGAACTATCCAGCAGCATTTCATCAGAAGTCTTGCAACACTACCTTGAAGGGACTGACCAGAAGACTTTTCTGAATCTTTGAGGGAGAATAATTAAGGTGCAACACTAAATCATACCAAAACTGCACCCTGATAACAGACCAGCTTATTTATGAACCTTTTTAGAACTGTCTTTATAAAACCAAAAGCAAATTCAAGATTTTTTTCTTTCCCCCACAACTGGTTTTGTTTCCATATTATTGGACCTCCGGCCACATTAAAGCAAAACTTAAGATGCTGCTTGACACAAACTGAACTGTATCCTTCACAGCCATCCAGTAAGCTTTGTTACACGCAGAAAAGAGCAGAGGAGCACTCGCTATCCAAAGGGCCATTCTGCGGGTCCCCAGCAAGAGAAAACATGCTGCAATGCCTCTGACTTGTGGTTTAGGTAAAGGCTAGCACAAACCTTTCTGGCTAACTCTTAACTGGCATTTGCTGCCAGTGGTTACGCACTTGGAGGTAGAAGCAAAACACACAGGCCTTTCCCACCAGCTCACCTCCCTACTTTGAGCAGTAGCAGGCTGGTTGGATGAGACACAGTAAAGGATGGCAAAAAAACCAAACATAATAGAGTTTTCCTCCTGCGTCTCCTCCCACTCATGGCATAACAGATCTCCAGCGGGGCTGCAGCTGAGAGATTAACCGTCTTCGCTAGTTGCTGATGCAGTTTTTGGAAGGGGAAGTTCCGCCGGGGGTTGTGGCAAGCCCCATGCAACAGAGTGCTGCTGGAGTAACCCAGGAGGAGCTCCTTGCTCAGCTAAGCCTGCTCTAAGCGCCGCAGTCCTACAAGTCACAATTTCACCCTCCACGGGCACAAGCCTGGCCCCAGAAAGGAAGCACGCTGTAGGGAAGGTGCTAGCAGCCTGCCGTGCAGCCACAGAAGCAAGCAAAGGGCAATAAACAGACCTAGGGCAGCCTGCTCCAAGCACTGTATGCAGGTGATGCTGCCCACCCCCGGTGGGGACAATCTAAGCAGCCTTTCTCCTGCACACTGGCAAGGTCACATCCGCACGGGGCCGCAGCCGTGATGCTTGAGTTGCCTGCTGGCCCTCAAGCCTAAGAAACGTGGCTATTTAGCCTGAGATTTAGGCAAGTTTCGCTTTAACCAATTCCTCTCGATCAAATTCCTTACCTGAGCAGGCAACCCTTGTGCTACCGCAAGTTCTCAAATGCAAAGTATCCGAAGGCTTGGCTCCTGGTGTCCTCTAGAACAGCCCAGAGCTTTCCTCATAAATCACAAACGGTCAGGCCCTGCCACATGCCAGCCCCTCTGGGGAGCAGGATGTCAAGCAGCCACACCAGCCTCCAAGGACTGTCAGGCTCACAGCAAGTCAGGACTTCCCGGGTTTTGAAAGAGCAGCAGCTATTCACCCTTTCCTTCCCCGCTGCAAGATCAGCAGTCCCAGTTGTACCGCTCTTTTCAAACAAGATGCACAGATCTCTTCCACACTTGCTTTGGATCTCCTTGAATCCTCTGAGAAGTGTGGGCTCACATGGATCCTTGCTGTCCTGCCCGCTTTCAAAGAAGTTGCAATCTTCGAGACTTGTGCATTGCCGTCGCATTGCTCACAAGCTACAAGCGGGACAAACCCCATACTGGAAAAGGGCCAATTTTTCTTTCTCTCTCTCATTCTCGTCCCTCCCTACTTTGAGGGATTTTGTTATTAACCTAGGCTGGATATACCCTAAAAGCAGATGTAAAAGTTTGTACATTAGAAAATGTTAATATTGGCAGTTATTCACATTCTCTTCCAGGATTTCACAAACTCTGTAAATCCCTCGTGACGGGACCTAGATGGAATATGAACTTTTTGCTATCTCTGCAGCAGTACAAGAAACAAACTGATGCACTGTTCTTCATAGATTTGAAATATTTGCTTAGAAGCGTCCTTGATTCCAGAATAGCCCATCAAATAGTTTTTTCTGGTTGGGTTATCAACTTTGTTACTTTAATATTCCGATTTTCTGTCACACAACACAATGATTTTCATGTTTGTTTTGTCCTGTTACCAGAGCAAACCATTCATTTTTAACTGTTGGTTTTGGCATAGGAGTACTGTAAGTTCATAATGGAAATGTGTTTTCAGTGGTAGTGCTGAACAATAGAAAAGTCTCTTTCAACTGTTGGGTTATGAGGAGAACCATCTGTTATTAAATTTAAGTCACAGTGGCTCTGTTTCAGAAACGCAATGGAGGCTTCGCTAACTTTGCAGTCAACACATCTGTAGCATTACAGGAAAACAGCTACTTTGCTAAAGACGTTATCTGAAACCAGCACCACAAAATGGTGTCTTCATTCCAGCCTTATTTAATAACAAAGAAGAACTAAACACTTTTAAAGTAAACCTTTTCTGGGTGCTGTGGTCAAGATTTGGGGCCTCAACGATTTATGTGCTTATATCCTAGCAAAAGAAACCGAAAGGTACGGAACCTAGTGAAAAGCTCAGTATCACCAGGCCCAGTTCTTTGAACTATATCTACACCAAATAAAGCAAACATCGGGAATTAAAATCATAATGAAAGTGCTTTATTCAACACAATAGGAAAGTCAAATTTCATCATCTGCTTGATTGACTGTTACACGGCACTTTAATTGTTCTCCAACTTCCAATACAGCGCAAACACGAACGCTACCGAGCACTCAGGATTTCAGGAGCTGGAAATAACAATGGGGAGAAGGACTGCAGCTGCCAAGATGGGAATCAGAATACCCTTCGGTGTAAGTCTTAAAAATCACCTCTCCACCTCGGGGAAGTTATCAGGAATTGCTCTATTATTTCTGTCATTAACCAGCCATTCCTCCCCCCACCTTCGCGCCACTTCCTCTCAAGTGCAGCCAGAGATTATCAAACCCAGTGATAGCCTTTCAACAGCTTGGCCAGTTGAAAAATCTCTCAAGTTATACTGCTATCACCACTGCGTGAGCTGACGTCAGGCTGTTGTTTGCTGGAGATGGGTCAGTGCCAATTTCCACTGAGCTGAAGACAGCAGTGTCCGGCCTCTTTTGGCTGTGCACAAGCAAGAACAAACTCCTTGTGTGTGTTTGCATGCATGTGCACATGCTGGGGGGAGAGAGTGCATGTGTGTCTTTTTGCAGACACTCACAGACGTGGGGGAGAAAGCTACTTTTGTTTTCCAGTCTGATACCAGAAGTAAAACAGCAACAAAAAAAGCAATAGTCTTCTGAGAAACAGCAAAGGAGAGAAAAGAAAACGCTGCCTGTTTTGTTCTAAGAGATATCAGTGTATGGAGAAAATCATGAAAACACAATGGAGTGACAGGAGGCTTGGGATACCCACAAAATCCCTAAAAAAACTTACAGAATTAAAAAGATGCCTGTCAAGAAAAGGACTGAGGTGAAAACTCGAGTACTTTACAATAGATGAAATGGGTACGTTTTACTAGGACTATTTATGTTTTCAGAGTAACTGCATTGCCTTCCTCTTCTAGGACTCGGAAAGCCCCAGCTCTGGGTTAAGTAAAATTACATAATTAAAGTTTGCTAAACAAAAAGACACTAGAATATATTAGAGATGCACGAAGGAAAAAAAATTCCAATGAAGTTTGACGTTTTCCATAATGCTTGTTCATGTATGTTAGTCCCTGCAAGGGACCAAACTATTTGTGAACAAGTGGTGTAGAGGGGAAGGGACAGAAGATGCAAGCCAACATCAAGTTCTATTTTCAAGCACAACTTTCATACATCACAATCATCTCAATAGCTGCAAGGATCTGTTTGAAGTGAAGAGTTCCACTATCAACTCTGCTGGGAAAAAGACTCCAGTGTATTTGAACACTAAATACAATTATTTGCACCTCAAGGGAAGTTCCAGTATTGACATCCAAGCCCTGACAACCACTGTACCCTGAGTGAAAGAAGTCACTGCGCTGAAGACTTTTGGCCCCACTTGATGACTTCTCCCCTCAGCACCAAAATACACACTCGACTGCTTTTTTACTTCCCACAAGTGGATCACAAAAGCGTCCTCAGATGCACATCAACTCATTCTCCTGACAACTTTAACCGTCTTGTCCATCTCCGCATGGAACCCCTCTTTCACATCTAGAGAGCTTCTCAGAAGTTTCTATTGAGCCATCTATCCGAAGAGGTTTCACAGACCATTAATACTGCTCTGTAGGTTAACCACAGACAACACAAATAATTGTTTTCCTTCTTGTTTAGGGAAGTATCAAGTTTAAGATCTCCCCTCCAACATCAGCAGCACAGGGGACGCAGAAAATATGTAAAACTGGGGGAACTTGGTTTGAACTAGCAAAATGGTGAACTTTTCTTCTCCTCAGGTCCAACGTTCTATGTTTAAGTTTATGAAGACACCTAAAAAAGTTGGCAAGTGGTATTAAACTGATACTCTATCAGACAAAATGCACACTGCCTTCCTAATGTGTGATGAATTTTGAGGGCTGGTGATAATATTCAATGCAGGGGTTTGGGAACCTGTATTCTGAAACAATGTGTTGTCTCCTTATGGTACTGTTTCCTCCTCTCGGTCAATTTCTCCTCCATGCTGGCTCAAAGATACCAGACAGGTCACGACCACCTAAAACAAAACTGAGAACTGGCATTTTGAAGTCTAGACGTGATTTCCTCTTTTGGAAGTCTTCTCATCTCTGTACCTTCCTCATGTAACCACACTGTGGTAAATAGTTCTCAAGGTGGCCTCATTTAGACCTTCTGTACGCAGACAATAGTTCAAAATAGTATTTATATCTTTAAAGCAGGAACCATACGCTAATAACTTGGTTGATAGCTGCATTGAATCAGCAACGCTTATTTTTAACGCTTTCACCTTTTGCTTCACATCTCAGGGATAAAGGGGCACAGCACAGATCACACACACTGTTGGTACACAAGGACCCGCATCAGCATCTCATATGACTTCTGTAATCCCCTCTTCCTTGGAGTGCCTCCCAGTATTCTGTGAAAGCCCTGCTCTGTACATGGTATATCTGTAAAACTGCATTAGCAGAGGATTTCCAGTCAGGCTCGTGAGACTTTGGTCCACTAAAGTTAGGGTGAATAGCATCAAACTTCACATTGGTGTGCCAATGGGGACTTTGCCACATGGACAGGTGAATCTGAGGGGGAGTGTTTGCTTTTATAAGGCTGGCACCAATCCTTTCGAGCACCTATTTGGAAATTCACTTGTCAGTGTGTTGCAGAGCCTTAACAGGTGGCTTTAAACAAAGCGACCCCTAAGGAGCGCCGTTCTGTGGTCACCTTGGTGTTACACTCTCCAACTGCAGCTTTTTGAACCTCTGTATGTTCTGCACTTCGCAATTTGTTCTGATGACAGGCTTTCAGAATGTATGACCACAGATTATCTACATTTTATTTATGTGTGCGCATATATACATAATGCAAATATATATTCTATGCATGGTAATATTCCTTGGGCTGGCCGCCTTCATTTTACACTGAACTGGCCTCTGTATATATTGCAAATAAGTTTAGCCTCTGTCTGCATTCCGACTACACAGTTTGACCTTTGTTTTGCTGCGCTCTTCAGCTCTTTTACTGCTTTTTCATTAGGGAATCATTTTCACTCACCCTGCACTTACACACTGCTCTGTGGAATAAACAGCTCTATTTCTCACTCTGAATGACTTTCAGTTTTATCTGTCTGTTAGAGATGCCGGGAAGTTTTTGGTCTGGAGAATTATGTCAGTGGTGCACTCAGCACTGCTCTGAATAAGGAGCTGAACACAGTCGTGATTACACCCCCACGAGAGAGGTGAATTTCTAGTTGCTAAAGCAGGTAGTGGGGGACTGGAGCTCCCTTCTGCTCTGCAGGTGAATCCATCCCATGTAACATTCAGACTGTGGGTTCAAGGAGACCAGAAAAAATTTGAACTCCAACAGCCCTTTAAAATTCCAGTTTCTCTAAAACTAAAATTTGCTTTCAATCTTACTATTTAACCTAAAGGAGTTGAAACAATCCAAAAAAACACTTTGCTTTTAGGATTACCTGAAACCTTATTTTCTTCATGTTAACAAGAGATATTTTTCTGGTTTCAGTTCAAGCCAACCCACATTTCTGGTTCAGCCACAAAATCAAAAGCAACACAGATAATCACGGCTCTAATCACTTATATCATTACTGCCCAGTTTGCTAACTATTCAAAAATAAAAACCCCATGACTAAGTTTTACACAACTGTGTAATGCTGTATCAAATGGCCTCAGCTGATCTCTAGTACCTTCTAAAGGAGGAATACCCTTTTCCCTCATGTGAGCATGCACAGGATCCAAACTTTCTGGGAGTCTCCAGTCCTCTCCGTTTCTCCCACTGGAGCCCAGAGTAAATCTTTGTTACCAAGTTTGCCAGATGCAGAACTGTCACGGGATTTCAGCCTCTCCAGTTCCCTGGTGCAGCATCGCTCAGACCAGGAAGATGTGCAGCGCTGCAGCCAGCATCTCTTCTGCCAGGCTCTGTTCCATGCTGAAGAACTCGAGCAGCTCCATTTGCTCAGTTTATTTTTTCCTGGTCTAAGATGTGGCTTACTCCCAACTCCAGGCACTGAACGGTCAATCACTTTGATGCACGAGTGTTTCCTGCCTCGTCACCTGATGCTATTCCCTCCTCTTTGTGCAGACAAAACTAAAAAGAAAGCCAGCAGCAAACGAGAAGCCTGCCTTGTTACAGTGCGTGGATGTTACAGTAGCTCAGAGCCAACTATTGCAAGAGTTTCAATCATAAGATCAAGTCAGTTCAGTTACAGGTTTTCAGCATGGTCTGTTTTCTTTTTCCAGTGAAACCAACTTGCATTTTTCCTATTTTGTCATCAGAGGCAGGCAACCTTTGGTGTAAGAAGAGAAATCCAGCCCCTGATCCCCAAAGTCTCGGGAGACATGGATCACTGATCTTTGTGTCAGAGGGCCTAGGGGCTGCCAGAGATACAATTTCCCTCCTTGGGCTTCTTCACAAGTTCTTGAGACTCAAAGGTTTCCTTTTATTTTGTCTGGCAGAACACACTTGACAATGGCTTCTGGCAATACCAGTGAAACAAAAACCCTTTTGGTGGGCGAGCATACCAGCTGTATCCACCAATACAGTCAGCAGACAAAAGCATGGAGCCCTTAGTGGTGGGTGAGAACATAACACGAAGGCTTTACTACTGCCCTGAGCAGAGAGAAAAAAATTGATAGCAAAGTAAACCAGAGGAAGAGGCAGGCCTCAGACCTCAGCTATGGCCCTCTGAATTCAACCAAATCTGAGGAAAGACAAGGGTCTACTCTGATGTCAAGGAAATCTCTTTTGAAAGTCCTGAGGCACGAGGGAAAGACCACTGCCCTGCTGCACTCTGCAGCCTGCATGCAGCCTCAGTGTTGTTTCAGGTCAAGAAAGCTGATTTTTTTTTTTTTTGGCACAGTTAGCGACACAAGCCAGAAAATGACTCCCACTGCCAACTTCTCTTTCCACAGGCATCAAAACACCAGTGACTCCGCGGACTTGTTGACTGTTTAGCCAGAGGCCTGTCAGGGCTTCCTGGAACAGGGAGGACACGAAGGGGCTTTGCACCTTCAGTGGTTCTTGGTTAAGTCAGAAACACACGTCAGAAGCTCACTGCGGTGGAGTTACACAATCAAATTAAATGCTGCACTAAGTACCCAGCCTCCTTCTCCTTACTGTGCCCCCTTCTCAAACACACAGAGTAGGAAACCCCAATCCAACCTGTCCCATAGATCCCCCAGTAATCCAGGTGTTCAGTTCTCCATTAAAAAGAAAGGCTTTTATTCACGCTGCTCCCTGGTATCTTCAGGGACGAGATGCTCAAGACCGAGCCAGAAGAGCAGCACAGCTTGGCTTTCAGAGGGCCAGCCCACTTTGTGCACTCTGGTCACCTCAGAAGGGGACATGGAGAGCATGGCTGTCAGAAGCAGTGTGCTTGGCACCTACGTGATGCTGGCCCCATACACAGCTTCTGCTGTCTGTGCTTGTAAAGGTGCCAGGGCTGGATGCAGTTAAATGCCCCATGGCGAGGGAAAAGCCCCAGTGATTTTCGAGCCACAGCTGCTACACCATTTGTATGGTGCAGAAAAGCCTTACTGGGTAGGGAAGCACAGAAAGCTGGCAAAGAATTGCAAGTTTTCCTTCATTGTCCCTTTTCTAAGCAGTGGCAGATGATTTTGCTGTGGAGTCTCAGGTGTCTCAGACAATAGCAGTGGAGCCGGTCACTGTTTTGGTGGTAAAGACGACGCTGGCTTTCTGGGGAGACACAGAGACAAGTCAAGCCAGTTCCAGAACGTCATTTTCCCTGCTGGCTCATCCTGCCCAAATCACAAGCTGGAAAAACTGGAAAGGTAAGTAGTCCAAATTAATGGGAGCCTCAAGTGAACTGGTTTAGGTATTGGTTTAACTGGAAAAAGAAGCAGAATTCCAGCTTTGGGCACTGGCTTTGCAGACATTCCCTCAGTTTACCTTCTACCTGAGAAAGCCATGTGCTGGCCTGGATCATTGCTAGCCTTTCCTTCAGACACATCCCAGGCCCTTACAGCCTCTTGCTTGCATGCCATCCATGACCACAACTCCTATTAACAAGACAGCAACACTCATATCCTACCAGCTCATTCTTCCAACTCCATATAATTAGGAAGAAAAAAAGCAACAAATAAATCAGAAACACCACAGAGCAGGAAGCTGTCTTTTTCCTCACACTGCTCGTCCTGCATTATTGCTTTGCATCTTACCCATAGCACATCATTTGTCCACTGAACTGGTATTTTTCTTGTGGAGGTAGAAAAAGCAGCTTTTTTAAAAAAAAGGAGTCCTACAACTGGTAGAAAATAACCAATTTAGGTGTAATGACTAAAAAAATCTCCCGTTATATATTTATAGTTCATTTCCACTATAGAACAGATTTCTCCAGATGCTCAATTGCATTTTATCCTAAAGAGCAAACAAGGGCTCCTGCAGACTAGACCTTTCCATCAGAGCTGCTGCAGATGGGCAGATCGTGGTGTCCTGCTAACTATCCCCAAGACCACAGCAGTACAGTGATTATACTTGCTAAAAGCAATAAGTTAAACACCACAAAGGAAGGGAAAGCAGTGTCAATCTTGCACGTCATTCCTCTTAAAACTCTTTACATAATGCAGGATGGACCAAAATTCAGGGGACAGGGAAACTTGAGCGTAGTGGCTTTGTTACAGAGCTCTGTGAAAGAGCGAGTGCCCGATAGCCCTGTGACCGAGACTGGCCATCCCCACACCTAACCCACAGGATCAGCCATCTCAGCAAGCAGCTGCTTCTGCGTGCATGTTAACAACCTGAGTGAGAGTAAACGAGTCACACCGCCTCGCACAGTTTAAAAATTATGACATAACTGCAAGTCATTTCCATTAAAAGCAGAAAAAAGTTAATGCCTGCCACACGCAGCTCCCTTGTCCACTGTTGACTTAATGACAGCTGCCGTGCCTTGGAAAGCTGTTCAATAGTAAGGCTTTAGTTTCCCCTCCAGGACCAGAAATCAGGTACCATCACTTATCTGAATAAAAGACACACAGAGGAAAATATCCCACAGCTATGTGGCTCATGCAGCAATCAAAGTCTTGGACACCCTCTGCACAAAGAAATTTTTTCTTATTATGATATACTCCAGTTGGCCAGGATGCTAGAAATCTCCACTCAAGATTTCTGGCTTTTCCAATTAAGCTTATAGACAAAAAGTCTTTTTTCCTTTAATGACATTGCCATTTCTTGCAATGCTATGATGAGTCCTTATCTCACTGCAGTGCCCCATGATAACTCATTATTCACTGAACTTCACTTTTTGATGTATGAGGAACAGCAACATATACTTAAATAGCTCTATTTAAACTGGCCCTATAGTTAAAACAAATCATTCCAAGAGTGGCACTGCATTATGGTTGGCCCTCCTCAAAAGCTTAGGATATAATATTCTTCAGTATTCACACAGCTTAATATCTTCAAACAAATTACTCAAGCTGATGTATCTCTCATTATTATTAAGTCAAAAGTTCTTCCAAACGGGGAGAGGATGATTGATAGTCAGATATTAGCAGGGCCAACACAGCGAGGGATCAGACTCTTCATGGCCATAAGCAAGCCCCAAAGGGCTCTGTTCCTGCACAGCTGAGCGTGCTGGGAACACTGCAAAGCACCCTCAGAGCTCAGGCACCTCCCTCATCCAACACCCGCCGTGTGTGCTGCTGACGGGTGGCGGAGCGTTGCCCAGTCCTTCCAGGCCATGGTTGCAGTGCAAGCTCTCAAACTTTAAAGGAGGATAACAAAAGAAACAACAAAAAAACAACAAAACTAGCTTCCAACATCAGATGTTTATGGCATGCTGGTATCACAGGAGAGGAGGAGCCAGAGTCACACACCCTAAATTGCATCCAAGGCCCTGTATCTTTTTTTTTTTTCCCCCTTCCAGCTGACTCCTGGCCTTCAAGCACAGAGCCTTAGGAGGAATTTAGGCCATGAGAATCTGCTCTTCAGCCTCTCAGCAAGTGGCAATACCCACAGCTGACTCAGACTAAAACTCTGAGCACAACCCAGAAGAAAAAAATATATATATACCTGCTCAGTGTATACACACAGCAAAACCAATTCTTCTGCCTTGGAGATCCCCAGGTTTTGGGTCTGGGCTTGTCTCAGAGTCAAATCTACATACACAAGCATGCTGCAATCAGACACTGCATGTGAAGTGTGCAGCAGGAGCAGCCTTCACCTTCTGACTCTGCTCTGAGGATCTGGAAACCAGTTCTCAAAGACACAGTATTATACCCTCTCCATCCCTCTTACTGAAGTACTGCTTACCAAAGCCAAGCTACTGAAATGTTTCCAAGAGCCCAGAGAGTGTTATTTCCTTTCCATAGCTGTTGTGTATGAGGAAAGATAGTAAGCAGATAGTATCTCAGACACAGGTAAGAAAGGCAGCAGAATTAATGTATCCAAATCTTTTTCACACACAAGCACACACCCTGAAATAAGCCAGAAATGCTAATTGTGTTTATTACACCGTAGTATAAACAGCAATCATGAAGCTAAAGAAAGTAACAAAGCATCTCTGCCTGAAGGGTCTTCTGCAGGCTATAATGTATCGGGGAAAGACAAAAGCAGAAGCTGGGGACATGGCAAGAGAAAAGCTCTCCACAAACACCAAGTCTAAAAGAGCACAGCATGCAGGAGTGTTCCACTCTCCAGGGCAGAGTGGATTTCCAGGGCGCTGTTTCACACCCCAGCTCCAGAGTGTTCTCCCAAAAGCACTTTGGGAGGAAGCAGACATTATCTGAGAGCTGCAGTCCCTGCTGAGTTGTCACAACAGCTCTGATGGAAACGGACACTGCAGTCCTCAGCACAGAGCAGGAACTCCGCCACAGAAAGCCTGCAGGTCCCAGCCACCATCTCCCTTCTCCCCCCCACCTAAAATATGGTGGGGAACAAGCCAGTACCCCTCTGAGCTCAATGTGTCACTGCCCAGAGTCAGCAGGAACACCCACCCAAAGGAAGTGCCACCATCCACATGCTAAGATAGGAACCCACCTCACAAGAAGAGAAAGTTCCTCCTCACTTTGTATCCAAGGCAGTTGCAGCAGCGACCACAGGTCTGCACCCACCACGCAGCAGACCAGGACTTAGCTGCCTCAGGTGAGGCAGACCAGTGACTTCCTCCCTGCCATTCCCACCCCATCCCAATGAGGATGAAGTTTCTGCAAGAGCAATGCCCTAAACCCCCACACCATCCCATGCAAGATGCCTATCAGCTCCTGCAGCAGAATTCTGCCTACCTCACAGAAAAGAATCAGATTCGTTACGCAGAAAGAAGGAGCAGACACCGGTTAAAAAGCAGAGCGGGGAAGGGAAGCAGGGGCTCCCCCTGTTCACACAGCTCCTGGGGAGGAACAGGCACCAGTCTCAGCTCTGAGAGCAAGTGGTCCAAACACCAGCCCATTAAATGCACCAGAGGCCCCAGGGGCAGGCAGCGTATCCTGGACTCTCTCTCTCTCTCATCTCCAACCATCCTTCAAAAGGAGGAAGCAATGAATACGCATCCACTCCCATGGGCACATTTTGGTGTGTTGCAGGAGCGCCTCAAGGAGCTTCAGCAAGAAAACATCCAGCTTTTACGCGGCGATTTGAACTGCATCTTGAAGCTGGTCACTGCTGTAAGCTGAGGTCATTTCCAGTCAGGCTCAGCAAAAGCGAAAGATAACAAGAGCTTTGTTAGAGCAAAGGGCTGAGATTAAGGGGATCTTTTTTCTCCCGCTCGTTCTGACACCACGTTATACACCTATCTACAAAAAGGTGGGCAATAAAATTATTTCTTGACACTGCAAGAACACTAGAAACTAAGTTAACTAAGTCAGGGCCTTGGTCTTCTTGCAAATCAAGTGGAAAACAGAACATGTACGATGTGGTCAGTTTACATGGACAAAGTCTGTAACTTTTTTTCCCCGTACAAGAACGCTTCTTTAATCCAGATGCACTCCATACTACTAAACTTCACCTTGCCCTGCACCAAGCATAGAGGGTAGGAAGCAAAACAAGCTCTTCCGCCACATTTGATGTTACGCTGACCATGCTAGATGCTTTGCTGCTCACCTTCCCTCACCTGGGGATGTTCCCCAAGTACCTCACTGCTCCCATCCACTCTGTGTCACACTAAAGAAAAACAATCCATCGCTTTTACTCCCACTTCCCAGCCCTTGTGCCGCTAAGGAGGCACCACAAACAAAAGCAAGAGACATGCAACTGCTCTGTTACATGTCCCAGGGACTGGCTCTGCATGGCGGCGCCTGAAGAACAAGCACATTGCAAAAGCATTATGTTTCCAGTGGCAAGATGGATGGGAAGAGTGCCAGCCACTAGCTGTAACCCTTTTGTCATGCCAATTGCTGGCTGCTATGAGGATGTATGTTAGATACCTCCTTAGAAAAGAGCTCTGCATCTCATCCTTCCAGATGGAGGAGGAATGATTCATACGCACATAAGCGATGCTAGAATGACGACTGAAGAGAAAACATTTTCTTTTTGTTTTCTGTTTTGCATTACAGACATGTTCAGGGGCCTTAATGGACAACACCTCCAGCCCCAAGGAATGCAGGCACAAAACCCCAATGCTGCTTCTCTCTGGCTTGTCGAGCCTCACATTGCACACGCACCTCACGCCTCAGTCCCTTTTCTCATTTTCTCAGCATTTCTCCATGCAGAACACGACAGGATAACTCCGCTTACACGGCTGCCACACTGCGCATCGACAAATACAGGGGAAAGCATCCAAGAGACGGATCAGGTGTCAGGAGTTCTGAACTGACCAGGGACTGACTTGTAATGCAGAAGCAAAGCAAAGGATCTCTCTTCTTTCCAGACACACCAGGGACCAAACGCACACATTTACTAGACCCGGGTGGCTGATAAATGCAGACTAGGCTGAAAGCTCAGTGGTCAGAGCGCTTGTTTGCATGGTGCCCCTTTCTTTCCTGTAGCCCCCTGCACGTACTCCGCTCCTCACTTCATCTGCACAACACCTTTACCACACACTCACACTCCTCTCAAAGGTCCTCATGTGAATCTTGTTCTGTTTCTCAGCAGCAATCTGTAAATCCCCACCTATACATCTTCCTCTGGCCTGGCTCTGCTTTGTGAAGTCCTTGGAGCAGAGATTATCCATCAGCATCTGGAAAGTACCTGGAATATCCTAAGTCCTGCTGCAAGTAAATAAACAGCAAGGCATAAGCACACAATACATTAAGCCGAGCACATAGCAGTCATCTCTGACAACATAAGTGAAGGTGGTAGCTGCTTCCAACAGACAGAGGTAGAAAATCTACACTTCAGGGGTACATCCATAAACCAGGAAAAAAAACAGATTCGGCCTGCCTGCCTCCACTTCCCTCCTTCCCCTCTCAGTTATCCATTTCTGAAATCCATGCCCCCTTTTTATTATAAATTATTCTAATCAGTTTTGTGGCATGGCAGAAATCCAGCACAACCATCAAAAATACACACACACTCGCAGAGCGTATAGCCACCTTCATTTCACAGGGGCCTTTGATGACAGACTGGTGCAGAGGCTGGGAGGATCTGACAACCTTTCTGAACAGCTCTCCTGTGGCGGTGACCCTTTCCTAAAGATACACTACTTCACCTACGCTACTTCTTTGTAAAAGAAGAATTGTTCCCTAATCTCTCATTAAAGCCAGGAAAAAAAGTGTTCAAACAGGATTTTTTTCCTCTGCTGTTGCAGCTTGAAGAAATTTGACTTGGGGATGACAAGGGGCTAGAGAGAACACGTGTAGTCCAGTGCAGACTTTCTCCCTTTTCCTGAATGGGGAGATGCAAAATAGACTGAGCAATTGCTCCAGGACCTTTAGAAGTGGAGTACAAGTGGGGAAGAAAAGAGAAAAAGGAAGTGAAACAAAACGAAGAAAACAGATAAGCGTTCTTAACTTTTCTTGTGTAAAGAACACAGGCTACTTTTGTAGCCCCTGAAAGAAGCCCTACACACTTTGCTCATTCATGCTGCAACAGCTCTAGAAGGAAATGGGGACTGTGGCTTTCCCATAAAACAAACGGGGAGGTCCGAACCCTAAACTGGGGCTGGAGAAGGTAAACAAAACCAGAAAAAAAGCAACAAGTAATTTAAACTCAGAATGCTACCATCTTGTTAAATAATATGTTAAGAGCTCATCTGCAAGTCTGTCTCAGCCAATGAGGGACATAACTCAAGAGGATACACTAATATGCACTAGCATGCAATTAGTCACTGCTCTAAGCACTTTAGCTTTGGATTTCTTGGATTATAAGATTTCAAATGCTGTTGTTTTATAAGAGTGATATGATAGCTGTCTAAGCGCCACGATCAAATTATACTAGCAGGACATTTGGGCAATGGATGGTCATAGCAAAGGAAATGAATTATCACAGCTTTTATTCTGAACAAGGGAAGATTCATTCTGAACATGGTAGGGGCAGAGAAGATGACTATACCCACAGAGATGTTTTCTCCTTCTTAACTTTCCAAGGTAGGAAACCCATAAAAATCTGCAAGTCTGAAAAGACAGGCACTGCCTTTCCCTAGAATTCATACTGAAATATCTGAAAACAGGTAATGAATTCAAAATATTCAAAAAGTAAAGTTTAGACAACCTCCTAGTTTTGGCTAAATGCTGGAAGGATGCCTTATTACTGGGCATCTTCCCATCGCACGTCTGGCTGCTACCTCTTCCGTCATGTCTCTTGATATCAGACAACAACCACTATCACCATCAGGCCCTAGAGGCTTCAGCCCTGATTAGAAACTTTACTGTCAAGGATGTTCCCTCTCACAGGAAAGAGTGCCTTCCAAAACCTTCGAGTCAGCAGGTTCGGCAGAAGATTGGTGCAGTCCTTTAAAAAGATATAAGGGTTTAAAGGTTCTTTTGAAAAGGCTTCACCTTTTACCTTTACACCATCACAAAAAACCTACCCCGCTTTATAACCTAGTTCTCACATTGCATCACAAACCAAATATTACCTTTAACTTCACAAGTCTTGTTTGTTTGTTTGTTCTAGGAGTACTTTGCTACCTCCAACACATACATATTTTTTGGTGCGTGATACTCAAGAGGCCACGATTCTGACCTCAATTCCTTTGGCAAGAGCCAAATATTCCAGTGTGACGTGAGAGAAAACCCACTGATGCTTAATAACATCCCTGACGTGCAGTCTGAGAGGTCTGTAGTATCCATAACATATTAAAGATGAGAAGAGACTACAGCAGAGAAGGCTGCCAACTAAATATAAGCAGAATGACCAAAAGATAAATACAACTGAGCTCCACGAAGCATAGAAGCAAAAAACCTGCTTTGGTACAGCACAGGACACATGGCTGCAGTTGATGACACCTTGGTATTATTCCTGGCTCTGGTCCTGATTCCTTCTGGCCGACTGCACCAACTCGTGTCACACCTTCAGCAGGCTCTCCCTTCGCATTTTCCTTTCTGGCCACGGTTCAGCAGCAGCGAATCTTTTCCTTGCCAAGGGCAGAGGACACGAAACATTACTGGTGTCCCACACTTCAACACACACCTTAATGCTGCATGACAGTGGTGCAACAACTCTCCACACCAAAAATCAAGAAGTGTGGGATGCAAAAAATAAGAGCCAGTCCCCCAGATTTCACATTCCCACCATAAGCTTTTTAAAGAAGGAACTGTTGCTATTTATTTGTAATCTGCACAGAGCGGTGTTATTCAGAGCTGCTAATGTTGTTCTATAAGCAAACAGCAGTACCGTGCAAAAAGAATGACAACTGGGAAAAAATGGCTAGAAAGAAGCAGAGAATCAAAAACAATGGAAAAGTAATTTGACAGGACACAGAAGGAAAGCACTTGAAGGTATTTAAAAAAAATGAAACCAGAAAAGATAACCAAAAGTGAAAAAGCCATCAACACGAATATCTGACTTTAAATCAACAAAAAACACCGCGTGCATTTTTTATGAGAATGTTGAATTTGGATAACCAAGCAACCCATGTTTTATTTTTCCCTCAGAGCAAATATATGAATATAGAAATTTAAATTTTAAAGAGGATGAATTGGAGTTCTCAACACACTTGTTCTCAGAAGTAATGCTTTAACTGCATTAGCAACAGCTTATGAAAAGACAAAGTGACTACAATTCCTGCTCTATCTAGAAGCTACTTTTGGAGTCATTGTTACTACTGCAGTTTTGCGGTTATAAAAAGCAGTATCCTTGGTATTTCTTGGGATCCCTATTTTGCATGGTAGGAGCTAAGAAGGTATGATTCAGGTTCTCCCAAGATCCATCCCCATTTTTTCATTTCTGTGTTCTTAAGCTGTCCTTAAGCGGGCACCCATAGCGATGTCAAGGGCAGGAAGCACTGCAGATCACAACCCAGGCAAACATTTTAGGGAATCAGGAATTTACTTGCATACTGTGTTAGTCCAGCTCCCTCAGCCCTCCTGTGACTTCACCTGCTCATAGTCACCAGGAAGCAGAGTGCCATTTCTAAACTGTACCTGAGCACCACGAGCCCTGTGCTGGCCCTCACTGGCTCCATTTGGTTAGAGATTAGCAGAAACAGTAAAGCACAGGGAGGCTATAAACATAATTTTGCCAGTTTGTCAGTAAAACAAGGTTTGGGCTGGCAAAGAGATAAGGGGGAGGCTGTCTATTTTATCTGTATGGCCGGACCCACAAGTTTGCATTCGCTGGAACCACACCCCCATCAGAATTCCCTCTGAAATGTCAATACGGAGCATAGCATTAATTTTTCAAGTTGCTGACCTTTACTGTTGCTTGCCTCATAAATCTGGCATTTTGAACTGTTTCTGTTCATACGAGAACATGCTTTGCACGCCTCAAAATGCCTCAACTCTGTACATATGCTACTCACATGTCACAAAACAGATTCTCACTGTTGTGTTCCCGAAGAAGCTGCTGAGTTGGACCTTCTTAGGTCCACGAAGCCCACGGTTACCATCAGTCATGCTATCCACCGCTACGGCAGCCAGCTTTCCCAGGTTCCCCCAAAGCCCACAGTGCATCTTACTACAAATAAACCATTTCAGACTATTTTAAAGGTCACAGCATACAGATATTTAATAAAATAATTTGATTATGAACTTAGATTTAATTTTCATCAGGAAGAAAAAAACAAGCCATAAAGCCCTTGGACTAGGGCTGCTCCTCCATTTACTGTTCCTCCCAATTAAAGTGTTTTATATAGATCACCAGAACTTAACGCATCATACATGTTACCAAGTGCTCGACATAAGGCTGTTGATCTGTCATTTCTCTCTCTGTAAGTGCTTAGTGTGATGAATGATCTGGTTACTTGTCTTTCTAGAATAAAAGCAGGAGAAGCTTTGAGACAAAGAAATAAAGGCCAATGCATATTACAGATCTTACAGTGATTAATATCAGCCCTCCTGACTCACATCTCTGAAAACAGTTAAGGTCACTATTTCTCTTTTATTTTCACCATGGATTACAGTGTATCTCACCAGAACCCTCCCAACACCTGAGTTAACTTACAGCAGAAACAGAAACATAAGGAACACATAGCATTTCGGCTACAACAATGTCACACTAGCATGTCATAAGAAAAATAAGTGACCTTCACGATTGCTTCTGCCGACAGACACACTTGAAGGCACTTGCAGGCCAGGATGTTAATGTGATTTCTACAAGACAATCTAATAAATCAAGATTTAAAGAAGTTATATATATTATATATATCTGCTACTTATTGTCTAAACTGAAAAACCTGCCTTTCCAAATCAGCTAATGGTTTGGCAAGCCTACACGAAAGGCAGACAAACAAACAGCATCTTTTCCTTTTCGCTTGGAATCTGCAATAAGAAAAAGAAATCAGCATTTTATTGATTTCCATAATACCATCTCTACAGCTTAACAAACTCACTCAGCTGCTAATGCTAATTCACTGATACTATGGAGCCTTCCCATATAATTATAAACCCTCCACTTCGCTGAGCCCCAGGGCACTGTTTCTAACTTTCCAGAGGACCACTGCACCAAAAGTAGAAACAAAAAAAAACCACCCTCTTTCATTACCCAAAGCAAACTGCAAACCAAATTTTGCTTATTTAAATGGGAAATTAGAGAGACTTAATTTTTAAGACAGGGAATAATCTGCCAGTCTGCATATATTTTCAGACTTGATATCGTGACGACAAGTTCTCATTTAAACTCTTCTCCCCACCCCTCATTCTTTTTTCTTCCTGAGAGCAGACAACAATACAACATATAAATATTGGAACAATTATGATTTCTAGGGAGAGATTTTACAGTTCTTCTCAGCTCAGAAGTGTTTCAAAGGGGTGATTCAGAATCAGACAAAGACTCTTGTGAATGTCACTATAATTAACATAGAAAAAATTATTTTTAAAACATTACCATTGCTACAGGGAATATTTTATTAGTGGATATAATTCAAAGTGTTTTTTTTTTTTTTTTTAAAAACAGGTTTTTCTTTACAAAAAACTCAAACACTTTCTAAATTAAAAGAAATAAGAGAAGATATCTACTCCAAGCCTAAAATCCAAAATGTCCTAAATAATTAATGAAGTAAACTCTGCCGTTTTTCTCCATTTCTTGTACAAATTCAGCAGTCCATAACCAAGCAGACAGCTCCAGGATACTTCGGTGAGAGTTTTGCTTAATTAGGGACTGCAGAATTTGGCCCAATTAATCCAGTACCATCTCTGTGGAAAGAATGTGGTGGGACTCTGTGGTGTAAACACCCTCCCCAAACGGCTGTACCTAGGTCCCCTTTCTTGCTCCCCCTGGTTAGCCTGCCTTGATATTTCAGACCCAACTGTAATGTATTCACCACCTCTCTCAAGATTCAGTGTGACGTTTTAAATAAAGCAGCTTAATATTGCCATCGTTTCCCATGTGCACATTAATTTGGAAACAGCTGATCAATTTCCTCTGAGAACGGTGAAATGTGTGGATTTTTGTTTAACAAACAAACAAGTTGACAGTATCAATACGGAGTTGAAGAGCCTCTAAAAACAATCTAGTTTGCATAATTAATGTTAATTACAATAACATCTCAATCAGTGACACAAAAGCTTAGCAATGAACACAGTCACACAAGGAAATGAAAACATGAAACAAACACGAAAGAATTGTGTCTTGTTCTGAAAGAGTATCAACAGATCTTTCAAGAGATATTTATAAATAAGAGAGTAAAGGCAGAAGAGAGCCCTGGTTTGTTAGAACTATTTTCTTTACAGGCGGGTTAGCACAGCGCTTTCTTCTGAGATTGTAACAGGGCAGTGGAGCTGAGCTGTGGACACTCCAGATAATACTATCTCCACTATCTCTCTACAACATCACATACAAGCCACCACCAACTGCTTTAAAGAAAAAAAACTGAGGGCCTGATCCTGCCACCAATGATTTCAAGAGCAAACATTTAAACAACAGAACATGAATTTGGGTTGGTTTTTTTTTTGGGAGACAAAAAAACACCACAGCTTGAACACTGCATGTAGGTATGGATTCCCTCAGGCACAGAGGAATTTCAGGACAAGATAACGACTTCTGCGACAATCATTTTTCTACTTTCCATAGCAACAAGAGAAAGCTAAACACACAGAAAACGTAGAACTTGCTTGTTTTACCAGAAGCACAGAGGTCTTCAATGGTTACTTTTGGTATGGTCACTTGAGAGAGCAGCTTTACCTAAAGACCTCTGAAATTTTCTTCCCAACCCAAGAAAAAGTCAGCTAATGCATTCCCATTTCAGGGGGAGAAAAAAAAGCTGTAAAACCAGCTGCTGTTCTCATTCAGCCAGGCTGGTGCCATGGTGCACACGCAGTCACACAAGCATCATCACAGGGAGGACTCGTGCAGTAAAGTACTACTCCTGTGAGTAAGGGTGGCAGAACTGGGTCTGGTGAGAGAGGAAGTCAGAGCTCATCACGTCACTGCTCTGGAGGCTCTCTAAAAACACGGGTTTCTTCATTACTTTTCACATTCATGCAAATCCACTCCATTGAAGTTAATGGAGTCACACTGGTGTTAAACTAGTACCAGAGGAGAGACAGGCCTGCTTCATACTGACTGAAGAGACCGCAGCTCAAGGACCCCACGGTAAAGGGGAAAGCGGCAGATATTTAGGAAGGTTTAGGATATACTGGGCAAGTTACTCCCACGGATACTGCTAAGGGCTGATTTTGTATTTAGGGTTCTTACCACCTCAGAGTGGATTTTTGTTTGTTTGCTCCCCTCCCCTCTTTATAGATACAAGCCGAGATTTGTTAAAGACTTCATTTCCTCTAGAAATTTACTGACCTGTTACTTAAGCACCTACTGACTGAAGCCATACTTTACTTCACCTTACAAGAGTATTTGCCTTAAAAAAAAAAAAAAAAAGACTTCACATGGAAGACCCTCAGAAAGATGCTGGCCTTTTCCTTTTAACAGAAGTTCAGTACACGTCTCCTTAATTTTCATGTGCCTGAGAAAGACAATTTGGGAGTGCTGTGAGATCCAGTAAGCCTTCAAGTCAGCAATCAGTTTCCGTATGATATGAGTTACAAAATACAAGCAGCTAACATTAACAGCTAAGCCCGACAGAGCGCTAAAGCTACAGAAGCTCTGCATGTGGAAAGAGTGCTCTATTTGCTGGGGTTTTCCATGTATCTGTTTTATTTTAGCTACCCTGACTGCACGCCACACAAGAACGTACACCACATTCACATTTCTAAAAATACCTCAAGAAAAATCAATGGCAGTGAAATAGAGACATGACAACTCCACACTGAGCTCCCCCAGCCTCAGCCCCAGCCGCCAGCAGGACTTTCCCCCTGCTCAGGACCACGACACGAAGCTACCACACGCTTATTTCCCCACACCCAAACACCTGGGCGAGAAGATTGGGGCTACCTAAGGGAAAAAAAGGGGTGTCTGGGGTCACTTCTCCCTGCCCACAGGGAAGGGCACAGGCAACGGGGCCGGGGCAGAGCCTCCCCCCGACCCCCAACAACTTTCAGTTGCTCCTCGCACCTCAGCGCTCCCCTCACGGAGACCAAACGCGTCGCGGTCAGCACGGCGCGATTTTCACCCTTTTATTTTTTTATTCTTTTAGTTTCGCGACCAAACCAGCCCTAAGCAGCCCCTCACAACCCCCGAAAAAAAAAAACAAAACTTCCACACAGCCCTCGCTGCGCACCCCAGAACACCTCCAGGCTCCGGGGGGGCTCCCCCTGAGGCTCCCCCTGACCCCCTCGACCCCTTCCCGGCCCCGAGCCGAGCCGCCGAGCCCGGCACTCACCCGCTCCGGGGGGCTCCGCGGCGAGGACCGTTGGGGACCGTTGAGGACGGGGGTGCGCTGAGGGGAAAAGGGCGGCACAACGGGGCGGGGGGCGCCCGCACGGCACGGGGAGGGCGAGGAGGTTTGAGAGAGGTGTGTGTTT
Source organism: Cygnus atratus (assembly GCF_013377495.2). Classification (NCBI taxonomy): domain Eukaryota; kingdom Metazoa; phylum Chordata; class Aves; order Anseriformes; family Anatidae; genus Cygnus; species Cygnus atratus. The sequence goes on from NC_066364.1 coordinate 109,956,814, forward strand.
GGGGGAGAAATGAGGGTTTTTTATAGAAAAAACGGGGTTAAAAGGAGCGAGGAGCTGGCAGCCGGGCGCTGAGGGAGCGCTGCTCTATCCCATGCCGCTGCGGGGGCTCGGCAGGCGGCGGGCGAGCTGCGGGGGGACTGGGGGCCGCGGGGGGGGATGTGACAGGGTGACAGGCGCGGCCCGCCGGCCGGGTACCGGAGCGGGGGGAGGAGGAGGAAGAGGAGGAGGAGGCGGCGGCAGCCCAGGCAGCGCCGCCCGCCCGCCCGCACACGGCATTTAACGGCGCTGCCGGGCCGCGCCGTGACTCACACACGGGAGTTAGTCACAGGGCGGGCCCGCCGGGCACCGCCCCGCCCCGCCCCCGCCGCCCCCGCTGCCCTATGAGAAGCGGGTGTTCGGTGGATTGACGCGGCAACCGGCCAATGGGAAGCGAGGCGCGCCCCCCTCTCCCTCCAGCGCCGCTCGGCCCAATGAGTCTTCTGAGGACACTGCGCGAAGTGCCGGGGAGGGCCGGGGGGACCCCCCGCGGGGCGGGCGCTGCGGCTTGGCCTGCCGCCTCCTCCAATCAGCATCGCGGGGCGGCTTGATGGACGGCGCGGCGCGGACCAATCGGGAGGGCTCGCCGGGAGAGCTGGTAACGCAGGGCGGGGGCGGGAGCGTGACTGGAGGCGGCGGGCGGGCGGGCTCCGGGCGGGGTCACCTCAGCCGGCGGCGTGCGGGCGGGCGCCGGGCGGGCGGGAATTATCTCAGCGAGGCGGGGCTGGGATGAGGGGGGAGCCGGGGCTTTTGGGGTCCGAAAGGTGTCTCGGATCCACGTCCCGCTGCTTATACCCCCTTTTTTATTTATATTTTTTTGTCAGGTTTTGAGAGAACAAAGCGGGTTCCGGCGTTCCGTCAAAATTTGAAGGGAAAAAAAAAAATGCTGAAAGTGATCGCCTTGACAGGCTGCGCTGCGAAAGAGCAGTTCCTGCTGCGCTGCTGGGAGGAGCCGGCAGATAAGAGCGGTATCAGCCCTGTGAAAGAAAAGCGCAATGCTGCCTTCGCGAATGATTAATATTGGAGGAATTTATTTTGGGCAGAGCGAGGAAGTAGTGCCTGCTAGGAGTTCCCAACAAGCGCTGGAGCCCTACCAGGCGTTTAGTCTTGGTGAAGGAAACGAGATACTCAAATTGCCTTTCCCCCCTTCACACAAACTCTTAAACTCTTTTATTATTTTTTTTCCAGTAAAACAGCTGATCACATCATTGCGTTACCTCACATAAGTCTATCAGAATCAGGGACTATTCCGGCGTTTTCCCTGGCTGCAAAAATACACGCTTTGTTTTCTTTGCTTTCAAAACTTATTCCCTGAACAGACTGCTATATTTACAGTCTTTTTTTCTTATTTTAGCCTCCACGCTAAATGAAGAGCTGAAAAAACTGTAACCTGCAATAATTTGTTCTTGTTTTCCACTTTAGAAATAGTAGGTTATTCCTGGTCGCTTTTATTGAGGGCTGGGAAGCCGGAGGGAAGATTTCACAGTCCCCCAGTTGAAGCAGCAATGTTGAATCCCACAAAAAGAAAAAAAAACACAATGCAGGGTTGTCTCAGCATCTATGGCATAATCCTGCTAGCTGTCTTCAAGAAATCTGGGATGGATGACACTCAAGATTCTCTAGTATGAAACAGAAAGAAAACTAAGACCAGTAAGTTGGGGTCTTACACTTTCCTGAGCATTTAACGATGGCACACAGCTCATCAAAGTTTAAGAAATTAGCTATTACTATGGGTATATTTTAATTTTACCCACAGATGCTATGAAACACGTCTGGCTTTGTGCATCTCAGTTTTCTCCCGACACCATCTTCATCATGCTGGTGGTCCAAGGATTTCTTACATGCAGAATTGCTTGGGCTGTAGCACTGCTCAGCTCATCAGCTGTATGAAGCCATAAATCTTTGAATTCTGTTTGAGATAAAATTAGGACAGGAATGTTGTTTAATAACTACCCCAACTTCTCCATTTCATCAGTCTGCTTTGAAAGCATCTGAAGGCTTCTCCAGCCCCCACCCTGGCTTGCACCTTAATAAAACTTTTTGTTGACTAATATTTCCATTCCTGTTGGAATCTGCTGAGCTGTGCTATTCTAAATGCTCTTGCTTTAATTGTGTTTGGATTAGAATAAACCAAATCCACCATACTGTTATTTTATTGTGTTTTGTTTTACACATGCTGCTTTTTGCTCTTCTCTCCATTTGCATTAAAATTTACAAATACAAACATGTATTTTGCTTTACGCAGACCTGTTTACATTGAAACCCAAGGCACTTCGACTAAAGGATTCACTGCAGCTAATCGTTGGGGATACTGAAGGATTTTCACAAGTGATCCCCATATTTGTATTGGTAGCAAAAGCAGAGAATTTAAGACCTGTCTTATAAATTTTTCCTGCAATAATAGTAAGAGGTTAGAATATTTGCAAGGTTCTGCAGTCTTCAGCAGTGCTTACATCCTGATTCATGCTTAGTGACTTCTGAACACAGCACAAAACATGGTTTTGCATCAGATTCTGTGCAATTCAGCAAATAAAATGATGAACAGAGTATTTAGCATTCACTGGTACGCACACACACATATATATATATGCACACACGTACCCTCTTCAGAGAACTGAAAGGGGTGGGAGTTTCAGGGTGGATGGTCTTTTTGCAGCTGTGTGTTCTTGAGAGGTAATATTTTAGCAGAATTTAGACAGAAAACAGCTCGTGAATTTGGGCACGATTGCTTCTAGAGGGTGAAAGTCTATAAGCAATCATCCTGCTCTGCTGCTACAACCTACTAGGGGGGCTTTGCGAGTGTGCTTCCATAGAAAGCAACCAAGGTAATATTTCACATTGTCGCGGTGACGCGGCTTTCCCAGCGTAGCACAGTTTTTTCTTCAGGGACAATGTAGGCAAGGAAGCAATTATATGAAGATCTCAGCTTTTACTTTGAAAATCTCAATCTCACCGTTACAGAGAAAAGTCTGAGAACACGGCCTGCTGCCGAAGGTGGTTTCAGTTTGAGGCAGTTTAGTTTGATTTTGTTAGGTCGGTGTGTAGGTTAAGAGCAGGCTTGTTTCAGCTTGGTCAAGCTACTCCTGAGTTGAACCAAGTTAGCTGTTAAAATTACACCATTTCCATTAAACTGCTTCAAACCCACTTGCGATTAGACTAGTGCAGTGCAGTTTAGGCGAGGATCAACTCGGCAGTGACGATTCTTGTCCCTGGCCTGGAAATTCAGTAGCTCGCCCTCCATAATTTGTAAGTGGAGCAAAACTGTGGAGGAAGGTAGTGTGTCTGAGTTTTGGCTCCAGCTCCCCTTAAGGTTTCCACAGCTGCTTCTACAGAAGTCATTAAACTGAAAGAAACAAACCACAAAACTGAAAGGAGGAATGGAAATGCTGCACGGGCACAGGGACTGCGCAGGTCTGCTCAAGGTGCATGAGTAGGTCCCACACGGCTCTGCCACCCTTGCAAACCAGGAGTAATTCCCCCTGCAGCCCTTGAAGTTGAGGTTTCAAAGCCCAAACCAGGGGTGAGAGGGGCCAGATCCCTCCCCGATTGCATCCAGGCGTACCTTGAGCGTGGTGCTGTGGCTTACTCAGACTCTTGCACCCCTTTCTGGTGGCCATCATAGACCTGAGAGCATTTGGTCAATCGTTTCGCACAAAGACCTCAACCCCTGGCGCTTTTACTGCACCACAGCTGTTTACAAAATAAGTTTGTTTACTTACTCTTGACCTCGGGGAATACCTTCAAAAACCTGCAAATATTCCCTTATAAATGAATAAAAGCAGCAAATTTCCTTCAGCTGTGTTTGCTTTTTGAAAACATTCCAGTCTATTAGATTAGCGGCTAGAAATGTTTATGGAAAGAATTTTTAAGCCCATTTTAGAGGGTATTCATGGAAGGCAAAATTTTATCTCAAAAACACAGTCATCTTACCGGGTGTTAATTTATGTTCATTGACTCAGGGAATGTAAAACAGCATTATATGACTTGATTTGTTCAGGTCATGTATCTCTCCTGTCTCTCTGGCCTCGTCTTTTTTTGCTGCCACGCTGTTTCCTATTCCTCTGCTATGCCAGGGATGGAAAATTTAACATTTTATTTGTTCACTTCACACCTTCTTCATTTCCCTCTGAACAGAGAGCTCCTTTCTTGAGCAACAGTGAAAGTAAACCGCTATCACAAAGCAAACCTGGGGCCCTGGAATATAAAACCGCTCCCTGCAATATTTAAATTCCTTTGAAAACCATCCTCTGCCATATGTCTATAAACACTGTCCAGCTGCAACAAGATTGCAGATTCTTGGCGACCATCTGAATTCAGCGAAGAAATAACAATACTGTGCACCGAGACAGTGTCAACTGCCGCTTTAAACATTTTGCTTTGCATTTCTAGTACTTTTTTTTTTTCCTTTCTGTTTTCTCTGATGTAGGTGTTAGGTAGAACTGGGAACAAAGGTATAGCAGTGGAAAGTACTTGCTTTTCTTAAGAGAGGTGTCTCTTTCAAAACAGTTGGATGAAAATTAGCAGTTTTATTGCAGGACATGGAGTGTAATTGTGCATTTTGAAAGGCTGAGATTTGAGCTCAACGTCATTACCGCTGGCACATAAACAGGCTGATACACACACTCCACAGTTTAGCATCACGTTCCTGAGCTCTTCATTTAGGAAAAGACCAAGAGAGGAGTGCCAGAGCTCTCTTTACAAGAAAGAAGACCCTCCGTTACGCAGAGGAAAAGAACCTGGAAGTTTTTATCCCTAGACCATGCCATGTACACACGTGTTTGGAAGCTGCACCTATGCCTGATGCCCTGCCCAGCACTGCCAAACATCAGCGTCTCAAGTGATCTGAAAGTTCAGCTGTCTTCATAAATAAAAGTACTTCTCCTCCAACAGCGTCATTGCCTGGTTTACAAATGTTTCTGATATAATGCTTTCAGTTGTCATCCAACTGCAGCACGTCTGGGGCAGAGGCCACATGGTGGTGGTTGTTTGTTTGTTTTTTTCCCTGCTTAGGAGTGGAGCAGCAAAGCTGGGACATGGGCATAAATGCAATAAAAACCAAGGATCTCAGCACACCTCCTCCGTCGGATGCCAAACGTTAAATACTTACAGCAGAGGTGCTTTTGTGTGGTCCGTGAGGACAAGCTGGAGTTTTAGGAAATACTCGGTGAGAAAATTTCGTGCACAGAAATTCAGAGAAAGTGTAAGCTGCATGTGGACAAGCATGCTAAATTCGAGAGCAAATCGTATCCTATGTGATGTTTGTTCAGCTCGAGCTGCAGGTCCCTCAAAATCAGGATTTTAATGCATGAAAATGAGCAGACATTTATTGTGAGCTGTGACCACCAATTCCTTACACGTTGGAGTTGGCAGAAAGCAGGGTAGAAATGAAAGGAACAATTTTAGACATATGGCAATCTGGCAAAGCGCTCTAAAATTTTAATTACACTACGGAAAGGTCAAGGCTAGATCTGTGCTGGTGGAGGGATAATTTGCTTTTAGAGTTTGTGAAAGTGCCTCCCAAACTAAGGAACCGAAAACTGAGGAATAAAACTAACTTCTCCTGTGCAGGCGGTTGGTTCTGACCTGATTTGAAAACAGCCTTCCAGAAGCATCCCGGAATTTTACCAGTTTATCCCAAATTTCAAGGGTGAACGCCCAGTTCTCGGGGCAGGGCTGGGACATCTCCAGGTCGAGAAGAACCAATTTCTTTCCCTAACCCAGTTTTCAGAAGGATGAGCTTGTAGAGGAAGTAGTATTCCCGTGTTCGGAAGCCAAAAATTAAGCAACATTCCTAAATTCAGACATAGCTCTTGAAATAGCTGTATCCTTTTTCAACATCTGCTTGTTCACCGACAGAGCTGGAAGCCCCACAGCCCACGGGGAGTGTACATACCCTGGCAGTGGGTGACAACCCCAAAGGCTACAGCCTGGATCGATATGGCGGGCACAAAAACAGAGTGGTAAAATGATTTACTTAAAGATAAGGCTCATCTCTCCGCACCCCAAAAAACGCTAGCCCCTCGATTGCGTTCTTTCTGCAGCGCTGATGGAGCCGCAAGGAGCACAGCCTCACAGGCAGGGCAATGGTTAATTCGACACGAAAGCAGAAGAGAGCATCTCGCTACGGATTTAATTCACCCACTTGCCTTGCCTTACCTCCATTGTAAACCCGAGGGCCTGCATTCATACAGGAGTGTTTCTGCTAGAAATGACGCTGGCAATAAATATTGTGAAAATCGGCATTGTTTTGTTAAAAAAAAAAAAAAAGAGTGGATGCGCACCTCCAGTGACCTCGATTTTTCACTTCGCTGGAGTGATTATAAATGGCTTTGCTTCTCCATCAGCTTTGTCACGGACAGGACTCCTTCTTTTTGCCTCGCTGCCCAGACACAGGTGTGCCGAATTTTTTATTCCTGCTTCCAAATGCTGCCTGCGTGCCAAGAGGGTGAGCGCTGCCGTGACAGCGATGGGAGACAAATTGTGTCACCATGACGAAGAGGTGTGCAGGAGGGGTGCAGGGGCAGTGCTGGACTGTTCCCGTCCGCAGCTCAGCTCAGCCCTTGTGGACCTCGTGGAGCTGGGGATGTGTGCGTGGAAAGGGCAACAGATCACGAGGAGCACAGCCCCTACAGGCTGCCCCTGCAGTTGTGAGGGTATCCGAAGGTGTAAAGGACGGCTAAAGTGAGGGATGTAGCTCGGGCTAGGTATTGAAGGGGATATGATGGGGAGGGCTTGGCAGGAATTAAGGAAAAATTGGCCCTGCCCGATAGCAAGGTCCCCTTCTCTGCGCTGCGCGGTGTTTATCCAGCCGTGCCGAGGAATAAACGAGCCTGTGCCAGGAGCTGGGAAGCGAAACTGTGCAAAGACGGCGGGGAAAAATAAAAAGAAGCAAAAAAAGAAAAAAAGAGAAAGAAATCCAAATTAAAAAAAAAGCTGGAGGAAAGAGCACCAGGCCAGAAAGCCAGTGTGCTGAAATTAATTAGTTCGGACTGGATGTGCCGGGCGCTTCCAGTAGCGGAGGGGCCGAAATCCTCGCCGTGCTCGGGAATGTCACACTCGGGCACAGCGGCTGCTTTCCAGCCTTTCCTTCGCTCCCCCCGCACGCTGAGCTGAAGCCAGGGAGGGAGAGGGAGGGAGGAAAAAGCGAGGCCGAGAGCTTTCTGCGGTCGGCGGGGGCCTATAAATAGCCGCTGAAGTCTTCTAATGCCGATGGGGTGCGTCATGCCGGCCCTCCCCGCTCTTCCTCTGCTCGCCGGCCCCAAGCTTGGAGAGGGGGGGAAAAATGAACCACGCGTCCCAAGGATGCTGCTGGCCTCGTGCAGGCGTTGCAAAGGGCCTTCCAGGTCCCGTTGCCCTCGCAGGGGGCAAAAGGCAGAGGTCGGAGGGGTGCCAGAGGGGATTTTGAGTTGGTGTTTCTGTCCTTGTCTCCGCCACACGCTACCAGAGATGGCCCCCTTGCTTCTTCTGTGAGCCCCCAGCAGCAGCCCCCAGGTGCTGCAAGCTGTGCTGGGGCTCTTCTTGCAAAGAACCCGTGTCTAAGGCCATATAATGCAAATGGAGGCTTTTTTTATTAAACAAAATGGTATTCCAGTCATTTTCCTTTTTTTTTTTTTTTTTCATTTGCAACACTGAGGTATTTTTGAGCATCTTGACTCTGCTTTATTTCTCTATTTTTTGATACAATCCCTTATTCTTATTAGGATTTGCTTACATCAATCCATCAGAAAGAAGCAGAGGAATGTGCTGATGAGCATCTTGTCTGCATCAACTTGTCCGAAAGTGGACCTGCTAAAGGCAAAGCTGCCAGGCTGACATGTGGGATATGCTCCTTTTCAAGGACCACAGTAAATTCTCCCAGATTTGGGGCTCTCCTTGGAGAGCACGTAAGGAGCAGCACATGGTGGTCTCTGCCACATCAGGGCAGTCAGAAGTGTTTGAAGTAGTGAAAAATTGCCAAAAAGAGGGAACAGGATCATCTCCCCCCAGGAAAAACTCCCTACCGAGCTGAGCTTCAAAAGCACCCAAGCATCACTGACGTCCCAGTGTCCAAAGCGAAGCTGAAGCTTCAAAACTTTGGTGTTTGTTACTATTTCGAAAGGATGGGTGCAGAAAGAACCCCAGCCTAAGGTCCAGTGAATGAAATTCCTGCTGTGAAACGTCTGGCCAGGCTCTCTGTTCAGAGATGGAGACTTTGCCCTGCTCCCGACAGGTCCTATATCGAGGAGGAGATGCCAATGGATGCGTTGGAAGGGCTTTTTGGTTTGGTGCCATCTCAGGCAGCACTGGATATAGGCACAGTTGTAGGGACCTTCACCTCTTCATGTTTTTAGCACCCACGTTTTTAGTACGGGTACATACAACTTTCGAAGGCACAAATAAAACATGTGACTCAAGCAAAACAGGTTCAGAATGTCTTTTTTTTTTTCCCCTAACAGTGATGTCTGTCCCGGCAGTAGGCTTGATACAAACTGGAGTCTACCTTTCCGAGCTGAAACCGTGAGGATTACTCACATCTTTAAAAATAAGCCCACGTCGAAATTCCCTTGTTGGATTAAGACCTAAGCCCTGCAATTGTCACTTTTCCCGACGGAGGAAAGTACCAGTGGCTTAACTAAATATACCGTCCCCAGCGCCGCGGGCAGCTTCCAGATTGTTTCTCTTTCCCCTTTTACTGGAACTCCTCCATGTTTCTGTAAGTTTATTTTACTTTTTGGTTGGTTTGCTTTTTTTTTTCACCAGTCCATCACCCCTTTTCCTGAGAGGTGTGTGATCTTTCATCCTGCCCTTGCCATTTCTTGCCCCATCCTTCTCTGCCCATTTGCCACAAGCAGATGGCCACCCGTCGCTTCGACTTTGGGGAGAAACTACCAAACATGGCAAAACAATATGTATTTCTGTTAGCAGTGGAAAAAATAAAGCCAGGTTTAGCCTGGATTCGTGTCTCTTCTGTGTCTGATGATGTGCAAGAGCTGCTCAAAGTTTTTTTCCATCACACTTAGCAGGGATTCTCTAGCAAGAGTTGTGCTGACATGGAGCCGTGTCCAGGTGGTACTCCCAGTCTTTGGGATAAGTCTGATCTTAAAAGAGCATTCGTGGCTTTGTCACACGTGAGGAAAACTCTAAGACAGACTCAGGAGAAAGCAAGAACTTCATGTGTTTACCCATACACAAGGAGGATGCTAAGTGCTCTTTGGTTGGGATTTTCTCTATACAGACGATGCATGGACCAGATTTAGGCAGGAAAAATGCTCTTCAACTCAGCTCTTGTCCTTGTTGGGTCTATCCTGGCTAAAACAGGAACTCTTCAGTGCTTCCAAAAAGTTAGCCAGGAACTGGATGGCTCCTTACAGTGTCCAAGAAGCCAGACACAAACTCTTCACTTGGATCCCTCACAAGAAAGCAGGCATTGGAGCTCGGACCCCAGCCCACGGAAGAGCACACAGCCTCCTCTTCCCTCTGACCCAACAGTGCTTCGACAGCCTTGAGGGGTGGCAAATTAACCAGCTCTGTGCTCAGACACTACAAATCAAGACACGAGCACCGTTGCTCATAACGCAGTGTAAGACACCACCGTCTGTGTTTACAATAAATACTCCTCTCTCACCGGGAGAAAATCATTTTCCTTTTCAGAGCTGCTTTTTTCTTCCGGCCTTCCCAGCCGCTGCAGTGATCAGCTCCTCAAAGAGGTCTTAATTTGAGGAGTTTCCTAATGCATACCTTAGCACAATGCGTGCAAGATTAAGCTTTTCAAGAGTCTTCGGGTACAAAAGAACTGTATTTCACAATGAGGAGGAGAAGTGCCATTAAAAATATCAAAGCCGTATGATACCCACTTTGTAGTTACGTTCCAAAGGACACTTTTATTCAAATTCCCTCTTTTCAGGAGCTTCCGTTTCTGAAATTTCTCGCTGTTGTTAAGTAGCCCAAAGGGAAATTTTTTTTTGTGTGTGCGCATGGCAAGTTTGGCATAATTCATTCAGGATATTGCAGTAATGGGGTTATTCTAAGCATGAAACAAGATAATTTTCACGCCTTGCGGAAGCCGTGTTCAAGTTTGCCTCATTTCAGATCATTTCCCTCTTGATGGGCTCCTCCTGACCGGTGTGGTGGGAACTTTGGTTTTTCCACGCTGGCAGGGGCTGGTTTGGGGAATGATGGGGTTGTGGAGTGCCCCAGGCACCAGGGCAGCACATCCCACCTGCTGGCTCCTCATTTTCTCCCCAAAAAGAGGAGGCAAGCAGACGATGCCTGCTCCCACAGGGGACCTGTGATCCCGTACTGCTTGCATTAGCCCCTATTAACCACAAGTTAGATACTTCAGGTATATTTAGGGGCTGGGAAGTGCAAATAGACACGTAAAATCCCACTGACAGCATGGGGAGTTAGATGCTGACCTGGCTTAGGTGCTTGTGGATCTTACCATCCCACCACAACCTTCCTCCAGGCGCATTGCTGTGTCTTCGGGGATGGGATAGCTTTGGGAACGTGACACATGAGCACATGAAGGTGTAAGAGTAGTATGCACGATTCGGATGAATTTTAATGCATATAAATTCTGCCACTATTGCATCTAAGCTCCGCATTCCCCCACCCCACCAACGCACATGGTTTTGTTATCAGAGGCACACAAAACGCACGTGGCGAGTAAGACTTGGTGATTTCCAGAGCCTGCATGGGGAAGGTGGAGGTGAGCCCTTGACGGGCTGTTTTAATCAGGATCACGGGTTGAACAGCATGTGGCTGCAAAGAAAAGGCCCAGAGGAGAAGGGAGGAATTGGTTTCCATTGTGCCACCACAAATCCAGGTGCAGTCCCAGTTCATGCTGCCAGTTAGTAGGATCTTGTTAGCCCCGCTTCTGGGGAGGAAAGCAAGGATTTATGCCTGACATATCTTGAAGATAAGCTAAGAAGGTGGCTGTAATCTTTATGACAGACAAAAGATTTGTGTGAAACGTGAATTAATCAATAAAACCACTTTTGGTGGTAGAACAGAGGACGCATTTCCCCGCCACACGAATGCCTGCACATGAGAAAGAAGCATGCCCTGCCACTGGAGCGTGCAAAATAAAATACCAGCAACATCCACCTAAATTTTAACGCTGAACTGTGAAACAACGACGACCAGAAGAAAGGCTTTTGTTTCCCTGTCCTTTTTCTTGAACCGAACAGTGCCTAACTGTTTAACTTGTGGTTAAGGATTATTTATGTAGAGCTCTTGTGTAGGTAAAGCGCCATGTCCTTGGCCCTCTGCCCACGTAGCGCAGCGCAGGATCTCTAGTTACAAATTGCAGCTGTATAACATAACAGGAAACGTGGGGCTTTAAGTTATTCCACTGGAAAGATTAATTATTTGGAAAATAGTTATGCAGCAGCTTTGTGTATTTTTGGAGCAAAGGTGACCAGCACCATCTTAAATTTAAAGAAGTAAAAACCACTTGCAGGGAATAAAAAGGGACGCTTTAGAAACTGGAAGTGGCATGGGACAATTTGTTAATTTTGTTTTAATAACATTTGAATTGTCTGCTCTCACCGAAGGAGCCAGGGAAGAGTGGTGGTCAGTCCCAGAAGGGAGATGGTGGGAGAGGAGTGGGAGCATTTGGGAGCTGCTGGATTCAACTGGACCTTGACCTTCCAGGTCAGAATCCCATCCACCTGCTTGAGAGGAAGGTGCAGGGAGTCCTACCGAGGGGTGAGGCAGATCCCAGGAGAATGAGGCTTGTTCGCATGCTCAGCAATGTGTCCAGTGTGATATTTATTTGTGTTTCTGAGTTGCTGGCAGAGGTAGGAGCAGATTTGGGTTTGGCAGCCTGGTGCGATGGGACATCCCCCGGGCACTGGCGCAAGGTAAGGAGCAAGCTTGGAGGCACCAGCTCAGTGGCACGGCCTCCTTCCAAAGCATGCTGCAGACAGCCCATGGGAAGACACTGGAGCCCAGGGAACCTGTTTCCTCCAGGCAAACACTCCTGAAAAAAAAGCAAATGCAGTGTCTGGAGGGGATGTTTTCCACCTCAGGTTGGAAGATGGGTGACAAAGGGCGCCTCCTGCTACATGTCAACGAGTCCTGCCCTGCCCACCTTGCCATGGGCTTCTTTTTACAGCTTGGTTCAGGGGATTTTAATTTGCCCCTCTGCATGGAAGTGATCACTCCGATTAAAGGAAACCGCTAAAACAGCAAACTCGCTGCTGCAGCACGTGGGCACGGGCGAAGGCCAAATTCTCTGATCAGCTCTGCATATGCTTCTGAGTGACTTCAGAGAGGTCCGCGGCCAAAGCAAAATGTCTCACTGATTAGGATTCCTCTAAGCATCCAAATGTGCTTAAATACTGGAGTCCTCCAGAGGGATGTGGTTTGGATAAAGAAGATGTAGTTATTTTTAGGCAGCACAATGCACCTCTTAGTAAAGTTTTTCCACTCTGACACGTAACCCGCGGCCATTTCGTGAGAGCAGCTATTCCACACCTAGCTCTGCACTAACCTAGTCTCCTGGGGCTTTTGCCTATGGCTGTGACAGGGATGTGGTGGTCACTCTCTTTTTGCCGAGCTAGAGATGCCAAAAAGAAAGCCCCAAATGAGAAACACCCACGCATGAGCATGTCAGTGGGTTTTGGGAGACCCCTGAAGGGTTTTGTACCCCTAAATCTACCTAAGCTTTCTTGTACTCCTACCAATGTCTTTTGTGCAGTTGAAACCTGCCCTAAAGAGATAGTTCAGGTCACGAAGTTCCCTCAGAGAGTGCATATTTAATCAGGTAGAAAATCCTGCCTGGACACAGCTGCAGGGCGTTTTGGAAAACAGCCAGGGAAGCCCCTCTAGCATCAGACCTTGGCCTAGATAAGATGTGCAGTAAGACCCCCAAAGTGTTATTAGAGCAGGTTTGGGAGAAACAAGTGAAGACCATGAGTTCTGTGTTCTTCTTTCCCTCTGAAGGCGAGAGGAGTGGGCAGGACGTGCCCCATGGGAAAGATGAAGTGGGCCCCAGTAGACCAAGTCCAGCATCCTTCTTTCCATCAAAGCTCAGGGAAAGCCTGGTTTCAAAGCAGTCTGGTTTTCCTGATCCATACTGGGGAAACACCAGTGCCAAAAAATGCCTGCAGGGTGGTTTGTTAATCCCAGAGGGATTCACAGAAGAAATCTGGGGTCCAAGTGGTGGTGATGGCTGGAGAATCTCTTCCTTCTTCCCTTCAGGACTTGAGTTTGCCATGGGTTCATGGGTAGGTTGTTAAGGACTAGGTCTTTACTCTGTCTCTGTGTCATTTTTTGATGTTGTGAGAGTGATCAACTGTATTAATAGCAATGGGGAAACTACAAGAATGCTTCATTTCACCCCAAATGGACCCTGTTTCAGCAGGCTGTGAACAAATAATTGGGGAGGCCAGCAGTTGGCTGCCAGACAGGGAATTTGAACAGAGAGCATTGCTATTCAAGCAGACTTGTAGACATTCAAGGTGTAAATTTCTCATAATTGATGGAGTTAAATGAAGGATAGTCCAGGTCCTGGCAAAGAACAACATCAGATTCAGGGGGGGCCTAAAGAAAGTTTCTTATAAAATCAAGAATGCCTCTGACGTAGGTAACAAACCAAACAGAGAGAGCAGCCTCTTAACTTTCCAAGTTTTTTATTTCTGCCTCATTTGCTGCTACCTCAGACTAACCAAAACTCCATGTTTGTCTAATATAAAACAACTATTTTCGCAAAATTCTTCAAGCCACAGCAGTTTAGTCCTACCACAATAATTCACCACTCTACTATAGCAAATGTTTACATATGAAAAAACCTACTAGGTATTAAAAAAAATGGAGGAAATTATTTAATTTAAACCCCCTATATTTTAGTGCATTTGATAGAATACAGAAGGCATGTTTTTCATCAGCCAAAAAATATTGTTAGTGGAGGCTGACTTTCTTCCCTGCATTGCGCTTGGTGTGGCCATTGGCATTCATACAGATCCCCACGCATCTCACTGAGCTGGGTTGAATTTTACACCCATGATACTTCCCCAAAGCAGATCTCCATAAAGTCTGGGTGAAGCATCCCCGGTGTCATTACAGAAGGAGTGAATTATGAGTTAGCGAATGGCATGTCACTAAGCTGTCCAAGATAAGGCCGTGGTCACTCAAGGCTTCATCTAGACTCATCAGAAAGAGACACCCTGCAGAGGATGATCCTGCCTAGCTATAACTCCTGTTGGGATGAGTTTTTCTTCCTTTTTCCGCGCCATTGACTGCAGGGAGAACCCAGGATGACAAAGTTCCTAATTTACATTCAAGTAACTGCTTAAGTCTGGGTGGGACAAATACAAGCAGAGGTGAAGTGTGGAGAAAAAGTCTGCAAATCTTGTTGCAGCAGAGAACACAAACCATTTGTAAGGGAGGAGGCTGCAGAAGGCTGGTTAGGTCTGGGGCCAGCAAAAAAGTTCATCTGAATAAACAAGGACAGAATAGATAAGGTGAGAAGCTTTGAAGGAACCAGGTGTTTTGGGCAAAGCAACAAATCCTCTACATTTAAAAGTCACCTGAAGACAGAAGGTGCCCGGAGGGGCAAGGTCTTGGTGCCAGCTCACATGCAACCTCATTGTAGAGCCAAAAGTGACTCTGGAGTGGTTGTTCAGCACAGTGGTCTTTGGAGTTTGCCAGAGAGCCAGATGTGCCCTGCCATGGGGAAATTATCTTCTGCACCTTAGCATCTGGTTTCTGTAGCTGCCAGTGAAAGAATGGCACGGGCATATTGCACGGAGGGGCAGGTGGCACGCTGCAATGGCTTTTTCAAGTGATTACTAAGAAAAAAAGTATTGCGACAATTTTTGGCTGAAGCATTACAGATAAATGCTGTGAACAAGCTCTGTGAACGTGGCTCTGGGAATCGCTGAAATTAGCATTTATCGCTTGGTATTTCAGAGTGCTGGGGCAGAGGATTTCAGGAATGAAGGATTATTTGGCAATAAAACCCTTTTCCTGGTGCTATGTGCCTCAACAGGCAGCTCCCAAAATGAGCAGCCAGGCAGGCAGGCTATGAGTTACCGCATGCCCACTCACACCTACTTGTACTCGGAGGGGAGGACACCAGGATCCTGCTGACCCTCCTGCGAGGCTGGATATTTTGGAAATGAATGTAAGCACAAGCAAAGGGCTAGAAATATAAGACAAAATCCCAGCAATTCCTTATGTTTCATTCCAGGAATGAAAAGAAAATACTTTGGAGGCTTTTGCAAATCCAGCCTCTCCATTATCTGCCAAGACCAGATTATGACCTTTGTGACATCCTCCCCTCGAGGAGGGCATTTTCCTGGTGAGAAAAGCAGTTTGTCGAGTGAGCACAGGAGCAATGGCTCCAGAAGCAAATCCTCTGCTCGTGGGAGAGTGTTATCCTTTGCGGATCCTTGCGGGGCAGAAGGTAGAGCATCCTGGAGGCTCCCAACCTGGGCCAGCGGTCCTCCAGCCTTTTCCCGGTGGCTGCTGCACCAGCATCTCACACAGCATCTCACACTATTGATCCCTCGTTGGTCTCTATGGCACTAAATAAAAGTAATGGGAAGATCTTAAGAAGAGAAGTCTGGAAAATTCGGGAACGCTTCATAAAACCCTGGCTTCTGTGACACCCATCTGCTCAGAGCACACATTAGCGGGTTGTTTCTTCTAAATTAAAAGCTGTGATAAACTCAGCTGCTCTCGGATCTGTCACCATCTTTCTCCTGCAGAATTAATTTGCTGAGATGAAAGGGGCTATTCCCGACTCTCAGATAACCGCTGCCCCAAGGCAGGGAGCTGCAGCCCACCCTGGTCTTTTTACAGAAAACCCATTTGGGCAAATGAAGGACAATGCTGAAAGCAGGCGCCAAGGAGGTGGCTACACAAAGGATCAGTAAAGGTTCATCCTGCAAACTGGGAGCTACTGGTATTAGGGCATATAACTAGGGGGCACTTTTCAGCTCGTTGGCATTACCTGCTGCAGAGACAGCCCCAAAAGGGGCTGCAAGCTAGGCTAGGCAGGAAAGGTAAAACAATGCCCTAGATAACAGTCCTGGGGAAAAACAAAGGACCAGATGTTTACTGGGGAGTAGCTTCTGGCCGGCTCCAGCCAGGCGGAGAACAGTTTACTCTTCTCAAGGCTAAATCTGAGATCAAAAGGAAGATCTCAAACATTAGAGGACCCCAGGGCCAAGCAAAGGCTTGGGGAGGAGGGGGCTGAGTGGCTACGGACACTTTTCTCTGGAAAAAAAAAAAATCTCAGGAGGAGCTGCTCGCCTCGATGGTGTGAGAGCCTGGCAAGTCTTGTCGTTGCAGAAGGTAAATACGTGCAGGAGACAGCAGCTCAGAGATGTGACCCCATGGACAAACCCTGCATCTGCATCTTTATGATGAGCAAATGTCTTGGGAAAGAGTGGAGATGTACGCATTTGGTGAATTCGCCCACAAAAAGAATGGATTATTGGGTGGGATAAGCTAGCAGGTAAGATGGAAGCAACCTGGGTGCACTGATGCCACATTTAATTGTCCAGCAAATTGGTTTTCCTCCAAAAAATAAACGCTAATGCTCATCTGTATGCAACACCGTATTCTCTGCCTTTGGAGAAGGAAAGATGTCCTCACCTCTGCAGCCTCTGCTGGATCTCCCTCACCTTTTATTTTGCCCTGATGAGCTCTGTTGGGCCACACTTCGCCCTAGAAGAGAATCTGCTCAGAGAAGCCTGGACTTTCCCCATCTGAGCACAAATGGAGACCAGCAATAAGCTGACTTTCACGATCTTGGATGTCTTTTCCAACCTTAATTATTCTATGGTTCTGTGATTTAGCAGCAGACAACACTTCAAAGAGATGCTCACACCTCCCCTCCCTAAATAGGAAGCTCATGAAAAGAAAACAAAGAATTGCCAGGGGAAAAAAATAAATAAATAAAACATTTCAGAAAGTCTTTTTTAGGCTAAGGAGCTTTGAGTGGTGTCAGGCAAGATTTACAAAATTGACTTATAACTTGGGGTGTGCTGCCATGTAGTGCCATAATCAAGACTCCCTGAAGTGGCTTGGCTTCTGGACAAGATGGGGTGTTTCCCCTCTATGAATTTGTTCCCCTTTATGGTGCCTTAGGCATGGTGAAAGAAGATGGCTTTTTGGACAGCTGATGTGCTTGCTCAGTCAAAATCAGATGATGAAGTATGCAGAAAAGGACAAAATGACAGAACACAAGGAGCCCTGGTTTTGTGCCAAAGCCTCCTGAAGCTACCAGGGGATGGCTTTGAATTTTGGCACCATGGGAAGTAGTTACTACATCATATTCCCTCCACTTTAAACCACAGGTGCCTCAGGACAGCAGGGTTTTTACATACCAAGCAGACTACTTGGTGAGAGGCTTTGAGGTGGGAATGGCAGCCCTTTACTTTTCTGAGCATCCCAGAAATGGATCAAGGCTGTAAGGAATGTTAATGTATTTTATTGGACAAGACGCTAGAGCTGGAAACAGCTTGTCAGCTGTTGGGCACACGAACACTTCCAGGATAAAAGCAAAGACCTTAAAAGCTTTAAAAAAGTGCTCAGAAATAGTTCGTTCATGCCAACAACACCTTAAATAAACCATCAAATGTAGCCAGACAAAAACTAGAAATATCCCTATAAAACAATGAAGTTCAGTAAGTGTGGATCGGCTTTGGGCAAAGTATAGCTGGTTTGCTTGAAAGGCAAAATTTTTCCCTACAAAAACTTCCTAGACAGTGTACTAAATCCTTTTCTGTCTTTTTCTATCAAAACTTGAACATTTAATGAAAAGTTTGATTGATAATTAGCCAGGCTTGATCTGGGTGAACTGCTGGCCTAGGCAGCTTTTCTTTGATTCAGATTTCTAAAATTTTCTTAAAATATCACTATAGGAAATCCCTGTGGATGGCAGTGTCTTCTGGTTGCTGGGAGAACCTGAGCAACTCAGGATGAACGAAGAAGACCTCATGGCAGGAGAAATGTGAGTATCACGGATTATGAATGAACCCAAACTGGGGAATTCTAGCTCTGGAGCCTCATCCTGTTTTGTGTTTGATCCCATTCAGTGTCCAGGATCAGGCAGTTCCAAATTCAGATTTCTGAGAGTTTTGGTTAAAAATACAAGACAAAAACCAAGACAAAATAGGTTATTTCTCATTTTCTGTATTTTTTCCTTCTTCTTGCCTTCCTACCTCCCTTCTTTAATGATATGAGCCATAAGGAAGATGAGAAGGTTTGGGGTGAACCTGCACAGCTGAAGTTCTTTAATCACTTATTACCCAGGGATTCCCTGCATGCTTTGTCCACCTGGAAGGCATTTAAAAAAATATATATTTTAGATGTTTCTGCTCAAGTGAGAGGCTGGATATTGCTTTGACATCCCTTATTCATATTTCAAATTTGCCTAACATCATGTTGGGCCAAGCTGGGGAGTTTCTTGTTGCGTGCCCTGTCACAGCACTTCTCCACCCGAAGGAAAAGGAGAATGTTACAAGCAAAGTCCATGGGGCGTGCTTCTTCTATTGCTATGCAAAAGACATTTCAAGTGAGGTTGACATCAAAGCGATGCCGTCAGCACTGAGCATAATGAGCGCCAATGAAGGACTGCCACAATTCATACATCAGGGTAGACAGAGAGACTGCAGAACAACGTTTCCCTCTCTTTGGTCTCCTTATTGTGGTGAGGTTCTTGTCAAAGACACAAAAACCCAGCCCCTTGGAATATCAGACATTTGTTTCAGTCATGGTGGCTGCCAGAAGATAATAGCCGTCAGTGTAAAATTACAAATCATTCTGCATAATGCTGTGCTGATTACCGTGAAAGCAATGGCAGTATTTGAATTTTACTCCTTTTTTTTTTCCCCCTTGCCTGTCTTTGTTGCCGTGCTGAGCTAAAGAGCCCGATGTGGCAGTCTTGCTAAGGCAGCTTTCTGCAGGCGGCTTTGTGCGACCAGCCCGATGTTGCTCTCAAATTGCTCTTCTACTGCTCAGCAGAAATGTTCTGCAGGTACTTTGGGGCAGGCGGGTGATCCTACTGCACATTGTCCTTGCAGAAAGCCTTTGTGGGCTCCTCCTTGAGTCTCCTTCATCAGCAATGTCCTACAGCTCTCCTTCCAGGTGGGAAGTGATTCTCTCCTTCCTTACAAGTCTGAGGACCTCTGGTATTTACCTTGCGTATTTCTTTGCTGTTGTGCCTACATTTCCTGCAAAATGTGAGCTACGTTAGGATGAGCTTAGGTTAAACCGTGAAAACAGTGTGGTGATGTTTTTGCACCAGGAAGGTGCTGGAAATATTGGTCAGGGTGCTTAGTAATGAGGGGTGCCTGGGAAGGGACTATTCTGTGGTGAGCAACTATCCAAAGGGAATCCTCTGCTGACAGAGGGGAATGTTTTCAGCCATAAAAAGGATCCCTATTTGCACGCATGTTTTTAAATATCTGGTCCCTCCCACGCAGGACCCTGCTCTGTGTACAGCTGAATCCACCTTCAGCTCACAGTCTCCAAAGCCCAAGTATTCACTGTAAATCAAACTTTCCATGTTTTAACCCATGGCAATGCTGTTTCCCCTCTCCCTGGCATCACAAACATTGCCAGCGGTGCCGTTTCAGAGAGCAGAGCAGAGCCCTTCATCTTCTTCTCAACACCCTCAGCTTTACTTAGGACAAGACACGCTCAGCTGCCATTTTCGGGTGATTCACGAGCCAGAAAAAGATCCTGGATGCTTCAGAGAAGGGATGCACGAAGCCCTCAGTCACTGTGAGTCACTTCTCTGCCAAATGCTAATTTTGCATCAGAAGCACGTTTCACTTGTATTTTGAGAGGAGGGTTGTTTTTTTTTTTTCCTCCTTTCTGTCATTTGAGGACAAACCCTGCCCAGGAGATGCTGAGCACCCACAAGTCACGGAAAACTTGCGGATGCCAGAGCCTCTCATGTGGAATTTGGGACCAGATCTTCCTGGGGTGCACATCAGTGTAGACATCCTCATTTTAGGGAAGTAACTCAATCGAGTTTGTCGTTGGTATGGTGGTCTAAGCAGGGTGTTCAAAAAGAATCAGGAAGGTGAATGGGCACATAGACAGCTGCAAGGAGGAGGATTTCTTGGGGGGTTGTGGAAAGCACACCTTTCTTTCCTTCTTTGGTCTATCTGCTGCCCTCTCTCATTGTATTTAAAAATATCTTTTTTTTTTCCCAGTGGCAGCAATAAGGAAGGCTGGTAGATTTTGTGGCATTTTCAGGACTTTTCGTCTTTGTTGATCTGTATATTTGATCTTGATTTTTAGTCACGTTCTTCCCCTTTTCTGTTCTTTAATTGTATCAGGATAAACCGTGTGTTTATTAGCTGTCATAGTTAATACCTGTCATAGCTAATAGCTGTCATAGTTAATACCTGCCGACGATCTGGAGTTAAGAGGAAATAGAGCAGTTGGTACCATGTAAGCTTCATTTTTCCTTGCAGAGAAATCTTGGTAGGACTTGTTGGAGCCACATATGTTGTCATGTTTAAAAGATTAAATGCTGGCCCTGAAGACTCAATATTATGCAGTGAGGATGAAGCTTGCAGAAGGCATCCCTCCTCTGTGATGAGGTGAGTGAGGATGCAGGAGTTACAAGTCCCTATTCCCCAGCAGACAGGGAACATGTGGGAGTTTCAGGTCTTTCTTCCTTTTCCATCTCATCAAAGATCAGAGGTTTCTACCTATCCAAGGGTAAGAGTGGAGGTGACAGAGCAGTGACAACACAGAGACATACTGCGGGATGTCCTTGCTTAGCAGGGTAACGTAAAGTAGCTTAGCTGGGAAACAGAAACTGTGGGAAAGGTGTGGAAGGAGGCAGGCAATAAAAAGAAGAAAGAAATGACACAGAAGCCAAACCCCTACTCTTTGGCCCCCTCCCACCATGTGCGTGATCACTGTACCCTCCCATGAACATTAAGAGCTGGTGAAACAGCCTGAAAAAAAAGAAAAAAAAAACATGCTGTAGCCCCAGGGTGGGTAGAAAGAAAGTAGAGAGACAAACAATATCCCTCCTCCAGGAGATGTGGAACATAACTGGGCACGGGGAAACCTGGCTTGTGTCTCATGTGAAAGATGCACGAGCAGCATCTTCAGGATTTGGTTCCTGGGTGAGGGCTTCCGCATGCAGTGGGTTCATTATTTATTTACAGCTGCAATTGTCTCCGCCTGATGCTCGCCTATCTGTGCTGTTGGAGCTTGCTAGCGAGAGATGGGAAAGCCCTGTTAAATCATTAAGCCTCCCCC
The DNA here is from genome assembly GCF_013377495.2 of Cygnus atratus. Lineage (NCBI taxonomy): Eukaryota > Metazoa > Chordata > Aves > Anseriformes > Anatidae > Cygnus > Cygnus atratus. Next base: position 109,978,075 of record NC_066364.1, read on the forward strand.
CTGAAGTGCAGGCCGCGTGCTCTCAATCTGATAGAAACCGATACTGCAGTTTATCTCTGTCAGAAGCGCTGCGAACACTTAGTGTCTGTCTCTTAATCTCATTGTTTTCTTAAAATATCATGTCCTGGTGCTCTGCTGCTATTCCAGCACAAGGGGAAATATGGAGGGGAAACCGTGTTTACCCAGCCCGATCGCCTTCTGCAGCGAGGTGGCTGGGCAGGTGAGTGGGGAGCAGTGGGTGTTGTTTCACCTTGGTTTTGGTGTGGATTTTGGCTCTGTCTCCCCTAACGTCCTCGTAGGCAAGCTGACATAGTACGTGTTAGAGGAATGGATGGTGAGGTGGGTTGAAAACCATCTGAGTGGTCCAGAAGGTTGTGATCAGTGGCACAAAGTCCACCTGGGGGCAAGTGGTGTGCCCCAGGGGATGGTATTGGGGCCAATGCTCCTCAACATCTCCCTTGTGCCACTTGAATGACAGCACAGGGTGCATCCACAATGAACGTGCAGGTAATACAAAACCGAGAGGAGCGGCTGGTACACCAGATGGGACCTGGCTGCCATCCAAAGGGACCTGGCCAGGCTGGAGAGTTGGGCTCTCATGATGTTTTGCACAGGGAAATGCAAGGTCCTGCCCCTGGGGAGGAACAACCCCAGGTACCCGTGTGTGCTGGAGGCCAGCTGGCTGCAAAATGGTTCTGCAGAGAAGAACCTGGAGATCCTGGTGGACGCCAAATTGAACATGACCCAGCAACGCACCAAAGAAAGCCAATGGTCTCTTGGGCTGCATTGGAAGTGTTGCCATCGGATGGAGGGAGCTGATCCTTCCCCTCTGCTCAGCACTGATGAGGCCACATCTGGAGTGCTGGGTCCAGTCCAGGGCTCCCCAGTACAAGGGAGACCTGGACTTACTGGAGAGAGCTCTGCAGATCTTCAGAAGCCACCCGGATGTGGTTCTGGGCCAGCAGCTCTGGGTGGCCCTGCCTGAGCAGGGGCCTGGACCAGATGGCCTCCAGAGGTCCCTTCCCACCTCAACCTTTCTGTGATTCTCCAATACCCTTTCTGGCTTTTTTTTTTTTTTCTTTTTTTCAGCTGAGGAAGCCCTCTCTGTCTCACATTGCTTGTATTTATTCCAGGTGCTGTTTTTAGCTTGCTGTTTCCATCCACAGGGATGATCCATCATCAGCCAAGATTTTCAGTACAGGGGAAGTGAATCCTATGCCCAGAGCTTCAAAGACACTCAGCAACATGCACTACCTTTCACCAGGTGTTCCACTGCTCCTCCCCAAAGGGACAGTATCATGATCGTAATGTTCAGTGTTAATGTACAGTAATGATCGGCAGCACTGTGATTTTTTAATCCAGTAAACCACGGCTGTGTCATAGCACCTTGATAGTGGCAGGGTCCTCTGCTAGATCTTGCCTGTAAGGTATATCTCATAAGGGGAAGCCATTTGTACCCTACCATCTCCTGAACTGGCCAAACGTCCATGAGCCTATTGCTAATCTGCTTTCTCTATTGAAAACATCCATTCCTGGAGGTGATGGCTGACATTAGATCAATAAGACACGTAACCCACTCTCCTGGTGCTTCATGCGAACACTTGACTAGCTTGTTAACAAGATCTGCTGGCACCGAGATCCCACAGTCCAGATGTTTTCCACCATCCAGAAATGGCAAAAAAAAATCTGCTGCCACGTACAGGGCTGGTCGATGTGTTAAGGGTTGAGGAGATGACCCCATGGTTGGCAGCTTTCTCTCCAGGATATTTCGTGACGTTAACCTGCAGCTGGTGAGGGTTTTCTCTCGAGCAGACCGTGCTTGCAAAGGGGACAAAACTTTGGGCTGTGGGTCCTCAGCGTGATGGGTCTGACCCACGTCCCCACGTCATCCTTTCTGTGTGTGTGTGCATTGACACAGCGGGACGGAGAGCTGCAGTCTGCCTGCTGCAAAAATGAGGATAATACCTTTGACCCGCTGGCTCATGGACTGTAATTAGTTTACATCTGAAAAGCACGGTGACAGTGAAATATTTCATGTGTGTCTGTTCATAGAGACAAAGGCAGAGGTAAGGAGGGTGGCGATGCTGGAGGGAGAAGAGGAGGAATATAAAAGGATGGCAAAGATGAAGGCCAGAGATGCTCAAGGACAGAGACACAAGAAGCCAGGCTGATGACGGGGAAGAAGAGGCTGTGCTTCCAGGCAGCAGAAAGGGGAGCACTATGGAGAGAGGTGAAAAGAGCAGTAACGACAGGGAGATGGATCGAACGGGCAAGCCATGGACTGAAGGTGAAGGCACAAAAGGGCAAGGACAGATACATGCAGCTTTTGCAATGAGCAGCTGTGATTTATGTTCACTCCCTTTGTCACATCATCCTTCCCTGGCAGATGTCCCGCACGCAGCATCAGATGTGTATTTGGGGAGGGGAGAGAGGGGATTTTGAATAATCAGACTAACCCTGAGGTATGGAGCGTGCTTTGAGCAGCCTGTAACACCTACCCGGGGAATTTTCATTAGAAATAAAATCTTGATTAAGTGATAGCTGGGTCCAGTTGTCACTTGCCTTTCCTCTCCTGCTTCACTCTTCTGGGGAAGCATTGCCTCACTGTCTCCAAAGGTTGGAGGCCACCCCATTAAATGCTCTTTCTTGATATTCCAGCCACCTCTTGGTCTTCTTTGAGACCACAGCAGCTCCCCTGCCACTGGGAGTTTACCACCCTGGGTAAGATGCATTGGTCCCCATTTCCACCAGCAGCTTTCAGAGGAGTTTGTGTACCCTAAAAAACTTGGAAACAGCTGCAAGGGAAGCTCAGCCTTCTCTCCTGTGCTTGGAAAGGGCTTCTCCACCCGCTCTCTCCTGCTTCCCCCTGGAGCCAAGAGCTTGCAGCAAGCTCTGGCCTGAGATGCCTTGTTAAGGGGACGGGAAAGAGTAAAACAGCCAGGGCAAAGAGGGTATCAAAGAATATTGATTTTATATCAATACATTGCACGTTGGCGTAAAGGAGAAATAAAATGTTTGGACATTTGGTTGCACTTCCAAAAACACATCAAAGTGAAAGCGCATAAATTGTTTTAAAAAACCAACATGCATTAAATAATGTTTTCCTGCCAAAACTTGACGAAAAAAAGAAAAAGAAAGCATCAACTGAAGGGAAAGTGGAAAGCATTTTGATTGAAAAAATGTCAGCTAGCTCTCCTAGAAGCAACAACAAGCAGCAGTGATTGTGCTTGCACAAAATGGGCCCTTCTTCGCTGCGCAGAAGTTTGTTTTTATTTTTCCAGCTTCAGCTGGCTGATCACAGCTCACCTACATTTCCCACCAGAAAGCCAAATAAAACCCACACCCATCCAGGCTCGCCCATTGAACCCTCCAGAAAGCTTTGGGCCAAAAAGAGCAGAAAAGGGGAAAACAAAACAAAACAAACAAACAAAAAACAACAGAAACAAAACACAACAGAGAGGTCCAGATCCTCAAAGACATGAAATAGCTCCGAGGACTGGGCTCTGCACTGCTGGTGATGTTTCCGTGATTGGAAGGGGATTTTCTAGGTGTTTTGGTTGCTGCAGGTTTAGTGGCTCGCAGAGAACTTCTAGGTCTTTTATTCACTAATCCTACGCGAGCGTTGTGGGCTGACAGAGACATAATCCAGGCTCCTTCAATGAATCTCGTGCAGTTTGGTTTGTAGACGGAAAATGAATTAGGTTAAGCGGGGATTAGAGGAGATGCACCACATGCCTGCTTCGCCCTGCGCGATTGTGATTGTTTATATGTGAGCCGGGAAAAAAATGGTTTGGGGAAAAACGATTGTAAAAATTAACGGGTTTTCCAAACTGAACAAAAGGAACCATACAAAAGAACCTCGAGGGGTTGGGAAGGCTTCCTCGAAATGGCAGTCCCGTGACACTGGACAGCCCTGGAAGGTCTACAGGAAAATATATTTGGGATGGAGCCAGCATCCATGGAGGTTTGATGGCCATGAATAGGCCGTGGATAAGGAACCAAAGCTTTGCTGAGCAACGAAGGGGTGACAGGAGTGGATACCTTCCAACCAAAAAGAAGGTTCGGGCGATGTTTTAAGAAATGTGGTCATTGAGGTGGCGGCCCCACGGGTTGTCCTCATTGACCCCAAGAGGCCAGATCCTGCCTGCAGCACCCCGGGCTTCTTGCCGGTGGTGCTGGAGCCAGGCTTGCTGCTGCTTTTCTGGATTTTCTATTTTAAGCCGCTTCCGTCAGAGGTGCGGAGTCGGAAGTTGCCATGCCGACCAGGAAATTTCAGGCCCTAAAATAGTCAAAACTTGCTCCTGCGGCGTGCAAGAGTGCGTATGCTTCCCGAGAGGGAGGCGAGGAGCGAGCTGGTCGGATGCAGCTTGGCGTCGGGAGGCTGTGAGCATCCTTCCTTCGCGGGGGAAAAACGACCCCCTCGAGAAAGCATGTGCAGGGACGGCTTCCCTGTAGGATCCCAGCAAATTAAAGCAACAGAGAGCAGCAGGTCCTAATAATCACTCTAAAGCATTAAAAAAACCCTTATTATTCTTGGGTTTACTGTTATTCTCGCTGTTATAGAGATAGCCTGTGGAACCCAAGGAGGAATTGAGTCCTCAGCGTGAGACACGGAGAGCACTGGAAGGAAATTGGATGGTTTAGGAGGCAACGTGCATCTTTCAGGGAGGTGTTGAACCATGCTTGTGGGCTTCTTGGTCCACCGTGATGTAAAGGATTTGCAGCTGTGTGCTGAGATACCCGAGGGCTGGACCGGTATATTTCCCCATGGAAATGCCCTTGCACAGCTTTCCAACCCAAATCGTCTGCTTCAGCTTTTCTCCCAGAGTGTGGCACCTCACTGTTCTCCGCTGCCTTTACTGCTGGCCTTTTTCTCAAATCCCAGGGCTTGTTGGGGGTCGTCTGACCCTTAACCATGCCACACTTTACAACAGCATCCCATGGAAAGGATGCATACACAGCTGCCCTGTGTGAGCATGTGTACCTGTCACTCTTAATTCAATCCAAGTTGACCATAGATCCCTAAATGTGTGTTTTTTTCCTGTTTTTTTTTTTTTTTTTTTTTTCTTAAAGTTATTTGAAACTGTGGTAGCCTATAGGAGGGAGCCGCTGAAGAGATGCCCCAGGCATCAAGCCTGTGACACAGAGCTGGTTCGGGGGCCATTTGGTCTCTCGTGCGTGCTCTGCTAAGGTTATTCCTCAGACTCGCAGAAGCATGAACGCAAAAGCTGCTTAGCCATCGCTGTACGAGGAGAAAATCAATTAGCTTCACATGCTCAGAGCCAGCCAATTCTCCTACCCTGAAGTGGGCTCAAGCAGCTCTGCAGCCACCAGAAACCAGACCCTGGGATGCTCCTCACTGTCACCAGCCTGGTTGGGGGCTCATCGAGCATTTGGACAAGGGGCAGGCTCACCTTTCACATCCTGGATTCTGCCTTTTTTTTATTCCCTCCTTCGCTGCTATTGTTTTCCCCCGCACGCCCCTCCAGCCAGTTGTGGCTCTGCGGTCCACGCTCACAAATGCAATTCTTCTGATGTATGAATATTTCACAACCGCTCCCTCCCCTGGAGACAGCGCCTGCCGAGGAAGCAGCCTCCGCGGGGATGGAAATCGTAGTGAATGACAATCTTAATGAAAGATCTCTTCTCCGAGGGCATCTCTGCGGAGGAGCACACACCATCCTGCGAGAGCTCGCTGCTCACCAAGGCACCAGGGCACGCCCCGCTCTCCGGTTTGGAAAAGACTTCTTGGTTTGTCTTTGGTGGGCGTACGGAGCAATGCCACTCCATCTTTTCCCAGGACACGGCATTTTATTGGTTTGGAGATGCCTTGGGATGCTCTGGTCTGAGCTCCTCGTAAGACAGGTGGAAATATCTTCCTTATCGTGGACATACGCATAGCCCCAAGCATGGTGTGGTTCTTTGGGTCATTTTTTTCCATCAGATAGTTCCCCCCATCACAACACACACGAGCAACCAATAATCCAAGTGCACATCAAATCCATACAAAATCAAGTGTCGCAAAAATGCACGCATGGGGCTGTGTGTCCACGTGTCTCCATATCTCCACCCCTCTTCCCCATGCCAGCCTCTCACCCATCCCTTCCACGTCTGAGAACACTGAGGGGGACTGCCACCTACCTGACACGTTTTCACTGTCACTTGCTCCAGATTTTTCCGCTGAGCACAGCCCCTGGCTACACACCGGATTTCTGTCCCCCATCCAAACTGGAATTATTCATGAGCATAAGCATCTCCAGTAGGACAACACAGCTGCCTTAGCCATCAGCATACGTATAGCTACGTGTAAATATCCCACTGCATGTATATAGCCGCCTTATAGATACCTTAGATATCTGATACCTGAATTATATGTTGCAGACACAGCTCTCCGAACAGCAAGCGTAGCACATGGCCGAGCAGGGCCAGGGTGCTGTCTGTCCCTCCGACAGTGGGTGGCACTATGTCCCCAAAATAGCTCCGCTTCCACTGCTCCAATCTTCGCTTTTCATCTCGAAAGCAAGGTTAAGCGCACGGGGATTCGCGCAGCCAGCTTCGGGCTGTCTCGAGGATGTTTTTCTAGGAAAATCAGAAGTGGTAAAGTTGCTCTGGAGGCTGAGCCTGCTTTGTGTTGTGCTCTTCTCAGCCTTTTGTTTGTTTTAAGGACCAAGAAGCATCAATTAGAAAAAGTTGGGATGGCTCCTACTTTGTTGTCCTGTTGTCTTGTAAAACACAGTCTAATTGCTTGTCCACTTTTTGGGGGCTGTACTAATTTGTGACACTCTCTCTCCTACAAACAACTTTTAAAATACCTGTAGTGCCTGGGGCTCGGTGTTGTGGCTCAATCTTAATAACAAGAGATATGGAACTGGATTTACATCTGTTGCAATAATTTTCCTTTGCATTTCTCTTCTACTAGAGATGCAAGGGAGATAGTTGGGTCTGCCTTTCATCTGCTGTAGGACTTTCTTACAGGAGACTCGCCCTAATTAGCTCCCATTGCAAAACTTCTGCTAATGTGAACTGACCACGAATAAATAAAAATACAGGATCTCCTGGCATCTCAAAGCATCAACATGTTTCAAGGTGGCCCACGCACCAGAGCAGAAATAGTGTGCTGTATTGGGTATGTCCCAGAGCAGTTTCCAGTTTCGGTGAATCATTTCCAAGTGGTGCATTACACCAGGAGGTGTCAGTGTCTCCTGCCTCTGCTCTGGGTGCTTGTGAGAGGTTTAAGGTAGGAGCTGCTTAGGGTTCACGGGCAACCCAGTTTAGGTTTGCAGTGGTGCTCAGTTGAATGGAAAGTTGTCCCTGCTTTAAGGAACAGGACCAGCTTTCAAATCCATGGAGCAAACCACAAACACATAGAGGCGAGGAGGGGAATTAAACTTCTGTTTGCTTCTTCAAATAGGACAGGGTTACAGCCATTTGGGCAAGTCCTGCTTTTACCCTCAATGAAAATGACCCTTAATGATGATGCTAGGAGCAAAACACTGTGTGTTCACACATTATTCAGGCACCCCAAATAATGTGGGACCCTGCTGCAGCCAGGGTAATGGAGGGGTTGTAAAAGAACAATACCTCATCTCCCTAGAGGGCTTTTTATCCAAGGATCCTCTGCCCTTTGACACATCTTGCCCAGTTCAGGTTCCCTGAGGCAGATAAAGGTCTGAGCAAGGAAACTGGAGCACAAACAGGGGACAGGCTGTGCCCAGCCTGGCACGCTGGCTGTGTGGACACCGCCATCAGCAAGGATGTAAGTCATGCCTGGGAAACAGAAAGCAAACAAAGTGAGTCTGTGAGCTGCAAATGCTCAATGTCACACGACGGGGTCTGCACTAGCCTGGGCAAACAAGGGTTTGTGGTGGCCCTGCCTGTAATGGTGACGTGGGACCAGGCTTCCCTTGGCAGATACAGCGTGCCTGGGACCACAGAAACCTCACGTTTACCCTAGGGTGATGCAGGAGCTATTTGTTCTTCTAGAAGATGTTTGGAAAAATTTTATGGGAGAATGACCAAAAGACGTGGCCATGCCAGTGTTTGCCCTGCTCTTCTTTATTTTAAAGCAAACAACTCTGTGGATTTTATGCCAGCTCTTTATATTCTCTGGTCTGCATAAATCCGCCCAGCTTCGGAGACCAGTGGGTGCACGTTTGCTCACGCTAGCTAGGGGCTGGCTCGGTCTGCTTGCTGGCAGCGATGCCATATGCCTCCTTGTAGCTCCAGCTAGGTTCGTTTTACTGGGACCAGATGGGGCAACAAGGGGCTCTTGTCCCAGGGGAGATTTCTGGGTGTGAGAAAACACCAGTTTCCCTGAGACGCGCTGCTTTTATGCATCCCAGCATTGCAACATCAGCCTCTGTGCTCCCTTCTGTGGAGGCCCTGGGGCACAGGGGTATGAAAACCATGCAGGCTGGACCTTCACCCTCTTCTGCACAGCATCTGCTCTGCTTGGGTGAACGGTGCTCAACAGCAAGGGAGTGCCAAGTGGCAACGTCCACTTCCGTGGGATTTGCTATCAGAATGGTGCGGTTTTTATATTTGCTGGTAGAAAAGCCAAACTCTGCCCTTGCGATGAAATCTGTGAGGTTTTATGGAAAATGAAGCAAGGCAACTGTGGCTCTGTCACATGTGTTGGAGCTTGGGAGCCGGTTTCTCCTAAGATCAGCCTCACCGCTCCCCATCTTTCTTCCTCTAACAGGAGCAGCAGGCTCACTGCCCCACCGTTCCTTTCCCCATATGCCCTACTTGCCACCTTTTGGGTGGCAACATTAAATTCTGCCTCTGCAGCTGCACAACATCAAGCTTTGCCCAGACTCGTGCCTGTCCAGAGCCCACACAGGCTGCAAGTCTCAGAAATCCCCAAGGCTGAAGCCCTTGGCTCAGATCCATCCACCTGGCTTTTCTGCCCATCCATCGCCCCTCTTCATGCCAAGTGTGGACATTAAGTTTAACATGCAGGAGTCACAGCCCTGGCCCAAAGGACCATCCTCAAGATGCCCTTCCTTAAATGATTTCTGCCAGGGTCATTTAATGACAAGTGCTTTGCCCGGGCTGTATGGCACATGTTTTTTTCTGAGCTGGATGCCTCGGTGGGACTGGCTGGAGGTCTCGCCCACAAGCCAGAGGCTCTCAGGAGAGGCTTTGGCTTTTCTCAAATTAGGCTGTTTCTGACTCACAGCCTTGTGCCTTGCTTTCAGATTGGGCAGAGAGATAGAGGAAGGATGGGTAAGGAGGCAGCCTGGTGCAGGTTTCATCCCAGGCTCTGCAAATTGCTTTAGTTAAATTGGAGATGTTGTTAGTGGTCTTTTGCCACGCAGCTCATGCCTGCTCTTCAGTTAACCCTTCCCTGGGAGCAGAAAATGAGAGGACTTCGTTTCCTCACCAGGACTGAAGCAGAGTGCTAGAGAGGTGAAATTTCTTGTGTGTTGTGGGGTCCTGACAGTCAGGATGAGAGCAAGTAACTCGTATGGGATGCTGTGATGGCTCTACCTGCATCTGGGGGTCCTCCTGGTTTGTCCAGGAATGTTTCACCAAAATCTGAAACATTTCCACTAGCCTTTCCATCTGCAGGAAGCTCTGCATGAAGAAGCCAGCTGCAGAGAGGGCTTAGGAAGGAGCCAGCAACAAGAAATTTGGTAAAACTGTCCCACTCCCCATCATGCCGGCTACTTAGTTGACAAAGTAGGCTATAAGCTCCCAGAAAATTATTCCTGAATATGCACAAAGCTAAAAGGCAGCTGCTGTCTTCCTGCTGGCTAGAAGAGAACCAAGACTACAGCTAGACACCGGATGGCAACAGTTCGTTAGAGACTTGGATTTCACTGAAACTATTTAGAAATAAAAGTTGCATTTGCTTCTAATGTGATGACAAGTGCATCAGGACAAGCTGCTAAGATTTTTATTTATTTTTTCACTTTTCAAATTGATTTATCTTGTGTTAATTAAATTCTAGTCATATATTTAGGAATCCCCCTATTGCCCTTAAGAATTGCTTTCCACAGAGCCCCAGCCCTGGGGAGCGGCTCGGGGTCAGAATATTTCCCTGGTTAGAGTCGGAGCCATGCACCCTAAGCATGCGTGTATCCTCACATTAACCAACACATCCCAGCGTGTTTATCCAGTTCAGTTTCTTGTGAAATACTCCTACCAGATTCTGTGTGTTTTCAGCCCAATTGCTCTGAATGCAATTATCTGATCTTGCTAAAACTGTTTAAATGCGATTAGCCAATATAATTATCCAATAATAGAGCTGGTCCAAAAATTAAAGTAGCAGAAAGAAGAGGGGGAAAAATAAAGAAAGCTGAGGCATTTGCAACAGATTTTTTTGGATTATTTTTCCTATTTGACAGTATGGAGAAAAAAAACCTCTGAAGCAAGAAGATTGTTTTCCTTGTGAAAAAAAAAAAAAAAAACATACAAAAAAAACACTATTTCTGCCATATCATCAGAATTCATTCCCCGAAAACAGCTTTCTTTCTGAAAATGCTGACCCAGGGAAGATTTTCTGCCATTTTCCATGTGCTCCTCTTTATTCACCTGAAGGCACACGGGAGATGGTGTGGCTTTGTTCCACATGAGTGGAATCAACAGTGATCAATGTCCCGCGGAGAAAAATGTGTCCAGAACCTGCTGGAACTGGCTGGTGGTGCTCTCCTGCCCCGGTGATCCGCCTCGTGCTCCTGGGGCAATCGTTTGGGGGTGAAAAGGGAGCCTTGCTCCAGGTCTGCGGTCAGGCGCTGCGCCGCAAGCAGCAGCATCTTGAAGGTTTGCATCCTGCTTTACTCAAAATAATCCCTCCAAGAACACCCCGTGGTCAGTGCCTCGGTTTTCACCGAGAGGACCTGAGGTTGAGCACTACTGAACATCTCAGTCCCTTCATTTGAGTTTGGTTCTTGGCCATTTTCTTCACCTTGTGAGCAGGCACATTCAACCTCAGAGGCATCAAAGCACCACAACTCTCCCAGCTCAGGAAAGGAGGTTAGAAGCCAGCTGAACAAGTCGAGGCCTACTGCTGTGCATTCACTCTTCATTCTTCATTTGGCTAATTAAGCAAGAAACCCAGGTCGTAAATTAATATGATTAAAACAAATGAAGCAGCGTAGAGTACACCCTTAACTGTGCAGATCATAGGTCACTCCAAAGTACTTGTTTGCTTAGCCCACTCTGGACAAAGTCCTTGTAGATTTTGAACATTTAATTGTCGACTCTTCATTTTTTACAGTTCGTTGCTTGCAAGCCTCCCGAGGGCCAAACCCTGCCCCATCCTGCCCCAAGGGGGAATGAACTGAATCAACAAGAGCGATGTGCATGCTGCCGAGGGTGGGACACGGCTGTGCCCACTCTGCACTTTGGATGGAGCAGAAGCAGCGGTGTTTCACCACAGAGGAACTTCCTACCTCGCAAGACCCATGTTACCGACCTCCTGTCCCCTTCAGCTTCACGCCTTCAGCACAGGCTGGGTCTTGCAATTTGCCCTGAACCTCTCTCTGTCTCCAGCTGGGGGCAAGGCCAGTGTCTGTTCCCACGGCTGGTGGCCGTGGTTTGTCCCCCTGCAGGTCCGGGGGCTGCTCCCCTTTCCTTCTGCTCAGTACCAGCTCATTGGGCACCATGCTCTGGTATACCAGCCAGCCACCACTTCCGTCATTTCTTGCAGTGCTGGAAGTATCTGAGTGCTCCCTGCGTGGCCCCGTGGAGGAGAACTGATAAGAACTGAATCACTTAAGTTTGAGGAGAGAAGTCAGGGAGACCAAAGCGACCTGCAATCCCGTCCCCTTCAGCCACAAATACCCCGGCCACGCTGGGAGGAAAGCACTGTGAGGGTGTTGCAGGCACATCTCCGACCCCTTCGTTAGCTGGGCCCAGCTGCCCGTCTCCTTTCCTGCCTCGTTAGGAGCTCTGGCCCCTGCACAGGTAAGCCAGCATTCAGGGTGGATGCAGGGAAGGGCAAACCGCCAAACACCAGTGTTTTTCTGCGCCCCAAGGGTGTGGGTGAGACCATGCATCTGCTGGCTTGAGGTGGATATTGTTACTGGAATTTGGGATTCCTTTCGGATTAAGCATCATGCAGCGCTCACAAGGCTCCACTTAGCTGACATGTCTGAGCTCTGCCTGAAAATCTGATTTCTCATTCATTACTTCTAAAGCTGTGTTTGTTTCTGCTTTCTTTTTTTGATTCTTTTTATCCCGGCTGGTTGTAACATGCACATCCCTGTTATGTTCTTTAGATGTACTGCTCTGTTTTTACTTGAACTAAATATTTCTTTGTGTTCTTTTCTCTCCTTCTCCCAGTACTGGCCCTTTCCCCGAATTCCTGACACAGGCTGTTTGTTTTCTATGGTTTTGCTTCAGCTGAGCTTGGTTATTGAATGTCCTCTCTTCTTTCCAGAGAGACTCCTGATCCAGACCCTAGGCTGGTTTTCCAACACATTAAGTTTCCATGTCTTTCCTCTCCTCCACTTTGACAAGATCCAGTTTTATCCTTCAAAAAATTTGCAGTAACCTTTTACATCTCTTCTTCTGTCCCAATTTCTAAGGATGCAAGGTGCTTCTAGTGGTGGTGTGTGTGGTACATATATGTCTTTCTCTCTACCTGCTGCTTCTTTCTTAGCTTGAAGCCATTGGCCAACATTAATGGAGATGGACAGAGAGTTGGAGGGCTAAAAGACTTCAGGTCTGTGAATATGTGTGAATGAGCAGGCAAGGAAGATGTTCTGTGTTTTCTAACTGAAGGGCAGGAGAGGTATGTTTCTAAATATTATGGCTGTGGGGGAAAAAGCTCAGAAATACGACCCACGGGCTCCAGATCCAAAGGTAAATGAAGAACGTTTTTTCTTTTAAACCCCATGCTTCTAAACTATAAAGTCTCATGGTTTTGGAGGGGACAGAGTCATGGCTTTTAAGCAGTTGGCTATGAAAGCAGTGATGTTGGAGTCTCCTGGCAGTCAAGAGTAGTCAACAGACCATCACCACCCCACGGGTGGTGATCACCACCCCTCTTCACCTCCTTATCTGTGCTGGTGCCTTGCCAAGCTGTTCCCAGTGGCAGGAGAGCGGCGCTTCCAGTCTGGAGCTCTGCTATTGCCTCCTCATCCATGGTACAGACCCAGGGAGAGGACATCACGGGACAAAGCGTATCAAAGAGCTGGATGGACTGGGTAACCTTGGGCAAGTCACTTTACCTCCCCGTGACTCCACTTCTCTTCTCACCCCGCAGAAATTCCTGAAGGCAGGAATTTTCTCCATTGCTGTTTGTGCAGCACCTACCCCTACAGGTTGTGCCTTGCTTTTAGTAATAGTTGTGAGCACAGCAATCTCCTTCAAGGGCCACAGGATCAGCATCACCATAGAGAGCAAAGAGAGAGCCTGTAGGAGGCATTTCTCGGGGATTTTGTTCCTTGGATGGGTGCCCCTTGGCTAGGATTTGTCTGGCAGGCACTTTTCCCAAATGGCTCCAAGGAGATGAAAACGGAGGTGGGGAAAAGGAAGGGAATAGAAGAGCGGGAGAAGAAGGAAGGCAGAAAGCAAAAGATGGCTCTCTCATCGGTCAGAACAGGTAGCTGCGGACTCGAGGTGAAATATTCCCGTCTGAAGACTGGAAAGCTTTCCCAGTCCCAGCCTCCTGTGTGCACAGACCCCACACAAGCAGCCAGCATGAATTAGGACATCACTGCCTGCTGCTGAGGAGCACAGCAGAAAACTGCCACGTTTGCTTCCTCTGGGAGTTCAAGTCACTCCCTTTAACATCCAAAAGCTCAAGAAGAGCTTGTCCAGGGTGTGCATTCGCTCTCCTTCCCGACCAGATCTGGCCCTGCTAGGGGTGTTTTACCTATGGTTCCCACACGAAGAAACACCCTTTGCTGGAACCCAGCTTCTCCCTCCCTGCAGACAGCTATTTACAGGATTTCAATGGGTAGGTCTGAAATGACTCCATGTCCAGAATCACCACTGCCAAAGGAAGGAGACGGGGCACTTTGCAAAGGCCTTAATAATCTTCCTGTTGCTCTGGCTGGCAGCTTTCGGCATGGGTCCCACATTCTTCAGTAGCCCTTTCCTTAGCAATGAATAGGCTTTTAGTGCACTCTCATAATGGTTGCTTTTCCTGTGGCACTCGGAAAAAGCTTTCAGCCCGCTCCTGCTGCTGCCCCCACTGCCTCGCCGTGTCCACCAGCAAGATGTGGTGGCTCTGCTCAACGTATCCTCTGCTGCTAATGGAGCCGCTCATTCATTTTTCTCAAAGCTCCTTTGCAAGCTTGGGGTTACAAGGCAGAGGTTGGACCTCCTCACCCCCCCCGAGACGCACAACTAATGCCCCACGAGTCAGCAGGACCAGGGGGCTTCAGCCCGGGGCATGGGCCTGCGCTGTGCCAGAGACTGAACTCACACTCCCTGATGCAGGAAGTCTCGGCTCTAATTTAAGGCAGGTGATATGCTTCTTCTGCCTTGTTTTCCTCTCCCTATGTCCCAGTAGGGCTGATACTCTAAAATCCGCACTGACCGACTCTTAAACAGCCACAGTAGTGTGTAATATACTCTGCGTGGGTTTGCTGTTGGCTTTTTTTCTTCTGGATTTGATAATGATGCTATTTAACTAGAGAGTCCAACTTGCTTTAATGCAGGTTAGTAAAAGAGCCTTTTGACATCCCAGCAATTCTCCCAGATGCCCATATTAGCCAGTATCCTAGACAGCTTTGAAAATGGAATGATAGATAATATAAGCTCAGATTCTCAAAGACTTTGAGATCAATGAGAATTACAACCCACATTAGGTGCCCGTGCAGATCTGGCTAAGAAACGCTTCTGACACTGTGGACTTTAGGACCAAAAAGCTCATTTCCCATGATGCAAATGTGATGGGAGGATAGGGAGAGAGCAGCAACGCAACACACAGCTGCGACTTCTCAATCATTTGAAGTTATTTTCACTCTAACCTGCAGTCATATCACATGAGTTGCTGTGTTTCCTTTTTCTCTTATATTTGGCTTTTTGATTTTGCTGCCCAGGAAAACAGCATGTGTTTGCCATTTACCCTATTCATGTGTCACTTCCCAAATTTCCTCTGATTCCTATGTATCTTTTCAGTGTAAAAGGGAAAATTGACATCTCTCTTCTCTCTTTGCTTCTCACTTGGAGAACACAGGGCTGAGTTTCCCTGCTAGTAGGCAGTTAAAGGGTGCACAGGGGGGTTCTGCAGCCATAGCCACAGACTCTCACAGGGAGGAAAGCAGGGTTTCGTTCTGTTGGTACAGACTTCTGCTGATATAAGTACACCGGGACCTCAGCTCAGGGACGTGGCACCTAGGAGGTGAAGATGTTGCACCTGAATGGTGCTGGAACCTGTTCTGATGGGACCAAGACGGCTCTGTGGTGACATGAGCAGCAGGGACTAAAGCAAGCAGGAGGACCTCACAAATGGGTTGGAAAATTGCATCTCCTGCGCCTAAGTGTCAAACTCCCTTTGTTACAAAGGGAGCAATTTTACCAGGGGACTGAAAGACAGAGGCAAAGAAGCCGTAACATTTTCCTAAATATATATTCCACGGCTGTAGCAAACATGGTAAGATTTCGAGGTTTGATACTTCTCATGGGTGGTTAATACACCCACCTGGTGAATCAACCAAGCCAGAACACATCGCTGGCCAGGTGCCTGCATCTGTAGGTAAGATGCAGTCCTGGTAGCTCCCCATCTCTTGTTCTCTGGTTTGAAAGACATTTATACAGTCCTGGGGTCTTGCCATAAACAACCAAGTACTTATCTTCAACAGCCTCTGCTTCTTTATACCAGCCAGGTGTAAACCTAATTTTTCAGGGAGGACGAGAAGGCTCTACTCCAACCCCTGACAGAAATGTTATTTCGGATGCTGACGAAGAAGGGGTGTAGTTGTTATAGCAACATCACTTCTGGCAATCTCAGGCAAAGCAGTGCTAGGCTAAAGCAGTCTGAAAAATGGAAATGCCTGCTTCGCCTCGGCACTTTTACTCCTGCTACAGCAGTGCAGCAACACCAACACGCACCGAGAACTTGCTCTTTGCTCTTGTCTGGTTACTTTTCTGCTTAATTCATGCATAGCCATCAGGGGCCTTGTAGCTACTGGTGGTGGTTGAGTCAGGGGCTTGGCAGCAGTGCACTCGCAGAGTTACTGATGAAGTGCAGCTGGAAGTAGGGGAACAACATCTGTGGCTGTAAGGGGCTGCCTTCGTTAGCTCCTGCCCACTGCCTCGGCAGTAATGGGCCAGGGAGAGAGGAGTTTCCACCGATTGTAAATGCGCGCCGTGCTCTTGTGCTCTCATCTCAAGGAGTACAGAAGAGCCAGGAAAGGTGCAGAGGGTGACAAAAGCACACAGTGAGCTCTGTAGGGTTTCTCTTTAGTCTGGAAAAGAGACAACTGAGGGTTCAAAACAAACAAACAAAGAACCCTAGTGGATGAATTCACAGGAGAACAATGCATGGAAGGCTTTTAAATCCAAATGACTCAGCCGCCATCATGGGGAACACCTGAGCTGCAGGTTGTTGGACACATGGAAAGTATTCTTAGAAGATACCACATGTTCTTGCCTTGCTTTTGTATTTTTCTTTTCTGCTGCTCTTTACTCTGCTGTGCAGTCTGAGCCTGTGGTTATTTTTCAGAGACTTGTTTGGACCACGAACAGCCCCTTGGTGTGGCCACCGTCACAATCCCACAGCAAGCTGGGTGCATGGGAAGATGTTCTCCAGTGGGCAAAGGGCAGCTGCACAGCGGCACATGTCTTCTGGTGTCAGCTTTACTGCTCCCATTCACTGTCATCCTGGTCTGCTGTCACTCGTCATCAGGGAAACTATTCACTGTCATACCATAGCAGGGATAAAATACATAAGAACAGATATTCCCTGTGCTGCTCTGAGTAACTGAATCACAACTGGTGTTCAGAAATTACTCTTTTTTTTTTTCTTTCCGTAGGGTAGATTTTTATAGCATATTCCTTACAGCTGGTGTAAATCAAGGAGTGTTTTGATCCTGAATGCTGGGGAAAGCCTCAGCTGCCCAGCCTACCAGCTTCTTACCTCCAAGCACAGGAGAAACCATCAGCACTTCCACTTCCACCACTCACCAGCTCTTCATTCAACCACGTTTCCCCTAGATGAAAGGCTACCTCTGATCATTTCCCTTTCTCCTCAAGTAGCAAAGCTTCCCTGTGAGAGATCACACAGCTCGTTTTCAGATCAGACCTGCTTGTTTTGAAAAGCTTGACCCTGCATTTCCCAGTGAGCTAGAAGTGACGTCCCCTCCTATGACAGGATGTCACGCGTCCAAGTCCTGAACAGCTGTGCTTGTTCTTGCTCTTTTTTTCCTGCCCTTCTCCCTCTTTACCCTCAAAAAACAACCTGATGGAGACCCTACGAAGGAGGAAATGCCATTATGAGTTGAGAAACTTCTTTTTCAGCACATGGAGATTTATTTTTCTTCATGTTTGTACAGTCTGTTATATTTAGGCCTCGAAACCATTCTGATTTTGAAGAAGTAGGCAACACACACAGTTTTAAATTTATTCCTGGTTCAATACAACTTTGTTTCCAAAGCCACTCAAAGGAGCCTTACAGTAAACAAGGTCATGTGTGTGGGAGGGTATTATTCTATATTTTTTATTTAATTGTTGGTAAAACTGCATGTGCCTTTGGAGAATAAAGTTAAATATTTACCCCAGATCAACCATCCCTGTCTGCAGAGTTTATGTTTTGTTGGAGTTTGGGCACACAAGTGGTATTTGCAAAATTCCCTGCCTGCCTCTGCTATTATAAAATATGCTCACAAAGGCCTATTTTCTTTCACACTCAGAATATTTTCAGTCAGGCATGAGAACATACACGGCCTGGAAAGACGGTGAATCCGGATGTGACAGTATGATAGGATTATGTCTGGGACTGGCTTATTTCGGGTGCTGGCCAGGAATCTCTATGAGGAATAGTCTTGGGACTTGTTTCTGTGATTTCAGATGTCTCAAAATCAGGTTTAGTCAGATGGTACAGGTCGCTTCGTGCAGGTGGCTGGACCCTGCAGTAGGCCAGCGGTGAGGTGAGCATGATGGTGGTACCTCCAGCACACTTCTTCTTCCTGCCAGAGGCTGGCAGGGAGCATTTCTGTGATGTGGCTGGAGTCTGTCCAAATCGCTTGGCATCCCAGGCCCAACAAAGTCTTCTTGCCAAGCTAAAGTCTGCATACCGAGGCAGTACTCTAGGCCTTCCTGCCTCAGCCAGTGTGATGCAGCTCCTCTGAGGACTTCATTTTGCCTTGTGGGAAACAAGCTCTCTCCCACATGCTTTTCATGCCTTCTCTTCAGGAAACAAGGCCACTCTGTAATATGGCCCCTTGGGACACTGCAAGCTGCCCAGAACATCTCAGCTGAGATGTTTTGGAGCACCTTTATTCAAACTTCAATTGAAAAACAAAAATATACAACCAAACCCTTCCTGCCCTCTTCCCTTTCATCTCACTCCTTTCTCCACCCACTGTGACTTTCATGCGTCAGTCTTCGAACTACTTCAAATTAAAGCAGTCACAGGAAATGGGCAGATGATCTATTTCTAAACCTACAGAGGCACATTTGTGTTAGGTCTCAGAAGAACAGAGGCTAAACAGCAACCAGATCTCTGCAGACGAAAATTTCTCTCACCCAAGGAAGCTCCTGAAAGCTGCAAAAGAACTTGCTGGTTGTATGAAAAGGGCGATACCTACCAGCAGGAGGAAAGAAGGAAGCAGAGGTGGCATGACTAGTGTTTGCTGTATACAATTGGTAAGAGGTTTTGTAGGAAATATGGTCCAAGGGCTGCCCTAATCTGTGTCAAGAGGGCATGAATCAAGAGTGAGACTCAAGAAGCTGAAAACAACCCTTCTTCTTCTTTCATCTGATTCCTCCCTTAGCAAAGAAACTCAAATACGATTTCTTTTAGACATTTTGTTGACCTTGCTCAGGTAAAAAGTTTCTTCTCTGGGAAACCTAGGGGTGTAGCAATCACTGCTTCACTTCATGTACTTTGCTCTTTCAAAAGTATCTGTTACATACAGTGCATTGTGTGTGCGCTTTGTGGTAGTATATAATGACACCTAACATATTCAGTAGGACAGACAGATTCTGTGTACTAAATCCATGGAAATGCAGGGTGGATTCCACTTTTTTCCATCCCCAGAAACAAAATCACAAAGCAGAACCTGGCTTTCATACCTTCATTTATGGCTGAGATGTGCAGCACTGTGACGTTAACAGTCAGATGTGACTTTTTGCAGATAACACAGCTCTTGCCCTCCAGAGGCTTGATTTTACACAGAGGCCACCATGAAGCTCAGAGCTAGCTCCAGATGTGGATGTCCTTGGAGCCCAAAGTACACCTGAATTTTAGAGGCCAGGCCAGGAAAAAAAAAAAAAAAAAGGATGCAGTTCAGAAGCCAGCTTAAATCCGCTCTGAGGAAAAATAGCTTGAGTGTGTAAGGTGGAATGAGTGTAATGTATACAGAAGTCACACCGGGAGGTAAATAATGATTTTCTGCAGTATTGTTGTACAGTCTTTTTTATGGTGACACCTGCATTGTGAGTTGGGGGTTCACCTGACAGAAAATAACTGAAAGCTGGATATCCTAAGCTAATCATCTAGGTCTTCTCTACATGCAGTGGAGTGTGCTTGATACCCCCACGGGAATTTCATCTCATCTGCCTCTCTTAGATGGGGGTGACCTTACCTGTATCTCTGTTGACTATGGAAAAAACAAGATTTGCCTAGATTAGAAATTAAACTTCTAGGTAAATTAGTTAAATTACATAACTCCCATCCTAAGTGTCCATCCCACTGGTTTTCAGCAAAATCATGGTAAACATTAATAATGGGAATGGATGAGCAGTAGGAAAAAGGAATTGGAAATCTTTCCTCAGAGGTTTTTGTCTGAGGAAGTTTCTGTATCAACTTCCCTAAAAAAAGTAGGATTTTTTTGGAGAGAAATGGCTCAAAATAAGTCCTGTACTCTGCTTGCTTGGTGCTGAAAAATAGAGGGGAAGGACCTGATTCCACTACAGTTGTCAAGGTTTTTTCATTCCCTTCACTGAGGCTGAAATTTCAAATACCCACCATGAAAAAGAGGTATCAAACAGAATTTGACTGAAAATCAGCAGGACCTCTTCATTCCTGGGGCAGTGGTGAAAACTATGTTTGCTCTCTCCTGATTCAAAGCAAAAGGAAATTTGGTTTCATTTAAAAGGAACAGTTTGATTATCTGTTTGTTTTTGCCTGCTTATGATCTCTCTGATGTTTTCTGGAGGAAGGACTCTAGCCTGGTGCAGGTGAAAGCCAAGACAAAACCAAAATCTTAAAGTTGCAATAGGGGAAGTCAAAAACCCTAATTTAGAAGCACCATGGGAGTGGACATTGGAAACATGCAGGCTCATTCACTGGAAAGCTACCAAGATCTACAAGTGCTGAAATGAAAACATGACACAACAGATCAGTCAACACTTCCTACTGAATAAATCAGCAGGCTTCAATGTTAATTGCTGCAGCCATCCATGAACTCTCACAGGGTGCAGAAAAACAGTTAGTTCTGCCTAGAACTTTTTTTGGGATCGTGGTCATTCATATGGTTCACCAGAAGAAATATTAAGAGTAGTATAACTGTTTGGAATGGTGTTTGGATCAAAAAAATGAAGAGAAGAAAATGGAGAGAATACTGGAAATACGAAACCTCATAAGGTCATGATGAGGAAGCTTGACACAGGCATCCCTAGGTTGGGGTGTTCTTCCCAAAGGGAAGACTGACCAGCCTTAGCACAGGTTGAAAAACATGCAGTGGGATCTAGGATTTTGGGTTGAGGGTGTGCTCCTGCGGGTCAGCCGGCTGTTCTCCTGACACTGCTCTGAGCAAAGCCAACCATGCACGACCATGGAGAGATTGACTGATAATGTGGAAAAGGCCCGATTTTAATTCTTGCACTTGCCTCATACACTGTGCTGCTACCAATGAGTTTTCCGATTTCATACGTTCTTCTTGCTCGTGCATCCCTGAATTTCTCCCCTAGGTTTTCAGTCTGCATATGGGAACACACCATTTGCGTATTATTAAAGTAATCCATGAAAATTACTAATTAATTAATGCATGATATTAATGAGTATTATTAAAGTCAATAGGATATTCGCCACAGCCAAGGGCAGAAGAGGAGTAACATTTTGTTTTTTTTCCATTGGACTTTACAGTGCAGCAGGGAGTAGGCACATGAGGACAATTTTCAGTGGTCTTGTGGGTACAGTAAGTCACAGTGGGCTTAGAATGCAATGAGGGAAATCATCAAGAAACGCTTTGTAACAGTAATGGTGGGGTTTCCATAAGGGATGGATTAGAGAGTCTGTGGCATCTGCATCACTAGAAGTCTAAAACCAGGTGAGACCAGCATTTGTTATGATGGGTGTAAGGAGAATTAATTTTCTGCTAGGGTAGGAAGTGGACTGGATATGTCTCTAATAAACTTAATCTTCTATCTCTATAATAAAAAATAGTGCAACCTTTGCAAAAAGACAGGTTAAACCTCTCTGTTCAGGGCCTCAAGTACATATTTGAGGTCTGCATGGGAATAGGTCAAAAACATATTTCCAGTTTGCAATGCCCTGTAAATAGGTTGTATCTTTAAATAAATTTAAGTAAAATTTAAATTAAATTTTTAATTTAAATTACTTAAATTAAATTTAAGTAAATAGCTTATATCTTTAAAAAAAAAAAACAGTTTTAAAGCACCTAGGTATCTTTTCACTTCTTTTTGAAATAGGTGGAATTGAATGTCTTTGAAAGTGTCTGCAGATGCTTACTTTCCTGTTTAGTCCTCTTAATTCTCCCTCATAGTTCCACAAATCAAGTGTTCCTTAAAAGTTATCAGGAAAAAAAGAAAATCAAGAAAAATATACCTGGTACCTTGAGTCACATGTGTGAACAAGCTGCAAGTCAAGACTGCATTGAGCTCTGAGGCAGGTGGTGGTGGACACAGTTGTGGTGACAATTCCCAGGAGCTCCAGCCACAAGGTAAGGATCTTTAGGTCTATCCATGAGGCTGGAAAGTAGAAAAGACTCTCATTAAATCAGGATTATGGCCCCATCACACCCTGTCAGCCTGCTTAATTACTCTGGGCTACTCAAAAAGCAAATGTGCTGCTGGCTATTTTTACAGCGCGTTTTCTGCTAGGCTGTGTTTTGCTGATGTCAAGGAAATTAACTGAAACAAAGCCTCTTTCCAAATCTGGGGGCAAGTGTGTGCTATGGAGGCACTATGGGTAGACATGGAGAGGCCAGTGTGAGCCCTGGGACACTGAGGGGATGGTATGAGCCGTGGGGACAGTGAGGGGGACACCAAGGAGGACACTGAGGGGACATGTGAGAGCTGTGGGGATGATGAAGGGAGATGTGTGCTGTGGGGACACTGAGGGGGCACGTGTGTGTGTTGTGGGGACATTGAGGAGACACTGAGGGAACATGTGAGAGCTGTGGGGACAATAAAGGGAGATGTGTGTTCTGTGGTGTCACTGTGGGACACTCTACGGGGACACTAAAGGGGACATGTGAGATCTGTGGGGACAACGAAGGGAGTGTGTGCACTGTGGGGACACTGAGAGACACTCTAAGGGAGACACTAAGGGGACGTATGTGAGCTGTGGGGCCACCAAGGGGATCACAGAGGGGAAATGCGAGAGCTGTGGGGACACAGGGTGACACTGAAGGGACCTGTGACTACTATGGGGACATTAACAGGTCTTGTGAGAGCCATGGGGACACTGAGGGGACATATGTGAGCTGTGGGGCCCCCAAGGGGGACACAGAGGTGACATGAAAGCTGTGTGGACACTAAGGGGCCCTCTGAGGAGGACACTATAGGGACCTGTGATTACCGTGGGGACACTGAAGGGTCATTTCAGAGCTGTGAGGACACCGAGGGGACATATGCGAGCTGTGGGGCCCCCAAGGGGGACACCGAGGGGCCATGTGAGAGCCGTTGGGGCACCGAGGGCCCACGTACGCGCGGCGGGGACACCGCTCGGGGGGCGCGGAGGGGCCGTGCGCGTCCCTCGGCCAGCCATGGCGCTGAGGGGCCGGGCATCGGCGGGCAAACGGCTGCGGCGGCGCGGGCTGGGGTCGCTCCGACCCGCTCCCTTCCGCGCCGTCCCGTTCCGGGCCGCGCCGGGGCAGCACCGCCCCTCGGCCGCCGGGTCCCTCCCTCCTCCGGGGCGGGCGGGTAGGGAGAGGCGGGCGGCTAGCGGGACGCAGGCAGCGAGCGAGCACGGAGCGAGCCGCCAGCAGCATGGAGCCGGCGGGCAGCATGGAGAAGGGGGACGGCGGGGAGAAGGCGGGCAACGGCCACGCGGAGGGCGCTGAGGAAGGCGGCGGCGGAGGAGGAGGGCGGCTGCGGGGCTGCCGGGGCTTCCTGCGGCGCAACGCGCTGGTGGTGCTGACCGTGTCGGGGGTGGTGGCCGGCGTGGCGCTGGGCGCCGCGGTGCGGGGAGCGGCGCTGAGCCCGGCGCAGGTGGCTTACCTGGCCTTCCCCGGGGAGCTGCTGCTGCGCATGCTGCGCATGGTCATCCTGCCGCTGGTGGTCTGCAGCCTGGTGTCGGGCGCCGCCAGCCTCGACACGCGCTCCCTCGGCCGCCTGGGAGGCATCGCCGTCGCCTACTTCTTAGGCACCACGCTGCTGGCCTCCGGCCTCGCCGTCGCCCTCGGCTTCATCATCCGCCCCGGCGCCGGGGCATCCGCCCTCAACACGCCCGGCTTGGGGCTGCCGGGCGCTGCGCCCCCCAGCAAGAAGACGGTGGACTCCTTCCTCGACCTCGTCAGGTAGGGCCTCCCTCCCTCCCTCCTTCCCTCCCTCCCTCCCTCCCGACCCGGAGGATGATGACAGACCCGGCGATGTTGCACGCTGCCGCTCGGGCACCCCCCTCCTTCCTCCTTCCTCCTCCCTCCTCCCTCCTGCGGGCTGGCCGCCTCGCTCCCTCAGCCTGCCTTCCCTCAGCCTTCTTCCATCCCTCAGCCTGCCTTCCCTCAACCTTCCTCCCACCCTCTCTCCTAATCTTTTTGGCCTGGTGGTTGTGAGGGTGGCGAGTGTTTGCCCATGGCTGGGTGCGCGGCACCTTCTCTTGCCCCGCTGCCTGTTGTCGGCCATCTCCGGAGCCAGGCAGCTCTTCTCATCTGTCACACACACCTTTTTCTTTTGTGTTTTTGTATTTCCCCCCCTCCAACCTTTGTTCGGTCTCTTCACAGGAATCCCAACCTGTCTTTGCCTCTTGTTGCACCTTCACCTCCCTTAGGTACAGGTGTGGAAACACAACCCTGTATTTTCATCAAGGAGGTACCCAGAACATCACGCGGCATGTTAGCACCCTCCATAAAGGGCAAAAGCTGCAGACATAACCTTTTTTCTTTTTTCTCAGAGCCCATGTCTTGTCAAGATCTGCCCAGCTCTTTAAATAAAAGAGAAACAATTACATAAATGAGGCAGACATCCAGGCAACTTCTCGAGTCCCAGACTTCCAGCAGCGTTCGCGCTCTGCTGACTTGTGGTGCAGAACCCGAGACGCGAAGGACTGATGCGTCTTGTTATCCTGGGTCAGATTCTGCCACTTTTTCATACCCGAGGGCAGTCACAGGGAAGTACCGCGAGCGTCTGAGGGAAGTGGTGGAATAAGGTAAAACCGGGGAGCTGCCGCTGGGGCTCCCCTGGCAGATGCAGCTGAGGGAGTAACGGGAAGTGGTGGAGGACAGAGTGTGGAAGTTCGCGGAAATGTTGGAAGATGGAGGTCTGTGGAGGTGGCAGGTCTTCTTACTGAGATGTAGACAGAAGCGTAAGGGAGATGACCTGCAACGTACCAGCCAAGTGGCCAAAGAGCTGTGCTTAGCAGGTTTCTTGGTCATCGCAAAGCAGAGGGGAGGACTCTTAATTTGTATCTTTGCTTTTTGAGTTCAGTTTTTCAACTGAGACACTTTTTGATGCATCTGGGTAAACAGACATGACAGCAAAGATAAAAAGAGTTTCTAAAGTGAAAATCTATATTTAGAAATCCGTGTTTTTGTCCTTTTCTCCCCCATCTCCAGATGGACCAGTCCAGTGGCCCATTGGCCATCATATATTTCATATCCGTAACCTCTTACGGCCAACCCTGACAATTCTTGACAGACCGTGTTGAGAAGTAATAACAGGACAGTGGGAGCAGGTGGCCTGGCTGTGAAGGTGGCAAGGAGCTGATAAAAGCAGCGTGAAGGAAAATCACAAAAGGAGGAGTCAGCACGATAGTAGGTGCTGGGAAGCAGATGACTGTTGTGGCTGTCCCGGGGTGCATCCTAGCGTGGCTGCTGCAGCTGGTGTTTTTTTTGCTGTGTCGCCATGCTGCGTGGAGTAGGATGTAGCTGAGAAATGGGACAGGGATGATCCAGTGAGCTTGCGATTGTGGATGTTGTCTGTGAACTTGGGAGCAGAAAGCTGCTTCTTGCTCTGGGCTGTAAATGCAGATGGGGAGTTCATCTTCCAAGTTATAACGCAGATGGGGTTGAGACCTTCACTCCAAAGTTATGCTCATTATGGCGAGACTTGGGGGAAGCATGCTGATTGCAGACTGATTTCCTCCGGGAAGTGAGGTGCCAGGGGCTTTCCCCCAACACATGTGTGGTGCCCTTTGAATTCAACTTTTTCTCAGAGCTCCAGGCAAGAGTTATGGTGGCCACGCCGGGCAGTCCAGTTGCCAGAGCCATGACAGCGAAATTTAGTCAGAAAGAGAGGATTTTGGACACAGAGCCATCACTGTGCTGTCCTCTAAAACTCCTGATCTTAACATAGATCCCTGACAGGCCTGGGGATGGAGTGAGTTGTGTGACTCTCTGGAAATAATACCTACCTCTCCCTTTTAATTATTTTTTTTTTTTAACTGTTCTTGAAAACGTGGGAATTTTGGTTTGAGAATTGGTCTCAGTCCCTGCTGTGGTGGAAGGCTCCAGGAGACCAGCCTTGTCTTCAGTTAAGGAGGCCTCAGCTCTGGAGGGCCGAAACCATTGCCTTCAGCATGGGTGGGTCTCGCAGCTCTGAGCTTTTTTGGTTTTTGGTTCATGAAACTTCCCATTAGACAAAAGAGAACTCAGTTTTTCAGTTGTGTCACAAGAGTCCCTGTGTCCCTCAAGGCTTTACTGCTCAGTCATTTTCAGATGAAAGGTGAAAACCATCACTATCATTTTCAGATAAAAGGAGCAACCAGGCTGAGTCCCCCAGCAGTACTGAAAACATGCAACACGTGGCCTAAGGAAGTCACGGCTGTGAGTCAAATATTTACCATGGCTTCTGCAGGGATGACACAGGGTGTCCTTTCCCAGGATGCAGATCCTTTCTGCGCTTGGGAAGTTTATTAATTAATGACCAAAGACGCTGCTTTCCGTCGTCGCAGTGATGTCTGGAGGTCATCTTAATACTTGGTCATGGTTTTCTGTTTCCCAGTCTAAAGCTTCCACATAAATACACATCTATGCATGCAGACGTGGCCTCTGGAAAAGAGATTTATCTTGGGCTTCAGAAATAAATGAATGTTGACTCACTGGTGAACCAGAGGCTGCTGGTCTCAGCTATAGATGGGCCTTGTGAACATCTCCAGAGCATCTGACGCGGAGAGCAGCTCCGTTGTGCCAAACATCAGAGCAGCAGAAGATGAGGACAGAGCCTGACCAGGGAGAGACAGGTGGAGTGGTGAGGAGGAGGTGACAGCAGCCACCAACTAACACATCCCACTCGTAGCTCGGTGGAAGGTGGTTGAATCAGCAAGATCAAATGTTTTGCAAGAATCTATCGATTTGTCAACGCTTCTGATGGGCAATTGTCAAGACTGCATGTTTCAATAAGGTCAGAGTTTTGTTTTGGCTCTGATGTGTATTTGTTGATTCAACAACATCGAACAGTTTCGCGGGAACTTATTGATTCAGTCGAAATTTCCAACGGCGGATGGTCCTGACATTTCGTTTCAGTGAGGTCAATGTTTTGCTGGAATTATAAATGAAAGACTTGAGTAGAAAATCTCACTCATCAAAAAGGAACGTTTCAACAAAGTATTTTACAGTACTTTTAGTGGAAAAAAGGTCTCAGATGGTGGTTTTCTTTGCCCTATTTTGGGATGAAAACATATTTTGAAACCATGGCGTTGGCTTTGGGACGGGAATTCTGTTTTTGTTTTTAATCCAGCCGTAGCTGTAGCAGTTGTGAGTGGGAAGGAGGTAGCA
Source organism: Cygnus atratus (assembly GCF_013377495.2). NCBI lineage: Eukaryota > Metazoa > Chordata > Aves > Anseriformes > Anatidae > Cygnus > Cygnus atratus. The sequence continues at coordinate 110,005,317 of NC_066364.1, forward strand.
TCATTAGCTTTTTATAGGAAGGGTACGCAGAGGTCCAGGTGTTTGCCTCAAGCAGTAAGGTCAGGGTTTCTCGGGCCGACAGACAAGCCTACTGCAGTTTAAATTTTATTGCTCCTTTCTGTCTCACTGCCAGAGGTTACCAGCTGGGCTGCCAAAGGGAGTACCCACGGCGCTGTGAGCAAGCCCGTGAATTACCTCCAAGCGCCGTCGAAGCTGGAGGAAAGGCAGGCGTGAGTTTGAGCACAGGGAAAAGCAGCAACCGCGTTTTGCCAGGTGGCCTGAGGAGCAGAGGGCCAGGATGGACCTTGGAGAAGGTGGGCTCCAGAGCACTTGTTCAGACACCAGTCACCCCAGAAACACTTGCTCCTTAAAGCCCTAGTTTTCCACTCTGAAATCCTGATGTGGAGACAGAGAGCAAAACTTTACAGTTAGGAAAGGAGGGGGAGATGCCACCTTCGTGGTGGTAACTAGATTTAAGAGGTGGCTGGGAGCAGCTGCAGTTATGCAGATGTTCCTGTGATATGCTAACCACGAGGTTTTGTAGCTGGATGACTAGCTGTTAACTCTGGGGTACCCTCAGAAAAAGGAGAAATAGTAAATGTTACTGTCCACCTTCGCTTGTGTCATTTTCTCAGCCTGGATCCTCCCTTGAAGCGGAGGGGTTGCTGACTGAGTTTTATAGTAAGCACTTAGCGTTTTGTTCACCTGCCTGCACTGTATATGTTTTTAAAATTATCTGTAGAAAGCTTCTGAACATGTGTGTTCCTTTCTCTCAGAACTAGTTCCCTTTTACTGCTGACTCCTCCCAGTTATGCTTTATTTCCCAGGCAAAGTAAATACAGACTGGACCATTAAGACAAAAAAAAATCAAATATCTGTTATAAGTAAATAACATCTTCAAGTTTCTGCGAGTTAAAGCAGATGCACACACTCACAATTAATTTATATATCCAAGACATGCATTGTGCATCCACATACCTACAGAAATGCAGACCAGAAAAATTCTTGTGTGATAGTGAATGAAAATCCTGAGACAGAAAGAAAAATAAAGCTACTAGAGCAATCCAGACTGTGATGTGTTCTGGCAGATTTTCAGATGGCAATGAAGTTGCTGTCGGTGGACTGCTACCATTGAAAAGACTTCATTGAAAAACAGGAGATAACAATACAGAATATTTTTTTTCTAATGTTCACCCATTTGGTCCAGGCGTCCTCAGAAAAATACGTTTTCCAACAGCAAGGCTTTTGGCCTCAGAAGTGGAACCTTTTTGTAAGAAGCAATAGAAGAGGAATGCTTGTTATTTTAGGGTTTTGTTCTGCTTGCCTGGATTTCCCTTCATGGTTTTGCTGCCAGAGCAAAGCAGTTTGCAGAGCTCTAGCAAAAGGATCATTTAGAAACAGCGATTAATAATAATCCCCTATACATGCAGCAAAGGAGTTCCTGTGCCAGCCTTACCCCACTGGTGGAAAGACACAGGGTAAGGAGGAGAGAGGAATTTGACCATAATGTCAAAATCGATAAGAGTGGGAGCTACAGCCTCCAGAGCACTGCCGTGGAGCTGCAGTTGCACACTTGGTGTATACTGTGCTTCCTCACCTCCGACAACCCCCTTTCCCTTTTGTGTGAGCTCTGGCACGGCAAAATACATCTTTCTTTAGCCTTTACAGGAACTCCTCTTTAGAGTAGCCAAACAGAAAGTATGCAAACCCCGAAACTTCTGCTGCTGGTGCTGTCGCTGTATCTGGTTCCTATTTTAAGAGAATTTGAGATTGGTGCTTCCTCACACCAGGCGATGTGCAGGTACGTGGGGGTTTCCTTGCTCAGCCCAGCTGCCGCTCCGGCCCCAAGGTGCAGCTGTTACTCTTGACAGCTGTGGATTTTTGTTCTTTTTGTCCGTCTGCAGCTCCGAGAGGGGCACAGAGTCTCTCTGTATCAGATACTTCACCACTACGAAGGTTTCACCTCTTTGCGTCATGGGCCCCAGGCTGCCTGATCCCAGAGCCCTGCGCCAGGCTCCTTATCACCCAGACTCAGGGTTTGCTCGCGGGCATGCTCTTGTGATAACCCGCTGCGAAAAGCCGACCACGTTCTTCAGCAAGGGCACGGCAGTGGCAGGGATGGGGTCAGCAAAACGAGCAGCAGTAACCAGCAATCCAGTGACAGAGCCGTGCTGATTTCCTTCAGCTCCCTATCCATGTCTGGTGTGGACATGTCATCCATGTCATCCAGAGCTAGAAACCTACAGATCTGGGCCGTGCAGGAGCACCAGCTGGCAGGCACCCGCGTTTAATTTGCACGCCCAATTACCCAGCTTTTCTGTTTGCTGCTTCACCCGGGCAGGAGGGGTGTTTGCGCTTCCCTGCACGACCCCTCGGCTCGCCTGGGGACGCGGACTCGTGGGGACAGACCCGGGTCTGCTTTGCTGCGGTCGGTGAGCTTTGCTTCGCCACACACGCCGAGCGAAGCCTGCGGGCACAGATGTGCCCAGGCAGGTCACGAGGCGGCTTTTGTCTCCTCCTGAAGCTCCCGGCATCCTGGCCCCTGTTTTTTAGGCACTGGGGTGGTGTTTTTGCACAAAGACATCTTACGTGATGGAGCTGAAAACCTGCGGTCTGACTCACGTGTAATTAAAGCTTAATTTAATTCGCATGCTAACTGATCTTAGTGAGGGATGAGCATGGTCTGTGCAGAACTCGTGTCTCTGTGATAAGCTGTGTATTTGGGGATTGCTTTTTATGAGCTCGGAGCTTTTCTTCAACACCAGGATTTGAAACAAAGAGGAGCAAAACGTTTCTGTACATGCCGTGAATTAGTCAGGTGTGCTTAAAAGTTGGACGGAACAAAACACGTGATGCAAGGGAACCTTTGGGTCCTCCTGAGCTGCTGAACTGAGTGAGAGCCAAATTTACCACTTGGTGGACTGTCAAAAACACTCTTCTCTGTCCTCAGAAACGAGTCCAGTGGCTGGTGCTGCAGGGGTGAAGCAGGGCGGCTGCAGTATGCTCGCGTTTGAATAGCTTAGTGCGCTGCTTTGCGTCTGAAGCAAGAACCTGCCCCTTGTCTTCATGTAGTAGGGCTACTGACATCACTCAAGTATGTGCTTTAAGTATATGCTTGTAGTTAAGTTAGTGTTTAATTACTGGGGCCCATGCCTGACGTACTGTGTAAATTATGGAGGTTTGGGTTCCTCGGCCACATTTAAACGCTGGAGAAACATATTGTTTGGGCTTTGGGGTTGCTTCCTTTGGTTTTGTTTTGTCAGGATGGAAAAGCTGATTAAAAAAAAAAAATTTGATTTCTGTGTGGTTTTCAGTCTTTTTTCATCTCTCTGCTCCTTCAAAATCCAGTCAATTCTTTTCTAATAACCACCCCGATACGAAAAATTGAAATGATGTGGTCTGATTTTTCCAACAGCATGTTTTCCTTTTTCTTTTGGTTAAGAATGTGCACTGAGCTGGCCCATTCATACATGTGGCATTTTACTCCAGATAGAAATAAGTGTGCTTTGACTTTGGGAGGTTTTTCTGCACCCAAAAGTTCCAGCTGTGAAAGCATTTCTGCATTTTAGCAGCTCCATATGTACTACATGACCAGTTCTTAAGCATCTTTGTGGGGTTAGAGCTGTCTCCTGCTTTCAGGCAGACGGCTATATTGGCAAAGGAGAAAAAATTGCATGCTAGGTGGAATTTAGACTCAGAAAGTCCAATTATTCTTAAAACAGGTTGTCCTATACAGCTGCCTCCTGACACACTTGTAGTGCAACAGGAGGAGGGGGTGAGGCAGTTCTCAGCAGCCCCACGTTTGATGAAGGGCTGTGTGCTTCGCACTGTTGTCAAGGCTGTGGGAAAATCCTCGTCGTGTGGCAGGGTTACAGAGCTGCGCAATGGAAAAGACCGAAGTCCTTATCTGTGCCGTATCTTAATCTTTCATGAGCTCCTCTCCCTCTTGCTTTCGAAGATTTGACTCTGCTGCTCTGTTTCTTGTTGTGGTTTGGATTTGAGCTTTCATGGGATGATCGCAACCAAAACCCTGATTTAAAATTGTGTTTGCCAGGATAAGTACAGCAAAACTGGGGGGGATAACAGGACAGAGATTGAAGAGAACTGCGGCTTTCTTTGAGCCCATTTCTGTGCAGTGCGAGGAGCAAAGGATGGGGAGAAGCTACCCCAATTCTTTTTGCCACAATTAATTGGCTCTGGGTAAGGTCTTTTGTTTTCTTACCATGAGAATTCCTGTCCCTCCGTACAGCGTTCAGCTGGCAGTGTTTCCAGTTCATCCCCCCAGCCTCCCTGCCCTCACCAGCTAGGGTCCTGTCGTCTGCCTGGTGAGGAGCTGCTTCTGTGCCCGTTTTGCGTTCTGACACAGCAAAAAAAGCTGCTGTTTGGCCCAGGAAGCTCATGCTCTTTACCCACCGTATGGAAAGAAAGGAAGCGTGGCATTAAAAACAACTGGTGAACTATAAAATGCAACAAGAAGCAACTTCTTCCTTACATGCCCCAGTTAATCATTTTGCCTGTCTGTGTTGCTTAATAGATGCACCGAGTGCCCAATGCAAGCGATTGTCACTTTGCACGCTATCCTCTCTGCACAGACCTGCTGCTCAATGTGCATTTCTGGGTGAAGGCACTGTGAATTCGGGTGTTGCAGCTTTCCCTACCATGTGCCACTACGTTCATCCATGCCGTTTAACTGCTCCAGCACTCGCAGACAGCTCTGGCCCGTGGCATTGTTCTGCTTCAGCTTCGTGTTCAGGAAAGCCGACCTTGTTGTGCTGAAGGCTTAAGCTGTTCGCTGAGGTGGATTGTGCTGATTAGATTGTCCTTCGAGTTCGTGCTGTGGGCAAACTGTAATCACATGAGTAATGTTAAAAATCTGCCGAACCCTGGAGGCCATAAGCTGTTGCTGCAGCCAGCGTGGCTAAGCCAGTTTGTGTAGCCACTGGCTGGTGTGTTTAACTAGCGTCGTGTCTGATTGCCTCTGATGTCCAACCCAAATGGTCAGCTGTGGGTGCAAGCAGGGGCTTTCTGGATGAGCAAGAGGAGAAGGTGTGGAGATGTCACACCTCTGGAGAAGCAGCAAGACATCTGCTCCACGCTGCCAGACTTTCTGCTGTAGTACGTACCTCGCTAATGCCAATGTGCTTGCCTTTGCAAAAGGAATTTAGTTTCTGAGAGCAGAACATCCTGATGCATTCATTTTAGAAGTTCTAAAAGAAATATTTCATTTTCTTGTTTGTATTTTACAGAAACCTGTTTCCTGCAAATCTTGTTGCTGCAGCTTTCCGAACGGTAAGATATGTGTGGATTTTGGACATGAATTGCATTGCAGAGAGACCAAGTGACTGCTGTTATTTAAAAACAAACCAAACAACAACAACAACAACAAAAAGGCCAGAAAGAAGTCATATAACTTGCAGTAGGTGGAATTTCTAAAAGCACCTGATGTAATCAGACATACGAATTCCATGGCAAATGGTGTGATTTTGCAGGGCTCTGTATGTTCAGGGGTGAACTCAAGTCCTCCTTGCCTCTGTGCTGCCATTGTCACAGGTAATTGGCAAGCATGAAAGCTGTATCTGAAGAAGTAAGACCGAAAGAAGTGCCCTGCTCTTGTGAGCTTCTTTATCAAAGTAAACTGCTGGCCTTGATTTCAGGTGCTTTACTGACAATTTTAATGTCTGTCTCACCGTTTTCTAGTGGTGAAACAGTGCGAGCACCACTTGCCTTCCACAGGAGCCAGTGCAACTGTGTGGTGCATGAGCAAGAGCAGGGTAGAGGAGAGGGGAATTCCTCTGCTCCTACCCAAACCTGGGAGCTTGGTTGTCACATAGCACCTTTCTGTTCCCACATGGGGAAGGAGCTGCAAGTGCTGTTGCTCCCCTTTTCCTGCACAAGGCAGGATCATTTCCTCCATGGTATGGTCTCCAGAGCAAGTTCCTAATAGTAGCCTCCTTTTTGTGAAATACTAGGTGATAGAGTTACATTGATGATCTGCTCAGCATAAACTGTTTTTTTTCTTTCTTTTTCCTTACCTGCAGTATGTAACAGAGTATAAGACAGTGCTCAGAAATACTACCTCTGGAAATGTCACGGTGGAAAAGGTAAGGTTACTTCTTCGGTTTTTATACACACCCATGGTAGCTATAATATTTGACTGCCTCACAGTCTTTAAATCCCTCCCAGCACTCATAGGAAAGAAACAAGATACTTCTCTTTGTCTGGAACTTAGACACACAAGCCTGATGAGTTAGTCACAGTCACAAAACAAAGCTATGATGGATAAGAGAGTTGGACTCAACTAAGCTTACACTTGATACCTTATTTTTAAGACATGCTTTCTGAGACCCAGACTCACCTGATCTAAGTTTTGATTAGTCCCTCTACCTCGTATTTCCAAATAATTTTCTGTAGCCTTGGAGTTAAGTAGCAATCAGAAAATCAAACATCTTCATTACTGGCCAGAGCCAACATGTTACAGATCCAGCAGTAATTAACTTTGCCTTACAGACAGCATGCTACAAAACAGACCAGGCATCTCACCCTACAGCATTTCACCTCACTCCAAATGAAATGTCCCATGTGCTTTTGTGGGATTTTGGGGAGACAGGACTGACCCTGGAAATGACTTTCAGGTTTTTTTTTGTATTTCTCAGGTTTGCCCTGACTGTCTAAAATGATTATCAGATATACTACTGTGTTTTTAGTATGATTTATATCTCGCTAGGGCAAGACCTTTGTCACCTTGTTGTGAAAGGGCTGAGGTGGGGCTTGCCCACCAGTTCCACCAATCTGTGTGGAAGGCAGTTTATGCTCTGAAGCGAATCCCGAGTGCAGGAAGTACTGGCCTCATTACCTTCTCCTCTCCATGCATGGCATGTGAGCAGGCGATGCAGAATGCTGTGTTTTCAAACTCTGCTTTGGGCTCACGGGCTGAACTTTCACCAGTCCTGGAGGCAGGGCGGCAGGTGACTTCGATGGCACAAGAGCTGAGCAGGGGAAAAGTCAAGCCTTCTATCCTGCAGCGAGCAGTTTAACTGGGGAAGGAGGCAGCCCCATCTGCTCGGGCTCTGCCCGTGCCTGTAAGATCGCATTAGCCCAGATCTGCGCTCACCCTATGTGACACAGGTGCGTGGGAATGACTGCAGAAGAGCCATGTGACCCCAAAAGAGCACTTTCTTTTCTCATGCCATTATATCCTCAGGCAATACATGCCTGTGCAGCCTTGTGCTGCTGCAACCAATTTCAACATGAAAAGCTGTAACAATATGTACTTAGGCATGTGTGTTTGCTTACAGAGTGTGAAGTTATTCATTTAAGCAGGAGTAAATGGAAGGTGGATAAGACTCCTCTTATTCATCTTCAGCGAATAAGATTGGAGGAGCTTCTTGCCAACCAAGCACTGATTGGGGCCAACCATACCCATTGGACGTAGGCTCAGACACGGAGCACTTCTAAAATTCTTTTTAAAGTCATCGTGCTTCTTCAACAGATAAAAATGCGCCTTTAGTCAATTTGAAATGTGAGATTATTTTTCAGTTTTCTTGCTTTTTTTCTCACTTAGCAGATTCCAGATTGATGTAATATCACAAAAAAATATTCTGAATTTGTCACTGGTGTCTGGTTTTGCCAGTGGTTATGATGCAAATGTTATTTCCCCTATTACTTTCCCAAAACTTTCTTCAGTTTTTGGAATGAAACTAGATCTCAGCTTCTATAATTACAGAAGACGTCCTACTGTCTCTAGGGAAGAAGGGACCAAATAATAATAAAAACAAAAAATACCATCTCAGTGTTGTTAGCTCAGTTTCAGTACCGGTCTGACTACATTAGTTACGGATAGATGAGAATTAAGTTTGGAAAGGAAGAGTATGATTTTTGGATAATGCATAGTATAAATGTCATAGCCATAGAAGCTGGGTTGCAGGAAGCAAGATGGTATTCCTATCTAATGTTTTCTTTCATCAGCAGAATATTTGAAGACGGGAAATTTTTTCTTTCTTCTTTCCATATAAACTGTGTAGAACAAAATTTTACGTTGATTTTTTTTCCACTGGTTAATAATTCCTGTCTTCTCTTGCTGTGGATATGAGTAGTGGGGCACGTAGGTGTCTGCTCAGCCACATTCTTTGTGTTGTTTCACATGCTCCCTCGTGTTTACCTAGCTTTTATGGCTACATCCTCTCTGTCTCTTTGGCAGCAAGGCTTCCTGGGGCACAGACTATCTTAGTTCCCCATCTGCAGCAACGGGAGGCTGTGAGGGATGCTGAGTTCCTCCTGTGGCTGTAGAAAAAATACACAAACTGCTCATTGCTCTTCTTCCTCGCATCACATGGCTGCACTTTCTTTTCAGCCACCTACTACTGGGATAGCTCAATGTCAGCAGTTGTTTCCTTAATACACGTTTTGTTTTTAAGAGCTAAAAAACAATAGGATCTTCAGAGGCTTCAAGGACCAGAAGAGATCTATGAATCTTTCTATTAGGGGACATAATTTCAGGCAAACAATAACGCGCTCCATAGTTTACCCAGGAACAAAGCTCTCATTAAAGCTGTTTTTGTTTGGTGTCCACAATGCTGCTTGGCTTGGCAGCTCCTTTGGGATGATGGACTCTTCTGTTAGAGTACAAAAAGGCTGTTCAGCATCTGCCAGTTTTAGAGGCAGGGATTGAGAGGATCTTCCGCTGAGGATTTACTGCTGGGCTTTTTCCGTATTTTGCTGCAAGGAAACGAAATTCCCTGAATACTGCAGACTCTTCCCTGAACATCAAGGGAACTTCTGCCTAAATTCTCAGTGATAATAGGTGATGGGGAACGCTGTGTGTTGGAAAGAAATGGGCTGAAAAGGAAGAAAATGTGAGCAAGATGTGAAGGCAGGGGGGACACGATGACGAAGAGGGAAACAGCTAAGAAGCTTTCGGTGGCTGTGCACAGAGTCCTCTCTCTTGTCACCAAGAGCTCAGGGGTCTCTAAATTCCAACAGCTAGGCTTAAAAGGGCTCTGAAGTGTGAGCACCTGGAGAACAGCAGCAGCTGGGAGCAAGGTGGAGAGAGACATCTCCAAGGACGAAAGAGGACTAAACTCCGTGTATTGTCATTCTGGAGAGGGATGGGGTGAAGGACTTTGAGAAGAATTGGCCGGTTTATGCACAGTAGGCCACTGTGAACGTTAACAGAAGGTGAGAAGCTGCGTGTACCCTGGCTGTAGCTAACTGGAGGTGAGAGTAGCATGTCTTGCCCTCCTACCTTTCCAGGAGCAAAATTTGGCAAGCCTTTGACACCCATTGCTATGAATGAGGTGGAGTGGCTGATGCTTGTGGGGTCTGAATGAACCAGAAGAGCACTGACCTACTCTAATCAGGGAAATGATGTTCCAAATTGGGCACAAGGAGCTCTCTCTGGGTCCCGCTCTGTGTCCCTGGATGCCCTACACAGCTGGTGGGAAGCTGCGTGATCCTCTTGCAGATTCAGCGCAGTTCTGCCTCGTTCTTGAGAGCAGATCGTTGGGAAGCCCAGACGGTAGCGGGTTGCTAGGCTTCAGGCTCACGCTGCTGCATTAATGAGTTGAGAAGCAGTTCTCCAGCAGAAGGGGTTTAAAGGATAGAGATACTTTGCAAAACACTGGTGTAAGTAGTGTCGTGAAATTCCCTCCTGCTAACATCCAGGTCAGGATGCTGGGCACTTTCAGCAGCTTGAAACACTGTGTGTGTTGCATAGCAAAGTTTGATACAGATTTTTTTTTTGCCTGAATGAGAACTGAAACAAACAAAAAGACCATTCAGTGTTGTGGGTTTGTTTTTGTTTTCGTTTGTTTGTGTTGGTTTGTTTTTGTAAAAACATTCTTTGGGGTGGAAAAAATTGGGGCCCATTATGGTAAAATTTTGTTCCAAGCAGGGATTTTCATATTAACCTTGTATCAAATGAACCTGATATAAGATGTTATATAATAGAATAATAAGTCTAAAATACCAAGGTGAAAAGTTGTGTCGAAATAGCAAAGTATTCCATTTGCTCCGTGTGAACTGTTTTCTGACGTAAAAACGCTTACCTTACCTGAGTTGACATTTCTCAGAGCAAGCTTTGTTTTGATGAAATGATGTGGCCTACAAGAAAAAAAAAGTCAAGCAGCATTATTTTACTGCATATTTATTTACTTTCTGTGAATAAATCTGTCATAAAATTCAACGCTCATACATTGATCTGATGAACTGTCACTGAAACTTAGTTAAGATTTACTATAAGGCTGCTAGAACCGTTTTCCTATCCTATTTTTACCAACAGAAGTGAAAAGTAGAAAAATGTGCACATACTGTGTACACAGACCGTTTATTGAATTAGTAGGAAGGTCTCATTTTTTTTGTCTAACTTGTCTAAGCCCGAGAAGAGTTTAGGGTTTTCAGACACACAAAAGAGAATACAGACAAAACTAGCAGATGGAAAAGTTGCTGTGTGTGCAGAAAACAACACATTTCTTCAGACATCTGTGGAGATACACTGAGTCCCAGTGCTAATATGCTGTCCATGTTTTCACTTCTTTCAGTCTGAAATCAAATAAATACTAACTTCGCCCTGAACAAGCAACTACCTTAAAAAAAAAATCACAGCTCCTATATCTAATTATTTAGTAGCTATCAAATAAAAAGCCAGAACCTTCAGTGTCTGTCCTCATAAACACTGTTGTTAACAGCAGTTTAACCTTCGCACTGGTTTGTGTATAATTTATTTTATCCCCTTCTGTGCAGCTCTTTCTTTCCACCTGTCACTAAGAGACAGTCCAGTTCAGCAGTATATTTCCAGAGCAAGTATCATCCCAGGCACGCTGCTTTTATCTGTAGGAGATCAGTACCCTGAGTTCTTTAGTCAATATTCATTTTAAGCTTTTAGCTGAGAATATGTTTTTCTTTCCTAGTGTTGAGCTAGTGTCTACTTAAACTAGCCAAAAGGACAAAACTTGTCCATAAATCTAATTTGTTTTAGAAGCCCTTCCAAATAAAACAAAAAATTGACATGTAGAGCTTGTACTGCCAAGTTGGAGGAAAAAAATATTTGTCAAAACAGTTGTATTTTTATGAAGCCACAAGAACATTCCCTCAGTTCATGCAATACTACTTTGCCAAAAAAGTCCCAGCTCTTCTTGAGAGGCAAATCGTGAAGGAGCAGCTGACCAGACTTATGAGTAGGTTAGTTTTTGTGAATAGACAGATCCTGGTTTTTATCCTCTTACTTGTACCACACAGACACACAATTTCTGAGAAGGAGAACACGTATTTCTTCTGTTCTCTGTGCATCTCCCCTGGCTGATGTGGAGACATGAATGAGTGGCTTTCCCACTTTGCTACTTTACTCTGCCTTTTTTCTCCTTTCCACTTTGTAACATTGAATGTTTTCTCATGGTTTTCACCTCGGTATAAAAATTGTACTAAAGCAATGGAGCTAGCAGTTTCTGAAAGTAGATTCCTCTCAGAAGTGTCAGGGAATAACAGTGTGTTTGGATATTATAGTGTATTGAAGGGTGTAAGGGCAGGTAGCAGCAGGCCCTTTCCCTCTTCAGTAAATCCACGCTAGCTAGAACCAAGGAATTTTTTATCAGGACTAAATCCAGATCTTGTTTGGTTCCTTTCAACTGCGTACTGCGTTTCCGTTCTGCAATGCTGAGCTGTCTCAAGTAAAGTACTGTCCTTCCCAAAATAAGTTCTGCATGTTGACTTTAGGTCAGTCAGACAGCAACAAGACGAGATGACCCTTTTGTTGGGTTTTGCATCAGTCTCACATCTAACAAGTCTCCTTATTTTACCTCTACAGATCCCTGTCGGTAATGAGATTGAAGGGATGAATATCCTGGGCCTTGTGCTGTTTGCTCTGGTTTTAGGAGTGGCACTGAAGAAGCTTGGCCGGGAAGGAGAAGATCTCATTCGCTTCTTTAATTCGTTCAATGAGGCAACTATGGTCTTGGTCACCTGGATTATGTGGTAAGTGTGTGACTGCAGGTACATTCGCACTAGATCGTTATGCTTAGTTCAGGAATCCCACCATCTGTCCATCTCTCCAGCTTTTTCACACCAGATCCTTCACCACAGCAAAAGTGAATGTCATGATGTTACTCTGTAGTGTATTTTCTTCTTGCCTTCAACCTGTTGTGCATAGCTAAGGTATGAGATAGATAGCTGCTTAAAAGTCCTCTCCAGAACTCTGTTTCAATTAGAGGAAGGACAACACTCTATTTCAAAACAACATAAGCCCATGGCTAGCTGCCATCATGTGCCTAAAGGCAACGGTTTTGCATGAATAAATGAGGTGTGAGCAAGTGAGGAACGTGGCCACGTAAAAGCCAGGGTTGTTTGTTCTTGGAATGCACCTGCAAATGTGCAAAATGCGGTGCCAAAATCATGCTTGTAGCTTCATGCCTCGGCTTTTCTGATGGTCAGATGGTTTCTTGTACTGACCTGAAAGATACCCAAGGAGATCAAAAGATAGCTCCGCTCACTGTTACGTGGTTTGAGAGGAGCCTTGCTGAGTGCAAGAATACAGAGCCCCGTGTGTCCACTTGGATCACAAGGTGACAGAACCTACATCCCTTTCCACAGAAGGGGGAAGTAGTCTCCAGGGGAATGGTCTCCATCCTACTGAAACAGTAGTGCTGGCTATTGAGTGTCCGTTATTTTTATCAGCAGATAATAGCGGATCTTTAAATCTCTGTTCATATTCTAAGATTTTATTCATTTTCCTGGGTGAAGCAGGAGCCAGTGTAACTAGCAGAGAGTTTGTTTCTTGTTTGTGCTTCTCCAAGGATGCTTCTTGCTATCCCATGCCGAAGAATAGGTGTTTCCTAAGGTTTGATCGTTTGTCTCCTGCCTCTTAATGAGCAAATCCATTACTTCACTCAATTCCCTGAAGTCCAGACACATTTATGTTGTGGATGTTGCTCTGACAGATCTCACAGAGCTTTTGGCACCCAGCAAAAGCCTGTATGTTAGGAACAAGGGTACACTGAACTTTCTGTCCAGAGAGAAGTCAATAGGTTCAGGCAACCTAAGCTCTGGAGCAGCCTCCTGACCAGGTTTTGTCTATCAGGCAGTGTGAATCTAGGCCTCAGAGCAGTAGCATGGTTGCTCTTGTGCAGCTGGGAGGGTCTAAGTTCCTCCTGTGAAACCAGTGGTTCTAATAATACCTCACATGCAAAAATAAAAATATTCATAAGGACAGTGAGCTAACAAATTAACAGTAGGATATTTCTCACTCCCTTTCTAAAGTTATGCTGGAAAAGCTATAAGGTTACCTCAGCAAAGGTGTTTTCTCCCCTCTTTCTGCATTTTTTGATTCCTACTATTTTTCTCCCTCTAAGAAGCAGAAAGGTTTTAAGAAAAGACCTGAATTTACACAGGCAGATCTCTCTGTTAGTTGCTGTCCTGAGGGATTGAAAAATTTGAAGTTTGAAAGCAGCTTAAGTCTTTTGCTCCTGAGTGTAATTCCTTGGACACTGAATACTGATAAGAGGCAGTTCTTGTGTTCAGCTGATTACAGTGCTAACACTTCAAGCTAATCAGATGGTATGTAATCCTTTACTTTGGGATTATTGGGACCACAGCTGACTCTTAACATTGTATTGCACCACAGTCCTTACTTCTTCTCTTTCCTTCCTTAAGGCTCTTGTGTCATCCCGGTATTTATCCGAAATATATTGAGCTGCATGCGCTTCCCAGAGGACGCTGTGGAATGAGTCAAATCATGTTACCAAGAGAAAAGGCTCTTTTACAGTCCCATTCATCAGCCTTCCTTGTATTTAGCAGCACTTTAGTCTCAACTCCCAGCTCCTTCCTCTCCAGCCTCCATCTTCAAAGGGAGGTATCCAGCCTCAGGTCCAAGTCCAGCGTTTGTGTTTGCAGAGCTCTTGCAGGACTGGGGCTCAGATAGACCTGGCTGGTCTGGCAAAGGCTAGGTGGGGAAGGTTCAACACGCCCTTCCAGAGATTTGGCCAGTAGAGGCCAGAGAAAGGATGCTCACATTGACCTGGGACATAAGGAGGTGCAGAACAGAGGAGCTGCACAACTGCTGAGGTCTCCCTCAGCAGATGAGGAAGAAGCAGCTGATCTCGGCAGCCTTAAGGCTTGCACATGTTTCCAAACCTTTTGAAGTCTGTGCTGACTCCACTGATCAGCGTTGCTGAACACAAGCACTGGATTGCAGGCAAGAGTGGGATAAAAACTTCCTTTATTCCTGAGATGTGCATGCATATCTTTTGCAGTCATGTGTGTCTGGGGCAGCGTTTCAGGGAGCCGTGTGACCTTTTAGTCTTTTTTTAATCTCAGATACAGTAATAGGTAGAGGTACTCAGACACAGGCTTGCCAAATACAGCTTCGGAGGAAATGAGGCTGGGTCTGAAGTGATTCCAAAAGTCCGCTTAGTAGCTGTTGTGCTGCAGATGTAAGAGCAGTTCTGTCTTTTCAGGGCTGTTCTCAGCTGCACTATTATGGGCAGAGGTGTGGCTGTGTCCCACATGTGGCCCTTCCCCTGGAACAGTTCCAAGCCTTTCTGACAAAGGAAACTTCAAACAAACGCTGACGTCCGAAGACATTTCTAGATAGGAGAGGTGGGAATGTACATACGTGGCTGCTGACTAGAGGGAGGCTCTGGAAGCCTGGTCGTTTGACTTAGTCTTTCTTTGGTAGGCAAATAGCAGAGTTAATTGCTTTCTTTGGCAAGTGCATCAGCAGCTTTTAGCTGAGCTCTGCAGTATGGGTCACTGGTATGGGCATAGCTGCTTCTTTCCCACACTAAACGTGTTGGCACCCAGTGTGTCCACCATTCTAATGACCTAAATTCACCTCACTCTTCCAATTTTTTCTCCACTCCATTGACATGATACTGCTCCTTTTTGAACATCTAACTTCCCTTCAGTAGTGACCTTAGCTTAGGGTCTTTGCCTGCCTTCCTCCCTGATGCGCTAAAACATCACACCAGTGTCTTCAGCTTCAGCCAGTGTTTCTACTTCTTGCTAGGCTTCCTTTCTGCATTTTCCTGGATATTTCTCTGAGTGTCTAGGTGAACAGAGCTTTTCCAGTTTGACTGTTTGCCTTCCACCAAGCAAGTGTGTAAAAGAGGCCTACCAAATTTGAGTAACCTGAGCGTGTGGTGGGGTATGGTGCTTCTCTTCAGTAGGAGCACCATATTCTTAGAAGAATGTTATCTCTAGAGGGGAAAAAAGCATGTTTTTCAAGGTGTTTTATTTTATTGTACTTAATGACAGGCCATATTTCTTCACACAGGTATGTACCTATTGGCATTATGTTCCTTGTTGGGAGCAAGATTGTGGAAATGGAAGATATTGTACTTCTGGTGACCAGCCTGGGAAAATACATCTTCGCCTCTATTCTGGGCCACTTCATCCATGGAGGAATCATTCTGCCGCTCATTTATTTTGCATCCACACGTCAAAATCCGTACCGTTTTCTCTTAGGACTCATCACACCGTTTGCCACTGCCTTTGCCACTTGCTCTAGGTGGGTTTCCGTGCTTCTTCTGGGACTATAGACCAGTTGTATTAGTGACTGCAAGCTGGTTATATCCTAACACCAAATTGTGTTGAGTTTTAGGTGAAAATACTATTCCTGAGATTGCAAAAAGAGGCTACTGAGCACAGGGAGTCACACTGTTGTCAGCAGCCCATCACACAGAAAATACTGATAATTAGCTGTTGAAAACAATTCCTCAGGATACTGGGAATGTAGCATTATGCTGAGTTGGAAATTCTGGGGGGAAAAGGTGAAAGTATTTGCCTTAAAAAGATCTTGCCAGCTGTCCTTTCAATTTTAAGTAAAGTGAGCATCAGTAGTGAGGGACTTTGTCCCGTGATGTTTAGTTATCCAAGTTCAGCAGGATCTAGAACAACTGTAGACTGATTTTGCAGGGGTAAAGCAGATTTATTAGCTAGTGTAAAGTGACTTAGCATTCTTGATGTCAAAGCTCTGGCATGAACAGCTTTTATTTGTCATAACCAAAGACTGCCAAATTATTGAGCATGTCATTTACACTTTTCCCAAGGGGCGAGCTCCTGATCAAAGATCATAACTAAAGAAAATCATTTCAGGTTATCTCCAAAAGGAGTAGATGCATGACTGTCACAGGATCCCAGTTAAACACGAAGTAGGAGAGAGTTTATGAATGAAACCTTACAATTTATAATGCAAGAAGTAAGTCCAGCAGTGTTTTTTGATTTGCCTGTTCTTTTGAGAAAGTAATAGTACAGCAGGTTTTGAGACCTTATCATTCCACAGCACTATTATGCCTCATACTGAGTTAGGTTGTGAGTTCTTGCGTCTTGGAGGTTTGAGTCCTTACCAGCTATTTCTGGATGGAAGCAAATTATGAAATACTGTGACTGAAGACCAACAAGGAGGGATGCTGCTGTCATGACAGAGAGGGACTACAAAATGGCATCATCTTCTTGACAGTCTGTTCTGCAGCATGTTAGAAACATGACAGTCGTGAGGCAGCGGCTTTCCATTCAGTGCACCCTGATGCTTTGTGTTTGATTTTTTTTTCCTATTCTGTGTTTCTAGTTCAGCCACTCTTCCATCAATGATTAAGTGTATTGAGGAAAACAATGGAGTCGACCACAGGATCAGCAGGTTTATCCTTCCTATCGGTGCAACTGTGAACATGGATGGAGCTGCTATTTTTCAGTGCATGGCAGCCGTGTTCATTGCTCAGCTGAACAATGTTGACCTCAACGCTGGGCAAATCTTCACTATTCTGTAAGTTGCTTGCTATTGTAACCACATCCTTCTGGCCCCCAGACACATTAAAGCCTGTGGTCTCCCTGTTAATAGCTAGCAGTTTGCATTCCACATCTCTGACTTCAAGCTAGCAAACTGCTATGAAACATAATTACAGGGTCATTAAAGAACAGAGTCTTTCAAGCTTTAGAAGACAGGCTAGAATCTCTATTTAATAAAAGGTGGGACCTGGGAGGAGTAACTGAATTATGAAACAGACTTTGAGCTGTTTAAAGCTGTTCCTTGTATCAAATTCGTCTCCTTCTTTAAGGATCTCCCCTAACTCCACTTGCCGTTAAGCTGAATAACTGTGGCATGCTGCTCTAAGCAGAAAGCTACCCCATATTTACCCTCTGAATGTCCTAGAAAATCCTCCTGCCAGCTTCTCAGTTCCTTATGTATCAATGTCATACTGAAGACTCTGTTCTTGTTTACCTCTGCCCTTCCAAACACCGCATCACTGGTTTCCCAGGTCAGACAATGATCATCCCCCTCCTGATTGTTATGCTTTTCCCCATTATCTCCTCCACCACCTCAGTCCTGCCTCCTTCTCTGGGACTCTATCCTCTCCATGCCTGGAACATCCTCCCAGGTCCCATATCCCATGAAGTGTCAATCTCTTTAATTCGCTCCCCAAAATCCCTGAAGTGAGTATCCTAGGATTTCTAGCCCCCCCTCACTGTGCCAAGAATCCATAAGCTGTATCCACCAGATGCCTCTTAGGACCTTGCATTTTTTACCCTTCCTGGCCAGGTTTTATTTCCTTCCTTATTGCATTTCTCAGTATATTGTTTGTCTATTTAAAACAGGGCTGGGGCATTATTTTCTTTGCAGATGGTGAAATTAGCCTTTCAGGTACTCACAGTGAATCAGGCATTAACACAGGCCTGAGGACTACCCAATAACAGCCCAAGGAAAATACAGTTATAGACGTCTGCAAACAAAAAGGTGCATGATCCATGTCCATTAGCACATGCACTGCTTTCAGGTCTGTTTGGATGCAAGCGAAACACAGAGAAGGGATAGTGTCATTAGCATGTGTCTATGAACAGCATACTTGGACTTTTGAGACGAGGTCTTAAAGCACATTAGTCCTGCACAGCACTCAGGCTGGGTTTTGAAGTCTTGGTCAGAGCTAATTAGCTTCGGCATAGCCCTGGCTCGACAGTGCTGCTCCCTGTTGTGGAGCTGGCTTCCTCTGTACCCTTTTCAGTGCACGGCACAGTTTACCTTCTTGCATTTGGGGCCAGAAGATAAAATGTATTCAGCATCTTTGGACCAATACGTGACTTGGAAATGGACATAGTAGTAAGGTAGTGGGAAATAGTTCAGGTTTTGTTTTTTTCCCCAAAAAAAGGCAATGATAGTATTAAAAACAGAGCCATTACCTTGGTAGCTGCTGCAGATGCCTGCTGAGCAACTGTACTCTATTCCCATTACTACGCATCAACAAGCAGGAAGGGATTTGCCTGGGAAGCAAATGATCTGCGTGTCCTTGCTGTAGACTTTGTTTACAATTGCCGTAGCGGGGAAATGTGTGCTGTAATGCTAACGAGAAACACAAATTGGTTTGCAGTGTGACAGCAACTGCGTCCAGCGTGGGTGCAGCCGGGGTCCCAGCCGGGGGAGTCCTCACCATCGCTATTATCTTGGAGGCCATTGGACTTCCGACCAACGATCTCTCCTTGATACTAGCAGTGGACTGGATTGTGTAAGTACTTTAGGCCACGTGTACGTGCTGTTGCATGACAGTGTTTTCAGCTGGAAATATGGCTCAGGGTAGTCAAAGTAGAGTAGTATAAAATAAAACTTGACAAGATGTAGCTGTCTACAGGACAGGGAATTCCTGACAGGTGATGGAGAATGATGGAAAAGGCAGTCCCTGCTCAGTTAAAGCAGTTAGAATGTTACAATCCCTCTTCTGTTTTTTTACTGAGCCTTTAATGAAACATATTTCTTCCTGGTTTCAGTTCCCTCCAGAAGAATTGTTAAAAGTTTGTTTGAGAAGGTATTGACACTGCTGGAAATTAGTTGGACACTGGAAGGGAAGGAGGAAAAAGGAAATTGAATCTGAACAGTGGTGGAAAGCTTTCCCAGCCATATGCGTGCAGCAGTCTTCATCAGAAGCTGTTGCCAGCTATTGTTTGAACTATAAAAGCAAGACTGATCAAAGCACCAACACAGGCATCACAGAGAGCTGCTGTCCATTGGCAGGGCAGGCACACAGAGGCCTTGCAACATTCATCACAAATGTGGGCAGTGTCACAGCTGGAACATGCTGCTGGGAATCACAAGTTTAGTACACAGTATTATCACCTTTCCCTTCCATCTTCTGGGAAAGACCTAAGGGGTCAGACCTTTGCTCAGCTCCTTCTCTCCTTTCCAAGAGCGGTTTCCCTCCTTGAAACATGAGAGATTATCTCCTTGCCCAGCTCTGTTGGGAAGAGCTTATCTCACCACTCATGTAGTTATGTCCTCATTAAAGCCTTCATTTATCTTTTGTCCCACCTAAATTAGATTAAGGAAAGCCTAGAAAATTTGCTTTAAGTATTGGGGACCCATCCACAAGCCACATGATAAGAGTAAATGCCACATGCAGATGTTTTCTTATTGCTTAAATGAGCTCTTGGAAAAGGGTCTCCCAGCTTTTCTTCTCAAACAAGCTCGTCTGTCCGCAGTCCTTAGAAGTACTAGAAAATCAAGAGTTCTTAGAATACTAGAAAAAATCAAACTGCAAGGGCATCTCTGAGCACTTAGGATTTACAGCATGCCTGCACTTTAAATACTAGTGCAATAAGCCCAATGTGATAATTTAAAAGCACAAACTGCTCTCAAGCCAGCTGGTTGAAGTTGGGTAGTGCTGAACCACTGGCCAGTAAAGGTAAAGCAATCTGGATCCTGCTAGGATTTTTTCCACTTAACAGGTTTGGGGGCAGTTCCTGGTTTAGATGAACATAGTCTTTCCACATTGCTGTTTGGAAACACCAGCCTCTCTATACAGATGTCCTACTTCCACAGAAGATGTGGAAATTAGGATGTCTTAAGACAGTCTTGAGTTGCCAAGGCTGGGGAAGAAGGCAGCTGTATTGCCTCCTTCCTTTCACACACCAACACACATCTATGGAGCTTGATCTTGCTCCTACATTTTTGTTAGGGCTACTGAACTCTTTCTTGCTGTCACCACCTGGGGATCAGCCACCTCCAAAGGACAGGAGAGGGAGGCAAAGCACTGGCTAGCCCTTTGTGTCTCATCTCCTGAGGGATTACAGTGGTAGCTGTGCTTTCCACAAGCTGTACTCGGAAGTGCCTGGAGGCACGAGTGTAAAACTTGCTGTTCCTTTCTCACTGGGCTACCCTTAGCCTGTGTCACACAGGCTGCTTTTGTTTCAAAATATGTAGTATCCCTCTGTGGTCAACACTGTTGTTCCAGTTGAGGAATTCAGCCTTGTGGTAACAAAAGCAGGGAGGAGGGACAGAAGAGCCCTGTATCTCATTTTAATGCCAGCTGTTTAATTGCCAAAGAAGACCACAGTTACAAGTTAAGCACATGCTGAAGTAATGCTGCAGAATCACTAACGGAAATCTCAAAAGGCACTGGAGAAATTGTTTTCTTTGAGCCATAAACATCTTCTGTTTGACCCTGAGACACAGTGGTTTTGTGCTGTAGGACTGATGATTAGGACGGGTGCTGCTAACAAGAAGTCTAGAGAACCCAGTCATTCTGCTTGCTTTTGGAAGGACGCCTTATGTACATGTTTGGGCTAAGATACTAGTTTTTCTACAGTTAAAAACAGAGAATTGGGTGCTCTGAATCACTTTCTGAGTAAGCCTAAATCAAGTTCCTGCTCTGAACTTGCATTGGAAATATGCTGGCCCAGGGAAGGGGAGGGGGGTGGTCTGGAAAAAGAAGGACCTCTGAGAAACAGCAGTAGCATTGCTGCGACCTGCTGAAGGACCAGAACTAATTGATAGTAACAGTTGGGCCTGCCTTGAACTCTCTCTGGTGCACATTTTTAGTTCTGAAATGGTGATAATATTTCTGTGGAAAATACCTTCGGTAACAACATCTTCCATCTGTAGCTCCATTAATGTTAGTGGATCTGGGGAGATGAATTTGGCTCTCCTTACGGTGTTGTAACTCTCTTAAACTAAAAGGCCACTGCTTTGTTTTCTTGTTTTTAATCTTAACCAGGGACCGAACCACCACAGTTGTCAATGTGGAAGGGGACGCCCTAGGAGCAGGTATCCTCAATTACCTGAATGAAAAAGACAAGAAAGATAAAGAGCAGGAGCTAAAAGAAGTCAGCGTAGAAGCAGTTGCTAACAGCAAGTCTGAAGAGGAGACGTCGCCTTTGGTAACCCACAAAAACCAAGTCTCCAACGCAACCAGTACAGCAGACCCTGAATCCAAGGAATCAGTATTGTGAACTAGAGGCCGTTTGTCAACACGCGTCCTAGAAGTGGACCGGGGACTTGTTAACGCACCTAGACGTTTGCAGTGCTAACAAGGGCTGGATGGCTCTTGAAAGTTTTAAGTTCCAGTCTGTTTTGAAATTTTCTGACCACGGGAAGGGGAGGGAGGTGGGTTGGGGAGAGAAGGGGCAGCGAGAAAGAACGCTGGCTTTATAATAGTGTTTTGATAATTCCCATGTATACATGTATATATGTGTTGCATGTACACACACATATACATGTAGGGGAAAGCAATGCCATTTGAGACTTCTGTTTTTACAAGAAATCTGTTAGTAAAGGCCCTTATGAGTTGGAGGTGGGGAAGTAGACAAATCCCAGTAAATGCTTATTGTAGGGAGAAATTAGTAAGCTTATTGTGCTGCTGTTCAAATGGAGATACAGTTTAGAAACTCCAGAGTGGGTGAGAATGTTGCTTTAATTTAGTTTCTTGCCTGGAAACAGTTACTGTCAATTATACACACAATATGAAGCAACATTTTTCTCCCACTCCGCTTCCTCTCCTGTTCTCCAGTCACTTGAAAACATCAAATAGAACCTGGAAAGTAGGTTTTTGTTTTTTTTTTTAAAGTGTCATATCTGAATTAATCACAGGGGTCCAAACCTTGTTCCATTCCCCCACTGCATTGCAGCTCATAGCAGCTTTCTTGCCTTTTGGTGAGTAATTCCCAAACTTTGGAACCAAACGAAGGATATCTTAGAGCAGGTCAGGAACTGGTTTTCTCCTCCCCTCTTAGCAAGTTGTTGAGAAAAAAGTCCAGAGGAAGCACAAATTTTGTTAAAGTAATCCCTCTGGGGCTTAAAAAATGTGGATTCTGTTCCAGCATAAATATGTATAAAAGAGGCTTGCCTGTGACATCAAGAAAGCAAGAAGTCAGTTCCCTTCATGAAAACACACATGCACCTTTGCTAGCACTCCATGTCCTGCTCATGTTTGTTTAATGGGTCAGTCCAAACAAATTAAGCCATATCCCTTTTCCGGCAAAATTGAACAGGGGAGAAAAAAATCTGAACACATGTGGGAACTGACGACAGGCAGGTGTGATTGTTGGCTTGAAAGGGGAAGAAAGGAGGTGAGTTTCTAACCTCAGTGATCTCTGGAACAGTTGCATACCTGTTCCTGCTAGGAATTTGGTCCTGTTACAAATGTTCAGTAATCTCTGAATGTTGGGACAGTTGTATCCCTTTTCCTGTTGGGAATTTGGTCCTGTTACAAACGTTCAGTGATCTCTGAGCGTTAGAACAGTTGTATACGTGATCCTGCTAGGAGTTTGGTCCTGCTACAAATGTACTTGCAGCAGCAGCTTACATTTACTTCTGGGTGGTGCTGGGCTGGGGTAATGCTTAATGGCAGATGGTAAACTTTGCTTGAAGCTGATCCAGATGCTTCTGGATTCTGACTCCACCTTTTTTCCTTTACCACAAACTTCCTGATTTTGCACCCCAAACCTGATCAAAGTCCGGCAAACATTGCAAAAGTCCTGTTGATTTCTCTTGGCATTTTGGACAGCACGTAGTTACAAAATGATAGCTGTGCATACGCCAAGATTTGCCTGGACTTGTGACACTTTCATTTGGCTGCTTTAGCGAGATGAGTGCATGCGGTCAGTCCTCCACACTGTTAACTCAGTAATATATATTTACACTTAGCTTTGATGTACAATAATGATAAGTCTCCCCTTTTCTTTCTCCTCTCTTGCTTCAGAGGAAGCTATCTTGGAAAGATATCCAGTTGCTGATGTTTATGTTCACGGCACTAGGAAGAGGCAGCTCCAATTTTATAGCAGCAGCAGCCTTCATTTGCAAAGCATCTTTCCTGGTAAAGGGACACAATGAATTTTGCAAAAAGACGCTCAGAATGAGATGTGGCCACCTCTGAGGGAGAACACAGTGAGTGCGTCATGACTGGCTGTTTAATTGTGTGCTGCAGCACTATGCAAACAAAGTAAGAAAGGATTAGTCAGCCCACTGTGAAACTACAGGTGAAGTTTCTTTTTAAGCGGCTTATTTATAGCCATGTCCACAAAATTGGATCAATCGTTGGCTCAGTTTAAAAATGGAAGAAGACAAACACAATTCTCTAGGGACATCCTTTGGCCAATATTTATTATTTCATTTTTGGCAGATCAAGACCTGCTGAAACTTTGCATTTCCTCCCGTTAGAATCATCCCAATTCCTTTCAACTCAGGAAACTAAAACTGTGCTTTGTAGCTGACAATGAAAGTCAACAAATAAGAAGCGTTTTGAAAAATGTTTGAGGTTTGAAAAAATGGTTCTCTACCCCCCCCTCTTTTTTTAACAAGTCTAGATGTTTCATGGAAAAATGTGAATGCACCAGAACTGCAAATATTTTGATTTTAAAACAGCATATGGATACTTCAGGAGAA
The DNA here is from genome assembly GCF_013377495.2 of Cygnus atratus. Taxonomy (NCBI): domain Eukaryota; kingdom Metazoa; phylum Chordata; class Aves; order Anseriformes; family Anatidae; genus Cygnus; species Cygnus atratus. The sequence continues at coordinate 110,028,943 of NC_066364.1, forward strand.
CTGGAAATCAAAACTGTTCCCTGCAGGCTGGGTTCTGTTAGATGCATTTCTATCTCCCATCAGACATTTAGCTCCTTTGATGCTCTCCCTCACCATGACACATTCAGCTCAGCTGAAGACATGAGACCAGGCAGCACCCAAACGGTAATTCCTGTGAAGCGTCACAGCAACATTTGAAAATAGGAAGTTGCTCAGTTTTGATTTTTCAGCCCAGAGCTAGTGTTGCCAACAGATGAAAGTACTCTAGGGGTGAGTGAAGGCTGGGCTTCCTCACAGACAACACCTAGCCACTGCTTTATTGATCTTCCTTCCCTGTGGTGCTGCTTGATTGTACCCTGTTCCTCTAAGCAGCATGATGTAGGCTGTGGGGCATTCTTTCTGGCAGTAGATCCCAGAAAATGGTTAAATTAATGCCAGTTATCTCAGAGTTGTCTTAATATTTTCCACTAGCAATGCAGAAGCTAAATGTCTTTGCTGAAGAATGCATCTCTGAGTCCCCATTAGTGGATTGCCATGTTTCGCGTCAAGGTGAATGTCTAGTCCTGTGTAAAGCTTGTTAAAGCAGTGAGCTTTAAGGAGGCCAAATCATTCCTATAGCTGGAATTGAACAAAGGAAATTTAATACTCCTCCTCCAGGTGCCATTGGGTTTATATGAAACATTGAGTATTTAGGACCAGCCTTTTATCTTGCCAGAAATTTGTAATCTTGCAGAAACCCTACTTTAGATTTAGAAAGCTGCCAGTTCTTTTGTTGTTCGCACGCAGCAAGAGGGATCCCAGAGTTTTCCATGGAAGCGTGAATGCTGGTTAATGACTGCTTTTCCAAATATCTTCTTGGTCCTTTTTGTTATTATCTGTGTCAGAAATTACATTTCTTATTTTTCTGTGATGTTCCCATTCATTGTGATGGCCTTGTCATATCTTCTAGGGCTCTCCTCTTGGCTTCAGATTATTTTTTCCTAAGGTACAAATGTAAAAAGATCTATTATTGCACTCTCTTGGACTGTAAAAAAAAATGACACATTCCAACAGCTGCCCTTGTAACAGTGTGAGTCCTGACTGAGATGGCAGACTTCGACACTTGCTTTAAGTGGTCAAGGTCTTCAGGTAAGGTCTCTGGGAGAAAAATGGAAGGGCCGTTGGAGGACGTGCATTTTTCTGTGCTCTTTAGATGCAGTCCTTGACCCGCAGCGCTACACTGGGAGCTTCCTACTTCAGGTCCCCATGCAGCCTCATACCAAGAGGCTGTGAGCTGGCTAAGAAGGTGCTCAGCAGCAGTGCTCTGCTCTTACCCAGGCACTCCACAAATCTGTCGCAAGTATGGTACTTCAGTGTCTTTTGAGTGGACGTATGAATTCTCCCAACTTGACTGTAAAAGTGAATCCTTTAGTCAGCTGCTTTTTATTTCAGGAGGAAATAAATTCCATCTAGATAATGCTGTTTTCCTTGTTTGGTTTTAGTCTTTCTTTCGGAAAGTACAGATCCTTTTCATCCCTTCTGGTGTTTTTCTTAAGGTATTCACAACTTCCTGGGGGATGCCATTGCCTTTCCTGCCACAATTCATTTTCATTTCATTTATAGGCTTCTGATGGGTTTGTGTCTTGGGTCCAAGAGTGAATTCCTGCTGCTATTTTTCCTTTTTAAGAGCTGTTTCTCACAAGGGGAGCTCCAGTCACATCCTTTCAATTCAAGAGGAGTACTGGAGGCATCTCCTTCTATATACGTCATTTATTACCATGATGGAGACTTTCATGCTGCGCTGGTGAAATGGGACTGGAAAAAAAGTAGTAAATTCTAGTATTACTGGTCAGAAAAGGGAGGGTGCACATACACAGCAGCCCTGTGATCAGAAAAGCCTCTTCATTTCAGGAGAGCAGGCTATAAATGGCTGATGCCCAACCCTCTAGTGCCATGATTACTTTTTAGGAGAAAAATACAGGAATATGGAAGAGAAGTGTTTGTAAGTCTTTGGCATACCCAATGCTTTTTTCACTCTGACCCTGTTCTTTCCCTTTTACCTTCTCTTTTTCAGTGAAGTGCCTTTGACTGGTTTGGACCATCTTTTACTTCTTCTCTGCGACAGAATTTCTACTCCATGCTTTATCAGTCACTACTTCATCTCACTGCGTTTTCTGAAATGCCCTAAGCTTTTCTGTGTGTGATGGATGTAGTTTTCAGATGGTCCTTGGGAATGTGTTTTGCATTCTGCCTTGCTCCTGCCCTTACCTCAACAAGGATTTGTGAGGCTTAGTAACTCTATAAGACTTGCTCAGAGAGTGCTTGCTGAGCAGCATCTGTCTCTCATCCTGGGAAAGGTTCTGTGCTATGAGACGTAGCTATGACATGACTGCCTGACAAGCAGTAGTGAGCAATGAAGGGTGCCAGCACTTGACTGTTGTTAGAATATTTTCAGTAAACACCCATTATCACCAGGAATTGAGCTTTAGCTGAGTCCCTGCTAGCATGTTGGTAGTTGCACTACAAGATTCAGTAATTCCAAAGGACTTTAGACCTCTCTTGGGGCATATCTTGCAAGCTAGGGCCAAACAGGGGTTTTCCTGAAGTGTCACGACGAACAGGACTGTGTCCTTTTGACATAACAGAAATGGGGAGCCAGCCAAGTACAGAATCAGCTGGTAAACCAACCTCTGCTTTGTCTTTGCTGGGCAGCCTTGTCACTACCTGAAGAGGCAGTGCCCTGAGCTGGAGGCACTGGGAGGTTGTGAGGATAGTGTGAGGGGAAGGAAGCTTTCATATGTGCTTGCTCTGTTCCTGCACTCTGCCCTGAGCATTTGCTGTGGACGGTGCCAGAGTTAAACATGGTCCATTGGTGACCATTCTTAGATTACTTCTCTTGTGTGTGCTTTAATATTTTACAGTAGAAATAATGAAAACTGAGACTATTCGTTGTTGAAAGGAGAGCTTCCTCTTTCAGCTCTGCATATGTTGGAGGTTGCCTCCTTGAGGGCTTGCCTAAGGTATAAAGCCACTGCTTCTTTCTGCAAAGATCTGTAGTGTCGCTCAACACTTTGGGCTGAATCTTCACTCCCATCTTCTGCTAGCACCGCACATTTTTTCAGTCCCTAGAAAACATCCTGTTGGAAGTTATTTTTCCCCTGACCTTTCCACAGGTCACAAGCATTGTGCTTCAGGTAGGAAGCCAAGGGGTCAAAAGACAAACTCTCACCAAGGAAAAATGTCACATTTTCACGAATTTTAACTGGGCCATGACAGCTTACAGTCACTTCCAGACATGCTTGTAATGACTGATGGAACAGCACAGAATTAGGCAGGTCACACAAATTCTCTGCGTGTGCTTCCTTTTCTGTAAATTAGCTTTACAGATACTTATCAGTCTCTCACAGGCAACAATGTGGAGGATAATGTAAAGCACTCTTAAGATACAGAGCACTAAATCTTGGATAATAATAAATTTATCCAAAATCGGAAAGGAATCAAATAATTAAAGTATGCATCATGAAGTCAGAGTTGCATTGTGCTAAAATGTGAATGACTGTCTGACAGGAGATCCATTTGCTGGGCTAACTCATGGGAAGAGTGGGAGCTGGTGTCAGATCGAGTTGCTCTGCTTTGTCTTCCTCCTTCCATCTCCATCCAGGATGCGATGAAAGCCCATGTTTAGGTAAAACAGCAGGCTTCACCATGGATTCAACACCTAAATTAAGAGCCTTGTCAGCTTAGTTTCTGTCTAGCTTCAATGGAAGAGCTTTTCAGCTAACAAGACAAGTCATCTTGGTGGCAGTATGGGACAAAGGGTGGAGAAAAAGAAGGAAGATCTTGAGGACTGCAGGCAGAGCATCACAGAGGATAGGGCAGTTAAATGTTTAAAGAAACTATGGCACTGAAGGAAGCATCTTTTCCTTGGGGTTTTGATATGGATGGCATCAGAAAGACTGCAGGCATTTGTTCAGCATGTATTAGAGATGATGCACATCCCTGCCCCGACTGGCAAGGCTTTGCAAGGGGAGGCAGAGGCTGAGTGCTGATATTTCTGAAGCACACTGTCACTGAGCAACAACTAAGCATACAGCAGAGCGGCATGGGGCTCTGATAAGCGGCTCCTGGCTGCTCGCCGTGACCACAGAGAAATGACAGTACAGCTCTGGATCAGGGATTGACCCACATTCCTCCTCACACAGTAGCTGAGACAAATTCTCTTCAGATAAATGCCATGGTAGCCATTATTCTCTGAGGACAAAGATGAGCTTGTTGTTATCTACGTGAGCATGTTGATGAAAGCCGTGTTCACTTGCTGCTCCTGTTTCAGGGAGGAAATGGATAAGGCAAATGGTCTTAAACTTTTTCCAAACATTAGGCAATGCATCGAGACAGTTGCCCCTGAGTACTTTGACAAAAAGTGATCAAGAGCTTTATAGGACTCCCATAGCTTTCTCTCTTTGCATCTGAAGCACCATCTTAGGAAGTTAATTTCACAGCTCCAGCAGTGAGTATGCGCAGAAAAAAGGAAAAGGATGCTTTCTTGAATCAAGTGAAGAATCATCAGGTGGGCTAGGAGCAGACCTCGAATCCTGAAGGGCTGTTGTTAGCTAACAAACTTCAACCCCCTAAAAAAGTTAACATCTGAGGGTTTATAAATAATTCGAGTATTTATACCATCATATTAATAGCATGATAGTGCAGGATGATCATTCATCTTTTAGGGAGGATGAAAGACAAGAAGTGTAGAAGTAGGGTTATCTTCTCTCTAGGATGTATTTTTTAATATAGAGAGGAAAAACTTTTTTTTTTCATTCAAGAGTTCACAGTATGGTTACGTATCAAAGGGCCTGATTCTATCTCAGTGTCAGCAGACATATCATCCTCGTCACCTGTGAAATCTCATTTGGATTTAACCACTGATCTTAGTGGCAGCAGGAGGTGATGGCTCTGAACATTTCAGCAGGCCAACTGCTCTGACTCAAATTCCCACCCGAGAGACTTTTATACTTGTATTCCCCAAGGCTGCAAGTTCCCACAAGGCCACAGATGCTGTTTGCAAGGCAAGCAGGCATACCAACAAGAAGCAGCACGAGGAAATGAATTTTGAGCCAACCCTGTTGTAATGCAAAGTTAACAGTGTGGTTTAAAACCACAGAGACCAAGAAATTCAGTATTAGATGTTCCTTAGGGTATCTTTCACTTGGTCCTTCTGATAACAACACCGAGAAAAATAATCAGCTTCTTTGCAGACATGTATTTAGTAACCGAGGTTAAACTGTGTATGGCGTGTTGGTACAACTTGATTTCTGTTACAGATTGCACAAAAAAATTGTGAAGGGAAATCTTTTCTTAAGGAAACTGTTTGCACATGCCTAAAACCCCTGCTGTACGTTCCCACAGAAAAAAATGTGCTTAACCATAAAAATACCCCAAGTATTAACTGGTACGGATGCCAGCTTTTTAAGAACCCAAAGGAATGCCACAAAATACACGAGCCAGGGTCTTTGCTAGAGTGCATTAATGTAATTTCATGAGCTTTCAGTGGCCTATGGACTTCTGATGGGGATGATACCTCCCCAGCAGCATAGGGGTTTGAGTTGGTCCTCTTAAGAAGATAATGTCCTTGAAAATGCCCAATAAAGGGACATTTTAAAAACTTGTCGGCTACAGCTAGAGGCATTTTATGTGCTCACAGTGCTCTCATGAATTAGTGCCTCACACGAGACAAATGTGTTTTCTAGATGGTCAGTGTTGATGCAGAAGCAAGGCTTCCTGATATTCAGATCAGTTTTCCTTCTCTGTGTCCCTCTTGCAGGGTCTGCTGCGGTCCTTAAAATCTGCTGAGACCCCAGCAGGACCAGGCTTCTATAGTACATGGGTTAAACTTAAAGATATTCTAGCTCCATGGGAGGACGTAGAATACCTCCCATCCTGTTATGTGGGGACAAAGACAAAGATTCAACTTCGGAGGAGGAGCTGGACTGAAAAAAACAAACAACCCTATGTGAAGGCAATACCTAAATGACATTTTGCACTTAATAACTCAAAAACTTGTGACCAACCTAGCCCTTACTGCCTCCTTGGTCTGCCCCACAATGGATGTTCTGTTGACGTTACTTCCCTGAGCACCAACATAGAGGTAATGTTTGCCATTCCTGAATATTCCAGTCTTTGAAGAACGTAGTCTTATTTAGACTTAAATCTGTTACTATCCTGGCTACACTTCTGTAAGGTCATGCACAAAGTGTGTGCTGTGCAGGATGGAGACTGTGAGTAGCAGTACAAATAACTGTGTGTACCTCTGCTAAGGGGAGATGTGCCTCTTTTTCTGAATTGCTTCTTCTTTGTGGTAATCTGAGACTGACTCACTCACACTTAGGGAGGGTGAAGGTTTTGATTAGCCCTCTAGATTCAGGGACAGCAGGACCACCACTAAGACACAAGGTGTCTCCTTCTGCCGCAGAGGTACGCGATCTGCCTTACTACCCTTAAAGGTGCCTTGTTTGGGTTTTTATTGAAACTATGCACCAAAGGCAAGAGACTCCCTTGTCCCTACAGACAGGAGGGAGAACAAGATGTGCTGATGTGAGGTGAAAGCCTGATCTGTAAGACAGGGAAAGTGGGTTTCTTTTATCCTCTAAGTTTTCTGTCAGCAGTCCTGCCTCTGTGTGCTTTTATTTCTACATGAACACAAATCGCTCTAATTAGAAGGGAGGATCCTTGTATTTTTACATGCTAAGCCATTTGATTAATTACTTTAATAAAGTGACACACGGATGAACTCTGAAATTCACTGCCATCTGCTCCAGTACAATCCAAATTCACAGATACAAAGGTACCTGCCTTCAGATAAAACCTACTGCTGAATGCACATAGAGCAATCACTCCATTGAATGAGTACGTGTGCCATGTGGGTGTGTTGATGCTTGTGAACTTCTGTAACTGTTCCTGTTCTAAAGCAGTGGGTTTGATCCACGTGACTCTGTATCAGCCTTTTTATTATCTACCGAGAACAGATGGATATGCAAAAAGGACCATATTGCTGTGTCTGGGGGGTGTGACCCTGGGGTAGATATTACAGATGTTTACTGTGTAGGGCTCTCCTCGGTGTTAAAATTCTCCCTGCCTGTCTGGGGAGAAGACGGTCCTGTGGTTCAGGTTGAGATGGTTTGCTGCATTAGAAGGGTGACACAATTGGATGCTCTCTCTTTTTCCCTTCTGTCATGGAAATGTATATTTGTTCTCTCTTTGTGTAGCTTCTCAATCTGAAATAAAAATCACCCCAAATAGAATTCATGTTTTGGTCTTTGTTTGGAGAAGACCTAGCCTTTTAGCTGGATCAACGTTTGCCCTAGGTGGCCAGGCCTTTTACTGGACTGGGATCTCGGGCTCCATGCTGATACCGTAACCCGAGCAAACTGTGATTCCGTTGGAAATGCCCATGAATGAAAATCGTGTACCTTGGTGTTTGGGTCCACTTTGCAAGATCATGACCTTTGCTGGCATGCTGATGTCACTGATTAACTGCATATCATTCCATTTACCTCCTTCCCCTGAAACTCATGGCAACCTGATGCTAGGTAACATTTCTTCAAGCCCTCTGCACAGATACTCAGCTCTAAAAGGTCTTCAGGAGAGCTGAGACTAGTACATAGTTTTTAGAGACGTGCATCATAGTGGAGCACAAGGGCTGACAGACCTGTTGCCTGTTCTGCCAAATGAGCAGACTTCATTCTTTGGAAGAGGATTTAGTTTTGGGAGAAATCATGCAGCAAATCCTTTGCAATAGATTGGTATGTTTGGGGTAATTTTGCATTTGGCACCCATGCCCAGTCTGATCAGTGTGATGGTTTCAGAACTGAGGACCTGGGTTTGGAAACAAGTGGTTTTGATACAACATTTCCATTAAAAGCTTGTATGTAGAGTAGATTTTATACTGAGATGCAGAATATCACAAATCCTGATAAAAATCTATATAAGTGTATTTTTGCTAGTTTCAAGCATTAAATTCAGGTCCCGGAACTAAAAAAGAAGGGTGCGAATTCATAAGAATTGCAAGCGCCAGAAGAAAGAAGTGTAATTTGAAGGACCTGTGCACGTGTGATTTACAAATTGTAATGGTATTGTCTTGGTATGTTAATTTTATGAATCTATGAATGTGGTGTTTTCCAAAAAGCCTATCTGACCTCAGGGTTGTGTCTTTGTCTTCTTGCTTCCCTGCTGAAACCTTAAGGAGATACCTGGAGGAACGCTGCTGGACCAGCGAGCTGCCAGAGGAGTGCTCTTGCACCTTAGTCACGATCTGTTCAAGTGTCAGCTTTGGATACAGAGATGGCTGCTGCCTGAAACAAGCAGCTTTTCTGAAACTTTCTGAGGTAAGTGGTGATTGTCAGAACTGTAGTGCCTCACCATTTGAAAGCCATGAAGCTTTATGAGACCTGTGGAAAAATGTGGAGTGATTGCTTTGTCTTTAATGAGAACCAAGTCAAGCACTAGACTGAGTCCCAGCTGACTCAGTCCAGACATTATTAGAGCTTGCCAGGCACTGTTATTTACACTAAACAAAACAGATAACGTTTTGCATGATATTTCTACCACCACCTTCGAATCTGGCCACATGCTTTTAAATTTCATAGTAATTCAATTATTTTTTAAGAAGAGAGCTTTCAAGAAAATGTACTTCACTTTTTCCTTCTAAAAACTCTAGTGATGGGTTAAAAAGGCAGACCACACATTTTAGTAGTTCACACAAAGAAAAGCATTTAAAATAAATTTATAACAAAAGCAGCTGCTACTGCTGTAACTCAATATGTGGAGGTGAAATCCAATTATGGCCAAGGAGCAGATTAGTTTTTTTTTTTTTTTAAATCCTCAGTTTGCTTGATTAAGGTAGATATAATTGTAGGGAAGTGCTTTGTGAGTCAGCTAAAAGGTTGAAAGACAACACCATTTTGTTCTGCTATCAAAGGAATGGTTTGGGTCTAACAGGTTGTGTGGTATGGCTGTGCTAGTAGTCAGGTCATCTTTCAGATATGTGGAGTGATGTTATTGAAAATCAGATCTCTGCTGTCTTCCCATTATGAGCATTCAAGCGAACGTACAAGTATGTTGTACCTCTTGGGAGTCTCGTGAGCTGTGATCTGCATGAAAATAGCTTGGCAAGTTTACAGCTAACTTGCTGTTCTTGCAAGTTCTTTCATCTTGGATGTCAGAGTAGAGCCACCATGCTAAGGAGGATACCTGTGGTTTTAGACTGGGCAGGAAGGGTAGCAGCTGGAATTTATTTCCACATTTTGAAAGTTATCTTCACGATCGTAAGGGTTGGGTTTGTCAAACTTTATGCCAGAGACCAGACAAATTACCAACTGGCTCTGAAACCTAGGACCAGAGATGCAACACAAAGCCACTCCACAGTCTTGGGTAACTAGACTTCACCATCTCCACGGGATAGTGATCAGCGATGCAATGTAAATTACTGTAATTACTGTGTCACAAAAACTTGTACACAATCAGGCAGATCTGGATTCTCTTCACTGTGGTATGCTACAATATAATTAGATGGAGATGCCTACAGCTACCAGAGGTTGAGGGAGGCCTCCAAATGTTCGTAACTCAAATCTTGCAAGCTGAGCAGGTTCCAACCAACAGCAACAGAGCCACTGAGATTAAACATTACTTCCCTGGTACTGCAACATTAATTAGCTCAAGTAATTTGGCTCACTGAGCTTCCTTAAGGCACGGGGCTTTGTCCTTTCAGCAGTACCATTCTTGCTGAGTTAGGAAACCAGTGTAGCCAAACTCAGAATAAGATCTTACAGAAGGGGAATATGGTATTTATTTAAAGAATTTGCATGTAAGCTGATTTTACCCACTCACACTCATTTTTTATAGATTTCATTTATTCACGCTCGCAAGCCACAAAATTTGTGTCCAATTGGTCTGGTCCAAATCACCTGAGTGCAACATAAGCAAAATGGGATGGTGGCTGTCAAATCTTCACTAAATCTCCTAGTTTTTGGAGAGTTCTTTAATAATCTTTAAGAATTGTTGTTTTTTGATGGTCCTGTGCTGCAGTCTCTCTTCCTGCTAGGCTGCCAAGAGAAGGAATAGGAGATGTGGTATGCTGCGACCCTGATGCCATCCTCCTATTATCAGAGAGCAGGGTCTTCTTTGAACAAGTTGACTGTGCTACGGTCTTAGTTGTGCGCAGGCCTTCTGAGCTTGGCAAAAACAACAAAGGCCAAACCTTTTGCTAGGCATGGCATCATTTGTTATGATGGCATCATTCTTCAAGCCACTGCTTTGCTATTGTGATGCTTACATTAACTAATTTTAAATTTATACCAAACCTTCTATTTCTTTTACAAACCTCTGTGCTGATGATTGGTTCGTGCAGATCACAACTCCGGTTTTGAAGAGTCTCTGAGTTCTGCTCAGGACAACAAACAAATGACAAAGGACCAATACAACCCTGGAATTAGAATGAAAAAGAAATCCCTCAAGTTCCCCATCGAAAGCAGTGTTAAAATCTCACAATTAAAAAGTCAAATTAGTCCCAATTATTCATTGCCATTATAATTTATTTTGACTGAAAGCTGCCACCACGTCCTGACCACTTGGCTCATATTTATTCAACAGCAATGCATCACCTTCATCTGACAAGAGGAAAGTCAGAGCATTTCTGTCCCTAGAACAACTCTGTCCCATTCATCCCCATCTGCACAACAGCACCGAGCCTTCATCTGCACTGCCTGGGTGTTCTGGAGGAATGACAACGCTGCCTCGGCCTGGACAGAGGTAAGGAGATGCTTTGGGAGAATGTGGAAACTGGAAACACCTGCCTTTGGGGCTGGATTGCGTGTTGCTAGCAGTTAAGCCAGGATGTTTATGGTGTGATGGGTACATCGTGTGGCCAAAAAGGAGAAGTGCAGTTTCTACTTGGCCTTTTTCTTGGGCTAAATCCTTCCACTCTGTCCAGCTGAGCAACTAAGTGGTAAAGAACCGAAGTTGTCCAGCTGCTAACAGTGAGTTTAATTTCCCTGTACTTCAATGTTGACACTAAAATAGGTATCACTCTGTTTTTCCTCAATTATTCATTAATCCTGCCTTGTATGTTTTATTTGTGAGCTGCTTTGAGCTCCCTTAAGTCATATTTTCTGGTGTTTCTGCAAAATTAGGAAGGAGAAGGAGCAGCTACCTTTTTTTTGGAAAGCCTTAGTAACACTGCAGTAGTGACTTTTATCTAAATGTTTTACGTGATCTCAATATATAGGTAAGGGAAGGTTTCTAGGCTTTTGGTGAGCTTTTTATAACTAAAAAGAAGCTAAAGCAACATGGCTGAAGTGAACCTGCTTACTCAGATGTTACTAGAGTAAATGTGCAGCTGAAGGACTGGATTCCCCACGTGCCTACCATATGGCTGTAAGTATTTGATTAACGACAACCATTTTGGAACAGGAAATCTGCAGGTCTCACCTGGAAGAAAAGGTACAGGGAAGAGGGCAGGGCTGAAATGCAGAGCAACATCAGAAAAATTGGCAGAGGGTCTGGAAAACAGAGGATCCGAAGAATTAATCTAGATGAGAATAATTAACTGCACAAATACTGTCGGGAAGCGGTGGATTAAGGAGCCGGATCAGGAAGTTACGGGCAGTTTGAAGCATGAGTCAAGTGCCCTGCTATGTGAATAATCAGGTAGCATACCAGGATGTGTAAACAGGAACACAGCCTGGAGAACCACACTAGATTTGCCTTATCATAACCAGGCCTGTGCTAGAGTTTTGGACCAGGTTTAGGTGTTGAGCTTCAAAGAAGCGTGTCCCAAGGAGAGTGAATCAAGAGAACAAGGGGAATGGTCCACGACATGGAAATCCAGACATTGGTGGGTAAAAAGGGTTGTTAACCCCAGGAAGAAAAGGATCTTCCCCAGTCCTGTGAGACCGATCAATTTAGGAACAGGTCTGGCAGAAGGTACACCCACAGCATAGCTCAGGCTGGGGCTGAAGGACTAAAGAAAGGGTGAGCATAAATTAAAGCAAGGAAGGCCTAGGTGAAACCTTCTGAAAGGAACTTTAATAATACAAAAGGGGGCTGTGCTGTCTCCTTGCAGTGACAAGCAAACAGAGCCTGACCTCTCCTTTTGCCCGAATGGGCTGGCACATCCAAAGGCATCCGAGTGCTAACACCGGGGCTAATAGCAAAACGCATGAGCACATCACCACAGCTGGGCTGCTAGCACCTCACAGAGAGGGGTCAGAGCAGTTCTGTGCCCTGTGCCCGGATGGCTCCTGCCCACCAGCATGGGTCACAGAGCTTGCCCGTCCTTAAGGAGCGAGGAATGCAGCGCTGCCAGGTTGCAACACAGGTATGTTGAAACTCAGTGCCTGAGCCATTTTTACACAGGAGGGGGATAAGGTCAGTCACTTCCACATAGCCAACAGAAGCAAGGAAGACTTGTGTCAGCTCCTTCCCACGCGGATGGTACCGCTGCGAGACAGGCAGGTGAACTGATGGGTTACACGTAACATTAACTCTGTGGCTCTTTAAGGCCCGGCACCAGAAACGGAATATTTTTCCAAACGCAGGGAACCCCCACACATAGAGGATGCCATATTACTGGCCAAAAGGTGGCAAAGCGGCTCCAACAGTTCTTTCTTTCCCCTGCAGCACTATTAATATCCCTAGCAATGCTCTGGGAACACATAGGTCAGGCCCAAGCCCTGCGTTTGCTGATGTCTCCCCCAAACATTTGCGTTGTTAGACTGAAACTTGATGCTGAAGCCAGTGCGAATGCTCTGCAAGAGTATGTGGTGCACGCCCAGGCCTTGGGTTTCCTCGCTGAGCATTAACTGCCTGGCTTGTAGTGTGAGACCACTCAAATTGGAAGAGATTACAGACCGAAGTGGTGAAAACCCCACAAACAAAATGGAGACTTCGATCCCAACTTTCCAGAGGACAGAAGTACAGCACTTTCATGTTTGATCATTGCAAGCAAGCACTGCTTTGTGTCGTAGGTACGGGAATTGCTCCTGAAGTGCCAGCACCCGCAGAACGGATTAAATCCTTCCTCTTCGTTGCAGAGACTTCTCGCTGGGAAGCTCAGGTCCTGAGCTCTCAGACCAACAGGAAAATGTCCGCATCGGTGTTCGCCAACCGTGAGTGACCTGGGGTAGGAGCTTGGCTGGCTTTGGCAGCGTGATACGGATGAAAGAAGGTCTGGCAGCTTTGGAGGCACACAAAGCTTCAACCAGGCGAGCTCCATGCAAACCAGCACCCAGCTGCCTTCGCTTCACCCTTTCCACTTGGCTGAAATCAGCACGGCAGGCAGCCGGCTCCCTGGGGCAACACGCTACGTTTTAAGGGGCTTCCCCTTCACGGGGGACATGGCTCTTTTTTGCGTGAACCCCCCACGAACCCGTCCCAGGAGCGCCGGGCCCTGCCCTGCCGCAGCCTCCCAGCCCCTCCGAAGCAGCCCTGAAAAAAGAAAAGGGGGGGGGGGGGGTCCTCCGGTAGGGGAGGGGGGCGCACGCCCCGCTCCTATTGGCCGGCAGCTCGCCGCGCTCCCATTGTGACGCGGCGCCCCGCGCTCCCATTGGCTAAGACGCAGGGGAAAGGGGCGCGGTGCCGGGGCCGGGGGAGAGCGGGGGTGCTGGGGCCGCTGCTCGGTAGGTGCGGGCCGGGCCCGGGCTCGGGCCCGGGGGTGCGGGGCTCGGGGGGGTCCTGGGGAGCTGCTGGGGGGGATCCGGGGGCTCCGTGAGCCCGGGGAGTGTCCGTGGGGAGAAGCGGGCGGCTTCTGCTGTTTTGGCCCCTCTCCGTTAGAGGTAGCGGTGTTGCAGCTGTGGTTGCTGCGTTAATAGGGCATGCTTCGGTGGGTCCTGCTGGTCTTCTCCTTTTTTGGTGGGGTTGAAGTACGATTTCGAGCCTTTTTTTTTTTTTTTTTTTAGCCGCAGAAGGGCTTTTCGGGAGAAAAGCATGCCAGAAAAAGAAAAATAGCAATGAAAAAAAAAAAATCCTGCAGGCCCAAAAAGCAATGCTGGTGTGGGTGTGATCCCAAAACAGCAAAAAGAAGTGCCCGGGAGTGCGTGTGATCCCCAAACAAAAAGAAGTGCCCGGGAGTGCGTGTGATCCCCAAACAAAAAGAAGTGCCAAGCTGAGCAGGACCCCGGGACGGAAGCTCTGGCCGCGTCACCGCTTTTGTTGCAGCCCGTGGGCCGAGCGATGGCGGTGGAACGCAGCGGGTTGGGGCAGAGCCCTTGTTTTCCACCGAGTTTTGTGGCAACTTTTTGGCAGGCAGCTTCCTCTTGACAATGGGAAAAAGTCGAGGGATCGCTTTCCGAAGAGATCCCGTTACTCCTTCTGGACTTGCCCCTGTTGAGGTGAATAAAAAGCTTTTTGTTTTCATTCATTGTTTTATCTGAGAAATGGCCATGAGTGCTGTTTCTGTGCTGCTCCATTGCTGGTGAGACAACTGAGGGCTCCGCTGTAGTGAGGATTTCTGGCTGCTTTCCTGGGGTTTTAAGGCCAGTGGAAAGTCTCCGCTGTGCCTAAAGCCGTGGCAGTACGTCACTTTGTGGCTGTGTCGAGGTTCTCTTTGTCCTGGCCAAGGGCTGGGGCTCGCATCCCGTCATGGGGCTCGATCTTGGTGCGTCCTGGCCACCGGCAACATAAACTTCAGTGTTACTAGTATTGGAAAATGGTGAGAAACCTTACTGTCTAGGTGCTCTTGGGAATTGTAGCTTAGTGCATTAGTAGTAGTAGGAGGAGTGTTTGAAAATTTACAGAAACTGCATTTTCAGTCTGTTTTTAAATACGACTTATTGTCCAGCTGCCCTGAGTGTGTGGGCTGTAGGTATCTGTTATTATTGGGCTGACTGACGCGAGACTTAAGCCACTAAATCTGGTAGAAATAGCAATGTACAGCATCTCTTTAAAATAAAGAGGTGTGCCAAGGTTGGTCGTTAATTAACGCACATGAAATTTAAACCTATGAAGTATGCTTTGATACCTTGCTAAGCTTTTCTTTCTTGTCTGTTTTTTCTAATTTTAATTCACTGGTTGTAAAGGCATTTGTGTCCTAACCTGTGGGTTTCTCGAGCCCTGCTGGCTGATAGGATTTGGATGGAATTGAAAATCTGGATCACTTCTGAATGTACAGAAAGAGCGGCTTCCTGCTTGTGTGCCGGCTGCAGGGGATGTGAATACATCTTACTGTGGTAACTTCAAGCCCCCGGGGAGGGTTTAATTGAAAGGATTATGTTCATGTGAACAGCGTGATGTACTGTAAATACATATTAATGATGAGAGAGAATTGCATAGAGAAGGGAAGAGCATTTCTTAAGCCGTGAAGTCAGGGACTGAGCCTACATCCCAAACGGTTGGGTTTGTGTTAGCTTCTCGGAGATCCAGCCATAAATGCCTGCCTGCTGCTTAATGACGGCACAGGGAAGGCACTGCGAGCATGTGAAACATGCCAGCAAGAAGGGAGCGAGCTGCTGGGACGTCCGCTCACATCCTGATCACCAGTGATGTCCCCTGCTCAGTCGCCTGCTTTTTGTCGGGAAGGAAAGCACCAAAAAGGGTGAGTGCGAGGTAGGACAGGGGACAGGCAGGCTGTTAGGCTCTGAAAGGGATACTGGGATTTAATACGTGGTACCTTAAAATTTGTCAGCCTGGCTGTTATTTTTGCACGTTAGGCCGTTTGGGTTAGAACAGCAGGAATCCAACTGCAAGTGTCACTTCTCCCTGGTGCACAGACCCTGGCTTTCAAAGCCAAGCACACAAATATATCTCAGAGGATTTTCTGGGCATTTAAATCACCTGTAAGTTGGACTTGACCTTTTGGCATTCGATTCGCCAGGACTTCTGTGCGTGACTTGTTCAAACAAAACATGGAAATTAGTTCTGAAAGCAAAGTAGCTGGCTGGAAACCAGTTAGGACTGCCAAACAATAGCGTGCTGCCTCTTGGGATCCAGAAGACCACCGTCATCAAAACTGTACCGAATACTTGAAGAAACTGCGTGTGCTGTGCTGGTGCAACAGAGAACAGAGGTGGATTTGTGAGCTTGTGAGTGTTTTGGGATGCTGTTGCTGTTAGCATCACAAATTTACCTATTGCTAAGCAAGATAGATAAGCACATGTATCTTTTTATGATACACTTGCATAATATGTAAAAGGGGTAGGTTTATTAATTACTTTCCTTGCAATTACCATGCCGTTTTACCTGGATATCCAATTTTTTCGGGGGGGTAAAAAGAGCACAAAATTATCAATTTTAGGATAAAATGATAATGCATAGGACTGTACGTGATAGTGACCTGAGTGACCGTGACAAATAAGCGAATGAATCCAGGTGATGGCTAGAGGAACAGCCCGGGGTGGAGGGTTGGGAGAGTCCAGGCGTTATCTGCCCGCCACCGCAGCTGCTGCCACGCTGAATATAGCAGCCTAGCACTTGCACGGCGATCATGTTCCCCAAGGCCGTCAGCATTCAGGAAGGAGGAAGATAACACAGGAGCAGCTACAGTGCCTGCTGCGGGTCACGTCAGGGATCCGGTCTCCCCTGGAGCCCCAGCACGTCGTCCCGCTGCCCTCGTGCTATAGAAGCACGTTGGCTCTGCCTGTGGGAGCACCTTGCTCGTCGGGGAGGCAGGTCATAAAACCAGCTCACAACAAAGGCGCTGATGGAGGGTGTGAGTATTGCCTTGCTCCCCACTTCCAAGTATTGTTTGAATTGGTGGCTTTAAGGTTTCTGCCCTCTCTGTTCAGTGCTGAGGACAGAGCTCTGCTCCTGAGCCCTCGTGCTAGGGACCAGCTTCTCTCTACCCCCTGCTGCAAACCCACCTGCAGCCCGTTCCTGCCTGCTGCTTGGCCTGAGCACACCTGACAGGGGTGACCTTTGTAGCCTGGGCTGTGCTGTGCAGGCAAATGGGGAGCAAGGGAGGCTGAAACAAGCGGGGAGGGGACAGGTGGGCACAGGGCTCCAGAAAAGCCACGCAACCCCCTGCCGTTTGCAGCAGCACAGCCGCCAGCCCCATCTTCTTCAGCCTGCACTGAAATCACACTCAGAGCATGCAGAACTCACCCTGGTGGTCGCAGGCTCAGGCAGCTGCACGGGGCCTCGTGCTCTGCAGAGCACTGTCACCAGGACTGTGCCTGCCTTTCCTTACTTTAAGTGGCAGAAAGCTCCAAAACGCTTCTTCCTCGCAGCGTGTCGCTGCTTGAAGTGACCTCTTGCTGCCATCCCTTTATAGTGAGAGGCCAGGGTCCCAGGGAAAAAATGGGAGAAAAAAGATGATTTTAAAAAGCAATAATAATAATTTCACCCTCTTTCTTTCCTCCTTTTTTTAAAGTTGAATTTGCTCTTGGTGCTCCCTTGGCTGGCCTCTTTTTGTTCTGTCGCTGGCCCAGCTGCAGCTGGATGAGCACCAGCAAAACCAGTCCATGTTTTCCTCGTGCTCGGCGCTGGTGTTGCTGGAAGATGCCTTGGTGCTCAGGGAGCTCTGAGGAGCTTTGCCAGATGCAGCTTTGCCAGATGCATGCCTGTGACCGAGCAGCGCGAAGCCTGGACGCGGGGAGTTTGGCAGCACCGCTTTCGCTGCTTGGCTGCCTCTGCAGGGAGCCCACCAGGTGTCATTTGTTCCTTGGAGTACCTCTGACTCCTGCTAGCTTGGCAAATGCAAGCAGAGGCGCTCAGCGCTGGCCCACATTTGCAAAACAAGATTCCCCGTGTGCTATTTCCAGTCGCCTTGATTTAGCTAAACGTAGCGAGCCTGTGTTTCTTTGAAAGCCAGGAGCGCGGCTTTGCTGACAGAGATCATCCTGTGGCCTGAACTGCTGCTTGTTCCCATGACTTCTGCTTTCCCCGGAGGGGGGAGTATTTGTTGCCTGAAGTTATGATCTTGAATCTGCCCAGACCCAGCTAGCCTAATTAGTAAGCGCTTTAAAACCTGCCACATGCTTGTTAGCTTAAATTGCCTCTGTCCTCTGCAAGCCTTTGTTGGGAGCTTCCACCTAGGGGGGATTAGAGAGCTCGTAGGCTCCCTGTTTGGGGACCTGTGCAGCAGTGTGCTAGCTGACAAGATGGATCATTCACGTTACCATTTTATTGGCTTAGTGAGCATTAAAGGACACCAGCCGAAGCACGCTCTTCCTTCCCTCTGTAGATAGACGCCGAGTGCAGTGAGGATCAGCACTTTGCCCCATTGCTGGTTGTTGTTTTTGGTGATGTTTGCTCTGAGCTACACTGCATCAGAGCTCGGAGGCGAGCAGAGGCCCTGCAGGTCGTAACCTCGAGAGGCTGCCAGTGGGATTTGATGCTGCCAAGTGCCTCACCCCGCCTGGGGGGAGCCCTGCCCTCTTTACAGGGTGCTGGGAGGGGGCAAATTTGAGCCACTGAGGTCTGAAACGCAGAGCTGCTTCTGCATCACGAGGGTATGCAAACAGCACAAGCTTTAGTTACAGTGGTGGGCTGTGTGCTGTAACAAGCTCATTTTTCACATTTTTTTTTAAATTTGGCTTTTTGCCGGGATTCTTTGTTTCCTAACAGTGCTCGGTGTGCATTATTAAAACCCAACTCTTCTACCCTGTTGCAGCTTCTCACCGGGGGTCCAGCAAGGGCAGCAAGAGGGTGCTGGCAGAGCATCCTTGTGCGTGGAGTGCCTGCGGAGCCCGAATCCATCCCCGGCAGGAGCTGGGTGCCCATCCCACCTCCCCAGCACCCTCTCAGGACTTTGCCCAAGCGTCAGGAGCAGCTGCTAAAGCAAACAAACCCAATACAAGGGCAGCTCCTTGTGCCCCGGCCACATGGCTCCTCGAGAGGCTGCGACGCGTTGTCTCGTGTTGCTCGGCCTGCAGTAGGCCCTCTCCTTGGCTTCCCAAACCGTCACTGTGTGGGTGGAAATTAGGAGTGGTCTGAAAGCCAGTCACCTGAGATGGCTTTTGTCAGACCTGTCTGAGCTGACAGGCGTGCTCTGGCGTGTGTACGTGTGTGAATCAGAGGCCGAAACCAGAGAGAAAGGAGCCCCACATATTTACAGGGCTCCGGGGCTCAGGCTTCAGGAGAGCTGTCTGATGGTTCTGCAGTGAGATGCAGTGGGCTTGGCTCTACAGCTTGCTTGCAAATGTGTCATCAGCTGAGCAAGTGTTTCCACTAATTACTTTCACAAGAAGTTGATTTCATGAACACTTGTGAGTTGGGGTAGAAGTTGCACAGCGCAGTGCCAAGATTTGGGTTTTATAGCCTCCTACCTCCCCCTCTAACTTTTTTTTATATACTTTTGACTTCTGGGTGGCTTCCATTTCAAGTTTTTTGTATTTATCTTTTAAAAAAAACTCAACTTTCCACCTCAGCACCCTTCAGGGCTCAGCCACGTTAATACATGCTTTAGGTTCTAATTAATGATGTCTCATCTGGGCCCAGTGAACTGTTGGTGAGGTTGGCTATTCATTCAGGACAGAGCTGTGCCGTGCCAGCGAGGTGTAAAACACAGGTTTGTTCCCGGAGCGGTAAGAGCTTTAATTAGTTTGTGCCTGCACGCCTTGTCATGGAAACCAGGAAACACTGGTCGGACTGGAAGGCCACTTTGCTCTTCCCTGTGTTCACTTGATGTTCCTATACGTGATTTTTATGATTTAGGGGGTTTGCTCCAGAACATGCTTATGGTCTTTGCTATTAAACATAGCCAGCTTCTTTGCTTCGTGAGGAGATGAGGGGAGGTGATGAGGTGCTGCCGTGCGTTGTGTGTTTCAGAGAGCCCAGGCCGCAGCAGCACCTCTCAGGAGTTCTGTGCCGATGGCCTTGGATGTGGGAAAATCCCTCTCTGAAGCCTCGCTGAGCCAGAAGGCCAAGTGCTATGGAAGGTGGGACTACACAGACATACACACGGACTGCCCAGAGCTGGCTGACAGCGTGCACTGGCTCTTAGAGGCAGAGGAAGCCAAACCCTCCCTGAAAGGGATGGAGAGCCTGGGAAAGAGTGGACACGGTTGCTTGGTCGCTGGTATCACCCAGAGAGGCTCGAGCTACTGCAGAGAAGCGTCTTCAGCCCCCACGTCCAGATTTCCCAGGGTCCCTTCGGCACCCACATCCAGAGCCGCTCGTGGCGGTGATTCCCATCCTCACCTCAGCCACCATTTCCTCTCCTCGGAAGAGCAGCAGGTAAGAGGGTTGTACTGCCTGCTGCTGCTGTGTCAGGCCCAGGCAAGGTGGGGATTTGTTTGTCTGGGCCCTGTGAAAGAGGGAAGGAGTGTTTGCCCCAAAGAGCTTTCATTTCAAGTGGAAGGAGAGGCCCAGAGGTGAGGGACCTTGTCTGACATCAAACAAAATCCTTCTGTAGCGCAGAAGGAAAGTACACATCCCCTGACACTGCGTTTGCTGCCCTGCCAGCTGCTGCGTGCTTGAAACCATGCTGAGGTGAGCCAGAAACACCCTCACCCCAAGCAGGAAGGAGAAGCCCTTCGGTTTTAAGCAGTTAAAAACATCAGCGCTTAAAAATGTGAGCTGGGGGTGTTGGCAGGAGGCAGCTGCTGGGGGCTTCCCTTCTCCCGCAGCGGGGAAGGGATCGGGCACCGATGCCCAAGCTGTTGCCTTGGTTCCTGCGTTGCCGCCGTGGAGCTGGAAGCTGCTCAAGATGGAGCTCCTTAAGTAACAGTGCCTGTGGCTGCCAAATGACTCACGCAGCCTTCCAAGTCCTCGAGATGCCTTTCCGTAAAAACAAATCCCGTGCAGGCCCGGAGGAGCTGCGTGCAGTCCCACAGAAGGAGCAGGGTTCACGTTCGAGCCTCCTCTTCGGGCAGATCCCGGGCTGGGCTTTTATCTCTGTAGCCTGGCTGCATGAAGGGGCTTTTTGTCCAGGCACAGAATGCGAGTATTATTCACCATTCCCTAAGTGTCAGAAATGTTTCTCCCGGTTCTTTCTGCTGGGGTTTCCCAGCGGTGTAGGAGGCGTGTAACACAGCAGAGGTTGTAAACCGAGCAAGCGTGTGAATTACCTTCATTTTATGCCTCTCTCTCTCTTTTTTCTCCCCTCCCTGGGTCCCTCATCCATGGATGTCCAAGCAGACGAAAATGGTGGGCTGCTTGGAGCCCGTGTCCAGCGCTCCCAACGCGCAGAGCTCCACAGAGGTGAGCAGCATTGCGGACGTCTCTCACGACATCTCTACCAGCCAGTACAGCCAAAGACCCCCGTCCCCCTTCTCCTCCACCCTGGAGTCCTTGCCTCAGCCGACTCCCCTCAGCCCTTCGCGGAGCCGCTCCAGATCGAGCTTCTCTACCCTCTCTTTAGAAGAAAACAGCGCCTCCGAGCAGCGGGAGGTGAAGCAATCCCCGGGCTCGCCAGCTGGTTTGGACGTGCCTCCTGCAGCCACCGCCGCCTGGGACCTGCGGCGTCGGCCAGGCGTGACGGAAGGGAAGGCACCGCGGGCACATGAGTTGCTTGCTCCTCCGCTGGATGACCACATAACTGTGGGGCGTGTGAGGAAGATGTCATCCTACCAGGCTGATTACTGGGCGTGCGCCATTCCGGACTCCTTGCCCCCTTCCCCAGACCGTCAGTCACCCCACTGGAACCCCAACAAGGAGTATGAGGACTTACTGGATTACACCTATCCGCTGAGGCCGAGGTACAAGTTTGGAAAGGCGCCAGAGCCTTTCTTCCACGATTCAGGAATAGATTTGGACAGCTTTTCCCTTTCTCCCGAGGGCACTCTGACATCCACCAGCGTCTACGGTCAAGGTTGGCAGGCTCAGGGAAGCAGAGAAAATCCACATCAGGGGTTTGGGGCCTCTGTGAGGAGATACTCAACCCCGGTGTCTAGAAAACCAGGCTGTGTGAGAGCTATCTCATACTGTGAACCTTCAGCCACTGCAAAAGCATCTGTTACAAAGAGTGCTTCCTCTAATGGCACAGCGGGTCCTTCCAGAGGTTTTCCTAAGGACTTAAGGATGGAGATAGCGGGGCTGAGTTCATTTGATCGCCCTGATGTGGATGGGAGAAGCTGGTGCCATTTGAAAGGGAGCCCCTCTTCAAGTTACAAAGGACAGGCAAAAAGCACTAGCAGGTTTTTACCGACAACACAAGTGCTCCCCCTGAGGAAAGAGTGGGATGGTGATGAAGAATTTCTTTCCCTGCCTCCTCGGCTCAGGGAGCTGGAGAGGTTGTCTCAGATCTTGTCCGAACTTTCCTTAACTGAAAGGACATCCAGGCAAGACCACCAAACCCCTCCACCTTACGGCGACAGCAAGTCCGAGCGGTCTCCTTTCAGAGCAGCATGCAGCAGACACCAAAGAGAGAGCACCGAAGGTTTTGTTGGGCTGTGTCAACCCTACAGCTCCCAAAAGCCCAGCTGGGAAAACACTGGATCGTGTAGCCAGGTCGATAGGGATGCTCTGAGCAGGCTTCACCTACCTGCAGATGTCAGGGGCGCGTTGGACGGGATGTGCCCCAGTGAGCTGGGTGCTAAGCGGCATCCTAAAGAGAAGGGCCAGCAGGGCGAGTCCCTGGCCCAGTGCATTAAGGTAAGCTAAGACCAGAAACTGAAGCATATTCTGGGAAGATCTCGTGTGCAGCATGCCTATATTTAGTTCCTGGCCTCCCAGTGCCTTTTGCATGATGTTTGGTCCCTGGCAGCTGGTAGTAATTTATGCAGGGCGGCTCACTGGAGCAGATGATTTCTTTTGATGGAGCAAGAACCTCTCTGGCAGTGAAGGGTTTTGCAGCCTCACAGCATTTCTGGTGTCTGGGGTATCCCCGCTGGTGGTCTGAGTCCACCTAAAGGTAGCCACAGCTTTTTGGGAGGGCTTGAATTTCAGGGTGCAGCCACACTGCAGAACAGAGGTGTGTGTCTGCCCTGGACCTTCCCCTGTAACGCTCCTTAGCGGCGGGTGCAGCAGCACAAACAAATTCTTCCCATTTTAGTGCCTTACTTTCCAGGCTCGCCTCTCCCAGGGCTCAGCGTCGTGGGGCTGGGCTTGACGGAAGTGTGGTGATTTGTCTTCCCAAGCCCTTCCTTCCTGCAGCAAAGCTGCAAGATACAAGAGCCAGGGGCAGGCTGGACCTGGCCAGCACGAAACCTGTGTTTGCTGCCTGCTCCATCGCTCCAGGCTTTTTGATGTGGCGTGACCATCCCTGCAGCTCAGCCCCGGCTCGCTCGCCTTCCCCAGACTGGGTCTTGCCTGTAGATATAATAAGGCCAGGCAGGCTTTGTCTGGGAAGTTTCCCAGGTGTATCTGGTTATCGTGCCCCAGAGCCAGGGAGAAGCAGCTCAGCTTTTTAACAAAACTCAGCTCCTGAGGAGCAGAAGCGGGGCTGGAGGCTGGTTTCAGCGGGAGCAGAGGCCCCAGGGTTTTACACAGCATCTTACAAAAACAATCCCTTACCAAGACGCTTTAAAAATAAATGGAAGCACTTAATTGAACGAGACAAACCCTCAGGGAGAAGAAACTGCAAATTAACTCGGTGGGTCTGGTTTGCCACAAGGAGGAGGGCGTTTCTATGGCAGGGAGGTGGTAGAGGCAAAGCCCCTCCTTCAGCCTGGGTGCTGCTGGCTTTTGACACCTCTCCATAGCAGCCATTTCATGGCGACGCTTGCTTCTTTCCACATGGTATTTTGGGTATGTTTAGGGGGTTAATTTCCTTCGTGCCTTTTTTTTTTCCTTGTCTTTTTTCTGTTGACCTGAGCTTAGGGATGTTTGTGTGCTGGGAGGGATGGCAGACGCCACTGGCTCTGCAGAAGGGGAGCAGCAGGGAGCAGGTGCTCTCCGAAAGGCTGCTCAGTCGTGTATCCCTGCTGCTGCCTCTTCTTTGTTAGAGAAATAGATAAGTAATGCCTTTTGTTATGATTTGTTAAGTAGATGTTTTGCTGCCAGCTGGAAGAGCTCATTTGCTGGCTGTATGATGTAGCAGACCTCACGGACAGCTGGATACCGCCGACGCCGGACGCTGTGAGCGTGAAGGCAGCGCTGTGCCGTTACTTGGTAGGTTTCACCCTCATCTCTTCTTCCTCTCCACGCAGTGCTGCAGGCAGGAACGCTTCGCATCGGCCTCGACTGGGTCTGTGCAGCAGCAGCGAGGCAGGGACGTGTCTCTGCATAGGGTAGATAAGTACCTGAAGCTGGCGTCTGGCGCTGGGAGCACAGGCTGGGTGCCCCACGCCCTCTCGGGGCTTCCTGAGCTGCAGCACGGAGCGAGGCACCACCCAGGCAGGTGCTGCAGAGTGCAGCGGGTGTGCAGAGCCAAATCTGGGACCTGCGTGGGGAGAAGCACTCCCCCGGCAGCGTGTGGCCGTGCAGCACAGGCGGGTCTTCCAGGTGTGTGCTGCCCCAAACACTTGTAAGCAGCGCTCCTCTCCTCCTAGGAGTTCAGGAAGGACGTGGCTGACCACCAGAGTCTGACAGAGAGCGTGCTGCAGCAGGGAGAAGCTCTCCTCGAGTGCATGGCATCGAATTCACCAGGTGAGAGGGGCCTTTGGGTGGGGATTGGGGGAACGGGCACTTCCACCTGGCTGCTCGCAGGCACATCTGGCAGTGCTGGCACTGGCATCTGCCCCCAAAATCCCTGGCCCCACGGGGGTAGGGGTGGAGACGTGGTGGGCAGAGTTTGCCATTCAGCAGCTCTGGGAGGTCGGAGACAGATTTTAGGGAAAGGACTGATGCTGCTGAGGTTTACACCTCTGTTGCTGCCTGGAGGTGCTGGTGCTGCCCTGTGCCTTGACCTTGCTTCACGCCACCCCATCCATCACGGGTGCTTGCTGCTCGTGTGGGTGATGGATGTGTTTCTGCCTCCTGTGGGCGCCGCCTTAGGCTTTATCTTAACCACTGCCCGGCCAGCTCCTGCCGGGCCCTGGGTTGCTGTCAGCCTGCAGCTGGGAGAAAATTCTTTCATCCAGCACAGGAGAGGGTGATTTTTACGCCCTGCTTGCAGTGGGTGAATCCCAGAGCTGGTAGCAGCAATTTGGGGCCCCCCAGTATTTCTAAAGGAAAGACCGCACAGACTGCTCAGGGTGGTAGGGACACTGGAAAGGTGAAGGGAGCCCACAAACGGTGTGTGGCCACACGTGGCTCTCTGTGGGTTTTTGGGTCCCCAAAACCCCGTGTCTGCAGTCACTAAAGGGTTTTTAGTGGTCTGGGTTTGCATCCAGATGGATCTTTTTTTTTTTTTTTTTACATGGTCCTAAAGGAGGTTTCCCACGTCTGTTTGAGCACATCTTTGGGAGCCCCTGTTTTTGTAATCAGCCTTAAGCTGGAGCCTCCTGGGTCACTTCCCGCTGCGCCTGTAACATTGCATCACAGTTTGGAAGGGGCAGCCGTCAGCTTAGTGGTGTCTGCCAGGAACCCTTTTCTTTGTTCTTCCAGCCTGAATTGTCACATTAATACTGCCTCCTCCATCCTTTCTGTTTTCCAGCTTTGAAAGAAACGCTGGGCTTGATTGCGAAGCAGTCAGAAGAGCTGGAGAGCCACGCGGAGCGCTTGTACAAGTCGGTTCTGGCTGCTGTGGATCCTGTGCAGGGGGAGGACAGGGAGCAGGATGACAGCACGCGACAGGCAGCAGCTCAGTGGGTAAGCAGGGGAGCAAACCGGCCCTTCCCTGGAGGTGGGAGAGAGGGAAGCATAGGAAGAGAAGCACTTAAATTAGCACACTGTAAATCAGGCTTTTTTTTTTTAATCTGATGTTTGCAAGGCCTGGAAGGAGAGAAAACTGAGGGTGATCTCGAAAGGGATGCCCTTAGTCTTCAAGTGTGTCAGGGACAGAGCAGTGCATTGGAGAACCCGCTGCTGAGACAAGAGTGTGGTGAGGGCGCTGCCAGCGTGTCAGAGGGACGCATCGAGCAGGCAAGCACTAAACGCAGGGTGCAGGGTATGGGATTTCAGCAGCCCAGGCACAGGCAGCTGCTTTACCGAAATCACTGAGCAGCAGGGAAGAGTGAGATGGCTCTCTTCTGTTTCCTCACAGAAAAATTGTACTCCTCATTTAATGGTGGGAAAGGGAAGCGAGGCAATCCAGGTGTAAAATATGGGCTAGAAAACTTGTTGGCTGACTTCTTGAACACCTCCCTTCAATTACAATGGCAGAGACAACAGCATTTCGGGAGGGAATGACAGGAGTGTGAGAGTAAGGGGTGAGGGGACATTTGTATTGAGTGGTGATTGAGGGCGAAGTCACATCGGAGTAGATCCGGACAGATTTCCCTAAGCCATTGGAGCGGTAACTGGGAATTGCTATAAAACTGTGTCCTTACGAAATGACTGCTGGTGCTAGCAAGGAGCCCAGTGCAGGGCCGCAGGAAGCTGCTCCTGCATGCCCAGAGGTAGGAATTCAGGAGCTGGAAGATAACTGGGTTCTGGGGGAGGAGGGAGGTTAGCTCAAGAATTTCAATTTCTCCCTGGCTCACTTTAAAATTTTGGCTTGCAGAGGGGAAAGATATTTCCAGAACTTTAGAAGAGTAACAATATATTGCATAGCTTTTTTTGTTTTTAAATTGACTAATGAATATAGCTGTACCCTACACGCTACAGAGGACAGGTGGAGGTGATTCAGGTACAGTGTGCATTCATTGTTTTTGTTTTGTTCCTGTGCAGTGGCTGCAATCCCAAACTTTCCGCTTTATTTCAGGTGCTGCCTCCATCAGACCTGGGCTTTGTTGGCTGCTCTCAGGATGGCTGAGCAGAACCGCAGCACGCAACAAACCGCTACGTCCAACTCCTGCAGAGATGCCAAAACGCGTTGAATCACTGTGTCTGGAGTTAGCCAGCCCGGGCTGATTTCAACTTGTTTTTTACTGTGGCTTGAGACAGGCAAGCTGTGCAGTTACTTGGCTACTTGTATTTCTACTTAATATTGCTGACTAAGTTGGGGGTTTTGTGAGTGAGGAATGTACAGCTGGTTCTTTTCTCCTTTTTTTTTATGTAGCGTTCCCTTTTACTGAAGTGGCCTGTTCCATACATTAGCAAAATGTCAGGCACACGCTTTTTTAATCTGAGTAATCCATAGTGTGCAGTGCAACTCCTAAGTAAAGCTGTGTGATTATAATAGAAGTGTTCTCATTTTGTGTTTATACCCTTCAAAAATAGCTGCCGGAAGCCAAGAACTAGCAGCTCTTTCTGGTTCTTGGGAGCAAACAGAACTCTTCCTTACAATTACCATCCACTGCTGCGGCAGTGCCTCTTTAATGTTGTGTTAGGCAGAAATGCGAAGAGCCAATGCTGTGGGTGGCTCCTGATGAAGTAACAAGCAGGTGCGTACTCAGGCAAGCTGTGTGTGAACTGCTGCTGCCCCTTGCAGTAGTTCTGCGAACACAGTGCTGTTTCCCTGTGTGAAGAGGATGGAGCCATTCCCTCACAGCTCGCACTGCTCATTGGTGCTAGCAAAGCCATTGGAAAGGGCTCCCAAACCCTTTCTGCCATAGAAAAGGGCAGGCCTGAATTAACAAGGTAAGTGGCCAAAAAAATAAAAAGTTACAGCCAATTACAGACTGTTGGTACTTGGTTTTAATTAACCTTTAAACTAAATGGTTATCATTGTGTTCTCCTACAGAATACATCATTTCCTCCCATTCTTATGAACAGAGCGGATAACGTTTGTGCACCACGCAAGTAGAAGGGGGAAAGCGCAGTGAAATTATTTCGAGCTCTTAGCTTTTAGTTTGGGGGCTTGGGGTTGTTGTTTTGTTTTTTAATACCCTCCCCTATCCTCCCCCTCAGCTTCAAGAGCAGGTTTTTAAGTCATGAGGCTGCAGGTGCCAATTCCCAGCTCAGCGTGCACCAGGACAGTGCTGCAGTGAGACTGCTCTCGCTCTGGCCTCACCGCCCCAGGCTCCCCTGCTGGCGGGCACTCCGGGAGTCTTACTGCAGCAGGACCAGCCAGGAATTACCCAGCCAACGTCACCCCGGCTTTGATGAAAGGAAACGCCACTGCTGCCTCTTTGTCTCCATGTGCCAGTTGTAGGCCTGGCCCAGGCTGCTGAAGCTATTTAGTAAGTCAGCTCACAGGTGAGAACCTTTCAGCCAGGATTTTTTTAAAACCTGTTGGGTCCTCTGCTGTGTATGCGAGCCTGACACCTGGCTGGAGTATTTAACAGTGCCACCCTGTCAAGTTGTAACTTAGGGAAAAAAATAACCACCAAACAACTGGTGTAGCCCAAGTTGGTTTTGCAATGCTTTTATTACTGTATATATTAACATTGTTTTGGATAGTATGTAGCAGGCATCTCAACATTTAAGTTCATTTGTGCAGTTCTCTGGAGGGAAGATGTTTTACCCTCAGTACACCTCCTTCTGGTTCGCTTCCTGATCTTAGCAGCACTCACTACTCCTACAGCTCCTGCTCTCCAGGAGGAGCGAGTCACATAATGAATTATA
Source organism: Cygnus atratus (assembly GCF_013377495.2). NCBI lineage: Eukaryota > Metazoa > Chordata > Aves > Anseriformes > Anatidae > Cygnus > Cygnus atratus. The sequence continues at coordinate 110,057,257 of NC_066364.1, forward strand.
CCAACAAGCACGTCTCTAATAGAAAGCACATCACTTTATTTTGTGAAGGTCTCACGTGGAAGAGTTCAACTTAACCATGACAATACTTTATGTATTACAATTGCCTGTTCATTGATGCAACTATGTTGAAGAAAGCTGTTAGCCAAAGTTCCCCCCCCAAAAAAATCAGAGGCTATTTGCACCAGTTTTAGTTTATACCTCACAACATACCTAGGCTATATTTGTTACTATCACAGGGTGTATTTACTACTAGGGGAATGTTACATGGTCTTTCAAACATGAGACTATTTACAGAATAGGCTGAACAGTTGAGTTTAGATAAAGCTGAACAATTTTACATGTATAGGAAGTGTTATAGGCTAGCTTTCCTGTGGCTTTTAGCTAGACATCAGGCACTAATGATTTGATTAGCTCTGTACAAAGAATCACACACTGCCCAAAACCTCTTGGCTGCTGGTTAGTTCCAAATTGTTTGAAAGAGTGCCTACATGAGCAACAGTCTGGTGTGGGATCTCACTGTCCCCATTTCATCCTTCTGATGCCTTTATGCATAACCGAAGAGAAACTAAGCTGTTGCATTAAGAAGAGTATTAATTAAAAGAGGATGGAATTAACAGTATATAGAAAAGACATAATATACTGGTACAAAGTTTTACCACCTCAAGGTTATGCTGAAGTATTCACATTAGGGAAATACCCTTCTGTCCCCTGCTGCACAAAGCAGACAGGTATTCCCTAAGTCAAGTCCTTGAGAAATAAATTAAGTTCCGAGACTAAGTTAGGGAACTGTAGTACATTCAGAGTGCATTATGCCTCCATGGACATTGGCTAGGTGTTCCTGGTACAGCGCACATGCCTTAAGCACCACAACACCTCAGTCTCTTGGGCCATAGTCACTAGTTTTGTTGCAGGGAAGGTCTCTGGGTCTACTACAAGGTCTGAGAGCCATGGCTGCACAAAGATATGTTTTGTGCACAATGCAAGCCTGATTTCCCCCTTAGCCAATACAAATTAAGACAATGTTTATCACCATACAGTTTGATATTACTTCCAATAAGTACAATATTTATTAAACATTTCTTCAGTTTTGTTACATATTGTGCAACAAATTACAATATTCTGCAGCCACAAATTATATGCAGAGTATGAAGAAACTATTAATCAGAGATAGTGTGATCTTTCCATTTATAATTCTACAAGAAGGAACTAGCAAATCAGATCTTACATATATCTTACTAAATTTTATGCATGGAAACTGACAGACACTGTTGTGCTGTTTGATACAAAATGGCTAAACTTCATCTTCAGAAGACTAAACCTGACATCTAAACATGCCAATAGAAACATCAAAACAAAAATACATCCTAACCAACCACAGGAAACAGTCTGGTATCAGGAAAAGCAACAAGGATTACACGTTTATAAACCAGCACACAAAGGTTTAAAACAGTTCTGAAAATGAAGTTAGCTGTCTTGAGTCAAGGGAATAAAAAAAGTCAGTATTGACCATTTACAATCTCTGACCTTTGTGGAGACGGTAAGAATCTGTTGTAGTGCAGCTACATACAGTACAATTCAGGCAAATTTTTTTCACTTGGGTTCAGATTGCAAATTCATTGTTGTGAGACAAAAGGGGGGAGGCAAGTTTTAGCAGCAACCTCCACTAGACTGCTTGACTGGAGTGCTCTGAATTTTAACATTGGACTTCTCCGCACCACCAGCTGTTGCTCCAGGACCCATTCGTTTTTTAATCTCAGCAGCCATGGTCATGAAAGACTGTTCTACATTTGTGGCGTTCTTTGCACTGGTTTCCAAAAACGGAATTCCAAGAGAATCTGCAAATTCCTGTGAATCGAGAAACAGCAAACAGTAAGCTCACACACCAACACTCACAGCTCACCTGGTTTCCTGGTGCACCTCCGCATCCACCCCAAGTTCACAGACCCCCACCCAAACCCCAATTTGACTTGTACCGAAGTACTTAGCAGGTCACTGAGCTGTCTGCATTTGTGGCACACTGACATCTGTGTACCGAGCTGCTTCCCTACACTGAACTCAACTGCATTTATGACCCAGCCTAGCACTGAGCCAAGCCAGCCCGTGTCAGTACCAACATACCTTTGCTGTTGTATAGTCTACTACTTTCTTTGTGGTCAGATCACATTTGTTCCCCACCAACAACTTGTTGACGTTTTCACTGGCATAGCGGTCTATCTCCTGCAGCCACTGTTTTACATTATTGAAAGACTCCTAGGAGACAAGAGAGCTGTAAGCAAAACCCCTACCACAAGGGAAGTTCAGCACTATTCGGCAATAACTGGAAAAAAGGTAAAGCAACGTACATATCAGTGTGCTTCACAACTACAAGGGACGCAACACTACTAATGCTACTGTATTTTATCCATACCACCGCTCCCAATTCCCTCCGGATAAGGGAGTCACCACAGGGTCTAGACCATTCTTCAGGCCACTGCTCCACGCAGTGCACAATCAGCCCCTTCCTCCCTGGCTGGGCTCCCCCCCATTACTTTTCCCTGCTCCATACTGAATAGCCAACAAATACCATCAGGGACTCCTCCTCCTCTTCCTGTAGCAGGCAGAAGATACAGTACACAGCTGAAAGCAGAAGAATCCCAGGCATTTACAAAAGCACCAGCTATTAGGTGCAAGTCACATTGTTGTGGAGAGAGATGCTGGAACAACCTTTGACTCCAAAAATACAGAACTGCTGCACTGAGCTGACATTCGAGTTAGCAACAGAAGCCAACTGTTCCCTTCCTGTTAGTTCAGGAAACTCTACACTTCCGAAGAGCCCTTCAAACAGGACAACAGCACCACTGATCTTCAGAGATTCTTTCACAAAAAACACTGCCTCAGTTGTACACTGCGCACATGCTGACATTTTTCAGTTTCAGATTTGTTTATTGTAGACCAAAGTTCAAGTACATCCAGAAATGTTTGAACAGTATCAGTAATTCAGACTCCTCACCACTAAAGGCAGGTTGAGAAGTATTCACAGTCACTTACCTACCCAGCAAGTTCCAGGTTAAGCCTAAGACACTGTTACTTTAGAGTAGCATCCCACCTATCTCACAGCTCCCTGTACTTGTTTAGCCCCAAACTGGAGACTGCTGTCCATTCAGCTCAATGAACTTCAACACAGCTGGAGAACAGTCACTGCATGCTTCAGAAACGCTGAGTTGTTAAATCCTACATAGTGCATCAAATTGCATTTTATTTACACGTCAGCCTCATGCATCCCACCTGGAGAACCCCTCCTGGCACAAGTTCACCACTTACCTGATCCGTAACATCATACACAACTATGATGCCATGAGCGCCTCTATAGTAACTGGAAGTGATAGTTCGAAACCTCTCCTGTCCCGCTGTGTCCCACTGCAAGGCAAACAGGATCAGTTACTGCAGAGCAGGGTGCCGGGGTCACAGGAGCTCACAGAACACAACTCAGCCGACCTGCCACCCAACTGCAAGCATCTCCAAGTCCCAACTGCAGAAACATCTCCGAGATGGTCAAACAGGATTCAAGGTAACCAACATATTTTAACTGGGAAGTACGCTTCAGTAGGTGCTTTCCTAGAACTGCTCATTTGTTTGGTTTTAGACCGAGTGCACTGAAGAGATCTCACAGAAAACATTTCAAGTCATTCTGACCCAAACAGAAGCCCTTTCTGCACATATAAACAGAAGCCATGGTTCAGTGGTCAGAACAAATGCGAGGCAGGGCTTGAAAACCCATTCAGGCTAAGATCTGAGAGATGTGGGGTATCTAACATCACCACTCCCTTCAGCAGCCTTGGTAAAAGAGCTGCAAAGGTATTTACAGGCAACATCCTCTTTGAAAGATGAAGTGCAACAACTCAAACCTGGTTCCTTCCTCCTGGTGGCAGAGGGGAGGAAGGGCATTTGGTGCTTCACCTCCCCCCAGCAGGGCAGGAAGTCACCCAAACACCGCTGTTCCCAAAGCCATGTCAGGAGTAGGGCTAGCACGTATTAAAAATAGACTCGCAGACAGATTCCTGGTGGGCTGTTCTGAGGGTCTGCAGGCTCACAACTGTGCCCAGGCTTCTGGCTGGGAACTAGAGGCTGCTCCACAGCACAGCCTGGAATCCCTGAGTCATTGCCTTCCAGTCCTGAGAGCCTCTGCTGGAGCTGGAAGCAGTGGCTGACAAGGATTGTGTGACCTTGCATAGATATTAGATTTCAGTACACAAGTCACCATTTTAGAGCACTTCAAGATTAGAGGAGAGAACTGCCAAGTCTCTGCCCCTGCCTATTGCAGGGGAAGGCCAAACACAGCCAGAAGACGCTACTCAGCACTAAGGCAGACAAGCCAGTTGCAAGCACACTTGTCAGTTTTTCCTTTCAGACCCACAAAAGCACACTCCCAGCACCAGGTAGTGCACACAGCTGTTAACAGCTGCTGGAGAACTCTGGCATCTTGGACAACCGTGATGTTCTTGCACTTACACCGATCCTCAATAGTTACTGCAAAACTATACTGGTTTTGATGAGAGCAAACCAGCACAGGATCCCACCCTTCAGCTCACTGCCCATGGTGCCTTTTAAAACTTAAGCTTTTTCTTCCCAAAGGAAAAAAGATTAACATCTCACTTCCCCTTTCAGGCAGGCAGCATTGATCACATCCTTCTTCAGGGACAGGTCATGGGAAGTCCTGTGAAAACTGCCTAGCCTCTTAGAACAGGGAATACACTGTACTTTAATCATTAAAATAGAAACAAAGATAAGTACCAGTAATCATGAATGCAATTGTGCTTGAACAGATTAAGGTGCCCAGGAGTTGAGAAATACTACTTACTATCTGAAGTTTGATTGTTTTCCCATCTAGTTCTATAGTTCTGATTTTGAAGTCCACACCAATTGTGCTGATGTAACTTTCTGTGTACGTGTCATCCTAGGAAGAAGAGTGAACATAAGTCAAGCCAGCTGCACTTCCACAGTCACCTACTTTATTATGCAATAGGCAAACACCATGCAGACAAAGGTACTTGATTTCCTAGGAAAAAATGGGTCTGATCATCCATTGCAAAGTCTAGCAGCAATCTAGATCTTTTCACTGAACACTTACTCTTTAGAAATTCTTCAAAAACTTCTAAGCACCTCATACCGCAAGGTTTGTGTTCCCCAACTAGTCAATAAAACTCATTCCAAAAATGCTATAGCATTAAGTCCTGAATTGTAGTTCAGAAGACAGCCTTTGTTCAAGTTGGCAGACTGAAGAGCTACTTAGAATAACCATTAAGGTCATTGAAGTGCCTCCAATTTTTATCTTCCTTTGGTGTTTTTTCATCTGTTACACGGCAGCTACCTATACCAAGTGAGAGGCTTTGCCTCATTCGCCCTCCGCATCTGAATTGCAGATCCCCTGCCACCACAGCTGGTTGCTACAGCAGTTTAGAGTTACAGCTTAGGTACTCGTGATGAGTCCTCTGCTGCATGGTCTGAGTGAGCACAGGAAACACAGCACTGCTCTAACAGCCTGCACAGACCTGGCTGCTGAGGCCCCACCTGGTCTTCGGCACACAGAAACCTTTGGGTCAGCCTCCACTACATGCGAGTGTTCATTAGCCTACTGGCATGAAGGAAGGTTATTTGCAAAGTACCAGCAGGACAGAACTTCAGGTTAAACATGCCACAAAAGGCTTTACGTAACCAGCAGCTCTCACAAAAGCAAGGGGATTCTTTGTGCTGTGAATGGAAGACACCTCAGATAATACAGCTGTCTGAAGGAACAGACGCAAGTAACGGGAAAGCATTAAGCCTTTTACAATGACATGACATTCATTTCCTTAAGTTCCAATACTCAAAAAGGTATGTTTGAAAAGCCTGCTGCTGTTTAACCTGCAGCAGGAACATATTAAGTGACATAAGGACTTATTGCAGCATTCGATGTAAAAAAGCTTAGTTTAGAAAGTCAAATTTCTACAGGAAAAAGCTTCTCAGCTGAAGAAACACCAGATAACTGAGCACAAACATAAGCTGGTTATCCAAAAGAATAGTTGGATGCTTTTGAATAAATTTGACTTCATGTGAAACATCTGCAAGAAAACAGGCTACACTGATGTGTGAGTACTGCTCCAGCCTCGGTGTCACTTCCAATCCACTAACTGAGCTCTGAGCAGAGCAGGTTACACCACTCTGGTGCTCACACTGGTTGTAGCATTGCCTTGTCCTACTACAGTAGTGCTGCAGTGGCCATGGGGGCTCCCACTGGTGCAATGCTATTTGCACACAGCAGACACCCACTTCACATAAGTAACAGGGAACTTCCAGAGGTGCCTGGAGCAGCTGTTTATAGTCTGAAACCGCCACCATTGTCTTGCACTAGTATCAAAACTTAGCTTCGAATCTCCTCCCACAGCAACATTTTAAGCTAGACACAGGTGAAGAGTTCTCTGGACTCCAGCTCTTCCCACCAGGAGCTGTCAAACATTTCAAACTCCCCCTGTTGACAAGAACATTGGAGCCTCTTGCATGAAGTTCAAGACAGCAGCCCACCAGCAATTTTAAAGTTCAGTATACGTTCCTTTACTAAAGGAAGCATTAAGGCCTTATTATTCCTAGATTATTTTAATTACCTCTCCCCCAGGCTAAGCAATTGGTAGGCCTTTTCAATGCAGATGTCAAACTTCACCCGGCTGAAAATATTCAGATCAAGTTGTAACTAATTAAGGTCTTTGGCATACATTACAACTTTGAGAATGAGGACTACGAGACCCCAGACCTCAAGTACGTCCTTCCACCTTCAGAGTTCTACCACCACCACAATGGTGGAACTTATATTAGGATATTTTGTTCTCAAGTAACAGGAAAATGAGAATCAAATTTAACCGGGCATTCTTGATATTATCTCTGATATGACTCATGAATACATTAGCTGGAAACATTCAGGAGACAAGAAGGCTTTGAAACACTGATTATTCCTTGGTACACCAGGCCTGACAGCCATCAGTCCTTTCAAGCCGCTCTTCTAGCGGAGAAATTCTTGCTAAGTACCTGAGGCAGCTTTTATATAAAAGTTTAAGCATGATCACTTACTGCAAACCTAAGTAGAAGGCAAGATTTCCCAACACCGGAGTCTCCAATCAGAAGTAGCTTGAATAAATAGTCACTGCAGGGAGAAAAAAATGGCACTTAGTGACAAATGCTGCTGACAGCCAGTACACTGTTTGAGTCAGGCAGATCAGTTCACTGCTAGGGAACAGACCCTCCAACTCCAAACTCCTCTGGCCAGGTGAGGTGCTCTCAGTTCACGTAAGTTGCTGTGTAAGGGAGGTGTGAGGTGGATGCCCTGGGCACAGCATTTGCATTGAAGCGTGCTGTTCCAGGAAGTTACAACGGGGATATTGGTAGCTATCAGCAAGGTGAAGAGTCCTACTTCAGCCCTTTGCGGTCTAGCTGAAACTAAAACCACACTTCCCAGTTACGTACGAGCCTCACTGGTTGGTAGAACAACACATCAGCAATAATAGTTCTGGTGGACAGCAAGCCAGCTCATACCATCTGTAAGTCAAAGGCTTCGCTCCACTGCTGTATGCACAAGTTCCATGTAGCTGGCCAAAAGCAGCCACGTCCTTCCTCAGTTTAAGTTACCCAGACTGAGCTTTCAGCAGGATCCAACAGAACACACGATGGAGGTGTACAAGCCATTAGCACCAGGTTTAATGACCTGCTGAAGCAGAACGAACATTTGCCTCCCATGCTAGGCTATTAACAGCCATATTAGTGGCCATATATTCCACTCATCTTTTAAGAACGAAGCACACATTGCCAGGTAATACATCCACACTCAGGTGTGATGTCAGCACACATTCCTGTCAGGTATGGTGTAATAATTCTTAAGTCACATCGGTAGGGGTAACAATTTGTGTTTTGTTTAGTGCTGAGCCCTCCCAATACTGAGGGCACAAGCACAGTATGGCTGACCTACCTTACATGTCAGAGAGCAACGAAGACTTCACTGTTAGCAAAACATTAAACTGTATGTTAGTCACAAGCCAAATGGGGTGGTTTAATACCAGAGACCAAGCAGGACAAAAAAACCAAGCACCACTCACAGCAATACCTTGTGTTAGGTAAGCTAGTTCCAGGCTTGTAGCTCTTCAGCCCCACAACACCCAGAATTAAGTCCCATGCTCATTTAACCACCAAAGCTTACAAGAGGCACATTTCTACCCCCACTTAACCAAACAAAAATAAACCTGAAGTCAGCTGTCCCCACTGACTATTCCCCACCACTGCCATGAGTCCAGCCAGGGCACTGCACCCACCCTCAGCAGCCAGCCACCAGGCTCTCCTCCACTCCTCAGCTCAAGTGCCCCAGTGACTCGCTGTGAGAACACGTTCTACGGAGGAGACCCACTGCCGCAGCACTTCTCTCAAGGCTAGAGGGAAGTCAAAGTGCTAAATGTAACGACTAATAAGCTAATCTTAAAAATGCAGGCTCACCCCTCCCCAGCCTGAAGTGAAAGCACTCAAGGTACTTCAGAGATCAAAGTCATCTGAAGATACTTAGTTTCTGGGGCTCAGAGCTCACTACTGTCAAACGGTGTGCGGCACCAAGGCAGGATGGTTTTAGTGCAGTGCACTTACTACCCCGCGTAGTTCAGAGGAGGTAAGTGAGGTTGCATCACAACCCACTTACCCGAACAGCTTCAAACCAGTCAAGGCACCGCTACTTACCAGCGGCACTACAACTGCTCGCTCCCCAGGACCACGCAGGACCCCCTCGTGGAGCCAGGGCAGCCCAGGAGCTGACACCGCTGTCCCCGCCCCGACACGCCGCCCTGCACACTTCCTCCCCGCGCCCTTCAGAAGCGGCTTCGCGTTTCCTGTGGCTCCGCTTGCAGAAGCTGCCCCAGCCACACGGACGAGCCGACTGCGGGCACCCCGCTGTGCTTTATCAGGAGAAAACCACTCCAGGCCTAACTGCCCGCCCCAGCACAGCGGGACTGTCTGACCCTTCCCTCTGCGGCCTCCCAGCCACCGCCCCCAGCCCGGAGCTGAGGAAGGAGCGAGCTCCCTCCCCTTTCCCCCACTAACAACTGCAGCTCCCCAAAGCTGACACGGGCTAGAGAACAGGGTGATGGCACACCAGCTCTCACATCTGGCCCTCTGTTAGGTTATCACACACAAATTGACATGCACAGCTTTCAGATTTAACAGCAAGTTTGGGTCAGCCAGTTCTCTGCAAAGCTAAATTATTACTTATAGAAAGCATTAATACCCTTCCAAGTACTAGAGCCTGCAGCATGGCATAATCCCCTTAAGAATGGTAACACAGGAATATTACCACTGTGCTTTCACCTGAATTTCACTGCTCATGTCACTAGAAAACATTTAATTCCTTCCTAGGTAAGACTTGAGCTACAAGCTCCCAAGCCTCCCTTGCTTCCAAGGGGGACCCAGGTCTCCTCAGCCCCCAAACCCTGCAGGGTTTGTCCTCCTCTCGCATCCCTCAGACTCCCGGGCAGCTCCCAGCCAGGCCTACCCTGCTATTAAGTCCTCCATTTTATATGCAGGCATTCCCTGGCCAGAAGCAAACAGGAGCGGCCATAGTGTAACTTAGCAGTAGTGCTGTGGGTGAAGCAGCAGGAATCCAAAAGCCTTAAATGCTGCTTTTGACATCTCTACTATCAAAACGTGTCCCGACTCTGGGCTCCGTTGTTTCAGACAGCAAACAGTCACCGGGTCGCACAGCAGCTCCAGCCAGCTGCCTCACCCAAAGCAGGGCCAGCACAGCTCAGGCTGAGGAAAAAGGCAAACAGCCTTTATCAAGTCACTCTTACCCTAGAACGGGCTGCTGTGTCACAAACCTAGTTCTGCCAGATAAGCAAGACTGAAACTTAGACCTGCATCAACTCCAAGATAATTGAAGTGCAACCTTGCTGTTTAGGTTTTCAAAAATTAAAGTTACTGCATGCATAATACCCAAAAACGCGCTCCACTTCCACATACAGCTGCTTCAGGGTGTTTTACAACACCAGGCATCTGTATGTGGGCCTTGAGAACTATCTGTTACACACGGTGTGGTGGCTGAGACCACAGAACAACAGCCTAAATCCAAGAAAAATGAGAACAAGCTATAAAGTTTTGCTGAAATGTATTTCCAGACTGAACCCTGCTGATGGAATATATTTGAGTAAACAGCTTCAGTTGTGGTGACACATCCCAGTCACCCAGGTTAATTCTGGTGCTTGCTCCTGAAAAGCCTCAATCACTTCTGAAGCTGTGAGCTTAGCTTTCCCAGTCTGAAGACCTGGGCCATTAGCTCCTGGAGCTCAGGAAGCCCCCGTAGCGCAGGCTGGGCACAGGCCATGCAGCACAGCCTTCTCCACAGCACTTGGAGGTGGCGTGAACTCGGACTGATCGTTCAGCCACTTCTCACTCTTTATATAAGCAGTCATACTTCACACTATACAAGACTGCTCGCTGGAGGATGTGCAGCAGCAGGGCAGGCAGGTGCTGTCAGCATGAGTGAGGCTTTCAAACCCTTCTAATCAGGAGGAGAACAGGCTAACTTCCTTTTGCCAAGGAGAACTGCTAGATACACTGCAATTCTTGCAAAAAAGGCACCTCCAGGAGAGCCCTGCCACATCTGAGAGGGGAGCAGCACTCCACCACAGGCACTTTCCGTGCCACAGCCAGCAAGCAAGCTCAGCAGAGCTGGCCAAAGCTGTGCAGGACAAGAGATCCGCATGCCTCTAAAGCACGTTGTTTATGTAGGCAGACGCACTTCTTTCCTAGAACCAGGAAGGCTTTATCCCAAACAGACAAGATGAGGTAGTCATCCATCTCCTACAAGGAACTGTTGGAGTCAGCTTTAATCATTGATGTCAGCTGCAGGTTTATTGTAAACAGATACTCACAGCAGCCTCAAATCCTCTTTGTTCCACCACCCAAGAAATTTTGAAGAGGAGCATGACTGTCACGCTGATTACACACTGCATGTGCAAGTAAACAGAATCCAGAAGACAAGAGGCCACTCTGCATCGCAGATTATGGCTTAGAAAGGCTGGAACAAATAATTTCAGATGTTTCCAGAAGCTGTCACTCACCTGTCACCCACTGACCTCCACCACACAAGCCTGAGAAGCCCACACAGGGGCTCGCTAACACCTCTGAATACCAAAACCAGGTTTATTCCAACATCACTTTGTTCCCTTATCACCCCTTAGGGAAGGTATCTGGAATGAGACCCAGACACCACAGAGCATTCATCAAGATTAACTCCCAGGCCTGCTTATCTGTGCAAGGGCTCACCCCCTGGTGGATCTGTGCAAGCCAGCCTGCTGCATGCAGTTGCACAAGGGGTAGGAAGCACCAAGCCTGAAAGACCTCAGCATGATCTAGTCACAACAGAGTCAATATTGACATTTTGACTATTTAAACACCATAATGGGGGAGGAACACAAAAGGAACACAACCCAGCACTGGCTGGACAGATGTTTTGAGAATTTAGCTTCACAAATGCTAGCGCTAACAGCTCACCCAGCCCTCCCCAGCTCCTTCTCACACACAAAAAGCACACTTGTTAGTCCACCAAGCTGTCCTACAGCACTGAAATTTCAGGGGAGCTCAGAAGCAGACTCCCTTCAAACCCTGACACCAGTAGCTTCTAATCCTGCAGCTTTCTGAATAAGAAAACTGAAGGAGGCAAGTTTAACAGAAAGATTTAGCTAACCCACTGACTTCTGACACGCCCAGGACAGAGGATCTGGGCTACAGCCCCATCTGAAGCCCTGATAAGGAGCCGAGAACATACATTCCAGGCAACGTACCACTAAAAGCACAAATGGATACCTGCACCTGTTAGAGACGGACTAGGAAGAATACTTCAACCCCACAAATCTTACTCCCGGTTTAACACTGATCCAAGTACACTTATTATAGGGAGAGAAAAATATCCTTAAATCTCACTGTGCTCTTCCCATCTCTTATCCTCATCCAGCAGACACAACCCTGCCAAAAGTAACAATTTACTATTCCAAATTAATCTTAAACTAGTCTTCCCTCTTCATTTGAGGAGTCCAGTCCCCACCTCCAGGAATGAACACACTCCACTGAGAACGAGGCTCCCACAAAATGCTTTTTCGCCTCCATAGCAGCATTTGTTACCTGACTGCAGGAAGCTATGCTCTCAGTCAGCTCTTCCTAAAAAGCTGGGAGGCTTCAGTAAAGGCCAGAAATAATCTGTGGGGGAAGAGCCCCTTCCACCTGCTTCCACCCAGAAGGGCCTAACACTTCACAGGCAGTCTTCCAGTGCCAAACCCCACCTGTCCACGAGATGAAGTCGAATTTAACCCTGAGACCCTTTACAACCATGAAGGCACCAACCAACAAATTGTTGTTTATCCACTGGTTACATCCAGCTCCTGTTTTAGTGCTTCCAGAAGCCATACCAGCAAACCTGTTATGTAATCTTGCCAAGATGTAACTTGAGTTCCTGGCTGAACCTCTCAGTTTTCACCAACTATCTGGAGCTAGCTGATGATTACTTCGCCTTCTATTCCTGCTCACTCTCCAGGTGATTTTAATGGGCACAGAGTGCCTGCAGTCACACTGCCACACACAGGGAGCATAAAAGCCATGACCATGCACACCAGCAGCCACAGCTGCGTGGGAAGACAAGGTCTGAGGACAAAAGTTGGTTGAGTCTCACCCATAAAGAGATGGTGGGATCTAGAGCAGTAATGTCATACCACACACGGGGCTCAAGAGCCAAACCACTTCAGTTGCATTAGAGGGCATGGCAGCTTTGTCATCCCAAACTGGAGTGCCAGCATAGGCGAAAGAATCCTAAAACCACTCTTTGGCACTGAAGTAGTGAGAGCAAAGTGGCTGGCTTTAAAGTGCTTTTTAAATGAATCCCGAGTCCCTCAAACAAAAGATGAGGGAGCCGAGGTTTGTTGTCCCCAACACCCTGGTGGGCAAGCCGCTGCTCTTACTGCTGCCAGACCCCAGACAACTACTGCCCAGAGCCCTCAGCCATCCCCGCTGCCGAGAACAAGGCCACCCTCACACCGCGACCCCCCAGAGAAAACCACAACCCCGTGCCATCACCAGGCTCTCCAGGCAGCTCCTCCTTCGGCTCAGTCCAACCCCGAAGATCACTTGCTTCGTGACCAAGCCGGAGCGTTGCAAAACCCACAGAGGCCCCGAGTGTTTTGCAAGCGCCATGTGACACACACATGACTCGCAGCCGGAGCGGGGCAGGGCGGACCTCCGCCTGCCCAGCCTGCCAGCGGGCCGGGGCGCGCAGCCCCCGCGGAGAGGAGCTGTTTCTCCCGGCTGCCCCCCCCCGCCGCTCCCCCCAGGCGGGGCTCACCGGGGGGCAGCCCCGGGGCAGGGCGAGGCGCCCGCAGCCTTTGGGTCCCCCCAGAAGGGCGGCACCGGGGGGGGGGCACCCGGGGGCTCCCCCCATCCCCAAGGCCTGGGGGGCCTCCCCCCGGCTCCGCTGCGCCCCCAGCCCCCCGGCCCCGTCCCCCTTACCGCCCCCGCCCCGCACTCACTACTCGGGGTTCATGCTGGACATGTCCGTGGGGCCCGCGGCCCGAGGGACGGCGTAGGGCGCTGCGAGGGGAGGGCGCTGGCGGCCTGGCACCTGCCGCCGCCCAGGCGGGCGCTCCGCGGATGCAGGGGGTGCGAGGGCTGCCGCCTGCGCCCGGCTCGGCTCGGCCCGGCCTGCCCCCTCCGCCCGGCCCCGCTCCGCTCCGCGGCCTCCGCGCTCGCTCCTCAGCCCAAAATGGCCGCCGCTGCCCGACCAGGAAACGGGGCGGCCGCTCGCCCAGCAGCGCTTACATGGCCGGGGGGAGGCGGCGGGGCATGCCGGGAAACCGAGTCCGCGCCACGCCCGCCGCCCCGCGCCCGCGGCCGGCCGCGCCCCGCCTTCCGGGACTCGCTCTCCCGGCGGCCCCCGCGGCGGCGGCGGCGCATGCGCGTCGGCCGGCCTTTCTTCCCTCGGCCCCGTCGGCTCGGCGCGGCGGTGGGCGCAGCGGATTGGCCGGGGAGGGGCCGGCCGGGGGTGACGTCAGCGGGCAGACGTGGCAGCCCGGGCGAGTCGCGGGGCGGGCGGAGGGGGGCGGGGCTTAAGCGCCGAGGGGCGGGGCCGGCGCCCTCCCCACCCGGCTGGGCCCGGGCACGGCCGCGGCCTGGGCTTGGGGCCTCAGCTCTGAGGGGGGCGGAGCCCACAGGGCCCCGCTGCCGGCCCGGCTCTGCCGTGCCTGGCGGGGCCAGCTGCCTGCCCGCCGAAATAAATTAAAAAAAACATGAAATCACCTCACGAAATCGCCTCATGAAATCATACTCTGCGCCCCGCCCCCCCAGTAATAAGGATCAGTCCCTTTCCACACAACAACCATTACATCTGTTATCTAAAGCGGTTTCCAAGCATTATTCAGTCACATAACGTCCTTCAGGTACATTAAACACTACTACACTCGTTTTCCTCCTGGGAAGCAAAGGGATGGCGACCCCGTCATACTCCCGATACCTCCAAGCAAAAGTCTCATTAAACCTAGAAGAACTCAGAATTTAGGAGCTTAGTTTTCTAGTTTTCACTTAAATTCCTACTAACCATCAAGTCGTGTCACTGGTATTTTTGGTTGCTTACGCTTTCAAGTGTATTCCTAACAAAGTCCTGCCCTTTCAAACGCCATCAGAAGGAGCACGTCACTGAAATACTGTATGTCGTCGTTCTAGAATCGTACACAGGGAACTGCTAAACCTTACACGTCTTAACAGCTCCTCATAATCAGCTCAGGAATTTAAATCCCCACTAAACACATATTATCTGATGTTATTTCATTACAAAGGGCATAGTGTAACATATTGACCAAAGTTTTATCTTCCAGCCGGCTCAAAGGATGGGAGAAACAGTCCACAAGAAGACTACCACATCACCGAAACATCCTAGGCAGGCAAAGAAGTGTGTGTAGTGCTTATGTCATCTTCACGTGGCAAGCTGAAAAGTGTTACTGCAGCAATCCAGATCTTAATCTGTTCACAAACTGACTTCCACCAAGCTGCAAGTCACCAGCCATGCAAGTACAAGGGGTTACCAAAATAACCGATGTGAACAGGAGTCTTGCAATTGGGCAGCGACAGAGCTGAATCCCCAGAGGAACTGAAATTGCATAGTCTTATCCTTTTTTTTTTCCCCACAATAAGACAGTGAAAAGCCATTCACACTCCACATATCTTCGTGTTTTTAGTGGTTACATTCATTTCCTTAAAAGAAGTCAACAAACTGTGTGAACTATAAATTAAAATATTAAACATTGGTTAAAAAAATGGGTGTCCTTTGCTTTTTGAGTTGCTCGTTCGGTAATGATCTACGTGTAAATCTACCACATAAATTACTGTATGTGCTGCTTTTGTGGTGGCCATCACTGAAGACTCTTACTTCCCTTTCCCTATTACTTGGTGTATTTGTGAAACCATACCCTTTTTTGTGTGATGCTTGCCATCAGAAATCCAGTGAATCCTTTGAAACTCTCTTTTCTCTCCCATACAGCATGGTTCTTGAAATGCTCTGTGTAAAGTGACCAGATGTGTAGGAATATCCCAGATGACAAACTTCATTTAGCAGACAGAACATCACTCTCTGCTGATACAGAAGTCATTTTTGCAGGGACATTTTTAACATTTGTGCCTTGACTTTTCTCCAGTGAAACAAAAAGCTTCAACCACCCCAATGCCTTATTCTTTTTTTTTTCTTTTTTTCTTTTTTTTTCCTTTTTTTTTTTTTTCTTTTTCTGAGGAATAATGCTTATAGGCCACAGTAAATAGGGCTCAGCCATACTTGGGACTGTACAGATCCAGCGAACTCAGAGCAGGCACAGGAACAAACCAATGCTAGCGCTACCTAACTATGAAAGCTGCAAATTAAATTTGCTTCTGAAGTAGGGCACAGGTTAATAAGAGTGTGGGATGCTGTTTCATCGCAGAGAAGTAATAGCTTCCGTGTCTGAGAAGAGCATATTTTATCTGTGCGACTGAAGCAGCGGCATGGCAGGCATGGTAACCTATCACTTCCAGGCTGGGTGTCAGCTCTCTGGGGGCAGCACAAAAGGTGGGTCTCCGTCAGCTCTGTAGAGAGGTGCAGGGATGACCTTCCATTGCCCATGTTGTAGGCTGAGGTCATCTGTTGCTGTCACAGTTTCTGCACGTGTACCTGTTTAACCAGATGAACAGGCTCAGGACCCCTGCCTGGTTTCTCGCTGGGATCAGAGCGATAATTTTACTGTCAGTGTATCACGTTGTGTCCTGTTCCTCCCCCTTGCTTAAGTAGGCATTCATGGTTTGTCCCGAACACCACAAAGCACTGGACGGTCTGAGATGCCTTGCTTGTCTCTCACTAAAAGGAGCATAACGCAAGCAGCGATTTCAGATGCCAGTTGGGGAAACATTATTCATATACCTCCAGGGCTGCATTCTGCCTGTGCCAATAGCAGCTGATTTTATCCTGTTAGGAAAATCAGCTGCGGAATTTCCTTTGGCTTTGGCTCTACTGCTCTACTGGAGCAGCCTAGGAAAAGCCATGAGTGCAGATTACCTTGAACTATAATCGCCTCCCCTGGTTCTCTGCACCCCAGGGCACTATTCTGACCCACTAACTCCTGTTTTTGAGGCTGAACTCTGCTGATCCCTGCTGTTGTCCCTGCTCAGGTGGCAAGCTGAGACCTGCCATTTCCCATCTCTCTCCTTCTGAGGCCACAAAAGATGCCTGTGGCAGCCACTGCCAGAGGATGCTCGGGGAAATGAGGGTAGAAGGGGACAGGGCATGGCTCAGGGAGTGGAAGGGAAGGAGAGAGCAAGTGGCGATGGCCACAGGCAGGTTTAAGGGTGTAGAGGAATGAACCAGCACAAATGATGGAGAAAGAATGCTACAGCTGCATAATCCACTTCTGAGCACGTTTTTTGTTGCAGTATGGAACCCACATGACCACTCCACTTCAGTACTGTTGGTGGGACCATAAGGGTATTGCCCCTACAGACTGCAGCCTGCAGGAAGTGGGGAGCTACATAGGATTCACTCTGCCTTCCTCTTCTGCTCTTATTTCATACAAAATGGTCAATATTTTTTTAAAGCTATTTAATCATGCCACACGCTCACAGGGCAAGGGATGGTTTCAGGTGTGCTCTCTACCAGTTTTTAACGGTTTTTAACCTGAAAAAGTTTTTCTCTGACCTGTGTAACAGTTCTTGAACCATTGGTAAGGGGAATCATGCTTCTGACTCAGGTATTGCCTCCCCATAAGGCTGTCATGTTAGTACAGTGGCATTCAGATATCATTTGGCCTCTGGCAGCGTCCTTTTCCCTAGACTATGCATAAAATAAGAAAAAAAATGAAACAAAACAAAACCAAAAATAAACAAACAAACAACAAAACAAAACAAATGATTCAGTTATTTATTTCCCTACCTGCCTTCCTCTGCTCTTCCTTCTCCCCTGCCTTCTCAATATCTGATCCATGCAGTGGGAAGGTCACAGGCTAACAGATGCACAACAGCCAGACTGAGAAGGTCAGGTACCAGGAATACACAATAGCAAGCTGAGACGTTGCAAATGACTCTTTTAATACTGAGAGTGCTGGGGAACAAACAAACAGTGTTTTTGACTTATCAATAGCAGCATGTCTCTCTTGTATTGCTCACAATCCTCCCATGTATTTAATTTCTCTGCAGCGCTTTTCAGCTATCGATGTTTTTTCTGACAATACATCCAGCCCATTTCAGATGTGCTGGCAGCACATCTAAAATGGTGTTGCCACATTCTTCTCTTCTTTATTTATTCTTGATTTAGGAAGCAAAGGGCAAGGGAGAAGTAAGTTGCCTTTTGGAAAGGGACCTTTGGGTGCCACTGTGAGGGACAGAACCAATGAACCAACACTCAGGTACAGTCTGATGTCAGAAAAACAGAATTGGGGAGGGAAATGGTATTCTGGAACCATTTAAAAGTGCTGGCTCACTATCACGTATTGCTTCTTACAGGAGGCGGGTAACTAGATGGTGTAATAGAACTTACAGGTCTGAAAATCACCAGGAATCACCTGATGTCCATCTCTACCTCTTATTTTTGCCTCATACAGCCTGTGCTTTTTCATCTTACAGCGAGGAGACCAGATCCTGAGGTTTCACATTGGTTCCAGTCGCAGGCGGAAACAAGTAGGTACAAGCAGGGTGAAGTGTCAAGAGCATTTCGTGGGATGGGAAGGGCATTCTCCTTGAAGAGCAGCCATCTAACTCTGGCCAGGTAAATCTCTGTTGGGAAACTTATGGAAGGAGATCTAGCACCTTGTTCTGGCTCTTTTCTTCAGAATCCAGGCCCAGTTTTGCTTCAGTGCTGTGGTGAGCACATGGGAGTTCTCGAGGTAACTGTAAATCAAATTTGAAGAAGATAATTTTGAGCAGCAGAGGAAACTAAGCTGAAAAAACTATTAACTCTGATACCTTTCTTTACTTTTTACTTTAGTTTGTAGTGTCGACACAGTTCAGATCTTGATTTCCCAACCTGCTGCAAAACTGACAAGACCGCATTCTGTATTGCATGAGGTGCCATGGAGGAAGCAGGGGGTTTGGTAGTTAGACCTTTTGTTGCACAAGCCTAGTGGAAGCAGTTGAACACTACAAGCTCAGGGCTGTAATTGAATGCATCTGCTAAAATCAGAGAAAAAAGTAACATTGGAAGAGACACCAAGAGACAATCTCATTGTTTCCTCTGCTTCAGTTGTATCTATTTAAATCCCAACAGCAATATTCTTAAAGCCTTCCAGAAGTGGCAATTCCCCTGTTCCCGTAGCCCATTTATGACAGCACCCACAAGAAACCTAAAAAAGCTCAGTAGTAAAATGATTCCAAGGATAAATTAAGCAGCTCAGGCTTTCAGTTAAGGTTGCTGGTGAGTTCAGTACATGTTACTTCATTGGTTATATCCTGGGTATCTTTTTAATTATAATCTTCAGTGCCACCAGAGATAAAGAAGAGAGAGCTCAAGCTAGCTTAAGCTATTTCCTTCTAGTAGTGAACCCTTTGTTACTGATGCAGACTTTGTTTGACTGCCACATAAACACTGGGACAGAGTACTGCTAGAAAGCACACTTGAAAAGGGCCCAGAAATATCAGGAAGTAAGAACCCACTG
Source organism: Cygnus atratus (assembly GCF_013377495.2). Classification (NCBI taxonomy): domain Eukaryota; kingdom Metazoa; phylum Chordata; class Aves; order Anseriformes; family Anatidae; genus Cygnus; species Cygnus atratus. The sequence continues at coordinate 110,076,438 of NC_066364.1, forward strand.
GTTTGCTTAAGTGGGGATCATAGTACTCTTTGCAGATACTGCCAAGGGCTATCTCCTACCTCTGAGTCATGCATTTTGCAACCCAGCGGAGATAGCAGGGTAGTGCACCCTGGAATTTGGTCGCTCTGCTCTCGTACCTGGGTATTTGTTTGCTTCATCATACCAGTTATCATCTAAATGCTCTGGCATGTATTCATCCAGCTGGGCTGGCATCTCTCTGCTGGGCACAGATGTTATTTAAAACTGTCAATGACTTAAAACCAAAGGTTGTTTTATTGTGTTTTGATGCCAGGGTTCTGGAGGAGAGGGTTCTGGAGAGTCCTAAAAAGGCTAAAAAGGTGGTATTTTCTTACACATGCATATGGCATCCAGAAGTGGGCAAAGGGATACAGTTCGAATGAACAGTGACAAACCACGTCATTGGCTGTACTTTCTTTCATCTTCTACTGCCTCACACCTTTTCTTCAATATCAGCCTTTAATGCCATTATTTTCCATTCTGACCTCTTAATTTTTTAAAGATTTCCTATTGTTCATGCTTTTTCTTTTTTCTTACCCCTTCACATTTTGTTCTCACACCCCAAGTGAGCTCCATTTAACTTGGTTTGGGGCATTTGATAGTGACCTTGTGAAGCTGCTTACATGTGCACGCACAGCTTAGTTGTGTGTTGGGAGAAAGAATCTCAGACCTCTACAATGACATTTGGGTCTGCAGTTGCATAGTTGATTGTCTCCTGCAATCATCTGTTATCACGGTGCCTTCAAATGCAGGGAGAAAGGAGGAGCCACCTCCTACACTACCCAGGAACAAATGCATATCTTCGTGAGGAAAGGACAAGCAACTTCTGCCAAGTCCCACAGGCACTTTTCTTTCCCCACAGTATTAATCCTCCCACACAGAATTAATTTGTACCCCTGCCATGTCAATGGTTGGACATACAGTTTGGGAAATACTGTGAAAGTTCAAAGGTACAGCAATAACTAGACCCCCCAAACACAGCACATTCTGATCTTGTCGGTGCCTGGGCCCCCACAGCCTTCTATACACAAAAATCTTTCTTACAACTCTGTGTTTTTCTTGTTCATACTTCCTTTTAAGTTTCCTGCTCTATTTCATGCCTAAAAATGGCAATAGGGAAGAGAGAACTGGAGGCAAAGAATCAGTCAACAAGGTCATTTAGTCTACCCAAAGCTCTAAATGACACCTCTATTTCATACTGAACCTTTCTGTAAACAGGTGCATTTCACCTCAAGAGTTTTGCTTTGTTATGTATTATGGGATTTGGAGAGACATTGAAACTAAGCGTACATAATTGGTTTATCCTATCAGTAATGTTGATAACTGCATACCTTCCTTGGCTGGCAGACTAAACTTTGAGTAGTCATACACTGAATTAAACTAACAATCAACAGAAAACCAGATGGGATTCATCTTTTGTTATTGTTATTCAGCATGAGTCCTTAAATGTAACAAAAACCGGAGAGAGAAAGCTCAGGCTTTGTGTCTGTTAACAGTCAAATGCCTTCATCTTCATCCTGAAGCAGCACAGACAATGCGAATTGAGGCTAGCTTACAGATTTGTAATTGCTAACCTTTATATCAAATCTTTCAGATGTCAGTTCAGGATAAGGTATCATCCTTATTATTTTAGACAGAATCTAACAATTCTTTTCATTTGTATCATTCAAGGGTACCCTACTAGAGTCCTGTGAGGAGGATGGCACAGATCAGTTTAATAAAGTCTTTGAAGAAGCAAAGTGCTGTCTAAACTGTAAAATACTCTTTTTTGGAAAAAGTGTTTGAAAAAAATTAATAATAATAGAGGCTTAATTCTGCTTAAGACATTAATGATTGAATTCAAGCAGTAAAGCTCAGCACAGTAGTAAGGCCAAGATGGGAAGCGAGCACTCAACAGGTTCTTTAGTCCACAAAAGGTAATGAACCTAGATTCTGCTTTATTGAAATAAGTACACCCTCACCTGTAGGCTTCAACAAATAGGTAATGCATTCTATTTTACACAATTTATCACTTGCAAATTGTGAATAGTCATTTGATTTTCAAATACAGTTCCTGTAAGTGAAAATTAATATAGACATGAACCCTTTATCTGGATAGCACATAGGCAAAATTAGGAAATTACACTCAGGGTTCAGCTAAGCGTGAAAATTTTCCACTGCAGTTCAATGTTTTAATGATTGGGTGGATTCTTTCTTCCTTCTCTCACTTTCTCTGTCATGCTCTCTTCTTCCCTCTTTCCTTTTCCTTTCTTTCTTTCTTTCAGATTGAATGGTGTCTACACCGACCTGGTACACCTATCCATACTATTTAGACACACAAACTAAATAAAGCATTAAATTCAATAGAAGTGTTTCATTTTCAAGCTAAGAGACAGCAACATTTAATTACTAGCAGGCTAATTCTGCAATTGGTATTCACTGGAACCACTCAGCATGATCGAAGGGTGCTTTGTTGGATTCAAAATGACATTGTGTAATGTCCGACAAACTTTAAAAAAACAAACTGTGAAAGCAAAGACTTTGAGATACAAGACACATTACCAAAATGAAAATATAATTCAGTACTAAAATGTCCACAGTGGAAATTAATTATACTTTTTTTTTTTTTTCTCATAGGGCACATAATGCTAAATTCCAAATTCTATATTTAGATGCTTAAATAATAAGACTGATTTCCAGGTATACCAAAAAGTTTCCCCCAGATCTCAAAAGACTGCTTACCACTGTGGGTGAGGGATAACCAATCCAGCCTAGAAGTCACCGCTGGATTTTCTCATTAGATGTATTCTTTTATGGCTGATAGTGTTGTTGCACTAATTCATCAATGCAGACCTTTTCCTGAGATCAAACGCAGTATGGAAATGGCACTGATGAAGCAGCTTCAGCTTCTCCCTAGAAGCAAACAAAAGGAGACAGAACAGATATATAATTTCAGGAGCTATAAATTCACTGCTAAGGAATTAAAAAATAAAAAAAAATTACATTTCACTGGCTACTGTGCTGAAAAATAATTTGAAAGAATGTTATTCAAGATGAGGTACTGAAATTATTTCTTCCTTTTAGCTTAAGAAAAAAAAACAAAAAGCCATTTAAAGATCGAGTAGTTCACAGTTAAACACAATCAATCCCTACACACTGCAAGTATTGCCTATGTTCATTAAGTAATGAGATTCTTTTTGTACTGTAGAAAAAAAAGGTCACATTTTGAATACATGACATTATTCGGATTCAGCTGCTATCTAACACAATACTGTCCCATGTAATATTCATTGCATGGCTGGGGTTTTATGCCCAAATACAAAATCTGCTAAAATACATGGCTCAGAACACGTAGCAAAATCATATCTAAATCAAGAGCATCACCAAGTGGGGTGGGTCAGAAAGCCACACAGACTTATTATCTGAGATAGCAGCTGAAGAATAAAAAATCAGGACAACTACACTTGCTTGCCTGCTTGGTATCAACTGGAGATCCTCACAGAAGAAATACAGCACATGAGGGAACAAGGGTAATAGCTTCCGCTGAGATGATTTTCAGCTGCTTTTAATTCTAGTAGTACAGTTCAGAAAGAGCAGGGGACTATTGCAGTTTCCAGCATGTAATTACCATTATCTGAGACCCCAGCCTCCATTCAAAGCATTCCACCTGATCTTTTCTAGAGTGTGCCCGTGTACTAAAGCAACATTTGTCAAATTGAATGACCCCAACTCAGAGCAGCCATTTTGGGAGGCACCAACTTCTACAAAACTACGAGGCCATCATTCTCCCCCAGCTCCTACTTTGAGTAGCCATTCAAAATTGTGCAAAATAATGTTCCACCCTATTTTAGTGGTTACATATTATGCTTCAAGTCATAAACGTAAAAGATTGTTGAGGCAGATGCAGCCTATCTAAAATTAAGAGACCAAGTGAGAACTCCACGGTGGCATTAGGTAATATTGCAATATCCGTTGCAATCAGGGGAGCAGATAAAGCTAGACCTTTGTAACTACTTTCTGTTCATGGATACAACAAAACTTGTTAAGAGATCCTGTTAAAAAAAAAAAAAAGGGAAGTGATGCATCTTCATTTTCTTTTGGTGGGCAGTCACTGTACATGATAAAAAGAGCTACATAAAGTGAACTGCGGAGAAGGCATTTTGTCCAGCTATGGCTTTTTCAGTCCTGATAACCGCATTAAACCGAGACAGAAGTGACTCATTCTTCTCAATAACATTGCTTCAAAGCAATTGACAGCAGAGAACCAAGATATTGGCCTACAATAGCAAGACAGAAGAGAGTGATCCAAGAAAGTTCCAACTTTATTTATTTATTTATTTTTAAGTTCATTGCAGTCATGCCAAACATATTTCTTTCCCTACTCGCTGGACTCTATCTCGAATGGACAGCCTGGCAGGCATCCATGAGACACAGACCCTTCAAGAAGTGTAGTGGGACACATGTATGTAGTTTACCTAATGAGAAATCCTTATTAAATGTTAAAGTCAAGGTTGATCTTAATTTGCACCACTTGCTTAATAACTAAGATTGATAAAAGGGAATGACAGGATAAAAAATATTGCACTTTGCCCTGCACTGTATCTAGACATGTATGAAAGTCACCCAGTACTTTAGACTCCTTCCCACAGTGGAGCCAACAGCTAAGTGCTGAAGGCAGAACTGAGCTGTAGGGAATGATCCTCTGTTTTTATAACAAGATTCCTCCTGGTCTTTCCATCCATTTTAGCAAGGTTACACACATATACAGCCTGCTTGGCAACAGCGCTATTAATGTTCCATTTACATTTTTAATTAGTTTGCTTTACAAGTGTAATTTTTTTATGTTAACATTAAAAAAATAAAAGTGCTATTGATATGAAAATGGAGACTGAACCACTATCGTGACTGCTGAAGTTTCATGTTCAGTGAAAGAGGAACTACTGCCACAACCTGTTTGTGTCTGACATAATCACAACCAGCTCAGATAAAGATGTTTCCTTTCATTACAGCAGCACGTTTGGACACTTTCATGCTTACAGAAATGTTAGTTTAGCAGGAATTTGCTATCTAAAGCAAGGAAAAGTAGTTGTATATGAAAACTAGCAAATATGATGGCCCAGTTTCACTTTTGCTTCATACTTTTAACACCGCAAGTGCAAAGCTGCAATCTGAAAAGGCTCCATTTTGATTCTGTACAGAAGTCTCAGTAGACAAGCTTGCAGAATAGGTCTCCCTGGAATATATTCTGATTAAGAAAGGAAAGGAAAATCATATATACATATATATGAGCTATTCCTTGAACCAGATCTGCATAAATATGACACCTGAGAGGAAACGACTCATTTTAACGAGCAATTTAAATACCAGAGATTAAAAAAGTGTGGCTCTTCAACTCTGAAACAAATCTTTACATTATATCATGGGAAGAGGGACCAAATGAAAAGGAGACACTTGAGGCTGGACTTCTAGAGTGTGTCAAAATGAGATGCATGGAGGGGTGTAAGGACAGGTAGGGAACCTCCAAATTTTACAGGGTGGTCAGAATATTTTGGGGGACTGCAGTCTGCTTCCCTTAGAACATGAGTCCTGAAAAAGTTGGTCTGAAATGTCCCCGTTCCTTCCACAGGCCAGCAAAGCAGAAAGCAAGTTTTATTCCTTTCAAAAAGTATCAAAGCTCTGCAGCATGTGCAGAAGTAGTGCGACTTACCATTTCCTGGCAGGTAGATCTCGTCCTGAATAGACCTTAGCTTGTGCAGTTCAGGTTTGAGATAAATGACCTTCTGCATGTAAAGAGTCACTTCCGTATCAGTCTGCATCAACGACTGGAGGACAGAGAAGAGAAGAAAGGAACTTTCAGTGGTTTGATGTTAGCTAATACATGTAAAAAACAACAATAAGAAAAAAACAACAAAACTTTGTTTTGTGAAGAATACTGTTCTTCAAGATAGCAATGGGATTGTTAATGGGAATTGTTAACTTGATGTAAAGAGAAACTTTTGATTTATATTATACTGGCAATTTATGCTGTTTTCAAGAAATAATTTAAAAAATACATCCTTTTACTGATTTTTATACATAATATTATCATATTCTGGCAGAACAAAGTACATCTGCTGAGAAACTAGCTCACAGTGTGTGATGTCTAGTATCTCTGCCAATATTAGCTTTATGGACCAAGTAATAATATTATGTTAATAACTGCTGATTGCTATTTGTGTACCAGACTGTTCCAATACCATGGTGATGAGCATGCTGTTAGTGTCTGGAACAGATGGACAGACCACGAGAGATATTTGCCTTGATTTTAAGACAAATAGGATTACCTGTTTCATTAACAAGGCTACAAGAAAAAGTGGACAAAAACACATGATCCTATCACCATCTCTAATAGCTGACAGGAAGAAAAAGACCATGCATGTGTAAAGACACATGTTGTATGCACCAATTTGCCCTAACTTTCAGAGAAAGCAAATCTTTGAAGCACACGTAAAGCCAATGCAGCTGTTTTATGCTGTTAAGAATGAGAACAAAATTCACCATGTCCTTTCACTCCCTGCCCAGCAGCACAGCTCCGTTACACTTCTCTCTCTGCAAAGGTGTTGCTTCAGGCTGGACATGAGGCAATGTGTGCTGTGATTCCCTAGCCACTGATATTAAGGACATCTTACAAAGAAGTTGCAACAGCTTCCATCCTCTCTGGAGAAGAGAATTAGAAGAACAACAAACACCCCTTTATCTCATCTTTTTGATATGGCAAAGAAATAAGGAGAAAAGCACACTTTGATCCTACTATGTTGTTTCTTAAGCCCTACCACATGGAGGTCTAGATAGCAACTTTATTCTGCGCTCTCCTCTTCTCTCACAGAAAAGAGAAAGAAAGGCCATGATACAAAATAAAAGGCAAATATTTTTGCTGTAGGTTGTGCAGCTCTGTTTAGAATTAAGGCCATGATACTGGGAAAAAAAATATCTCAGGGCAATATAATATTATACAATACAAGATATGATGCCATATACTATTGACAAACTGTTTCTGAGTGACTGAAAAAGCCGTTATGTGGGGAAGAGAGCTCTGACACAGAGCACTGGGGCCATAACAATAACAACTCCTTTCCTATCTCAGTGAAAAGCCAAAAGAAGAAACTGGAATCTACTGCTTTCATATAAGAGCTGCCAATTTCCCACTGGTATCAGAAGCCAGTCATGTTTGGAAAGGAAATGACCTCTTGCTGCATTGCAAAACTAGCAGGTGCAGATGGCATGTGAACGACTTTCCCAATCGCTGATCTGCCAAGGTCACAAAACAGAAAGTACAAATGGTTTTAAGGACAATCATTCGGTTCCTGCCAGGTCATGCACAGATTCTGAAAGCACCTTATTCCATTTGGCTTGCAAAAAGATTTGAAATAAGGCCACCAACATAGATGAGGTGTCAGATCACTGCAACGATATATTTCCCCCTCCCAAGACACACAAACAAATTCCTATAAATTACATATGTCACCAAACACTAGCATGCGCTGAAGCACCACAATCATTCAAATGAACAGTGGCGATGCCTAGTCTTTAAATTTAATCATCTGTTGACACAGCCAGAAATTTTGTTCAGAAGTGCCTGCTTGTCCTGCAGCACTGTCTGGCCTGCAGACAACTTCCCAGTGTCAGACTGCAGCAAAGCGCTGTGAGAGGAGTTGCTCGGTGCTGCTGCCAACGCTACAGAAGCAAGCACTTGCTGTCTCACCGTGTGGCAGTGTAAAGTGTGTCTGAGGATGAAACGAGCAACAGTCATGCAAAGTGCTGAAGGTCTTACCAGGGAACGAGATTTAGGATGCAGCTTCTGCTGAACATGCCAAGCAAGGTCAGCATTGGTGAGGGCTATGGGTGTTTACCGTAGTGCATAGACAGGGAGGATCAAATCCTCAGAACTAAAATGAGATAACTTTCTGCCATGCTTTCACTTTCCATTGCCTTTTCACTGGCAAGTAACACCCATCTACATCTGTCCAAGGCATCATATCATACTGCTACAAACAGAGTCTTTGAGTAGGTTCCCATTCACATCTGAAATACACAGCTTGAGAAAATAACAGGAAATAGCAGAGCAAAGGCAGTTTCCAAGAACCATAGACACAAATCAGCACTTCGTTCTTACTGGGTAGATTAAAAAAATAAATAAATAAATTTTCTCTTCCTCTCTGTGAAGTAGGGTGAAATATAGAATAATTAATTCTATTTCTGTAGAGCTTTGCATTTGCAAATACTGATCGTATTTTCGTTTGTTTCCAGTACCAGAAAACAGGTCAGATGGGCTAGTTAGAGTAGAATTCATTTAAAAGCCAAGCGACGATAGCTGCACGTACAAGACAAGTATCCCTTCCTCCTTCTAAGGGACAAGTTCTTCTATCTCAATATGGGTGTCTAAGATAAATGGAACAAATCATTTTCTCAAATGCCTGCTGCTCCTTGACTATTGACCATTTGCTGAGACCAAATGCCTGAAATTTAGGGTGTGATTCATTTTATTTTGTCAATTACTTCTGAGGTCTCTTAAAGAAAAGAAAAGCTGTGTACAACACCATCATGGGACTCCATCTTTATTGTCTCAGTAATTCAGTCTTCTCATTTTCACCAGAGAAAAGCAGACGTGTCTTGCATTGGCATTAAATTTTTAACCTGGGTTCTAGAAAGTAAGCTGCATGCTTTTTGATAGCTTTTTCAATATCCCCATATTTTGCAGAGGTACTGCTAAATGACTGCCACAAACTGGTCTGGAATGATGAGGTCATATTTCAGGGCATGAGACCAGGGAGTAAAATTCCCAACATGCAAGGCTTTGACAGCTTCAAGGAGAAAAAAGTATGGGGAGAAGGAAAGAAGAATAAATGGAATGAAAAATTGTCCTGCTCATGAGCTATAGCTTTCAGATTTTCTTAGATATGCACCAATGAAATCAGTGAAATACTCTTGAACAACACTTATTTTTTAAGCTGACAATATTCTGTAGTATTTTTGAGAGATGCATCATTTTTTCCTACTAGCCTTATTCCTACACCAATTTGAATGTATTTTGAATACAGGGTAATTACTTAAATCTTTTGTGTGTTCTTTCTCCTTCACACAGTATGTAAAGTGTTACTACAAACAGAAAGAGGGCATTTAACCCTCGTAATATCTCATGGAGGCCTCAAACTATATTTTCTTTTCTTCCCAAACTTGTTTTTACATATAAGGAGTTCTGGTCCTTACTGAAAGAATACTACAGTTATAAAGTAGTGGAATTAAAACATCGTAACATGACAGTTGAGCTTTTGAATAATGAATAATGCTTTTTATCTTATGCATTAAAAAATATGAACCCTCATTAATGAATTAATACTTGGGAATGCGGATTATTACTTTTTTTTTTTTTTTAAGATTCAGTAATTCTACCTTTTTCAGCTCTTGGTGTAGCAGCTAGCCGTAGGTATCAGCTGAATATTTTTGTTCTGGAGCAGCAGAAGTAGAGGCCAAGACTTCCTCCTCTCACTTAAGAAATAACCTGCCAGGCCTTTTTCATACACTGTAAAGGAATGAAAGAGAACAGCTTTCTTTCTTCTAAGCACCTCTCGGGTCAAATTTAAGGATTTGCTATTGACAATTTTAACTAAAAGGAGTTCTTTGGAAGACAACTCTTTTTTTTACTGTACATACCCAACAAACTCACAGATGATATCCAAGGTTCAGTTCCATTCTGCTGACAAACCTTACATTCAGTGCAGGAAAATGGTCTAATGAGCCTAAAAAAAAACCAACACTGCTACCTTTTTTATACCAGGAGTTAATTCAGATGTTGGCTAAGCTTATGCAATCACAGATCTGACCAGTCAAGGTACTGCTTGTTTACAACCACCCCTGCACTACTCGGACAGGAGTCAGCTGAGCACACCAGTCATGCCATCAGTGTCAGAGTGTTGTAAAGGAGTCATTTGGGGGGTTTTGCAATGCCCTGAGTTCCTTACAGAGGGGAATCCCAATCTATCTGCTTCAGCATTGTTCAATATTACGAACTGCAACTGTTGATAGAAGGGCTTATGCCTTGCAAGCTGACTGCTTATTAGGATTGAAAAAGGAATGATTGGAAGGCAGGAACTGAATATGGGAATCTACTATTTCACAGAGTAATATAAGAAATTATATAAAAGCAGTTAATAGACATTAACTTTCTCAGATTTAAAACAAATTTATCCTTGGATAAGAACTGTGTTGTTAGACCACTCTAGCAGACGTACTAAGGTCTAGTCTATGTATTGCTGTTGTAGAGGCATTACCACTTTCTGGAAGCATAATCTCACAGTTTGTTTAACTGAAATGGCTATTCTATTACAAGCCCTAGCAGCTGGGAGGATCGTACAGACTATTTCATAGAGGCAAAGAAGTCTTGTTATTGCCAATATCTACAGAGAGTATCCTGTTCTAGTTACATCAACAGATGTTTTGTATTTGGTGGGAAAACTTGTACTTGGATAAGCATCTAGATAGAGCAGTTTGCTTTGTGCAAAGCATGTGTATCTTTTACATACAATGATGTAATCTACACAAAGTCTACATTTTATTTTACTAATTCTGATACGAGGTATATATTACTGTATACAGTAAATTTTTAACTGTTTTTGAAAATATGAACTAGATTATCCAAACCCATGGCAGGAGCTAAATGAAATTTTCAGAGACAGAGTTGTTTTGTACAACTCTTCTGACAGTTTCTCCTTTCTTGTTCCATTGAAGCATTTCTTTTTTTTCCTAAGACAAAAGAATAGCCTGCCTCTGCCACATATTTCAGCTACGGGGTCTGAAATAGTCAAAGGAGGGTTATTTTTCAAGTTAACAAAAACATTAGCAAAACAATGGAGTTTTGACCTACTGGAATGAAGAATTGATAAAGATGCTGATAAGAACTACAGAAAATTGCTCCAGTTCACAAAATGTGCCTATTAAAATTGATCTAGATGCATGTTTAGGTAGATTGTTTTATGCACCTGTTACTGGATTTTGTTTTCCCGCACATACATGCAACTCTCTCATAGAAAAGAAAATATATATTGGAATGACTAACAGGTTAAGCAAAGTAAATCATATCAGTAATGCCAGCCTAACAAAAAATTAATCTATACATAGATTTTGAGCAAATCTGGAATTTGAACTATGAATATTTTCACCTAGTAATAATCAAGTTTAAAAAACAAAACAAAACAAAACAACAACAACGAAAGAAAAAAACTCCAGCAAACCCACCACAAGAGTACAATGCTATGAACTTGTATGCCAGCTCCCTGTGAAACAACCTCAAGGGCCACAAAGTGAAAACAGGCTTCAGTGCTGCTTCCATGTCTATGCTCTCTATGCCAACAAGAACCCCTCAATGTGCGATGACCTTGCCAGTGCTGGAAACCACCATATCTAGGGAAGTGCCTTCTTTAACTGTTCCGATTTCCTAAGGAAAAAAGGCTTATATCATCATTCTGTGTGAGCGCCTATTCTGCTGTCTTCACTTCCTCTTCAAATAGCTTTTGAATCCAGTGCCTGCTTTTCAAATAAATTTGAAAGCGTAACACAGGCTTCAAGATACAAATTTGCTGCAAGTTTAGCAGAAATAAGCGGCCAGCTAGGAAGAAGAGATACAAACATCACCTCCAGCCATGGGAAAGGACGCAGTAAAAGCCCCATTCTTAGCAGACACAAGACAATCCATCTAGGACAGATACAAAGAGCATCCAGGCCAGGGGAAAACCGTGGATCAGATCTTGCATCTGACTAGATGTAACAGAATCCACTATGGGACACAAACCTATCGGAAATCAGGCTTCACTGATTCCATTGCTCGTGGAAGTACTTGCTCATTTCTCTTAAACTTTCCTACCACACAGAGTTAGGGTTCCCTAAATATCTGCTCGTGCCATTCACAGTCCAAGATTATCCCTTATACTCCAGCTATCCCTTCCTCTTTAAATCTCCAGTGTGTATTTAGCGAGGACTTCTTTCCATACTCCTTGATCTCCTTGGTGCCCCAAACCATTGTGTAGTTCTTTAAATACACCACTTCCATCCACCTATGATTTTTCTCAGTGTAGAAACCATTTGCCTAAGTGGCCTTATTTAAAATGTGATCCTGCTCACTGACATTGGTATATATACGTATACAAGTCAGTCTTTTTCTCTGTGTTCATTAAGTTTGGATATTCAAGCTCCCAAACGGTATTAATTTCTCTTTTGTGCAGGCAGAAGTCATGCCCATGATGCCATGTGCCTGTGCATTATCAACAGGGCTTCAGGCCATGTACAGATGATTTCTTCTACATCTTGCAATGCCAGTGGATAGGTTTAACAACCACAGAAGTTCCTCGCCACTCTTCAAATGTGCTAACAGAAGAGTTTATGGGGGTACTGCTAATTCAGGTGACGCAAAGCTACCTGCCGTATCTCAGACTAGGATTTTAAACTGCTTAATACAATCTACCTAACTGTGCTTAATATGAATTAGAGAGGACTCACAGAACCTGCTGTGTGACTGGTCAGTCTGTAACAGCTAGAAGGACCCATGTAGCTGTGGATGGAAAATCTCCTTCCTCTGCACATCTGGATCTGGAGCAAACTTCTGCCCATGTTCTAGACTAGCCAAGGCTGCAGCTACTTTTGTCTTGTGAAAACCAAGAAACAGAAATGAAGTCCTTAGCAGTCTAAAAAAAATTTTAAAAGGAAACCATATTTCTCTTGCACCATAGACATTATAAGGTTCAAGTTTATTGCACTTTTTCATAGAGCAAAATTTTGGCATACTCTCCAGTCCCCAAAACATGACTGTGAAGGAGTAAAAATTAAAAAGTTTAGTTTAAAGACATACCCAGAACAGCTGTTCGACTCAGCCCTCCAGCTAAGACTGCTGTAAGACCAGTACTGCTCAACTGTGTGAAGCAAATTTTGCACTTTCTTTCATGATTTTGGTGGCCTTATTTAAAAAATAAACACATGCACACACAACGACGGGTACTCATCTTGACCCCAAATAAATCATTTTGCTATCTGAAACTGAGCGTTTATATTCTAAATGAACAAATACCATTTTCTGTTACAGACACTCCAAAATTCTGTGCGTTTCATACCTCCTAAGCATTGAGTACGTTGCATTGCACCTCCAGAAGGACACAGGAATGTTTAGAGACCGAGTTATCTAAAACAGCCCCACGACACCCACGTGCAGGTACCTCATCGAGATATAAGAGGCACGGGACAGCCTCGTATTCACTACAAAGGTAAGCCACATGTTCACATTGTGGCAGCTGTCATCCCACTGCAGAACTCCACAAAACCAAAGTACAAATACTGTTTAAGACCAGCTTGTGTCTTGTCTCCACTAGTAGCCACCAAAGCGAGAACTATCCCTAGATGAATATATGGTGAGCAATGCGAACAATGTGAGCAATACTGAATTGAGCAATGGGCGCAGTAGTGAACACCAGCCTCTTGGAGATCTCTGCCTCAAAGGAGAGCCTGAATAAATTTTCAGTTGGCAAGTAAGAAATGAGCTCACACTACAAGCTTTCTTTCTCTTGAAGTTAGTAGCAGGATCTCTTCCCTCTTCCCAGCTACCTGTTTTCATAAAATTTATCAATTCCATGCGCTGCAAGACTGGAGTCCTCTGTCGTTCATATTTAAGTGAAATGGCCAAGGGGGTTCCGTGTTATTACTGCTGAGTGTTGGGATAGGCAGAGTATGATCGCATAATCCTTATTTCTTTAGCGAATAAATCAACGAATCACACCCCCCCCTCACTTGTGCACTAAAAAAAAAACAACTATTAACTCACTGATCTATCTCCTGCAGACGAAGGAGGCTGAAGAAGCAAAGCAAGCAAATGATGTTAACTGAGGAATAAATTACTCTTTGGTAGTCAGATGGAAGAAAAGCCTCTGAGGAAATTTAATCACCACACCCTGCTAGTCATTAAAAGGCGGTGTGGAAGCCATGGCTAGGCGACTGCTTATGCAAACTTACCAAAATATTTGTTTAATGAAAAGATTAAACAAAAGGTTTCACGACAATGTCTGCTATGTCTAACAGGACTGGAGTATCACAGAAAACCCAGTCTTGCATTTACATCCATCCAGGTAGACTACTGTCTCTGTGGGGAGCAGATGGATTTGTGCATGCACAGTCTAACTGAAGGATTCCAGCCACAGGGGAAATAAAATAAAAAATAATATAAAAAATAATAATAAAAAGAGTTTTTGTCTATAGGCTGTGACAAAAAACAAGCTTAGGAAACGAGTTCTGTAGTTCTGTCATGGATCAAGGCTTACACAAACGTATACCTTCTATGTAGAACAGAGTTGCAACTGATCCTATCTGAAGGATTTTGAGTGTAACTTTTGCTACATGTAAATTTTTGGAGGAAGACATTTCACATGCATCAGAATGAAAAAAAAAATATAAACTGATATTTTGTCAAAAATACATATTTTTAAAATGTGGGACTCTGGGGAAAAAAATCAATCGAGAGATGCACAAATTTTACAGTAAAATTTACAAGTAAAAAATCCTACTGTTAATAGCCAGTGGAAAAAAGCAATGTTGCAGAACTCCCTTGGCTACGTTTTGATCATCCCAGTGAGTGGGCCTCTTCAAGATTATTCAAAGATTAAAAATGGGATATTGCATGTAGCTACTGTGATTCACTTGATCTTTTTCTGTCTTTTTCCAGCTAAGCTTTTTCATTCACAGGGAAAAAACAATGATGTCATCCAGTTCCCCACTCTGCTGAGACAGGGTAATTGCAAGGTTTTGCACTGTCTTGTGGATTAGAAAATTTCAGTCAGTGACATTTTTTAATAAAAGTAGGCTCATTTGCCATTACTTTGTGGTAGTTCATGAGAGAGACAGAAGTGTCTTACTATCTGCTTCTGGCCACCAAGGAGCAATGGAGAAACTCCCAACCTTCCAGGATACCTACAGGAGCACCAGAATTAGATACATCTATTTTGAAATAAAATGAGACGGTATTTTATGTTGCAACATGATTTTGCAAGTAAGAAGAAACGAACCCAGAGGAAAATAGGATAGATTCAATTCTGCTTCTCCTCTGTGTTAGTTTTTCCCTCTGCAGATATTGATACAAATATAAAAAAAAAATCTGAGAAAACTCATACAACTCCGACATTACAGCCATATAATAACTTAGCTACATTTTTAATTACCAGACACAAAGCACAAAGCTAGTTGTTGCTGTCTTCAATATCTAAGCAGCTTGTCATTGCAACGTTTAAGAAAAAGGACCCAGATCCCGATTTATTTGTGCCTACCTCCTATTACAGTTCAGATCTGAGCTTAACTCGGCAGATAGAGCAGTGAGTTGCTACTCAAGGCTGCCACCTCCTGTCGTAAATCCCTAGTCACTCACTGGCAAATTAGTAACCTGATCAAGGAGCTTCTCCTACAACTCCTTTGTTTGTAAGGCTAATTCTAGAAAGAAAGGATGTTTCTTCAAAAACAATCAGTCACAAAGATTTACATGAGCTACAGGAAGTAGAGCAGCTGTGCAATATGTTGGCAATATAACTCACAAACCGTTACACTTCCACGGACATCCATAGCTATTAGATCTAATGAAAATCCAAAAAGGAGATGATTTCCTCCTCAGGCAGCACCATGCTGTGTTTCACTATGCTGTGTTTCAAAAAATGGACCTCTCCATTTTATGATACACGTTCAACAACTGGCAGATAAAAATGAATTACTGACATCTGAAACATGTTACAGTGCTTAAAAACTGCTGATTAAAGGAAGAAAGATTAAAGACAGAAAGGTTGCATTTTTTCCCAATGATTAATCCTAACCTCACATTCAAGTGGCATGAAAAACCCTGAAATTAAGAAATTATAGGACAGACTTATGCTTTGCACACTTCAGATGTCTGATGGTTCTTTGCTTCTAATCAATTAGGCTAAAAACTCACAGTCTGAGACTTTCTTTTCATGAGCCTGGCTACTGGAATCAAAGGAAATGTGCATGACGGTGTTAGTTTCTAGCCTGAAACCTTGATATTCTCCTTGTAAGGAAGCAGAACAATTTTCAGACAAAAGTTTTGGCTACATTCAATTTTCACTTGAAATTTACAAAAAATAAATGCCTTTATTTCCTTTCCTTTCCCATCTATTTTGCCTTATTTCATTTGAAATGTAGGGCAAATAATCTCTGCAAAATTGGTCATTGAAAGTTTCAGATATTTTTCAGTGTATGAACAGAAGAGAGGTTTTCCTTATTTTAAGCTAGTGGAGCATCCACTTATTTTAGCTATTTCTGCATTTTCATTCTTAATCTTAGTAAGTTTTAGCTTTCATCCAACCAAGGTGGCTTCCAGAAGTCTGCAGTGAGGAATTTCAAGGACACTACTCACTAGTTCCCACCTCAACACTGAACAAATTAGTTCCCTTATGCCATGGCAGTAAGCAGAAAACAAACAAGCAAAACAAAGAAAGAAAGAAACAAACAAACAAAAACCCCACTATTTTTGAAATAGGTCTTGGGTTGCTTACATATAATAAAGTTCTTACCACTAAATGGAGTATGGTAAAAAAAGTGAATCTGCTGAGCATCTGCACTGCATATAAATCAATCAACTTTGCAAATGTCCAGCATTTCTGAGAAATCCATCCTATTTTTTAAAATCAGTTTGGTCTTTGTTAAAAACAAAAGGGTTTTAAAACACTAAGTTTTTTGAAAACAAGTGAAAAGTGCAATTCAAACCACAGTGGCAATTCTTACACCTTCTGGAAAAGCTACTTAATGAAGGAGACTGCATTTCATTATAAAATGTCTCTCGTTTGGTCAAACCTGCCTGGTCTTCAAACCATTGTGTAAAGCTCTCCAAGGACAGCAGAACAAGCACTGTGAAGAAGGGGAGCTTGAAACACCCTGCAGCACACTAGCACAGTAGGCTTTCCTGCATCCCACAGACCAGGAAGCCAGCATACAGATGTTTCCATCTCCTAACCTCTTGTATGCTGCTTCCAAGCGACACAGGAGTCAGGATTTAATCTCTCCAATATTCTCAGACGTGGCCTATTTACCAAGCACCTGGCAGTCTGCCCTCACGTCCTACTTCCGTGGTATAGTCAGCTCTGAAATTTCTGGTCATACCTCATCTTGCTTCAGTCACTGCAAATTGCCAATTTCTAATTCACACTATGTATGGAATGTCTTTTTTTTTTCTTTTTTTTCTTTTTTTTTTTCCTGAAATTAATTGAAATAACAGATTAATTTAACACACTTCAATGCTACCTTTCCTTTCCCTTGCCATCACCCTCATGTGGAGCTAGGCTCCACAGAGTCCTGCATATGTCCTAAAATCCACACTGGTTCTTGAATCACTTATACCTATGCAACACTGCAGGATGTCATCTCTACAGAAAAAATATACACGAGCTGTTGAATACATAATAATCATTACAGATCAATCTAGCATCTACAGATCAAACCCAGCAATGGGTTTGCTGACAATAACTTCTGACTGCAAATTTCATATCCTTATTTTCACATGTATATGTACACAAATGGAGGCTAGCTTGATTACCAGTGACTTCATTTTGTTCCTGAAGTCATTAGTGCAAGCAAACACAGTCCAATTAAATAAAACCCATGAAGTACTGCTACCTCAGGTGTCATGTTCTCTGAAACTTTTTTCTTTTGTAAGTATTGCTTTTAAAAAGAATATAATAAGGGCTACTCTTAAAAACCAACAGCATGTGGCAATATTTTCCTTCTAAACAGCAGCATTGCATTGGCATGTTTTTAATGGGACCAAGCATATATCTGTGTAAAAGTATTCTATAAACACTGAATTAAAAAAATAGAAAAATGGTAAAAAAGCAATTCAAAAGGTTACCTGTTGCCTGTTAAAAGTAACCTTTACTGTTATGAGGATGAACTCCACAGCAATGTGGAATGAATTGATTTGAAATCTCTTATTTGAAAATTTGAGCTGTAAATAGTCTTCAGTAATCAGAAATCTATCATCACAAAATTATGTCAAAACATGACTCTGCATATGCTTTGGATAAGTTTTGAAAACGCCTTTAATTTTTGATAAAGTCAGTATTCAAAAGTCAGCACTGTGGTCGCATCAGATGATATAGGTTCTGGTCTGGGCTCTGTCTTGGACATCCCCTATGGGATAATCACTTAAAATTACATTTTCAAAGGTGGCATTTAATTCTGGATAAGCCAACTTTGCCTGCCAGACTAATATCTGGTACCCAGTTCTCGGAAGGTGGTTTCATTGGCTTCAGCTGATATGAAAAGAACTCAAAATCTTTGCAAATCAGATTCCCAAATATCTGAATCTCCACTGTTTGTTATTTGGATGCTCTGCAACGTGTCCATAAAATATTACCAAGGACACAGAGGAGAATTCAATTTTATTAACACTTTGCATCTGCTGCACGTGCCAAAACTACTGCAGAACATTTAGGGTGATGGAGAGTAGAGCCCAGAGCATCCAGAGGCTTGCCATGACTGAGGTGTTTGATGCCCAGGACACCCCATCCACACATTTCAGTGCTTCAGTTTAGGCCATGAGAAATTAAAGTGCTTCAAAAAGAAGCCATAGCTGAAAAAACCAGATTTTCTCTGCAATAGAGCTATCTGTGGCCCCTAGTTTTCAGTGAAATGAATGGAAGTATATGCCTTACAGGGATCTGGGCCTTTGTGACAAAGCATCATCTCATATATCATGATCAAAATTCATTATGATTTGCAATGCCTGATTGATATAACTTTGTCTGTAGTTGTCTTTTAAAAAATTTGAATGGCAGATGCCAAACAGGCTAGAGATACTACATGGAATTGAATTAAACTGAATTTGAAAAGAAACAAAAACATGACTTTTATAATGTGTTCTTATGTTTATCTGGAAATGAATCAACAAAAATAATAGTTCATACTCTGTAATTCTGTGATACTAAAGAGGCAAAATGTTTTCTCTATATTGGGAAGAAATATTATTGAAAAATCCCCACCAATAAAAACCTGTGCTCAACATATTTTAATTCTACGTCCAAAACCCCACTTAACAACCCCAGTGTTACCTACACAGGATCATATGATCGAGATGAAGACATTCTGCAGCTCTGCCCCTGTTTCCAGCATGCATGACTCACAATGGGTGTTGCTAACAGGGAGGAGAATCCGGTCCCTTTTGTCCTGCACACAAACCCAGGCCTGTTGAGCACTCTCCTTTTACACGGCCTGACACCTGAGCTGTCTTTTCTGAGCAGGAAAAGTATCCCGCGCAGGATACCCGAGCAAGCTCGGTTTCGATAACCAGGAAAGTTAGATATTCAAGATTTGGTAAAAGGCAGGGTGCCTTAATGCTAATGAGGTATTCAAACAATGTTGTATGTATGTGTGTTGAGGGCTAACCTGCCCTTTAACCCATATTAGATTTAGAAGCATTCTGACTTCCTGAATATTTCTAAGTTACTGTCTCCACTAGATCATAAATCCAAAAAATAATACTCAGTGTTTAGTCAATTCTAAGAGATGCTTTCTTTGAATCTCATTTTTTAAATTTTGATAGAGCAATGAAATAATTCTGATGCAAAGATAAAATGCCTCAGTAGGAAACAAAACCAATTAATGAAGAGAAAAGGATTAATCCCAACACTCAGGTGGAGTGTCTTTCCCCTGCTCTGCCACAACAGCACTGGAACCGGCCTCAAACACACAGGAAAGTGCCTCGGGTTCCCCAGCCTACACAGAGCTGGCATTGGCACCTCCTGTACACCTCCACTGAGCCAGCTCGGTTAGAAGTGAAAGTGGGACTAGAAACACACCATTTCCTCTGCTTTCATACGCTCCAGGCTGCCACTTCGTTTAATGGAGAACTCTTCTCAGGCTGATCAGACATGAAGGAGATGTTTTCTGTTCCTCCCAGACCCTCCCTTCCCTGCTATACCGACCAGAGCTCTGAGTGTCCCCAAAGCCCTTTTTCCCTTTCTGTTCTGAGCACTTCCTGCCTCTGTTTGTGCATTTTCTCTATGCCTGCATATTCGGATAGACACAGATTACTAAATTGGCAAGTTCATAAAAATCCATTCAACTCAGTACAAGACAGATGTAGTACTTTATCTCAAAAGCTTCAGCACTCTTCTTAGTCACTATACTTTTATTATCTTTTATCACAAAGCCTTGCTCTCTTGCAAAACTCACAGCAAGTAACTGCACCATCTCCCAGCAGGAAATGGTGGGTAGGTCTCTCCACGGCTTTACAAGAACAGCTGGTGGACACTAGCTCATTGGAAGAGAAGTTTTTCATTTACACAATGTTATGCAAAGGTTACTTTACAAGTTACTGCAAGAAAACAAAGTCATGAAATACATTTAAAATTTACACTGAAAATGGAAAAAAATATATATATTATTTTCTTTTTGTTGTTTCTTTACAACCTCCTAAGCAAGTTTCACTAACTAGAATATACGCAGTATGGAAAATGTGCAATATATACACAAGGAGGACAATTCAAATATATATAGTGCCCCATATTTACACCCATCAATTCACTGATTTTTAAGTTTCCCCCTTCAAGACTTCCTTGCATGACTTACTTTCAAAAGAAATACCAGTCCGTGTACTAGATTTGGATATAGTTAAATTAAATCTCTGTTACTATGATTTGTTTGCAAATACATTGTACTATTATCACAGTGCAAGCACTTCACAAGTACTAACGCTGTGAAGAATCTCTGGGGTGTTGTGTTCCTCAGCGCCACTCATGCAGACAATGGATCTTGTGCCCCACTGATGCACTGGCATCCACTGGCATGGAGAAGACATTCTCCATCACCCTGCTTGCAGCAACTGACACTGACAAGTACAGACCACAGTACAACTTCTCTCCCCACTACTAACTCGGTGCTGACACACTCTGCTACTTTCTTCCTTACAGACCCCCTGTGTTCTTTTTTCTTTTGAACATTAAGTAACAACTCAGTTCAACTAAACTGGGTGAAGTAAGTTTTTAAATAGACTTCTGTTCAAACCACGTTATATTTCCTCTCCTGCATTGTACATGACCTTTAATAAAACACCAAAACCTTTTAAGGCTATCCAGCAGCTGCCAGTAAGAGTTGGTAGCAAGAACAGCGTTAGTTAATGACTATGCTGTGAAATACACGAGTTCCTCCTTAACAGGCCTATTTCTGGTGCAGAACTTGCATCCTTTTGATGCGTAATCTTATATGTTACGCTAGAAGCAGCAAATTAACCATATATTTTGCAGTGATTGGCAGACTTCAATGTCACTATTTCTTGAGTGACTTTAATTACACTGTGATTTCTGACTGTGGTTCTTAAACTAACCCCTTGTAATGCAGGCTTTTATTTAACTAATAGTCTAAATCCCTGTCAAGAAAAGTCTCACATAGTAAAAGTTATGGGGGATGCATATTAATTAACGAAATTAAACTCATAAACATACTTACAGAGATCTAGTGATCTCAGACAAGTTAGCAAATGCATTGTTTGTTCATCCTTTTTCTTCGGGTCTCCCAAATTAAACTCTAGTTTACCTCCAAGCAGAGTACGCTTTGCCGTTGCTGCACAGGAAGCATTGCAGAAGCATTCTGACAAACCAACAAGTGATTAAAATCCAAATTGAAACATCTCTCGTTCCCAGAGCTCAGGTGCTTTACTCATGACCATTAGAATGATATGGCACGGTACTTGTCCAGCTTATTGAAACTGAGACTGGGGCCGGTTAAGCGATGTGTCCAAAACTACACAGCAAGTCTAACAGCTGTGCACAGGTAACTTCCATACCCAAGCCCTCTTTGCTGGGTTCAATGAGCTGAGTGACTTCAGAGATACGGATTAACTACCTTTTCTGGACAAAGAACAGGATTTTAAAGCAATTGCTTAATGTATTTGACTCCAGCCCATAACATAAAACCTTGATTTAAAAAAATATGAAAACATCATGCAGTGAAAATGGAAAACATTAAGGCTAAGCTTATCTATACTAGAGTGCAAGACATACCCAGGTGCAGCTGCTGGGCTCCAGAATGACCAGAAGTTCTTCCGTGATAGCTGCATCACGCAGGATCAGCCCACATTCATTTGGATTGCCTCCTTGCCCGATGAGGCAGTGCCTTGCCTTCACATCACTCTTAATGTCTGAATGCAATTAAAGCATGATAAAAAGGCACACATTCTGCTGTTTTTTTTACATTTCGAAGCATGCCAAAAAATCAGAACTATTATTCATGTGTGACTTGGATGCGCAAGTATACAGAAAAAGTGTGTGCTTTTGTTGTCTCTGTGTCTAATTATAGCATACTGCTGTTCAGAGGATCATAGAATCATTAAGGTTGGAAAAGACCTTCAGGATCATCTGGTCCAACCATCCCCCTACTACTAATGTCACCCACTAAACCATGTCCTTAAGCACCACGTCCAGTCTTTCCTTGAACACCCCCAGGGACGGTGACTCCACCACCGCCTTGGGCAACCCGTCCCAGTGCCTGACTGCCCTTTCTGAGAAGAAATGTCTCCTCATTTCCAACCTGAACCTCCCCTGGTGCAACTTGAGGCCATTCCCTCTAGTCCTATCACAAGTTACCTGTGAGAAGAGGCCGACCCCCAGCTCCCCACAGCTTCCTTTCAGGTAGTTGTAGAGAGCAATAAGGTCTCCCCTGAGCCTTCTCTTCTCAGACTAAACAACCCCAGTTCCCTCAGCCGCTCCTCACAGGACTTGTGTTCCAGGCCCCTCACCAGCTTCGTAGCCCTGCTCTGGACATGCTGCAGGGCCTCGATGTCCTTCCTGTAGTGAGGGGCCCCAAACTGAGCACAGTACTCGAGGTGCAGCCTCACCAGAGCAAGCGTGGGCCTGCTGCTGATTTCTTGAGTGTTAGGTTGGAGATGAGGAGACATTTCTCCTCAGAAAGAGCAGTCAGGCATTGGAACGGGTTGCCCAGGGAGGTGGTGGAGTCACCGTCCCTGGGGGTGTTCAAGGAACGGCTGGACGTGGTGCTTGGGGACATGGTTTAGTGGGTGACATTGGTGGTAGGGTGGTGGTTGGACCAGATGATCTGGGAGGTCTTTTCCAACCTTAGTGATTCTGTGATTCTGCGGAAGTCAGTGGAATCTGGGGGCCATCAGAAGCAAAGCAGGGATATCTATTCTTTATTACACTGGAAGGACACAACGCGTTTGAATGGCCCAAACCACTCGGGCACTCCTGAGGGTCGCTGTGGCGATGGCGAAGGGAGGGCGGGCACAGCGCCGACCGCCATTACTGCCCGGCTCCCCCTGCCGGGCGGCCGCCGCCATGGCAACCGGGGGGAGGGCGGCGCTCCCGGGGCGCGGGGAGGCGGGGCCGTGGGCGCGTGATTGGGCGGCGGCGGGGCGCTGACGGCTTCCGGCGTGCGCGGCGGGGGCGGCGGGGGGGGTCCCGGTGCCGGTAGCGGGGCGGCCGTTGGGCGGCGGTTGGGCGGCGGTTGGGCCGGCGGCGGCGGCGCAGGGATGGACACGCTGGGCAGGAAGGTGGTGGTGTGCGACAACGGCACCGGGGTGAGTGGCGGCGGCGGCACCGGCACCGGGAGAGCCGCCGGAGGTCGGGTGGGAAGGGAAGGGAAGGAGGAGGAAGGAGAAGGGCGCCGGCCCCGCTCGCTGCCGGTCCGCCCGGTGGCCTCGCCCGGCCTGCCCGGCCCCCGTGGGGCTTCGGAGGCCGAGCACGGGGCCTGCCCTCGGGAGGGGACGGGGTGGGAATGAATGGGCCGCGGGGCTGCGGGGGCTGCAGAGCCGCCGGATCGGCGCCGGTAACCGGGAGGGCCCGGGGGGGTTCTCGGCTCCCCATCACCTCCCTGGGTGGCAGCAGAAAGCCGGCCTTTTGTCAGGCTGCGGGGCGCCTCGGCAGGAAGTGCGGGAGGTACCATTTTAAAGGCAGGCGATAAGGTGCTGGGCGTGGAGATGCCCCTCGGGAGCTTTGTTCGGCGGTCAAGGTTCCCCCCGGGGCAGGAAACGGTGCGTGTTACACTGACAACGCCGAGGGCACGCTAACATCCCCGGGATGGCCGGATATATGTTTAACAAACGTTTAGAATAAAGGAGAAAAAAAATACTTAAAGCCCAGGATGGAATAGTTGAGACAAAGGATGATGATGTTAAGGATTCGGCCTCCTGATTTACGGTTTGCAGTTAGCATTCGAAATGGTTGGACTGCTTTGGAAAGAAGAACCACGCTGCTGACAGGGTTTGACAGCTCTGATGCCTTCTCATGTTTCCCCTTCTAGGAAAAATTATCCTTAACAGGACTGAGGTCCAGAACCTCTGGGCACTTTTTGCAATATCAGTTAGAAAAAGGAAAGAAAAATAAGACATTTTCTTTTTACAAATGAACGTGGAAGCTGGTGGATTATTATTTTTTTTTTTTTAAAGTTTTAATGCTCTTCTTGTCAGGCTTGATTCCGAGAGGCCCATATCTGAAGAAAATTTTAGGACTTCATCCTTTAGGAGTACCCTTTAAATAGCAGTAAATCACAAAAAATGTTTCGGGTATGGCTAGTGACAGCAGCACTGTACTGTAGCCAGTCTCAGGAAGGTATGAGCCAGGGGTAGAGGCAATTATTTTTACACCATTTCCCAAGGGAAGTTCAGAATGCAGGCTTTATACAGTGTAACAGCTCTGCCTCTGTTTTTAAATCAAAAGGCAGACAAGGCATTTTTCCCTCTCTGAACTGTAGCAGATGGATATAAATAACTAGAACAGTGTAAGATACCTTTGTGCTGCTGCGAGGGTGCCAAAGAGGAGGGGCCTGTGTCACTTCAGCTTCTGTTGCTTTGGGTTGTGTTTTGCCTCCAAGCAGAACCGCACACATGTGGACATACCCTGGCCACAGAGATAGCTGTGTGCAAGGACAAAGTATCAGGGTATAATTATTGTTAAATCAGTCAACTAGAAATATTTAGGTCAAATTGGGAGAATTAAACTAGGAGAAAATTCTGTTCTTCAGATCAGTAAATCTTTGAAACCTCAGCTGTATTGAGAAAATGAAGTTTGTCCTGTATTGTCCAAACACTGTTCTTGCAATAACCATTTTTCTGTGACCAAGAAGAACTGCTTTATATCAAAAGGATTTCTGATACACTGTGATATGCCGTGATTAAAATTAAGTGTCAAAAATATTACATTAAAACTACACCTGAGTTTTCTGTGTTCTATTTTTAACATAGACTTGTCTTTGAAAAGTTCTTTTTATGCTGAAATATGACTTTAAATGTATCTCGCTGCTTTGAGGAAGAGGTGTCTAGAAGGAAGTTCTTGCAACACGTGTAGGAGAGAGGCTGGCAATGGCATCTTAAGTGCCAAAGCATTAGAAGTGGGTGTTCTTATTGTTACAGGACAAGCGATAAGACACTTAGTGGCCTGTAAACTTTTTCTGATAGTATTTAGGGGTTTTGCTTGAGAATTGCATCAATAGAAAGAGTGAAGCACAGATATCTAATGAGAATATCAATATTCATTTTAGAACTTGTCATGTGACATGTTTGTGAGCTTCCTCATTCTTTTAGTTCGAAAGAATACTTATACGTACAAGTTCTTACTGTTTGATGACTCAGTAGGAAGTGAAAGAGTCAGTATAAACCACAGTGCAATGGAGAAGAAACTATATATGGTAAAATCTTTTACATACGTGGTCTTGCAGACAGGCAAACGAAGCAGCTATTCTTAAAACATTTTGAATATATAGCAAACACTTGCAAAAAATGAATGATATTGAACTCTTGGCTTCCTTGCAATGCTGCATAAATTCATTGAGTGGTGATGTTATTGTTAGAGCCGTGGTGTATACTAAGCATTGTCCTGAAATTATTTGATAATTGTTCCAAGGGGTGTGCAAATAATGTGTAGCAGAGGAATAAGTGCACTGTACTTAAATTTCAATGAAGGGTTTCAAACTGAGGGTGGAAGGAGCAGTGAGCATTTAATGTCTGGCACCAGAAAAGAGGAGGTGATTATATTCTGAACAATTTAATAATGTTTAATTAAGTATTTTGGAGGATCTTTTGTAAGGGAGAGAAAAGTGTCTTATGTTTCTTACTCTCCTTAAAAATCCAAAACAGTCCAGGATCTATGATATGAATACAGTTTTGTTTCTAAGATGCTTTTACCTGTCAGTTATCTCTCGGTACTTTTGTCAAGTCTGGTTCTTCAGCCATAGCATCTAACGTTACGTCATCATCAACCTACTGAACCAGCTGAATGAAAACCAGTGTCATGACAGGCAGAATACTACACTGAGAATGCTCTCATTGATGGGGATGCTGACGTACAAGGCTGCCTTGTTCCCATCTTCACTAAATATTCATGTAGCCTGGGGAGGGGAGAAAAAATTGAAGGGGAGGAAGAGAGAGGGAAAACTCTGCCCCTTCCATTTGGTAAACTCTATGTAGAGCTTATCAGGCTTCGTAAAAATGTAATTTTAAGACTTTCAGTTCCAACCTGAAAGAGGTAGGGAGGAGTTAGTAAAACTCTATGCAACATAAAATGAGTGAGGCTAAGCTTAGACTAAATCTTGTTGTGGGATTTGTTAATTGCCAATATCCTACTATTATTATGCAGCATCCTGGGAAGGTGCCTCAAGGCCTTGAGGGTTTAGCATAGAAAGGGGCTGGAAGTTAAAATTACCGTTCAGATAGTAAGAATTTAGAACAGTGTTTCTGTAGGTCAGCGTTTTCTAGCTCTGTGTAGTTGTGTATGGTTACCAGAGGTACTTTTAAGGTTAATCAACTTGCACTTACTTTGGCTGTGCATCACAGCTACTGTATAAACCTCAGGGTTTATTTGCCCAGCCAGCAGAAGCTGCAGGTGCGCGTCTTGAAGCTCCTTGAGGGGTGCTCTGATGGCTTGAGTTGCCAAGCTTCGTTTAGGCGGTACTGGTTCTGTTACTTCTGTTCACCAACGCAGTTGCTGGTGACTGGTAGGCAAGTTACTCCATTCTGGGGGGGAAAAAAAGAGGAAAAACAGTTAACAGCTGCATGGGTGCAAAGGTTTAGGTGTTTATGGCTATACTCAGATTAGTTTATGAAACCTTAAGCTAGAGGATGGGATTAGGCTGTTTTGTAGAACTTCATTCGAGCTTGGCCAGGCTCTGCTGCACAAACAAATTCTAGTCTGTAACAAGCACACCTAAACCTTGTAGTAGTAACTCAAATTGCATGACCGAAAGCAGTAAGTCTGAAAGGAAGGGGTGTGTGTGTTTCCTTTTTTTTTTTTTCTTAAGAATCTGTACACCTTTATTTGCACTCAGCTCAGTCCTTCAAAATGTCTCAAATGTTTCCTGTGGTGTAAAACTTCTGGTAAAGACTTGTGGCATGTTCAGGTAGTGTGATCCAAAAATGCTTGTGGCT
The DNA here is from genome assembly GCF_013377495.2 of Cygnus atratus. Taxonomy (NCBI): domain Eukaryota; kingdom Metazoa; phylum Chordata; class Aves; order Anseriformes; family Anatidae; genus Cygnus; species Cygnus atratus. The sequence goes on from NC_066364.1 coordinate 110,103,871, forward strand.
ACTCTTTGCTTTCCCATAGCAGCGCTGCATTCCTGAATACACAGATAAGATCTGTGTAACTCCTAGGTACTTTGGGCCTTAACAGAAGTCAGGGAGTCGATAAGTACTTGCCTTTTTGGAGAACATGGATTGAAGTCGGCTGAGTGAAATGAATTTTATACAGAGTGCCATTCTTTAGGTATTTAAAACCCGTTCTGCCTATGGAGAGAGCAATTGCTGAGCGGGTGAAAAATGAGGGGCACAAAAGCAAAGAATTCCCTCCCCACTTTTAGTAGCCCCAGTTTAGCTGAAATGTTTCTTGGCTCTTTCCAGAACTGGCTTGATAAATGTCTTTCCGAAACGGGTGCCCTTTGTCCTTAAGTAAGACAAATAATTCAGAGCAACAACAGAACGTGACTTTTCGTGTTAGAGTTACCTATAAGGACAGAATTCCCCTTGGCTGTAATGAGCTGCACTCTTTGCAGTGATCATTTTTTCAGCGGCAATCTTCAGTCCTCACTTCAGAAAGCAGCGAACGTTTTGGAAATTCTAGCGGATGGCTTTAATGCAACCTGAAGCGGATAACTAAGCTTCGGGACAGGGACCCAAGGAGGCTGTGAATTTTCTGTCTTTGGAGGCTTCCAAGACCCAGCTGGACAAAGCCCTGAGCAGCGTGGTCTGAGTTCAGTGCTGCCTGGGTTGAGCCCAGGGCTGGACCAGAGAGCTCCCAAGGTTCCTTCCATCCTGTGATGCTCTCTTGCACCTAGATGGTTTGGTAATTTTGTAGGTGAAAATGCCTAATGTTTGGCTCGGAACTGCGGGATTTTGTTCTGTCATGTTGTTACAGCACAGAAAATAAAACGTGCACCAGAAACAGGGAAGCCTGCTCCATGTGAACTGCAATAGGCATCAGAGCAGGATAGCTGAAGAGCATAAGTTGCTGATCACAGTTAGCTAAACTTGTAACTTCTTGTTGGTGCACTCTTAGGTTCTTGTTTTACAACTGAGCTTCCCCTAGTGACTGTGTATACAGTCACTGTACGCCTTTTTATGCTCAATTAATCCCTAATGTTTTCCTAGCATATACACTACATCTTTGGACCTAGCAGTGTAAAACTTCTTTTTGTATGTATTTGAGGAACGAGCACGTTCTCAGGGTAACCTGGTCAGTATGAGCTACCATCAGCTGAGACTTCACCTCTGTCCTGTACGTTTTAGAAGTGTTTACTGCAAACTTTTTTTTTTTTTCCTTAAAATATATCTTGAAAGTTTCAAAACTCTTGAGAAAACTCTGAATTGCACAAAGCATCTCTGCTGGTTCCCAGATGAACCCTTTTTATTGCAGCGTAACACATGAGTTCACAAGGTTTTGTGTTTTCTAACATGTAATTTGTTACGCTGATCTTTGTGCTAATTGGAAAGGCAAGTTAATTGGGTCTCATTGGGTGCTATTATAAGGTGCTCCATTAGAGAATGGTAAGTTTCAGTTTGCTGGAGAGTTTGCTATAGAGTGGCAGGAAATCCAGATTTGAACACTAGACTCTTTTATACCTCTCAGTGTACTTAGTCATTTTAGTAATGTTTCCAACAATCTGCTTTAGAAAACATTTTGGAAGATACTTTAATTCTCTATTAAACATTTCAGATGTGTAGATCTGTAGAAGTGATGTGAAAACATAAATCCTATATGGGCACATGCTCTTAAACCCGAGGCTTTATTTTTTTTGTCCCCAGACAGGTTTCTATTAATAAAGTAATGCATGCTCTAATAAAATTGTTTTTCTTTTCAGTTTGTGAAATGTGGCTATGCAGGCTCAAATTTTCCAGAGCACATTTTTCCAGCTTTGGTTGGAAGACCTATTATAAGATCAACTGCTAAAGTGGGAAACATTGAAATCAAGGTAATTCTTTTTATTATTATTTGTTTAACAGATAAGTTAACAGGTGCCCTACACATTACTTACGTAACGTTTGAAAATGGTTGTTCCTGTATTCTCATTTGTGCTGTTTCAGTATCTCTTGATTAATTTCTATGTTGGGTTTTAGCCCATCACGTATTACAAAGTAATCAAGAGGATAGTGTAAAGTTCTGTGGAGGCCTTCAGCTAGTACAGTTGAGGAGGCAGCAGGTAGGACTCAGGTAGTTCTGGGCAAAAAGGGACTTCAAATGCCAATATCTAAATGATTGCAAGATTAGAAGGCAGAAATCCCCCAGGCTGGGTGGGGCTTTGAGCAACCTGGGCTAGTGGAAGGTGTCTCTGCCCTTGGGGGGGGGGGGGTTGGAACTTGGGTGATCTTTAAGGTCCCTTCTAACCCAAACCATTTTATGATTCTGTGATATCAGACAGAAACGGTTGATACTTGTTACCGAGATGTACTGTAAGATTATGAACGAACTGATGAAGCTTCCAGGTCTTTCTGTACACTTTGCTTTCTGCTGTGATCATCTGTGATCTTGTATGAGGTGTTTAACCTCGGTTGTGTTTGCGTTTCATTGTTTCTATTGCTTTTGTGTTTTTTTTTTTTGTTGTTGATAGAAGTAATGTACCACCAGTTAGAGACAGAGGCTGTGTTCAGGCTACTACTTTGGGCGTTATTCCAGGCTTGGAATGGTGGAGAACCACTGCTCCTAAATCTTCCTCTTAAGTTTGAGGAGCCATTATTTCTCACTTTTCTTTTGTAATTACAGAGAAACGCTTCAAATGTTAGTAATTGCTTCTGCAATACAGACTTCAGGAAACATCTTGGCCCTGCTGTGCCTACACCCTCTTTTCTTGCTTCTAGCCACACATTCTCACCTTGTGCTGGCCATACTGCTTGTGCAGTCATGTGGTGAGCCACTTTAGAGACCTGACCCAGCTGAAAAAGAGTAATTTCTTTGTCGGGTAAAGTTTTGACTGCCTCATAAGACAATTGTGAAAGCTCTAGTTTGATGGTAAAGCAGAAGAAGCAGAAACTTGAGGGAGAAGCAGAAGAGGATGCAGAACTGTAGAAACCCCCATTTAAACCAGTGAAGATCAAGTATAACCACACATGCACAAGCTTTCATTTTTGCTTTCCATGTTGCTTCTGAGTAATGGCTTATTAAAAGGGGGGAAAAAATTCTGTCCAGCCTTGTTCCTTATTTTCAGACCCCTGCAGGTGACAAGGAGAACTTAGTTTATCTGATTGCTGCTGCTGCCTAGTATCAGCAGAAAGCAGTACTAGTACTTTAAGAGAACAAAAGATGTCAGCTACCTTCCCAAACTGCTTTTATATATGTATCTATATATAGAAATTAACAAGTCTTAAGTCCAAAAAAAATTCGCTGGTACAAAATCATATTGATGAAGTCATATTTTCTTTCCAGCTGATCCAATAGAGCCTGTCCTGCCAGTTTTGGTGTCCTGACTATCTGATAACTTAGATTAATATCATTACAGATATCAGCGTTGAATTAGAAAAATAGGTGGTAAAAGTGGGTAATTGTTATGAGATAGTTGCAAAAGAACCAATAAACTACAATTTTTCGTGCATTGTCCCTTGTCTACTTGAGCGTGGATCACACAGGTGTATTTTAGAGAGTGTAATGTGTGTCTTCATTCTTCCTAGCTGTTTTATACCATCTCTCTACAATAGCTTGTCATTCTTTCTTAAGAAAATTGTGTATCAGGAGAAGAAATCCATGCTGCAGGTACTTTGGATATGCCGGTAGGATGACTTGTTAGGTGTATGTACCACTTTCCTTAGTGAGATTCTTGCAGATTTCTTAAAATGTATTTTAGCAGATGAGTTTTATGCCAAAACTTAATTCTAGCCATTCACTTCAAGATCTTACGGTGTAAGTTTAAAGCCGAGTAAGGGAAGCTGTCAAGATTAGCTGCTTAACTTTTGAAAAGTATTCAGAAAAGCTGTCATTCCTGTGAAATTCAGAAATGCTGTGAAAAGTCTGGAAGCTGATCAGAACAGTGGTTATTGTCCATCTGTTGAGTTGCCAATTTCACGTTGCTTTGTCCATGTTCTCCTTCTGAATTCTCATTTCACATCGAGGTGAAATTTTTTTGAGGGTGAGTAGCAGTCAGGGCTACTTATGGCAATGCATTTTTTCTCCTACCCCTCAGTTCAGGGCATAAACACAAAAGGTCAGTTATTACTGGGATTATTTTGCTGAAAATTGCAATGTCTAGACTTAAAAAACAGAAGCATAGATACTGCTCTTTAGTTTTAACTGATTTAATAATCCTTGAAGCAGGTATTGGGAGTTAATAACCTTAGGAAGGCAGGACTGTCATGTAGCTTTGACCACTTAAGGCAGGATTTTAGGGCAGATCAGACTCGGGGACCTGTTGAGCCATAGTCCATGTGTGCAGTTCTGCTTAGTTTTTGCCAAAGACAGCCTGGAGATGGTCTTTCTTTCTCCGGGTTTGAAGTGAGGAAGAGGGCTGTGCTCTGACCAGCCTGTTTGGTGCTGCCTGTGTAAAGGGAGCTGCCAGAAACTCTAAGCACTTTTCCTCTGACACAATTTGCAGAATAGGTAGGTTTGCCTTAATGGTGCTGATAGTTATCTTATGGCTTCTGACATTTCAGGTGACTTGATGTAAATTTAATTGAAGGAGGAAAAATCTCATTAGTCATGAAAATGGCCTTAGTATAATTTTGGACAATGTTTGTACACATGTGCTTTAAATATTTTAGAGTGCTTCTCAGTGGCTTTAATTTTGCTATCTTCCTGCCTCCATAGCTTGCTATAGGGAAGAGCTTTCAAACCCTGCTCTTACTGCACGTTGTGATTGCTTATTTCAGTTCTGAAAGTAGCTACCATAATTTAAATATCTCTTTATTTTATTTTATTTCCCCTGGATATTGGTTCCATAATATCTGAACAGATTAGTCTGCTTATAGGTGATTTTTTTAATTATTGTTTTCAATTCTTGGGTATTTAAAGCAATCTAAATTTAGCGTTTGCCAGAGCTAGTTATGGTCAAATGCTTTGTGCAGTCTTGTATAGTTCAGATAAACATTTTGTCCAGGGTAAAATTCCAGTGTTACAGAATATTTATGCACAGTGTCCTATTTATGAGAAAGATGCAGATCTTGTTTGCAACGTCAGATGCATAAACACGACATGCCAATGACTTGTAGCAATAGCTTTCTTTAAAGAGATAATTTTAATCCGAGATCCTGAGAATGTTAGCTTGGCCATAACTACACTAACTCAGATAATTTCCAGCTGTACATGCACCTCTTTTCAGCTTATTTCTGCTGTATACTTAAAATAATTTGAGAATTTCATTTAGGCCTTTTCTGACTTTCTTGCTTCTACCTTCTTTCTTCACCTTTCTTGATCCGTTGAAGTAGAATAACAAAAAGATGGTAAGTGAGGTGCCCCTGTGCTGCTTGTTTACCATTTTTGCTTGATGGGACCTAGTAGCTCTTATGCTATTTTTTGATGTTATTCATTGTTTTGTCTTGCTCTACATCTTACATTGGAATACATACTTACTTTGGACGTCGTTCATTGCTTTGGTTTACTAGCAACTAATTAATGAGAATATTTTATGTATTGCTTCTAAATGTTACATAGCCTGTAGTTTTGCAAGGTACAAGAATAACACTTTAAGGACAATGTGAGCTCAGTACCTCTAACAGTAGAAATTGCTTTATTTAACTTTTAACCAAAGGCTTGAAAAAAGCTTCAGATTTCAGTTAAACAAATATTGAGCACCAAAGTGGTGGAAACATTGAACGTTACGACGCTGGTTTCTCTCTGCAACTACAGTTGTACTGTCCTTCTTGATCCTACTAAGTGTGCGTGTTGTTTGTTAGTGTGCTCTTGTTCTACCCTTTAGCTTTGTTTTAACAAGACGTGAAAGTTTTGTGTGACTTTGATTGCATATTTGAGTAGTGTCTTTTCCCGGGCTACGTCCTGTTCAGGAGCATTAAGCCTCAAAGAGCAGTGCACAAAAAAAGGCTTCTGATTCTTCCAACTGGTAGGGTTTCTGTTGTCTTAAATTCTCAGGAGTAATGTGGTACCTGGTGGAGTTTTCATAGCATGTTTTCACTGAAGTACATTTGATTTAAATATTAAAGCCTTGACTTCTGTCTTCTGTATAGTCAAGATAACTGAAGTGTGATCTGCTGTGCAAGGGAAAACAAATAAAATGCCTTGTCAGGGAGAAGAGGTGGAAGAAGAATGGTTTGTTTTAAATTATTTTCAATTAACTTCCTTTTTAATGGTCACTGGTAGCTGCTTAAGATGCTTCTAAAAAAAAGGCATTATAATCCTGACACTGGATTTTTCATTGTGCATCTTGTGTTTTTTTCCCTGGCATTGAACAGTGACTGAATAACCTTTGCTTCAGAGTTCTCTGTGCCACAGTAACTGCAAACTGTGGTGGCATATTTTCGTATGAGGCAGATGATTTTTTGCAATGAAAAGAATATAGTATAGCATGGGAGCAGTGCTCTAGAAGTATGTTCTTAGAGGCTAGATATGAGCAATTCAGGTAAGGCTTCTTTAGGGAAGTATGGGATATGACAGGGAACAAAGATAATGTTATATTGGACATACTTTGTCTGGGAAATACGTGGGAAAGGAGAAGATACATTGCTACTAATCTGAATGCAACGTTTGCATAACTAACATTAATAAACAGGTTGCTTCATTAGTGTGAGATGACTGTACAAACTATGCATTGGTTGGTTGCATTTGTGTAAGAATGCATTACTGGGGTTTTTGGCTTGGGACTTCTGGCATGGAACAGTCTGGGTTGTATTTTATATTTAGATGCCTCTCTTCTTCACACCCTACTGGCATAGGCAATATGTAAACCATTGTTTCTTTTAATGTATAGTGTGGAACTTCTAATCTCTTATTTGCTTTTGCTACTGCTCTATATGCTTATGTACCACTCATTATTCCTTTTCTGGTATTATGCACAGAAATTTGCAGCATGCATGGAAAAATACTCTGCCAATCCCACCTACTACCTCTATGTGCCATTTTGTATCTTGGCCTTTTGAAATGGGAACTTGATAAAAGAATTTTGGAGTTGTCAGTGGAGAAACCTTTATGCTTATAAAGGTCTTTGTAGTATCCAGCTTTAGCAGGCTTCATTTGTGTGTTTAAGGTTAATTGGAGAGTGGAATTAACAAAGTTTATTCTGGAAAGGGTTTGGGATGGGTAACAGCCAAATTTAAATACTACATGACATGTATTCTGCTTCTCTCCTAAGTACCTGAAAGTGATTCTAAAATGCAGGCAGTGTTTAAGAACACAGTTGGACGCAGGCTGGAGCAGCTCACTGTTACTTTTTTGAGGATGTTGCTGTTTAGAAAATTTTGCAAACACTGACGTGTCTCTTTATTAAAACTTTACAGGATCTCATGGTTGGTGATGAAGCAAGTGAATTACGCTCAATGCTGGAAGTTAATTATCCAATGGAGAACGGCATAGTTCGGAACTGGGATGATATGAAGCACCTCTGGGATTACACGTTTGGACCAGAAAAACTTAATATTGACACAAAAAATTGTAAAATACTACTTACAGAACCTCCCATGAACCCAACTAAAAATAGAGAGAAGATTGTGGAGGTATGTCTGTCTAGTAGAAACTAATATGTGCTGTCATAGAAGTATGGATAAAAGATTTTAATCTTACAATACCCAGTAACTGTTTGAGGCAAAACAGTTCTTTTGTTTTCTATCCAAAACTTTTCTTTGGTCTTGGTCATAAAGGCTACTGTGGTCAAATTCAAACAATCCTACCTCATCCAAAAATTATAACCAAGCTTTTTGTCTCAAGCCATATCACCAACAAAACACAGAGTTGGAAATGCATGTTTGTACTCAGGTGTCTAAGATATTTTGATTACTAGGTATTGGATGAATGTTAATTACTTTAAATGACTTGGACTTCTGTAAGCCAGAAGAGGTTTGAGGCTTGAACAAGATGATGCTTGCCAGATGGAGTAGTGTTGTTGGAAGTAGTTGAGACAAAGGTGTGATGACAACCAATTAATTAGCCTTTGATTAATAGTAGGGATTATCAATGAAAGCCTTCTGAGAAGGAAAGCTGGGTTGCTGGATCCTGGATCTCACGGTGCTGCACTGAGTGACCTCAGCTTGCTCTGAACCTAAACCTTGGCTCTAGTACTGTGTGACAAAGACTCAGTTTTGAAGAGCAGTAGTATTTTAGGAGAGCAAAAAATTTAATCTCCTGTTTTTTGCTTTTTTCTCAAGCATCATATGTATTTCCAATTAATGCAAGTATTTGGTTTAGCAAAAAATCTATTAAAATTTTCAGTTAGAAATAAGTACCTGGTAGGGCAGGAAAAATGTATTCTAAAGGTCTGAAACCTTATCCATTTATCAGAAGTGTGAGTATGAAAGGTTGTATGTGTTTTTTTCCCCAACTCAGTTAGTACAGTAAGAATTTATCTTTATCATTACCCACTGACCCTGCCTTTAAAATTCATTTGTTGTCACAGTTGCAGCAATGCTTTCTACAATGTGGCAGAGAATATTTTTTGCACTTCTGTTTCAATGACGCAGGAGTCAGCTAAGTAAAGCAAAGTTGGAAAAACTTATGTGGACGAATCAAACTGTACAATTTTAGTGTTTCTGAATTGAAGGTTTCCTAGCATTTAAGGACATCAGGGACCAGTTAGCTAAGTACTACATAAACCAACATTAGCAATACCGTCTGTTGTGTCTCAGTTAGCAGTGGTGTGATGAACATAGTGGATTATTCTGGGTTGCCTCCATGCAGCAGGAATGGTTGAATTTTCCTGTTCAGGCTTCTTTGCTTTTCAGCTGCCTGCAAATGTTCCTGTTTGTTTTTCTGTTAAACTCAGTGGTCTGGGTTTTAGTTATTCTGGTGCTGAGTAATTTTGTACCATAAACTGAGAAGCCTTCTATGGGTTCTGAAGTTTCATAAAACATTTGTATTGCCCCATTTGTTTTGTAAAACCACTCCAGATATCATAGATACTTAACCATCATCCAGAGGATTATGGAGAACTAGAACCCATTTACATAAGTTTAAACTTGAGTTAAACAGGAGTTCAATGTTTCTATTAATGTTTTTAATGGATCACAGCATAATGACAACTAGGAATATTTAACTGCAACCTATTTACACTTCTTTTTGACAACGACTCTTCCTTTTCAGGGAGGCTAGCCTAGTATGAAGCAGAGAACTGAATTAAGGTTTTCCTAAAGCCTGTAGTAAATGTCGGTGCATTTTTTTGGATACATTGCAGTAGCATTTTATAAGAACAGCTTAGTCATCTGGACCCTGTCAAGATGGTAGATAATTCCATATGCTGTATTTCATTCTATTTCCATTGATTCTCTTTCCTTACCCCATCCATCCCTCCATCAAACTCAGCTATGTAGCAATAGCTGCAAATGTTCACAAGACTGTGTATATTGTAAAATGCATATCTTAGAAGTGCTATTTCTTTCACAGTATGTACAAGACACAGATTACTCTTCAACTTAACTGGGTGTTTGCTGTTTGTCTGCTGCATTCTTATTCTGTAGTACCCTCAGGAGCAGCCAGACTTCCATGGTGTATTGTGGAGCTGTAGAGATGCTCTAGCATGGACGCTTCTCCTAATTCCATTCCAGTATTCTTTCTTTTTTTCCCCTCTTTTATAGTTCTTCCTTTCTGGACCTAATTAGAACATCAGTAGCTAATCCAAAAGCTGCTCTCACTAGAATAAGAATCTCTTCAGGAGAATGTGCTACTCCGTATTTACATCTTCAATGTATTAACATAAATGCCCCGTGTCAATGCATTTTTCTAGTCAAACAGAATAGATCTAGGTGTCTGGAAAGAAGAATAGCAAACCACAAAGCCCTGCATGTAGGCTACATACAAAAGGTTTTTGGGGTAACTTTCAGAGTGCAGTACAACATGTGAAGGTAGTAACTAATGAAATTTGAATATTGAGTTTTTTGTATGAAGATAATTTAAATTTCTCCTACATTGGTTTTTCATTTTGTAAGCACTCAGCTTGCTTGAGAGATTTATCCTTTGGAATAGTACTGTTTTTAGATGTTGAGAACTCAAACAGGATCTCTTTCTGAGTTGCTTTCTTTCAGCTGTTCCTTTTCTTGTGGACATTTCTGCTTCTTGTTTCTGAAGGTATTGCGTATATGTTAAATTGTGGTGATTACAGAAGCTACTAGCCAGCAATGTGTTGCTCGTTCTTAGCCAATGCATCTAGATACTGTATTAAACTTCCTTTTGTATCACTCAGTTCAGCTTGGGGGGTTGTGAGAACCCAAAGCCTGGTGTTCTCGTGGCAGGGTGCTCTGCAGCTTGCCCCCTCTATGTTCCTCTCTGTGTGACTTCTGTTATACGGCGTGCTCGCGGTAAATGTTCTCAGAAAGGAGGCATCAGTCTTCCCAGGGGTTCTACTCTGTGCTCGATATAGCTATGAAATAATTAACATGACTTTGCGAGGATCAGGGTTTTGATATGGGCCAGCCATTTAAAATCATGCTACTCTAACAATAAATTCTTTAAATTGTTCAGAATTCTAAAATCATCAGGCATCAGCTTTTTACTTTAAAAATATTTAGATATCTTTTACTTGAACTGTGGGAGTGCTTGGGATTTAATCAGTTTCTAATCCTAGAAGTTGCAGAAGTGCTCAGAAGGCTGCAGAGGAGCAAAAATAAAACTTTGCGTGTGCTGAAATGATCACAGTTCATTGGTTTTTCCTGGTAAAGCATTTTGAGAGGGGAAACTGCTGTGCAGCTTAATTTGTTTACTTGGCCTTCTTTTTGTTTATAAAGCTGACAAGATCCTATGAACTGTACATCCTTTAATCTTAGGCTGTTTCTTCACTGAAACTTGTACAGTGTTTAGGGGAGCCTAGCCTACAAGACAGGCAATTACCTTTCATGTTTTAATGAGTAGTTCTGCAAACCTGCATAGTTCTGCAAGGAGAAACTGAGTAGCTCTAACTGTGCTTTTTCAGTTATAGTGGGTTTTGTACTAAAATGAATTTTAGAAGTTTGTCATCACTTGTACTTTAAAGAAAGGAAGAGGAAGACCCGGATGCAGAGAACAATCTGTGATAGTGCTCTGATTCTAGAGTGGTATGAGTAGGAGTCTGTTTGGTCTTTGTTTGGCAGTCTGCAGTTGTACGAAGACTGTTGACCTGGATATGAAGAAGAGAAAAATCTGAACCTCATTAGATTTAGAGCATCCATCTTTAACAAACATTTCCTTCCAAAGTCACACTTCAGTAATGAAGTAGTTGGCTGGTCTACAAGTACTTCCTCCCACTCATTAAGCACTTTAGAAAATGGCTTAGTTGCAGAAATGCAGAAATTGGAGTATGGATTTCTTGAAACTATTCACATTTATTGCTAAAAGGATATGAAATGTTTTAGCTCCTTGATGTGACTTGTCTTGAATGAATGGACAGGTAAGGTATAGAACTGAATGTGCTAATTACTGCCACAAAGCAAGTAGGTTTCTGATGTTTGTATAGAATCAGTGTGATGAAATTTCTTGAAAGGTGTTTTTGACTAGAAAAAAATGTAGAATTATAGAAAGTTTTCAAACATCTATGAAAACTCCTTTAAGAATCTTGCCTTATTTGGTCATTAATTTTTGTCTTCATCTTGCAGGTTATGTTTGAGACGTACCAGTTTTCTGGGGTGTATGTAGCCATTCAGGCTGTCCTTACTTTGTATGCTCAAGGTAGGCAAAGATAAAATATGTTTAATTTATAATTGTATTTCTAAGCTGTAGCTCTAATATGGTATTAATAGGTCTTGGGCTTACTTCAACACTGATGTGAGCAAGCTGAATTCTATCTTAAGGGTTTGCTTTTTGTTTTGAGGAACTACTGAAAGATTATTTTTGTGGACGAACTGTGCAGACATGCTTGTAAATGCAAAAACCTGGTTTATCAAAGGTATCATTGTTTCAGGGTGTAGTCATATAGCCTTTGGCATGCTTCCAAGTTTTAATGACATGCTTTTGATTTTCTGATAAAGAAAAGTATTACTGCAAGTGAATTTCAAGCAGTTGACTAGGTGACTTTGCACTATTTTCAGTTCAGGAAAATGTTCATTCTTCTGTATGTAAACAAGAATAAATGATTGTCAGTTTGAGAAGAAAATTACAGATTCACTGAATTCAATAGAAATTCTGCCACTGGCTGCAATCCATCTATGATCTAGGATATTCAAGCAAATGAATTCTAATAACATGACTTCTCACATCTGTTTACTGGTCATTTGGTGTACTTAACCATCACATGGCAGGAAATAAACATCCGTATTCATTAATATGTCATCATAGTTTGTTTCCAAGAGCAAAAGTGATAGGATACTGGAAGGGTGGGACCGCCATACAAGTCATTAAAAGCAGTTGAACCCAAACCACTTTTGCAGACCTGGATTTTAGTTTTATTTGTTGTAAAGTGTGTTATTTTAGTCCCAACGGACAGCACCATTACTCTTTTTTTTTTCTAGATATTTTTCGTTGTTTTTGGTTTGTTTTAGGTCTGTTTAACCTCTTTACAAATATGGTCTCAAATTCTGTTGTACTTGTACATGTATTTTACTGTATAATGGTCAATTACTCCACTCTAATCTATACTACTCAGCTCTAAATCTGAGCTGAAATCTGAACTGTCATCCAAAAGAAAGCTGAAGACCTTCTAAAATAAAAATACTAAGTGGCACACAAATAGAATACTTGCTTTTGAAAACTCAGAAGTTGTCCTTTAAAGCATCCTATGTGTTTAAGTTGCATGCTCTTACATGGTTATGACATCTCAGTTTTGTGCACCTTAATATATGATTCTTTTATGGTAAACTTTTTTTTCCACTGGATTTAATTTCTTGAGTATGAAAGTGGATCTGGTTCAGCCTAATGCTGTTCCTGTGGGGAAAAATGTAGATGTGTGCTGTGTGGTCCAGATACTCTCTACCTTATGAAACCATTGTCTTGTTTTTGAGTACCAGCCACGATCAACAATAATAATATTAATAATTCTAATAGTCCTAATAATTCTAATAAGATAAATTTGTGGGATGAATAGCTCTAGGTTTCTTCATATTTGAGAAGTTAATATCAGGTTGCACATATATAGGTGGATCTTAGGAGAAATTTGTAACCCAACAAGCATTTAATGATATTACATATTCTCTTTAATTAGAGTGCAATTTAAGATGTCAAAACACTGGATAAAATGTTGAATGGTAGAGCTGTAAGTACCTAGGCAGGAGTCAAGGCAATACTTTAAAAAAATATATGGAAAGCATTGTTACTGTCAAAATCTTCTGTTTAAAATCAAGGTGAATGGAAATAACGGAATTTTAAATTGTGATTACTTTTCCCAGAATGATGACTTGAGAGAGCACAGGTGGTTTCAAGATAGTTACAGGGTTAAGATTACAATTATAAAACTATTCTGCGCTATTTATGGAGGCGCTAATAAAAGTTGTACTCTTTCTCTCCACCCATCCCTACCTCCCCCATTCTTCTAGGTTTGTTGACTGGGGTTGTTGTGGACTCTGGAGATGGTGTGACTCATATTTGCCCAGTTTATGAAGGTTTCTCCCTCCCTCATCTCACCAGACGGTTAGATATTGCTGGGAGGGATATCACTAGGTACCTCATTAAGGTAAGCTGAAAAGAATCTTTAAAGTTGAGGCTGATATCTGTGGCACACTGGTTCAAGTTTCCTTGGTAGCAAGAAACCACTATACGCTTTCCCTACATCACTTTTATGTTACTTACATAAAGAACTCCAGTATTCTTTGTATTGATTCAGCCTATATATATTGTTTCCTCATCTAAATGATGTGATAGGATTGATATTATTCAGAGACTTCACTTATTTTTTTTAGTAGCAGTCTAAGAAGGGAAGGGACTTTATTCCTTATTTGGAAAGGAAAAAAAAATCAAATTTGGTTTTCTTGATATGTTAAATGAAAACAAAATTGTATTCTTCGAGTTCTACTCATCTATTTTCAGAAAGACCTTTTTTTAGGTGTGGCAAATGTAGTGATTCTTACCTAATTATTAAATCAGACAGTATGTTTTATAGATTATTTGTTTTAAAAAATATAAGCAATATTCTACATTGACAAATCCTATGATTTAAGTGGAATAGTGTGGTGTTCTGAAGTGAAGACCTAAATATAAGAACTATTTTGGTTATCTTTCACTTCCCTTTCTAACAATTGTACTGAAAGTTGTGAAGAAAGAAAATTTCCAACTTGCAGTGATGTTGCATCTGTTTTTTTCGTTTCTGTTATTAATGGATATGCTGTGACAGACTTGATTTAATACTAAATTTGCTGTTACAAAAGTGAGTCAAACTTGAAAAGATAAATTTTTGAACGTGCACATCTGATAACAAGAACAGGACGTTTACTGCAATTCTAATCTGTTCACTCTAGCTCCTCTTACTGCGAGGGTATGCTTTCAACCATTCTGCTGATTTTGAGACTGTTCGCATGATCAAGGAAAAGCTATGTTATGTGGGATACAACATTGAACAGGAGCAGAAACTGGCATTAGAGACCACAGTACTAGTGGAGTCCTACACGGTGAGTGTTCTGAGACAACTTTTCTTGTCCTAAATTTCTTAGGTGTAAAATTAGGTAGCGTTTAATTTTGATTCCTTGCAAGTTTTTCTTGGTAGTAGCTCATTTCCTAGACATGAGTCTGTAGAATCACAATACCTGGTTCTGGGAAAACTCTGAAAAGCTTATTCCTTATTCCCAGGATTTTCATAAAACTTTGTACTGGTTTTTGTCCTTGTAGATGCTTGAAACTTGAATATTACAGCGCAAAAACTTGTAGAGAAGGGGGACTTACTCTAACGTCAAACTGTTTCAGCTTCATCTGTCTAGCTGTGACACGTTTGAGACTCATACCTGGTAACAGGACAGATAACCTCCCTTTTAGGGGACGCTTGCTGTGATCACACACAGGAGGAAAGAACTTGCAGGGGAGCGTTATTGTTGCTGTAAGATCAACCTTTAAATGAAGATCAGGAGCTGTATTGCAAAGCAGTGCTTGGTACTTCAGTATCAATATGTCTGGTCCCTGATCTCTGTAATTGCATAGGAATTGAAGAATTAGTAGCTTATTTCAGTAGTACTAAGTGACATTTGCAGTGGTGACAATAAGCAGCAGTTTCCTGTTCTGAAACATGAGGTAACAATGTAGGTACTTCCTCTTGCTTTGTTTTGTATCTGAGTGGCTAAAAGTAGTCTTCTGAAAGATGTTTTCTTTCACTAGCTCCCAGATGGCAGGATTATCAAAGTTGGTGGAGAACGGTTTGAGGCACCAGAGGCTCTCTTCCAGCCTCACTTAATCAATGTAGAGGGGGTTGGTGTGGCTGAACTGCTGTTTAACACCATCCAGGCCGCTGACATTGATACCAGGTAAGAGCAGGAGGACACTTAAACTCCTGTGTCAGGGTGCAGAGGTGACACGAGAGCTGCATTCAAATGAAATGCCATCTTTTGCTCTATATGTTAATGTGCACACTGCTGCGGGAGGATATATGCTGGGATTGGGGATCAGTCTGAGATGACTCTTCGAAGCTTAATGGCTTGTCTGGAAGCCTGACTATTTTGGTACGAACAAGCAAGGATTACATTTTGGAAGTGCAATGTTTTTTTTGTTTTATTTTGCTGCTTTCCAGGACGTCTGGAAAAGCATGAGCAAGTATGCCAAACTCAGGCAAAAGTTGGCTTTATATTTGTGTAGTGACAGTTTTAGATTTGTATTTATTTCCATCTACAAACAGGTACCTATTTGTACTACAGAGTATATAATATGACACTAGAAAGACTGTTTTCTTGGTTAGGTCTGAATTCTATAAGCACATTGTGCTGTCTGGAGGGTCCACCATGTACCCCGGGCTGCCTTCACGACTGGAGCGGGAACTTAAACAGCTCTACCTGGAACGAGTTCTGAAAGGAGATGTGGAAAAACTCTCGGTAAGTATGGAGTCACCGCTTTATTTGTGTGGGGCAGAGGTTTATCCTGAATCCCCACTAGAGGGAACCAAGTAGTCAGAAATGACTGAAGCTGCTGGTCACCCTCTACACAGCTTCCAAAAGCTTGGTGCATCTCAGTTCTTCACACCCCTATTGTGCATGCAGGGACGTGCCGTAAAGTCACTTCCAGTCAATGCTAACAGCAAGTCATTCCTAAAGTCTTGGGCTAGTTTGAATGTAAAACGTACCGTTAAATGTTACTGCACAACTCATAATATAAATTGAACAATGCTAATGAGCATTTGTGTTTCAGAAAGTCATCGCTGAGCAAAAGTGATTTTTATTTTTAAAAGTTTTGATTCATACTATATAATGTGGGTGAAATGCTCACCCCCGCACCCCCACCCCCCCCCCAAAAAAAAAAAGTTAGAGATCAGAGTTCACACATCCTCAAGTGGAATAAATTTTCCTTGTTCATGGGTTACTGTGATAAGCAGACAAAAGTGTTTTGGAGTTAGTGTTGCCTTCTATCTGCCAGCAGTGCTGTGTGCTTTTCAGAAAGGAGATATTTACAAAAGCAATTACTTTGAGTGGAGTTTCTAATGTTAAGCTGAATTGAACTTCCCCAGTTCTTAATACAGTATTCTATAAAGATCTTCTGCAGCTATTTAGAATGACTCAGTTGCACAGAATAGAATCACAGAATCACTCATAGCTTTGACTGTAGTCATTTTTGCTCTTGAAGTTAGAGCTTGAACATCAAAGAATTTAAGATAATATTAAATAAACTGGTCTAGATTGTATAAATGTAGAATCTCTTCCATCTGCCGTTCTAAAACTTGGCATAATTCTAAAATATTTTGTGATCTGGTAACTTCTGATAATTTTAGCCATCAAAGCTTAGCAAGTGTTTCACTCTTTTCCGTGTTCATGAAATGTAAAAATGTGGTCTTTAATTTTGTATTCTGACTTCTGGGCTTTTTGTGGATATACCAAAGGTATAATTTTGGGGAAGTGTCAATAGCTGTCTCTAATTTCCAGTGCAAAGTAGTTATTTTACTTTGGTTGCGCAAGCTGAAAGCTCACAGAGTGCCCTGTGCTAGCACTTCAGGCTTTTGGTTATGTTTTTCTCATTAAACAATTTACATTTCATTGTTCTGGTAGAAAGCACAATTTTATTTCAAGAGGCTTTGTTTCAAAAATCCTAGTAACAGTTGTTTTTTCTTCTTAGAAATTTAAGATCCGAATTGAAGACCCACCTCGTCGAAAGCACATGGTGTTTTTGGGTGGCGCGGTTCTAGCAGACATCATGAAAGACAAAGACAACTTCTGGATGACCCGACAAGAATACCAAGAAAAGGGAGTGCGTGTTTTGGAGAAGCTTGGTGTGACTGTTCGATAAATCCCAAAGGTTGTTCCCATCACATGTCTAAAGCTTTTTTTCTTTCATTGCCAATCTCTGAACTCACTCAGCTACATGCTATGGAAAGGCCTGTCTTTGGCCTTTGACCCAAAGGTCAGGTTTTGTTCTGGTTTCTTGGGGTAGCTTTTGTTAAATATTTCTTAATGTGGCTAAATTTGACTATTAAATTTGACCACTTCCCTGCAAACAAAACAGAGCAAGAGCAGCCTGTCTACTTCATTGTTCCTTCCCAGTAGGCAATTGGGTAATTCTGGTAGGCTTTTTCTTCTGGGTTTATTGCTGTAGTACTGCTAGCTTTTGTCTCTAGTTCACAAGGGGTTGTGTGCCTTTTTTAGCATAAGAAAACCTTTAAACAGGAGCTTTTGCTATTGGGTCGTTGTGTGGGTTATCTTTGCATCTTTTTGCCTCTCTCTACATTCAGACTTTTCCTGCAGTAAGGAATTTTGATTAAACATAGTTAGAAACTAGTTTAACTAGCTGGAATGGCTTTAACACTGTTTCAATGTAATGTGGTTCCATACGCACTGCTGCCTAAACTGGCTTCTGAGGTGGTTTATCAGAATCCTTAGAGGTGATGGGGCTTTCATACTGTATTTTCTAAGTGGTCATGTACACAGTTGCCACAAACCAGGGAACACCGGATATTCTGGCAAAGGTAAATTTGTGGCCTTAGGTGTCTTTGTTCTTGTTTTTTTTTTTTTTTTTTGGAGGGAGGAGACAGGTTTGAGCTGTGCTCCTTTTCTGTTAAAGGACAGCTGGGGGTCAGTCTGACCAAAAATGCCTCTCTTTTTGTAGCTAAATTTTGGTACCATGTTATCTCAGCATAGGGAGCAAGAATGTTACATTAGCTATTCAGTAATTGTTGAGAAACTTAGATGTGCTGAGACAAAAGCCTCTAAACTTCTGAAGAGATTTCAGAAATGCTTGTGAAAACTGTAATTATAGATATTAAGCCCCCCAAAACTGAGTTTTAAAAGTCTGATGTTTTAAGTGCTTGTATGTACATCGGAAGCACTTTATTATTAAACTTTACAAGTATATTAACCTAGTGCCAAGTAGTTATTGCAAATGAATATTTCAGTGACCAGTGTTTATTGCAGCAAGTAGATGTTTATAAACAACCACTGGCAGTAGGTTATAAAGAATGACCTATATTTGTTCTAGTTAAAAATAACATCGGAATAGGAGATGCTGTTGGTTGGTAAATATCCACGATTCATTTTGACCAGTCTTGAGTTTTGATACTTAGCATGGGATGGGGAAGGAAGTGGAAAACCAGTGATGAAAATGCTGTTTCCAGAAAATACATTAAAGCTGAGTTGTACTGAAAAATAGAAGTTGTCACTAGTAATTATCAGCCATCTTCTCTGAGTATAGTTGCCTGTATTTTTTCCTGCTAGCAGACTGGTAACTATCTTTGCAAATAAAATCTGCCTTACATAAAACATAGCAAAAAGCTGCTTGCATATGAATGCCAGTTAGACCTAGTTCTACTTTGCTTTTCGTGGAAATATTGTATCACTTCTTACTTGGTTTTCCAAGCCTACCATAACATTTAAGCATAAGGAAGTTAAGATCTGCTTTTGACTTCCAAACCTTGGAATGTACAAGATGTGCTTTCATATACTTGCCATTTGTCTACATCTTTACATTAATAATTGACCCCAGAAACATGGAAATACTAAACTCCCTTGGATTCCTAAAACTTGCTTTCTTTCTAAATCGAGCAGACAGCTTCCTTTCGGCCAAGAGAGTCAAACAGGCAGAAACCATGTCTGCATTTCTTTAATAACAAGACAGTCACTATAGTATTGCTAGTAATGACCATTTAATTATAGGTGGGTGGGGTTTTTTGCAGCTATATTTACTCTTAACTTGAACAATATGAATTTACAGGCATGCCGGTCATGCCTCAGTGCATGCACTTAAGCAGTTACTAGATTTTTGGGGACATGAATGTAAGGGGTATTCTGAATTCCCGTAGTCTTCTGAACATCTAATACACGAGATTTAAAAATGCTGTGGGCTTGCTTTAGAGCTATGGTTTCTCATGTGACTGTCTCTGGGCTTTTTGGACAGCATTGAGAATCATGGAAATAAACCAAAGAATTACTTAAAAACCTTTTTTGAATGACAATCTGCCATGTGATTTTTCAAATCTAGACCTTGACCCTGCACCCCTTTTCTAAACCATATTCTCCCTCTTCATTGGCTTTGGTTAGGTATGTGCATGTTTGAGTAAAGGATTTGGAATTTGGCCCTTTCACAAGAGAGAACTTCACAGCACCATGAGTAATAAATGTCAGTCGATTATGCAGAATCTTGGGTTTCCATGGAAACCATGTATATATTGGAAAAAAAAAAAAAGCATTTTAAATTACAGCTATCATGGATTCAGAAGAATGCATATGTAATCCACATACTGAATGGGGTGTTCCAGTTGTGCTCAGTGTGGTTCTCTGTGTGTGTTTGCACACATGAGTGTATGTGTGTGTTCTCTCAGCTGACAGCTTCAATATTGCTATGAAAGCAATCTGGTTTTAATGGGTTTTTTTGAAGACCAAATAACTTGAGTTGTATTTGCAATATGCTTCAGCTCCTATAAAATTAGAATAGAAGATGCTGCATCAAATGTAAGTTTTTTGGGAACATCCTATTTTTAATGTTAAGCTGCTTCAAACCCTCCCCACACCCCACCCCAGTGTTCTAGGATGTTAACCAATGTAACACAAATGGCTTTTTTATACAGTTCTGAACGATATGTTAACACATGACACTGGTTGAGACCATGAATGGAAATAAACATCTATTTAAATTGACAGGTCTTTTCAATATAAAAATAAAATCAGATTTTTTTCAAAGTAGATGACGTTTGCTTTGTTTCCTTTGGGAAATCGCAGTTCTGTCAGTTTTTCTCTAACATAACTTTCATCGCAAAACTATCATGAGCTGCTTATGCTGAGGAAATCTGACATGACAAAATAACATGTTCCCTATTGATTGCTGTCATAGAGTGAGAAAAGCACCCTTATTCCATTCCCTAGGCAAAATTTCCCTCCCTTCACCCTAGTTTCTTTAAAATTAAAAGAAAAAGTCTTCAGAGATGAATCTTTTCTAGTTCAAGCTCTACGCTTAGTACTGCAAAATGAGAAGAGCCCTTCACTTTTATTGATTTTTAGCATCCCTGGCTATGCTTGGAAGCCACATAATGATGTTCTGTTGTGGAAAAATCTTGGCATTGCTACCTTACATGCTATTTCATGTGCATCCCTCATTTTAATTGATACAAGAACTATATGAGGGGGGTTAACATGTTGCATTTAGAAAGAGGCACTGGTTTGAAGCAGCTCTTGCACCTGAAATCTTGCAATTCTCTCTTGCCATGTGGATTAGTGGCTAGCCCACTTATCATGATGCGTTTATCTGGCTTATGAAACAAGCTTAACTAGCTTCTTCATCCTGGCCCATTGTACATGTTGTTCGTGTGTATGTTCCCCAGGCATTATGTCCCTAATGGCTTGGGTTTTCTTACAGTGAAACAGTATCTGCAGTTGGGCTCTGGGTGAATCTGTCTCAAGGGCTAGGCCAGGCATGTGCTATCTTAAATAGAGGTGTTTGGAGTTAGGATTTTAATAGGGGAGCAAATAATAATTAAAAAAAAAAAAAAAAAGCATTCTCGCTTGCCCACTATCATATCTTTATTCCATCACTGTGTATTCTTGGGGGGACGAGGGAGGGTGTCAGGATTTACCTCTGCTCAGTAATAATTCATGCTCCCCACTCTCTGCTTTGACTTAGTTTGCTTGTCCTGGCTTTTGTGGGGAAAGGGCTACTAAATACAGCTCAGTCAACATTTACTAGTGAGCTTTTTCAATAGTTAATTCCTCCCTGCAGGCACTTCATCTATTTGCCACAAATAAGCTTCATTAGCTGTTTCAGTACTGTGAAAAATCAAGGTTTTTTGTTATTTTTTAAATCTAAAATATCTCTTCCTGTATTCTAGCAATCAGGTAAACTCTTAAGGAAAAAGAGTTCTAGATCTTTTCAGCAAGTATTAAAATCTGAATGGAAAATTTGCTTTATTCTAGCCCTACCTTATGCAGAAATACTTGTTCCTGTCTAATGGGGGTCATTTGTTGTCCTGTTGGTATAAGTCACTGTGACATTAGAGGCCTCAATAAAAAAAAAAAAAGTATTTCTTCCCTTTTGGAGTAGTGGTAATTTTACCTCTTACCTTCACTGCATGGCCTATTAAGTTTTAAATAACATCCCCCAGGTAGATAGCTTATGTTCCTGTAACCTGTTGTTGCAGCCTGTTTTCCCAACCAAACTGCACAGAACAAGATTGCAATGCACATCTGCTTGTCAGCCTGACAGCTGGAGGAGGGCTCCTTGTCTTCACCGTGCCATGTGCAGAGTTCTGCTTTCGTGTTGCTGGCACAAGGAGCAGAAGTTCAGGGAGGAAAGGAAGAGTGGGGCTTTGCTTCTTGATTCTATTTTTTCTTTCTCACAGCAATTCCTTAACACTAGAGATTAGGGAAACAGTTTGTATTCTAGGTGATGAATAAAGCATATTAGGAGTCTTCAACAGAGATTTAGGATGATGCTAAGGGGCATCTTCCAACCACAGAAGTTGTGCTCCTTCCCATAATTTTTTTTATTTTAAATTTTTCCCCAAAGCCTAGGAATGGTAATTAAACTGTAGCTGCAGGAATAATGACAGATATAGGCCCCTTGCCTACACCTTTTCATCACTGCGCTCATCTCCCATCTGTTTTTTATTTGCCCTAAAGCTTAAGTGGTTTCAGGATCCTCCACTTGCATGCGTGTTTCTACTATGTGCCCATTTTAAATCTCTCCAGGTATTTTAATGAATTAATTAATTGACAGTTGCTGACCTCAACACGAGTACATCCTGTAAGTCCTGACTTGCATCAGGCACTTTTCTTAGCACAGCAGCCTTCTGGGGGCTATTCCAAACCTAAACCTTTGTGTTTTCCAATAACTTTCCCTTCTGAACCACTCCATGTAACCCTGATGTTGGCTTTCCCTGCCAAAGCAGGAAAGACAAGGGTGGCATTAAAGACATGAAAGGGAGTATTTTGGGAAGTGCCTGACCACATGATCTCCTTGGAATATTTTTGGGTTTTCCCACTGGAGTAGTGTTGATACCCACTACAAACTACCCTGTGGCATGTCCAGTAAGAGCTGGTGGGATTTATGTTAGCACCTGTAATGCTGGTAGGTCGTGCCCTGTAAGAAAGTCACCTTGTAAAGGGGGTGCTAGTGCTTCCCGCAGCATTGCTAGGTGATAACCTGGAACTAGAACTGGAATAACCTACGAAACATTGTCAGCACTGGAATCTGTGTACCGTGTGAGAACAAAACGCTGTATGATCATTGCCCATTATCTAATTATACAAGAACTTAGAGCCCTGGAGGGTGAACAACTAATTAACTTATCCACTTTTAAAAGGGTAACAAAGAAGTAACGGATATTTGTTTGAGCCAAAAAAAGGCTCTTGCTCCAGT
Organism: Cygnus atratus; assembly: GCF_013377495.2. NCBI lineage: Eukaryota > Metazoa > Chordata > Aves > Anseriformes > Anatidae > Cygnus > Cygnus atratus. The sequence continues at coordinate 110,126,783 of NC_066364.1, forward strand.
GCTGTCCAGTGAAGTCACGTGTTCCTTGAGAGGTGAAGGAGGCAGTCTGGTGTGGACATAGCTCTCTGCATCCTGATCCTCTTAGTACTGTGATGGGGTTGTAGAGGCAGGAAGTTTGCTTTTAGGAGTAGATTGCTTGTTCAAAAACAACTCAGCTTTTGAGATGCAACGCATAATTCAGTGACTCACGAACCCAGCTTACCCAGGAAGGCAGCTGATGCTGGACCTTGCTTGCCTTCAGTGCAATATGAGTGATCTACATTTGAGGATTTGCTTGTGCAGAATTCTAAACAGAGTATATCTGGAGCATTTGATCCTTTGGTGTGGATGGGAAGTGCTGGGGAAAGGCCATGGTTTTACCCCACATTGGGGCTTGCTGTTATCACCTGGGAGAAGAGCTGCCTGTCAAAAAAGCAGTGGCATTTCTCTGTATGATTAAAGGTCCTGCAGCTTTTGTGTCAGTGGTGGTAGGACCTCTGTATAGAACTCATGCTGAATGCATCAGGATTTAGTACCCTAGACTCTAATTTTACTTTCCAAGCAGCAATGGACAGCTTCCGCCTCACCTAGAGGCACGTGCCTTCCTTCAGAGCCCTCATTCCTGCCTCTCAGGATCTGTACACTATCGCCTGGCTTGTGAAACACCAAACACCTTGTTGTGTGAGCCAGGGTTCCCAAATGTGAGGGACGCACCAGCCTCTCAGGAGCAGAGTGGGCACCACTGACCTGCTGTTCTTTGCCGTTGCAGGATGCAGACAGGTCTCCTCCCAGGCATAAGCGTGGCTCAGCAGGGCAGCACACCTCTCCTTGTGCTGCAGCAGCAAGCTGTGCTGGGCTGCCGGGGGATCTGGAAACGGAGCCTTCATCTGCCTGTGAAATCAAAACCAGCAGGCATTCTCAAAACAACCTGTAGGCTATAAAACACAACTGTGTGGCTGCGGTGCTCCTGATAGCTCACAGCTCACACCTGGGACAGGGCAGACCGTCTTAGAGCTGTTGCAGTGGGTTGCAAGGACCAGATAGCTACCCTGGCCAGACAAAATAAGTTTTAAAAAAACAACCTACAAAAACCAAACAAACTTAAAAAAAACCACGCCAAACATGGAAAGCAGAATTTAAAGTACTGTGCTATCCAGACCCAGAGGTTAATTATTTTAATCAGAAAGGCCTAATTGCCTGCAAGTGACTGAGAATGAGATTTCAGCGCGTGCAGTGACACTCATGCAGTTTCTGGGGAGCAGCTGATGTGCTCTTGTCCACATTCTTGCAGTAACATGGGTGTGTATGTCTCTGGGTTGCTGTTGATTACAGAGCTGTTAGCTCGACGTCTTTGACACTCAAACTGGCTTTCTCCAACTTTCCCCAAATACACAATGCAAGTTTCTGCTGAAAAAGGTGGGTGACTAACTTGGGAGGTAGATCGGTCCCTTATAAATCAGTATGCTTGCTATTTTTGGAGGTTTGCTTAAGGAGTGGAGTGGGTCAGAAGGAAGTGACTTTTTTTTTTTTTCTTCCCCATCCCCCCTGACATTGTAACACAGTTGTTGCTTTCAAGAATATGCATGGTCTGTTTTCTTCAGACTATTGGCTCGTCTGGTAAAATAATTAGCTGTTAGGCAGACAGAGGGAAAGGATCACATCTGCACAAGACAGGAAGACTGGGACAGTAGAAGGGGAAAAAAAAATCCCTGCTTGAATCACAGCTGCCCACCATGCATAATAACAGAGCTTGCCAAGAATATTCAAATTGATTTAGGGAGAAAAGCTGAGGAAACCGTTTAACCCCAGCCTGCTTGGATCTGTGACAGTATCTCTATAGGCTGCTCCCACTTTAGGCCAAAAGAAGGGTTTTCAAGCCGTGTGTTTCACCAGCCATCCTTCCTCTACCCCCTTTTGCAGCAGGAACACAAAATACGGCCTCACTGACAGGCACAAGGCCGTGCGCTGCAGAGCAGCTTTCCACGCAGAGAAAATAACCAAAGGTGGGAACATTTATTTCATATTGATGGGATTAAGTTGTAATTGGATCATGTGATTAAAACCCAAGAGCCAGGCAGATCATTTGTGACTAATTTCAGGCAGTGGGAACCTTTCTGCTGCCTGCAGAGCGCTCTGAGTTAGGCCCCCTCTCACCACGATCGGTCTGCACAGGCATCGTCTGCGAGCAGCCTTCTCAAGTGCACGAGGCCAAAGTTACTTGCTCGAGAGTTTCTGAGAACACATCTCCGCTGCAGGCTGCTCGCAAGCAGTTATGAGCGAGGATTTTGCATCAAACCTGTGGGTAGTGATTAGTTTGGACATGCGAGTCATCCAGCGAATCCCTTTCCCTACTTAAATACATCTATTATCCAAAATCTGTAAGGAGATGCTTGCTTAATGGTTAAAAAATGGTTTGTGGGGAATACGGTTTGGTATTTGTTCTCAGAACCTGTTGTCTCTGAGACCAGCTTTTCCTACAGGAGTCCCAGGCTCAGTCCCAGCAATCTCTTTGCAGTAAACCCACAGAAGGATAGCTAGAGAAATGCACAGAACCATGTCCAAATAAAACAAAAGCACTGTAACACAGGTATTTCAGTGCTTGCTTTCAGGTGCTGGTGCTCAGGTTGAAAGCTGGGGCCCTAGATGTCACCCAAGCTGTGGGTGGGCCTTTGCTGCCAGCTGGAGCAGCAAACCCCAACATTCAGGCCCCCCAAACTTCTCAGCTGCAGCCTCGCTTACATCGGGAAGCCTTTGGCACACGAGGTTTTTTCCGGTTAAAACACAAGTTCCCTGGGTACCTAAATGTCTGCTGCGAGGCAAATCCAGGACTGCTGAGACCCTGACAGCACTCAGCAGCTATGCGATTTGTCCATGCCTAAACCACAACAGGCCTCAGCAGCAAAACATTCCCCATCGAGCTCGCCTGCAGAGCCAGGCTGCAAGATGTGCGCACAAGATGTTTTTGGATCAGGTCTCACATAAAAGCAGCTGTGGGAGGAAATGGGCCCAGTAGTCAGACCACATTCACCATTAATATTCATTTATGCACAAATACTAACACAATCGGGGAGGACTTCTAAAGGAACGAGCCTCACTAACTCCAGGAACAGACACTTCTGGGCTCTGGACAAATAATTTAGAGGCCACTGAAAGGAAACCCGAACACTCTTCCTCTGTTTTGTGAGAAGGATCTCTCCTGCAAAGAGAGCCTGCCGGCGCATCCTAAGGGGAAGGAGACATCTCCTTCCAGCCCAGGGTTAAGCACCTCCCTGGCTCCAAGCACAGGGGCACCACGCAGGTGCTGGACACGCAGTGATGTTGCAGAAGGCTGGGATACAGGGGCAGTGTGGACCAAATCTGCAGATAGGTGGGTGTCTTCAGAGAGGTTTGAGGATGCGTGCTTGCAGTTCGGTTCTAAAAGGAGGAAAGAGTTACAAACCAGAACCAGAGGAGGGTTAATTGCGTATTTTTCCCTGTGAATGTTATTTGGAAGCTCTGAAATCACATCCCTGAAGCAGGCAGGATCAAGCAACATCCCAAAGAATGAGATATTCAGAGCCCCGGCCTTACGGCAGCAAGTCCTCAGCTCATGGAAGGAGAAAATGGAATAGGAAAAACTCAACCCAGGGAAAGAAAAATAAGTGATCAGAATGGCAGGGGGGGAATACAGAAAACAGAGAGACCACAGCAAGTGGAAGGGCAGCAATGAGCGGAATAGCACTGGCTTACTGACCACAGTTAGAGTCAGGACCACCATCACAAACAGCTTTGCTGGTGACCTCAAGCACAGTCTGAATATGCTCCTCAGAGGATTTGCTCTGTGTGAAGTGACAACAGCCAGTCTGCAAACATGTAGTGCTCCTGGCCAGACTCCTTTCGAAGGAAATGAACTAAGTCCTGGACAGGGTAAGAGAGGTGTCGAACCTCTCTAGGGGTCTAAGGAAGCCTTCATTTGACTTGTCCCTGCCTCGCATTTTTATTTAAAGTAATTGATGCATCATGGGTTACAGCCCACTGGAACCAGCTGTTTCACAGGGGGCACAGAAAAGATGGAGGTCTGGGTTTTCCTCGAGGACGTAGCTGCGCTTTGAGAAGCAAAGCCTGGAAAAGAACATGAGAGGGAGGAGGGAGAAAAACCTTTCTCCCAAAGGTTTGTTCAAGTTTCCCGCTCATGCTGGAGAAGTTGTTAAAGGGGTAGGGAGTGTAAATCCACTAACACCAGGAATCCATTTTCTTTCAAACCGAATTCCTCCGTGAACCGCTGTGAAGGAGAAAACACACGAGACCAAATCCAAAAATCATGTCGCTGTCTCCTTAGGAACCTCAGATAGATGGTTAAGCATCACCTTACACTGACGGTCCATCTGACTTCCAGTATCTGCACGCACAAGAAGATGCCTGCCAACTTCAGGGCAGATATTCATGTGCACACCAGGCAGGATGAAGCCTTAAAACCTCTAGTAGTTACACTTTTACTGCCAGAAGCAACATTTTAATCTAAGTATTGGCTCCCGACAGAGGCTGTATTCTGAGGCACTGCAACATCTTTCCTCCATCTGAATAATTGGGAGTGCCTGTCTTTAATCTATTTTCAAGAATTGTTGGGTTTAATTTTTTTTAATTTTTTTTTTTTTTAAGTACAAAAGAAAATGTTTCTGTGTATACATTCATGGCAACAGAGCTACACAGAGACATAAACTAATGGAAGGTCCATATGTCGAGAGAATACCGTATGTAATGAGAACTGCTGCATTTTTGTAAAATGTAATGGGACAGATACGCAGCAGCTGTGGGTTACTCAAGAAGCAGCTAATTTAGCAAGCTGAATTCAAGGATATTTCCCAGATCTCCCAAACAATGAATAGCAGTGTTGTTTAAGATTACCATTATGCCTTACATCCTCCTTTGACTGGAAGCAGGGGGAGGAAGCCTCTATCTGTGCTTCTGGGGCAGAAGTACATGATTAGTGCCTAGCTATCATAGGAAGCCCCAGGGGAGCAAAGGGGTCTGGACTTGAAGGAAGGAAGGAAATCGTGTAGGATAAACAAAAAAGAGCCTCAGGAAAGCAGTTGAGATGGGCAAGACTTGGTGAAAAATAGAAAAGAGGAATAAAAAAGGAAGGGACCTATTGGAGTTCTAGCTAATATTAAACTTATAAAAATAAACAAAACCAGAACAAAACAACAACAATAACAAAAAAAAAAAAACTTATTCTAAAACAGCATTAGAAACTTAGCAGGTTCATATTTCTACACGCTGCCCACCAGGCCCAGATTTCACCTCCTGCTCCACCAAAAAACTTGGCTCCCTACAAAAACTCCAGACATTTTTTTAAGGAGAAGGTCCCTGCAGTGACGATGCCAGCGCTGCCAGGAGCACACGGCTGCAGTTTGCAGCCGCCCTTCTGCAGCTGGGAGGCAGAGGGGGAGGAGAGGGATGGGCTAATCTGGAATCCAAATTTGTTGCAGGTTTCACACGTGTAAACAAAAGTGGCCAGGCCGTGCAGACAGTCTGGGGCCTTGTTACATCAGCTTGAGGAGGATTTGTCAAGCATAACACAAAGCAATCCACCCCCTGAAAAAAAAAAAAAAAGGAAAAAAAAAAGCACAACACCATACCTCTCTCTCAGCAAATTAAGAGATTACCTGAGTGAATGGAGTTTGCAAAGGATTTTCAGATACAGTAACTTGGTAGTAGTAACTGAAAAGGACATTGCTGCATTAAGACAGATTGCATTTATCTGGTTCCCAGATCATGATGTTAGAATTTCCTCTTACAGTACCGTTGAGATAACCGAAGGCTCTATCTCCCTGTAAAAGAAAAACACTTGATTTCCACACAAACGGAATGAGCTTGCACAAGAGAAGTACCAGGAAAATCCATCTCTCCCGGCCAGGCTCTCCTCCCTGCTCCACTGATGGAAATGACCGAAGCTCTGAGACTTGCCGCGCACTCCTGGGGGCAGAGCAGAGCAGAGGCTCGTGCTTTGCTGACAGAGTCATTCCCTCAAGCCTGGCTTTAGAAATTCATTATAGCAACAGTTTGTCTCCCAGGCTCAAGCCAAACCTTTTGCTTAGTTACACAGAGAAGGGAACTTCTATTGAAATCAGCGTTAAAGACGCTGAATGGTTTATGTAACGTCGCATCGGGCTTCCAAAGTGCTCCATGGTAGAGCACATCTGTAGTCAGCAAAAGGCTATCTTGGGCCAGGGACTTTGCTCTTTGCCATATATCACTGACACATGCAAGTCTGCGGCGTAATTCTGCTCCTGGAGTCACAGCTGAAGCAAGATAACAGAGCTGGAAGCTTTGGGACTACCTGAAACGAATGCTTTTTAAAACACTTTTTTCTTCTTAAAACTTTTGGAGCTGCCCCTTCCTGTTTAATGATAAACAAATAACTCCCTGCGACACCAGCATGAAATTCTCAGTGCACTTCATTCCTTTGCACGAGGACAAAAGCCCAGCCCCTCAGCCAGGGGAGCCTGAATTTATCCAGGAGTCCATAGGAAACAGCTGTTGCTTTCAGCCCAGCCTCTCCTTTATCTCCTTTATTGCTTATTCATGTCTCAGCTAATACTGGCCACTGCGAGCAGGTCAGGACTCTGCACTCTGAAAAGCTCCTCAGAAGCTGATGGAAGTCAGCCCGGTGCCAGTGGGATGGAGGAGCGGGGTCTTGCATTATTCAATTCCCAGATGGTGACAGAGGTAAATTCCTGACTCGGCTAGCTAATAGCGCAGGCAGGAGCCAGGCTTTTGCCCCAGATTTTTGCAGAGGGGGGGCAAACACTCAGCATGAAGGAAGCCAAATGCAACCAGATGAAAATGGAGCATGGCTTTTGACATCTCCCTGCTCCTTCTTGGAGTTTGTTGGCATCTCCCTGTACTGGAGGGGGGTTTCCCCCCATGTCTGTAACAGAGTAGTGAACAGGATTACGCTCAAAAATCTGCAAAGATTAATCTGTGAAGACCGTGCTGTGGTGTCACAGCATGCAGAAGTGGTCCACAGTCCAAACAGCCCAGAGGTTTTCCAGGGAAAAAGCACAGGGTGGTGACCCCACCAGGTATTTGCTGGAGATTTCCTACCAGGCAGGGGGAAAGACGGCAGTAATGAGCCTAGCGTGGAGAACAGGGAAATGGAAGGCAGGCCTCCCATGTCCTACTTCTAACTGCCTCCGTTTGTCTCTGTTTCCCAGCCAAAACGTGGGTGTAATTGTTCAGGCATAGCATGAAGCTTTAAAGCCTCGCAGTGGATAAGGCGTAGCGGGAGGACAGCGTGATGTCAGCAAGAAGTGAGCTGTTTTCCTCAGCGGTGGAAGAATTAGCGAGCTAGAACCGCAGGGATGTCAGGACTTCAGTCCCAATTGGAAAGAGCGTTTCAGCTCACCAGCCTGGCAGGGGACAGGGGGACAGCCCCGTGTCTCCCCTTGCAGAAAGGCTTGTTGATTTTCCTGCGTTGGGAACCACGGAGCGCTGTACGTATCGCTCGCACTGCTGAAAGCACTGCAGAGCCCGAAGCAGAGTCCCCGCAGGGAGAGAGGCAGTATGTTTGCCATGGAGAAGGGGAGAAAGGAGGGTGCATGCTCATGGAGCAGACCTCTTTCCATTTAACAGCGGATAACAGCATCTCTTTTTTCATAGACAGCTATTTAACAGTCAACATAAGGAAGCATCATGAGTAGAGAGCAGTAGACAAGGCATAAATTACGCAGCTAACTAAAGATTATGGTTCCTACTCTCCTTTAAAAGGCAGGCCAGATGTCTTCAGATACTGTCGACTGTTAGTCGGCGTGGAGAAACCCTTTCAAGACCAGCTAACTAAAGTCACAATGTGCACTCGATTCGTTCGGCTGAACGAGGATCTTCCTTGGCTGAGAGCAGGATCTACGCGCAGCTGAAAATACGGTGGGAATGAGTCAGTTCCTTGGAGTTTGTGTGGGAGGCAAAGACAGAACTGTGGGTGGCTTCAAAGTGTTAAACAGCCTTTTAAATTCAGGCCCGGATTCTCAGAGGAATAAGGAAACAGAGATATTCACCCAGCCTGGATTCAGTTCCGTGCCTTGGGTCAGCCTTGAGAAAATTGCTCTCCGATAGTGGCAGCTACTTCCCTGGCGTGCAGGTCCACCTACTCCCCGGCCAGTCCAGCCTGAGATGTAATTAAGATGTGGAGTTAAACAGCAAACCCAGTTAGATGGACCCTTACCCATAGCAAGGCAGCGCTTGGCCTTTCTCCGATGGCTGCAGGCTGCCTCCAAGGCAAGGCAGAGCCCCCCAGCCCCAGGCAGTGTCTGTCTGTCCGTCGCTCCTCCCTGCATCTCACTTGAGCTGCCAGGGGAAACTCTGGTACCTGCTCCCTGCCATGTTGGACAGCTGCTCGAAGCTTTCCTGCTCTGTTTCAGCCCCGAGCTTGCCCACCCCGTGGTCTATCAACACACCTCGGGGGTTAAAAGCACTGAGATCTGGTCCTGGGAGATGGGGCACAATGGATGCCGTGAGTTAAATTACCTGGCACATTGGAAATTCAGGCTCCATCCTGTTACCTCCTGCCAACTCTCTGCCATTCAGCCCTGTTCTCCTATAGTCTGGTCAGCTCTAAAGAGGATTTATTGCTTTTACTGGATCAGGCTCACCCTTCCATTTAAGTGGATTAATGCGGGTTAGCTCCAACTTAGCCCCACACAGCATTAGCCAAGTCAACATAAAGTTCCCTACTACTGGCAGCGTTGTTGTTTTTTCCCTGTCCTGATGAATTTTTAATGGCCTTTATGTGCAAAAGCCGCTTTGCAAAATCTTAGGCTCCTGCTTTCCAACTTAGATGATTTGGCATGTGAAGAATGCAATGAATATTTAAACCTGCAGTTTGGCACGGCCTGCGCAGAGCAGCTAGGAAGCTGCTCTTTCGGGGACCGGCCAGGACCTGTGCAAAAACCCAGCCCGGAGAAGGAGCGCGGAGAGCTCGTGAGGATGCATCAATCTTCAGCCCTCAGCCCGAGTCACCCTGAGCCCACCGCTCTTTAGATTCTTTTAATTAGCCTCAGGATTCATATGGAGGAGCTGCACGCGGGTGGAGCTGCGGGTTGTTTGATAGATGACTCAGATCACTCTGCCAGCCGTATTTTATGAACGTGAAAGTAACTGTTGAAGGCTGTTATTTACCGCTGGGACCCGGGTCCCCATCCCTGTAGACAATGTGCAACCATGTGGTAACAATCTCTGCCTGCAAGAGCTTACAATCAAACCAGATTAGACAAAAGGGGCAAAAAAGGAAGGGTGCCCCTCTCGTGCCCTTCTTGTCCAGCTGGGTGAGCCGTGGGCTCACGCAGGCACTCGGGCAGCCACCCGTGAACAGCTTACTGTAACCCCTTTTGTCCACCTCGAGCCCGCAGCAAAATCCAGGCAAATCGACTCGGCTTCATCGGCTGTAAAAGGGCACCCGGTTCAGGAGCCGTGGCCAGGAAGCCTCCATCATCCGCTTGAACACACAGGGACAGATGCTGGAATTCAGCCAGGACAACGTGGCTTTCATCTCCGACATGAAAGGGGGCTCCCTCTGACATTTGGAGGCCCACTTTTTTTTGAGAGCTGCTGTGCGAACTCCAGCTCACACGAGCTCGAACGCTACGGAGGGGCATGCCGCCGAAACCTCCCCGGTGAGAAACCTTTCCATAAGCTCCCTTCTGAAAGGCGGACGCAGGAGCAGCCCCATTGCCTTTGGCCAAGCAGCTGGAACAGAAACCAGCCCGCAGCCTTCAGCCGCAGAGCCCCGCATCTCAGATATATCCTCCTGGCAGCGGTGCCCCCCAAAATGGGGTTTGGGGTTCGGTACCAGCAGGGAAAGATGCGCGTTTCTTCAGAAATAGCTTGTGCTGTCTGTCTCGGCGTGGCTTTCTGGAGATGCCAGAGTGTCTAAACATTGGCAGCTCTGCGCTCTTTAATTGCGAAGCCAACCAGCCCTGCTGTAGCCAGTGGCTATCTTCGCATGTGATCAGATTTAGGAGGCTCCATGAGCTATGTCGTTATCTGCGTGCGGTAATTTATTAAGTCTGGCCTACATAGTCAGTGGGGCTATTCCCTTTGGGTTGTTATTATTAGCAAGACTCGGAGGTTTTAAGCCTTTTTGGAGCTCAGGAATCTCTCTCATCATGCAAGCAGAAGCCTAAGGAAATCGCTTGTAATCACTGACTACGATAATTTAATTTCAGCGATGGGAAGATAGTTGTATTGATGCACAAGAGCGCGAGGGGAGAAAGAAAAAAGGTGGAAGCAGACTTCAAGCTGGCAACAAGAAAGAAGCAAATCATCCACCTACAGCACTGCGGAGATGCAGCCAACACTCTCAGCTGAATTAACAAATTGTGAAGCAGACCCTTTAGCAGCTAGAGCCAGACTGAAAATATAAAAAAACAACAACTCGGGGCATTACTTGACACATTTCTTTGCCCTGATTGGGAAAACATGTCACTTCCCTTCTAGATGTCGCTGGTATATGTTAAAACAAGTATTCCACGAGTGATGAAAACACCAAAGCTTGGTTTCCAAAGGATGTGTCTGAGCATGGCTGGCTGTTTGAGGGAGATGTGTGGTGTAAATCTGAAGCTGCTCTCGTGGAGTGGATTTTCAGTGCCCGCTAAAGCATGACTGCCAGCTGAGAGCTTACCCACAGGTAGGGCATTCATGACAAATCTTTTCCCACACTGGTTTCCTGGTGTCTAATCGGGGATGAGCTCACGCTTTGCTTTGCCTCAGCAAGAGTGCTAACAGCTCTCTGTTTTACCCAGCTGCCCATTTTTTATGAAGCCCGAAGGAAATTAATTTCTCCAGGACTTCAGTTTGGTTTTCACTGGCCGTGAGGTTCAAGAACCATTACAGGGGTACGACGAGCAGAAGATTAATCGTGCAAACACAAATCCTTTAGAAACCAAGCCGACGTTGAGTTTGTGTGCATCTTTTTACTCCAAGCTGTGATTAAATTCAATGAGGCGCAGAGCCTAAGGACCCATGTCGTAAAAACCCCATACCTACTGGTTTCAGCTATCCACTGCCTGCTTCCAGAGACGCTGCTCACCCACAGCTCCTGCTAGAGCCAGCTAAACAAATTGAAAGTCTCAAACTGGGATCTGAACTTCAGCTGAGGAGTTTCTGCATCAAATCCACTAAGTTTCTACGATTTGGCTGAGGTGTGTGCCTGGCCTTGTTTTACCAACAGCAGGTCTCTCACTTGTGTTCCTTGTGACTGAGACTAAAAAGGTAACTCTGAAATAGACTCTGGTGGCAACTCAGGCTGCAGAATTTTTCTGTATTTCTTCACAGGAGACGGGAGAATGCGCAAAGCTTTGCACAAAACTCAGATAAACACGAAGAGGTCTGTTGGTATTGCCCTAGGTATTAGGCAGGCTCTCACAAAAGCAGCTGCCAATAATTAGTCTCCTAACTCGGTATTTCGGAGCTGGTTAAATATTTACTGAAGCCAGTGGAAAATTTGCCATTGACCACAGGGGAGCCGATATTTTACACCCAACCATCTAGGAAATGTTATGTGCTTCAGGAAGAAGGGAAGACATTCAGCACCTCTCCGAACAAAGTCACTTTACCTTAGGAACCTAAATACGGACTTTACACCTTCAGCTTAGACACCCAGTTTATCCTAGATTATATTCACAGCTACGATTTGGAATTACCCAGTCCCAGAAAACAAATATTAGACATCCCGTGCAGTGTCAGCAGTCTGACAAATAAAGACAACAATAAATTTGCTTTCTTTTCACTACCCACGTCACATCCTCAATCTGTTCTGTGTCTTTTGACACACAGGAGGCTTCAGAGAACCTGTCCAACAGTAAGAACACAATGCCAGCTCAGCAGTAAGAAAACCGAGGTTCAACGATTCGTAAGGGGGGGATTAAAAACCCCTGCCAAGAGGAGGTTTTGGAGGAGGAGACACCAGCATTCGCAAAATGGCTGCTACAGGGCCACAGCTCCTGAGCATCATCACATTTGCCAGGCTATCTGTATAAAAAACAAGCTGGGAAAAAAAAAAAAAAAAAAAAAAAACTATTAATTCAGCACTACAGCAATCCCCAGAGAAAACAGTAGAAGGGCTGTTACAGTATTTCAGAAAAATCAAATACATTTCAAATAAAAATTTTTTAGGCTTGATGAATAAACTCACATCACTCTTCCATTCAGTTGATTTTTTTTTTTATAAACTTTCCAGTTTGAGGGGATAAATCAATGACAAACTGTCTGATGTTGGGAAGAAATTTCCTCTGCTAGCAGATGATTTCAATACAGAGTTTCTTGTATTCTCTGCCTTTGAAGTATCTGGTACAGGCTGTGGTTAGAGACAGGATATCAGCCTGACGAACCCCAAAGACATTTTCTTGTAGCTCAAAGTTCAGATGGTCACAAACAGCAGTTGTTCTGGTTAGAAAAAAGTATCACGCATTTGCTGTAAGTTCAAAAGCTCTCTGCTCAGCACCTGGATTTTCTGCTCTTCATGCCACATCTTTACAACCACTTCCTTCAGGAACCGGCCATAAAACGAGCTCTGATGGTGACAGCTCTTAAAATGTTATGTATGTGAGCGGGTTTGAAAACACAGTCCTTCCAGGGACGCCTCTTTGTTACAGGACCTTTTTCTCTTGTATGTTATTACATAGGCACTCTTTCAGCCTTTTAATCTTTGTAATTCCAAGCTAATATCGGAAAGAATCACTGCCAGCTTGAAACCCAGTAAGCTGTCAAAAATGAGTGAAACGTGGCTGAGGGAATGTCCCTGCCAATTTGTTAGTTTTAAAGTCAAATCTGCTTGCTCCTTCTAGACACTTTTTTTTTTTCTTTTTCTTTTCCAAGCTAGTTCGTGAAGATCCAAGTGAACGAAACGACCTGGCCATTGGTCACAGGAAAAAAGGTTACGAGCTGAGGTTGGAACCAGCGATGCTGGGGGCCTTCTGTTGTGGCACTTTTCTCAGGATGGGACGAGCAGTCTGCTGGAGGCACATCTTTACCTGTCACTAGAGATATCCCAAGGAACAGCTTCCACATGAAATGTCTTCTCAGCTGGGCTGGTGGCTGAAGTGGGGGCACACAAGGCCCATTCCACTCCCGCTAACCCCTGGCACACTGCTGCCCGTGGCTTTCAGCTGGCTGGGGTTAACCCGTGTGTCCTTTCCCCCAGGAAAAGGGGGAAACAGTGTGTCCTCAGCTGCCAGCAGGATGCTCTCGCTCCTCACTCACCCACTTGTGACTGTGCAGGAGCAGAACGTGGCTCCTATTTCAAACACAGCTCTTTAAAGGCAAATTTGGGGAGCTGGTGCACTGTGTAGGATAATAAATCCCTTCTTACGAGCTAAAGCTGTCATTGTACAGTGTCTTCCTTGGGGGAGTGGGGGAAGGAGAAGACTGCAGAAAATTTGCCTCAGGGAGTCACCAGGGACAGGGGTATTTTGGGTGCCAGACCTTGAGATATTGCCAGCTAAATCCTGCAAATCCCAGGAGACAAATTCTGGCTCCACTTAAGTGTAAGTTTTTTTTGCCACTGACTTAAGTGGAGCCAGGATTTTACCCCAGGGAACTGCAGAACGGAATCTCCTGGCATCGGATGGGCTGTTCTCTCTCCAGTCTTCTCTACCTGATGCTGGAAGGAGTCCATTTGTTCCAAGTCTAGGGAAGCACAAAAGCAGCACTGCATCTGTGATGTGTGCTGGAGCTTTTAAATTAAACCTAAGTGACATTTCTTGCTACCTCCCCAGCACGTCACAGCCCTGCAGAGCTCTCCGCAAAGACAGGAGTAAGTGTGAGGACTTTGCTCACCCCAAGGACTTTGCTCTCAGGCCTGTGGTGCTTTTGGCCACGCGTGGAAGCACAACTGTGTCTCAGCCCTGCGGCAAATGGCACAGCAAAAAGATTCTCCTCTGAGCAGAAAACATCCCTTTGCTTCATCCTACAGCTATTTCTGTCTCTCCTTTGGAAGACTTCCCATGTCTGTGGCTGGCTGAACCACTTAATGGGGTTCTGGGGTTTTCCCCGAGATGAGGAGTTCACTGAAGCCTATTCACCAAGCGAACAGAGAAATCCTGCAGCGATACCCAATACTTGGGGCCACTGCACTGAAAACCCCATTCATTGTTGCCAAGCCACTGGGGTCAGCCACACGGCTGGAGTTCTACCTGTTTATTTGTTTATTTAATGAGTAACTATCACTTTCGAGCTCACGTCGGTAATTTCAGATTTCTGCTCCAAAAGGGTACACAAACACACACGTGTATGGATGTGTACACACATTTCCTGCCTGGCAGCCTGAGCCGCCGCGTGGCTCTGAATGCTCCTCTCAGAAGCACAGACCACCAGATGGAAACCGCTGGGGGTACCTCAGCTCGAGCATCAGGCCCCATACCAATGCACCACTGCATACCCTTCAAAAAAAAAGTGGTTTGTATTTCTACTTCTATTTCATATCTGGATTGAACCATATATCCAGCGTCTCCATTCAGTCCTAGCCTCTACTCTGTCTTTTTTAGCTACTCGGAGTTTTCTGCAACAAATTTATTGGGATTTGAATTTTGCAGTGTTTAGCCTCATGAAAAAAAAAAAAAAAAGAAAAAAAAGAACAGCAGAGTGCTTCTTCTTTTGGCTGTACACATAAAAATGTTCTGTTTTAAGTTTTGGCCAGAATGTCTGCAAAATGTGGTTGGAAGTTATACTTTCTAACCTGGCTTTTATCATTGTTCTCAGGAAGCTGTAAAAAGTAAGCACTTTTAAAGTGAAATCACTTGAGTTCAGTAGTTCTAGAACTGGGCTTTTAAGGTTGGAAATGGCTCTCAAGGGCACAAGGACATAAATGCTTCAAATTTTAGAAGTGTCTGAGCTTTTAGTTCCTGAACCAGGTTGAAGCTAAACATAATCTGAACGCAGGAGATCTCAGATTCTAAGCCAGAGTACATTCGGGAAACTATCAACCTTGATAGCTGAAGACCAAGGATCTCACAGTTTGCAATAACAAGTTCTCTGTACCTGTTCTCTTTTCATAAAATTGAAATTTTACATCAAGATCTGAAACAGTTAGTAACCTTAAATTAGCACGATGCTGAAGCAGAGAAATTAAGTGTGTGAAAATCAGAAAAAAGCTTGCTTAAAGTGGTAAGCCTGATACTAGTCTTGTCAGTTCCCTTAAAGCAGATGTTGGCCAATTCTACAGCTCATCGTGACATAACCTTAGAAAATGCAAAAAAGAAATGTCAGTTCATATTGCACTCTCTCTATAATTAAGAATAATTAAGAATTCTATACAAGCATTAAGCTTAAGGCTGTGTATGACTTGATAATTTCTTAGCCGTCCCAAAACATGCATTAATTCCAGCTCCTCCATGCAATGATACGTGTTCTTAACATCAGTGACTCCCCAGGTCATTAGATGAATTATACTGCCTGGGTATGACTTTGTACTTTCTTTGCCACCTCGAAGTACACATCAGCGTACGGAAATGGGATTGCACATGCAGAAAGACAGGGTGTGTTACAGCCCTTCAAAACCTTTCTCTTTACAACCACACAGCGCGCTGCTGGGAGATCCTGTCTCACACGACATTAGGCAGCAGGCTTGAAATCTCACAGAAGCCAAACCGAAGTCTGTCAACTCTTCCCAAATGAATTTACAAGTGGGGAATGGGGGAATGAGATGAATGGCATGGGATGGTTGTGCATGAGTGCAGGGAAGCAACTGAAAATATTTGTAGAGATCTAAGTACACCACCCCAAAAATACACACATACTTTCCATCATTTAAATATCTTGTCTCTGGGTGGAAGCCAAGCATTTTTCTATTTATTTCCACTTATGCCACCAAGATATGAAGGGATTTAGTCCCCTAATTCAATATGTTAGGAAAATACCAGAAGGCTGAACATTCTGGAAAAAGACAAGGTGTTAGGAGGATGTTAAATCATCTAGCATCATGTGCTGAAGAAACTAAAGCATTTCCGGTTGCTAGTGCTGCAAGCTCTCTCAGTGACATGTGAAAAGGCTGCATTTGGTCCTTACCAGAAGCCAAGTTCTGTCTGTGATAAGCATTAGGAACACATGCAATGATACCTCTTGTTTCCAGCCCTCCTGACAGCTACTTCCAATTTGCATTTCTAAGTGGAATTAGCGGAGGAAGGAGATTTACACATTCCTTGCTGATGGGGACTGTTTAGTTTGAGCTCCTTGCAGACAGGCTCCTGCAGAAGCCAAAACCTCCCAGTTAATTTTCAGAGAGGGTGCAAGAGTGACAGGAGAGATGACCTTCGGATGAAGACCATGGACTTTTGCTTAGGATACTCCTGCTCCAGGCCACCAGCTCCCCCCGTGACACTACGCAAGTCATTCTAACATCACTCATTTTCACAATAGGTTTAAATAAATTTGTCTGATTTAGATTGCAGTGCTCTGAGCAGAATAGATTAAAAAATATTACTGAGTGACTAACGGAGGCTGGGTGAGCCCTTATGCAAAAACTCTGCTTCTAAGGGCAAGGCAAGGCAGCTACAGTCACTCCTGGGACACACCTGACAGTGTTATCATTGTGGTTTACAGAAAAACAGAGCTGTTGGAACTGGAGAGACCCATACTGGTTACCCCTCCCAGCTGCCCTCCATTCCCCCATCTATCCCCTCTGACCTGCTGCTCATGGCTATTGTCAAGCTGGGCATCCTTCCTGACCTGGTACTGCTTTTATGAGGAGCAGCTTGTCACAGTTATGTTCAGGTTTCCTGAGTGAGCACAGCCAAGAAAACCCTCTCTGTGCCCTCTCTCTTCAGAATCACAGGCTACAAGTTCACACTGGTGTGAATGCTGTAACAACATTTGTCCGAGACCAAGAATGTCTCCCAGGAGAAAGGTTTCTTGGGGGTTAAACTGGGTCTGCGCCACTCCTGCTGCCCACAAGGGAAAGAAGAGGCTGGGAGGTCTGTTCTGACCTGGGCAATGGTAGCAGGACATTTGGTGGCAAGTCGGTGTGAAGCCACTTTGCTCTGAAATGCCAAACCACATTTGGCAATGCCTAAAACTCACCCCGGGTGAAAGATTATTCTAAAATGTAATTTGTCGCTAAATGGTATTCTTTTAAAGTCATAAAATATTCAGATTTGTTTCATGTGGTTGCAAGTTTGCTGGTCTGTATCCTCTCCTTGATTGCCTCCAGCCAAGAGGCCAATTCCCATCACAGATGAAGAGCGGGAGTAAACCTGGATGCAGAAGTTTGGTTTCCTTCCATATCGCTTTGTATCTTGCTGAAATTTGCACTTTCCAGTGATCTGCGGGGTCCGAATGTACTCTTTACCAGTTCAATTTAGAAATCCCCAGGCAGAATTGACCCCTTTGATTTTCAGACAAACATGACAGGAGAAGACATAGCAGGTTACAACCAGATAAACGAGGCTCACGCAGGCCTTCTGCAGGACAAGCTGTACTTGAAATGCCAGGAAACAGAGCTAAATTCTTTCTGCCATAATTAGTCAAGACCAGGCTGTCAGAGTTGCTTTGCCCTCAGCTTTCTGTGTATGGAGCTAACGCCAATACAGACAGCAGGATTTGTGTACCGTGAGGGTCCTCTTGTGCGAAACACCAGGCCCACACTGCAGTGTTTCTCAAGAGGGCTGCAAAGTCTGGACAGACTGCTAAAACTTGTTTTGTAAAAAAGTTTATACCAAATACACATTTTTATAATACACATATATTTATGTGAATATGTAAGATCTATAGAAATATGTAAATACAAAGCAGAAGTGGACTCAATCTCAGCAAAGCTGTGACAAATTAAACCACCAGTTATTTATGTGACTGGAAATTCGCACCAAGTGCTGGGTCTCCCACTGGATTAATGGAAATATTTGTAAAAAAATCAGATATACTTACTGTTTTTCCCTGGTTTCTGAGTTGATCAGCTGTAGCCTGGATTCCTCTGGCCTGTTTTAGCTGGATTATTCCTCTTCCATCTTCCATATTAAACCCCTGGGATGGTGACTGCAGTGCCAGCAGGTGGAGCTGCCCACGTGTCTCTCCAAGAAGTAGTGTCCTGGCAGGCCTTGCAAACCTGCACCATGTACCCTCAAAAAGCAAGGTGTCCTCTTCAGTGATGACCCTTCCGGGAGCCATGTGTCCCCACAGCTACCTGGGACATGAGCCGAGCTTCTCTTTCCCTCCAGGGCTGTCCAGAGCCTGTTGAAATGCCCAGACATGCGGACTGTTTTGCAGACAGATTTGGGTGCCCACAAGGCTAATACGGCGTCACAGCCCCTTCCCTCACCCTTGGGACAGCGTAGGGGGCAAATGGTGCAAAGAAAGAGGAAAGATGCCAGAAAAATACCACAGCTCCCAGCTTTTTTCTTCCTATGCTTTCCCCCTCCCCTCCTTTTCCCTCATGGTGCTGGGACTAGTCTAAGAATCTGTGGGGTGGCTTTGTGGCGGCATGAGGACATCAATACGTTGGCCCTCAGCACCAGCCCTATCCCCTATCATAGTGGCCAAAATAGGGAAAAAAGGGATATTTAGGGCCTCTGTGGGGTGGGAGGCTGTGGGGGGTGGAGGCCCAGAGGGTGATGGTGACACCTGAGGGCGCCGGTCCAGGCCCAGGCCCAGCCACTGTCATAGCCACCAGAGCCTCCTGGAAGGCAGAGCCACCAGCAGGCCAGACCTACCCGTTGAGGTGCTCCCCCAAAGCGTGCAAAACACCTGAATAACACCCAAAACCACTTAAAAAAACCAACCCCTCCCTCATTCCCTGCAGCATTTGGGCAAGTACAGCCTGTGTCTGATGCTAGCAGCATTTACAACCCCAAAATGCAAACTAACTCATTTTTTTTTTCCTCAGAGACTGAGGTCTTGGAAGGGTGGTTCTGGTAATTTCTCCTGTATTTACCAGCATGGTTTAATTTTCACCTTGTTTTCCAGCCAGGCAAAACCCATAAACAGCATCATTTTGATATGATGTATTTGTATTTACATGGTACATTTTAAAGCAATAGCTACATTGATCATACATATTAGAAACAATAAAAAAAGAAGTTAAGAACTAAAATGTACATCATACACTTGTATATATATTTTTTTACACAGAGGTAAAAAGGCTTATAAAAATCAATACAACAGGGTTTTAACTTTTAGTATATAGATACAATAATGATGAGGCTTCAGGCACTTTAATTTGTTAATGTGAGCAATAGCTTGAAAAAAATTTTCCACAACAGAAAAAAAATTGGTTAATGTTTTGTTACCACAGATACAAAAATAAAATCTGAATAATTTCTCTCAAATGATTGATGGTCAGTATTGCAAAGCTGACTGGGAGAATGCTACACACTGTTCAGCAGCAGTGTGGAAATTAAGGAGAAATATTTACAAAAAACACCCATTTCTATCATTGTGCCCTTACACCACTGCCTTCACAAACCAAATAACACACGCAGCAAAATCTACAAGTATTACAAAAACCCAAAAGGAGAAGAGGGAGGAAGAAGAAAGGAGGAAAAATTAAAAAAAATAAAATTAAAAAAGTTTTTTTTTTAACTTTTATTTCCAGACATACAGAAAGGCTTGGAGTATGTCTACTTTACTTAAATAAATAGGGGCACTTCAAGACCGGACAAAAAGCTGTAAGATCTTTTTGTAGTGTTGTGCTTTATAGAGACAAGATCTTACAGATGTTTGTTTACATGAAACAACTCTGAGAACAGAAATAAAAGGAAAAGGTTGTTCCATTAAATTTTTTCGAGGCTGGCTTGATGTTTACTAGACACCATTGAGAGATTTGTCAACTGCTATTAGGCACAAAATATTTATATTTCATTCAGCAAACCCAGACACATCACCAAGAGTGTAACACTCCATCCCTTTTCCATTACCATTCATTTTTTTCCAACCAAAAGATCCCCAGCAACTGCTACAAATTAAGCCTACCAAACTCTATAGTGTATAAGCACATTGCATACTTAGTTCATGGTTTACTAAAAAGCTGTGATTAACTCTCAGAGGAACTGTTGGGACATTCCACCAAGAAAAAATGGCAAGCGTTCCTTTTACATTTATTTGGCAAAAAAAAAAAATCCTCTCTTTTAAGACTGATGTCAATGTGCAATAGAGGGAGGGAAAGGACATGCGCCCACTGGCAATTTACTGCAGAAAGAAATTATGGCAGGAACAGCAGTGCCAGCTTTGACAAGCCAATCCCTAGCTGCCTCAAAGTATTCAGATTGTACAATGCTAGTTAGAGCTCACTGCGCTAAATCATTTTTTTTTAATAAAAATTATTTGGCTATTCCTTGTAATATATTAGAAAAATACTCTTTTTCCAGCTAATTACAAGCCTTGTACACAAGACAACATGACATTTAAAAAAAATTAAAGTAATCTTATCCTGCTGTATGCACCTTATGCATCCACTTGATAAATCTGGGTGGCAAACTGGGGAGGGGAAAGCGGGGGAGACACTTCAGTCTGGCTCCTGCAAAGACTCACATGCTTTATCCTACACACAGAATCACAGAAATGCTGGTTGCACACGCATTAAGTTGGGACATCTGTAAGCATCTGGAGGATTGGGACCGCAGGTCAAGAAATGAAAGTGGTGGTTAACAACCTGGCTTTTGATTTTAAATACCTGCTTAGACTGCTAAATGTAGTTTCTACTGTGGATGTGTATGTTCTCATGCTCATGTATTATACAGAAAAAATAAACAAATACTATTTTCCATACAATCCACCACTTAATGCAGCATTTCCCCAGAATTGCCATGGATTACAATAGTGCTTTTGACATTGCATTGTTAATAATTCTTTGCATAACAAGAACTTTCCCCATCTGGAACCTTAGTGTTTTATTCTCAAATCACGACATGGCTGGCTAATGAAGAAGTTCCTTTCTTTCAAGCAGAACTCTGAAAACACAGTTTTATTTTTCCAAAGTTATTTAGGGAAAAAAGAAAACACTAAAATTTAAGTTTCCCTTTCAAGTAGTGGTCTGAAATGATTACAGGTAAGGAGAACTACCAGATTCTCAATGGTTATGTGACTATGGTAACTGAGCCTTGCTTTCTGTTCATAGAACTTTAAGAACAGAGAAATAATTTAAGATGTTTGCTGAAGGAAATGACGATGGACTCTAGAAGAGAAACTGCAGCTTAGATGGCTATTTTGGCTTTGGAAAATAGAACAACAACAACAACAAAAAAAAATAATAAAAAAAAAGAAAACCAGTGACAGAAATACTGTGTTGTGGTACAAGTTTGTTACTAGCACACCTTCTATACACACAATAAATTGACGGCAAGTTAAAATATCTTCCAAGTGAGATTTCATTCACTATACCACCCTGTTTCGAGAAATGCCAAAACTTGCTAATGCACTGATGGTACCGAGCAAGCAGAGGCAAGACGGACACAACCTGGAGATGTTCTACAATCCACCACCATTTAAAGCAGTTCTTTTCTCAAACTCATTTTAACTGAAAAAATAATATAAACATGTACAAGAGAGTCTGTTTGATTACAGATTAATAATACAAAAGTCTATGCTGTACGTTAGTTAGTTAGAACACTTGATGAGCAAATCAATGCAGTGTGAGCCCCAGACGATCAAATGTAAAGTGATCCAAATTGGTGGTTTCTGGATGCTGTTGGGCACAGTGGCTGCATCAAAATAAGTGATCTCAATGCTCAAAAACCAACGTGTTCCTTCAACTACAGGAAAAACATAACACTCTGAACTCATCTGTAGTCATCCAGCAGCTTTGTGTTTTCCACCACAGCACCTGCACATGACCCCACAGTGGTGACAAGCCCGAAGCGGCAAGTAACAGCACATACATGGAGCAATGAAAGACAAGGCGATAAGGGCCATCCACCGGAGGCAAAACATTTCATCACTGGTGTCACACGAGCAAGGATCTGTATAGTCTCCTTCCGGATCGGACATACAGTGATAGAGCATAGTGTCTGCGCACCACATACAGCTCACTCGACGGATGCAAGTCTTGACGCGGTCTGGAGCATCCTGGCATTGACCCCGTTTGTTCTCCTCATGATTGAACATGTCCCTGCAGTACACGCACCGCGACCTCTCACCATCCTCCTTCCGTCTGGGCTTGAATTTGACGGGTTGAGTCTTTATCACAGCACCCTTGATATCTTCACCCAGGTCAAAGTCTGAGTTGTCTACGTAAGGATAAGTGTATTCGTGTTTTGAGGCCTCACTTTTGGCAAAACGTACGTAGGAGTCCATGTCATCAGGATCAAAGTTCTTTCCTCGCGCTGGGGCATGGCGATAGTCCTCATATCCAGTCATCCAAATCTTTTCCCGAGGATTGATGCGTACTATCTCCTCATCGTCATCCGGAAAATTGACGTGCCGGTATGATCGTGGTGCTGACTGTGGAAGCAGGGATGGAGAAAATATAAGCTCAATTTTTGATAAGCAGTTACCTTCTCCTTGCTTAATGAAAAGCAAGTTATTGAACAATTTTGTTCTTTGTACACACTTTGGTGTGTTTTGACTGGAAAAAAAAAACAACCACCCAACAAGCTAACAAATCAGTGCATCTTCACAAAGTGCCCCACTATCTGTAGGAGAAGCAGGGTAAGCATTCGGCTCTCCCCCATATTCCAACTTTCAGACAGAAAACAGACACTTAAAACTAAAACTAACTGAGAAGGAGACAGGAGTGGGGATCTTCTGAGGGATGGTGGGGGCAGAAACCAAACACTCCACAAACTTAGCTTATGACAGAGACAGTCCTTTATGTCCTAACAGCTAACAGAGACAGAAACCTTACTTGTTCTAGATGGTAGTGGTCAGAACTATAATGGTCGTGAAGGTGTCCACGAGTGCAAATTCTTCGATGTTCGCTGGATGCCGGAGAAGCCAGAGTTCGCACAGGCTGTTCCCTTTTCTGAGAGGAGTTGGAGGAGCTATCTGTAGCATTCTGTTTTAAATGGAAAGGGGAAAAAACTTGTCATTCATTCAGCTGTTACAGCATGCAGTATTAAAAAGAGGTGTTTTGCCACTCACTGACTTCGCACACACCTGCAATATTGGCAACACCTGACTGCAGGCAGCTTCATCAGGTTTCACAAAGTTCTTGAAAGAGGCAGATCTGTTGCCAGGCCATAAAATGTGTTGCCACACACATGGAAAAATTAAATATGCCATAGCCTACCAGTGACATATTCACTAACACCACTCCTATTCGTTTGGCATATTATTTGTTGTACTGGGCACCACAGGATGGCGAACATTCACACTAGAAGTACAAGGTTAAATGATTGCATCATTTGAAGGAGTTTAAGTCCTGATGCACACTCAGGACTGAAAAAATTCTGGTAATTTTGTTAACCTTCAGGAGTCCCATTAAGACAAAAACTTCTTTACGCATTCTTCTCCAAACACTTGCTGAGTTCCGGTTCATCACAGACTACTTAAATAATTAGCTTTCCTTTAAAAATCAGTTTTTTTTGTCTCCTTTTGTCACTAATCTCTAACGTGCAATGAATGTTCCTTTTATTTTTATACGCTCCTGCCTCATAGTGCTCACTTTCTTTAGATTAATTATTATATCATTACACAGTAACAATCATGAAACGGCAAAATATGCAATAATATGCTGTTGCCAATACCTGCAGCTTCTTAATGTATTTATTTCTTCCCCCAGAAAAATGCACAGCAGGGTGACCAGTCTTAGCCATCCCTTCTCCATAGCCCTTCCTTGGTTAAAATACCTTCCATCCAATATCCAGACATTCAGGATTTTTGCCCATTAGTTCTTTTCATGCTTTGGTTAGACTTTTTCAGATTACCACAAATATCAGAGGACGGCTGTTAAATGAACACCCTCTCGATGGTTCCTTTTACACATCAGTACTACTGTTGACAGAAAGGCTGTAACGTTGCAATTACATCAACTGCAGTATTGGTGCTCTAAACTAAGAAAAATCTCCATCCCCGTTCAACTGTCAAGCTGTGGCTGCAGCTAAGACAAGTCCAATGAAGACGTTTTCATTTTTCACAACAGTTAGCAGAGAGACAACCTCAACAGGGGAAGGTAGTTATATCAACACCGGCAGAAGACTGGTTTTACCTGAAAAACCTTCTCTCCTTGTCAAGAATGCACTCTCTAAATATTATTTTTCAATGAATTGTACTAAACATGTCTCTTACTCCAAGAATACAAGACCAGTCATTGTGGCCATTTGTTTATTCTGAAAACAATACCTCGCAAGGCTCTGTCCAGAGCTGAGCATACCTTAAAGTACTACAGCACAAAGTATGTGTCGAACCACTTTAACTGGTATAGCACTTAAAGGCACTGAACTGCCAGCTTATTTTGTTGAAAGCAAATACACAGATCTGGTTGCAGTGTGATGTAAAGTCAGGCTGGGTTATCCGAGACGTACAACAAGCAGGATGAGTTTGAATGTCTGACCCACCCATTGTGAACAGACTTTTAATTCATGTGGAATTGTTTTTTCTTTCATTATTTATTTTTTAAACAAGTACTTAGAACAAGTCTTAAGATATGTTAATAACACCTATAAAATGCAACTGCACTGGTATTCTTTATTATTATTATTATTATTTAAATGGTTCATCAGCCAAATCTTCACTTCTTACTAGATACAGACACTTCACATCTGGGGTTTAAGCACTTCTAAGCTAACTTTTCTGCCTCTAACTTCAAGCCCTACTGTATTGAGCACATTCTGGGGACACTTCAAAATAAAATGAGAAGCTTCTACAAGTAAGTACTTCAAAATAATATTAAGCTTTCAGGATATTTTGAAAACCTTAGGAGAGTCAGGATTTAGTTACAACAGCCACCTCCTACAAGTACCTTTCCGCAGCACGGCGTGTGGTGCAGACTGATGCAGAGCTGTAATTTCAGCTTCTCAGAACAACAACAGAAAGGCACACACCCCAGATTCCGGGTAGTTTTACCCTGTAGCATGCTCTTAAAGTTAAACTTTGACTGTCATGAGCCAAAAAGGAGGCAGGGCTTAGCACAGTGCCGTGCCAGCCAGCAGGACCCTTCACCTTCACTGGAATTGCAGCTGAGCCCTGCTGGGACAAGCCTTTCGTCGGTACGCTCCAAAAACATCGTGGGTGCTCATGGTCAACGTAATGAAGCCTGGGAAACTTACTCAACTGGAGTAGGTGGCACGCGTTGGCCTGCAACCCTCTCGCCCTCCTAGATGGAAAAAGAAGTCCCAAAGTGGATGTAGCTGCTGGATAATCCCTGTGGGGCAGCTGGGGGCTATAACCAGCCTTCCGAGAAGCATGATGCTTGCTGGATGCGTGCACGGCCTCGCTGGGAAGGCCTCATTTCTGCAACAGGCAACTGGAAGAGAGGCTGGAGCGATTTTTATCTAGCTGGATCCTTATCTGCCCTTGCTTTGCTCCCCACCTCCTTCTCCTTCAGACCCAGCAGGGCAACCGAGCCTCTCCTCCACATGTGTTGACATGGCTACAAAACCTGTTTGCAGCATACCAAAGAAGCTGCGGCTCAGGCCTCCGCATTAACCTTATTAAAAATTGCTTCATTTCCACGTTCAATGTCCTCAGATTAGAGGGGCACTTTGCCAACGCAAACACTTGCTCTGAGCACCCAGAAAGGTAGAAAGCAGGCTATCCAAGCCCAGGTCTCTGTTCACTCTTCTGGAAAAAAGTTCATGCTGCCTCCTGAATGGTGAGGCTGAAGGAAACAGGACGCAGTATCTGCTGGCTTACCTTGCTGACTATCAGCTGAAATAAGCACTGCTATTTTCCAAAAAAAAGATCCCTCACCAAAGCTTCAAGCTTCTGTAGAAGAAAAAAGGAGGCCCTCAACACACAGGAACAAATGGGTTGAAGAATAGGAAGTAAGAGTGGAAAATATCCCTCCCTCCCAAAAAGAAGGTCACCAGTGAAGCCCCCAGGCCCCTACTTGTGCTGCTGAGTGTACTCATAAATAAACTGAAAACAGGGTGAACAGCAAGATGACAAAACCTTCTCATGACACTTAAGTTATTCAGGGAAGTAAAAATGAAAGCTGACCCTGAAAATTCGCTTAAGAATCTCATAATGCTGAGGGACCGGGCATTAAAAAAAAAAAGCTAATTACCACTAGTATGTAAAGTGATGGAAGCACCTTGATCTGACACATACAATTATGTACTATGAAACAGCTATTGCTGCTCAGGAGAGAGGTCTTGGGGTTAAAAAACAGCAGCTCCCAGTGCAATAGTCAGGACAATCGGAGGCCTGGGGTGGCTTCTGAATACTGGTTAGCTAAATAGAGGAGGTCTCTCCAGCCTGGAAAAGAAATGATGGAAGGGAACATTAAGATGGGAAGGAAAGAAGTCTATAGAATCAGGAGCCCCATGGGCAAGGAGAGTAGGAAGTGATTATTCTTCTGGTGTTCTTCAGAAGAGAGGAACACAAGGCCTTCAGTGGGACATGCTCAGATAAGCTGCAAACAGGAGGAAGTACTTCTGACAAATCCCAGAGTTACAAGGGGGTTCAAGAAGCCATACGGAAGCTCTCAGAAAGCGATCAAGGGTCAAAGGTATGATGCTCAAGCCCTGAGAGGTGGACTGTTCCCTTAGTACTGCTCAACTGCGACTGCATCTGAACTTGGTGACTGGTGACAGACACATCCTCAAAGGAAAGGACTTAGCCTGTGATGGAAGCAGAGAGAAATTCCTGCCCCACACAAGACTGTGGGCTGGAATTTTCTGCTGCCGCCATTGCAGTGAAAATTTGAGGGAGGATGACAGAGTGGGAGACATGAGAGGTTTGTTGCAGGTCACCCAAGTACAACACACTTGCCTATGGGAATAAATCTAGAAAAGGCATTATTCTCCTCCAGAACCAGGCTAGCAACCATTGGTCTCTCAGAGAAACACCATCTTCTCCTAAAGCCTGTTGAAACCAATCTGGTTCCAAATTTTTTTTCAGGGGAACTATTGAAAACATGCCCGGTAGCCACAGAAGAGAAATGAACCCAAACCTAAAGCTGTTGGAACAGTGAGTCCACAAAGAAACGCCGTTTCAACACGCCCTCAATGCACAATTAGAGAATTTTGTGCGGCACGTACCAGAGCTTTGTGATTGCTATGGCGGTCGCGAAGCCTTGTGGTTTCACTGCTCGGATAACAAAATCATTAATCATGACCATAATAGCAATTTTATAAAACCCGTGCTACACATTTCCTCTTGCAAGTGAGCTGAACATATCTAGGCGAGCACACGTACCGCATGTTTGATACGGCCACTTTGAGAGAAAACACTCAATTTCTACATGCAAATGCTTGTACTGCGATCACTAAAAAGAAAAAGTGTCCCCGGTCCCTGTTTCCCTCTCAGAATTTAAGAAGTGACTCATTAAATTAAAAAAAAAAAAATCCCTAGTCATTAGTAAAGAAGATTATGTTAATCATTTACTGCAGTTTACTTCTCATTGAAATGGATTTGTTACACACACACAAGAATGGCTGGCTAATCAGGTGCCTAAGTAATATTCTGAGATAAGCATCTATCATAAAAACAGATGAAAAAAAAAAAAAAGCTTTCCCCTTCCCCCATTTCCCAGCTACTGAACTGGACAGATCACCTTGCCTCTAATGGCTTCGCAGAATAGTTTCACCCCTTGTGGTGCAATACCCAGGGTGACCAGGAAAAAAGAAGAAAGATCCATCTCCAAATTATGAAGCGGCTTGTCAGAAATCAGTTGCCTGAGGGAATGTATGGGAACTCTGCTGCTTGCAACTTCTAGAAGTACTCTCAGCCAGCTAAAGCATTACGAAGTCTGCTGTCAAGAATAATTGTGGGTCAAACAAGATGATTTGCTTTTTCTCTAAGATTTTAATGGCTACATGAGGTGGGGAAGGCGATGGGGAATAGAAGTATCATGATGTTGAACAAGCAATTTTGCAAGTAATGGATAGCTCTAAAGTAATTGGAAAACTGTGCCAGCCTGGCCTTTCTACAGCAGAAGCTGTCTGTCTGCAAGTTAACCTGCTCTTTGTTGCCACACGCCGCTGTGCTTCCCTCCCACTGCCGTGCAAGCCGTCTCGCTGAACCACTCCGATCTGATGGGGTCTGTCTGTGCCCCACATGGAAATGCAAAACTCAGTGGGTCTCATCTTCAACCAAGGCATTCTTCAGCAGCCAAACCTGCTGCTTTCACTTCGGGAAGCTTGCACATGCTAACGGGGAGCCTGCTTGACATCTTGTCATCTGAAAAGGCATCCCCAGTACAAGAAATCCAGCTCCATCACTAATTCATGGCTTAAGGATGAGCCTGGAAAACAGACATGTGACAAGCTGCATCCTCCCAGTCATCTGGAGCCCGTTGTTTGTGTGCTCTGCCCAGGTGCAGTTCTGCTTGGGAGCCCCAGCACAAGCGAGCAGGGCCCTTCTCATTTGCTGGAAAAAAGGGAAAACACAGCTGCGCTATCAATACGGAAAGGAAAAATGATAAAAGTCTGAAATGGTGAAGCAAGTGAACGATACGGACCTACGCTTGACTCTGAGGTTTATCTGCAGAGCCTCCGCTGTTTATGAACTTCACAAAGAGGAAGTCTGAGAGCTATTTTGGACACACGGCACAGAAACTTCCACCTTTCCAAAGAAATTAAGATAAAATATAGTCTCCCAGTACTCCCTCAGCCTAATCTTGCAAGAACATTTCTTTCCTTTCCCCTCCAGCTTTTATTTTAAGCCTTAAGAGACATGGCCGCTTCTGACAGTCACAGAGAGGGGAAAAGCAAAATTTTTAGTTTTTGTCTCTAATTGCTCTCTACTCAAGAAAGTTAGAAAAAGATTTCACATTTTTAATTCATCTCTGAATTATCCTTGTGTGTTAAAGACAGCTCACTTCAAGGAGGGTTAAGGTTACCTAGGTATTAAGGAAGAAAAAGCTTCGTTGTGAAGAATCTGTGAGATTTTAGACTTCTGTCTCCTGACCACAAGCTTTTACTTTGTCCTGACAAGACAAATCCAAGGAAAAAAAATGCTTTTGTCCAATTTCTGCTTGTTTCGTATCACAGAGGACAATTTTTACTAAAGACAGCAATTGTATTTGAGAAAGCAGCTTCTATGCATTTTGGAAAAAGTCTTGAAACTCTTCTCCACTGAGGATCACGAGAACTGCATCTAGTCCTAATCCTAACAGAGAGCCTGCAGGAAAAACTTCGTGTTAGATCATATTCCAGTACGGCTCAAAGACAAATTGGCCATACGCAACTCTTACAATAAGCACAGATTCAGATTTTCTTACACCAGAACAAGACTATAATTTCTCAAACATTTGGACTGCTTCCTAGTCCCCATTTACACAAATACCAATATCAAGTGCAGAAAGCCAGCTAGCTTTACTGCTACCTTTTTCTATTTTTTAAACTTCTGCGGTTAGAGCACTTAGTGCCAGAAACATCCCGGTGGCTGTGCTGCCTTAAGTCAGCAAAACTTGAGGAACATTTACAAGGACTCTGTGCACGAGATCATCTCCATTAAGCTAATGCTAAACCCGCTTCTGGCATCGCGGGTCAGCTCTGCATGCTCCACAGATGTGGCTTAACGACTCGCTCCCAGGTCTACAATGAACACACGCGAGTCAGGCACAGCTAAAGCGATGTGGCGAGCAATCAGATGTGCTACAGGGGAAACCTCAGCGAGATTTTTCTGTTTAACTGCTCACTGCGATACAAGGCAGCAGACACAACTCTGGACGGGCGAAAAGAGAAGAGCCTGCAGGAGTCTGGGGAGGGCTGCATCAAGATGGTATCCCACGGGTCTCCGGGATACACGAAATCCCCCACCTTGCCCTTACTACGCCACTGGGCTAGCGTACCCCTGAACGTATGGAGAAGTCTTTGCATCGGGTACTTTGAAGCAGACTGTGATGAGGGAAACCCCCACGGCAGGAGCCTCAGTCCTTGGGTTCCTGCAGCAGCCCCGCCATGACGACAGGGACTGGGATGGAGACCTGGTGGGAGCAAACGCCCTGCTGACCTTACTAGATTTCTCCACGCCAAGGGGAGATAAACTGCTTCGGCAGGATCACAGGCCTTGCTCTAACCTCACCTCCTTCTTCAAAACATTGAGTAAAACTTCTTCCAGCGCTCCCTTTGGTACACCACTGTATCCAAACCTCTTAAAACCCGGGAACTGTTTAAACCAACTGGTTGCTTACAACCACCTAGGGACAGAGGCAGGCTTTTCCTTTTAGCACAGAGGGCTACGCAAATCTTTTCACACCTCGGAAATTACCTCCTGGTGCAGATCACAGCATTGTCGGGATGATCAGCTGCCCAGTATTTGTGTTCCTACAGCTCCGCGAAGATTAGCAAAGCCTCCCTCCCATAACAAGTAACATTAGCCACGTTACTGAAGCTGATCCTAAGGCCATGAGAGATGGCCACTGAGGTCTGCATGGGGCCACACTGCCACGGGGAGGTGACAGTCCCCACTTCTCCCTCCCATCAAGTCCCTTTAATGCATGCTGGCTGAGGAGCCACAAGAATCTAGCCCCAAGTCTCTCCATCTGTATTTTTAAATAACTTTTCTGGCTGGATCTTCTCCCCAAGCCCAGTTCACCACACGTAGAGGCTGGTGTCCTGATGGCACAGGAGGCTCTCAAGGTGGCCTAAGGGGCAGAGATGAGGGGTATGGAGGGGGAGGTGGGTGCCAGCTCCTCTTTGAAGTCTTCAGCCTTCACCGTGCTTGCTGTCAGCAGCGCTGCATTTAATCAGCCAAGTGCTAGCTCCTCATTTTGAGGTGCTAAGAGGGAGCTTAGCACACCCAGCACTGCCGACAAGGTTTTCCTTCAGAAGACCGGTACGGATGCTGGGAAATAAAGGCACGAAACTTGGTTGGCGGGTGCTGAGCAATGCACATGCAGAGAGGATGGCGAGAGCCTGCGCGGCTCCCAGGGCAGCAGGGAACAGATGGCTGCACATAACTCGCTGCTGAATCCCAGCTCTTCCACACTGAAATTTCCAGGGAGGGGGAAAACAGGACCCGGGAGGGGGAATGCTAACAAAAACTAGATTAGCTGAGCTACAAGGATTGGTGCACCTGAACCACTGTTCCTGTCTTTGCTATGAACAAATTAAACACTTCAGCCTCTAAGTTTGGAGGCACGCTCCGAACACATACAATACACTCAGATGCAAACAGAGGAGAAAAAACAGTTAAACACAGACTTCCCACAGCAGACTGATATGATATTTTAAGAAAGCAGTTACGGGTCATTTATTCACACAGTTATGAGCATCCACGTTATTTTAGCTGGAATCCATCCCCAAAATAGAACCCAACAGCTGATGCAAACTTTTAAAATACCCTCTTCACATGCACTGCAAATATGTCGGGCTCCGCTTAAAAATGCAGTGGTACTGACTCCTGCCTTCCCTTCCCTCCTCGCAGACAGAACCAGAGACAGATGAACTGCTCGCCGTAATCACTTCTGATTTAATTTTCATAAAATATTTACGAGACGCAGGGAGAGCAGACCCTTGGCAAAACACATTAGGCAGGTGAGGGAACAGGGCTATTGAGATGCAGTTGTTTATGGCGCATCTCTGCGCTGGGCAGAGGTCCACGGTGAGCTCCCAGGGCTTTTGTATTCCATGGCATGGTTTTGTTCATCCTCAGCAACAACCAACACATGCCTGGGGGTGAGGGCAGTGTCATCATGCAGGATTTTTTTGTCAATCGGGGGGTTTTCTTTATTCCTCACTTTTTAAAAAGCGGGAGCCTGTCACTTTAAAGGAACAATCATTCTGGAAGCCTCATGTAAGAGCACATTGCATTGTTTAGCTTTCCCAAGCTCCTCCTTCCTCTTTGCGAGCTCTCCAAGAAAATAATAAAAAAAGTAAAATCAAGAGGATGAAACCAAACTATGGTTAGACTTAGCAAAACTTGGGTGCACGCTCCAAGCAGCCTGAACTCTCTGCATTTTTTCCCCCTTTTTCTTTATTTTTTCCCATGCCCGTTACATGAGACAATGGGATTCAAACCAGATTTGCCTGTGCCTAAAACAGCATGTGGAAATGGCAGCCCCTCTCCTGAAAAGCAGCGCCGAGATCCTCATCTGCCCCGCGGTTCTGACCCAGCCCTTCTCCTGTCGCCGCCGGGACACGAGGTCCCAGTGCAGCAGCACCGGCGGGCACAAGCCTTCCCCCTCTGACTTCCATGCCAGCTGGGATGCCTGGCCGAGCATCCTGGCTTCATCCAGACCCGGCGGCAATTCCCTAATCCGTCCCGCCGCGGTGCAGGAAGCTGTCAGTCATCGCACTGCCTGCCAGCCAAAGCTGCTTCTTCCCGATCGTGCCTGCACCCTGTTTTTTTTTGCATTCTGCCCGTTGCCTTCAAGACACCCGAATCCAGCCAGCATCCCCACTTTTTACTCATTTTGCTGCTTTTTTTTAAACACAAATGGGAAACAGCAGGAACTTTGCCGGCTTTGCAGCAGCACCGGGAGCTGCATCCCTTGGCTGCCATCTCGTGTACCGTGCTCACGTTTGGGGGGAACCAAACACGCTCCTCTTGGACTTCTTGCCTTGAATCAGGTCTCCCTCCTATGCTCCCATATGTAACGCTGAAGAAATGCCTGGGGAGCCATGGCTGAACAAAAGCAAGGCCAAAATCAGGAGGCCTCAGCCTCGCTTTGTAAAGCTCCATTGAAAAGCCGAGATACACAAATCCTCCGCGCTGCAAACACGCCAGAGACAAGCTGTACTGGAAAACACTCCCCGCTAAGTGCCTGGTTCACCTTGACCAGCGCGCAGCACCGGGAGGAAAAACATGCGTGCCACAGACACGGGGCAGGTTGGCATGTTTGCATATTCCCTTCCCCAAAGGTCAAATCTCAGTGCGCTTGCTGCCCTTCTAGATGGCACAGCAGCCTCCACACACATTGAAAAAAACAAGCGGAAATTCACTACACACTTCTCTTTCATTCTCTGGGAGAAAAAAAAATAAAGGGAAAAAAAACCCCACGAAATAGGAACTTTCCTTACTGCCACTCTCTTCTCAACTTTAAAGATGCTGCACTCAGATGTGGACTATGTAAAACAAAACCCCAGCTCGCTCTGCCAACACTGCATCCTCTGCTACATCCCAGCAATGTCCAGGTCCTTGGAAAGCAAAGCCCACCTCCAAGGGCACCCAGGGACAGCAATTTGGGCTGTGCTGCTGGCTGACGTCTCCCCCAGGCTCTCCACTTTATCCAGGCTCCTGCTGTTGCCCATGGGGCCATGTGGTTAAGTCTGACCAATATGCTGATCCAGGTTAAAAAGATCCTTTAAAAAAATTAAAAAAAAGAAGAAAGAAATCCAGCTCTTCCCCCTCCATATCACTGTACATTAAGACAGGGTGATTTCAGCTTGGCTACGTTTTGTTTCCGACACGTCTGTGTTTTAAGCACACCAATGCACTAAAACGTTCGGCTCCAGATGAATTAAAAGGGAAGGCGGTCATAAACAGCTTCACACTTTAACTCATCACATAGTTCAAGTACACTACTACGCAGCCAAATTATTTTTCGGAAGACAAACATTCAGCTAGCTGATTGCAAGTGTAAAACGGTGCTGCAAGGCGCTCAGAGCAACAACTCCTTAGCTACAAACTCCAGCTAGCACGGCACCGGTCGATTCACCTTCAGACAACAAATCCTACCAGCAGGTTGCTGCTGGCCCTTCTCCTCCAAAAGCCTCCAGTGACTGCATGTTACAAGAAACAAGCTTTTGGAAGCTTGGAGATCACTCACATGAATGTGAGACTGGTCATACACAACAGAAGAATTGAATCGAGTGTAATACTGAAAGAGCTGGCACGTTTACCTATGCCGCCCTGTCATCATTTAAGCACAGGGCAAGGAGTGTTTAAAACAGAAAAAAAAAAAATCTCCTTTGAACTGCTGGAGCAAAGGAAAAGGGGCAAGCTAACCAACAACCGATACCTAACTGGTGCACAAAGTACACCACTTACAAGTTCTGGCAAGATGCAGCTATAAGGAAACTTCCATCGTAGCAGAAGATCAGATTTCAGCTTCCTGCAGGATATATCCCAATCCCACTGCAGGCCCAACTGTGTTTGGATGTGGGAACGGTACAGAGCCAGAAAACACACTATAAAAACAGTCTTTAGAGAAAGAATTGCGACGAGAAATTGCTTACCCTCAGCAAAGGAGTTTGACACATCCACATCACCGCTATAATTAGCTACATACAAACTACACAACAGCAAGGCTCAGGAGAGCTCAATATGGATATTATCTGCTTAATAACTTGTTCCTGAACAACAGATGCTCCTCGCCTGTCTTCATGCATACACACCCCAA
Organism: Cygnus atratus; assembly: GCF_013377495.2. Classification (NCBI taxonomy): domain Eukaryota; kingdom Metazoa; phylum Chordata; class Aves; order Anseriformes; family Anatidae; genus Cygnus; species Cygnus atratus. Next base: position 110,161,110 of record NC_066364.1, read on the forward strand.
ATGCTATGGGCTCTGAGCAGGCTGCTATTCACCACAAAGGACTGCTTCCCTCGTCCAGGCTGCTGAAGAGACAGGTAATGCAGTCCTTGCAAAGGACTTGGACATTTGAAGGCTGTGTGTGGTAAAACAACCAGGCTGATGCAGGTTGTTTAATCAATACAAAAACAAAAACAAATGAACAAAACAAAACATTAATTTTTTAAAGCCTTAAACTGAAGTTCGGCGCATTTGGTAACTGATCTCTAGCAACAAAAGCCTGGTTTACCCATCAGAGACTGACCTGAAAGCAAGAAGTAATAAAATAAATGCAATAAAGCAATGCATAAATTGTGCAAGACCTCTATTTCCCCCTCCTTTCTTTCAAAGAAAGCAAGGTTTCAAATCTACGCCACGGTTATCTCTCCCATCAGCTCACCTTAGCTCTTCATTTTCATATCATGAATCTGCAATTTACGTAAGAATAAACAGATTTCATGTAAAGCCTATCTCCACAACTTCCACGCCACAGCAATTTTTGTATTTCCTTCTGCCCACAAGACAGGCTATGAGCAAACAAGGACAACCTATAGGGAGAAGACAGTAATTACCGTACAGCTTTGAAGGACTGAAGAAAACAGCAGCTGCCATTCCTGGTGACACCTCTGTCTCAGGGACAATCATATAGGATTACTGCCGTAAGTAAAACTTGCTTGTATTTGTAGTAAGAATAAGAAATAAATGCGTTAATTTCCAGCGTCACTTAGAAGAAATAGGAGGTCCTGGAGGAAAGGGGGAAGGAAGCACACTGCTATGAAAACCTCTGGCTATGGCACCAGAGAAAAAGCTTTCCACTTGATCTTCCCTACTGAAAAACCGCTTCAGGTGTCGTTGTCTGTCCCCATTGACCGACAGAAATTCATTACAGGCAAAGTCAACCTGAAGAAAGGCAGAAGAAAAGCATAAAAGAATCTAGTTTTAAAATGGTTTGGAATCCAGGACTTTTTCACTATTTCAGTGCTGTCTCCTGACCCCCAGCATAGAACCTCCTCCATGGAGAAGCTGAAATACCCTGGCAATTAAAGGGAGGAAGAAAAAAAGAAAGAGCTACAGATAAACCAGTAACTTCAGACTCCACAACTACCTTGGCAGTGGGTCTGCTGGAAGAAATCGAGACAGACTTCACAGAGCAAAAGCAAGAAGAATGCAAGCTGTGCTCAGATGTGATAAATGGTGACTGCCTTGGTGTTACGCTGACTGTGCACGTGCAGGACTGTGATGTGCAGAGCGCTGCACACAGCTTGAGGCACCCAACTATGAAAAACAGCAGGAGTCTGAGTCCAGTTCATTTCTCTTCATTTAAGCCAGTGAAGATTTATTTTTTAATATGTATTTTAATATATATATTCGAGCCTGCTGGTATCTGTGTGTAAATTTCTCTCTTCTTGGCAAGTATTTCATTTTTAATCTGGATTAGAATAGCTGTGGTTTACAACACCAGCCCCAAATCCAGACATCAGAGGATGTGGGTAGAAGCAATGAACCCTTCTGCCGTCCGTGCATCGCTGAGCAGGAAGAATAACACAGGTAATGCCACCCAGCCCTACTGCTGTGACGGGTCCCTAATTGCTCTGCTCAGCCTTACAGAACAAACAAGGCGGATTTGCTCGCAGTGACAACCTAAGCACCGCACCCCACCACCCCCGTACCAAGCTTTGCTCCTCCAAAAGAAGCTTTTCCCTTCTGTTACCATATCTTAGCCGTAAGGAAAAGGAAACTGCAGGCTCTTGATGCTCCTCATTCCCCGAATGCAACTCATGAAAGGAATAAATCTTGCAACTCGGTGCTTCTCTATGCTCAGCAACATCATTTTCCACAGAGGGGTGGGATGAAGGATGCTCCAGCCTTACACAGAGCTCACAAGAATTTACAAGTATAGTCATCCAAAGCGATTGGGCTGGGTCTCTACATATCTACTTTAAAGAAAAAGAGATACAGTGGTTCTTTAAAAGAACCATCTGAACGTGAAACGACCAAGCCAGCAAGAAAAGTTAGATTTAGTGTTTATCTAACTAACATAAATCTTATAAATTTTAATAGTGAGGCTGTAACACACTTGAGGCCCACATGGGAGATGAAAGTAGGGAAAAGGTTTCATGGAAAGGCAGCAGGGAGAAATCTGTTTTTTTAATTATGAAACCAGAAGAGATGCAAAGAGGGCTGTAACGTTAACAGCTGCCACGACCCGCTCGGCTGCGGCCGTCCCTTCGATGACTGCTAGCAGCATCCACGCCACAGGACAAGCTTTCTGGCCCTAACGTCCCCAAGCACAGGAGCAGTGTGTCTTTGTGCTGAGAAAAGGGCACGAGGGGTGCGGGATCCCTCCAAGCACCCAGCCCCATGGGGAAAATGCGAGTCTGGAGACCATGGGTGAGAAGCCCAGCAGCAGGATCCTGGTTACCCACGGCAGTGAAATGTAGAGAGAAAACCTGGGGTAGCCTTGCTGGCAGGAAGATCTGTTCACGTCACCTTAGCGAAGGAGAAGAGTATTTTCCCTGTCTTGTAGCTGAGGAACAGAGGCAAGAAAGCTTTTAGCCAGGACCCCGTAAAGTCTGCAAGAGAAGCAGTGGACTGTGTCTATGTGTCCACGAACCCAAACCTGTAGCTCAGCCACACTCTTCTATCTGCAAAATTCTGTCAGTCTCATTTTCAACAAAAAACCCATGTATTTTTAAAATTATTAATTACACGAAACAGCTATCATTGCGAAATGAATGTCAGACTTAGTAAGGTTGGTTTTCTTTGTTTTCTCCCTCCCGTTCCCATTAAGCCAAAAGAGGACTGCAGTCATTTTTAGGTTCACAAAGCAGAACAGACATGGGAGCCGTTGCTCCTCCTGCCAGTGGGTGTCTTGTCTTTAGCACTAAAGCAGGCACAAGGCTGCGGATTTATCTGAAAAACACATGAGCAGCATTTCAGCTGAACTGGTCATAAGGTTTCAGAATGAACATCTCTGCTTTTCGGGTGGGTTGCTAAAAGAGACCATTTCAGGCACTCTGCAGACTCTGGAAGACATTGACCTTTCTTTCCTTGGACTCAATTCACATTTTTCACTTCATGGTCATGTGGGATTATTATCTGTAATTGAAAGTAGAAGTGTAGATTAAGGAAAAATTCTGCACAAGAACTCAATTATATGGCAAATTCTGTGGCTGAAGAACTACAGAATGTATTTGGACCTTACTAATAGGTACTTCTGAAGTGACTGTTAATTAAAGAAGCCTGAAGATGCAAACTAGATGGATGAAGACAAACATCAGTCTCAGACCATTGCAAAGACAATGTTTCCCCCAACGGAGACAGAACGGATGGCTAGTCTTACTCAGATTGCATCTCTTGAGAGGACGATTTATAATGTACAAGACAGGAGAAATTTATTTGCTAACATATGGAAAACATTTATGGGCTCTACTGAGGATCTGGAATTAAAGAAACACAACTACATATTGTTAAAACTTCTAAATGGAGATTTCATTTCAGAAATAAGCATTTTTTCCCCTGAAGTCAGTGACATTTATTTCTAGATACTTCTGCTTTCTGCTTTACGAGGTATGGCTTTCAGAACAGAGGTCTGAATTGGCTTATCTAGCTGCTACAGGTCTAAAGCACAGCAAACTTACTAGATGGCAGAGTCCTGTTTTTAAAGATGCAATCCAGGCTTCAGAACAACTGCCAGGGAGCACACATGCCATAGGGACGGGGCAGGGTACTGCTGCCTGAGTTCTTTTACCAGCCGAGCTGGCACGGCAAGCTATAGGCACGAGAGGGAATAAGGCTACAGACCCCAGCGACGCTTCCCGAGCCACAGCTGCAGGTAATTCACCCCTCTTCAAAAAAAAAACAAAAAAACTTCTGGTACAAGAAAACAATCCTCTGTTAACCCCCACAAGATCACAGCCTGATGGAGAGCCCTACCACCAGGGCAAGCCTTCCCATCCTCAGGGCAAATAACCTATGGGATCCCTGGTGGGCTCACGTGCTGGCTGGTGAGCCACCAAGACGGATGCCATAGGAGTTACATGCACAAAAAATGTGATCATCCCATCAAGTCATCATCCCATGGAGCAGCACTGAAGCTAATAAGGTAAAAGCACAAACCCCTTGCTTCAATCAATAACCAGCAGTACTCATGCGTAATGAGGATTTGATTTTTCTTTTTAAGCTGATGCATTGGTGCAAATGCTGATGGAGATGTGCGGCAATCTGCAAAGCAGAGCAAGCAACTGGAAGTCTTGGACGGCTGTGGTCGAAGTGACTGAAACGACTTCAAGGAGAGGAAGGACCTTGGAGCAAGTCTTTGAGGCAGCAGTGCAGTGGCGACGGCTGGGATTTTCAGAGACGCGTAAATGACTGCTTAAATGACTCAATCATGCAGATGCTTTTGAAAATTCTGCCACACGCAGTTAAGTTTATTCATGCATGTGTGGGAGAGGGGGAGGACTGTGAAGATTTTAATAACTACCTTAGGAAATAAAAAGAACAAATGTACTTTCTCTTTAAAACAGAGCAAGAAACCAAGCCCTAAAAATCTATTGCTGTGGCTGTGGAAAAAGAGTTTACAGGAGAGTTGTAATAAAGCTGTGTGTGCAAGGATGACCAAATGGACTGTGAGACGCAAGTCCAGAAGAAGTTGAAAGAAAGAATGGAATAGAAAAGTTAAAGTAAACTAATGAAAACAGTAAGAAAAAAAAAAACAAAACAAACCCACTACACATTAATTTCTTCCAGTCTAAAAACTCTCTACACTTTAGTGTTTTATTTCAGGCTTATGCAGATCTCAGGCTCCACCATCACCTACCAGGATTTGCAGGTAAATGGGAATTCAAGGGCTTCAAATAGCTTAAAGACAGCAGTGAAAGGAGAAACTTCAACCCAAGAAAACAGGGAAAGGATACTGGGCAAAAAGCCTGATTTTTGGGGTACAACACACCCATCCCTGTGACAGCTTGACCAGCAGCACCCCATGAGCTACCACCATCAGTGATGTCCTCTTGCTATGCTGGAGCCCACCCAATGTGCCAAAACGTGCACAAAACCCCAGCAGAAGCTGAGGTGTGAAGGTCCCCGTGGATCCCAGCCGGGTGCCGACTTGCATGCGGATGCTATCAAGCAGCTTGTTCCTCCCTCGCCACCGAGCATCCTACCCATAAATATCAGCGCTGCGGGGGGCGATCTGACACCTCGCTGGGGTCAAGGAGAGGGTAACATCTCTCTATGTTTTGGTTGAATACAGGAGGAGTTTGAGCTGTTTTGATGCAGCCACTGCACGGTCTGTCCAGCTTTCCTGGCGTAAGGCAGAGCGTACTGAAAGGCGACAGTTCTCCTCCTGGTTAAAAGCACCCTACGAGTTTAAAAATCAGCACAAGATGGAGCATGTGGAGAAATACAGGAGCACTCCCAGGTCCCTACATGTCAACCGGCTGGGTTTTAGTAAAAACAAAAAATATGACCTTTGCTATTTCTGTAGGCTACTTTTCGTTGCTTTAACACAGAATATTTCTGTGCCTAACCCAGCGAGAGCTGGCCCATGGATGACCATGTAAGGCACATTTTGGCGATCAGCCCCACCCCAGTGACCACAAAAGAGCCGAACACAGTTCCAGAACAACGTCCAGCCCGGCAGAGCACTGCTCGCCTGTGGACTCCAGCCACTTTTGGGACAAAACAGCACAAATCGGTAAACCACCCTGGCTCCAGCGGGGCCTCCCCCTGCTCTGTGCCTATAAATCACCCCTGGCAGGTAGCTGGGAAGCAGCTGCTAATGATGGTTTTGCTGCGGAGCGCAGGAAGTCACCTTTTAACCCTGCCTGCTGTTGTTTGTCTCCCCGAGCCGTGACAAAAGGACAGGCGCGGACAACGTGCCAGCCATCAGGTCAAAGCACGGCAGGAAACCTGGTCCCACACCAGCCAAAGTCGCCCCCCCCCAAAAAAAGAAACAAACCACCACCACCTTTTGACTTCGGGATGCTTGCCTGCAGCCGTTTCCGAACAGCTTGGCAGCAGTCTCCCCATCCTCAGCTCCTCCCTGTTTGCCCTCCAGATGCAAGGAATGGTCCAGAAGATGTTTTTTTGAGCGAGGAATCGCCTGTGGCCACACATCCTACCTTGCGACCCGTCCCCACCTGCGCTGCGGGACAACGAGGGCATTTATCACGTAACAAAGGCACGCACACGTGCGCCCGAGGGTTTGCGAGTGGAGCTGGGCAAGTAAGTGCAATAAAACAAAGTATTCATTGTGAGTGTCTTTTTTTTTTTGGCCCATGGAATATCCGTGATCGGATTACAATTTCATCCGATGTATTCACTGTTTTTTGTTTTTTCCCCCCCTCTTTTACAGTATGCGAGTGCAGCGGGGATGGAAGCTTCTTCTGTTTCAGAAAAGCTCCAGAACGCATTTTAGACGTTACCACAAATTAAATACAAGCAACCCACTCCTACTTACGCCACCACTGGTTAGGTAGATCGCATGTCACCGTGCCTTTCTCCAGCTGAAAAACGCTTGCTTGAACTTTCTACCTTCACGTACTCGCAAGACACCTTCAAAGTTGGCTTTTGTTCCCAATAGCAAAGTCAACTTTTCAGAATTTCATTTCCCTGACTGCGCATCTGAGAGCTGGCCACCTACTGTAGTTTGTGGGAAGGTTAAGGACAGACAGAGATATAAAGAGTTGCACACACCACTCAGACCAAGCCATATTAAACTGGAGAGGAATTATTTGCTCACTTTCAGCCCTGACAACATCTGCTCTGCTCTGTCATGGTTTTCACGTGGCAATGGGAGCCCAACAGAAAGCAAATGCTTTTGCAAAAGTTTACCTTCTGCAGGGCATATACTTGCATCAAATAAAACACACCCACTGACCAAACATGATTAAGGCCGGAAACCAATCCCAGGTAATAAAATGAAAAAGAAAAAAAAAACACACTAACTTTTAAACCTGACCATGCAAAACCAGAGCATAAAGGAGAATGACCTCAAGGGAGATGAACTTACTGTGAAGACATCATCATCACCGACCTCAGCCTCGTTGTGAAGCGTTGACGAGGAAGTAGTAGACCCTGGAAAGAAACATTTTTTTAAAAAACATGACATTTCTAGGCAGTTTTTTTTCCCCATTATTATTAGGTTGGTGAACATTTGGAGGCTAACAACTTTACATGTTGGATATATGTAAAAGAGTGGCTTAAATTAAGGAAGAAAAAACACCTGCTGCTAGCTGTGTTGGAAAGGTAGAATCTGAAAGTGTTTCTTGACATGTAACTGCATGGCTGCCAATGCTAATTAAATATGTTAAAAATAGCATTTAGCATTTCCAATTACAGAACGCTTTCATTTCTGAATGGTAAAGCCACATACTAAATAGTGCTCACAGCCAGACCCTCAGCTGTCAAGAAACCATACATGAGTTATTCTTCATCTATTCCTTAAAACTGGAGGGGGGAAATCACTTTTTATTGAAGAACAAACCTCACTTTGAAAGGGAAGAGTTAGATTGTTGTTGTTTTTTTTTCCCCTGGTAATTTAGGAAGTTATTAAATACTGTAAAGGTTTTCTGTGCTATTTGCTATTTGTCAGAGGGGCATCTTTCTCCATGTAAGCAACATGAAAGGAGCTGAAATAGATAAAACCGTGAACAAGACTAAAATACTAGCAACTGCTTGGAAAATGGGAAATTTAATCTAAAAACCCTCCCTCTGACCTCTTCCCACACCCCATGGGTACCCCCTGAGAAACTGCTTCATTTGAGTTAGAGCCATGTCGCATCCCTAAGTGAAATAGTTAAATGCTTGGTACCACCTTCGCTCTGGAAATTTTTCTGAAATAACGTGCTTTATATAATGCAAAACCGCACCAGCCCCGGCTGCGTTCAGTTGCGTAATCACGAAGATGTGCAGAGCTAAGTGTGAAAGCCCACTTAAAACACTAAGTAATGTGAAAACATTCATGCCGTTTGCTATATTAGCTTTAAAAGTAAAAAATAAAAAAAATAAAAAAAGTCCAGACTCCCTCTAACAGAGCTGCCCAGGATTACTGTACTTGTGCAGAAAACTCAGATACTTCTGATGCTACATGAAATAACCTACCAGTTAAAGCAGTGACTTAATAAAACGAAGCTTCAGATGCACAGTTTGTTGTGCTTAATATTACCTGCTAAATTTGATGAAGTGAACAAAAACTGAATGCTAAGTGAAACCCAAGGCCTGACACTGTGTGTGCACGTGCCAGTGATTGTTTTTCATTCAGAAAGCCTTATTTGGAAGTTAAGTAGGAGCACATTCATGAGGATCAGACTGTGCTGTTAATGCGATAAATATAGATTTGCTGATTTTGAAGTATCTGAGATACAGCAGAACTTGATCTTAAATACTTCCACTGTAAAATGGATTAGAAAGAGCAGTGTAGAATCTGCCCCCTAGCAGCACCTCTAAAATACCACTCAATACAACTGAGCTATAACTTTGCATGGTCCTGAGCCACAAAGATAAAACATTGCTTTTATGACTCAAAACGCTTCCCAGTTTTAGCAAGCAAGAAGGAAGCAGGGGGTCTAACCGTGACTTGTTCAGGTAAATGGCACAGGAAAAAGCAAATGAACAACTAGTTGAGAAGATCCTTCCTCAAACCGGTGAGATGAATATTTTCTCCCCTGTGGCACTTCCCTGGCTATTGCTTCCACGTTAAAGCAAGGACAGGGCATTCAAAAGCTGAAGCTGTCTTAGGGAGCTAATGTCCTCAAAACACAATTCACCAAAACCAGCTGGATACAACACTGCTCTGGTCACACGGGGTGAGAAGGAGAAAGGCTTTAGAGCACTGAGTCCTACATAAAGTGGCATGGCTAAAACCAAGCAAAGAACCCATAATGAATTCATTTTCATTAAAATAAAATAAAGGAAAGTAGTATTGAATTATAGCTGTATTATGACTGATTGCAATGAGATGTGAAAAGGAAGAATTTATGACAACTTCAAAGCATGGGCAATTCAAATGCATTTTTTTACAGAATTAAAAAAAAAAAAACAACAACACAACAAAGTCTTCAAGAGCAACCATTGAACCAAGCAGAGACAGACAAAACTAATTACTGCAAAAACAAAACAGTTTTTATTCAGCTCCGTGCAGGAATTCATCCTATGATTTAACAAAGACTTAGTAAAACTAAATTCGGCTGCACATAAAGACAAGCCTGGGCTGTTGCTGTCATCCCAAGCACGAAACCCAAGCCTATCGAAAAAGCATTAATAACAGACCAGATAATAATTAACGGGTGAAATCTTGACAGACCAGGTCAGATAGGATGGGAAAATATTTGGACTTAAATCCCTTCCCTCCATAAAGGATTAGGAGACACAGCTCTCTGAAGTGAGCTGGGGCTGGCTCGGCACAGGATAATGCTGGACTACACTTGGAAGTGCCAGAGAGACTTTCAAGCCCAAGGCCTGATTTTAAACCCCCGCATCTTCCCATCTCCTTGCTGCGAACCCTCTTCCCCAGGTTTCCATGCGCCTCGGTACCTTCAATGAGGTCCTCGATGGCTTTCCTCACGCCTCTGTCGAAGGCCCGAGCGTCAGCGGGGCTTTGAAAAGTGAGCCCAAACTTCCTGTTGTCGACTTTCCAGTGGTGGAAGGTTGGGTTCGCCTTGGTGTACACCAGGTCCTTCTTCACGAAGCACTCCAGCACCACCTGGGAGGGCGCGAGCCCAAGAGAGGAGCAAAGTCACTTTTCCCACGCGAAGGACAGAGCTGTCACCGCTTCAGCCCCGACCAGAGCTTTCCTCTCCCCAAAAGCAAGCCAAGTCATGTTTCGCGCTACGCTGGTCAGGGAACATCCTTCCCTACTAAATTATGACTAATAAACACCAGACACTTTAATTGTTCTCGTAACCATCACACATTCATCTTGTTACTAGGGTTTAAGTAGGTGCTCGCTTGCTGGAGCAGATTTAGGAGGTCCTGTTACGCTCCCCCACCTTTTTTTCCTCCTTCACCCCCAGCCGGACACTGCTGTGCCAAAAAACATTTCTAGGGAGATACCCAAGGAGAACGGGAATGGCTTCTAAGTCTTCCCCCGCTCCCCCAAAACCATAAGCATGGCTCAAAAATAACTTCAAAAAAGCATCCCAAGCAAAACAGCAATGCAAAAGACAAGCTGTACTTTATACAGCTTTAAAACACCAGAACTTTTCAAAGCAAGATCATTTCCATCTTGAATGATACTTTTTTCCTTTTTTTTTTTTTTTTCGCCCAAGCACTCTGTTTCCTGAGTCTGTGTGGGGAGCCTATTTTTAAGCCAGCCCATCTCTTCAAAGGAGAGGATTTCAGAAGAATCAAATACATAAAAACACGGTAACAAAATATAACATCCAAAACAGACTCTGCAAATAGGGAAGTGGCTTTATTAATTTGCTTTGTACGGGAAAGAAAAGCCCTCTTTTTCAGATAAACAGCTACCAGAAGAAACCGAGTGCGTCAATTCATAAGAGACAACTTGTCTTCATATTCTCACTCTGCTCGTTCGAACCTTGAGCAGCACACAGCATAAATAATTCATTGCCGTTTTTAAAGGCTTGCGCTGCATTACTCAGTGCAATGTGACTGGCTTCATGGATTCTTTACACTTCAATTCACTTCTCACATACCCCTGCTAGAGTCGAGAAAAACACAGGCCCTTTTTCAAGGGATCAGAGGGGGATCTTTGCACACGGGTGTTGAAAATTTACCTGCTCCTTCCCGGTGGCAGCACGACAGCCCAGACAGCGAGAGACAACAATTCAGTAACCTTCTAGATGAGGCTGGGATTGTTTTGTCCAATCTGGCACTATCTGCACATGCCTTTTTTTTATTTTTATTTCTTTTAAACTTGCACAAGAATACAATAGCATCAGATTTGGGATAATTCTCATTATAAGAACAGACAAAAGTTGAATTAGGTTCTATTACCAGTTTGTCTTTCTGCCTTTCACCATGGATTAGAAATCCACTTCTTCCATTGCCCTCCGGGTATGTGACCTTGCAGACGCCAACTCTACTGAGACCGCCTCCTTCTTGTGGCAACCATCCCCCACTGGAGTCATCTCGGGTCATAACCACAGCTTTGACTCGCACAATATAGCTGTCACTGCAATGGTAACAAAACAAAACAAAACCTTTTGTGAGCATCACAGAGTCTCATCGGGGTGTTTTTCTTGAGGGCGGTATTTAGACAGCAATCCTCCCGCCGCAGCGCGTTTGCAGAGCGTATGCCCAGGATGGAGGGCCACCTCTGCAAGGCATGGCTGCTCAAGCCACCAGAGGGAAGAGACCCACGAAACAGCTGAGAACGACCCCGTTGATCAACACGGAGATGATATCAATATCAAACAACCCATGGTCCCAGATGCCCTGTCCCTCATGTCATTGGGGATGGGGACTAAGCCACGCAGTACCCTAAGGCCAACACCCCCGTTGGATGCATTAAGGTATCAGGTCTTCATGGTGTCAGGAGGACCACACAGCTCACGTAACCCATGAACTCAAGTTAGTGAGCTGGGGTTTGGAAGACGGCACTCAAATTCCTCCACAACTTGGACAGCCTTGCAGGAAAAACACAATGCGACTCCAGCTGGTACCTCAAAAGAAAGGAGCCAGGAACCAGCTTAGCCCAGATCATCAGAACCATGAGGACCCCACCGTGTCCGTAGAACAGCTCCACCAGCTCCCTGAGGGGCTTTCAAAGGCAGCACACCATAACCTTGCAAAAAACTATTCTGGAAGCAAGCGCCCGCTGTGAAAGGTCACAAGATCCTCCTCAGTGGGGGCCTCAGCTTCCACAGGCCTCCCCTGCACCCGTCCCACAGGCTCTATGCTCCAGTGTCCGATGGGGATATCAGTCCTCACAGGGAGGCCACCAGAGCATGGCTGGACGTCAGTCACACACAACCATGGCACTGCTGGTTGCAGAGCTACCGAGACACCCAACAAGGCCCACAAAGACACCAGAAGGCACTCAAACCTGGGAAAAACAGGGAAGCATTAACATGGGATAAGAAAAAGGACACAAAGAAAACTGCAGAGGAATTGTCCATCTCCAGGCCTCCAAGTGAGCTCATCAGGAGGAAGAAACTCAACCTTTATGGGGCTCCAAGAGGATCCCTAGGGAAAGAAATTCGTCCTTTAGGAAAGCTCTGTATCTTGATGTTTCTTGCAGCATCCCATAAAACATGACAAGAGAACAGGTCCAAAATTAAAGGCAGCAGCAGCATTCTTCATGCAGAAGGAAAGCATGAATAAGTGCAAGGCTGCGGCGGGGTTCCTGCTGGAAGAGCGTGTCTTACACCCATCTGGAGGACAGACCAAGGGACAGAGGTGGTCCCTGGGGACCAGCTATTCCCTCCCCTAGCGTAGGACAGATTTGGAAAAAAATTCCAAATTTTTCTGAAATTTCCCCTTCGCCAACATTTTTTTTTTATGGATACTCCAACCTTCTCGCTGGACCTACGTGATGAAGGCTGTTAACCTCTCGTGCTTAGGTTTCATCTCCTGTTGCACAGAGGACTTTGCACCGCCTGATAAAAAGCCTTTCAGCACACTCAGATATGCTACCTGCACCACAGCTGGCACACGCCAGGCACTCCCAGAACCGAGAAACAAGGTTTTTAACAACTTTTTTGCTCTGAGTCCTCAGAGCAGCATCCTGGTACAGGAAATGAGGCAAGCGTGCCTATAAATGGATCCAGTTACCTTTTTATTTTCCAATGAACAACCATTTCTACATTTTACCTGCGGCAAGTTGGATCTCTTTGGCTTCCTGATACTTAGAATTAAGCAAAATACTTCAGCTGATTTCTTACTTTGTAAAAACTGAGCTGCTTCCATCCAGGGTAATTTGTGTTCTCTTCTTCTGTGTATTCTTCCCATATGGTCTATATGGATAAAGAGCAAAGAAAGCCAACTATGCCTTTCTGTCTCAACCATCTCCTGTTCTCCAAGGCTCCTTTTTGGTCCTGTTTTTACGGTAGCTCCTTTCACTTCTGGAGAATTCCCATTATATTTCAACCTCTCTTCGGAGGTCAGAGGCACTAGATACAACCTTCCTCCCCATCCTCCTGCAGAAGTCATCCATACAAGCTGCTGCTTCGCCTTCCAGGCTTGAAAACTGCTGCTTGCAATACAGCTTCCTGTGTGATTTACCACTCAGCTTTAGGGGAGCAGCCACAGCCTTTGGCTATCCCAAAAGGAACGCAGTCTTCAGTTACTTTGCTTCAGAAATCATCCATTTAAAGTAAAATCAAGAAATCAGCAGTTACTCGGTACTTTGTATTTTCCACCAATTATTTGCATTTCCATCACCTCTCAGTGATTTCTAGGCTCAGAGTTATTTCAGCACGCTAGCGGACACCTACACGTAAAATTTAGGTGCTCTGACTACCACCCCTCCCCATTAAAACCACATTGTGGTGGGCCACGGAGCCATCCAGTTTTCATTTTCCTGTCCACACTGATACGGTGACAACCTCTGCTACCGAGGCCACCAATTTCACCCATGTGCCCAACAGCTGCGTGACACCTATTAGGGGAAAAGCTGGGTGCTTCGTTAACTCAAACTTACAATTATATTTTTGAGAGGCATTTTTCAGAAGCCTGCGTGGTTGGGCTGTCCCTGACAACCTCAGCTGGGGACACCTCCTGCACCCTGATCAGGCTTGTGGGAAAATGGCCAGGTTTTGGACCACGGTTTGCCTACAGCCAAGACGCTCTTGTGATAACAGAGGGCCAAGGGGAAACAAGCTGGGACGGCAATTTTTTGGACCCAAACAGAGCAATTGAGTAATTTGCTTTAACGGGAAGAGGACGTACTGACGGTGCAGAATCATTCGCTGGCTTTCTAAGAATACATGGTGGGGGATGAACTTGAAGGAACTAGATTTTGACATGGAAGGAATACTTGAATTTTACCCTGTTCCTCATTGCTCACCATCTCTCACTCCCACCCATCCAAAATACCATATAAACGGAAGTCCTCCCATTTTGAAAAGCTACCTCCTTAAATACATCGAGCAAGGGAAGCTAGTTTCCATCCCCCACTACGGCGAGAAGACCTCTGCTCCCCTATTAGAAAAGGACCTTGTCCTGCAGAAGGGTTCACCTTTGGCAAGGTAAGCAGAGTGCAGCGGCTCTGGCTCCATTCACATAATCCCTTGGCACACTTTCCTACGGGATCAAAAGTCATGAGTGACGCTGTGCTGCCCCAGGAGCCCGGACCCGCTCCTACCAGGCTCCAGCCACAGATGTACGTTTCCCAACACTCAGCTGATGCCAAGGGACTTAGGAAAGTAAAAGAAAGAAAAACAAACAGAAAAGCACCAAAAACCAGAAGGTTAAGGCTTATTAGGGATTGACGGCTTAGTGTAGTCACTGTATGAGGACTTACAAGCTGCACGTTGAATTTTCCAGGCTTCATTAAAGCCAAAATCATGTCTGCAGTTTCTACCCATAAGCCTAGAATAGGCAGTGCTCCTTCCCCTCATGCCAGCGTTGATACATGCCTGGGAGGTCCTCAAATACTTCAGGTCCATATACGGACCTTGCTTCCTTCACATGAAAGCTGTTTATTTTTGTTGTGATTTAACTTTACGTGAATGCACCAAGGCTCTGGCTACTCGCAAGCCATCACACGCCACCCAGCTCAGGAGCAATCTGCAGATCCCACGGGCATCTCGCTAGTTCAGAGCACCATGAAGTGAAACAGCCACGTTGAAGCCAGCCCCCTCCACTTTTATGGTGGCAGCTGGGCAATTCGGCTATTCCAGGAAGAATGGTAACGAGGTAGGTGAAAATACTTGGCTTGTTTTCATTAGCAAGATACTGACTGTCCCCAGGATTAGATAACGCACATCTTTCACGTAGTTAAAAAAACAAAATAGCCAAAAATCCAGCAGTAGCCTTAGTTCCCCTCGTTTTATGGGCTTCTATAACTTTAAGACCGCTCTAATTGTTGGGTTTATGGCCCGCATACTACGCCTTTCATGCAAACTATTCTTAATTACGCTCTTAAATGGAGTCCTGTGCTATCTTAACCCTACAGATTCGTCTTCAGCAGCATTAAAAGCTGCAGAGGAAAGCATCCACAGGGATCACCCAGCTGCATGGCAGCCGGCCAGCTGCTGCTGGGGCTGTCTCAGGTTGTTGGTCAGCCCCACCCAGAACAAAAACCATAATGAACCCGGGGAGGAGAGGTAGTTCAGCAAGCCACGTGCTGCTTTTATTGGAAGGGAAAGAGAACCCTTTAAAAATTATAGCTCGTGGGTGTGCATACATACATATAAAAATATATTAAAAAAAAAAAAAGTGTGTGCGTTTGTAATTGCTGTTCTGAAGGATATTGAGAATTTTCCTAAACACAAAGTGACTGAATGATTATTTTTGTGATAACTGAATCACAGCTGCATTACCTAACTTTTACAAAGCATTTGTGCGTCTAAGAGACTGGCTCCATTCACGGGGGATACAAACACTTTCCTGCGCTTTGTAATTCCTTTGTCAGATAACGCTTCCATTTTTCATTTAGCTGGAGGATGGGAAATGGCACCCTTCAGATTTGAGGATGGGGGGAATAAAGTGTCTGGGCCTATTTTTCTCCTAGAAGCCCTTAACCTCTAAAACACTTCCTGAACACCTTCTGTAATTCAATATATGTATATATATTTTTAGGAGGTAGCAGTTCTTCGCTAGCAAGGCTAGTTGACCAGAACATAAGCTTACAATCTTCCTCGCTAACACTGCCAGAAGTTCCTTCATTATTTTCTTCCCATCTTGACTTTCCAGCTTGCAAGGCCAGGAGAGATTCAGGTCTCAGACAGAAAGGTAATTGCTCCACAAAGATCCAATCCGAAATTTGTTCCTCACTGTCTTCACTCCTGGTTTCCACCCATGTTGCCATGGCAGATCAGGCGGGCAAAAACCACCATCACAGTCCCCTCCATCCCTGCACAACGTCACCACCAGCTGTGAACATCTACACCTTCCACGCAGAGGTCTGCTAGGCACCTACTGCTGGATATCACCAGGCTGCTCTCTTATCCATCAAACGAGCATTTAACGGGTTTCAAAAATGCAGATTCTTGTCTTTAATGTTTCCGCATTCCCCCAGGGAACAGCAAAAAGGACGGCAAAAGGCTACTAATGCAGCCAGAGGTTAGGTTATAAAGCTCAACCACAGACAGCGGGCGTTTAAGCACAGTTTGAACTATTCAGATACATGCAAATTTAGCTCTGCAGTCACTGGGGCACAACCTATCTACAGAAACTCTGAAAACTACCATTCTTGGAGTCCCATTTTCTTGATCTAATGCTTACTCGGTTCTTGAACCTTCTAGCAAGGGTGAAATATCTGCAGCATTTTCCTCTTCGAAACCACAACGTATCACTTTGTTAAAAGGAAGAGCATTCTGAGTGCACGGAGCCACAGCAAAATAAGGTTTGATATTTCAGTATCATTTAGGTTTCCAGCAGGAAATCACTTTTTCATTATAATACCAGCAAGTAAAAAAAAAAGCCATCTGTGCCGCTTTGGTGAAACCCAATGTTAAAATGGAACCCATACAAAAACCATGGAAAACCTCCCCAGTTTCAATGCATTGTTACCCATCTCACCAGGGCAGAACTGACAAGAGGGCAGGGAGAGGAAGCAGGGAACCGGAAACTTTCTGGTTTGCACCCAGAAAGTCATCCTTGTGCTCATCACTACATCGCACTGAGAACGCAGAACCACTGCAGAACCTATCTGCGGTACAACAAGCTTACAACCTCTATTTTTTCCCAACTTTCAAAGCCAAGATAAAAAGACGCTCTGGGAAATTTTGTTTTCCACCTCAAAGTAAATACAAGGTGGTTCGAACCGATCTCAACACGCCTCGCTCCGGCGCTGCCTGCCCAGTCCTGCAGCACGCGTGTCCTGTGGCACTTCACCTTACAGCAGGATTAATCTCACAAGCTCCGTTTCAGGACGTTTCCCTCCCTAAATAAAATGAGAAAACTTCCCTGGCATTTCATAGTGGCATTCAGCATCGCTCTGAAACCAAAAAACAGTTTTCTCTTCCAGCACCCTCGCACCTACAATGAAGCTGCTGAACCCAGCTCGGCAGCACACTCAGCTCTTATGCTGATCCACCATTTCAGGAAAACAGTAACAGCTGCCTTTCTGGGTCTCCAGTGGCCCCAAAAACAGGATAAAGACTGGCCATGTCCCGGCTGCACCCCGAGGTTTGCTTCCAGACCTGCAGCTCGGTTAAAACCTGCTCATAAAAGCCTTTGTAGCAAAGACTAACAGCAGTTTTGTTTGTTTGTTTGTTTTCAGGGGGGAAAGGACTTCTCGAAAACCAAGACACCTGCAAGAGCCCAGCCACCCACCTCCGCACCTCCCTCCAGCCACAAGGCAGCGGCCAACAAAGGAGGCCTTTCAGCACAAGCTTTGTTCAGCACTGAAGTGAGGTTTTATTTAGCTTATGAGAAACAGCCCCGTCCTGCTTGTGGGGTTGCTTGCGTTTCCAGTGCTGATGGGGCTGCAAAGCGGGGTCCAGGAACCCTTTGCCTGCAAGCCGAGACCTGGCCCTTGCTCCACACCTCCCAGAGGGCACCAAAAACCCACACGGAGGCTTTTGTCTCACTGACAAAACTTTTAAATGAATGATGATCATTCCTGAGCTGGAGGAAACCTCATCCAAGCCCCCACAACTCTCCTTCTCAATGGATTATTGAATGACTTTCAGTTTTGACTTTCCCTCAAAATCATTTGATGGATCGATCCTGCAATACATTGTCACAGCTGCACATGGCAGTATGTCTTGGAAAGTTGTAAGGAAGGGCAAGGCAAGAAAAATCATTTTATTAAGGTAATTCATTTGAATGATTTACCCTGTGGCACACTGGCTAGGCATGCAGCATGGGCAAAGTTGCACATTCAAGCCCCAGTAGTTTCATGCAAGGGTACAAAATATTAACAGATTTCAAGGAAAGCTAATTAGCATTATCATTTACTGTAATGAGAAAGGAAGTTGTTATTGCATGACAGATGGTATTTGTTTTATATCACATGCAAGATAAGCAAAAAGCGCATAAAAGCCTGGCCAGCCAGCCAGGTAGTTGCATGAGATCTGCATCCTGAATTGATTTTTTTTTCTTTTTTTTTTTTTTTTTTTTTAATAAAGCCACAACGAAGTTGTATCAACTTTTTCTAACATATACTGATCATAAACACTGTTACAGCTATCATACATTAGTTAATGAATGATATTTAGTAAAAATAAGACATAAAAGTAACAAGCAAAGCAACTGTATTCCACCTTTCTAAGCTTTCTTGCCCTCCTTGTTCTGTAAAACGAGCCTAGAGATTGGACACTGCTCGCCAAAAATCAGAGGAGTGCCATGGACAGATCTATTTGGTTGATGCACAAGACTCCACCACCTCCAGACGACCCTCTTCCCATCGCCCCATAGCCTGCCGTGAGGGCAGTGGTGACACCCAGCACCGCATCCCATTCCTCCCTGCACTGCCGTGTATCACAGATAAATCACTACCAGCGCCGTTGTATCACGGTGTGAGCTGTGGTAATGACACAGGATAATACTCCAGAACACAAAAACAGTTTATTAAGTACAAACAAAGAAGGGAAAAAAAACACCAGGACCCTTGCTCTGCCTATCCACTTCGCATTCCCCCCCCCCACCCCCCCCAATTTTGATGGGTGAAGGAAGGAGCTCTGCTTCTCCCCCTGCACAGCTAGGAAGGCTGATGGATGATGGTATTGTGCAAATATAAAAACAAACTAACAAAAAAAACCTTTGTAATTTGAGTTGGATCTACTGCACAAAAGGCAGGGGTTCGGGGGGGCGTAAGAAGAACATGAGCTTTAAATCAAAACATTTTTATCTTTTGCCATCTAAATACGTTAAAAAAAAAAGAGACTAACTGTATCAAAACCAACATGCACACCCAGTCTGCATTACAGCTCTCTTTAACCCCTCCACCTCGATGGAGAAGGGCAGCAAGTGAGGCAAGGGGCTTCTCCTGCAGCACCCTCAGTATTTCCCTCTGGATAATTAAGAAAAGGGCACGCATGAACTCGATACTCCTGCAGAAACGACATGGAACCAGCGAAGAAAGCCTGCATGGATAAGCTGTACGCATCCGCCGGTAAATCACCCGCTGGCTTAGGGAAGATTCAGAAGGGCTATGGAGGAAGATGAGGGGGGGGGGGAAATAGAGCAAAAAACGCAGCAAGGTGCCGCGACAGAACGCACGTACCTGCCGGGGGATGCCATTTCCTCTACATTGCGCCCCCGGGTCGCTCCGTGTCACCATCCTTGCCTCCGCCGCGCCTCGGGCTGACCCCAGCCCAGCTGGTGGCTGACAGGCGGCTTCCCCCCGTGCGTGATTCAGCCTCCTCGACGGATGTGCTGCATTGTGCCGGGTGACTCATCCCCCAGCTATCCTGCACGTTAGAGCCCTGCTGTACCATTACTCATTCGCAACATCCTCCCCACTCCTCTCCGCTCGCTTGCGGGCGCACCGACCGACCAAAGATCCCTGCTTCCCCGCCCCGGCGACAGGCTTCGAGAAATAATAAAAATCAAACGACGGCCATACAGCTGCCATAAACTAATAACAGCGGCTCACGGAGCAAAGGCGCTGCCGGGGCTGTCGCAAGTTGTGCCGGACCCCGGGGCACGTCACCCACGTCTCCAGACCGGCAAACAGGTCCAAAGTTGAGCGTGGGTGTCCCCTCCCCGCTCCCCCTGGTCGTCCTTTATTCCCAAAAAGCCGGTGTGTTCGGACCAAGGGGCTGGGAGAAGCCCCATCGTGGCTCGTGGGGAGCTCACCCGGCACCACCCCGAGTTTCACGGCTGTCCTCAAGTCCTCCCCATTATTTTAAGGCGAAAAACGTTGCTCAAGAAGTGCCTCTGTACAAGCAGCAAGAATGAAAATTGTGACACCGGGACTCTGAAGCCAGCTTCTAAAAATACTTGCCTGATTTCTGAACTAATCTACGCTGATGGTGAGAGGAGAGGGGGGAAGAAAGCGAATTCAGGTGTTTCTAGGCTCAGCTTTCCCCACATCCAAGCCGTTTTAACCTCATGTTGGGGCAAACATCACTTTTTCCCTGGATGGAGAATAGCGGCCACGGTGATGCTACCTGAAAGCATCCTTTGGGAAAGCCGTGCCCTAGATTTTAGGGACATAATAACCAAAAACCATGCACATTCTTGAAAATTTCATGCTCAGACCACAGTAATACTGACCTCAAGACCACAAAGGCTAGAGCCCAGCTTCGCTGTGGAGACAACAGATTGTAAAGTGAAAATGCCTGGGACATTCAGAGGAGCCAGGGCAGAAGCATTTGCTCAGTTCTTCACTACAGCACCCTGTGAGCCCAACTCGCTGCTTTCCTCTCCTGGCTCTGCAGCAGCACTGCTTTTACCCTTCGGTGCTCAATACAGCAAACATCAGCTCTGTCCTCAGCTGCCTCCAGCAAGAAGTCAGCACACAAGCCTAAAGCAAGTCAGCCAGAAAAAAAAAATTTAACAAAGATGCCTTGCCCGTTTTGCTGCAAGTCCAGTTTCTAAAGCTTTTTTCTCTCGAGGGACGAGGGAAGATGAAATTAGCCTCCCACTGTAAGACAAAACTATCTTTGAATAAACCATGTTGTAATCATGTTTCTGAAACAGCAGCTTAAGCACTGACATCTCCCCAGTGCTTGCCCATTTCATTGCCCTCCTGCTGCTTTTCTAGAGGTTCACCAGCCCTCTTAAAAACTCCGAGTGCAGCATGGGGTCAAGCCACGACGTGGGTATTTTCTGCAAAGTCACCCGTTTGCTGGTGTGCCAGGATTCACCTAGGAAGGGCAAAATGCTGTGAAAATACAAGAAGTGGAAAAGCTCCCTGCTACAATCACCGTGGCATGCTCGACCCATGCGGATGCAACTGAAGTTGTGCCCTGGCTTTCCATCTGCACAGAGAAGCTAGCGCATCAGTCAAGAAGTACCTAATTCAGTTCGCTTCGAGCTCCGCTCCCAAGGGTTTTCTCCGAAAGGAAGCCGGTATCAAGTCACAGGATATTTGTAAGCATCAACTGAATCACTGGCTGGCTTCTTGCTTTTGCAAAGTATTCTTTAAACTTGAGGCTAAGCTAACAAACCTCACCTCCGAGCCTCCAAGTCTGGCAATGCTGCTGTGCTTTTTTTTTTCTTTCATATTTCCTCTTTCTTTTTTTTTTTTCCCCTTGAATTCCACCATCTCCAAGACCACCTTAGCATGCCTATCGTTGCTAGCTTGGTGCTACAGTGAAAACCCCTCTAACGCTTTTCTGCTTTTCCTGGTTTGGCCCAGTGAGCAACTGCTCCGATATAGGCACATTTTCCCCAGTTTCGAATGGGATGCACGCTGCTGCAGGCTTCTGCTATTAGCAAACTAAAGCAAACATTGCAACCGGAGAGCCAGCGAGGCGGTGGAGCTGCTTCCTGCTGCCTACCGGCCAACTGCGAGCATGGTTCAAAGAGCCGGGACCGTGGTCAGAGCGAGAGGAGCTCCTTCTCACCGCAGCTGCTGGAGAAACTGGGATTTGGACAAGGCAATCCCCCTGTCCCATTTGTGTCAGTCGTCTTAATGGGCTGAACTTCAGCAGCACGGCGCAGGACCGAGCCCAGCAGCTCATGAACCCAGCAAGAAGTTGCTCCTTGTGAGAGGCAAAGGATGTTGCTTTTCCCCATTTTTTTTCCTTCACGTAAAAACAAAACAACAAACCCAAAAGACTTTATAAACATGTTCAGTGTAGCTTTTTTGCCCAGCGTTTGAGACAGATCTAAGTTCATTCGCACCATCTTTCTTGCCCACAAAGTTGTCTTAAATCCAGCCTTCGTCCAAGTCACATTGGGAGAGATGAGGGAACAAAAGTACATGGCAAAAATAGGAGAAAGTGCATAAAAGCTGATTCTTAGGTATGATTTCAGATGTTTTATGACGTTTTCAGACGTTTTAGATGGGTTGCATCTGAATGTGCACTCAAAGGAGCACTGAAATGCTCTTTCTTCCCTACCGTCACCATGCTGTCCCTCTTCTCCCCCAGGCAGGAGCACAGTACCAAAAAGCAACGTACCACTAAAAGTACAGCTAACAGTGCTTCATCAGAGGCAGTATGGCAAATCCCACATGTATATTAAACAATTAGGTCTCACTGACTGTTTCAGATTGCAGTCAAGGAACCTGCTGGGGATGGATGGTCTGTGAACACCCATCTCGGAGCATCTCTGGCCACAGCACGGCTCAACCCTGCGTATGCATTTATCAATACAGAGCTCACCTGGATGTTAAACATCACTAAGCGTGATGCTTTCCTAACACAAATGCACTCCAAGCACTGCAGTAAAACTAAGAACAGAGAAAAACTGCAGCATTTAAGCTCGAGGACCGCTCTGACCACAGGTATCCCTTCAGCACCAGATCACTGCACGTACATCAGTGCAACCCCGGGTCCCAGCGAAGATATGGCTCGTTTATAAAATACGGAGATGCTAAATGAGCATGGCAACGTAGAGGCAGCATTTCTATTTCAAACTCTGCAAGGCGACTCTTTGTACATCGGTTGAAAAAGGCCCACTTGATTGACAATTTGTAACAGCAATTCTTTTTTTTTTCTGGGTGTTTTAAAAGCTTACCCTTGGCCAGCCACGTCATTCTTACAGATGCACAGACCTTTGTGCATACGGACGACAATAAACACCGATCCCAGCATAGATGGATACTTCCCAGCGTGCAGGAAGGTGCTGGGTGGAGGCCATGTGGATTTAATTTTCCTGCAGACAGACCAAAGGCAGGCCGCTGAGTGCCTTACTTGCCTCCAAACATCCCCGACCGTAAGATAGGTTACACAAATGAGACATGCCCAGCTCCTCTGAGCTCAAAAAGCTTCATGTGCTTATTTCCTAATTAAACTGCTCCTCCGTAGTTCCTAATTGATACCTGGTCAAACATCTGTAACCCACAGCAGGAAATCTAAACCTGTACTTTGCCCTCGTGTAGCGTGGACTCTGGCATCACAGGGCAAGCTGCGAATTTTCATTGTCTTGAAAACTGCTGGTAAAAACCAAGACCCTCCTCCTTCCTTTTTTTGCACTTAAGCACTTGGTTCAAAGGAGACATGCTTTTGATGTCCTGCCTGTCCGTGGTTCGCATCTGAATTCACATTTTTCTCGCACCAGGATTGATATCTCACAGGCTGGACGGCCAGCAGAGCTCGACAGCCAAGCTAATGGCTTTTTGCAAGTCATCCATCTGAAGAGCTCATCACCTGTACAAGCCAAGATCAATCACTGCTACCAGGGGTCAGATGTATGAATCCATCCAAGAAAACACCGAGGAAGACCGTTCATTCATAACACAGGCTGAAGAGCTTGACTTGGCCGGTAATTCCTAAACCAAAACTTAGTTTTATTCCAGCTTTCACCCAGACTGTCTAGTCTAAGTGACTCTTTGTGCCAGTTTATGAGAAAATCAAGTGATGAAGAATCCAAGATTCCTAAAACAAAAAAAACCAACCATCTTAAAAAAAAAAAAAGTGAGTGCTCTTTAAACTTCTAACCATCAAACCATCACATCTTCACTTTCCCTTGCTGCAGGATGACATTTTTCCCAGCAAGCACTCCCAGACTAACGATGTGTACCCCAGACTGGAAGAAGCAAATAGATGATGCACATTCAGTTTCTTGTATTCTCCCATTTCCTCTGTGCTTTTTTGGACTTCAAACCACTCTTGGTGCTCCTTCTGAGGGCTAGCACTATCTTTTGTAGCAAGATTCAGCAGGCCAAGAGGCAAGCACCATATGATAACCTTTATACAACCACATTCCTAAATCCACTGAAAACTTCCATAAAATCATGTTAACCAGCCCCAAAATAATATACTCGAGCTGTCGTCAACTGCACCTCCTTTCAGCCAGCTGTTTCCAGAGCCTCTGGGAGCTAGCTGCTGGTTTATACACTTAAAGGAAGATGCGTGAAGCTTACCATGCTGCCTTGATTTTTAGTAACATTGGAATTATTTTACTGTTAATTTAGGATTGCCACATCCAGCATTAACTATCTGCAAGCTTTCTGATGGAAGCCCTGCAGCAGCCAGAGCTTTCTCACCAGTACCTTTGCTTTCCTGCAGCCAAGGGAGTGCATCTCCTAACTTCTACTTTGTTCTCACTGCGATTGGCTTTCCTGTTTACATTTCTGCCTGCGCTTCCCTCGCAAAGCAGAACGGGCTGAAAAAAAAACAAGCAAACAAACATTTCCTCAAGCTGCAGCCGGTTGCGTGCCCGCCCTCCTCGGCACAGCCACCGTGTGGGTCCCATTTAACAGCTCGGTACTTCCTGCGCTCCATTTAATGGGCAGCTATTTTCAGTGCTGTCAGATACAGCGGGCTGGAGTGCCAGCAGAATACGGCACCGGCAAGAAGGCTTTTGTCCACATAGGGCAGAAAGGTTCATCGGGCGAGATCACCCCAGGGTAATCCGGTACCTCGGGATAAGGACAAGTTGTTCAATATGCTGCACATTCTTGTTTTCGTGCTGATTCCTTTTAAATGAAAGCTTCGGGTACTTCTGCCTTCAGACAGGCAGAGTGCTCGGGCATACCTGAAGATGACTAAAGCCTCCTATGGTCTTCTTACAGACTGCGGTGAAGGAGCTTTTCATCTCGTTCCATCAGGATTTCTGATGCAGAGTTATCATCTAGGGTTGCCATCTGCATCTGCTGGGCTTACTGGTGAATGCCAGAAGACCAGTGCTCCACACAACTGGCTAAAACACCAAGTTCTGGAAACACCAAGGACCAGCGAGTCTATTCACTCAAGAGGCCACATTTAAGCCTGAACCTCAGCATTTAAGCATGCTGAACCTCCAAAAGTTTAAGAACATCAAACCAAAACATGAATGCTGAAGGAAAGCAATGATACCTTCTTGCTGAGGACCTCTGAGAAGAAAGCATTTACCTTTCGTCTTTGGGCAAAGCCCTCTATACCCCAATAAATTACGCAGTTAATGCCTAGAAGGGAGGAAGTTGACATACCCTGATTTTTTTTCCAAGTTCTCACTTGTTTTTCAGTTTCTCAAGCTGTGTTACGACCACACTCGACGTGTGTGCAGCAGATGATAATGGAACCACAAGTGTTTATCTGACTCCAAAATGACTTTTTTTTTTTTTTTACCCCCCCCCCCCCCCCCCATAAACTCAGATTTAACTAGTGCTTTAATTCCACTTTACCAGGAACACAAAACTGACAGACTCCTCAGTAGGTGCAAGCTTATCCATCGACACACACCATTTACAAAACCTGGTTTTCCTTTTCCTGAATACACCTTCCGACACTTATATTATGAGCATCTGCCTTGCTTGCTTAGGACTTACTGTTATTTGTGTCATTCCCACCAAGATACTGGAGCAGGAGAACCTTTAGGAAGGAAGAGCCTTGGTTTGAGGATGGGCAGCTGTGCTTTGAAGCAGCCAAGCTCCTCGCGCACTTTACCGGCAGGGACAGAGGGCAGGAAGGAATTGCATCAGGATTTGCGGCACTAACGGGGTGATGCAGGTAACCCTCTACGCCTCTCTGTGCATGGCCAAATTACAAACACCCAGCAAAATCTGACTTGACTGCAAATCAGCCTCAGCAGAGCTTTAAAAGCCTTTTCTCTTTTTGTGTTTTAAGGCCAAAGTGGTGGCAGCAAGGTCTCCAAATGCCCCCATGCACTCGTGCAAGCAGCAGCTCCGTGCCCAGCACTTGAGTGGGATGTTTTGGCTGTGAGACAAGACTGCCAGGGAAGGAGTACGTGCTGGGACTGCCCTGCAAGGCCTTGTTGTCTGCTAGAAATTGATATCCAGAGAAAACGGTGTTTTCAGTGTTGCAATGGTGTTGCAGTGTGCTACGGGGACAGAAATATGTAAGTTTTGCCCCAAGGCAAGTTGAATATGAACTTCTGAAAGCAACTCACACCGAGATGGGAAATCACAAGTTGCCTGCCAAACACACCATCACCCCCACCCCGCAAAAAAACCCAACCTCAAAAACAAAACTGACAAAAAGACCCTACACCTTTCCGGGTCTGATTCAGCCACCCAAAAGGGACAAGCCACCTCAGTCAGGATGCTCAGCACCAGCCTCCACCAGCTTATAGGATCACACCAGCAAGCTTCTCACTGCCCATCACAAAGGCCATTTCCATACCAGTATAAGTCAGTTAGTCATGTAGCAGCTTAAAGGACGGCACCCACCCCAATGCGACAAGTCAACAGAAGGGCTGGATGCACAAAGTGGGGACTCCTCTACTGACTACCACTTGCCTTGTGCATGCCTTCCTGCTAACAAATTTAGTGGAAATCCATGGCTGCTTTGAAACAAGCTCCAGATGCTGCAGCATCCCTTTTCCAGCAGTCCAGGTGACACTTGGATGGGAGATTTCCAGATGTAAATCCTACCAAAGAGATGAAGTGTAGCTGAAACAACGCGCTGCCAAAACCAACACAAAGACAGTGACCTCTGGAATTTGGGGCTACTTGCAGATGTCCTAAAGGACGCCATTGACTAAGTCATACAAAAGGTACTTTAACCCCTGGCAATGATTCATCGAGATATTTTTCTAGCAAAAAGGCCTTATTACCGAGGGAGAGTTTCCTATTATTTGCAGGAAAATTCAGAGGAGAACAAGTAGATACTGATTTGTTAAAGAGACAGATAAACATGTACAGGAAATACTTCTATGAAGGTCCTGATCCTCTGAAGATTAATAATCCACAGTCCTGGAGACAAACCCATGACACCGAGGAAACAAGCAAACTATAAAAACAGGAAGAAGTGGAAGTTTATTTATTTATTTATTTTTATGTTATTTTGAGTGAATATTTGTTTTTCCGAAGCTCAAGACACTGGCGAAAGCCTCCATCTGCAGGTCACACCATTCTCTATACAAAAGCAGCTGCAGAGAGTTTCCTCACCCAGGTCCCCAGAGCTGTCAGCCCGGTGAGGCCATCCTGCACGTTATGGATGAGCTGCCTTGCTAGCCAACATTGTTTTTTTGTTTTTCACCTTGTTGAAAGCCATTTCAAGACACTGCAAGGGCTGTCGCTGTACGCACGACGTTCTGTAGGTGATGCCAAATAAGCCAAGTTATTTTGCTGTTGTATTTCTGCTCAGAGCCATGGGATGAAGGCACTCCCTCCAGATACATATTTCAGTATATTCACTATAATATCGGATTAAGGTAATACCTGTTGGAAATGAAGGGCTTTGTCACTAAAGCTATAAAGAAAAGCTGCTTTGGACTCTCCTTCCTTCATTTTCATTCAAAAGAAAATAAAGTTACCACCACTTTGAATTACAATCCCTTCGAGGATGCTGTGGGGACACGCTGAAGCCAGCCACCACAGCCTCTCCCGCGACTTGGGGGCACAACTGTTTTCAGACCATCACAAATCACCACTTTATTCAGAGGCACTGACATTTTCCTCCATCTCAGAAACACATCGCTCTGCCCACGGTGGCAGCAGCCCTCAGACCCGTGTCACTTCTCGTACATAAATGATTTTGTAGCAGTGGCTTGGGCTGAGACACATTGCTGCCCAGGGCCTGCCGCAGTTCTCCTAACGGAGCGGGGCAGAGGAGGGGAAGGGGAAACCACACCAGTTTGTCCTCAGCCAGGAATGCTTTGAAGCAACTTCTCTACCTCCTTCTTGCAAAAGTGTGCAAGAAATCTGGATAACTCACATTACAACCAAGGCCATGCACACATACCGAATTGCTGCCCTAAAGCTGAATTAAGGTGACATATGCAGAATTCCCAGACCACAGACGAAGTTTCACTTAACCTTAGAAAAGGCTTGTTAAAATATTTATCCCTCTGAAATACTCCTGTCACACTGAATACTTCTTTTATACTGTATAAAGTCAATTTTTTTTGTCCACTGGAAGTAACCACTTTGAGCTAGGGCATTCATCACTTAAGAAATGTAATTACATTTCTAGGTTAGTTAACGGGTACTACTGAGCTATGGGGTGGGAAACAATCTATATTTAAAAAAGACAAAAAATTAAAGGCAAGTGCAGCACCAACTTTACTTCCCACTTGGATTTGACCTCTTCCATGATGGCAATCAAGAACTAAATGCTATTTTTATCATGCATGAAACATTTGTATAAATATCTATATATTTTATCAAATATTAAGCATTTTCTATTTGCCTGACATGCAGAATATACCTAGCCCCATTTCCTATTTCTGTCCGTATCAGCTAGGGCACTGACTGACAGTAACAACGGCATGGTTGACTAAGTTGCAGTAAAATCAGATAGAAAAAAACAAGGATCTGACGGGTACACCTCCAAAACAATTCAGAAGTCCAGCTCACCCAAATTATTCTGGACCAGAGAAACCCTGGTGCCACTGCAATGATGTAGAGCTTATCAGCACGTTCCCTGAACAGATGGAGAAGTGATGGTCTGCAACCAAAATTGGACCCAAGCTAGCTGGACTAGCTATGGGTACCTGCCTTACACTAATTTACCTTCCCTTTTCAGGTGATTATTTTCATTAAAATCCCACCTTATTGTTGCCCAGCCAAGCAGACCAGCTGTTAAATCATCTTTTTCTTTGTCTCCCACACGTGTTAGCTCACCAAAGTTTCATGAGCATAAGCAGCGTGATGAAATGTTTTACATTGCCTCGTAACTCTCCGCGTTGACTGATGGTGTTGGTAATTAAACAAATCTATCAGAAGCAGAAATAGGAATAATAATAACAACAGACACAGATGGAACCCTTGAGCGCCGGCTTCAAGGAAACAGCTATCAAGAAGTTCACTCTCTCTAGATAAGTAAGTATTTGAGGTGTTTGTACCCCAGTTTGTACCCAGATCCGATGTTTCCAGCCACTTTGAGGAGACAGGTTTATGCCAGGAGGCAGGGAGCCTGTCTGATTTTGAACACTGAAAACTAGGTTTGGAATTAAGAATGAAGCCACGTCCTATGAGCATGCCTTGCAATCCTGCAAGACATTTTAACCCTGAAACGTCACCTAGATATTCTGGCTTCACTTCTTATTTGACCGAGCTACCAACAAAATCTGGACAATACTTTCACAAAAATACCCAACTTAAGACTCCTGCCATTACAGGAATTCATCAAGAATTGATGAATTCTTGATGAATATGTCAGGAAGTTTTTTCTCCATCATCTGCCAATGATCAACAAATAATTTTTTAAAAGTCACAAATTGGCTCCTCAAATCCCTTTTTTCAAGTCATATAGAAATATCATGAAGCAACAAAAAGTGCAATAAAACCAAGGGCAACATGCCTTCTCCAAAGCAGCCTTCCAAGTTTTGGCAACCCCAGTTACAGATCACGCTGTGCACAAGGACAGCTACAAGCTAGCAGATGCTGAAAGAGTTGGCCACGTCTTCTTCTGGGGCATCTCATGGCTTCTTGGCTTTGCACAGTCCTGGCTGCATGGGACGTTTTTGCCTTGGCCAGTAAATCAACTGGTGTTTGAGGCCAGTGGGTCCTTCAGCAAGTCAGAGATGCAAGCTGAATGCATCAAAAATAAAAAATAATTAAAAATAAAAATAAAGTGGCTTTAAAAACCTCCATGGCACCTGCAGACTCTTCTCCCAGCCAAGGTGGCAATCGGGGAGTCTGGGCTCTGCTGCCAGGGCCCCCAGATGCCCGTCGTGCCTGCGATGAGCAGCTGTTGCCGGTATGGAGGATGGTACGGGGACTATTCCAAAAATCCTGCTCCTGGAGAGTGCCTGGAGCTTCCTCATGACCTTCTGCCAAGCAAGCAGCAGGCAGGACTGGGCAGGAGCTCCAGCTGGAGGGCAGGAGATAAAGGAAAGTTCTCCTTCACTGGCTGGTCCTTTAACCATTTGACAAGGGAATCCATCTCCACCATTTTATCAGCGCTTCTTCAAGCCCTTAGGTTTCGGGGTCTTCCCTCCCTTGCCCAGAACCCCCATACTCAACAAGGTGTTCCTCGCTTGCTTTCCTGAAGCAGCGCTGGGATTTGGGCACAGCTCTTCTCAGCCTGCTGGTGCCTATGTGATTTCCAATAGCAGCACTATCGGGGTTTTATTAACTCCATCTGCTAACAGCTGGCAAAGCAATGACCTGCATCCATCAGCTGCAGAAGGTGCTACGTCTGTTTAGATTTATGAGGCTAAAATTAAGCTTTTCCTTTAATGCAGAGTAATTTGGGGGTTGGTGTCCCAGTGCTTGTTAGGGTAGGCTTCCTATCCACCTGGGGGCAAGCAGGCTCTTCAAGCTTAATTAGGATGTATACCAGGCTACAGCACTTAATAGTTAATTGAAACACCGTGCCAACCTACGGTGCGCTCTGCATATCTCTCATGCCTTGCGTGGTAGAAGTCCATGGGTGGGAGAGCTGTTCGGGGTGGGGAGAAGGTTTAATTTCAGCCAAGAGGAGGAATGCGTTCAGCACATTGCCTAACTAAGAAAAAAATAAAAATCCACTCTGCCACAATCCAGTCCTGACACATGACATGGGCGGATTAATTAATGCATGATCCATAATGCAGAGGAGTGCTTAATGGCAAAAAACATTCACAAAATCAGAGCTAGAGCCATAAAGACGTAATGCAAAACTGCTGCACCACGCAACAACGCTTAAAACTACCAAATCCACCCCAGTTCTGACGACGCACGTCTTCCGTACCCACTGCGAAACAAACTATTTCATTTCACCACTTGCCTCGCAAAAGAGAAATGAATCAAGAAAATCAAGACCATGCAACGTCGGTCCGGTAAGGACCAGTTTGGAGCCTGCGTGCATCAGTTACCAGGCATCCGTGCTAGTGCAGCAACATGCAAAAAATCAGGCACCGACACAGCGAGGGAGCTCATCACAAACCCCATCCTTGAGCTATCACAACCTTGTGCCAGGCTGGTGCGTGCTTTTGTACAAACAGCCACAAAGACCAGCCTCTGAGGGACTTTTTCCATGTTTGCCGGGACGGAAGACAGTAACCGCCTTCTGACCTTTGCAACAAGCCACGCTGACAAAATCAAGGCTAACCTGCAATGGGAAGTTACCACATATAGCAGCAAATATTTTCCTTAAGCACAAAAGAGGTTAGTATATTTAGCATTTCAATTAGATCATGAATGACAAAGCCACATTCCTGCAGGAAAGTTCCTGTATTCAAGACGTTCCAAAATAAAATGAATATACAAAGACTGGATTTTAGCCTTTCGGTATTTCCTTCCCCAAATTTGAGGTCTACAGTTGTCAGTAGAAGTTAAATATAAAATGACAAGAGCATGCAGAAGCTGTGAATGCACAACCCCTCCAAATTCAGCCTTCAAGTTCCTTGCATGCCCGTTGGCTCCACGCAAGGAAAACCCTACATGGCTTTCTGCCATCGCACCAACCTAGTGAGCTGCAATCCACAGGAAGGACTCTCCTGAAGCTTGTAGGATACTTCCTCCAGAAAAGGCTTTTAAACTTCTGGATGTATTTTCTGTCCAGAATTTGGAGTTAAATGTCAAATCTACTTTTTTTTTTTCCCACTGATAATGGGGTATCATTTTCAAGCGTCTCAAAACCCATGATGTAGGAGGAAAACGTGCCTATGGATTAAGAAAATCTCTTTCTTATCGGTTGTTCTCTTTGATGAATACACTTTCTTTCAGAAGACAGCCATGCAAGCCAACGCATAAACCCAGCATAAACCCTCACAAACCTCAGCAGGGAGTTTGCTGAGGATCTCGCTCAGCAGTAGAACAAGGATAACACCCAACCCCAAACTCCTCCCAGAGGTGAGGCGGGAAGAGCAGTATTCTCCCTAATAATACGTCTCTCTGCATTTTCTGTACTTGTTGCAAGAGACCTCAAGCACAGCTTTTGGCACCAGACAGTCTTCTCTAACACAATGTGAGGTTTTTAAAATGTGTCATTGTTCACTTCATTGTTTGCTTTGCACCGTGGGCTCTACGCTGCGTGCCTTTCCTCGCCAGTCCCAGCCATTCTTCATGCCTCAGTCACCTCTCCCTGGCTATTTGCTTAAGGCTGCGTACAGCACAGTTACTTCGCATAACAAAGCGTACAAGTGCACTTTTATACTGTGCATTTCAACACGGGAGCTGGAAAGTGCTCTCACGGAGTTTCCCTCTTCCATCCTGAGGAGCCAGTTTTACTCTGAAGTTCAGGGAGCAGCAGAAGGCTCTTACCAACAAAACCACACCCAGAAATGCAAGAAAGGAGGTAACTTATTTCTTCCACCCATGAAAACAACAGCTTGGAAGAACAGTTGGTTATTACTTGAAGAAAGCCTCTTTCAATGGGACAGCTAGCTAAACCCAATGCATCCCCCTTACCCGAGCAGGGGCTCAGCAGGACTTCATGCTCCCCACCACGCTTCGCAAAAGAAAGCAGAATAGGGTTTCCTCTGCAAACACCACGGAAACTCAGCGCTGAGGAGCAAGCACACGAAACTGCTGTCGCTGTACCTGTGGAGCCACCTGAATGAAGCTGCATGGGCATCGTGCACATGGGGGACATCAGCTGC
The DNA here is from genome assembly GCF_013377495.2 of Cygnus atratus. NCBI lineage: Eukaryota > Metazoa > Chordata > Aves > Anseriformes > Anatidae > Cygnus > Cygnus atratus. The sequence goes on from NC_066364.1 coordinate 110,193,732, forward strand.
ACAAGGGACAAGGGTGAGCCTGCAGCATACACACCTGAGCTAGGTTTGGGGTTGAAGTCAACAGCACATCCCTGCTGTCCTGCTGGGTACCCGTGCTGCCAGAAGCCAGAAAATAACACACTGCTTGGCTTAACGGGGAGGAATAAAGCCAGGTACTCTGCACCTGGCAAGAAACATGCCTCCGAACTAGGAGTGAAGGACGCACACCATCTGACACCGGAAAATCCCGTCTGCAGACACAAAGAAGATTCACTTCCACCGTTCCAAGAAAATACAGTCACCGCCTTCCCATGGCCCTTAAAGCAAAGGGTGACCCAGCTGGTCTAGGTTCACATCACAGCAGTTTGTAAAAGCACGAACTGGAATCAATCAGTACATTAGTATTTTTTCTGCTGACCCATCACCAATTAAGTCAACAGATTTCTCTGCCATCCCCCCCTTCCCTTCTCTCCCTAGTGCCCCCGTTACACACAGAGATTTTTTTTTTTCCATATACGCTGCAGAACAATCCAGTACTAATTGTACTAAAAAGCAACGCTGGTAGCTATATACCAAATAGTTTTTTTAAGGCATCCTAATACTTGGCCTGTCACTTTCATGAAAAGATGAGAGAGGACATGAAGGATCTCTCTTTGATGCTTGGTTCAGAGCACATAGCTGAAGGGCAGCTGACGTTAATCATCTGAAGACATAACCTCTTCCAGGCACAGACACGTTCCCTGCAAGCACCAGCAGCACTATTCAGCTAGACCCCTACAAGTCCATTAAATGAGTCTTTTTGGCTTTAATTGAGACACGCACCGTATGTTAGATATTATTTCCAACTGTTCCATAGATGACAGATCAGAGACAGCAGCTCCACAACCCCCTCGCTGAAGCAGCCAGGTCCTTCCACCCTTGCTTACAGGGCAGGGGTTGCTTCTCTGCAGATGCAGAGCTCTCAGCTTCCATAGCATGAGTGCATGTCAAGAGAAAGGGTGGTGCATTTGGCCAAGGAACAACTCCAGGAAACACCTAATGGTGTTTCAAGACGCTCCTGTACTCTACTGAGTCCCAATATGCTGTATTGCACTAAGGCCGTGCATGCCTTACGTTGTCACCTGCCAGAGTAGGGCATCCTTTGAGCATGCTCTGGTTTCTCTGGAAATAGGTTTCTCGAGTCAAGAGGAGCCAGAAGTACCAGATGGAAGCCTTGCTCACCTCCGAAAGCCTGTCAGAGCAGTCCTGCAGGCCGGACACGAGCTGCTCTAGAGCAGCCACACGGATCTGCCCGGTGGCACGCACGCAAGGAAATGACTTCAGCATCCCACCAGAGACAAAACACACCGAACCCAAGGATGATGCCGATGCTTTTCTCTTTGTGTACAGAGTAAAAGCAGTTGCTGCAGCTGCAAAAGTGCTCTCCAGAGAGGAGGCAGCTATGCTGAACTACAGCCATTAAATTGTGTTTGTTTGTCGCCGATTCTACGGGACACTTGGGCATTACCGGGTTTTAGGCGTTTCCCTTCTCATACAAAGGAGGGAACCGTGGAAGATGGCCTGCTGCATGCCCAAGGTTAGGACAGCTGGACAAAAAAAACTGGCTGCTTTAAATACCGACAGCATGAGCAGGTAGCCAGCGCTCCCCACGGGTGACACAAGATCATCTGGAGAAGGTCTGACTGGGGACACTCGTTTCTAGTCCCACCTCAACCATTCATAACCCGAGCATGTAAACCAAAGCAACATTAATCCTTCTAAAAACATGTACAGATTTAGCTATTTGTCTTGCAGTCAAGTATTTCTGAAATGGTAGAATCACAACTTTGCAAATGGTCTAGCGAAAAGTTATTCCTCCTATTCTTGCAGCAGAGAGGAAGCAAAAGAGGGAAACAGTCTAGTAATAATTAACTGTTTTTTCTTAATAAGAAATTTGCAGTGAAGTTGTGTTTTACTGAACTCCCACAATTTAAGTGCGGGAACAAAGGACACAAAATTGACTGCATCATCGTAGCCCCAACCAACACGCACACCCTAGGTACATCCACGATCAGCAGCCAGCCATTATATCACTTAAGTCACCAGAGACCTTGAAGTACATTTTGTCTAACCAAGGCAGAAGCAGAGCAGCAAGTGCTCTCCTGCTCATTGCTTTTCCGCTTTGGCTTTGTTTTTTTCTTTTTTTTTCTTTTTTTTTTTTTTTTTTTAAGTCAGCACTGAGAAAGCAATTAAGGCTCTCATTCTCAACTCCTACAATTCCATGAGCAAGGCGGCCCTGACTCCAGAAGTTTATATATTTTCTTTTTAAAATATGAATGGGAAAGTGTACACAAAACACCCTTCTTTCCCCATCCCTTCCTTCCCATGAGGAGGAGTGTTTGTTTTTTTATCCGACCTTATGAAAGGTTGGGGAAGCTATTCCACCAATACTCCGATAAAGGTAGCCCACACTTCCTTAGAGATACAGCGGAGGGAAGGAGGGGGGGACACACCAGCACTACCAGCAATTCGAGCCACTACAAATAATTTCTACTAGACAAAATGTCAAATCCAGGGCTTTTTATGTTTCTATTTATAGATCTTTGTGCTGCTCGTACAGCATTTCTGAAACAATCCACACAGCTGCTAACTTTGGGGAACAGTCTTCTTCATTGCTTATAGGGGCTTGGGGTGGAAATGGGGCTTTTCTGCACTCTCTGGAAATGTTATTTTGAGGACCTTCTTTAAAGACTTGCATGCAGAACCAAACCAAACAAGTGAGCGGCAGCAGACTTTTAAAGCCATAACCTTCTTAATTCATGGGCTGTAGTTTCGACGCTCCGCACTCAAGCACCAACCCAAAAACTGGGAGACCCCAGCCACATCTCGGCCTCTGGGTACTCAAGCATTTCTGGGTCCTACCAACAAAATCAGGAGAGAAGCAAGAGTATTTTTTAAGGTGCAAACATCGGAGAGAAGTTCAGTAAAACCTTCACCATACTGCAAGTGCAGGCATTATAGCATCGCCTAGCCCAGCATCATGCCAGGGCAGTCCCAGGACCAACAAAAAAGACATCAGACATCAAAAAAAGCCTCTTTCTGCCCTGCCTCCCCTTCATCTTCCGCCTGGCAATCACTTCTACACGTACCACACATGCGCAAGCATAGCTTTTAGGTGGGGGAACACCCCCCCGTACGCACACGCCAAGTCGAACAGAGGAAATCGCCCACCTCCCGCTCACTTCTGCGCCAAGCTTCTGTGTTTGGAAGGATTTTAACCAAAAACGGTCACTTATCGAGATGGATGAGCCTGCTGACCTGGGAAGTTTTATGGCGAAGGGCGAGGGAGATACAGACTATTTGGTAAAAGCATGGGCAGAGGCGATTAAGAGCATGGAGAAAACCGCTGGTATTTCGCCGGTATTTATCACCTAACTTGTTTTGGGAACTACCGTAAAAAGGCACATTGCCGGGCCGATAAGATCTTTTCAAACTGGTGGAGTTTGTGCATACGTAGACAGAGGGGGGGAAAATGGTTTATTTGGGCTCGAGCGCTCTTCCTGCAGGATGCGGTGTTTACAAAGGGTATTTCTAGAACTTCCTGCCGCCGCTCGCGAGGCCACTCGCTCCTCCCGGAGCCGGGCCGGGTCTCTCCCGAATTTACCCGGAGGGCCCCAGAAGGGCACAACCTGGGGGGCTTTCACCAGCACCCCCCCCAAGTTCAGCGGGGCCGAGCTCCGAGTCACTGAGAGAGGGAGAAACAACAGCTCTCGTTGATGTGTTTTTCCTGGAAAAATCTTCAAGTTGTGGTATATAATACTTGTTCTTTTTAAGCACGCCTTAAAAATGCAGCTAGACCCCTTTCTCCCCCCTCTTCATTAATAATACTTTTAAATCAAATTAACTCCACGCTTTGCTGTCTTCAGGCAACTAGCAAAAACAGCTCATCTTCAGCGCTCCTTAATAAGCTTCCAGCCATTTAACGTTTGGACTTTTATGCAGTATGGCAATCCCCAAACACTAAACACTTGCGGGAAAAGAAAAAAAAACACGGAACTTCTCTTAAGCAGCTCTAGTGGTTTAATTATCCTGCAGCCTTTCATTTGTGTTTTTAAGCACGGAAAGCAAGTTCGGCACTAAGTTTTCCTCCTAGTTCAACAACCAAATGCCAAATGCTTTTCTGAAAGCAGCGGGTCATTCAGGCAAGGTAAACATCGCAATCGCTATTTTTCAGATCTCCACACAGCTCACTAACCTTTCTATCTCCACAGCCACCAAGCTGCATACATCCAGCAACAAGACGTAAAGAAAGGCCTGGCTGCAACCAGCTCAACACCTCCCATGCCAAGTTTCAGTCAAGGATGAAATATGTTGGCAGCACCATAAATCTCGAGCGATAAAGTTTTTGCTGTAATTTCTTCAGTATTAAGAAAAAAAAAAAAAAGAGCAAAGCACAAGAATGCATCACTATGAAGTATCGGCGGGTTTTACTCAATTTATACATGCATTGTAAAAACACCGAGCCTATCCAGCTCCAAAACACAGGGATTTGTGCTGCGGCCTAAGGCTGATGCTGGACCTTGGCTATTCAGTGCTCATCTCCCCGCCACGGAAAATTCGGCATGCTTTGTAAGGCCACAGCATTTTTCCATACCTAGCTGGTTGGAGCTTCTCCTGGGATTTGGGAGCAGTGGGTTTTGGCTCCCTCGGGCCTAAAACCCTGCTCTCCCAGCCCGAGCAATAGCTTTTCTTCTGAGTCACGTTGTGCCAATGGGGCATTGCCTCCACTCCTGCCTTCAGGCACGGTTGCTCAGTGATGCCCAGTGAGGCTGTGGGGTCTCTTTGGAGATCTCCAAAACCTGACAGGATGTGATCCTGGGCCAGCAGCTCTGGGTGGCCCTGCTTGAGCAGGGTCCTGGACCAGATGTCCCCAGAGGTCCCTTCCCACCTCAGCTATCCTGGGATTCTGCTAGCAGAAAGGAAGTTAAACAGCTGAAATAAACTCTGAGTGTGCTTTGAATGAGCCCGGCTGATAACTCTCAGATCTCTGTGTAATTTTGAAGAACCAGACTGTTTGTAAATAACTTGCAATGCCGGACGCAGAAGCCCTGCAGCAGGGGCCGAGTTTACTCCTCAGCTCTGCTCAGGTCTTCCAGTAACTCCTGACTGCGTCCCTCTGACTCGCGGAAAATGAAGAAAAAAAAACCTAACCACCAGCTAGCTTTCTAATAATTAAAAAGATTGTAGAGATGTGCTCATTGCCCCTGCACCCTTCCATACATTCAGTCTTTCCGCAGGTCACGGGCTTGCTGTGGTGCAGCACCAGGTTCCAGCGCGCAGGGAAGCAGCTCTGTGATTTCTTGCAGCACCCTGAAACCTCGACTGCTGCCAAGACACCTCCACTGCATTTCAACAATTGCAAAGGGAACTAATCTTGTTCCTAACTACTTGCCAAACAGGTAAGCAATGCTAAATATTTTAATGTGTGGAAGGGGGAGAAGCCGCCCAGCCTTCAGCCCCATTTTTAACTAGTGAAAAAAGAAGTCATGCGACTAGCCACGCAGGACAAACGTAAACCACAATTAAGATCTAAGCATTTCAGGTTTCCTCAGGATGCGCGTGCATGTGCACACCACACTCGTGTCCTCACATGGCTACACAGGTCCCTGTAAGCAGAGAAGCACTTGCACCATGTCCCTTCCTTCCCCATGAGCCAGATCAAAAGACACCACGTTTTACAACATAACTCAGTACTGATGCAAGCCTCCCACAGGTCAGCAGCAGAGGGATGAGAGTGACCTACTCACCTTCCTTGTTAAAAACAGGGAAAAAGCAGTTGTTCTCAGCAAGAGACACAGCTTTGTTCCTAGAGAGATGTACACAGGTAGCAAGTCTTATCGTGACTCGTGGAAGGCCGTTTAATACCCACGCATGAACCAATCTGTTGGATCGTTCAGGTCTTTTGCTCAGGATGCTATTTTCAGCTTGCATCCCACCTGGTTCTGCAGTTCCTCACCTGGCAAGTGCCACCCAGCAGGGACCAGGCTCCAGCACCATGGCAATCGTCGCTTTGCTCCTCGCCAGGCTTTGCGAAGGTGAGCGGCTCCGCGGCCCGCTTCTGGAAACATCACAGATGACGGGGAAATCAAAGAGTTTGGCTACGGAGCCATGTAACCCCTCCTCCCCGTGCTCGCCAGTAAGAAGAAATTTCCTTCCTCGATGGAATAGCCATCAGCTATCGGGCTCAGCTGACAGACTCAAGATCTCTCCTCTGATTACAGCACATGTAGGAGTCGAGAACAAAGGGGGGAAAAAAATAAAACGAAAACAGTCCTTGAAGTGTGAGTTGCAAGCAAAGAAAGTCAAAGAAGAAAGTTATTCAAAGAGCCTAAGAACAAGGAGACCGGAGACAAAAATAATAATTTGGGATAAATCTCCCTTAGACCTCCTGCAACAGGTAGAACCTGCTGGCTGTTGGCACACGCATCTTTCAGGCCCTGAAAGCACACTTTGTAATACTGTTTTTGATAAAACACAGCTTGCTTTTAAGGTGAAGCACCTACTTGTGTTGTGCGAGGCAGCTGGTGTTTCGCTTCAGCTGCTCGTTCGTTTGGCTTCAGGAAAGGAGAGGCAAGGAGCGCCGATGGGACACTCGCAGCACCAACACCGACGGTCGTGCTGATGCCATAAAAACCCAAAAACGAGCACGACACCACGGCACAGCTGCACAAGGAAACAAAGCTGTAGAAACTGCGCACGCATACCCACACATGCCAACCCAACCCAAACCGCAACCTCCGTGCCAAAAAGCTGATACAAAACCAAACCAGAGGGCGAGGCGCGAAGGGGGGGCATCGAAATGCAAACGGAGAGAAAGCTTTGGGCCAGAGGATGCGGAGAGGAGCTGGCAGGCACAGCCCCGGGGAGCCAGCTTGTCACAACTGACCGAGCACCAGAAAAAGAAATGATGGAAAGGAAGATGACCAGGAAACAGGGGGGTGGATGTGGGTTGGGGAAAGGTAAGCAAGGAAAAGAAAACTCACAAAAACTTGGCAGAAAACAGATGGAAACCAAAACAAGGAGCATTAGAAACCGCCAGCAGAGCTTCCCTGTGGCCAGGGTGGGAGAAAGGGTCAGTGCCATGAGGCACTGGAGATGTTGCACCGCTCTGCTCGCTGGCCAGCTTGGAGAAGACCTCCCTTACTGGTGCAGGGATGTACAGGACAGCAGCTTCTCACCTGCAGTCTGCAGCTTGCAGAAACAGGGACCACCGAGGCTCATCCCCCCCGTGACACTATCCCGACCACCACGCGGGACATGGGGCTCACCAGCACTCCCCCCACCAGCACCACTTTTGTGGTCCTTCCTTCGACATCTGACACATCAGAAATCCTCTTACAACTGTACATGGGCAGAAACAAGGTGGTTGTACCCTCATGCCACAAACCACCCCACCACTTTTATTTTATTTTTAATTTCCACACTGCTTCAGAAGCATAAGTCCTCCAGAAATCAAACGCTTCGCTTAGCAAACAGAGCATCCAGAGCTCTGCTCTGGAACAGAGCTTTTAGTTTTACTCATCTCTGTCCCCTCTCCATTCCTGTGAGTCTCTTGTGAGAAGAATTACCTTATGCTGCTATGAAAGGGTGGGAAAAGAAAATAATGCGTATTTTTCAATGGATTTGGTGAAGGGAGCAATTCCCATGGCCAAAGTTCGCCTTGGCAGCGAGAAAAGCACACGGTGCACCTTTGCCAATGAGCCGCAAGACCTTGACTTCTGCAGAACCATCCAACAGGCTGAATCCATATGCAATGGCATTTGTAAAGGCTGCCCACACCCTTTACAGAACCGTAACGATACTCGGAGTTTGCCGAGTGCGTCCCTCCCAGGTTTAATATCTCCAGAGGATCATTTATTCTTGTTCTGCTGGAGGGAAGGAAATTGAATTTTCCAATCTCTCAAGCATGCCAGAACGTGCAATAAAGTGACGGGGGGCTGAACCCAGCAGTCACGTTGCCTTTCGTTCCTGAGCTCCTGTTTTCCAGCCCTGTCCAGAAGAAGAACGACAATTATCATCATCTCCCTGCGGTTTGGTGGCCTCAAGGAAACAATTTTGTGGTTTCAATCCAGCTACCAGCGAAGCGAGTCCACGTTAAGAAAGAGCCTCCCCTGCACGACGTACTTTTGTTTGCAGCCTCGGGATTTAATTAAATGGGCAGATAAAGCCTACCTTTTAACCCACGCTAGAGGGTGCGCCAGATCAAGATTAGAAAGCACTGCAAAAACAGGTTGAAGCAGCTCCCGGCCGCATCCATGCCACGGGCAGGCACCGTCCATCACTAGCCCTCGGTGCTCCTGGTTGAAAAACCCACTTGCTGGCCCAAAAGTGAGTTCCTTCAGCTCCTCTTTGTCAAAAACAGGACTGGGGTTTTCTGAGGGTTTGGGCTAGAGCGCTGAGTCCACAGAGAAGTTCAAGTCCAGCTCCTTCCCTCTTGCTTGTATGCAATCCTCTTCCCACAGGTCTCTCTCCATGTTGACCGAGCAAACATCCTTGCAGAAATCCCTCTATCTATAGCTGCTTTTCAAGTTGTTTCCAAGACAGAAGCAGAAAGTGTAGCTCCTTTTTTTATTTTTCCCTTTTTCCATCCGACAGAGCTATTATTCCCTTACAAACAGCAAGTTCTCCAAGTAACTGAACAAAGCAGCTACTTACATGTAGTATTTTAAACAGTCATGTTTTCAGGCCAAGAAATAAACAGTTATATTTTGGCAACCCTTCATTTCCTGTCCTATTTGTGAGCAATAATGTCATGACACATAGTATGTCCCATGCCTTCCTCCCTGGCTCAAGCTCGCAAGAAAAAAATGTTAGCTGAATGAATGGCTTATGACAGCTACAGAAAAATCACCAGTATTGGGCAAAAGTGTGTTGAAAATGGAAAAGAAAAAAAAAATTTCAGTGTAAAGGGCAAACTGCTACAGTGATGGGTTCAGTGTTCGGAGCAAGTGACAGTGATGCTGCTCGGCAATGGGAGAAGGTGGGATTGGGGGACCAGCACAAGGACAAATCAGCGTGAGTTGTGCCTGGAAGGGGAAAAACACATCGCCCCGAAGCACTGCCACGACCCAACGCTGGGTTTTGCCCGCCCTGCCTTATAACACACCCGCAACGCCCCAGGTTAACCCGGCACAGCGAGAAGCCCGCGGGGCATCGCAGGAGCCGTGCAGGCACACTTCCAGCCCGCGGCACCGGGGCTGGCGCGGGCGAAGAAACCAAGCTGGGACGGCCCCGCGGTGCAGGTCGGGGCTGGGGGAGCCGGCTGGGCTGGCGCAGGGCTCCCCGGCTCCATCCCGAAACGCGGCGTTCGGGACCGCCACTTCCTCGTTCTCTGACCTTTTCCATTTAATTACTTCCTGTGACTTTCTTGGAACCCTGCATCGTAATGATGCGCCGGCCGCCTTCGGGCGTAACTGAATCATTTTATGCCTTCCGATTCAGCTGAATACTCCTACTTGTAACCAGAAATACAGCGGTGACCTGCCTGGGGGCCACTGGCTGCCCGCCCCGGGCTCTCCCACCACCTCCCGGCCCTGTGGCTTTAATGCTGCCTGTTCATCATCCCCCCTCCCGGCCCCAAAAACGGAGAGGAGCACGGAGGCAGGGAGGGAAGCAGAAATGAAGCCCGGGAAGCAGAAAGAGGCGCCCTCCTCGCAATGACAAATCGACCTCTAAGTATCGATCGGAAATGGTGCAGTCATTAAGGAACCCATGAGTCTCCGGCATCCTAAGCCCTATTTTTCCTCCCTGGTTTTGCGAAACGTTTCAAAACTCAAAATATTATAGTGACATTCTCAAGAAAAAAAAAAGCCAACAAAAGGGAAAAAAAAAACATAATTTACTTATTTTAAAGTGCATCCTGACAGTGGTCCTTTTTTTGCAATCTGGCTGTTAACATTTGCTCACAGTGCACCCAGTGAAATGAGAATAGCTATGCAAATTAAAGCCAGATATCTAGGGCAAATAGCACGCTATACTACCATTGTTCTGACAGCTAGAGAAAACTTATCAGGAGAGCCCGTCCTTATTTCTGTTAACGCCATATATATTGAAAAAAAAATCACTTCACCCACCGCCGAAACGAAAAACAACATATGAGTCACTCGCTTCAGCAGCGCTATCAATCAATGCAAGACCGGAGGGGAAGGGCTTACGAAGGAGAGCGTGGCGTACCTAAAACACCAAACCGTGTCCCGCAACATTATGGCCCGGGTTGTGCCGGGACGAGCCCGGCGCTTCCACAGTGGCAGCAGCAGCAATCCTAAAAGCTGCTCGGGACGTGGACTGGCCACGGTGCTCCGTTCGCCCTGCTGTCTGCCAAGGAAATTGGTAGCAGGAAGGGGGCTTGGCACCAGCTGCCCATCGCCCCCCGTCTCCTGCTCGGCTTCTGCAGCAAAGCAGGCAGGAGAAACACACCATGTGAGATCCTCCCTCCCGGCACACATAGAAAGGACATGAAACTAACGAGGCGGCACGTGCGAGGAGGATTTATTCTAATACGAACTGCAGCCTACAATTAAATAAAGCTGAGCACTCGTTGCTCCACTGTTCCGCACCGACACTCACCTCTGCACCAAGGCCTGTGCAAAAAACGCGGCTGGGGCAGCATCCTCCCCCGAGATGGAGGCTCACGAGCATCGTGCATCGATGCCCACACGCAGCAAGCACCAGCTCTGGTCCACCACACGGAACTGGGTCTGCTTTCGCGCTCTCCAGCCCGCATACATGGACCCACCTCTCTCTGCTGTCCGATTTGAGAAATGAAACTGAGAAGCAAACCGAGGACTGGAGGGGTTTTATCGGAAGCAAGTCCACCACGTTTTTCCAGCCTGCTAGGTCATGGCAATCTGTGAGAGAAACCCAACTTTTTCTGGAAGAACCGTGCTGACTTCAAAATAACCACAATTTCAGAAGCTACATATAAACTTGTATTTATAGCCTCTTCATTGAGAAGTGCCAGAATACAATTCCTCTTAACACACGCGTTGCAGTCAGAAGCCATTTCCCTCGCCACTAACATTTCTACGGCAAATCACATCAAAATAATCTCGGTGTTGTTAAGGTATAAGTGCAGCGCACGCCGGCAATTAAAGTTTTACCCTAAAACGGAGCCGAAGTTGCACAATTTTTTTACGGTGCTTTACGAGCCCTGCGAGAAGTCCTTTCACCGCGCGCGGCACATCCTATGGCGCTTGGCACCAAACCAGTCCTGCGTGCGGTGACTCATTTTTCTGACTGTCAAAACCAGAAAGAGATAGCCAGGAACGATGTTCTGGCGAGGAGGAATAGCTGCGAGGAGCCGGCCCTGTAATTCGGCAGCAAATTTTTGTTAGGTTTTATTTTTTTTTTTTTTAAAGGCTGGAAGGGGGGGGGGGTGTCAGTCATTTTGGAGGCTCGGGGACGGCGCATTGGGGGGGATTTAATAGTGGGGAGAGCTGGGAGTGCTCACGTATGGAGGGGGGTCCCCAAATCCTGATTCGCGGTGGGGAGGGGATATGGGGAGGGTGTAGGAAGGGGGGCTGGAGGGGGGGAGGATGGAGGGGGGAGGATTTTGGGGGTGCACGGTGCAGGCAGCGGCCGCCGGTTACCGGATTTATGAATGCGCCGTCATGTGACGGCCGCCTCCTATTCACAAAACGGCGGACGGGGGCGGGGCTCCGTGCCCCCCCCCTTTTCCCCCCACCACCCAAAAAAAAAAAAAAAAAAAAAAAAAGGAAGCCCCAACGAGCCCCGAGGGGGGGGCTGCCCCCACCCTGCAGACCCGGCTGCCCCCTGCACCCACCTCCAAGGCGAGGGGGGGGGGGCTGTAGGTTAAGGGGGGGGTCCCCATTTACACCCCCCACACCCCCCCCTTTCTACCCCCTCAGGGCTTGTCGGCACCTCCCCCCGTCTTTTTGGGGTGGCCGCCGGTTTATTTATTTATTTATTTTTAATTTCTTTTTATTATTTTTATGAATGAAGAGGGCGGTATGCAAATGAGGGCGGCCCGGGGGGGAGCGCGAAATGGCGGATGTGCGCGCGCGCGCGCACGAGCGCGTGTCCGTGTGTCCGAGCCCGGGGGGGGGGGGGACGGGGACTGGGGGGGGGGGGGGAACCGGTTCCCAGCACCGGGTCAACAAAGGACCCCCCCCCAGTATAAAAAATAATAAAAAAAGGAATAAATAAGAAAAAAAATAAGGGAAAAAATAAGGGAAAAAATAAGGAAAAATAAGGGGGAAAAAAAAGGAAAAATAAAGAAAAAATAAAGAAAAAATAAGGGGAAAAAAAAGAAAAAAAAGGAAAAATAAATAAAAAAGCACCGCTACACCCCCCCCCCCCGCCCGCCCCCCCGTCCCCGCTCACTCGTCTGGGTAGGCGTCCTCGGTCATCTTCTCCCCGTCTCGGCTCATCCCTCGCCGCGGGCGGCCGGGCAGCGCCTCCGCATCTTCCTGCGCTTCACATGGCGGGGGAGGCCGCGGCCCGACGGCGCGGGAGGGGAGGCGGCGAGCCGGGGGGGGGTGGGGGGCGCGGGGCTACGGCCGCGCTCGGTGGCGGCGGGCTGCGGGAGGAGGAGGAGGAGGAAGAGGAGGAGGAGGAGGAGAGGCGGCGAAGGCGCCGCGGCGGCGGCGGCGGCGGCGCGGGGTGCGGGCCCGGGGGAGCGGCGCAGCGCCCGGGGGCAGGCGGCGGCGCCGGGCCAGCCCCATGGCCGCGCTCACGCCATGGCGGGGCGCCGCGGGCGGCGGGGAAGCGGCGGGGAGGCTGAGGAGGAGAAGCGGGGGGGAGCCCCGGCAGGAAGCGGCGGCGCTGCCGAGCGGCCGCGGCCGCCGGGAGCGGGCAGGGCAGCGCCGGAGCCGGGCGGGCAGGGAGAGGAGGGAGGGAGGGAGGGAGGGAAGGAGGCGGTGGGAGGAAGGAGGAGACGCCGCCGCCGCCGCTGCTGGCGCCTCCCCTGCCGCGGCTCGGCCCGCCCCGGCCCGGCCCTCCGAGACCCCTGTGCCGCGGTCTCGGCTCGATGCGGGTCTCCTCAGCTCGGCCCCGGGGAGTGGCGGCGGCTGCGGGGCCGCCCCGGGCACGCTTGTGAAGTGTCCGCTCCTCGTCGTGCCCGGGGGGAGCTGTGGCAGGCCTGGCCCTGCTGCCGGGCACCGCAGTGCGCTGAGGGGTCCGCAGGGTGAGGGGAAAGGCACCTCAGACACTGAGGTGTCTGTGGGATGAGGTCCCTGGGAGGGATTTTCATCTCTCCAGGGGCTTGGGTGTGCTGAGGTGATGGCAGGGTGAGCTCCCTAGGAGGCTTTTTCTTCCCTACACCTGATTTATGAGGAGAAACCCACCTGGCCTCGCCTCCCCTTCCCCGCCACACGTTGGGAAATAGCTGCCCCGCTTCTGTCCACACCGCCACAATTTCAGTTGTCCTGCCACATCCAGGCCTGCAGGGCTGTAGTTCCTGAGGAAAGCCACTCGCTGACTGATCCTTCAAGTCTAGGTCTGGAAGGGGCCTTTAGATTTTTGGGGTGGAAATTGTGTTTCTGCTCTGGTGGGTTTCAGTTTCCAAGCGGTGGCAATTCTCTTTTCAGGAACAGAAGTGGAAACTCGGAAGAAAAGTCTGTGGACTGCCAGTACCACAACGGAGGCAAGAGCCGATGAAAGCTTTGGGGCCTTCCGTGTGGGCGGCTACCCGTGAGGAGCAGCAGCACATCCCTTAATATGGTACCAGAACCCACATCTTCGTGGTGGTGTAACGTTAAAGTAACATTATGTTTTCATTGCTAGAGGTTCAGCCCCTAACGCTGTGCAATGTGTGAAGAGCAAGCCCGCTACCCTCCCCTCGGCAGCCTGTAGCACGCTCGTTTGAGTGCCAAAGCCGCCATCCCCTTGCCACCCGTTCGTTCCTCTGCCAAGCACAGTATGACCCCCCCTGGGCTGTGCAAACGCGTGCCCCCTTTGGGGAGTTATGCTGCTGGATCCGCTAAATGGTCCCGGCTAATAATACCCCCCAAGACCTCTTTATTTTGGAGACTTATTCAAGGATCCTGTGTGCAGAATGATATGATAAACATCTTGGCAGGGCTACGCTGGCAGTGGAAGGAAGTGTCCGGGCAAGAGGGAGCGGCTGGGGGCAAGGAAATGGCAGGAACATAGAAGACCAGATGTAATGATTTGGCACACTTCCACCCATCCTTTTTTTTTTTTCCTTTTTTTCCCCCCTAAACGATGCTGAGATTGCATAGGCTTCCAACTTCCTTAATATCTCTCATGCCAAACATCTCTGTATTCAGCTGGAGCGTCGGTGGGGAGCACAGCATTCAGCTGTTAGCTCCCGCAGAACCTGACTAAAGGGAGAGTTATGCCACGTGAAAAAACAACCAAGGTACAATCACGTAATTAAAAGGCCATCATAATGCATATACCCCTGAGGAGGGCTGGGTATGGGCGGTCTTGTTAATGCTGGAGAGCTCGGCTTTCTGATCTGAATGTATTTTAATGTGTTTTGCGTTGTGTATGTGGACATTTGTCACGGTGGGGAGAAGCCCGTGCGTCTGAGATAGAGAAGCTGAAGTTTTACTCGATCTAGTTTCTTGAGTCATTTCCTGTGGATTTACAAGATCTCACATTTGATCTCTGCTTTCACTGTCATGCTAATTTGGGTGCTGCTAAGCTGTTTATTCCTGGAACAATTTCTCTCACTGTACAACCCTCTTATTATTACGTATATGCTGTTCGTACTGACAAATATTGGATTTTTTTTTTCGAATATTCAGGTTGCAGTACTGGTTCTTGTGAGTAGTGCTTCCAAAGGGACTGATTTTTCTGAATGAAAGGGCTCTCCGAGGTGCGATTTCTGCTTGTGCATTGCACTGTTTGCATACAGAGATTCTGCTTACACACTGAACAGCCTTTCCCCGAGATGGGATCGTTATGGTACCTGCAATTAATTAGCCATTGGTGGCAGAGCTTCAAGATAGCACCTTCTGTGTGCTAATGATTTGCATGCCATGAATATTTTGCTTTTCTTATTTGAATGGAAAGTTCGTTGTGCAGAGTGATATTTTATCTGTTGCAGAGAACCTGGTGTATGGACACTGCTTCTGTTTGGACTGAAAACAGACTTCCCTGAGGGCTGTTACACCTTTAGCTGACACTAATTTTAGGTGAGAAGCGCTGGAATTTGGCAGGACAGAGTTCAGAATGGTGTTTACTGCAGGCTTGCAATGTAGCCTGTTGCCTTCCCATGTTCTTGCCTCTAAAACCTCAGAGTCCCTTAGAGCTGAAGTCTTCCACGCAGCTGAAGTAGGAACCTCAATATGAATATCAGTACCTTGTTGACTGTGCTGGTTTCAGTGGCTTTTCCACTGACTCACTCTGTGACTTTGAATGAGTGAGGAGTGGAAGTTGTCAGTCCTGATTCACTCCATCCTCCAGACAATAACCCCCCGCCCCAATAATTCTTTTGAGCAACAATCATACTTTAAAAGCAATGATAACATCCGTGTTTTCCCCCCATTATAACAGCTCAGAACATAAGAGCTGCAGAAACGATCTGCAATGTCTGCAGTCAGCTTGAAAGCTTTCAGAGCTGACACATTTTGGTAGGTTGCAGAGTTAGGAAATACAAAGCTTTTTTCAGCAGGAGTAGGATTTCCGCATGCGGTTTAGAGAATTGTTGCAAGGATTTCGGGTAGCTGCCAGGGGAAGAGGAGTTAGAGAGCTCCTTGCAGTCTTCCCAGGATGTTCTTCAAAAGGACACCAAAACCAGAACAAGAGAGCAGAAAGGGACCCTTGCTGCCAAATGGACTGCTTCACCCAAAAAACAAGAAAACCACCATTTTCTGGGCTTTTTTTTTTTTTAATTTAATTAAATGATGTGTTTTACTAGGGACAGAAAATGTTCTTTATCTTGACAAAGCTTATGCCATCTCTTTGCTACTGCATGGATGCACCTCTCAGTACAGCTCTGGGATGCTGGCGGCCGGGGGAGAAGGACTGGAAGGGAAGAACGTGGAAGGAGAGCAGAGATCTCAGAAATAACCCAGCGCTCACAGGTTAAATAAAAGAGACAACCGAATTGAGGAGCAGCTTGGTGCTTTCACCTGGAGGAAGAGGGGGAGCAGGAGCTCAGCCCTTTCTGGACACCAGAGGACAACAGCCATGTCCTGATGGCCAGGATGGCATCAATCAACTCTTGCCATCAACCAACTCAGTCAACCATGAGTCCGACATGTGGGACAACCCTAGTTCCATTCACTGCTGTATTCTCTAAACCCTGTGCTCTCTTTCACCCTCTTCCAAAATAAGAGCAAGGGTTATTGAAGTCAAGTGATTGTGAGGAAAAGGGGGCTTTTCAAAACCCTTTCATACCTACTGGGCTCTCTGATGTCCTCTTAATATACAGCAGTAAGTGATTTATAGCCCTCCTGACGTGATGGTTTGGTGTTTCCTTTGTGTGCATAACTTCCTTTTGATATAAGGGGATGATAACAAACCCAAATTGTAATCTCATAAGCACATGACACATTGTCTTTGTGGTGCAGATAGCAGGAAAATGCTCTGATCTTGAGTTCAGAGCTTCACCCCCCCCAAATTTCACCCTGGTGACAGAATGGCATCAGCAGGCTCACTGAGACAGCAGTGTTGGCAGGAGGGTTTCCTTCAGACCTGGTGATTCTGGCTGATATTTGTTGGGAGTCCTCCTGGAGCTGAGTCCCTGGTGTGGACTGAACAAGAGATGGGCGCACAGTTGCTTCTTGAACTTCTTTCACATCTTTTGGATGAGTGCCTGGGAGGAAGAACTGGTGCAAAGCCTTCACGTAGTACTGTGGGCTCCCCAGCAGAGCTTTGCTGCTGGCCACTCCCAATTCAGCGTGCGCCCTGTCCCATCGCATCGAAGGACGAGCATGCACAAACTCTACTGCTGTCACGGATGTGCCAGTAACCTAGGGGGCTAGTCCTAAAGCTGGGCTACTTTTGGCACCAGGGAAGGGCTGCCCTCCCCTCAAGGTGCCTTTCCACCCTTGGGAGCTTCCTGCATTTATGGTGCAGCTGTTTCCAGGTTCTCATGGGAGCCGAATGAACAGATGCCAAATAATCTGTCTTCAGGGAGCACAAAAATGGATGGATGAGGGAAAAACCTTGGAGCTGTGCACACCTTCTTCTCCCCTCCTGGGGGAGTATTTGAATTAGGCCTGAACCCCTCAGGAGCTTGACTGTAAAAAAGTCGCCTTCCTATTCCCAAAGTTCACTCCAAAACCGCCTTTCTCCCTTTGTCACACAGCTAATGGGAGACCATCCCTTCTGTATCTCCTGCACTGCGAGGCTCTTTGGTCAGCCTCAGCAGGTGACGGGATGGACCAGTGTCTACTTATGTTGGCACAGGGCAAAACCAGTATTCATGGCTTGACTTGCTTTTCTCACCAAGCATCCTGACCTGCTCAGAGGGCCCTGGTTAAATGCCTGAGCAGCTCTAGCAGCAGGTTTACCCAGCTGTGACAGGTACCCCCACAGGTATTGATCAGAAAAGGCTTCCAGAGATAAATTAAGCTTTTGAAATACAACAGCGAGCTAGTGGCTGGGTCCCACATTGAGAGGCTTATGGTGCATGGGGCCAATGAGTCGATCAAGTGCCATATGTACCCTGCATGTCTTCTCCTTAACTGAGCCCTGCTCAGTGACACTGACCCACGCAGTCCCTTACAGATGCTCAACAATATTTAATTTCAAAGGGTAACAATCCACCCTCTTCTCCAGGCAGCTATTTTTCCTTGTGTCAATGTCCTCAGAGCAACTCCAGCTAGGCAAATATAGCACATGGCTTATGAGAGCCCTGGAAGGACTTAGAGGTGGGGAGCTAAGGCTACAGAAAGTTCATGGTTAACCCAATATGCTGTGGGATGGCTCTCGCAGGGCTAAAGCCACAGCACACACCGAGGAGACGGGGAGGAGAGGTCAGCGGTCCTGCAGAGGACCAGCCATACCTCGGCCAGCCATCCTCTGAGACGCTTGCATCGCTGCTCCCAAGAATTCCCATGAAAAATAATCACACGCTCCTTTTATGTCCTTGTAATCACAAACATGTTATGCTTCCCTGCCCACTTCTAAAGAGAAAAGTCATTAGTCACCCCACACAAATCTTTTGGGATGGCACATACGCTCCGGTATGTATCCCAGCTCTGTCTACAAGGGAAGGAGGACGCGCAGCCCTGCTCTCTGTGTGGTTATTAACAGGCGCTGCCATTTGCAGGAACTGGTTGCAAGTCTTTCATGTGCTTACTGCCAGCCACATCTCCAGCAGCATTTGCTGTCGGGATTAACGAAGCCTGGAATTGCAAATCCAGGTTATGGGAGCTTCGGGCCTGCAAAGGAAAAACAATCCGAGGCATTGGTGTACTGAAGTGGCGGCTGAAGGGCTGCTTTTGTTCCTTCTGCAGTTAATACTCTCATGCTAAAATTGCAAACGGTGAGGAGTGGGGGTTAATTTAGGGGTTGTTGTGACAGGAGAATTATTCAGAGTTTGCTGAAAAACTGCAAATGGAAGCTATTCTGGAAAATGGGCTTTGTTTCCATACTCAGAAGTATTTGGTTTATGTTTCGGGGATTCTTAAGGAGACCTCCTAGACCCATGGCAGGTAAACATTTGCCTTTGATTCTGTTTTTCTCTTCAAGTCTATAAACCCCAGCATTTACACATAAATGGATGTGCTGAAAGCTATGTTTAGGAAGAGAGAATTTCATCCCCTCCTGCACGTACTTTTAGCACGTGATAATTGTTTGGCTGCAGCTTTGCAAAGTATGGCCAGAGGGGTGGTTTGTACCGGAGGAGGCACACGACTCCGATGGTAACTGCCTGATTCAGCCCCACCGAAGGCGGTGGCAGCAGGATCAGACCATCCAGCAGAGACCTTGTATTTTACTTACCATAACGTACCTTCAGCGGCTATGGCAAACTCCTGCCCCAACAATTTCACACATCAGAGAAGTCCCATTGGTGGCATTAGGAACACACGTGTGTGTATGCAAGGATCAGGTGCATGTTCAGGGTCGCACGTGTTCAACGTGGACGTCAACCTCAGTAAAACTGTTTCAGAAAGGTTTTTCATTGCCCCGTGCTTCTGGGGGCACAAAGACCAAGGTGCTCAGCAGCATCCAGACATCTGGCTTCTTATGCATCCCCAACTTGGCAGCATTCTCTGGCATTTTAACCATTTTGTCACCTTTTATTTGTTTAAACAGGGGGCTTAGCAAGCATTTTAGTGACTGCTGATATGTTTTTTTAATGTCATTGGTTTTGCCTTCATTGTACCTATCACACAGGTTGGGCGCTTCCTTTAGTTTTCCCTTTCTGCTGCTTCTCTCCTGGGACATGTAGTGCAAAGCTCGTCAAGGAGTGACAGAACTAACCTGACCGCATGGCCTGTACAGGTTGCCTAGCATACAATGGCTGCTTCTTGTACCAAAACCATCGCTGCACCAACAGTATTTAATTTATTGCCACATAAAGTGCTCTGGATAGCTGTGACATTGAAAAGTTGCTTATAAACTGGCTCTTCCTCAGCTCTAAAGAGATTTGGATCTTCTCTTTGACAATTCTGGTTCCAAGAAAGTAATAAATGTGAAAGCTCTCCTAGAAGACTTGAGCGAACTGAGTGGTCTGATCAAAGGCCGGGAGATGGCAATCCGGATTTTGGCCCTCAAAATCCATCTTACAGAATTTTCTTTCTCATCAGCATTTTCCAAGTATCAGGGAGAGGCTAATCACTAATGAACATCAGATTCTGAGAAAAGATAATTACCCAGCTCATGAATGATACACGGCTACTTTTGATAGAGCTCATATGGTCTTATATACTAATTGCCATTAGTATCTTTCAGTGTCCTTGATAAGGACAAGAAGAGCAGAAGAAATGAGAACACGAGGAGATGCCCAGGTGTCAGCGGGAGAAGTCAGACTCAGGAGCACTTGGAGTCATCTAGGACAGGAAAACATCCGCTGGAGCTCGAGTCCCTGTGCTCATTTACATGTGCCTAATTGTTGGGCTGTAAATGGTATTAAAATCACCTCAAAACCTCCATTCCCCTGTAGTTTGCTTTCAGAAAGGACAGAAATATATTCTAACATGTTTTTGAGACATACCAGGATTTACTCCAAACTCAGCAGAATTTTGGAGTAAAACTGACTGATTCGCGCCTAAATACCACACTGCTCATTCTCTTCCCATAGTTTATATCAGCGTCGATTAAAACAAAACCTTGGTGCAGAGCCACCCCAGCAGACTGTACACGGCTGTAATCTTCTGCCTGGTGTGGCCTGAGTAAATGTGCTCCAGTGTGCATTTACACCCTAGGAAAAATTCTTTACGTCCTGATTTCCAAGTTTTAAAATAACTCTCTACAGATGAAACACATTTCTTGCCATCCAAAGAAGTGTTTTCACCTACAAATATTTTTTGCTGCCTAAACAAGAGCCCTTTCCTTTGCACTTGTGCCAACATGCAACTTGGATAAAGAATTAAACTTAGATCCCTACTTATAATGCTTCCCCCCTACTTGTTTTTTTTTTTTTTTTTAATAATGGCTGTAAGACATACACCGTCTCTCTTCTGAATTTTAATCTTTCTAATGAAGGTGTGTTTGAAGAAGGCACGCCCTTTAGAAAGTGTTTTGTGGTATCGTATTTGCACCTTTAGTGTTGAGGACCAGTTGCCTTTTCAATTTTAAACGCACTTTTCAGGGTCTTGCATCACAGAGGCCTAAATTAAAACACACCATAAAGGGGAGCAGCATATGCATTCATACTGGAATTTGCACTGCGACATGAAAGATACCCAAACACCGCATGTAATTTTGAGGATGAGCAAGGCTTGGCCTTTCAGATGTCCCACGCGAGGGAAGCACCCACATCCCGCAGGATTGCGAGCTTCTGAATCATGGAAGTCGGGTAAGAAAGCCTCGAGTCCCTGCTGGCTTGAAGATGTGTGTGGCTGCAAAAACCCAGCCTGGCACTGGCCGGAGCAACCCGGGGAGCTGCAGGGCTTGGGGATGTGGTAGATCATGTTCTTTGCCTCCCAGCTCCTCTTCCACCTGGTTTTCAAGGTCAAGGTCTGGTGGCTGCCTGTGGTGTGAAGGTATTTTTGGTTGGTAGGCTCAGACAGGCTGGTGGTGCTTGGTGTGAGGAATTGTTTGCTTATCTCTGTGTGTGTTTCTTTTAATGAAGACTATCAGGGAAAATGTTTCTTCTCCTGTATGGTGGTATGGATGAAGAGCAATACCACTGGCACCTTTATTTCAGAAGGCGAGACCAGCAGCTGGCCTTTAACACAGCTCCCTGAAGGTGTGCTGCCCCATGAACCCAGCCATGGGCTGCGCATCCCCGCAGAACCGGTCCTCCTTTCCAGGCCCGGATGGGATTGATGCCGAATTTCTTCTCCCTGGAGCTAAAGGGGAGCAGCGGGTGTGGAGGTGGAGCTCCATGCTCCAGCTGGAACAAGTCTTCCTCTTCTGCCTGTATTTGGAGCAGTCCTTACCCATACCATGCTGTTGGGAGGAGAGATTTTGCAATCCATTTTGAGTATCAGGCATCAGCAGTCTCTCTCTCCGACTGCTGTGGTTGGAGAGTATCCTGGGCTAATTTCGGAAGCATGGTTCTCCCCCATGTAACGTGGCCCTAAACATTAGCCAGTCCCCCACGGGGTTACCAGGCTCGACACAAATGTGCTGGCCAAGCTCAAAAGGAAGAGGAAATCTGGGAATACTCGCTACCAAGACACCGCCTCCCTTGACTTTTTCATCTGCAGAACAATGGCTTACAGACGGTTTTGAACTGGAAGGTGTTGTTGACCTTTTTCCTTTTCTTCTTTCGACTTTTGTTTCCTGTAAAACAGCCTCTGGCTTCGCTTAGCCTGGTCATCGGGTCCCTGGGATTCCCCTCCCCATCCTCTCCTAGTCGTGCTCCCTCTCCCAGGTCCCCTGCTATGTGAAGTTGCTGACGGAGGACATTTCTGGTGAAGCTGGGAGCCATGAATACAAGAGCTAATCCTCCCAAAGGAAGTGTTGTTTTTGTTCTTTTTACTTCCACGTCCTCAAATAAGTCTTAAATCTTTGCTCTGTGCCCGGGTAGGTCCACCTAGGACTTGCCAATGTCCTATAAATTCTGATTGACTCCCTTGCTGAGTCCATGGAACCAGATGCTAAATCTGTCTTATTAAAAAAAAAAAAAAAAAAAAAAAAGAGGAAAAAAAAGAACAATAAAGCCCTAATTGAAATATTTTGCTGAAAAATGTCACAGTGTAGTGATTTTTGAAACAAAAGCCCAAGAAACATTTTTCGCTTTTCTAAACTAGGAAAAGAAATGCAGGCGTATACTCCTTTGGTTGGGCTGGAACTGGCAAAGCCTGAGACGTTGTCCTCAGTGCCAGCTTTGGGGAACAGAGCACGTGGCTTTGTCTTTCTATGTGTATTTGTGTGTTTGTGGTGAATATGGAAGTCTCGGGAAGTTTTGTCGTGGTGTTAAGGAGCAGAAGGCTGTCTTGGGCACTCAGGTGGCTCCTTCGGTGCCCTCCGTAACCCCAGCCGAGCCACTGGGCCCCAATATTATTTTGACCTGCGTTTTCCTCTAGATATGACTTGTATTGCAGCACGCCCTCTCAACCTGCGATCCCACCCCAAGAAGACAGGACTCTGCCTTGCAGGAGATGTGTGCCTGACCCATCTCCACCTTCCCAGCTCTTGCTCCCTTCAGTCGTCACCCAGCTAAATGCATTCAGTGCGTTCACACCCCTGCTCTCTCGGGTCTCCGGGGCTGTGAGGACAAAGGCACTGCTGATCCCACGCTGAGGGGTGATTCTCGTGCGTGCAATGTCTTTCGGCTGCAGGGTTCCCTGGCCGAAATGCGGATGTGCCACGTGAAAATGAAAGTGAGCTTGGCCACAGCGAAACCACAGAGCAGCGGCCGAGCCTCCGGTGCCGGGGGAGGCAGCGCAAGGCGCCCTAAGTTTTACATCAGATTTTTGGAGGAGTGCAAAAGGCATGGACGTGCCCATCGGTGGGACCTCTGTAAGAACAAAATGTCTTTGGGATCCCCGCTACCGAGGCCGGTGTCGCAGGATTTCCGTGTGCTTGTGCTTATCTTCTAGACGAGCTGTCCTGGGGAGGAAAAGTCAGAGGCGCACGCAGGTACAGTGAGCACAGCTGTCTGTTGTGGCATGAGAAGGAACCGCCGGAAACCCGCTGAGGAAGACGCAAAAAGAAAAAACAAAAATGTGAAAAGGGGAAAAGGGGGGAGGGAAGAAGCTGTTTTTCTCAACGCTTGGCTGCCCTTGCGAGCAGAGTAACGTCGTGAAAGAGGCAGGTGGAGGCTGTCAAAACCTTCCTGTGTTCTGGGGATGCTGAAGCACAGGGAAATGTCGCTGCAGGATATGGAGCTTAGCGTGTGTTGTTTTCGGGAGCATGTATGCCTGTCGGCAGACTGAGCAGCTTGCTGCGCTGATAAAGCTCGTTTTGGCTCTGGAGTGGGGGAAACTGAGCCCTGGGAGCAGGTCGGCTTGCCAAAGCCGCATGGTAACACGGTTAGAAAGAAGATTAAACAGGAACAGATTCCCCCTGCCCTGCCCGCTTCACGCACGTACGCAAAGACTGTACCTGCACCAAGGTCTGGAGATGTTCCTGAAACTCATGAGGCAGGCAGCCTGGCTAACATCGGCCAACTTCTTATGTAGAAAGCTGACAGTAAATAAAAGGGGGTCCCTGAGGTTTAGGTTTGTCCCGAAGCAGAAGAACAGAGCTTTGTAGCTCGTTCTGTGTTTGCCCCTGCGCTGCATGGCAGAGAGGCATAAAGAGCCTGGAAAATCCTGGGAAAATAATAGCTGCCTCCAGGGTCTGGAAAACAGAGAGGAAAAAGAACTGGATTTGGTCAAAGTGAAAGAAATGTCCGTTTTTCTACTTTGTTCGGGGGAAATGAGAAAAACCCAAACGTGTTATTTGGGGTCAACCTGAATCGCATTTTGAATGTAATGTTTTGTTTTGAGGTTAGTTGCCCCTCGTGCTTCTCACACTCTTTTATTTCAGGTCTCTTTTGAGTGGAAAATGCCACTTCAAAATAGCAAATCAAAGGGTTGCATTTAAGAGGCATTGAAATAAAATGCTGTGGCATTTTCAGACCATTTCTTTCAAAGAATGTAGATATGGATGTCTTTTCCCCCTATATTTTGGGTACAGTTGAAAATGTTTGCCATGTTTCATTCATTTCGGAAGCTCCAAAATTGCATGTTTTGGTTTTGCTTTTTTTTTTTTTTTTCTTTTACTGGACGTTCTTTGGCCTCATTCAACTGCTGCCAAGCAATTGCTTCTGCAGAAAGAAGAAAAGGGAGATTTGTAACCGGGGGCGTGGGGGGGTGACACTTGGTGGTAGCAAAAGGCCCCAGGAGCGCTTGCAGCTCCTGGTTGTGTCCTCGGCGCAGAGGACGAGGCTCACCGCAGCTCCTGTGATCCCAGCAAGCTCAAGATTTCCCAGTTTGCTGGCAGGTTGTGCATGGGTACATGTGCGGGGTCAGACGAGAGGAGCTGGGGGCTGGTTTTATTCGTACGTGCCCCCTTCAGCCAGTTTGCCCCAACAGGGGCTGCCCGGCGCATTCGAGCCTTGCAGGCGAGGGGCGTGCAGAGGAGGAAAGTGCCTTGTGCTCACCCCAGATAAGAGAGGTGATACTGATAGGCCGGAGGGAAACATCCCCAGCAACTGACTGAAGCAGCAGTGTGGTTTGCAGCCCGAGTGTTTGCCCGACATGCTGGCACCCGTGGGCAGGGACGGGTGGGAGCTGGGCCCGGGGGAAATACCACGCCACCATGCCCCTGTTTGAGCAGGCACTTTGTTGGCCTGCTGACCATTCTGCAGTCGGACAGCCAAGTCCTGGAGCTTCTCTTTCCAGCTGTAATATCTGACGTGAGGGCAGTAACACTTTAAAAACACCTACAAAGGAACTGGCAGCTTGGGCGATGGGCATATCCTAGAATCACAGAACCATCTAGGTTGGAAAAAACCTTCAAGATCATCAAGTCCAACCATCAACCTGACCTACCGTGTCCCATCACTAAACCACATATCCTTCCAGACCAACAAATAATGCTGTGTGTTCCAACTAGCAGGAGGCAGAAATTCCAAATCCCTGCCATTTGAAATGAGCTGATTCTTTTCCTGATTTTGCCACAGCTGGCCAGCTGTGGCCCTCTGTAGTTGTTCCAGCATGCAGTGCTTTGTGATGAAGTGGTGGGGTCTCAGCAGGCCTCATTCTGTCACTGGAACAATGGAGCACGAACTTTCTTTATATCCTGAAGGGCATCGAATAATACGAGCAAGAAAAGTTGTCCAGCTGTGCTTCAGCTGGAATAGTTTTCTCTGTTCACTTTTTTCTGGTCAGCCTTAGCAGAACAGCCTCATTTGCTTCTCATCCGAGAAGGCTACTCAAAATGTAAGTGGAAAACCAGATTTAAGAAGTGGCTGGCGTGAGCAAGCAAGAATTGCCCCTGCTGTAATAACCTTCCTTTCGCTGGGATTGTATTAGGGAGTAATTTGTCTTGCTGCCTGGCAGCTCAGTGCCCAAGCTGAATGGTGGCATCGTTGGCACCTAAAAATTCATTCCTAACCTCAGACACCTTGGCTGGTTTACGCGTGTAAAGCTCATGTAGCTTGGTAAAGTCGTCGATGACAAATAAAGGAATACCGACCCAAACTGCCTCCCATCTGGCAAGAAATGGGGTTACTCAGGTTTCTTGGCAGCGCTGGGCTTCGCTTCAACCCCCTGAAAAGTCTACGCGGAAGTGAAGAATTACGGGCAAAACCTGCCGGGAGGAGTGCCTGGCGTGGCTGTGACGGCCAGCTGGGGCTCTGGGGGTCACAGACAAGGAAGGCAAAGCCCCTGCAGGACGTGCCCGCTGCTCGTCACGGCTAGGTGAGAGTGAACCAGGTAACTGGTCGGAAGGGCACATTCCGAAGGGAGTAGGTCAAGGGATGGTGGCAGCGGGAGCAACTCGGCCAGCAAAGCTGGAGGAGGAGAAGGACTCATACCTGCACTTCCATCCTCCCACTGGGAGGATGCACGGCACATCTCAGCGAGGACCTGGGGAAAGAGCTGGTGCCCAGGCGGTTCCCCTGCACCCGCTGCAGCGAATCCAGCTGGCTGCCCTGGGTACAGCGTGTGTGCTGAGCCCGTCGTCCTTGCTGCTGGATTTTTGTTGCTGTCGCTGCTGCCGAAACCACTACAGAGAGCGGTGCGTTTCCAGGAGCCTGGCTCCAGCAGAGTTCCCCGTGGCTTCCAGCCGGCTCGGGGAGGCTTCGCGGCCGGGGATGCTGTACCTCTCCCCTGCCAACTCGACTGGAGCCGCGTCTCGAGCTGCTTCTTTGATATCCTATACAAAGGATTGTTCCTCATCACATTTTTTATCATGAAATAATAGGTTTCTGCAGAGTTTCATCCGATTGAAATACAAAGAATTAGGATGGGGGACTGGGTACGTGCAAGGCACTATTTACATATCTGTTTCTTTTGTTAATAGATAGGCCTGCCAGTCCCACAAAAACTTAAGCATGCACTTAATGTTCCCAGTGGCTAATCCCATGAAAGTCTGCTCCCAGCGTGTAGTCCAGCACACACGTACGTTTTCGTAAGGCACGGGCTGCACGGCCCCGACGGCGATGTGCTGACTTGGGGCTGTTATGTTGTCTTTGCATGCCTGCAGCGTCTCGGCAGACTCAAGGATGCATAAACCCTTGCTGTCTGGATCTACAAGGTATTAAGTAGGACTTGAAAAATGGAGGGCTGGCAGGGACAGGCGAGACATTACATTTAACGACGTGAAATAATCATAGGAGCCAGGCACAGGGTCATTAAATAATGGTTTTGATTGTCCATTATTTACTTCAGCCTTCTGCCTTTGCAGAGTGCCGCCTCCTGTGCCGTACCTCTAGCAAGGGCACAGTTACCATCACGTTTTTCTATTAGACATTTCTATTTAGTACTTCAAAAGCAGGCCTAAAACGTACACAAGTATCAGTGTTAGGCAGAGGGAGAGAAAGCTGGAAGATAATGCAGTATATGCACACCGTAAGGCACGCGCCTTATCTCTCCGTAAAGTTGCTGAATTGCTATCAGCGCTGCAGCAACATTCCCAATTACTGTGACAACGTACGGGCTTCGATACAAGACCACCAGAATTTTGGTCTGCGATCTGATAAAAAGTCAACTGTACCAAAGCGGCAAAGAGATTAAAAGCAAAACAAACAATTAAAGGAAACGAGGAATAAAAAGACAACACAAATGAACAATGACAGACCAGAATCTGAATTACACAATGCGTCTGACACCAAAAGGTCCCAGCGTGTGTCACGGCACTGTTTCGAAGGCAGATCCATGGACTCTGTGAGACTGGAGTGATTTCCACCCATCTAGGTACCGCTGTGCAACTGGGGGATCCCCAGGGCATCTGTGAATACTTCCTTCCTGCAAGGACCCCGGGGACCTGAGTACCAGGGG
The DNA here is from genome assembly GCF_013377495.2 of Cygnus atratus. Taxonomy (NCBI): domain Eukaryota; kingdom Metazoa; phylum Chordata; class Aves; order Anseriformes; family Anatidae; genus Cygnus; species Cygnus atratus. The sequence continues at coordinate 110,221,235 of NC_066364.1, forward strand.
AGATGTGCTGGTTTTGGCTTTCCACTTCACCTGAATCTCCAAACAAAAGGCAGCGTGAGGCTGCCAGATTGTGCCTGGTTTCAGATCAAACCCCTGCGAAAGCAGTGAAGTGAGTATGGTTTCTACTCAAAACCATAAATCGGTCTTGATGTGCTTGAAACTTTGCCTGATTTTTTTTTTTAAACTTGGCCTGTGTTCTAGGTTTGTAACGAAACCTAAAACAAACATCGCTGGGTTTCAGGTTTAGTTGTGAAAGTTTAACACAGAAACCATTTTCCTCCAGGGGAAGGGGGAGATGCTGGCCTGCGCACTAGGGCTGAGGTTATATTTTTATTCTTCACGATGGTGACATTTTGTAATTTCTACCTTGAAAGCCAGCGGAGAAGAGGCTCTACATCCAACCTGAAGGACAGAACGGACGAGCGTGACCATCGTGTCCACGCGTGGACCCGCAGCCTGGTTTTCACGCTGCCGTTAGCAATGGGGAGTGCATTCGTGCAGAGAAACCCCGCTGCCTCGTGGCTGTGCCATTTAACTCAGAGCAGCGCAGCTCCGAATCAGGGTCAGCATTTGATAGCGTGGAGGCCAAAGATAGCAGCAGGACAAATTTTGACTGGCGCACGGTAAGATCAGCAACTGGGAACCATGCCACCACGAGAGAAGGAGCTGTAAGAAATAGGGGCTTCCAGCTCACACTCAATTCCCGTCTCCCCAGGAGCAAGGACTGGCACGGAGGAAAGCAAGATACCAGCCATTAACTGCTGGCAGCATTTTGTCTTTCTGCGAGATAGGAGCTTCCGATTCCTCTTGTGTTTCTCCCGGCAAGCTGAGCATCACATTTCGCAAAGAAAGCCCAGGCTGGCATGCTACCTTTGAAGCCTCCCAGGCTCTGCTCTGCATGGCAGGGAGACTTGGGCTCCAGCATTTTCCCATTAGCCCAGTGCTCCACGTGCCATGTGGTGAAACCGTATATATATATATGTATTTTAAACCAAGATTACTACCGTGCACAAGGTCAAAGACTACAGGAGTCAGCGTTCATCATGCTAAGAAGTCGCTGCTGTCTCTGATGAGCACGGCTGTGCTGTGTGGTCCTTACGGCTTTTGACCCGGGGGCGTGAAGGCAAACAGCAGAGCCCTCCTGGTGTGCCTGGCGAGAATCACAGGAAGCTCATTCATTACTCAGGTCCTGGAGATATGGAAGTCGTGGCAATCAGTTTGCAGGGGAAGGGTAAATTCATCATTTCCTTTCACACTTGCTGGTAGAGCAATTCATTCTGTCATGAGAAAAGTTGGAAGTGGGGAGGGAGTTTCAGTAAACGGTGACTAAAACCTGAGGTTTCAGCCAGATGTGGTCCAGCTTTGTCACTTTTCTCTTTAATTTTGCTTCCCCTTTTTCCTCACAACAGCCCTTTCTAAGGGCTAAGCCACACTTCCTAGAGCCTTTAACTGGGTCCTTAACCTTGTCATCCAGGGAATGGAATGGGAAGTGCATCTGTTGCCCCCCATTCAGGGGGCTGGGTGGCATCCTGGAGGAAAATGCCCAGGGCAGTACAAGTGCTGTTATCCCCAGCCACCAGCACCAAGGGCAGACTGGAGACCTTGCATGGAAAGTAGTAAAGCAGTGTCCTGGGCAGTCAGACAAATCTTTCCTGCCACTGCCCAGCCTGCTGGACATTGCTGAACCCTTCTGACTTGCTGCTACAAAAGGATCTGAAATAACACCCCTTTAGTTCTTCCCTCAGGAGGCTTCGTGGGATGGGGAAGCAGTGCCCATACCCAGCAGCCCGTGTCCTTCTGGCAGTGCCTGACTCCTGCGGGGATATCTCGGCTTCTCCGGGGGCACTGCTGAAATGGTGTTGGCTATAGAATGGGAAAACAAGGAGAACTGAAGCTGGGGCTTCATGTTGATGTTTTTTGTTTGATTGGCTTTAAATCGGAAGCCTCCCCTCCACACTACTTTATGACACAGGTTTGAAAACAGATGATTAGTCAAACGCTGTGTGCCAAATCCAGTTAAACATCCTGCATCGTTTAGATACAGTAGCTATCCCGGGAAATGAGCAGTATTTGAATGGCTGTTGTATTAGAAGAACTTGCTGCTAATTTTTGCCTAATTGCTTACCTGTCTGCCGCAATCTCTTTGTGCTAAGTGCATACCTTTTAAAGCTCCTTACAGTGGCTATTTGGTAGGGTGGGACTGGATGTTATTTAAATTAGATCAAGGGAAAAAAAGGAGCAATTAGTGTTTCCTGAGATCAGAGAACCACCTTTCAGTTGCACCAGTGGGAGACAAAGCTTGTTAGTTAATTTGAAGGGCTGAGGCCCCAAGGCACCAGATGCTGCTGCATTTAGAGCTGGCTGCTAAAGGAGACGTAGCGGTGCGCTACAGGACTTTGCAGTCTGCCACGATTTTGAGAGCGTGGCTGCACTTTCCATTTACAAAAAGTAGCTATTATTGTTTTTATTAACTTAATACATGTGCAAAATGGTCTTTTTTAGGCCTTTTCTCTTTGCGGTGCTGGCACTGCTTTATCTGTACTGAGGCAGTGGAAATGTTACATGCTACCAACCCAGCTATGCGTTGTGTTAGTTTATGGAGCTGACAAAGGGGTTTTAAGTTAATCCAGCTGATTTGGGAGTGCTCTGATACGGAGCTGAACTTTGGCTTGATGTTGATGACAGGCAGCAGAGAGCGGTCCCATCTTCAAAGCAGCTTGGTACTTCGACGTCTTCAGGCTGATGTATGTAAGCGCTCCTTCTCACTCAGGTTGTATATTGTGATTTGGGTATTTATAGTTAAAACTGTCAGTGGTCAAAACAGCACCTTGAGGTCACAGAGAGCTTGCCAAGTCAGGTAGGACCAGCTGGACAGAGCATGGAGCAAGTGACAAAATGCTGGCCGTGTGCTGGGTGCTGGTAACTGCTGCTTGCCAGCACTCATCATCAGTCGGTGGCCAAAGCCTGTCCTGATTTTGTGAGAATTGCCTTCCTGGGAAGCTCATCTTGTGAAGACAGACCTTACTCTGGCAATATAATGCTTTTTCCTACGGGATTTTGGCCCTGAAGTGAAGTGATTCTTTGCTGCTGTAATTGTACCTATGCAATGTTATTACTGACAAAATGATGTAGTTCAGCCTTCCCTACCTCCTCATAGCACTGTCATACAAATGGCTGTGTTGGTAAAACAAATGGCAAAATTACAGAAGGGAGCTTGAGCTGATCTAATGGCAGACTGCTGCCAGAAGAAGGGAGCGTATCCCCCTCTCATCTTTGGGATCCTTCATCTGAACATACTGAGGCTTGAAAAATGGAACCTCACATAAGAAAGTCAAAAATCTAAATCCACACGCACACAAAAGGGAGATTTTTGACCGTAGTGGTCAGCAGAGGGTGCAGTCTGGCCCATGGGAGGGTTAGACAGGACACAGGATGAAAATGAGAGCTGCAGTGAGGACAGGAGTGGGATAAGGGAGAAAAGAGAAGGGAAGGGGGAAGAGGAGAGCAATGAGCCATTATTTAAGCCAAGCCATTCTGTGGGACTTCGCCTTCCTTGTGTCACCTCGGTCTGGGAGACCCATCCTGTGCCTTGGTTCTTTGGTGGAGACCTTTGCCACTCATTTGCACCAGGTCTGGCAGCAGCAGCAGCAGCCACAACACCCACCTGCCTGCAGGAACACAGGGTGCACGTGGTGATTTGGGACTCCTGCTCCCGACACTGGGATTGAGTTGTTTGCTTCAGCCTACTGAGTGCTGCTGCTGGACACACAAAGATCTGGGACGAAGCAGGGAGTTAAGCTCTGGAGCAGGGAGGAAAGGAGCTGAAATGGATGTAAGAACCACTGTTTTCAGGCTGCAAGACATGTAATAACTAACCTGAACAAAAGCTCTCTATCCCAGCAAGGTGTTAATTATATGCCTTGTCTTTCTGGATATGTGTGAACAGGGTCTCCCTGCCCACTGGGAACAATAGGTGTAATTACTATTTAGTTGGAAAGAGAGGAAGCCCAGCTGCCTTTAATGCACAGGATCAAATGAAGGCCAATAAAGCGTATGCACACGTGGCCTGCACTCTGTGGCTTAGTGTAACCTACAGAGCATTGCCACTGTAATTCTAGGGTGTGGAAAGAAATCAACTCCCCCACTGCTGGCAACACACTGGTGTAGACAGAGCTATGCTGACAGATGAGTGTTTCTGACAGTTTAGCATGTCTGGGTACGTAGGTGGCGTTGCCGTAGGCTGAAATTCCCTTTGGTGGCACTGGCCATGTCTCTGCTAAGGGCTTCAACCCGTGCTGCTCTGTGGCAGAGCTTTCCCAGGAGGGGCAAGGACAGCAATGCTCTGTAGTTACTGCAGGATAGCTCCTAGCCTGGGACAACGTGCTTCATGCATTAGGTTGTTGCTGTTCCAGACACATTACAGAGTACAGCATGGCTCGAAAGCCATGATAAGACTGTGCAGGTAGGGACCGACGCTGCTCTGTCTCCAGCGCTATTTGTGCAATATTCCCCGTGTAGGACATCCCCTCTGCAGAACAATCCCGTGGTACAAAGCTGCCCAGCTCTGCTCCTCGCGACAAGCCCTGGATGCTGCTCACCACCTCCTCAGTACATGCTGCTGTAGCGTGTTACTCCAGCCTGCTCATTTGCTGCTTCATTTTGGGAACCGGAGGATTTTCCCCCTCCTGGCTGAGCACATGAAGTGTGGACCTTTGTGTCAACATCCATGCTGGCTCTGATTTCAAGAGCTGACTGTCATCAAGCATCAGTGTCACCAGGGAGCTTTCTGTTAGGTATGGTCCAGACAACTGCCTGGACCGATCTCATTAATGACTTACGTGCAGCTGTAGAAGAACATGGAAACCTTCTCTGCCAGAATGCTAAAGGAATTTCTAGGTTTAACCCTCCATGGAGTAACCCGGGCTTAGAATGTGAGTAAAAAGGCTTCTCCTGGTGAATGAGATTAGTTTTATTAGGAGGGAAAACGTAAGGTAATTAGCATTAAATTTGTTCACAAGTACAGTAGGTGTTGGTTGGAATAAAAGCATAGAGACCACTTTATGGACAGCTTAAACAACCACGGCCAGCTGAAATCTGAGAGTGCAAACACAGAGCAGAGATCTTTCTGCTACCTCCTCGCAGCAGAAGGACTAGGCAAGGAGGTGCTCTGAGGAAAGTTTCTTTCCCTCTGCTAAATGCATGCTTTTCCTGAAGAGGTGCCATGTGTAAAGAAGAAATCATGCTAAAGGCATAATTCTGTTTTCCAAGTCAATGTTCCATTTGCCTCCTCTTAGAATATACATTTCTTTGCTTATGATCTTGGCATGGATGTACATATTTTCTATTCTCTTCAGGGGTGGTTTGCTTTGTTGTCATAGCAATGCCTTCTAACTCCTGCACTCACCAGTTTCTCTTCAGGTTCCTGCAGGCTGCAACCAGTCCCTCATTGTGATGATCACATCTCCTAGCAGCTTTAACGCCTTTTTTTTTTATCTCCTAACTATAGGCACACTCAGTAGCACGATTCCAAAGAATTCTGGCCCAAACAGGTTTTCATCTTGAAGATAAAAAAAAAAAAAAAAAAAGGCAATAACATTGTTTGTATCTGTTTTAGGTTTTCACTGTTCTACTGATGATCTAATATTTCAACATTTTTATTCATTCATCTTCTTGGCTTTTCTTGGACATGAGCTATAATTGGCTTGGTGATCTGACTATCAGAAATGAGGTGCACCAGGCTAAACGATGTTGCTTGAGGACTCTTTTCCCCTAGACTATGATCAGAATGGCAATCTGAGGCTGGGACCAGGCCAACTCAAACAAAATCAACCCCTTTTCCTGTGCAGTCTCGCTCAACAGCTTTCCTTCTGCAAAGCTCTGCTTTTAGAGGCTCATTGTCTCCCCTTGTGTCCAGTCCTCCCTTGAATGTCTGGTGAGGCAGAGCCAACACAGGTGAGGGAGGCTAGATGAATTTCTGAAGCCCTCCCCTTGCTGAGGGCTCTCTTTTAGTAGATCATTCCATCCGTGGGATGTTGTTGGAGGTAGGCAAAGTGGGACGGGGTAAGAACTCAACTTGGCACTCGACCTTTGGGCCCAGCTCTGCTGCAGGCATCCCTGTCCTTGAGCAGTCACTCCCTCGGATCCTGCTCTTTAGCACCCAGAGTAAAAGGAAGGAAGCACTCATGCAGGAGGGCAAAATACTCCCAAGCCTATTTTGGCCTAGGTACCCCAATGAAAGGGGTGATGGCAGACACTTTGCAGAGAGCATAGATTTCCTTTGTCATTCCTGTTGTCCACGGTGGACCGCAGCAGGGAGGATCCTGTAGCTACCCCTGGGTTTGAAGGTGAGCTGAGGCAGGGATGCTGCTCTGAGCAACATACCTAAACTTACGCCAAAGCCAAGTCTGACCTCGTCATATTGCACCTCTGGTGTGTTTCACAGCTGCTGGTATTCTCTGTGTTTGGTACATGGTTCTACAAGATTGGGTGGTTGTTCCGTCTCCCATAGCACAGCTCCCTTGCTTTGTTGATATAAGTCACATCTCTGAGAGGATACACGAGGTTTCTAAAGCAGTGAGCCAAGGGAGCAGTAGCCTATATGCTCACCCCCAGATATTTTCTTGAGACAGATTATTACAGGCTTGCATTCCGCTCTCACCACACAAAATACAAATCACAGAACGGAGATGGCTCCTGCTCCAAAGAGCTTTGTTCGTCACACAGTGGCTGTGTGAGGTTGCTGGCTAATATTTTGTTGCTGTTGGAATTAGTTTCAATATGAATCAATACCATTTTTTTTTCAGTGCAGTAGGCGCATACATTATACAATTGAAAGCAATTTTAAAGGAACTTGCGCTTTAATGAAACTCCTCTTGGGTTTCATTTCCAAAGCGACTGTCAGGAAGGATCATTAGTTAGTTGCTGTCTTCATAAACATTGCATTCAGTTTGGATTGTTGTTGTTTTTGTTTTGTTTACTTTTTATTTTTTTAAATCCCAGAGATGTTTGATTTTTTTTTTCAAAGTAAGAATATTTATCTTTGAATCCTCCAACAGCTTTGGAATGCAGCCTCCACACAGACTTTAATAGCAAAACCCACTTCTTCTGACTCAGGGACCATTTGATGAAATGTCTAGAGAAGCAAAAAGCAGCAACAAAAAAAGCTTTGCACAGATGCTCCTCTGTGACTAACAGAACGTCCACCCAAAGCGGAGAGAGCATAAGTACGTTTGTCATATGTGGGTGTATTTTTCCCATACATTCATTTTTAAAGCTATGCAGTAGAGCACTATAAAATTATAGTTTTACAAATAAGCATTATTTGACCATCACTGTGCTGAGCTGATGACTCACTCTGTGACCTCCATGCAAGTCATTTGATTTTCTTGTTCCTTAGTAAGCCTAGCTGGGAAACAGGCTTTAAAAAAAAATAAAAGAGAGAAACCCAGAAGACATTCCTGACAATATGTTCCCTACCTAAGCTTTTGTGTTGACTGGAAACACAACATTGGAAATAAGAGCTTTACAGCTGTTGGCTTGATGTCTGTGCCCAGCCCTGTAGGAATTGTGGGTGGCCAGTGTCTCTGAAAAGCATGCTCTAAATATGGTTTGTGGTGTCTGACCTATTCTAAAACATTAGCAGTAGAAGACTTGCTGTCAGCTGCCAATATCGTTATAGTGTCCCATTGTCATTGTGGTGTGAGCTGGGTCTTTTAGCAATATAAATGTACTGTCTAAAGATGTACTTGGAAACATTAGCCTTATAATACAGAGCCTTACAGGCTTTAGTGTGTCCCTAGGCATCTCTGTCCTTGTCACTTACTTTTTGGTATCAGATTTCTCTTTGACCTGCAAACTACATATTTGTACTTCAACACCTTTTTAATGAAAATGGTCGTATTTGTCCAGAAAGCAGCAAAGATGTGAAGTGTTTCCAGGGCCCAAACTATTAATTCATCCAACCCATGCAATATTACCAGCATTTTGAACATTTCTTCAGTGTTCAAAAGTTGTGGGGCAAATCTTCAAGAATCATCAAATTGCAGTTTTTGAAGACACAGTGTTTGCTAGCCAAATCTGAGTGCCTTTTCTTTAAAGCATCTACATTACATTTTCAAAGCCTTTGTAAAGGGTAGCAAGAAGGAGAAAATAACTTTAATGTCACTGCGGACAGCATGCAGTCCCCTGGCTCCAGGAGCTGCGGCTTAAAGGGTGAGGCTTGGAAAGGCTCATCTGTTTTGCCTCTGTCTTTGTTTTACATATGTTTATAGTTTATTTCATATTTTGTTTGTTTGTTTTGTTTTGTGTTCACTAGGTTTTTCCCTCAGTTTCCACCTCAGGGGCCTTCATCTATTTTGAGGAGAAGGACACAGCAGTTATCTTAAAAAGGAATCTCATTAACTTTTTTTTTTTTCTCCTTCTTTCTGGTTACCAGTTATGATTACCAAACTCCTCCTTCCAACCTTCCAACCTGCCATCTAGTGTAATTGCTACCTAGGACCAGCAATGTTAAGCTTCCCATACATACAGAGTGAGTTATTAGGTGTCAACCCTGAAGCATCCATACCATACCTTGAAGGCACAAGCTTGCTTCAGAGCTGACTCATGACTGACAAATTAAATCTAAGGGATTTAAGTGCCACATCCAAAGAATTAGTTGCCCTTTTTCATCTGCTTTGCTGGACCAGCAGGTACTGGCATTTCTGCATGAGGGTTGGAGAGTGGGGTTTGTATCTCTCTGGTTTTAGGCCCAATTTGCAGTCTGGCATTTATCCGATGAGGACAGGACAACGCTAGGGTATCCTAGATGAGCAAAGCCAGAGTTTCCTCATGCATCTATCCTCCTGGTAGGATTATTTTGCTGGCCCCTGACACTGCATGTGTCCTTGTCCTTGTCCATCGTGGGTGACTGCCTGGGACAAGACAGGGATCCAGGATGCGAGGTAGGCAAGACCTGCAGAAGGACCTGTATGACGGACACAGTGCCGAAGAATGGAGCTTATGAAGTGACAGTGAAGTCATCCCCAGGAGGGTGACTCCTCTCTCTTCTGAGCATGTAAACTGCTGAAGCTGAGTCACAATCCCTGCAGTTTGGAAGGATGGGGGGCTGGAATGAAATATAGCAACAATTAACAAAAGAGAAATGTACTGAATAAGAGCCTCCTCCATTTCATTTTCCTTACGGATGTTATTGATTCATCACTCTGGCAGTCCTGGCTCCCACCCAGAATGCAAAGGGTATAATATAGGCTGTCTGGAGGCAGTGGCTGTGGAAGGTAAGGAGTATTCCTGTGCAGTGTTCTGTGTAGGAAATCTTCCCATACGTGTCCTACCCAAATTGCTTGGGGAAATGGGGAAGGAATCATGCTGGTTTGCATTACTGTGCTTTGAAGGTGCCTATTAGCAAGTGGGTAGCATCAGTCACCAAGAGAAGTTGTCCTGGGAGCAGCTGACACAGTGAAACCTGGTTCCTATGCGTCTTTAGCCCATACCTCTGTATAAACAACCCAATGTCTTGTACAAGCCCCCATCACTTCCAGTTTCCCCCCACCTGTCATATATGTCCCAGCAGCTTTCCTATAGCACAACTACGGCCAGCCAAGCAGCGGACACTTGCAGTGGGAACCCTCAGGTGACCCGTGTACAGGGTGATGTGCGCACACTGCTCCGTCAGACCATGAGCTGAACAGGTAACTGCGGGCCTGTGTGGTCTTCCCTAAAACGAGGGCATTCATCTGGGTATCCCTTCTCAGCCTGGTGTTGATTTTCATTAGGCTTGGTGAAGTTGCAAAGATATTATTTTCCTGCCTCTCTGCCAAATTTAGCTGGAATTGGCCAACAGGTTTAAACACATTTGAATGGGGGAGGAGAGTGGGAAAGGCGAGGTAAACAGACAGCAGGATCACATAAGCCTCATTTCATTGGGAAGCCAGGCTAAAAAATAGAGGGTTTAACTTCCAGCTATTAACATTTTTAGATTTGTCTTGAATACTCAGCCACAGCTTTTTTTTTTTTTTTTTTTTTTAAATCCAGATCAGTTAGTAAACAGGTGTTATCACTGGATGTTTGAGAGATTGTTCTTACCTATGCGAGTAAAAGGAAGAAGGAAAAAACCTTCATACTAATATATTTGGAAGAGGAAAGTGGAGGAGTAGTAGAAGAGCTTATGAGCAAACAGAGAGGGCAATGCTGATCATATATAGTTAATATCATCTTTGCCATGGTAACAAAAAATAACCTCCCCTAGAAGGCACTTGAATCTACAGAACAAATGTAAGCAAAGATAGCAATGAAGTATGCCTTGTTTAGAACATAATTCATGTTAGCTCAAGTGAAATTCTTAATGAAGTATGATATTTTCCTCTTTAAAAACCCTTTTTAAAAATGGAATCTGTTAAAGTCTTTTAATTTTCACTTCCAATGGTTGCCAGCAAAATCTGATCCAGGGAGTCAATTAGGTAGGATTCTCCTGTGCTCCAGGTTTAATTATCTCCTCATTGTGCATTGAATCACTGTGTGACTCTTCCCTCTAACTTCCTGCACATTGTTTAGGATCATTAAACCTTTTATTTCCAGAGGTACCAAACAAACATTGAATTGTGCAAAGCTAGTACCATTGTGTCTTTCTTGTAATGAGCATGATTTTCAAAAGGAAGGAGGATGCTTGGATTTAAATGCAGTCTTAGTCCTAGGGAAAGCTTTACCCACAGCAGTTAGAGTTTGCTGGTGAACGCAGTTATGCGTAAGCAGAAACCTTGCTCAGTTTTTATGTGGAAGAAGCTATGTATGAAAAAGAGTGAATCTAAAACCTAGAGACTGTGCCTTACTACTTTAAGCCAGCTGTCTGAAAGGAAGTGGTCAAGATCTTGTCAATCGTTAAGAAAGAATTTGTTTTCCAGATGTTCATAATAACCCTGAAAATAAAAAAAAAAAAAAGGAAAAAAAAAGAGAAAAAAAGGGAAATCTGACTCCTTTGAGAGCACCAGGGCTTGCCACTCCTGTTTCATTGACATCAGCAGGACTCCTTGTGTCAGAGAGGGCAAATGTTTTCTGAGAGCAGATTCCTGTTCTGAACCTTCCTACGTCATTTACATACATGCAATTATTACAGGATTGCTCAGAGGCTACTGTGGGTGACCTCTTCCTTCCCATCTCCACCGTGCTTATGGTCACATGTGTGAGCTTCCCAGACTCCAGAACTGAGTACTAGCACATTTGGTCTGGGCTATAGGTAGATGTTATACCCGACATGGGGTAGGAAGCTTCTTCAATGATCACCAAAACACCTTTAGTGATATGTTACTGGTACATTTAAAAGGAAGTTAACCTTACTCTTGGCTCCAATGCTGCACACTCTTTCTAAGAGGAGAATTTCAAACCTGAGTGATGAAGCTACTCAGCAGTTTGGAAACCCATCAGCTCTCTTTATTTTGTCACTTCTTCATGGAGTCCTTTGCTGTTCCTAACAGGCTGTAGGAGCACTGAGCACTTCTGTAGCCACTCAGAGGGGATTTCAGGTGCTATCCTGCTAAATCTCACCTTTTTAGAGGTGAGGGGACTGAATCAGAAAAGCGTGAAGGGCAAAGCCATACAGGGAGTCCCTGGACAAAGAGGGTGTAGAAGTGAGGAATCTGTGATCTTTCAGAAGCAGGTAATTCAGCTGGCTCATGCACTGATACTACTGGAGAGTAGCAGCCCAGAAGGACTCTCATTCTCTTCTCCATCTATTTGGACCTGCTGAAAGATTTCACTGTCACCTTGATGGAGTTGTCTGTCTAGCATTCACTACTGGCTTCAAGGAAAATCTGCTGGCTGAGCTCAGCCCACTGATTCAGACAGTTGGAGCTAGCCTGTCTGACTGTGCCTGAAGTGGATTAGGGAGTACGTAGATAAGATGATCCCACCTACAGAGTCGGGAAGGTGGTAACCCTCCAGCAGGCAGGAGCTGACAAGCAAGTGGGAGGTGGATACGTCTTCCAGCAGAGCAGCTGTTTGCATCCTGGCCAGGTCTTTTAGTCCTAACTTGTAATCAGCTTCAACTGAACAAGAGTGGAGGCTGCGGAATTTTTCAAGACTCATTTTAAGATCAAGTTTTTGCATTTATTCATTTTGGAGGGATGCACTGTCCAGATGGGGGGATTTAGGAAGGACTGTAGCTTTACCTTAACACTGAGTCACCATGAGACGATGCTGCGAGCTCCTAGCAGCAGGATAGCAGTCATCCTCTTAGATTGTTGGATTTGGGGGTTTTTCACTTTGGGTTTTCTGGCTGCTCAGAAGACAGTGTGAAAAACAAGTTGGGCTATAGGACATTGGTGTCACAGGGGCAGAGCAGAATGAACTGGCCATGGAAATGAAGTTTTCTGAAGCAGAGCGAGGGCTCAGAAGAGCCTTCCAGGCCATGTGTGCAAAGGGGACAGCTTTGCAGGAGGACCTTGGCACACCCCTCACAGCTATGGAGGGAGGCGGGCTGCACCCCTGGACGCCCTTTTGGTCCCCAAACCAACAGCCTAACCCTCCCTTTTTTCAGCCATCACAACTGAGGCCGCATCCTTGACCCGGCAACGAGGCAGCACACCTGCACAGGGCCGGCCCCAAAAGCCGCCTTCCCCCCGCGGGGCTAAGGGCGGCCCTCGAGCAGCTCCGCGACATGGCGGCCGCACTCCTGCCGGCCTGTGCGTGCGTTAGCCCGGCGCTGCCACCGCCGCCAGGTGGGCACCGGGGGCTCTGGGGCGGCTCCCGAGAGTCATCCCGCCGCCTCCCCTACAGCCCTGCCGGGGCGGAGAAGGGGAGGCGAAGGGCTGGCCCTGAGGGGGTCCCCGGCCGCCCCTCCAGCCCCGGCGCTGCCTGAGGGGAGGGCGACATCTTGTGGCCCAGGCGCGTGGCGCGGCCGTCGGGGTCTCAGCCAGGTCCCTCGGGACAAAGCGCGTCCCGCTGTCGTTGTAAGTCCCCCTGCTGTTCGTCGTGACACCCCAACCCTAGCTCTGACCCTAACCCTGCCTCTTCTCGAGGCTTTGCCCAGCCAGAAGGTGAACCTGGTCCTCTGGGGGAAATGGTTTACTCAGCCAGGTCAGCCCTACCTCTGCTGCTGGCTGGCGAAGTGACCTTGGAGAAATCGTATCGCCTTGTAATGCCATGGCTTTCCCATCTGGAAAGGCCATACAAAGACCTTTAGAATGGAATAATAGTTTTTTACTGAATTGCCCCACAGCTTAAAAAGCCACTTTTTAAAAATACTGTTTCCCGTTGGTTCTCTAATTATTTCAAGAAATTAATTATTTTGCAAAGATGACTGCTTTGTTTGTTTGTTTGTTTTGTTTTGTTTCAGCGTTGAGATAGCAACATGTATTTTCTTTCAGGAAAAAGGGGATTGTGCAGTTTTGCCATTCTGTATATTTTCAGTTTACCAAGATGGATAAATAAGCAGATGGCTCGTTCTGATATAAGATTGCTGTCAGAGTGTTACAGTCTCTGAGTTAATCCTGCACATAAATATTTTAAACTTCTCTGCTTTTTTTTTTTTTGTGTGTGTGTGTGTGTAAATAGCTGCTTTATGAACAATCTTTTGTATCAGAGTCCATCTCCATGCCACATACCACTACTTCCTGTGAAATATTATCATTTGCTTTCCTTATCTTTATGCTGGTATATAATAAAAGTTGTGCTTAAGAAAAGAGATCTGCTTTGCACAGACATTGTAAGTACCAGTACTTCCAACTGAAAACAGTAGGAGCTAATGGTCCTGGACAGTCTGTTCTAGGTGACCTGCTTGAGCAGGGGGGTTGGATGAGATGACCTCCAGAGGTCCCTTCCAGCCTCAACCAATCTGCTATTGTATGACACCTCTGAAAGCCAGGCCATGGATTTGCCTAGCTTTCCCACGCCAGACCTGAGGATATTAGACTGGGAGAGCAGGACTACCTTTTTGTTCTACCCAGGCATGTCATGCTCGGGGGAATTCAAGGATACCCATTGACTGGATGCAGATCATGAACCTTGCTCCTGTCTTCCTCCCCAAAAGAAGAGCATAGGCACAAAAATACTTGACACAACTTCTGAGGTTATGTGGTGCATTCAGCTTGTCAAGCGCCCTTGTACCAGAAGGAAGTCACTGCCGTAAAACGGATTCATTTGCTGTACAGGGATGAAGGAGTTGGGATGTGATGGTGTTCCCCAAATAAGGAATAGTTTAGGATCGATGGCAGGAATTTTCTCCTTGCTTTTTCCTCTGTGGAACATAACTTGCTGATACAGCCTATGCAGTAGCAGTGGGACTCACATCTTTGATTCCCTACACATTGTGCCCTGCCTGCACATACCTCTGTCTCTCCCTTTCATGACTGAGTGCCCTGCTCACTCCTGGTCTTTGAGAGCATGCTGATTAGCCTGATCTGTATGCCGGCTTGAGGTCCATTTGGGTCTCTGATCTTTAAGACAATTTGCTCCTTGGTAGCCATTTAATAGTCTGAATAAGTAGATTTTGGGGAGGAGGGGAAGCTATTTTTGTATAGTGATTATCATGCTTTGACACAGGTACAGCCAGGAAGATGCCTTTCTCCTGTGAGGTCACATGGAAGAAAGAAGGAAGCAGAAGTGGCCACAGAGGCATGCTTACTGGAACAGAAAAACTTCAAAGCTGCTGAGTCCTAGAAAGGTTAACAGCTGCCCTATGGAAATGCATCTTCACATAATGTGGAATTAGTCTGTGGAGCTCACTGCCTCTAGATTGCTGTGGGACCAAAACTCAGCAAGAGACAGAGAGAAGAAACCATCTTTTGCTAACTGAGGTAACCAGGTTCATAGTAGTTTGTGCTAAGCATGTATTTTGAAAAAGATACAACAACTGATGGAATCATGATGAAGTCCAAATGCAAGTATGGGGAATAGATTATTCTTGATCTATAATATCCTGTATCTTTCTCTGAGATCATAGAATTGTAGAATCATGGAATCATAAATGGCTTGGGTTAGAAGGGACCTTAAAGATCACCTAATTCCAACCCCCCTGCCATGGGCAGGGACACCTCCCACTAGATGAGGTTGCCCAGGGCCCCATCCAACCTGGCCTTGAACCGTTCCAGGGATGGGGCATCCACAGCTTCTCTGGGCAACCTGTGCCAGTGCCTCACCACCCTCTGAGTGAAGATTTTCCTCCTAATGTCTAATCCAGATCTCCCCTCTTTTAGTTTACAGCCATTCCCCCTTGTCCTATCACTGTCTGCTCATGTAAAAAGTTGCTCTCCTGTCTTCATAGGAGAGGTGCTTCAGCCCTCTGATCACCCTCATGGCTCTCCTCTGGACTCGCTCTAACAGGTCCACATCATTCTTGTGCTGGGGGCCCCAGACCTGGACACAGCGCTCCAGCTGGGGTTTGGGGGACAATCACCTGCCTTGACCTGCTGGCCACTCCTCTGCTGATGCAGCCCAGGATGCAGTTGGCCTTTTGGGCTGCAAGCATGCACTGCTGGCTCATGTTGAATTTTTTGTCCACCAGAACCCTCAAGTCCTTCTCTGCAGGCCTGCTCTCAATGAGTTCTTCTCCCAGGCTGTACTCGTATGTGGGATTGCTATGAACCAGGTGCAGCATCTTGCACTTAGACTTGTTGAACCTCATTAGGTTCATGTGGGCTCACTTCTCCAGCTTGTCCAGGTCCCTTTAGATGGCATCCAGGAGGATCTGTTCCATGAGCTTCCCAGGCACAGTGGTGAGGCTCACCGGTCTGCAGTTTCCCAGGTCCTCCTTTCTATCTCTTTTACAAATGGGAGTGATGTTTCCCTTTTTCCAGTCACCAGGGACTTTGCCTGACTACCAGTTCTAGATGACTACTACTGTCTGCTTTCCAAGCCAAAATTGGGTAAGATTCAGTAAGAAAGTACCCAGGTGAGATTGGGTGTTGTTTTTTGGGTATGTCTACATAAAAGGAGCTGGTACTGTTAGCTAGTTCAATCATATGTCTCTACATAATCATTGCTAATTATTAGCAGCGCCAATGGAGGAATCGGAGAACTAATGGGCTTGTTGATGGACTCTTACCTTTTGTCTTTTGGGATAGCTTACCTAGCAGCATAGTGCAACTTCTGGACAGATAATGGTTGAGTGGAGAGACAGGCATTAGCTGTGAAGCATTTTGCTTTGTTAATTGAAATTTGCATAGCTAGGTGATGACAGACAACAGCTACCTTGCTGTCTGTCCAGTGACCCCCAAAACAAGCATCCAGCTGCACTCTGATCTGCGCTGGGGTGAAACCTGCAATAGAAGCACTACTACCATCATTATCATATTTGTTAGAGAGGTAATACTGGGGAAGACTTTCCAGTCTCTCCATGTGGGGAGTGTTGCTGTTATCCTTGAGATAATGATATCTCATGATTATGAGTGGCCCAGTCTGATGGTCCTTTAGTCCCTTCTGTATCCTATACTAGTATGGATTTCCAGGGACCCCACAACTTCAGGATGGGATTATTTTCCTTAATTGTTCCCAGTCAGTCCGTCTCATTCTTCTTGGGGGTTCTGGATCTATTCCCTTGACAGCTTCTTGCCAGACTGCTGTTTCTGAGAATACTCCGCCTTCCTTGGGCTGTAGTCTTTTATTCCAACCACTGCTAATCAGTACATACATAGCTGCAGATCATGAAGTAGCTGCTCAACACATTAACTCCTTGGTAGCTGGGTAAGTATGGGGCTTGAACTCAGCACTTTGCTCCTCAAAGATTATGAAATTATTTAGCTTCCTATTTTCTTCTGGGTGGTCTCTCTAGAAGGGAGACACTTTGCTAAGACTAAAAGAAAATCTGGTTTTAAGGAATCACCTAAGGAATCTAAGTTCCCATAGGAGAGAAGAGAACATGATTTCAGTCTCTTTTCAGCTACTGAGTTATTTTGGGAGAAGTTAATTGACTATAGGAATAATCAAACATAGCATAATAGGGAAGAAATAGCAGTTCGGCACATGGACATCCTTCAGCTTGTTTCATGTTTCTTTTTTAATTTATTTATTTTTTTTTCATTTCTTCATGCTTAACAGAAGTTGAGCAAATCTCACAAGAGTGGCACAGGTCAGCTTCTTCCGCTAGTGAATTTTGCTGGGAAAGGTTAGAAGAAATGTGTTTCACTCCCCCCCCCCCTTTTTTTTTTTTCCAGGCAGGGATGCATGCAGTTGCACTCTCCTCCATATTCCACTGGAATTTACCTACCCCCCCAAACCCTAGAGCATCACCACAGTGGAGGAAGGCCTTCAACTATTGCACACTGGTGTAGTTGCACTGAGATTGATTTATGGCTGTTGAGGATAAGGTCCATGGTACTTTGTAATCTTCATCTGACTTTGTTTATGCATGTAATTATTATGAAGGCTTTTAGAAGCCATTCTTAGGTCCCTTAGGTATTTCAGTGTGCCAGTGCAATTGTATATCCTCATGTCATTTCTTTTCCTCTTTCCTTTTGGTTTTCTAAGTGATCTAAAAGTTCCATTGCCAAGAAGAACAAGAAAGATGAGGCCTATTTTCCCCATTCTTTGATCTCTAATAAATTGGAGCCAGTAAATTATATCTGCTAGCAATTCTTGTGTGTATCATATCTCTCAGGAAACCGCACTGAGACTTCTATAACAGTTTAAGGAGAAAAGTATGCTGAAATTAGCCTTTCATTGTCTGCATTTGATCAGGGAATATACGGCCTAAAATTTATATATATTTTAGTAAAAACAAATCAGTGGCTTTTCAGATCCCAAAGCAAAAGAGATAGTACAGAGAATAATAGGAAGAAAACACATGATCTGTCTTTGTTACTCTGTGTGTATGTTTATAGACACAACCAACAACATGATACTGATCCAGATTGACAAGTAGCTCTGTAAGGACAGAAACAGAAGTCCTTTTTTTCAACAAGGGGAAAAACAAAAAGAAATTCCACAAAACCTGATACTGTGGGGTGAAGTCATTTTCAGGCTACAGAGACTTTGGGAGAATAATGTCTGGTACTTACTCAGGGTGAAAATCTCTTAAGAGATACTGTACAAAGCCACATATAAATTTATCTGTGTATGACCTTGTAGCAATGCGTATACATAAGGAAAAAAAAAAAGGTATCTCCCAGGAGAGGATTCTCTGTGTGTGTTTATATATGTATTTAAACACACATGCATGCGTATAGCTCACTACATATAAATGATCTGAGAACATACATGCTCATGCAAGAACGTTTGCTTTCTCAAATTGCCAAAAAATAAGCGTGCCCCCATAATTGTGGGACAGAAGAACTCAAGCAGCTTTGACAGAGATTGAATGTCTTGGGCACAGATTGGTAAAAGATGCCTAAAGAGCAGTGAGAGGTGAATTTCAGAAATGCCAGTGTGTGGAATCCTTGGATTTTATTTGACTACATATCTTTGTCATTTAAAAAAGAGCTCTGGTTATAGCGTTTGGGCTTTAGAAAATAATTCCATTTTCCATCATCCCAGAAAATCTGCTATTAAAATTAAACACAAGGAGCGGTAGAGATGTTGCACTGTTTGGTACTTTGCTGGAAAGTTTTTTCTTCTTTATGCGTAGCAGGAAAAGTCGAGCAAATTGTCGAAAAGTCGAGCAAAAAAAAAAAAAAAAGTTGTGGTTGGTCTTGCCAACTTTCCATGTGATTTCAGGAAAGGGGACTCTGTGTTGCCTCTAGAACTGAAAAGTGGAACAAAACCCATACTTGAAGAACTACAACATCTATGAGCTTTCAGTTCCTTATCACCCTACTCAAGGCACTTGCTGTTCCTGCTTAAAGTTAGACTTGCAACTTCAGGAGAAATAATCTGGAAATATCTTGGCAACAGTTTAGACTCCCCCCTGAGGTCTCAGTCATACAAGACCCTGTTGCATCATGCACAGCATTGTCTGTGCTTGTGTAGGAGTGTTAGGGCTTGGGTATTCTTTAGGTTGCGGTCACTAGATGGCAACATGATCACACACACAGCATGTTTCCTATTCCCTTCCTCGGAAGGCTCTGTGGAAGGACGGAGCGGGCGGTATGATTGCATTCAACTTCCTTGGTGCCTCGAAGCTTTCTAAGA
This sequence comes from Cygnus atratus, assembly GCF_013377495.2. Lineage (NCBI taxonomy): Eukaryota > Metazoa > Chordata > Aves > Anseriformes > Anatidae > Cygnus > Cygnus atratus. The sequence goes on from NC_066364.1 coordinate 110,240,288, forward strand.
TGGCAGTCAGTGAATGCAGCCGTGTAGATGTGCTGTGTCTGTGCCAACATCTGCAAGTTACTTTATATTGCCAAACTTTTCCTGTGTTCAGAGAGTCCCATCATCTGTCTTTGTAGTGAAAGAAAACTTAAGTCAAATACATTTTTTATAGTAGTTCTCAGCACACTATTGTTAAAACATCATTTTCTACTTTACTTTGAGTGTATGCAAGTCTAAGTGCATTTGCACATCAATTTCTACCTTGTGCCCAGGTATTTAGAAGAGCAGTCCCTCTGGGCCTCAAGACAAAGGATTCAAATCTTCCTCCATGCTATTGATACCACATTTCTAAATTCTAGTTGTAAGGTGGACAGATATCCTGGCACATTTAATTTTCACTTGCAGGTCAGCATTTCTTCAAGTGTTGGGGCATTCTCTTTGCTGTAATAGCTGTGCTGTCTCAGACCCTGCTAAGTGGGCTAGTAATGGTCTAGTAATGGCCATTGCTGATGGTGGAAACGTAATCCATAGACTGACACAAAGCCACCATCACAGTTATGCAAAGGTTTCCATAACAACTAAGAATTTTCATCTGCATCAGACTTGTTCCTGCCCTTCTCCAAGCTATGGGGTCAGAATATTAATCAGCTGCAATGTTCAGTCATAATGAAATGAATATGATGAGGCTCTTGAGATAACCCATGTTTTTATACAAGATTAACATTGCTATTTGGCTGAAGATATTCTCTGTTTTAAGATGTGTCAGAATGTTTATCAATTTCTTTGGAGAACTACATACCTCCTAAACACTCTTAGACATGTCTCCACTTTCCAAAAGAAACATCAAGGGAATGAACACTCATTAGCTGTGTGTTTACAGTAAGTGGATCACAAAATATTGGCAGGGTCTGGACATTTGTGTGCCAGCTGACTTGGGAACCTTTGGTGGCTGAGCCTTTCAGAGTGATTGAGATTGATGGGAAATGATTTCAGGGGCAGGACTCCTGTCTGAGTCTGTTATCAGCTATAGGAGCAATATCTTCCAAAGTTGAATTAGTCACCAAGTACAAATAATTTGTCTGTGTTGATACCCTGCCATCAACTTACAGCATTTTGTAAAGAAAAATGTCATCCACGTTGTGCAATGGAGCACACTATTTTCTCTTTGCTATTTGCCTGAGTCTTCTCTGTAACTTTAGTGAAGACAGAAAATATCCTTGGGTGCCTGGCCTTCAGTGGGAAGTGTAGGTGCAAAATAGTTACTGCTCTGAAATTTAAGCAGGTGTATTCATCCAGGTATGTGAGAAATCTTGTGCTTAACAAGCCAACCTTTCATTTTCATAGCTTGCACCTTAGCCTCTCCTTCGGTGAAGCACTTCCTTCTGCATCTAATTAAAAGCATCTGCATACATTCTCTTGAAACCATATCCTTAAGCATTTGGTCCTTAAAGACCTGTGAAATTGAATCAGTTTGGTTGGAAGTTCCTTTATATTGCAGATCATTTATTCCATGGTTTACTGTGACGAGGTCACAAGAACCTACTTCAGAGCTGAAGGGATCAGATGGAGGCAGGTACATCTGTTTTCTGTGCTCCACCAATGGGTCACCACTAAGGAAGGGTCAGGAAAAGTTGAAGACCGCTGCCTGAGCTAGTGGCAGTGGATAAACTTCTGTTGTTATTCCTGGTTTCACCTTTTTGGACTACTGATGTGTGTGAACATTTCCTGGCTTACGGACCTCAAGCAAAAACATCGTTGTCATCAGTAGCCTGACAGAAAGATCCTTTGCAGGGAAACCCCCCCCAGCCATGTCACTCACTCACCTTCCGGTGATAAGTTCATCCTGAGCTGACACTTACTTCTTCCACAGGGACTGAGAAATGTAAGTGATCATAAGGAAACATAAAGGCATGCGAAAATATAAAATCTATCTTCCCCCTTCTAGGAAGATTTCTCAGTTTTGGGTTGTTGCAATGGAGAATTAATTCAAAGACCGTGTCTTCTCATTCTCCTTAGCAGCATCCCATGTTTCACCCTGAAAATTGCTTACTACGCCAGCCATTCTTTGGGAAGAAGAACTACCACCTGTTATCTAGCTACTGTAGCTAGCCATCATGCTGTTATTGCCTGTTCAAGTTATTTGATCTTTTTTTTTTTAAGGACATCTTCACTCTGAATCACCTTATTCTTGACTCCAGCAGCTAATGATAATAGGAATTAGTAATGGACAAATGAGCTCTTTACCCCTCATACTTTCCTGTGCCTCCCAGGCACAATACTAACTTGGTAAATCAGTTGGAACCTTGTGTAGGAGGGCAGAGTTAAAACCCGAGCCAGAAGTCCCTATTTTTATTTTACTTTATTTATTTAACATTTCATTATAGCCCCTTAGGGGTATGTGCCTGATGAAAAGCATAAATGCATGGAGCCAAATTCTCCTTGGAGGGCTCTATTCTGCACGAGGTGTTCAACAGCTACATGACCACAATATCTGCCTGGAGTAATCCCACTGCAATAAATGGAATTACCTGGGTGGTGTAAGTAAGAGCAGAATCTAGCCCTGAGGCAACTCGCGGTTATTTTGATTTTTATTGCTGGCCAACAGATGAGTCCTCTTTTTTTCTTTCTTTTTTCTTCTTTTTTTTTCTTAAATTTTCTTTCCCGATAGCCTGCCAATAATATAGCAGTGTTGTTTTGACTCTGGCATTTTCCTGTCTTAATTAATTGAAATTGTTATTAAAATTCAGTGGTCACCCAAACAATGCCAAGGCAGTAGGGAAGCCTCTTTACCCCGTTTTAATCATCAGCGCTGTCCAAGGTATGTGCTATAAATGGGAAAAGTACAGTCTCTTACATTTAAATCTTAAACTGAAAATGCTTGCCTCATACTCCAAATAATAACAAAATCATGCCTATTTATTTATATCATGGTAGGGCTTCAGAATTTATCATGTGTCCTCGTCAGATCTCCTTCAAAAGGAAATAGTAATGCATAGTCCGCATTTGCTAATGCATCTCTTTTTAGCTGGATTCGAAGTCTGAAAATGATTCTCAGCTGTAAGGATGTGTCTCTGTGACACAAACTCAGTCTTTCTGGGTGTTGCATTTATTAAAGGAATTACTCAGTAGACTGCAAGAATGACTTCAGGAGCTTTTCCAAAGTAATTTAGGGGAAAATCTTCAGTATTTGCTCTATTTATACAGACAAACACAAGTGAACACAAGTGAACAAGTGAAAAGAAAAACATTGCAGTTTGTCATTTGCATGTGCTGTCAGGTACATGCAGTGTACACTATGAAGGAAGAATAAATGTATTTTAAAGCTGAATGCTCCAGAAGTATTTAACCAGGAATAGGTAAGATTTTGCTTATGATTTTGGTGGTATGAATGTGGTGGAAGAGGTTCCTGGCCCCAAAAAGGGTGATTTCAGACATGTGAGCAGGGAGAAAAACAGGCCCCAGGTTTCAGCTGGCTGTTCTTAACCTGTGTGCCAGTATTTGCATGCTTATGTGTCTTTCAATTAAATTACCAGGGATGCTCCAAGGTAAGCTAAATTCAAAGTGCCTAGGGTTTTTGTATTTTTTTTTTCCATAAGTCTGCATTTCATGGATAATAAGCTTTCCTCAGGCTTTCATTTTTGGCTGTGAAAGTGCTTCATCCCAAAGGGAGCCCTGCTAGCACTGTGTGGAAATCAGCGTCAGAGCTCACCAGTGCCAAGCACTTCAGTCAGGCTTTTTGTGCTCGAGGAGCTCATGGCCTACACAGCTACTTCTGACTTAACGTGCTAAGCTAAAAGAAGCACAGGCATGGTGCTGACAGTCAGCAGAAGTGATGCTGAAGCTGCTTGCCTCAGTTTCCCCTTGGGCACAAGACAATTTCTCTGTCCTGCAGAGGCCACGTGAAACTCTTCAGTATTTGTAAAGCAGTGTGGGGAGGCACATTGCCACCTGCACCAGGCAGAGGAGCATTAAAAGACTCTCAGCCAGCCTAGGAGTCCTGTGCAGCATGAGGAGGCTGGGCTATAAAAAGACACTCAGTTGGAGAGGAGTGGGAGAGCTGTGCCCTTGTGGGAAGGAGGATTGTGGAGATGGGGGCCCTGGAGCGGTGTGTGGGGTACAGCAGGATCCCGAGGTTAACAGGGAGCTGGAGCTGTTCTCTAAAGGGTGAGTGACCTGTGGTTAACTCTGCTGGGAGCTGGTGAGGATGTGCGTGGTGCTGGGCAGCTGGGTGAGAGGAGGGAGCAGTGGGTGCCATCCCTGCAGGTGCTCTGGGTGAAGGTTTTGTGCTCCTTGGGCAGATGAAGTGCAGGGCCTTGTCAGGGGGTTGGGAGAGGCTGGGCTATGGTTGTGGGGCCACCCAAGCTTGCTCTGGGTGTGCAGGGTGCGTTAGCTCAGGTGCAGGGGTAGGTGAGAAGATCAGTGTGTGTCTTCCAGGAGCAGCTTGATGCCAGAAGTGGTAGCCATGCTCAGTTAGCTGCTAGAGCTGGGTGCCTGCAGAAGTGGGAGTGCAGGCAGAGACAGCCTGCCCCTCTGTCACTGGGGGCTTTTCAGTCTGATTCATTGCTGACCGTACTGCATCTGATCTTTGTCATGGTCATACCATGGCTTTACTTGCGTTATTGTGCCCAGCCTGGGTAGCACGGTGTCAGTACAGCCAGGAGCTGGTTTGGTGCTGTTTTGGGGCAGGAGCCCCGATGGATCTGAGCTGAATCTGTGTGGTCAGAAGGTCTGCTTTGTGCTCCATGTGTACCCCTTATTGCTCAAGTTATCTGGAATTGTCCACTGCTAGGTGTTTGCTAGGGGAAATATCCTCATCCTTTGGTACTCAAGCTGCGTAAATGGTACTGTATATTGCAATATCATAGAATATGTAACTCTAAAGAAATATAATCACACAATCCTTCTGCCTACTTTGAAATAGTAACCCTCTACTATTAAGAAAAAACTGCTTAGAAAAAAAAAACACATAATTTTTCATAGCAGATCTTTTCCTAAAGAGACCTCAGTTATTTCTAAGTCGTGTGTTCTTTTAAAGTTGTCAAGAGCTAGGGCAATATTAAATAAATATAAACAAATGCGGACTCTATATAATACTTGGGTGTCTGGCTGTATACTTAAGTAACGTTATGAAATATACATGTGGAAAGGCAAATTGACTTTGACATGTTAAATGTGTTGGATAAAAGCTTATCGGGGGCTGTAAAGAGTTCTGGTAATAGCAGTGGGTAGTATTATGAATAATCAGTCTTGTTTCTAGATAGCAGCTTCATTGTTAGGCAGAATAAATGATTTTGCTCTGAAATTTAATACCGTTACCACTGTTTCTTCATATATCTCTATATATCTATATATATATCTCACGTTGATTGAAAGCTCTGATGAATTCTACTTTATTCCCCCACATGGTAAAAATTTACAATGGTATGAAAGTTATGAGAGAACACTTTTACTTAAAGGAAAGGTCCAAGTGATAAATGAATTAATTGACAGGCAGATGAAAATAAGTCTTCCGGTCATCTGAAAAATGATATGCTATAAATGCAACTGTAGTGGCTTTTAACAAATGCCAAGCTAATGTGAAAAAATGTCTTTGGGCTAGCTTCTTGCAGCTCTATAAATACAGAATACAGGCTCCAGCATTTTGCTTCATCTTAGGTTAAGGATAGAGCATAATCCATCCAGAAAGAGGGTACCAGAGCTTGCTGTCCTCCTCTTAATTTGCAAGGTGAGTTCAGGCTTTTGTCCTGCAATACCATAGGAGCTTCTGTGCTCTTGTGCAAAGTCAGACACGCCTGTAGGAGACTCTAAAACCCAGGATTGCTCCTGTGTCATCCACTTGTTCTGCTGCCTGTTGGGGGCAGTCACACGAGGCTGTGGCTGCTTGAGCAAGAAAGGAATTTCCCAGGTGTCATGACAAACCTAGGAAAAGTAGTTTGACTTGCCTCTGTCACAAACTCAAGCATGTAACAAGAGTTGGGATGACTGGTCCATAGTCCAGTCCACAGTCTATGGACCTGGAGATGGAAAAGCTGCAACAGGCTTGGAGGGGAAGGTTGGCAGATGAAGGGGAGGTGGGGAGGAGGATTTATACTGGCACCGTTCCTGCTGATTGGTCTTTTTTAGAAAGCATGGTAGGTTTTCAGAAATCTTCGTTTGCCTTACTTCCTGGAGACAATGTCTCACTCCTATTGCTCTGTAGGATTGTGGTACTGTCCTTACTATTGCTCTGTGCACATTTTGAATCATCCACATTTTTTTTTTTTTTTTTTTTTACTCTTTGGACAGAATACGTTAAGAATATTCTCATTGTTCTAGCTGAGAAGGAGAAAATAGAAATTCCCTTCCTCCTTTCCATGAAAATTCTTGCTTTTTTAAAGCACCAACTTTCAGGTATTTCTAGGCTCCCTGTTTTTGTAGCTCCTTTCATGTTTGTTTTCTACCATCTGCACACCTTGGCTTGTTTTTAATTCTACTTTCCTTATCGTTTGAGGACAAGACTGGACACAACCAAAATTCCCCATGGCATCCCCTGAGATGCATCCTCCCCGCTCTCTGCTTGTAATCCTTTGTTTATGGTATTTCAGCCAATTTTCAATTAAGGATCATGTGACAGTGTTTATATTCAAACCGAATGCAATTAATAAGTGTCAAGACGTCATGAAATGCTATGTGAGTTGTGTGCTAAAAGACAAATGTTCTATATCTAGGCCTTTCCCTTCAGGCACTAATTAGATAATATATGTTTGAAAGGGTTGAGTCTGTCAGTCAAGCCATAGATCTGTAAATCCATGTTGAAATTCATATGGCAACACTCATCAAAACACTTAAACATGTGCTTAAGTCCTTTCTGTGTTCAATCAAGTACATAAGCATGTGCTTAAGATTTGGGTCTCCAGGCAGACCCACTGAAATTAATGAGAGAAATGTTTTTCATCTCTATGCACCAGATCTCCATCTTGCCACCAGGAAAACTGAAGCCTTCATTTACCCAGAGCAGAGTCATTCTGAATCTGACACTTCAATAGATATTTAGTGCACTTATTTAAAGCACTGGAGTTATTTAAAATAATACTTAGGAATGTAGTTTCTTTCCTCTTTCAGAAGTAGTTAAGCCCCTTTAGTACAAGCAATAGGACTCATCTCCAGACACTTATCAGTGGCTCTGGTTCACATCCATAAATATTTGTGGGAGCCTTTTCCATTGGCCCCATGTGTGGTTCATAGTGAGGTCAGCGTGGTCTCTATTAAAAGTGCATGGCCTTTTGGATCCTGGGAGCAGGAAAACGGGAAGCCCTGAGAAACAGCGTGTCCTTTGTCAGTCATACTTCTGTATTGCAAATTTGCAGGGGACTCCTCAATTCCCAGAAGTATTTGGGCGCTTACCCCCGAACAAAGTATCAAAGGACCTTTGGACGTTGCCTGTATTGCAAGCAAAGCGCAACCTGAGGCACTCAAGACCAAACCTCTCTGCTTTAGGGGTAGTTAGGCCTGCAAGTGTACCAGTTTGAGGCTATAAGGCTTGCTTACACAGGTCAACTCTGACACAGCTGGGGAGAAGGTGGACAGTTCGGTGGCAGTGTCCAGAACATTCAGCACTGTTGCAGAAACTGCCCTTTCATTGTTCACTATGAAATGATGGCGTCCTGGCTCTGACAGCTACAAACTGACTATATGATTTTTTTTGGCCTGAAACTTTTATTTTCGTCCAAAAAACTGCAGGCTAGAGACAATCAACATTTGTCTGGAGCAAAGAGCAATGCTCTTTCAAATAAGTACAACAGGTCGAAACAGGTAGAGACACATTTAGCTGTTCTAGAAGAAAGAAATGGAAATGGGAGCTTAAGTGGGACAGCAGCTCAGGTTTCCAGAGAAGTTAACTAATCACAACTCTTGAAGAAAGGCATGGCTACAAGTCCTGAGCAGTTCTGGGAATTGCTATTAAGAATACCAGTTTGAACAGGGTGGCCCACGTCTGGAACACCTGTAATTCTTCAAGCTAAACTAATGCTATAGGCTCATGTCTCTGAAATCTTAACTCCTGTTCTGCCAAGACTCATGTGCAAGATTCTCCAAACAGCAGGATTAATCCATGAACAGGCAATGTGCACTGCTTGGCCTGACAGCACAGCCTTGGCTACTATTGGGACGAAACTATAGGAACTGGCTTTTGCTTTTCAGTAGTTTAGTATTTCTGTCAAAGGACAGACAGCACCAAAAATGTGCAACAGGTAGAAATGACAGCAAGGTCCAGAGCCTCTTGCTAGTTCTTTCCAGGGACTGTCCCTACTGTCCACAGGATGCTGGCATTGCAGTGCTGAAAGAAGAGGTGCTTTAGAGCATGAGCAAGTGAAGTGTGAGTCCTGCAAAAGTCCTTTGCTAAAACCCTCAGAGGAGAATGGATTCCTTTGGTATGGTGCTACAGTGTGACCACGCTGGAGCAAAAGTTCTCCAGGAGAGTTCAAGAACCCATCAATCAACGCGATTGTGAAACAGGAAGGCAAAATCCATAGCCAGCATTGCAGAATGACGTGACAGAGCTCAGTTAGATTGGAATGACCTCTAATATAAATTAAGGACAAACTCACTCTGATCAGCAGTGTTAAATCTAGTGAGTGAGTCCATGTTTTTGTTCCTCCCCAGATGCTGGCTGTTGTAGCCTGATGGTGAGGCAGCAGAGTTTGACCTGAGGCCTATGTTAGTTAAGGTGAACCTTTCTAAGAGCTCTGAGCAGGTCCTCAGGGGCAGGCCTGGCTGCACAGTGTCTGCTAGTGCCCCAGCATGCTCAGAAGAGATGTTATGTTCAGCTCAGTGCTGTTGCCAGCAGGGCTGGAGGGCAAACTACCAAAACCCTCATGGCTGGGAAATAGGCAGTCAATTGGCAAATGCTTACGAATACGTGCAATTTACAGCATTGGTTGAATCTGCATTGTCTGGAGGCAGGCCCATCTCGTGATGGTGAATAACCCAGTATGATTTTCCTGGCAAGTGGTGACTTGAGGCCAGCATTATGAGTTATCCAGGGCAAAGCAAGGTCAAGTGTCCAGGTAACACAGGCATTCTTAAATAATCCACGGACCAAGCATAACTTTTGTGACTTCTCACCTTCCTCCCCTCTTCCTTGTTTTTATGTTGTTTTTATACCTCACTCAAGATCTCCCAGCTTCCAGGCCCAGCTCCTAGAGATGATCTTCTCTACTTCTCTATGCACAAGTGGACTTGTCAATGGGCTGTCAATATGGATCAGCAAGTTGTGTTTTCATCCTCCTTTTTCATGAGGACCTACTGTATTTCAGTCTTGGACATTTGTATCCATCCTAACAGAAGATACTATAATTAGCAACCAACATGTAGGTGGCTTAGGTGGCTTCCTTTTATTTTTTTATTTTTTGGTGCAGCAGCAAACAATAAACATAACCTATCTAGATCAGTACAACCTCCACCAGAAACAGTACCTATGCAAGGAAACCCAGCCAAGTGGCATCAGTCCTGAAGCAACCAAGTTGCTTCAAGGTGCTTCTTACTTAATCTGTCCCATTGGGCCAACGTTTCTGTTCCTGAGGAGATGGCACGTTCTTGCATTCAGTTGTTGACCTGGCTGACTTATGAAACAGTTTCTCTTCGGACTCCAGAATGAACAACTGTTCAAATGACTTGAAAGCCATTTACTGACAAGATAAATGAAAAATGACTACGCTAATAAATTTCTGGGGTACATGAGGTGATTATCCTAAAGCCTGGATAAAATTCTGCCCGCACAGAACTTAACTACTGAGCTGAAGTTTGGTGGGTGTCACCCCTCCTGAAGGGAGGGAGTGCAGGTTGACATAGGCCTGACAGGAGGCCTGTCGGAGGCCACCGTTCTGTTCAAAGCACGCTGTGAAAGATCACGCATTGAGGGCCTAATGCTTCATGTGAAAAGGTACACTGAGTGTCGAGGCAATTCACGCAAAGAAGAAATCCTTCTTCCATATCCCCACGCTGAATTTCAAGATCGGTTTTAAAGTTAATCCAATGGGCCATCTGTTTTCCTACTGCTAGGCCTCTGCTCCGCGGCTGTCCACCTTGGTCTCCTGAGCCCTCCCATGTCTTCACATTCTTCTCTCAACATGTGTTTGGGCTAATTCCATCATTAAGCAGGATTTGGGCAGAATGAAAGGCTGTAAAATCATCCCTGGGAACATGGAGTGAAATGACAGCCAGAGAGAGGTTTCGACTGCCTTCGTGTTTGTTTTGAATAATGTGTTGTTCAGCCCCTATAGAATTCCTCAGACCCAAGAGCAGTTCCTGAGTTCTGAGAAGGAAATGTTGGTTTTGGCTAAAGTATAATGGAAACAGAGCTGGTGTATGGCCTAGGGAGAGGAGCTGGGACAGGAAGAGACAGAGGGGACACATCTTGATTTGAATAAATTCCTGGAATCCAAGATTTGCAGAAACTTTCTATTCCATAGGGAACAGAGGAAAGTGTGAAACTTTCAGAGGGGTTGTGAGGCAAGATGAGCTAAGGACTTACCTTGCTTACTCTTCCTGTGTCTCTTCATCTTCTTCCCCTTCCTCCCTCCCTTTCCTTCTGTGCTATCTCGTGAGTCAGAGTGGGTGTATCACATATAATTAGTCCAGATTGCTGTTCGTGTTGGAACAGCTACCTTGCAGCACTATCTTTCATCAGGAAAAAATCTGCCAGCGGAATGACCTGCAGCAGGCAGCTAGGTGACCTATTCCACTTGAGAGACTACTGTGCAGTTTGATGCTTGTTGGATTAGGAAGTGTGACCACAGTAATTAGCGGGAAGTTTCCAGATCTGGATCCAGCGTGTTAAATGCATGGCTGGCCCTCAGAAAAGCCTGACCTTGGTAAATGAGAGCGGGCAGGTTGGGCTGTGGTGCAGAGATGAGATGGGGAAGAGAGGACGTGAGAGAGAGGTATTCGATGTTGCAGAGCTGAGGCTGGGCATGCTTTTCTTCAGGGGCTGCGAAAAGAATTGCTTGCAGTTCTGCACGAGAGAAGGGCATGAGTTAAAACAGATTGACTTTCCTCCTCCAGCACACACGTGCTCCTTAAATACCAGGGGAGTACAAAGGGAGCAAGTCTTTAAAAAAAGATTTGTTCTATAGACTGCAAAGATGTGCGATTACTAGCAGTCGTACAATTTATGGGAGGCAAATGTGCATGTGGGGCTTTTATGAAGTGCAAGGAAAGCAGAAAGATAGAAGGAAGGAAAAGGCATGCTTTCCAAATGCCCATCTTTTCTATCAACAAATGTTGCCTTAGAGGCAAAAGCTTGGGTGTTTCTTTTTCCCTCGGTGTTCTGTGTGCTTGTATTAGTCACACCCATTTATTTTTGGCATAATTCATGCACTATTTGAAACTTGGCAAGAGTAGGGATGTTATGGCCAACAGTCAGTCTTGCTTCAGGAGTTTCTATGAATATGAATGCCTGAAGTTCACATAAGCTTACTCGGTTGCTATAGCGACACATTTGTTGTGAAACCCTTGTATTTTAAAGGCTGGATTCTGTAAATTAACTTCGTCTTCAGTAGGATGTGCGATGCTAGTGATTTCTACATGTATTGTTTGCAGAGAAGTTGCAAATGTTAGGGGAATGGGTAAGTTCGGGGATTTGAAGAAATCAGATTTAATCCCAAACAATTCCAGCACTTAAGATCAAAGCAAACTAGTTTTGTGTCCCATCCGGAGAGGGACTGAGTGCCCTCGGTTCTGGCAGGGTTCAGGAGGAGTTGAAGGTGCTGCGCAGCATGGCTCAGGATGCTGCAGAATGGTGCTTTACACATAAATAGTGCCGACCCAGCAGAGCATCCAGCACCTACGGGGCTGCGTCCAGTTGTAAAACAAGGGGGTAGGAAATGTCTCATAGAGCATTCGAAATCTGCTGGTCTGATTTTATTTTTAAACAAGAGTACTCAAAGATGTTTTTGTTTTTTCTGCTTGCTCAGGGATGTTTGAGTCTGAGCTGACAAGGAGCCCCGTTCAGGCAAACCTCTGCACAGAGTCCATATGGTCTGCGTGGAAACAGGGGTCACTGCAGGTTCAGGGTCTTACTGCCTCTTCGTGAAGGGCCATCAAATACACATAATAAACTAACTGGGGAGTGGAGAGGAAGTAGGAGCTATTTTTTTTTTCTTCCTGCTGTTTTCTTTCAGTTGGACTAATCATGGTGTAATGTAACTGTAATAGGTTAACAACCCCAACCCCCCCAGATGCAAATGGGCTTTCCAGATATATGGGATCCTTTTTAAAGAGATAGCAGAGGCTGTTTTCTAGTTCATCTCTAAGACCCAGGGCCTCCTAGCGTTTGCAATTGTTGAAGTAAATGGAACCCCATGCAGTGTGTAAAGCTAAACCTGTTTGTGAGCCTTTGCAGGATCCGGGTCCAGAAACGGCTCACACCAAGCATCTAAAAAGGGAAATGAATGCCAAATTAATGGCTTTTCTAACTCTTTGACTTGGGTGCCTCTGGTATTTCAAGGGCTTAGAGGTTTATGGGAAGCTGGGTCACTCCTATTCTACTAACTGAGCGTAGGAGAGAAGGGGGCAAATCTGCAGGCCAAACGACCTTTTAGCAGTAGCTTAAGGGGATAGTTCTCTTTATGGAAGTGGGCTGACTTGCAAAACTGTATTTTTATATGAAGCTGTTTTCAGTTAGGCTAGTACATAAAAGTGTCCGAAACACAAAACTTTGATTTTGTGGTTGCAGCCTTTAAATATTTAAAAATGGCCAAAATCCATTTAAGATTTTTTTTTTCCCCTTGACTTAAAAACTGCTTACCCTCTCACTTCTCCCCAACAAATTCCTGTCAGGTTTCACTTTTGATGCTGGTTTTGCAGTCAGGGATAAACTAAAGCTGTGAGATTTTGGGGTGAGAAAAAAGAGGGTGCTTGGGGCAAGAGAATAGGCTTAGGAATCTGTGAAAACTTTTTTTTTTTTTTTTTGTAAATATGTCTTTGCTGGCAGTTTTGCAATAACTGTGCACAATAAACAATGTGCAGTCTTGCCAAAGCAATTATATGATTTCCCTTTTAGAGTACAAAACAGATCTATTGACATATTCAACAACAGTCCAAATTACCAAAGACATTTTTTCTTTGCTATAGTCTAAACCAGAATGGTGGGTGGGAATAATTTGTATCTTTGTAAGGATTACTGCTTTTCTTAGAGTAAAGGGTGGACACAAAACATATTTTAAGGTCAATCAGAGGCTTTATAAGTACAAGATGGGCACTTGATAATTAAAGAAATAAATGATATATAATAAAATAATAAATAAATGAAGCAAAGTATGTGCATGTCCTAATCCATACAACAAAAAGTTCCTGAAGTTTCACAGGACACATTTGGTGCTAGAAAGGGAAATTACAGATGGATCAGAGTCATTGCTGATGGTTTTGCTTGCTGTCTCTTAGATCAATGTATGCACACATCTGTACTGCCGACATATAGTGGAACACACAGCTCCGAGCTGGTCTTAGGTACACAGAGCTTGCTGGAGTCATCCTAGGACTCTTGTCCTCTCCTGTCCATCTGCCCAGATCTCTGTCCCCATCTTGTTAAGCTATGGGTTTAGCAAGAATCAGGTTTAATTATCATCTGACCACTGCCCGTGAGGACAGTTCTGCCATACATACTAGGTCTATACTGCTGTGTTGTGTCTTCTTCATAGAAACATTTCCCTCCTTCTTTCATCTGTGTGACTGCTCAGGAGAGTGATCTGTCTGAAACTCAATCAATTCTTTTTTCCTCTTTTTGGCACGGGTTAGTTTTCAGCTGTGTTAGCTCCTTAAACTGGTCTGCGTGCATTGCCACCAATAACAGCGCAAGAAAGGGGGCTGGATTATGGGATTTGTGTTACGGAGAGGAAGATGGGATCAAAACAGGCTCAGGCTGCCATGGAACCATACCTCCAGGCCTGGAGGCTTGAAAAGGAGAGAAGGGCTTGGAGGGGCAACCTTGTTTCAGGCCAGCTCTGGCTGAGATACTGAGCTGGCTTCTCCTTAAGGGTAATTAGCTTGCACAGAGCTGCCACAGCAAGTCTGCTTCCACACCCAGCCTGGTCAGTCACAGGCTGCAACAGGAGATGTCTCTCGGAGTGCCAGAGAGAAGGATAATGTGAGAGGTTTGCAGAGCTGTGCTTTTTCAAGTGATGTCCAGTTGCTCTTCATGCACAAAAATGAGAGGTCAACGTGAGCAAACAGAAAATCTTCCACAAGCACGTCTGCAGTCTGCCTGGTGTGTGGCTGCCTGCCTCTGCCTGCAGGTAGGAGGTGGGTACAGGAACCCGGAGAGGCATCCCAAGGCATCCTTTTGCAGCACCGACTGCTGGCTTGAGTTGCGTGAGAGCAATACCTCGCTGTGCTTCCAGAGCAGGAGCACTTGCTGCTTTTATCCGGTACCAGAGAAGATTAGTAGTTCAGCCCTTTGCTGGGACAGACTGTTCCACATTACGTTGTGTCCATTAGGTTTCCGCACAGACAGAGAAGCTGTCGGCTTTCCAAGGCACAGATCTTGGCATTTTCTTGAAATGCCTTGATAGGCAGCCTGACCACATTCACTCAAATATGAGGGGTGGCGTTTGAGACTTCTGGCTCCCTTAAAGGAAACAAATGCAATGAGGCTCCAGCATAATGACAAATTACTCTCAGGATCAGGAGGCAGGCAATGCTCTGCATATTATAATGTGGTGTAAGTAGCTCTACTGGCTCCTATCTCTGGCTCACTTTGACATTTTCTGGCATGGAAATACTGTGATCCCTCCCCCTCCTTCTTCCCCTTCCCCATTATTTGCTTTGTATGTTTAATTGGCAAATTGGAGCAAGTGTGGAAGCTTGGAAGGTTGTTTTGCTCGAAGCTTGGCTTTCTAACAAACAGCTGGCCCCAGCTCCAGGTCCAGATAGTTTGTTCTGGACACTTGAAGGAAATACATAGTTTGCAAGTGGTCCACTGAATGTCACTATGATGCTCTGCAGAAAGTCAACTCTAATGAGGTTTGTCTGGCTGCAAACAAGATAAACAGAAAGCAGTTTGGAATTGTCCTTTTTTTTTTTTTTTTTTTTTTTTCATTTTGAGGTGCTGAGCTCATCTCTTATTCTAGCCTCATTTCTCAAACACAGTGGTATCTTGTCCCGACTCACTCCTTCAGATGACCAGGGAATTAATGTTGGTTTAAGTGGCTTGCAAGATTTAGCTTATAGGTTTCCTTCTTTTCTCTTTGGGACAGAGAAAGCTCCATGGAAAAACACTGCTGGCTTGCCAGTGCTAGAACATGCAATGCCTGTAAAGAGTAATATTACACAGGGCTTGTCGTCACCGGTCTTTTAGTATTAGCCCTCACTATACCGAATTATCCTGTGAGAAAGAGATGAAAAGGGCTCACTTAGGTTATGCACAAAAGAAGTAGCTGAGTAGTGGGAGGTACTGGACCCCTGGTGCTGCTGCTGTCCTACTCACAGGGCAAGATGAAGCAGCAGGGAAAGGAGTAGCTGAAAAGAAGTGGTGATCAAGAGCAAGTGGACTGTGAGTACAATGCCCATAATTAGTTAGATAAGTATTTTTTTCCTTATGACCATTACTGCTAATAAGAAGAGTTATTTTCCTCCAATTCTTGAATTGTAAGTCTTATGGGGGAGTAGAAGCTGCTGAAAAGTACTGATTAGTGAGCAAAGGGACAAAGAGCAAAGAAGACATCTCTCTTAGGTGGTTCGGGCTCGTTTTCTTTCTGAGTTCAGACTTCCTGAATCAAATTTAGGGCTGATACTGCCAGGGCCGAAGAGGCACGCAAGCAAAAATGGAGCCAGCAGCTGAAGGCAGGAGCCAGTTATGCATGTATGGCCTCTACACACTGCAGGGAGGTGGCTGCAGGACTTGTGGGGCAAGGAGATGCCAGGTGGAGCCACTGCTCCGCTCCGTTAAGAAAGGTGCTGTCCCAGATGTCCCTTAACAAGGTAGTTAGTGGCACTGGCTGGAGGAGTCTCCCCTCTTAGATTTCCATGAACTTAATGCTTTCGGGACCAGTGGTAGAGGTCTAATTCCCTTCCTCCCTTTCCCATCTGCTGCCTGAACTGGCGTAGTCCACTGAAGTTAAATAGTCTTCGCTGTTCAGTCAAGCGATTGTTACCAAGCCTTGCCCCTTTAACTTGGGCTATGTTAACTGGAACCTGCTGCTGTTTTGTTTAGGCTGACTTGTTTGGACCAGAGCTGAACTGAGAGGAGTGCATGACCTACCAACTCCTCCTGCCCTCCAGCAGAGGTGGAAGGGTGGGCAGTGCCTGAGGTTTGGTCCTCCTTGGTCAGAAGAGAATGTATGAAAGCCATCCAAGTGACAACATCGTTCTTTTACCAAGTGTCTGCAGTAAGGATGTGTGTGGGTTTACGTTTGTTAGTTTACACATTAACACTACATCTAATTAAATCAGAACAAAGAGTGTCAGTCACTCTTGGGAATAGTATATATACTCGTGTTGGCTGACCTGTGGTAAATATGCATGCACAAACATTTAGACCCTGAGCTAGCAACATACTTTGAAGACAGCTAAATTCTGTTGCTGAAAGTTAAGCTAATTCAGATGGGTCAAAATCTTCCCTCGGACTCTGTGTCCATGCTTGGGCAATTACTACAGCTCAGCTCATGCTCAGTGTTTTGAAAATGTGTCTGAGGCTTCAGGCCTCATGCAAAAATTGGGAAAATTCTGCGGCATGCATGCTGTCTTCTTGCTGTGCTTCAGCAGGCCTCAGTCCTCATGGATACTTGTTGGCATCACTGCAGTGTGGAGACAGCCCAACTCCATCCCCCTGAAGATCCAAATACTGTGCTTCTGGAAGCGTGGGGGAGCACGGCAGTGAGTGAGACCTAGCCCCTGGTTCATTTTGCAAAGCAGAGCATATTTCTTGTCATCCCTGTTGGACACTTCACTGCGCAAGGAGACGGGAGTCCTTGTGACTGCTCCCCAGCCTATTCGATAATGTGGAAACTTGTTTCTAGCCTGGAAGGGCTGCTGGAAGATTTTCTATCATGGGATTTCAATTTTCCCTTTTACCCAAGAGCAGAATCCCTCCAAATTCTTCACTGATGAAGTTTAAGCCCAAATATGAGCCAGGAACTCTATCTCTTGGAAATCTGATGCTGGAGAAATCCATCTTGACCAACAGACCTACTAAGGAATGCCTGTGTTGTCAAGTTTTGCACAAACTTTACAAAATAGCACTTAAAAATCTTTACAACCTCAGGAGCACTTTGCAAACATCAACTAATCCCCATAGTCCTTCCCCTGTTGTGAGATACTAAAATAGGTGATATTATTCTCAACTTATAACTAAAAAGCTGATGTTAGTGTAGTTAAGCGGGTTATCCTCAGGCTGCCCAATGCAGCTGACAAACCTTGGCTTCTGTCTTTGTATCTGACACTCTTGAAGTGTCAGATATTTCAGCCTGCAGCTTGGGGTGTGTGAGTCCTGCAGGTGAGAGACGGCGCCTGCAGAGAAAGTCAAAGCTCTGCAGGGGCTGTTTTGCAATACAAAAAGAGTCACAATCCTGTTGAATGCCACTTTGTCCTGGTTAGGTCACAGAAAGTATAGGTCTCCAGCCAAGCCCATGTGCATGGCTAACTGCTGGACTCTAATTAGAAAATGCTATTCCATATCACTACTCAGTGTGGATCCAGTTCTTTATTTTGTAGATGCCAGTTGAAATGAAGTCTCTGGCTTCAGGTTGGCTCAAGATCCATGTGTTTTGGGACTTATCTCAGCTTAAGTCACTAGAAAAAGCAGTTTTGACCTAAGTGCTTCAGTGACACCATCTCTCTTTCTGGAAACAGTGTAAAAATATAAGATAAACCAAAACATTTGTGGCTCCTGATTCTGGTTGCCTTTTTTTTTTTTTTCCCCAGAGAATGGTGGAATCTGGGCACATCAGCTGTCTGGCCTGGAAGCAGCTGGCAGGGTTTCAAATACGTGGACATCTTTCCAGTTTTCAAAGAAGCTGTGTGTGGGTTGGAAAGAGGGCTGACTGCCTCCGACTGATAGATGAGCTTCGGAAATTCTGCCCTTGTTTTTAGATATTCTCAAATATTTGGAGAACAATATTAAGCTACATGACTGACAAAATGATGATTACACTTTTCAATATTTCCTGTAGTTGCACAATGAAGACAGCACAAGAAGAAAGGACTGAAAGTTACATTCTCATTGTAGGAGCAGCGAAAGTGTCAACATTGATTTAAGAACAAAGTCACACAGATGATTTTATTTGTTCCTGATCCTCCTCTGTGATACTTCAGTCTGTTTACACAGCGTTACCCAGACTGACATTTCCTATGTGTGTCCAAATTAGTTTAATTTAAAATTGCAATGCATATTGAAGACAGAGAATTACAGTTCATATGCAGTAATCTTCCAGAAATTCACCATTGCTACTGATTAGCTTTTATTAACACTACTAACAACTGAATTCAAACAGAATGTTATTTCAGATCACATTAAACTCATGATGAGTGCAACATTTCTATTGTTTGGCGCTGACACAGATCCACTGGAAAAATGATTCCCTGCGAGGCACAGATGGATTTTTCAGCAAATCAGAACACAAAATGTGTTTGTTTTAGGCTCAATATTCTAGACCAAGAAAATACCCTGAACTGTGTCACATTGTCATTTAAAAAGGTATGTTTCCAAAATCAGGGGGGAAAAGTATTCTGGATAATAAATAAATCCTTTCAGCTTCAAAGGGTCCACTGTGGTAGGGATGAATGAAAACACAGAGTTTAGGAATATGAGGAAAGTGGTTTAAGTAACAAGACTGAATAGCAAAGCCCATCAAAGCCATTAAGGCATAAACCAACAGATTTTAAAAAGTGAGAGTTGAAGATTATTTAGTGTGGTGTGGAGGCTTTGCAGAACCCATTTGAAATGAGGATGGAACAAAAGAATGAGCAATTGCAGCTTTAGGGGAGATTTATTTCAGTGGAAGGGAAAACACTTGCTCTCTGATACCAATTAACCAACAAGAGGACGGCGTCACAAGCCCCCAATATTAAAAATGTAAATCCCAAGCCCAAGGGTGCCTGAAATGCAGGTCATACAATTTGAGGAGAGAATGCATAAAGAGATAACGAGACTTGTATTCAGACCACATTGGCTGCCTGATTATCTGCTCGCCTCCTGCCTATTCTGCTAGCTTACAATAGGAGAGTGTCAGGAGAGAGAAGCAGGAGGGCCCGTGGGTGAACAGGATCACCTTGGCAAGTGGGCTGAAGTTGATCAACTGTATGCCACAGAGGTTAAGAAGACAGAAGATTAAAACCTGCTATGGTAGTACGAGGCAAACAGGTGAGGGAGAAGCAACATAAAGGAGTTGTGGCACACTTTTTGTACCCTATGACCCGAGGGCTTTGGGGGGGGGTAGGGGGGGAGTTAAATCAGTGGTTCCCAACAGAGGGTGTGACAGGAGTCATTGGAGCCTCTTGGAGAGTTCGGATGCCTTTGCTTATTGTCACAAGGGGTCATGACTCCAGCTGAGACCATGACATTCAGAAGGAGGGGTTCGGGGTGCCATGAGCAGCACGGGAATCCCACAGCAGATGTGTGGTTTGCAACTCAAAACCAGCACGAGAGAGGCGGAGCACAAGGATTCTGCTGGGAAACTTTGGACCTGCTTCTTGCCACCTTCAGGGGTGCTACAGCCTGGAATGGGACAGCTAAAGCTAAGCCTCTTTATTAGTACTGATGCAATTACAGCCCATGCTGTCCCCCTGAGGCTCTGCCTGAACCGAAATGCCAGATCTGGAATCTCTCAGGCCTTGGGCTTGAGTCCAAGTGAGGCAACGTGGGCAGTTTTGATAATGCCAGCTGATTTCCATGCTGTCAGGGCAAGAGGTGAATGGTGATGGCTAGGAGAGCTGAGGTTCTAGCACGAGGAGAATCATGTACTTATCCACCACAGGTTACCTAGAATTAGTGTTACAGGTAAAAGGCTGTTTATATGGCTTTTATTGTAGTTTCTGTGTAATTACTGTAGTTGACAGTAGCAGTTTGGTGCTAGAGAAGAGAGGACAATATTGCAAACTCCAGAATATAGCCTCTAACACAAGACTGTGCTGCTGTAAAGGAACTTTGGATCACTGACTGAAACAATATTTTTAACGGCTGTGTTTCTTCATTTTATTAAGCAGACGTGTTGCTGCGAGGCAGGTCTGCCTTTGATTTATGGTAAGGAGATTGTGGTTGGAATTAAATGAAAATTCATAGGAAAATGAATCTAAATAAGAATAATTGAAGAGATTCATGGTTCATTTGTGCTTATACTCATCATACCTATTGTCTGCAGAAATACACTTATTTAAAGCCAAATGACAGATTATAATTTACTAATTTTGCATTCATGACATCACTGTATTATCTGTTCCATAATCAGAAATATTAAGCCTGAGCAGTAATTTTTGCAAAATACTATTATAGAGTTATAAATGTCATTAAACAATAGACTGAGGTAGTGCCTTACAACTTCAATCTCTGGATTAAAAAAAATATTACCCAGAATGAAAGTGCTCTAGTAAAATGACAAGCTTGGCACTGGCTTTTGCATTGCTGTTATGCAGCAAGTCCTTGTTTAATTTAAAACTGTTTTCCACTTGTTTGAGACTCCTATCTATAAATTTTATTTATTCTTCAGTTTTAAGAAGTTTTATCCTCCAGAAATATTAGAAATGAATTTACAGTGCTGCTGGGCAGCACCTGAAGTTTGTAAAGGCAGAAGCTGTAGTAGAAGAGGAAGCAGATACCTTGGTTCGGAAAACCTGGCTGGTAAGACTGTGTTGGGGTATAGTAATTGCATTTACCTTTGGAGGAAAAGAAATGCAGAGCCTATAGCAATTTAATTTCTAGGGGCATCATTTTTTTTCCCTAGCTCTTGGAGTTTGATCAGATTCTGTTCCATGTTAAAACATGCTGTGTAAAAGCTAACCAGACTGGGATTGGCACTGTTTCAACTGCACCCCTTCCTTGTCTGAAGTCATTCCATGCATTGGCCGTGTGCCTCAAAGACACTTTGACCATGGCTGACATTGAAGCAGGGAGTTCAATTAGAAGCTTGAAGAGGTTTGTTGGAGGAAAACCAGATACTCCAGTCCTGTTTCCCACATTCTCCCCGACGCGATGGTGAGATGACAAAGCTTTGAGGGGCAGATCAAGTATTTAATGATCCGTTTATGGCTTGTAGTTTGTGTTTCTTTTCTGAAAGTGCTTCTCTAGAAATATTTGAAATGAGCGTACTGTTGAAGACTGAAGTTACTTCTCCATGCTGGCCACTAGAGAGAGCAAGTGGCCAAGGTAATGCTTTGCTTAAGTCCTGTAAAATCTTTGAGTCGAAAAGAGTCCTCCCTACCCCCGCTGCAGTCTATCAAATGCCATTTGATGCCCAGTCCATTTATATGTCTTTTTTTTTTTTTTTTCTTAATACATAAGTGTGGCACGGAGGTTTCATCCCAAATTATTAAATCTTCCTATTTCACCAACCAAAGCTGAACAGTGGACAATGGACACCAATACGTACTTTTCTCTCTGATGGAGCAGCAAATTTCATTTGTTGCAATGCTCTTAATACAGCCCATTGTTCCTGTGGGCAGAGCTCACGTTAGGTCTTAGCAGTCTTGCTGGAGAGATGTGAGGATTTTGCTCTTGGTTTGCAATATTTCCCAACATGTGGTAGAAGGAATATCTACATTGCTATCAGTGCTAGAGTAACACACAGATTTTTTAAGGTTTCTGTGGTAGTTGCACTTGCTCCTGTTATTACATATATGATAAGCTTATGTTGTCACGCTCAATATTACACAAGGTTTAAGGGGAACTCCTTTCAGTAGGGATATACTAAGGTTAATGTGCATCAGAGGTGGATGTTCTCGTACTTACAGACAGCAGAAGAAATGGGGTGAGAAGTTTAAGGAAACCTCTCACTCATTGAAACCTTTGCCCATATCTTGATATCCAGCTGGGGTCTCTTCATACCACAGAAATGCCATTTCACGAATTATTTACCCTAGCAAATAACCAGGCAGGCATGCTACGAATGGTGCAGTGCCACACGAGTGCGGGCTGTGAAACAAAGGAGCTTGCGAGAGTCCGAGATCCTGTCTCAAAATTGTAATTGCTTAGGGAAAGTGATTCTCTACTTCATAAAATGTTATGTACTGCAAAGTGAGTGACTCATCAATATGGGGATATTACCACTAACTCTTAATACAGCTCTCCCCTCTAAGGGCAGAAAAGTTGGGGCCTGATTCTGTGGCCATTAGAAATTATGAGAGTTTTGTAGATGATTTCGGTAGAGGCTGGATCAGACGTCAGTTATCTTTATGGGCTAAATGTCCTTTGCATTCAGGGCTTATGCCATTAAAAAGACTTATGTTTGTAATAAGAGACATATTGCTTTGGATATAAATGCAGCCATGAGTATCAAATACAAAAAATATTTAAGCACATTGAGCCAAAGTTGTCCCTGTTGCAACTCCAGAAACTTAATAGAATTACACCAGGGATAGATTTGGCTTGGTAAGGGTAGCAGAGCGATAGAAGTAATTGGTAATGAATTAAGCTTTTAATTGTCCTAATCTAACCCTTCCTCCCTCACTCCCAAATTTACAAATAGCAAACATGAGCATTCAGAAAAGCAGCCTCCCCAGGTGCTGGTCTGACTACGACTAAGAAAATGTGACATGACAGAAGATTCCGTACAGGTCCTCATGCATGGGGAGCCCCCAAACCAGTTGTTATTAAATATGTGTATGTGTTTTAGAAGATTTTCTTGTCCCACGCTTTGCGATGTCCCACTTTATGACTTCCATTCCTGCAGTCTCTGAGCAGCCCTGTTTGCCCTCACCAACACTCCTCGAAGTCCTGTGGTTCTCATTGTGCAATCGAGGAATGTAAGCACAAAGAAGCACGACGACGACATTCACCCCTAAAGATGCAGATCCAGGGAAGGCAAGTTGTAAAGTTCACATGAGATACTAAACAGAAAGTCTCTTAGAGCCAATGTGCGGGAAAAGCAAGACATGGAGAGGCAGCAGAATTCAGGACAGATGAATACAGTTTGTGTGACTCCAGCAGAGACCTGGGACAATAGGGAGATTGATCCTGCCTGACATTTTGCAGACTCTAGGCAGCGTATGCTGGGACTTTTAGGCCATACATACAGAAATGGCAAATCGTCACTCATTTGGGTTGTGAGAGTTGAGGTGCAGAGGGCAGTTGTGAAATTTTCTTATTTTGAGGGCTCTGTGGAGTTTGGGTATGCCATCAGTTCTGCTAAGCTGCTGTCTTCTCTCCCCGGAGGAGAAGGTTGTATCTCCATCCAGATACTGGCACATCCCTGGTTTTGTGCCTGTTATGCCAGTTACCAAGTTTTAAGTCAAGCATGATGAGACATGACAGGGCACACTTTATTGAATAATAATGCCTGCCTAAGTGCATTTTCCATCTGCATTTAAATGCCATGCATCTGAAGTAAAACAGCAATTCCAAAACATGTTTTTGTGTGTATACAGCAGCGGATAGCTCATTACTGTTTACACGTTGTGCAAATTAAGGAACAAGAAGCAAAAATATTATTATTAAAAAATACCCAACAGAAATCAGTCCGTCGGCAGAACTTTATATAACTTTCTATTTGGAAGGAATCTTTTTCTTAGCGTTTTTCCTCCCTGCTGTATTTTTAAAGCATTATATTATTTAAAATGGATCTTTATACACTAGAGGTCTTTAGGAACCTGCAGGAGACGAAAGCCTGTAGCAGCCCTTCCGATGCTGACAGTTTAAACCTAAGAAGCTCTGACATTACTTGGAATCCTTTTGAAGTGGCTGCAGCTTGAGGAAAATCCAGCTGTTCCAGAAAAGGAGACTTTTCAATTAAACAACATCTTCCTTTCGATCAAAGATAGATTTTTAAAGACTTTTAAATTGGCTTTACGCTGTTGGTATTAAGCGAAGGACTGGATTTCACCTCTTGCCTTTCAGGGCTGGAGAGCCGAGCCCCTCTTGGGCTGTATGCCAGATGGTTAGCAGACTGGAACCGGTGGGATGGGTTATTTCTTTTAAAGGAGGAAAAGGAATTGGCAGCAGGAGTGAGCTTATTAAATTGTCTCGGGCTGCTTTTATTAATGCATTCACAGAGTCGGCAGGTAGGCTAACAACTGAGAGAGCTTCCCCAGCAAAACAGCCCGTTTCTAGCATGGGTGCTCTGGTGGTGTTTCCAAGCTCCTGGCTGAGCTTCATGCTCCCTTCTTCCTGCCAGGCACAGAGGCCCTTTTATTTTCTGACCCAAAATTTGGTTTCTGTCTTCCAACTTACTTTCAGCTCCGTGTGTGTTTTACTGTGTTGCAAAACCATTACCATTTCTACTGTAGGCAGCTGAGCCAAATCCTCTCTTACACATCCACTGTCTATTGAGGAACTATTTAAAATGAGGGAGCACACCTCTGGGCTGCCTTTTTGTTGATACTTCTGTATCTGCCTTGAAGGTATCTGTGTAAATGTTACCCTAGACGAGCTTTTAAGTTGTGCTCCTTCTTCTTCATAAATGAAGGATGGAAGGGTTTTTCCTCGCCTTTTCTCCCCACCACTTACCCCGTATTTCACTTACACCCATTTACCTCCTTCCTTTTCTGCTGTGATACTCTGGATTATATTTCTCTTCAAGCCTCTGAAGGAGGCAATGCCAGGAGTCCTTTTCTCTTCCCCAGCCTCTGTTCTGGAAGGCAGAGTCCGTTTGTGATGCACAGCCAGAAAGGGAGAGCGCAGACAAAAGATGGGCTCCCCCTTCCAGCTTAGCAAACTGGAATTAGTATACATCTCTTTTCTTTGGGGTTGTTTGACTTCCGATGCTCTATGTGATGTTTTAGCTGTTAGTTGTTGAATTGAACATAGTGAGATTAGTAGTGACTAAGTGATTCATTGAGCCCGAGCGCTGACATAGGCTACCCTAAAGGTCAGCTCTTTGTCTGAAGCCTCTTCTAACAGCAGTGTGTAACGGGGCTTTCTGGGAAGACCAGGTTCTGTTTCTCCTGTGCTTGGTGCTTGGACTTCTTATCTCTATGTCTCCTCAGGGAGAGCTCATCCCACAAATGCTCTGCAGCTGAAGAATTGCTCCTAAATCGAATATGAAAGGTTGTTTCCTGCCGTGCAATAGAGGAGCAGGCTCCTGCCTTCCGTCTGCCTTCCAGAACCTCAAACCCAACCACAGGAGGACCTGTCACTTCACAGGCAAAGATAGCGTGTTCCTTTCCAGACAGCAGCAGAACTCGCTGAGTCTCTTCTATAGCTCAGTCTGGGCTTCTGGCCCTCTTAGTTTGCACAGAAGCTTAGTGAAGAGATTGCTCAAATACTGAGCTCCATCTCTTAATCTGAGACTTTAGCCTTGGTACTCTTTCACATATGTGTTGGCAAGAAAGTTTGTCAGAACACTTGGCACCTCAGAGGAGGGAGTTACGTGCCTTGAACTGTAGATATTTTGGTAGATACAATTCACTGCTGTCTGGAGTGGAGAAAGCCAATCTGAATTTGTTTGAGGAAGATCGGTATCTCAGCTTTGCACCAGATCTCAGTTTGCACCAGGGGAAAGATCTGGCAGCACTGCTGTGTGCCCAGGGTACATCAGCAGTGGAACAGGCCAGTCCACAGCACTCCTGCAGAAGTTAAGAATATGCTGAATTAAGAACATGCTTTAATCCCTGTTTTACCTTAGCTGCAGACCTTGCAGGATGGTTTGTCAATGCACAGTTGCCAATGATATTTATTGCATCTGACTGCACTTCATTGCACAGAGAACTTCATGCTGTCCCTCTGACCCCCCCCCACTTCTCCCCATCCTGTGCCTTGATGATCCCATGGGTCTGAAGCTCATCTGTGGAGGTAATTTTTTTTCTAGTGGGTTGCTTGTTGGATCCTGTCAACTACAAATTGCTCTACTGAAGGTGCAGAAATAGAAATCCTTACCCGTTATTTGTGGTAGTGGGCTTTTTTTTCTTCTCTGAATCTCAGGACAATCACTTACAGCAATTCTCCCAACAATTCTCAGGCAATTAAACATAGCGAGTATTTTCCGTGACTTTTTTTCTGCACCACTTTTTTTTCTGGCACCAGTTGATTTCGATGGTGCATTACTGCCCAGTGCATTCATAGCTATGGAGCATACTGTTTAGGTAGGAGAGGTCAGAACAAAGCGAGGAGAGAGACAGAGAAACTTCATTACCACAGTAGAAGGGTTAATATTTTAATCAGAGGTTCCCACTGTATTTTTCTGCCTATTCTGTGCCCTGAACGTACCTGGTCTTAGAGGAAAAAAAAAAAAGAGATAGACAAAGAAAGGAGACAAAGAAAAAAGAAAGAGAAAGAAACTGATATCTACTCATCTAATTTTTCTGAGTGACTTTCAGCAGAGATGGAAACCAGTGCAGCATATGCGTGAAAGCCAGTTTGCTCAGCTCACGTGAAGAAGTGAGTAGCACAGGGCTCCTGTGAGCACGGCGGAATCCAGAAGAAATGTGTTTGCTTCTGGCCAATATACACAAATGCAGAGCCTTCACTGGGGGTTTGCAGCACTCCGTGAAGTGTCTGACACACCAAATACGTGTGCTAGAAATCCCCAGACTTTTGTTCTTGCACATAATGCTGGCAGCATAGTTGGCAATGCAGCTGGTATTTGTCTTACACGTGTAGAAGTGTGAGGAGGTGGAGAGAGAAGACTCCACTGAGAGAAAAAAGGTTTTGGAAAAAAGTTACAGTTATTCTTGTGTTAGATATTAAAGAGACAAGGTAAAATGCCTTTGGTTAGATTTACTTGCAAGAGCATATAATTTTTGTGTAGGCTCTTATGATAAGTAGGAATGATGTAAAGGGACTTAAAAAGAAGTAAAAAAAAAGCCTGAAAGTCCTATATTGCTTTCAAGCAGTTCTGCAGGTCTTCCTCCAAATGGGTCTGCTCCAAATTTGGCTTTGCTGCTTTTCAGTTCCAAGGTAGTGGAGGCCCACCTGGTTCAGGTGCTAAGGAAACCTGTTCAGAGGTAAGGCTGGTTGCTTCTTGCCAAGGGACCAACGCTAGCCCTTGTAGTGGGAGCGTTGCTCACGTAATACTCTTCCTGTCGTGTCCGAGGCTTTGCAAGCAGCTGCAAGAGCTGAAAACAATCCAGATGGTTTTTTTTTTTTTTTTTTCCCAGTGTTATAACTCTGCCTGCAAAAGGGATCATATGCATTGTCCCTAATCCATTAAAGGTAAAACCAGATGGGTTCTTTAAACTGGGATTGTTAACCAGTGATCAAATGATCGTTAACCAATGTCAAACAATGATTGATTAGTGGGTTAGCAAATGAGAGCTGAAAATGAATCAGACTTCTCTGAAAGCATGTGAGGGGTCACTCTCAGCAGGGTGATGTCATCCCTTGAGGGGACACACAAAATACCGCGGGGAAGGAGACAGTTTGCACTTAATGTCTTTTTCTTCCTTCCCTGCCCAGGAGACTTTTGTGGCCATTGCTACCCAGGAACTCCTTGGATGGCACAAGCTAGCGAGGTAAAGGCTTGAAGCCTGCCTTGCCAAGCTGTTTTCAGGCTTGGGGTGTGGCTGAAATGAGCTAACACATGAGCAGGAGAGCTGAATGTATGTGTCTATATGTGCTCGTACTGGGGATAGGGTTTGGAGGCATGGTGGGTTTGACAGGAGATATGAGAAATTGCATATTATTATGAGGGAAAGAGAAGGAGAACAGAGATGGATCTAGTTGTTTCAAGCTCACAGTGGAACAGAAAGGCAAGGCTCTAACTCAGTCAGTGGTAATTGCTGGAAGCCAAAATGAACAACGCTGTCTTAAAAAGTAAGGGTATTGGAGCTAAGCACTTTGACTTTGCTGAATGCAGATTTGGGCAGAGAGAGCACACGATGAGCCTTCTTGCCCTTCTTGGGGTGGTCTGACTTCAGACAAGTGAGCAACAGAGACTGGGTGATGAGAATGTCCCCAGATGGTACAGTCAGCTCAGGAAGAGAGTGCTCAGTGCAGACTTGGTAGAGTTTGTGCTGGTTTGCGCTGTTGTGACAAAACCGCTGACCCCTGCCTTCCATACCCCCAGCAATCTCGTGTTAGGTGTGCTGGAAGAATATAATGATGCTGACCAGACTGTAACAGGCATAGAACCAGGTCACAGACAGATCAAGTGACTGGCCCAACACCGTACAGGAAATCTGTGCAGTATGAGGAAATAAATGCTTGATCTCCAGAACTTCAATTCCAACCTCTAACTAGCCCTCATCCCTCCTGGGCAGCTGCCTCGTATTGGTATTTCCTGTCCATGGCAGGGTGAATTTAATCGATTAATGTTGGTCCTTTGAGAAGTAGAACAGTCAAAGAGTGAAAGGCTCCTAGAGGAACAGATGGTAAAGTTTCAATTACCTTTTGGAGCAGTAGGTCTGCTGGTTTGGTGTAGAGGTTTTGGGAGGTACCACTAGTAGGAGTTATGAAGCCTAAGCTAGCCACAGAGCTTGTTGCTCTTGCGCAGGAACTGTGATGTGCTTGCATACAGTGAAGGCTTCTGGTCTGCTAAGAGAAAGACAATGTTGGTTTGTGTTTCTCCTTCAGAAGTAAGAAATCAGCCTAATAAAAGATGAAAAGTTATGCTTTTGATGGAACATTGTCAAAGGTAAGGGATGCAAAGACCAGAATGTATACAGCAGGGTCAACAAAACTCTGCAGAATCAGGTCCTTTAAAATTCATTGCATTCTAAATAACTTACAGACATTTTAGATCACCTACAAAAACCACAGATCTACAAATCCTGCCTCATGAGTTTGAAGAGGAATGTCTGGGCCCTCAAATCCTGTGCTTAGTTGATAAGGACATCATGCAAGTCAGCGATACCTCTGCTGTCCCTGCAGTCAGCATTGCGACTCCCAGTTACTGAAGCTGGAGGCCAACTCTGGATCTTCTTGAAAAGCTGAGTCTGAAGGTCTCTTTATAACAGACCTGACAGGTCTCCCTTTAGCCGACACAGTTTGAGGTAAAAAGTACCGGAAGCCCAGCACCTCTGCCCTGCATTCTCTGTATCCATACCAGAAGAGAGAGACTTCGGAGCGTGCTCACAAACCGGACAGTCTCAGGTTAGAGAAGGGGTTATTGTAGATCTGGGGAACTTTTGTATACACAGCTCTGCGACTGTTTCAGAGTGGCAAGTGTGTTCACAGAGGGACCTCAAACTCTGGAGACAGAGACAGATCTTCATTCCAGGCACCCAACTTCAGAAACAAACAGTTTTCACCAGTTCATTAAAGGAATCAGTCTCCCTCTATTGCTTGTGGATGTTGCCCAGAGATCTTAACCTTCCTGAGCTGAAACTGTTCTTTCCAGAGGCTTCAGCATTCCCTCCTTTTCTAGAAAATGAGCAATAGCTAGGTAGATTAACAAGCTAAGCAGTGATTTACAGGGCAAAATCAACTCCATTCCACCTCCCTCTTTTGGAAACTGACTGGCAGCCAGTGCAAACTGTAGCAGAAGAATCATTTTCTTGGGAACTTGTGCAGAACAATAGCATGTTGCATTCTGCTCCCATTTCCATTTGGGTTTAAGTGTAGCCTGGGGTTGGTGCATGCTCCATACACATAAAGCAAGCTTATACTGACGTGACAGAGGCAGGAATAATGGCGATGAGGCTCATAGCTGGTGAAACAGTTATGATTTTTCAGCCATACATAATGAGGGGAAAAAGAGAATCCTTGTTAACAGGCTTGGAATAGCTGGAGAGCCATCAGAGCCCCAAGCTGCAAAGTATAAAGTGCAGGAAAGATGAAGATCCAGCCCTTGCTGTATTTCTTAGTTAGCTTCGCTTCAGTTAACCATATGGGCCATGTGCTGGAAGAGTTATTTCTTTTGCATGAAATTCACCCTGAATAAGTGGGAGGAAGGAGAGGTTTTTTGGAGAACTAAGAACTAAGGGTGGGGAGAAGGGGTTTGCTGTCTACACCCGGGTCAGCCTGAGGGATATCCGAGGGCTCTGTCCTAGAGAAGTGCTTCCAGAGGGCTGGACAACAGCTTTCTGGGAAGATGGTCCTTTCCCCTTGACCTTGTACTATTCTCTTCTGCTCGTGGAAGTGCAGAACTATACTGAAGGGCCCCTGGGAAGCTGGACGCTTATCCGTACCCATGCACTTGAACTACAAACCATCTCTGTGTCCTTACTAATGGATTTCAGGTGGATTGGGTATCCAAGGCCACCTTTGAATTGAATTCCTTTAGACTCCATCCTGTACTACTTGGGTAAATAAGGAAACGCTAAGAAGGATCAAGCACAAGACTCTTAAATGCACTAAAAATGGAGGAAAATAAAGTGTGTGTATGAAATATTTTTAGAAAGCACAATCTCATGGCTTTTATCCTTTCCTTGTTGTATAATGGTGTTTGTGGTTACTTATTCAGCCTCTGCTGCAGTTTTGGCTTTGGGAATGTAATCACCTACTAATGCAATTTATTGCCTTGTATAATTTTCTGCCAAGAACATTATCCCTTAAATAGAGGCTTTGTAATAATAACCTCTAATTTCCACAACTTCATTGTTAATTTCCACAATTTCTACCTTACAAGTATTAAAACTCCAAGCTCTCAATGAGTCCCCAGATTGTTTCAGCTTAATGACATTAAATCCAGTATTTTCTTCCTGGAGATTTCAGCCCTTTAAAAGACAGGAGTCCTTGTGTCTCTGTTCAGTGCCTTGTGAGGGGCAGTGCTGGGAACACCGGAGTCTGCTGTGGAGCTGTGCTGATGATCACACTGCACACAAAGTAAAGCCCTGGGACCAAGTCCTTTTCACTGTCCCCAGTCACTGGGGCCTCCGTGAGGTCAAGGATTCCTTAGGTGTCCCATAGCAGAACAGAAGTGAGACAACTCAGCAAGTGTTTATTTAGAGACCAGAGGGCTGGAGCAACCTGAGCAATACTGGTGTCTGTACGGGCTGGGGAAGCTGACACTGTGCAGTGGCAGATCCTCTGCCTTTTTCTAGTTCATTTCCTCAACTTATTTCTTCACCAATCTTTGAGGATAAAGGTAGGTAGGGAGCCTTTGCAGATCTGTTCTTTATGTCCCAAAGAAGTGCAACACTTCTTTATGTGGCTTTTTCACACCTTGTCTCCATGACCATTTTACCCTAGAATCCATTTTTTATTATCACTTTTCATGACAGACCCAGAAAGGCTCCTGGTTCAACACCCTCATCAGCTCTTTTCCTGAATCACTCACAGAATCACTTGTTCCTTCCATCTCTAAATATTGCCAAAATGGTGTCTGTCTTGTTTGTTCTGCACAACCCCATGGAGTTCCCTCACAGGGGGAGGTAGGTGAAATGCCTGCAGGATCCCCAAGACTTCCAGTGGCTTTCTGCAATATTTTGATGTTTGCATTGTTGCAAGAGAAATGTTTTTCTCTTTGTCACAGCATACAGCTTACATAAACAGGTTGGGTGCAATCTCTCCCTCTGTGGCAGAAAAGTTCTGTTGCAGGGCGTTGAAGGGATGTTTGCATCTCTTAAATTTACTGTCTCACACAATCCCAGAGGAAAATGACCTGCTGAAGGCCTTGAGAAGCTTAGAAAATGGAGATTTGTCTTTTCCATCTAATTGCAGATCTTCTAGGGAGGAAGAAAGGGGTGGTTGTTCTCCTGAAGAAATTCCAGAATGGATTATTGCATTCTGCCTGCCTCATTGAAACCACAAAAATTCATAACCACAGAGAAAATTTGCTAGTCCAGTCCTGAGATCCCCTGGACAAAAGTGCCATCTCCCATTACCAACATTTTAAACCACTTCTTGTTTCTGGGACCTGTTTTGGCAGCAGTTTAGCACTCCTACGGGAGTTCTCGTGAGTTCTGATCAGACCTCAGGAACCCACTCCTGCCCTAATGGCTCTGCTTTATACAAAATTCCCCCCCTGCAAGAGACATTAACTCCTTGCTTGCTGAAAGCAAAATTGGTCTGCTGGATATTGTCACACCCCGCAACACTATGTGGGCAGAGACAGCTGGCATTGTCAAGGAGTGGGACTAGCACACTTTCTTTTTTCCACTTAATTCTCTTATTTTGTTTTACAGATGCCATTTGGCGGTCTCACTCTGTCCTGAGCTGGCCTTGTTTCGGTGGGTGGGCTTCTGACTTGTATATAGTGTGTGCAGCTTGTAAACCATTTGGAGATCCTTCTCTGTGAAAGGCATTTTATGATACAAACCAGGGGTTTCCAAGCTGCGGTGTGCATATCACAAACCACTTCAAAGTCATCTGTGCAAAGCGGTGGCTGCCATTGCTGTTACTTGCCACCACACATGGTCATGGTGTGCAGTAACCTCGTACACCTCCCATGAAAATCCCTGAAAAGAACAAAACCTCCAAATCCAAAACTTTTTTAAATCTATTGGTGTTTTTCCTAGATTGCTGTTCAGTTAAATATAGTATGAAATGAAAATCATAGTGTAATCATTTGTTTCTTCAGTGCATCTCTCCAGGATCTGTGTTCTTTCCAACTCCTCAGAAATTTGAGTTTGTCCCAGTTTTATATATTGGTTAAAGTGGTCAAAGATCTTTCTTTTAAGTAGCGCAATCTACTGATTTGGGACAACTGAATGGATGGAGATGAGGTTAGTTTGGCTCATTTTTCCCCAGCGAGATTATAATTCGTTGCTCTAAGTCACGAGTTATTAATCTTCCTAAAAAAATATTCCTTCTACTGTGCAAAAGGGAAAATAAAATGGAGCAGAAATATGCTGGATCATAGCAAAATTCATTGAAAATAATTTTCTTTTAAATAAGTTGCACATGTGTTTCCCTGTTTAGTATTCACAATGTATGGCAGAGACGCTTTCAGAAATGAACTCATTTTAAAAAGAGATAGATTTACACACGCTACAATGAAAGCAGTCACTGGCAGTATTGTATACCATATCAAATCAGTGACTGTTGTTACATATTTGAAGTTAATTTGACACTGAAGTAAACAAATCAAAGTGTGTTTATAGAATAATTAGACCAGATTCTCAGTATTGTGGCTACGAAATTTTGTCACTGCTATTGAAGTACTCTGTGGTTTTATTTGGTTTGTTTACAGAATTCCCTAGCAACACAGGGAAAACTGTCAGAATTACATAAGTATAATTGTAATGGTAAAATCTGCCTTTGCATAATAGTCACAGGCCAATGATATAAATCATAACCAGTGGTGTTGCTTGGTTTCGTATTTATGATTCTGAGAGCATAAGCAGATATGTTGTTGAGTTTAAAATAGTTGGAAAAAAAAAAAGCAAAGATTTTATCCAACTCAAAAAAACAACCAAACTAAAAAAACAAAACAACGAAACAAAACAAAACAAACAACAGCAACAAAAAAACAACAAAAACAGTAGACTCAATATTTTGGCAATATTCTATGCATTTTCTACAAGCAGAAACACAATGCTTTTATATAAACAGGAATTAATGTACAGATGTATTATTACCACATACATTTTTTCATCTGATGTTTTCCAGTCTTATTATCATGTGGTTTTTTATCCTTGAAGAACAAGTGACCTATCTAAACTGATAGCAATGTAAAGTTCCTTTTACAGCCATCCTTTTCCTGAAAATGCACAGGTAACTGTGCTTGAAGAAATACTAAAGAGCCTAGACTATCCCAAAGCTGAAAATACACCTAGTTAGGATTTTAAGTTAGGTGAAGAGAACATCCATTTTCATTCTTCTTTTATTTTCATGATATCATGTGTCACTTTTGCTGCCTCTCTTGAATGCAAGGCAGCTGCTTTTGGTTAATTTGGGCTTAATCCTGCAAAATGTATGGTTTAGTTCAGTACCACCTGGGAGCGCTTGGCTCTTCTCAGAAGCAGTTCACAGAATTATAAAGCTTTCTTCTTCCTCTTCTCATGCTCGCACAATAAAATAACAGTGTGTGCAAATCTGTTCCTTACCTGGATGGAGAGAGCAGCTGTGAAGAGAATTGGAAGTAACAGAAAGAGGCGGAAGTGTAAAGAATTAGAGGTGAAGTCCCAGCCCTTCTGAAACCAGTGAGAACTTTGCAACCAGGCTCAGTGGATTGCCTCCCTTCCTTTAATTCTGCTTTGGGAACTCCTGTGTACTTTTACTGCATCCTTTGACATCTTCACAATAAGTTTTTCCCCTTTATTTTAGTGAAAAAGATGCTTGCTGTAAATATTTATTGATGGGAGTTATTGCTCTAAAATGACCAAATTCTCCAGTAAATAAATTAGAACCAGAGTTTTTGAGTTCTTTAAGTGAGAAAATGTTCAGATTTTTTTTTTTTTCACAAATGGGGAAGCTTTAGTTGTAATACAAATCTACTTACACGCTCACATGTAAGTATTACCTTTTCCTGTACTTGCTTTCTGCAGATCTGGGATCCCTTCATCCTGAGTTCCCTTCATCCAACAAACTGGATTTTCTTCTGTGCCCAGCTGTTTGCTGTGCTGTTGCTCAGGTTGCAGGACTTTGTACGTTGACAGTCCGTGGCACAACCAGATGTCAGCCTGGTGGTGGACTTTCTGCAGGTGGCCAGGAGTTTTTCCCATGCAACATCCTTCTCATGATGGGTCTGAACTCCAGGAGTTGTCCCAGCAGGCAGCAGTGGACGCAGTGCCACTATTTAAGCATTACAGGTCTGATTCTCATTTACCCCAGACTTTCCCAACTGTAGTCAATGAGGATACAGGCTTCCAGTTGGCCAGTTTTCTTTTCACGGTTCTCCTACCTGGATTCCTAGTAATATAGCATCTGGAGCCTAGCTTTGCTTACTTTCCTCCCTCGCTAGGAGTTTTGGAAAGCACGCATCCTGTAGTCTTCTCATGGAGGTGGCAAGTTTCTGGAGTTACAATGATAGATGAAGACAGTAATTAACAAGTGACTTAACTGTCTCTTAACCCTTTCCCTTTATGGAGAAGAGATGCTATAAAAACAGAACTGAAATCTCCGGTGTTGTTTAGTTTGTTTATCAAGATTATATATAAAAAAATCAATATCTAATTTTTCTATTACATTTTAGCACTGCATCTTCCTAGCCCTTCAGAATCATATCCTATTGATTCTGTCTTTAATGACTTTGAAATTTTCAGTGATTTGTTTGTGGAGAATACTGTGCCTGATATAGATTTCCCCGTGTTAGTTTAAACGCTGATGGTATACGTGGTGAATTAATGAAATAAAAATAGCTTTGTCAATAAGCAAAAGTGAAGCCACTTCCAACGTTTGTTCTGTAACCACTGCTTTCTGCAACTGCTGCCTACACAAAATTAGTTGGTGGGATTAAAGAATATATTCCTCTTTTATCCCATGTTTGAGTACTTGATCACAGAGGCATAGTTTAATCCAAACATCAATAGCACCTCATCAATTCAGTCAGATGCAGCTGTCAAAGTGGACTTTTGGTTTGTTTAGAGCTTTGAGATTTATCCTTTTTTAAGGTCATAGAATATTTTCTTTGATTTTTGATGCTGAAATCTTTCTTAATCTTCTAAACTTGAGAAACATCTGTTAAGATTTAATGGGGTGACTTTTGTCTTAAGATTGGAGTTCATCTTGCAAATCTTTGGTTTTGGAAAATGGGACAAAAGCACAAACATATATTCCTTAACAGTTTTAAGCCCTGCTTGGTCAGCAAGCGATTAAACTAGTTAAAATGGAGCAGCAGGCAGTGCAGTTATATTTAAGCAGTGTTTCCGTGGACTGTGATTTCAATTGTGTTTTGTTTTACATCGGCATTAGCCATTTCCCTCTACCCTAGCACTTAGCTGAGGATCTGAGTGGCAGATCTGTGAGCACTTTCAAATAATGAGGCAGAGTGATGTAACTGAGTGATGCAGAAGCAGAGAGAAATTCAACCTGCATTCTTAAGCTTTGGGGGTTTGGAGCACTTTGGGAGAATGCAGCAGTTAATATGTTTGGAGGTAAATGGCATCTAAAAATATATGCCCCTAAAAACATACAGACAGCTGTCACATCTACTACCTGAATATATTAGTCATTATCCTCATTAACACATGCAAAATCATCCCTGTTTTCATAATGTAAGCATTTCATACCAGGTAATTTGTAGTAATTTTTAATGGGGCTAGATTCCTCAGCTCCCATGTGTGTTGGTGTTTTGAAGCAGGATTCAACTGAGAATTGCAGAATCAGGTCCAGACATCCTCCCTGTCCCCTTTTTCACTTTCTGACCTCCTACAGCCAGAGATCACCTTTGCTATGAATCTAGCACATGGATTTTTTTAAAAAAATAACATTGCCTCATCAACTTTCTGTAGCCAATAGCCCTGCATGTTTAATATATCTGATGTGAGGTCTTGTCTTCTGTCTTCTTCACTTCCATTCCAGTGGCAGAACTACCTGGCTGAAAACCACAGGATGTGGCTTTCTGCATATAAACGCTCTTTTCTTTTTTCAGCTTCTAGAGAAGAACATGTTGTTCCATAATTGCAGAGACAGCACTGGCACAACTTGTAAACCTCTGCAAAGTACTGCAGAGCTGCCATTCATAAGTACCAAGAGCTAAGTACAGCATGAAAAGCACGAAGGCCTGCCAAGTTTCTTGCCACTTCCTCCTACTTCTGACAAGGTTTTCAATTAGCAGCTTGTAGAGGCCCAGCCTGTGGTCCTATTTTCATGCAGTATGCATAACTTAATTCCCCAGAAGAGGCTGGGACTGAAGAGGAAAGGAAAATATCCATAGGTTTGTAACTTTATATATTGGAAGAAAACAAACAGTTTACTAAGAGTACAGTTTGGAAGGGGGAGAGAAAAAGGAGGGGGGGCACCAGGAAAAGGAAGAAATTACTAGATTGAGTCTTGAAAGCGACGAAATCTCACAGGCTCTTATTTTGTTAATAGGAGCCCTACACTTTTTCTTCCTGTAGTCCTTGTGTGTAAGTCTGGGTAACCTCAAGCAGCAGTGTCTTGAGGAATATAGTGCACTTTCCAAACAGTGCCCTGTATCTACCGAAGTGCTCCACGTAGCAGATATTCTAATTAACACTTTTATTATATTTGTTTATGTCTCCCAGTGTCTCTCTTTAATGCAGTCAGTACTAACAGAAGAACCGTAACCTATTGGGCTAAATCATTGTATGGCGTAGGTCCTTACGGCAGTCCTGCCTTCAGGTGTCTGATGGCAGAGGAAGTCAGGTGAAAGAAATTGCATGATATGAGTACGAAACACACTCCTTGAGAAAATGGTGGAAAGAAGTGGGGCTGCTTTATTCTCCTTTGGGTTTTGTTTTTCATGACCCATGATGTTTCTGTGCACAGAGCACGCTGTGGAAACACAACAGCAAGCTGCTAACAGCACAGGTAACGTTAGGGAGGTTCCCAAGGGACAGCAGAAGTCCTGTAACCAGAGTGGGAGGAAAAAAGCCCTCCTGAGTCCTTGGGTTGTAGGAATGTCTCAAAACAGACATCCATCTGTGAGCGCTCATAAAAACTGAGCGCGGGAGCGTGGTCACGGCATGGTGTCCCTGGGGAGCTGCTACTCAGCATGACAGGAGGGGGTCGTTTCCCAAAGCCCGGCGTGGAACCACCACTGGGTTCCTCCGTGTCACACCAGGATGATCCTGGTCGTTTACAAGCCAGTGTATGTAGAAGTACAAAGGCTTGTGGCAGATGCATTTACCTTTCCCTGCCTGTCTCCTTTCCTCTGCTAAGAGCTCCAGTGGGAACAGATAAGCTGATTTATGGCAAATGTATACACAGCTGCAGTGGAAGCCTTGAAGCAAAACTGGAATAACACAGCTATAGCACTGAAAATGCCAAGAAAGATACGATCTGTGAGGACAAGAAGTTACATCTGTGACGTGTAGGTGCGGCTGCTGCTGTGAAAATTGGCCTAATTCTCAGTGATGGAGCGACCAAAGCTAGGCCTTCACCCATTGCGCTGGTAGGAGACCCACAAGACGGCTTCACTCATGCTGAACCGTCTCTATCACTGCATGTATTCTGTGAAGAAACGTGGCCCTGAGGGGAAGGAGTAGGATTCCCACTGACTGACTTTACGGAGCCAACCGCAGTTGGTTTCCTTACACCTCATAGAGATGTTGGAGAGGGAGAACGGGTCCTCCACAGGGCAATGCAGAGCATTCTCCCTAGTCTCCTGCCTGGAGCTGGGCTCTGGAGGAGATTCCTTCCCACAGATACTGCAATGAGGTGCTGAGTGTGTTTTCTGAGGTATGGAAAGTTGTTTCAGCATCCTGTGTGCTGGGGAAACATGCCCACACCACTTACAGAGGGAGGCTTTTAGAGAGGTGCTGCTACAGGGAACAGTACGGCCTGGCAGTAAGTTTGTCAGTGCTTTCCCTGCAGTCCTCTAGTAAAAGGACGAGATGTTGTGAATTTCATACATAAAAGGAAAAGTATCACATTTTCCCCAAATTCTTCAGGAAATTACTCTCATATACAACCCCAGAATTTGGCTGCGTTACAGAGACAGAGTGTCATTTGCATGCCATTACCAGGCTGTAAAAGTCTCATGGTGACTGCCTACTATACATTTGCAATCTTTTGGGATCCTACGAGGGTCACCCCTGAGGTCAGGTTTGTTTAGTCTGTTCCATAACGGTGTAAAGTGGACTTGAATGTGTACTCTGCTCAAATAATACACAATCTGATTGATACTTAAACATCAGTAAGTGTTGTATATATGTTGCAGTTTCTAATGTTCCGGGCAGAGGAGAACCACGTATTTGCTAACAAATTGTTTCTACAAACAACCTGATGTGGCTTTACAAAGTGAATCAAAATAGGGAATGAAATGCATCCTCAAAATTATGATAAGAAAATCTTCATTTTTTTCTTTCCTCGAGAACACTTTTTTTTTTTTTTTTTGGAAATCCCCTCTGAGCCCTCCCTGTATTTGGAATTCTTCCTCCTGTTTACTTTTAATTCACTCACCATCCACTCACTGATTGCCTTTCAGTTCAAAAGCCAGGTTCCTTACGTTGCATTGTTCAAAGATGGCTTAATTAAAAATAGATCACATCTTCTGTGTAGTGCTTAATAAGCATTGTACTGATTGGCCTCATAGAGACCTGGATGATATTTCAGCCCTTTGCAGATCTTTCAAAAGGAATAATAAAAAGAAAGGGAGGGGAAAAAAAAGAATGTGAAGTCTTTTTCATCCTTAATATGTCATGATTTAGAAGTCAAGAATTATTACTCAACACAGGCTTAAGAGAATAAAGAGACAGTAGAGAATAACCCGATATATGAGTGACTTTGCTTTATCTCTTTGTTTTTAGAGTACTGTAAAAATATAATCAGTTATAAAGACCAACCTTACAATATTTTTCTTGGTCTTCTCTTTCAACAAAACTTTCATGATGAAAATGTAAATAAAAAGTGACATAAAGTTATACAGCTCAGCACAAAGCTGGTTGAGGCAAAAGCTTCTTATTGCCATTTTTTATGGCTTCACTGATTCGTTATTAAGTTTTCTCCTTTCTTAATAGTCATGAACATGGGCTCAGAGTTTTCTTCCTTTATCCTTTGCCCATTTCTGGATCAATAACATGTCTGTGATACAATGTCTTATTTGATTCTTTTTTGCATTGGAAAGTTTGTTTTGCTTTATTTAAGGAAGAAATCGCTACTAGAGAACTAAAAATAAGAAAAACGCTTTCTAGAAATAAGTTGTAGTTCTGGATTAAACCAAGCTGGTGCTGAGGTGGGAAAGAGAAGAATATTTGTCCTTCCACTCCAATAGCTCCCAAGGACTCCCAACCTCTCACCTTAATTGCTGTGATACAGAAGCAATTACTGGCTCACAGATACCTGTGGATGGGGTTTGTCAGCTCAGAAACAGGGTCAGCAACACCCCTGGCTTGTTTGTTTGCTTTGTTTTGTTTTAAAAGTAGCAGTACTAGCAGTGCAAAAATAGCTGTGCTACAGCCTAGCAGAGCTACCTGCCAGGCTTTTGGAAGTGTTTTTCACGGAACACCAGAGAAAGCAGTATTTTCCCTGCTATGAGCAGCTAGCAGTAGCTCCCAACAGGAGCCAAGCAAGCATGTTCCTCTGGGTTAGGAGGAAGCCCCTAGTGCTTTTCTGTTATGTGCTGCTCCTGGCCAGTCCCAGCTGCCAGGGGCTGCCCTGCAGGGGATAAAAGCCCTCAGGAGCTGCCACTTTCTTTTTCAGGCAGTCTTGGGTGCTGCCTTGTATATGCCTCTAGCTCAGCCTCATGGATTTAGGCTTGCCTTGGTTTTGATGGAGTAAGTAAACTTTTACTGAGGTTGGTACTCTGTGGCAAATGTTCTTGGTACTGAAGCTGCTGTCTCTAAAGAGAATTCAGGTGTTTCTGGGCTGTGTATTGTCCTGCAGTGTGGTTGTGTTCTCTGGGAGAGACTCCAGTGAGTTAAAAGGTGAGCAGAATTACAGTTCAGGTCTGCCTTGAGAAAATCTAAGGTAGCATGATAGCTTTCTTGTCCGTCTACATGTCACTACTACCTAAAAAATTGTCATCTGTGTGTCATCATGTGTGTTATCTTATAGCTCCCTTTCATCCATCCTAGCTTGTGTAGCTCTGGTTAGCACAGCCTCCACTTGAGAGTCTTTATGTCTGGTTTTTCTTTTCTGTCTCTTTCTGCATGCAGCCCTTTGTAGCCTTTGTTCCTCCTAGGATTTGGTTCAGTTTGGAGAAGTTGGGTTTGACTCAGAGCTGACAAATTCCGACTTTTCAGTAACTTTCAAAAAATCCCCCAACAAAACAAAAACTCCTGCAGAGAGACAACACGAGGAGTCCCCTTGCCAAAACATAATCATGTAGAACATACAAAATTGAGATCACCATATAGATTATTTTATAATGTGGTCACATGGGAGCAGAGGGTGGAGGAGCCAGAAACTGAGCAGTCAGTGCTACAAACTCTAGATTGTTGCAATTTGATTCACGTAAGGGAATTGTTAGCTTTTTGGCTGTGGTCTTGCTGTTCTATTTGGAAATGTATGATGTCATTGTACCATGCAAATCACAGCAAAAGGCCACTTGTATTTATGTTGGCTAAAGGTTTAACCAAGTGTACATGGCGGGCTGAATTTATTGCTACTTTAACTTTGTTTAGTCACAGAAGGGCTTTATTTATGCCGTTAAATTCAAATAGTGGTTAACAGTGACCACACAGCTAAAGAAATGGCAAGAGTCATTATCACTAAATCACTGCATTGCTGAGTTCCCTTAATTAAGGGGGGGCTGAATCCATGGACATTGAATAGAGAATAGGGTGGTAAAAGAGTGATTGATTGGGATATCAGTTGCTTTCCTTAGAAAACTAGATTTCTATATCCTACTCTGGCAAAACAAGAATGAAAATAAAGCTCAAGAGTCATCTAAAGTGCTGAATTAATTGAAGGCATATTAAAAAGTTTTATAGGTTCTCTATAAACTAAAATAAATAGCTAGAAAGTTATATTCTTTATGCAAACATTTTTCATTACAGTACGTGTCGGTCCCTTAGTGAGAGCTCATTAACATTTTAAAAATTACCTTTAATGGGCTACTCATTATCATCACCATCAAATGCTTCACTTGTCCGACATTCTAGCGTTTAGTGCAGATTAAAGCCCAAATTACCCTCTAGATACAGGGCATATTCAACTATGCAGGAAAAAAAAAATCTTTCAGTAAAGTCATGGCTTATAAACAGTGAACATTAGGAATGCTGAAAGCAGCCTTTTTTTAAAGCTCAGAAATGTGTCTCAGAGTGGTAGCTGTGGTTTTGAGCAATAAAAAAAAAATGAAAAGGTTCCTCATTTTCAAGTCCCTCATTGGAAAGATATGTGGCTAA
This sequence comes from Cygnus atratus, assembly GCF_013377495.2. Classification (NCBI taxonomy): domain Eukaryota; kingdom Metazoa; phylum Chordata; class Aves; order Anseriformes; family Anatidae; genus Cygnus; species Cygnus atratus. The sequence goes on from NC_066364.1 coordinate 110,282,117, forward strand.
ATGTAATTGTGAAACAGCCGATCTGCAACCTGGTCTCCAGGGCTTGGGCATAGCCTTGTTTGGCTGTTGTTTAGCTAAGAGCCTCGGACAAGTCATTTCTTCCTTTGCCTGAGCTCAAACTTGTTGGTAAGGAGATCTGCGTTGTCAAGGCCTGGAAACCTTTCTATGAAAGCTGCTTTAGGAGATAACTGTTAGGTTGTTACTCATCCTGCAAGAACTCTGCTGGATCTAAAAGCTGCTGTGCACAGGAGCAGAAACAGCAACCAGACTCAAGTTTTGAGCTTGTTTATATTGGCTGAAGCGTCTTGATTTCAGTGGAAGTGTACTCATTTGCACCAGCAGGGAAATTGGCGTCCACTCTGTTTTTTTTCTAAGGGTGGTGGTTGGGAAGAGTGGAAACTCAAAAGTGTCAATTAAGAATTACAGACAGCCTGGTGTGGTTTGATATACTGGGAGCTGCAGTACTCGTGCATGCTGCTGTGATGAATAGCAAGACTCGGCAAGGTTGCTTTAGCAAGGCAGCCCCGAGAGCATTTCTATGAGTATTTGAGGTAAAGCAGCTTTACTTACTCCTCTGAGGAGTAAGACAATATATAAACAAGGCTGAGTCTTCAGCTGGATGAACTCTAACTCTGAGGGAGCCGGCTGATTCATGTTAGCCATGGTTTTGGGCCTCAATACACCGTTTCCTGGGTTTATTTGTGAGCAAACCAGTGGTTTGCTTGTGTCACCAGTGTTCAAAGGTGCTCTTGGGCTGTGGTACCAAGGAGACTATGAAAATGACACCACCCTTATGCACAGGAGACAAGGTTTTTAGTTTAAGGAGGCTCTGGTGCCCTGCTATATTCTTCCTGTTTGTGGGGAGACATCCTGAGAGTGCCTTCTCGCTCAGTAAAAAGATCCTTGAGTTGTTAAAATCTTCCATCTCTGCACCTCTTTGTCTATTTCCTTCAAGAATATCAAAGCAATTGGACTGCAATACACAGTCAAGCTCTTAACTGGGATAAATTCTCCTTGAAGGAGGGATCTGGGTGGAGGTCCGAACTTTAATTCCTTTAAAATAAAGATGTTCTGAAATTGTCTTGTCTAGTCACAATGTTCTTCTTATCCCTTCAGCTGAGAAGATTCTTCAGATATAACCCTCCTGGCGCTGTGTGCCTGATGCAGGAAGTATCTGAGGATGGGTGAAAAGCTGCAGGCATCCTGGCACAGAACTAAAGGAGCTTCAGAACTGTCTGACATGGTGGAGCTGGATTGTTCCCCAGATATTCCTGAGATGCTGCTGGTAAGGTTCATAAGCTAAGACTATTTAAAGCTTGTGCCAAAGAATGATGTATACGGCCCTGTTAGTGCTCATATTAAAGTCTAAATTAATACAGGTAGCTCTTCTGGCATCCAGATTCAGGTGCTCTTTAAAAAAAATAAAATCAAATGAAAGCTGTTCAGTCAGGTGTGCTGATGTGGTGTCTTCCTCTCTAGAGGTGGCTTGCAGGAAAGCTGAGGGATGACTTAGACCTACTCCAGGTGTACCTCTGTGGTAGCTACCAAAGCAGAGTCAAATACATTTCTTTGAAATAAACAGATGATTTTTTTTTTTACATGTGGTGTAAGTTTGCCAAATGATTATTCTGCCTTCAGTGTCAGAATGCTTCTTTGTGGCCTTTGTAAAGAACATAAGACTACAAATCTGAGTCATAAAATGAGGTGCTGAAGGTTAGGCAGGACAGAGATGCTTATTTTGTAGCCTGTAGCAGTGGTATCAGTGGGAACTTTGACTTCAACTGAGTCAGACTTGGTCTTACACAGCATGAGTCAGCCCAGCCTCATATAAAAATTATGAGCCTGCCAAGAAAGGCCTTCCCCCTCCGTGCCCCCCCCGCCCTGCCCCAGCAGAAAACAGTAGAGAGCCTGGTGTGGGGGCTTTCTGTCTGATTTGTGTCAAGCTGCATAAACTTTCTGGGGTGGTCTGGTTTCCAGGCAGGTTACCTTGCAAAAAAACATCTCCCTATTTTGTTCCCCAAAATATTGTAGACCTTCCTGTAACTGGTAACTCTTCATAGCTTCTGATGCATACTATTTTAATGCTAAGATTAGTCCCAAAGAATAATTTGTATAGTTCCCTATCCTTTTTGATCAGCAAAAGGAATGGTTCAGGCCTGTTGAGCTTATTTGGTTCCCCTACTGAATTTGTGAAGGAAAAAGGTTTCAGGTTGGACATGTAGTTTCCTGGGGAGGTTTTCTCAGGACACTTAACACTTCCTGCAATTTAATTCCTGAGTGAGTTGATCCTAGTCACTTTGCTTAGGAAATTTCTCTATAACACATTCTGTTAACCTTCAATGACGGCATAGGAAACCAGGCCTAAAAAGCTTAAATACAGGAGTTTTCAAGTTGTATTTTGTGACTTCTCTTGCCTTATTTTATCAAGAATAGTACTGCTGTATCTCAGTATCAGGAGCACTGAGATAAAGACTGATTTTGAAATGTTTAGGCTGAGATTCATCTCACTTAATGTGGACACTCCAGTTTCTACCGTTGTGCTTGTCACCTATGGCCTTGCACGTTCTCTAAGAGAAAACAGATGCCATTGGAGCATGATTTAAATGACTTACTTTGGATGTTCACTTGAATTGGATCTAGGGCATTATTTGACTCTACTGAGCAGATTTCCTAACAGGACTGTGGTGACTAACTCTGGTGGAGACAGACATTCAGTGAGATGTGTATTGCCCACTGATTGTACCTCTGAGCCCAGGGTGGCAGGAGGTCAAGCTAGGACATGTGGTCTGCATGGGTAAAAGCCTTATTTCCATCAAGTCAATGTAAAGGCAAACAAAGCTTTGTATTTGTGTGGAGGTGGACAGGATGTTTTGTCTTGTTAGCCCCTGAAATGCCAGTTGCTAAAAGTTGCCCTGCAGGCTGGACAAGGGCACAGGCAGTCCTACAAGGCCTGAACTGCACTGCTGAATTGTCAAGTTGTTTTTACAGCAAACTTTCAGTTGATTGTGGATGACTAATGAGCTCTCCCCTCCTCATCTCCCTGTCACAGCTCTGTTCTGTGCTTTCATTGCCTCTTCTGTTTCTGCAATGGTCTTGACCCTAAAAAAAAAAATTGTTAGAGAAGAGAGATCTAACCAACTGGCATTGCTGGTGCAGAGGTGTGATCTACTGTTATTCAAATAGGCAAAAAGGAAAAAAAAAACCCCAAAGCAGTAGGACCAGACACAGGAGCACAGGTTGTGGCCTCTGAAAGCTCTCAAATGCACATGCGTGTTGGAATTGGAGAACATGTGGAAACCACCCAGAAATGCTTTGCATGCTGTATGCCACATTTGGAAGTTGTAGGACAGTGCATGTCTAGTCAATATGTACTTTGCATACAATCACATGCACTTGGCCTATAAGTTGTCTTGTATTGTTCAGTGTGTCAAAGACTTGATTTATATTCTTGTTATTGGGTTCATTAGCTGGGCGTGATAAATATTTTTGACCTTTCAAGTCCTCTACTGTTATTTAACCTCCATCTTTAGCAGTTCCTGCCACTTTGAGGACATCCTGCTGCTTGTAAGGGAGTAGGCTTGGCACACCTCTGCACCATGCAATGCAGCATCATGTGTGAGACCTCTTTACTACCCCTAAAGGAACCGTTTTCCAGGTAATCACAGCGCCCTGCATTGACTGGAGGTCCTAGAAGCAAAGTAGCCATGTTGGCACGCCCCCTAATGAGGCTGTGTAGGCTAATTAAATGTCCTCATTTGGTGTGTGCTGGATGCATTGTGTAAGCCACAATCAGAAGCATAAACTGATGGTGTGTAATTGAGGTAAGGGGTTATGAAGAATACCTCTGGGACTAACTTGACAGAAACTGTTGTCTGTATGTGTGTTGTTTATCTTGGATATTGCTGATTTTTAGCTTTTTGGATTTCATTAGTTTTCATATGCTCCTTTCTATTTCCTAACAGGACAGATTTTTCATCCAAATGGTAATATTGTTGATATCTTTGAACCAAATAAAAATTCTTTTTTTGGTCTGATTTTTTTCCCACCATCTGCCTGAGCTTCTGCAGTGCCTGGATGCAGCTAAAAACTGTTCTTTTGTGACCTAGGGTTCCTGTTGAGTTGACGTGTCCCTCTGAATTGGCAAATACATCATGGAAGCAATAAAACTAGCTTATGGTAAACAGCAGGGAAGGCTGTTCATAACTGATTGCTGAAATCTTGAGCAGGAATGGGACTTCCTGGTCCATCTTGCAGTTTGTAGGCAAAGCAGCTACAGGGATGAAATACCTACTCTGCGGTAATGTCATGGTGGTCAGTGATCCTGAAAACACCTCAGTGCAAGAACAGCCCTTCTAGAGCGTGTCTACTCAACTAGCATCAAACTGTCTCACTCGGATGCCAGCAGAGGAGAGCCACAACAGCTTGGCAGTCTGAGTTCCTCAGCAGGATTTTTGCAGGCCATATTGTTCCTACCTGGGCAGAGCTTGGACTCCTGAGTTGAGCTGCTTTTGAGGTTAAATCAGGTAGACCTACCTCAGCTGCCATAACTAGTGTAGAAATACATCAGAAACTTCTGGAGTTATCTTATTGTTGACATACATTTAGCGATTCCTCCTGAGTTCTCCCACCCATCTTTTGTACCCACTGTGCCACCCACATGCCAATTGTGGCAACAGGTGTCACACTTGGGGTGCCCCAACGTTGGTATGTGAGGCAAGAGCTGATGGGAGAGCTGCCATTTCCTGTTACCCTGCCTTATTTTAGCTGCTAGTGCTAATTGTCATCAAGAACAGTAAGCAGAGCTCTGAAGCATTCTTCAGTCACTGCTTCCTTCCAGGCAAGTGCTTATTTGGTAACATGTTGACCATCTGGGTCATTTTTGAAAAGCAGCCCCATGTGTAATTTTTATCGTACTTGTACATTCTCTTGCTGCTGCATCTTTGCTGTGCTTGGAGATGAAGACAGTGTAATTACTTAACAATTATCTTGTCAGCTTGTGGCAGAATGTGAAATTTGGATTTGGGTACGGAATGAGAGTGAATTTAAACGCCGGGGTCTTGTGATGCAGCATTTAATTTCCATGCTAATTTTGGGGATGGGTAACGAGGTAGATGTGTGTGGCTGAGCCAAATTACCCAGGGTGCCCTCGTGGGCATCGAAGGAAGGGGGTTTTGTGTGGCTCTTCAGAACACAGGGGACTAGCTGGCCATGTAAAACCTCCATTTATCTAGGTGTGCGGCAGGAGTGGGGACAGATGTCCTGCACTGCATTACCAGGTGCTTACCTGTTGCTAGGAATGAAGCTGACACTGCAGGCGTTCTCAGGTAGTTGACAGCCATGGGAGGCAGGGTGGGAGCAGGTGTCGGCCTGATGGAGGAAGAGGCAACCTTTTCCATAGGGCCACAGATGCAGCGTGCCTCTAAGCATGTGCTCAGACTGTCCAGCCATCTTCTCTGTTGGTCCTGGTTACTTTTTAATGTGAACAGAGGACAGCAGTATGCTAAGACCGGTTTCCATTCTCTAGCAATTCCTTCTGGGTTCTTTTACCCACCAGCATAAATGCCTGCTAGAGGCTCCCTTGAGCAGGGAAATGCTGGCTGAGAAATGATCACCTTGTAGACAGCCATGTTAAACTGATAAGAACACACTTGGAGAAGAAGCACTGTCCACAGGGTTTAAACCTCAGCAACATGGTGTGGTCATCTGTGATTCAGAATATGCTTTGGGGCAAGCCTTCGGTGCTGTTTTATGGGGGTAGGTATTCTCCTCCTGTCTCTCAGGAAACACTCAGCCCTTGCCTGATGGCGATGGCTCTGTGAGTGTGACAGCCAAACAGTACTTTTACAACCACTATTGACACAAATTCCAGCTGTTCTGCACTGACAAAACACAGCCAAAGACGTTTATTTTTCACTCTGATCAGGTTACAGCTTTTTACCCCCTTCTTGCTTTGTTGGAGAGACCGTAGCAAGTTCAGTGGTCAACACAAGTGTCGCAGCTGGCAGACTGCTGGGCCCTGATCTGGTGTCAATGCACTTGGAGTTTTCAGGACAAAATGCTGTTTCTGTCAATGCAACTCCGTTAACACTTCAGCATTTTAAGGCCTAAACCTCCTGCCTGTAGGAGGTAATGTGGGATTTCAGAGATTAGAAAGTGTCGTATTATGGGCCGTGAGTGGTTTGCATTTCAGTGTCAGCTGAAAGTTCAGATGCATCTGGGCAGAACCATGCAATAAATGGGCCAGGCTTCTGAATGCAGACCAGGCTGCCTGTTGCAAAGGAATTACTATTCTGGTATAGGCAGTTACCTTGCACTGCTGAATGCTTTGCATGGCTGGAGTGGTATAGCAGTAGTCCAGGAGGTACTGGGATGCATTTGAGAAGCCCAAGTCCTTTGTTTTCCCATGCAGTGTGATGAATATTGCATTAAACCAACACGTTACATTGCTGCTTAGGGGTGCCTGATTCTTCAGCATTGAGCATGTTCTTGAGGCCTTATGGCTCCACATCTTACACTGTTGTGAGTACTGTGAACGTTTTCAGAAAGCCCTGCAGCCTTTGATAGATTAGCCTGTGGTGAAAGCAAGGAAAATTGAAACTGGGAAAGGGGGGAGGAAAGGTGTTTACTTAATATTCAATTGCTTGTTTTCTTCCTTCTCATTATCCAGAACAATGATTAGAAGTTTGTGTTAATTGCCAGTTTGTGTCAACTTAAGCAAAAATTCCCCCAATGGAGGCTGTCTCGCTGGCAACAAAAAATTGGGCCCAGGACAGTGGTCTGTGGAGAACACAGGCCTGGCATTCCCGGGGTTGGAATAACATGGATGATTGAGGCTCAGCAAGGAGCCTTGATCGTGGTATTGAGAGCCTGGGGTGTACATGGCATGTCTGTGAGTCTTGGTGGTGGGTGAGTAGGTATGAACAACGTGTAAACAAGTGTGAAACAGTTCAAGGCTACCTGTGCAAGGCCCAGAGGGATGGGAAGACAAATAGGAAATGGGATGTGTCTGGTGGCTTTGAGCTTTGGCTATATACACAAGCGAAATCCAAGAAAACTTGCCCTCATGTGAACACACTGGGTACTTGTGTGTACAGCTGAGCATTCATGCACAAGTAAATTGGGAGCTCACAAAAATTGATCAAGTACTTATGCATAGACTGATTGGGCACTCAAGTGTGAATTAGTTGTGAATGCATGCATGAACTAATTGGGTGGTCATGCATGAGCTAACTGGGCAGCTACCTATGGATTAACTGAGTGCTCGAGTGGAAATGGCTGCCCACTCAAGCAAGAACTGATTGGATGTGCGTGCATGAAGGCAGTTTATCCTGCAATTTGTACAATAGTCTTCCCCTTCCCTCTGTAAAACATTTGATAGTAATAATTCATATAGCACCGATGGGTACATATACTCTCTAAAATTCTGTTCCTTGCTTTGTGAACCATATTACAGGAGCTAACATCAGAAGACCTTACTCATCACAAATTCCACCCTTTGCCTCTATAGACCAGACTATACAGAGGTTAATATAACAATGTACATGTGCACTTACTAAAATTCGACCCTAGCCTCCTGAGAACCAGATTGGTCTTTATAATCACAACCCAAACTTTTCTCTATTACAAGCTCTACCCCTTGCCAATGCAAATGAGGTTATTGGGGTCAATCTTATCATAGCCTGAATGTGTTCTTCACAAACTCCAGCCCTCACACACATGGATCAGACTCCAGGGGGTTAATATAACAATCTGAAGTTTTTATGAACTTCACTTCTTGTTCCTGCAATGCATGTAACCAAGAAGTCACAACAGTTTGGATATACATACATTATAAACTCTACCCATTGGCCCTGTGGGCTACGGGGTTAACATAATAATCTGTGCACTTATTACAAATTTCATAACTTGTTCCCACAAAACACAAAATCAAGAATACAGCAGATTTTTTTTCAGTTGTTTTCTATGCACTGGCATACAAAGCAGGTGACGAAGATAGTACAAGCAAAGATTAAGGTTCATGAGTAAAACTGGCTGTAGGGCATTGTCCAGACCTAAAGTGGTTGCCAAACAGTGTTTTCTTGCTAAAACATGGGCATGTCCCCACTTGAGTAGTAAAATGGTGCACCAAATAGCTCTTCTGAGATTCTGTGAGATCATGTGTCAGACCGGTAGGTGCTCATGCGTGAATTAACTGATCACATGTGATATGTTTGTGCAGTCATGCATGAATTAATGGGGCATCTTGAGTCAAGTGGATGTGCATGTGAAAGCCAGTTGGGTTCTCAAGCATGAATTAATTGTGCACCCATGCAAGAATTAATTGGATAATCAAGTGTAAATTAGCAGGACACTCATGCATGAACTAACTGCGCAATCATGCATGAACTATTTGGGTGGTTTGGCAGGAATTAACTTGGCACTTGGATATGAATTAAATGTGCACCCATGTGTGAATTCAGTGGGCACTCCCGGGTGAACTGATTGGGCCCTCATGCATGAACTGGCAGGGTGCTCAGGGATGAATTATCTGTATGCACGTGCGTGACCTAATTTAGCATTCATGCACGTACTTATTGGGTGCTCATGCATGAGTTTGTTGGACATTTGAGTCTGACCTAGTTGGGCATCCCTACATGAGCTTGTTTGGCACTCATGCGTGAATGCAGTCAGCCCTGCATTTCATGCCCTCAGGGACGTAATATGTATGTATTCAGGCTGTTATAATATTAACCCCTACAGTTTGATCTACGGGGATGAGAACTGAAGTTTGTGAAGAGTACATGTATTCAGAATGTGATAAGGTCGACTGCAATAATCTGGTTCTTATGGGCAAGGGGTGGAGCTTATAGTGGATAAAAGTTCAGACTTTCCTGATGATAACCCCTGTAATCTGGTTCTCAGGGGGCAGAGGTAGAGTTCTAGTAAGTGAATGAGCATGCTGTGACAATATTAACCCCTGTGTAGTATGGACTACAAGGGCAAAGGGGGGAGTTTGTGACAGGTAGGATCATCTGACCAATGTTAATTGCTATAATGTGTTTTGTAAGAAAGGAATGAATTTTTAGCAAGTCTACATACTGCTACTATTTTAGCTCCCTACTGTCTGGTCTGCAGGGAAGAAGCATGAAGTTTGTAATGGGCGTATATTAAGATTGCAAGGATGTCGAAGATAAAGTTTGTAATGTATTTATGTTGAAACAGCTCTTAAGTGTTTTGCAGAGGTGAGAAGAATTTATCGGGCATAAATTGCAGGATTTATTGCATTTATGCATGGGCACGTGTTTGATTCACGCATGAGTGCCCATTTAGTCTCTGCTTGAGTGCCTAATCCATTCAGGCATGGGATGGGTGTCCAATTAGTTCATGCATGATCACCCAATTACTTCATGCATGGGTGCTCAATTAGTTCATGCTTTATTGCTCAAATAGTTCACGCATGAGCGCCCAATTAGTTCATGCCTGAGAGCCCAATCAATTCATGCTTGAGAGCCCAATTACTTCTGGATGAGCACCCAATTTACTTGTGCACGAATGCTCAATTAGTGCATGCACAAGCATCCGATGAGTGTGCACCCCGAGTGCCATGTGAGCTCACACGAGTGCCGAGCTGAGCACACGTGGCAAGAGTGCTGGCAGGGCAGGGGGCAGCCACCAACTGCCCTGTGTGGGTGGCAGCTGGCTCTGAAGTTGATATAACCATTGCTGGCCTCCCAAAATGCCAGGGCAGACAGTGTGAGGAGATGAGTGGGGAGATGCCAGAGAAGACATGCGGACAGGAAGGTGGCAGAGAGGACATGCGGCTGCAGATGTGCTTCTGGAAGAGGCTGCTCTGGTGAGACATGTGAAGCAGCAGCAGATGCGGGCTGTGACGTACACGGCCCCAGCTCCCCGGGTCGCTCAGCGCATCACCAAAGGGATTGAGGTGGACTCTGTGTAACCTGGGATGCAAACAGGAAAAGCTGACACTAGGAAGGGGTATTTGGTTTAAGCTGAGCCTTGGAAAGGGGGAGAGGAAGTAGTTTTGTAAGTTACTGTCAATTAACACAAACTTCTAATGCTGGTTTGCGTATCAGGAAAGAAGAAAACAGGCAATTTAACTCTTAAGTACAAAATTCTCCAGTGGAGGCAGTTTTGTGTGCTGCAGTAATAATTGGTCGAGAATGCAAGCAATGGCCAGGGGGCATGGGGCTGAAATAATGTGAGTGACTTAGAGGCTCAGGAGGGAGTACAGATTCTGGTATTGTGAATTTGTAGTGTTGTGGTGTGTCTGCAGGGGGTTACGGTGGGACAGAGTGTGGGCATGTGGGAAATGGAGAATTTGAGGCAACTGGAGCAGCGAGCTCCTGTGGGCTGGGAAGGGGTCTGGGAAGAGGTGAGGTGGATTCTGCTTCAAGCCCCTGCCCCAGTGGTCCTAAGCCTGGGCTGTCTCCACGTGAGTGATCCAGGAGCACTGTCCCTGAAGGCATGGTGGGGCTGGGAGAACCTGGGAGAACTGCATGTTGCTGAGCTGTGGGGTGCAGAGGGGCTAACTGTGTTCCCCAAACAGGTCTCAGAGAGCCCAGCAGCACTTGGAGGGGCTGGGGAGTTGAGCTGAGGGTCTCCTTCAGAGTAAGGGCCTGCTAAAAGGTGTTAACTCAGAGCAAAAGGGAGGCTTTTGGTCAGAACAAACAGCTCGCAGTGCTGAGCTGGTCAAAGTATGCAAGATGCAGTGCTTATCCCTGCTTCCTGGCCCCCAGGGGTAGGGGTGGAGTTCATAATTGGTGTGCATTAAGCTTGTGATGATGTTGAAAGTAGAGTTTATAATGGATTTATGTTGAAACAGTTCTTATGTGTGTTCTTCAGAGGTGGAGGGTGGAAAGTCTCAGGCATAAATTACAGGGTTTACTGCGTTCACACACGAGTGCCCAAATAGTTCACGCATGAACGCCCAATCAGCTCATGCCTGAGCGCTGAATTAGCTCACGCTTGCACGCTCGGTTAATTCATGCATGGGTGCCCAACTGATTCATGCATGAGAAGCCGATTGCTTCACGCTTGCACGCCCAATTAATTTATGCATGAGTGCCCAATTGAGTTACGCGTGAGTGCCCAATTAATGTGAGGGATAAGAATTCAGAAAGTGCCACTGCTGCGAACCCCGAAACTGAAGCCAGATGCAAATTAAAGCCCCACCTCTTAAAGGCCCTCTGGACAAATTAAGCTATGCTGGAAACCAGGCCTTTGGTTCAGATTGAAAAGAATTGAAAACCGACCCTCATTCTGCACCTGGGTGTACTTAGTACAGCTTTAACTTAGATCCTTTTCTAAGGACCCAGAAAGCAGCTGTGTGGGACATGGGTTTTCTCCACTCAGAGTCCTAGCTAGTCCAGCCTTTCCTCTGCCCTATTTTATTTTTGTGTTGTGTGCTAATCATTAAAACGTAGCTTCCCATCATACAGCTTCCTCAGCCAGGATGAAACGTCTATTCCTAATACCTATGGAAATAAAGATATTTTAAAAGGAAGAACAAAGTTAAACCAGCAGGAAAAAAAAATCAAGAATACAAGACAGTTCACAGGTTGTTTCAGGAGGAAGCAGCAGTGCTATATTCTTACTTCTAATGGGTGCTGGAGAAAGGACGTTAGCAATGCCCTGGCATGATGTTTCAGCAAACAAAAAGTTTGTCAGGGAAGAGCTGGAGGAAGAGAGTATAAAAATCTGTTCTAATATTACATAGGCTATGCTTTCCTTTTGATTCTTTCAAGACTTTCATGATGATAGCAGTTCCATCATCTAATTTCCATTTTTTGAAGGTCTCCACCGTCCTAATGTTGGTACCTCTCTGCTGGCTAGTATAGTTCCTCAGCTGAGGTCAGAGCAGTGAAGTTACCTTTGGAGGCTGACAGAGAACAAGTGCTTCCTTGGGGAATCAGGAGGCAGTCAGGAGGGTGTTTTCTGTTTTTAGACTCATGACCTGTTGATGCTTCTAAATTGACCTTTCCCATCTCTGCAGTGTTCTTCTGGAAACTTTAACTAGTGTCTGCAGGCTGCTTTTGGCAGAAGCATGATACGGTGAGTGTTTCACCAGCTTGCACCTCCTTTAGAATCTGTCTTTTCTTAGAAATGGACAAAACCTTGTGTCATGTATGGCCACACCATTGCTCGCCACTCCAAAAGCTGCCAGCCTAGGGGGGAAACCAAGCAGGAAAGCAAGCAGCTATCTTTATAATTTGACTGGAAAATGAACAGGAGACCATAAGCTTGTCCATTTACAGCCTTTTTTACTTGCTCTCGACCTGATGCATACAGGTAGTTATGTATTTGGGCAAAATAATTCATTGACTTTGTTACTGATTTTGAGCCATTCTTATTTAAAGTGGAAATGGCTGTCTGTTCCATCTGTAGTACGTGCTTTTGGAAAACAAAATCCAGGATGTGGCTCACCTGGCTCTGATTTCTACAATGACAGGCTTTATGCAGCCACAGAGAAACTGATTTTGATGGTAGATGAAGGAAAAAAAGAATAAATAGCAGACACTTGAGCATCTCTTGGTGGCAGTCAGTATTCTGGTTTCTCCACCTCGGAATGAAAGTATCAAATTAGAGCTGTTTGGGCTTGAAGATGCAGAGTAAATCTGCCTGAGGACCTGGGTTCTGTTATTCTTATGTAGCTTAAACAGTACTTTACTCTGTGGGTGAGGTCCCTGATTCAGAGTGTACTTAGCAGGTGCAACCTGGCGAGAATGAAGCAATACAACAACAAGCTATGGAGGAGTCGAGGAGTCAGTGTTTTAAAAAGCAGGCAGTAAATGAGTTATTGCAGGTAGAACAAAGTAGTGGCATTTTCAGACTCTTCTGGAAAGTGTTTCTGGTATCACTGCTATTTCATTTTAAGCTGGAAGCAGAGATAAACTTGTGCACACATGCTCCTTCCCAAGTGGAAGGTCCTCACTTGAGTTGTCTTAGGTCTTGCTTGAAACAGGGACCCAGAACACAACCTAACTGTACCTCTGGTGTCACAAGCTTAGGGACAGCGTTGGATTTCATGCTCTGCAGCGTTGTGCATGGTAGCAGAGCAGTAAACAGGGAGGAAAAACTTACTCTTCTTCGGGGACAGGAGGATTATGTGCACTGCTCTTGCTGAGTCTGGCAGCTGACCAAGAAGCTGCGTTAGCACCATCCTCTCATCAGACTGGCCCAGCTGCACTGCCAGTGTAACTGCATGGAAGGAAAAGATAATAACGAAGGATGAAAGACTCAAAAAGCCCTCTGTTCATCGCAGGCTGCTGTGCCTTTGCTGCCTAGTATTAATGTTGCAACGTGGCGACTGGATGGGAAAAGGCTGTGCTGTCCACACGCTGAGCTGTGAGGGCTTTGGAGAGAGTGTGGGAAGAAAGACCAAAGAGGGAAAAGTCTATTACAATGGCAGCCTGTAAAATTTTTATTGCATCTTTTACACATTCCAGGGGATGCAAGGCATTTTAAATTGGGCTGTGTGAACTGCTGCATCCTGAAGTCAAGAGCGCAGCTTTGGTGTGATGTTTGGATATAATGCATACTTCTCCATGAAGGACAAAAGAACAGAGTAATGTCTAGTTTGGGTCCATCAGTAGTCCTTCCTCCTTCTCCATCCCCTTGAAATTAAAGGGTAGAGGATGTGAAGGTCTTAGGGGTCCTCCCTCTCTGCCTTTTGTTCTAGATCCTCTCTTCAGGGATTCAAACTCTAAAAGAGTATGTGAAACCCTTGGTCACAGAGAACAGACTGAATTTCAGAGGGCTGAGAGCTTGCTTTCCTCAGCTGACAGATGGCCTTCGAACCTTGCTGTACCAGGCCCAAGTTTTGTCTGTCTTCAGCAATTTTTCTTTGCTTCTCCACCACAGTCTTGCCAGAGTTTACAATGCATTGTAATCTGCCTGATTTCAGTAAGATGATACCTGTACAGAGTGGACAACCTGCCCCCTTAAAACCCTCTTCTCTCTCCCATGCTCTCACCTGTGAGTAGCAGCAAGAAGCAACTGATAGGGGGCCTGAGGAATGTGAGCTGTCAGGCCTGGGGCACAGCCCCTTTTAGGAGTTTAGCTGGCTAAGTTGAGAGTTGAGCTGTCAGAATCCAAGCTCAGCTTCTTCACTGATAAGAGCTGTGCTGAAGAAAGCTAAAAGGAGGGGCAGGCCATTGCTTTCATTTGGGAACTACTCTCAAGCTGGGGCTTTACCACTGGCTTCCACCCGTGCTGCACTGCACTATCTGGGATGGTCTCATACCACCACGGCTCCAACCCTGACCTGGAACCACTGGCTGGGCTTCTCAGCTTGATGTCGGACCTGCCCCATCGCTGCAGACTCACTGGATGATCATGGAACTGTGCCTGACCACAGTCCCTGTCTCTTGCCCTGGACCTGCCAATTTCCATCCCAGCTCCGTGTTGGTGAGGCAACTGCGTGTGCCTGCTGTATCATCCTGCTCCGCTCCCAGCTCCCTGTCCTGTGCCAGTCTTCTTGGCTCCCTGACAGCACAGGTGGGCACCAGTGGTTGTGCCCCAGCTTCAGAGCAGCTCCCCAAAAAGGAGGGGCAGGCTCTTGCTTCTAGATTTCTTCACCACAGCTCTTAACAGCAAAGGAGCTGACCTGGGACGCAGCCAGCTGAATTCTTTAAGTTGACGAAATCCTAGAGGAGGAACATGCTCTAGGCCCTGAGAAGAGCATCGTACCTGTTTGAGCACCAGTCTATCTTCTCCCTTATGCGTAGCCCTGCATGTCTTGGCAGGCTGGCTCTGATCCATTTGCAAGTCTGCTGCATGCTCAGTAGCCCTGCTGCTCCCTCCCTGTCTTTCACAGTGGCGTGTCCCTTGCCCCACGTCCATCACACTATACAGCTCTTCCAGTTTTTGTGGTCACAGAGCCTCTCTTGCTCTCCTTTCAGTCCTCATTGAAGAGTTTAACAATGAATATAACACACTTTTAACTTTAATAACATAGTCATCATGTGCTGCCAGAGAGATGCCACCGAATTCCAACCTCCCAAGCCTGTAAAATGCCCCCCAGCCTGTGCCCCCGTTGTGTGTGAGGGTTGGGGAGCTTTGAGCGGGTTTCCCTGCTGAAACAGGAGGGGCTGGCTCTTAAGTCTCCCCAGGGCATGAAGTACCATCTCTTGCAGGAGGCCTGTGGCTGAAATGGTTGTGTTATGCTTCATTGCTGAAGCCTCACTCAAGGCAGTGCTTGTTTTGGTCACTGGTTTTGGGGGGTGAAGGGGAGATGCAGGTAGCTACCAGCCTTTTGATGCAGTCTGTGAGAGGACCAGGTGCGGCAGTCCTGTCCTTGCTTTGTTCACATGTTTACCTGATGAACAGCTCCAAATTTTGATCTTTTACAAGTCCAAATGGCTAAGGAGCGAGTCAAAACAGTATACGTAGGGAAAGTAGATATATCTGTTAATGAGACATCTACAGCACATAAGTAGAAGATGCTTTCTTCTTTCTTCTTCCTCCTTCTACACCACCTCTCCCTGATGCAGCTCCTGCTTTAGGTTATGTTTCTCAGTGCCTCATTTTTTTCCACAATGACAGTTGTCTTATATCCTAATGTACACACTGATGCTCTGCAGGACAAGGAGATGACATTTTTTCATCTGAAGGTTTTGCTATTTGCATTTTAGGCACTCAGGACTGTGGAAAAATAGAACTTGTGAGCCCTGTAGGTAAGGTATAGTATAAGGTAAGTCTCAAAATGCAAAGGGGTTTAGGAATTGGCACCCGCATTTGTTTGGGAAGAAAAGGGACTAATTTATGAGGGGATCAACCCACTGAAAAGGATAATGATGAAATATACACTGTTTGGAAGTGAAGCACTGAGAACAGGGACATGGTGGTAAGAATGTGTGTGGTGAGTCTGTCAGGTAGACACAGTTAAACTAGCCTTAAATGAATTGGTGACAGCAGGGGTAAATTAGTCTGTGCTCAGCTCCCTCCACGCAGCCTCATCTACAGAGACACCTGAGCTGGTGGGTTTTATAGCTAACTCTGCTACCTCTGCACTACATGCATACCCTGAGGTAGAGAATATAAAGGGGGTTGGAAGGAGAGGGACAGAGCAAGCAGCCAATCTGCAGAGGGCAGAGGAGCTGGGATCAAAACTGCTGCTAGTTCTTTGAAAGTCATGAAAAGCCAGAGCCTTAGTTTGCTCACACAGACACAACTCCTCTGGGCTTCGGGGAGAAATGTCTGAGAGGCTCTCATAGTACGTGCGCGGAGCCAGCCTTGTTGTGCTAAAAAACAAGTTCTGATTAACTGTGCACGTGGCAGGAATTTTGCATTGCCGCTAAAGCAATAAAAAGTCCTGAAAGGTTTCTATGACATTAATTTTAGTTCATTTGAGATAATCCATGTCGAGTTTAAATAATACATGAGATCTGTGCGTTGAAGACATGCGCTGTATCTCAGCCTTAGTGAAAAGAAATCTGCCTTGTTGACACCGAGCAGCCAAGCCAGGAGACAGGGCAGAACTAGTTTTTCATTGGAGTGTTGCTGCCTGTTTCTTCTCCTGGCTTTCATCTCGCTCTCCCTCTCTTTCCCGCCTCCCCTTTTTTTTGTTGATTGGTGTCACCTCACATGCTTAGGATGTCTGCCTGTCTGCTCAGAGTGTGAACACATTCCTCAGAATGCTGATTTGCTCGTTTCACACCAGTGTCAAAATGACTTATTAAATTCAGCACCTCCTGATACTCGCTGCCTGATGTGTTGCTATCCAAACATTAAATGACAATAAGCATATGCAGCCGCTGGGCCTAGCAAACTCATTTAGTTTGATAAAAATGTCATGGCAATATGCTTTAAATCACTGTCCTTTTCATCATTGTTAATTGCTAGCTGTAGACCTCTTTACTGTGCTCAGTGCAAGTGTTAGGATGCTGCTCCTTCTAGCCCGATTAAGCATTTTTTCTAACTGTAGAAATCCTTTTCGGTGGCAGTGTTATTGCATAAAGAGATAGATTTTGCTCTTAATTAGCCAACATGCCACCAGGGATACTTCAGAGTCATGGGTGTGAAAAAGCCTCCAGCAGAGGCTGATTCTCTGGGATTAAAAAAAATAATATATCAGTGACTTGGGAATAATTGGCAGCTTCAGCGATGGTAAGTTGGCTCTAGCAGTGACAATATGTTCTGCTGTAATATCAATACCTGCTTCTGTCTGCTTTCCCGTCAGCTCTCTTCAAACTCAGCCAGAGCAGTTCTGTACTTAACAATGTACAACATGCGATGCTGTGGGTGGGGATCCACTCCCAACCTCTTCTGCTGTCACTGGTGAGCTGCATAGCTTTCCTAAGGCATTGTGAACACAGGTTTTGTTTGTTCTTCAAGAGAAATGCAGCTTTTAGGCCATGCTTACTCATTAACAGATAGTGTAAAACAAGAAAAAATTATCATGTGTGTAAAATCAATAACAAAAATCTCAGGTTGGGGCTCTAGGGGAATCCTGCTGCCACCTTAAGTAGTTGGGACGAATCCAGACATCATGTATACTGTTCTCCCCTGGCTGCTGGTGCTCCTCTGGAGAAAGCAGTGTCCTCAAAGGCCACCGGTGATGGAGCTGCACCAGTCTGTTCCCAAGCGTCCATTTCCTAACTATTAGAAGGCCTTAGATCCTCTACCCTTAGCACCTTCCCCAAATTTTCTCTGTGACAAGCTGAACATGTAACTTCTTGCCCTGTTTGCAACAGAGGAGGAGGACAGATTACTCCCTGCCTGTTGGCAGTGGCCCAGTTTGTACTGGCAGACTGTTACGCCATCCCATTCAGTCTGCCCAGCAGACTAGCCTGTCCAGGGGTCTTCCTGCTTTTTCTTATAGCTCCATCATTGTAAACTCTGAGCTCAAACCCAAATGTATCTGTTAATTTCTTGTTACTAGCCATACACTTAATTTTTACTTCTTACTTTGAATTTTGTCTTTAAGAGGTGGACTCTCCTGTGGCCAGAAAGACTTAAGCTACTGAATTGCTCTCAATATTTTGCATGCAATAACTCAGAACCTAAGGCTGGCCAAATTTTCAGTGCATGAAAAGGATTTCTGCCCCCCAAGAAGATGACGACTTTTTTTTTTTTTTAATAATCCATTGACTTCTTTTGTTCCTAAAGGATGTAAGGTTATTTGTTGGTATATACACACACTGTTAGCATAGAATTTCAGAAATCTCTTTAAAGACACCTATTTCAGACTCCTGGGATGACTTTAAAATAAACTGATTCAGAGCTTGACCAGATGTAATATCTGAGAGAACAATTCAGCCCAGTAGAATTAAAATAAATAAATGGTCCTGTGTAGGACTAAGAATTTTATTCACAAAGTATATTCCTAAAATACTTTTGTGATGTGATCAGCTTTGCAAAAGGGGGCACTTACGTGCATGGAGAAACCCGTCCAGCTTACTGTGTGAAAGTGTGAGAGTTTGTGGGTCACACCGTGCTGCTACCTAGGACTATTGTAACACTTATGGGCTCAAACCTATATTCTTCAAATAAATTAAATCCAAACACTTCTAATTTGGTAAATGTGTGCTTGATTTGAAGCTCACTGAAATCAATGGCAAGTCTTGGGATGTGATCCTAATTGTCAAGGAGAACTTGCAATTACTTAGCACATCTTCTAGAGAGAGCGATATGATTTCAGCAGTTAAGGATGCTCTTTTCCAAGCGGAATGAACTCTAACACATCCCTCACACTGAGAGCCTGTCAAGCTGTAGGAGACAGATATGTGATCAGGCGTGCAGTGGTGCCTGTCTGGTAACAGCAGAGCAGGGGCTGTAGTACTGGTGTCAAATGAAATGAGAAGATGGCTGGACTGTGCAGGGCCTATCTCCTCCAGATAAAAGGCCGCTGACCTTTTTGCATCAAGCCTGGAGAGAAGGGTCTGGTTGAGGGTGGTATGCAAAAGCGTTGGCAAGAGGCCTGCTTCATTAAGGTTGAGCTCCTTTCTCTTACCTTAGGGGAGTAATTTAAGATGTGTCTATCACATTGCTGAATCTTCACAGGTATGATGGATTATTCCTTACAAATGGAACCACAAGGAAAAACATTCTGAAACGTTGAAGTGATATACTTAATTTCAAAAAAGTCAGGAGTGCTTTTCTTTTGAGCTTTTGAAGAAGTGTCCTATTTTCACAATTAGCTGCCCTTATGAAGGGGTTAATCAAAAAATGAAGTGGGATAGTTTTGGTGGGCAGTAAAATCTTGTAGTGAGCAGAAAGAACAGCAGCTATATTTTGATGTGTTTTCATTTGGTTAGCTGATATCTAAAGAATTAAAGAAAAATATTGTCTTTTTTTCTCCCTATTGTTGATTTGTTCAGAAGCAAAAAGATATTTTTATCATTCCTAGTAGAAACCTAGTTTTTGGCCAACTTTTTTTTTTGTTCATGTAGTACCCCACCAAACAGCTATGGTTATAAGCCAATCTTGTAGACAATTCCTGATGCATTTGTAGAGCTTATACTACTTGCTTACAAAGAGTGCATCTCCTCAGCTATTTCAAATATCTTTTATTTAACTATCTTCCTACAGATAGGTTGTCTGTGATGTAACAGGTATTTATTGATAAGTCTTTCTACTTGTGTGTGTTCAATTTGGTTTGTAGTATGAATAAAGCATTAGGTATTACAATGCAAAATAGCTTTGTCATTTTTTTTCCCCAGTCTGTGTCAGCCTTGATTACCTTACTAGGCTTGCATGGTTTGTGGGCAGGAGATTAGAATTTGCTAACAGGTTGTATCTGTGTACCTGAAAGTAATACTTCTTGCACTTCAAGTGGCAGAAAAGAAACCCTGAGCATCCATGTCTCTCCTGCTCTAGAAACTGGGGTTTTACCACTGAGAGCAGGTTGGGAAGGTAATCCTGTTGTAGCAGTCCAACAAACAGTAGGAAAGAAAGGGAAAGGAGAAAGGTAAATGCTTCAGGCAACAGTTGACATCTATCCTGTGATGTGAATGGGGTGTATTTTCCAGGCTCATAAAAAAAAATCTTTTAAAAGGGAAGAACAAGCATGACAAAGGTCAGAAAGACCAGAAAAGAACAGGACTTTGCAGAAGATACATTAATGTTGCTATGACAAGTGAAAAGATTTTTGATGCTATTTTTTAATGTCGTTCAAGTAGTATATTAATGCAAGCAATGAATTATTTTTGGTATTTTACAGACCAGCCAGGGAAGGCACTGCACATAATAGCTTGGAGGAATAATAGAAGGCTCAGAGAAGACATCAAAATCTGGTAAGATACTGGGATGCGGATGCATTTGGGAAGGCTACAGCAATTACAGTGCCTGAGTTAATCCAGTGCTGACTGTCAACAGAAAGTCCCTACTTTATTTCTAGGGAAAACTAGAGATCATCTTGTATTTCTTTTTTCTTTTTTTTTTTTTTTCCTGGTATGTAATGGCAAAACAGTGTTGAGAGTCTGTGATGATACAGAAATACACAAGAGGCTGATCACTTTTAAATTCCCCTACTATTTTACTTTGATAATTTTCAGTTTTAATTCTTCTCATTCATCAAACAGTTTGGATGTGGTATTTGGGTTGATGGAAGGGAGCAGTAAAATGGAGTGAAAATACTTATATCAAAGAAGACACTGAAAAGATGTGGAAATTGGGCCGAGTCAGGTTTCCATAGTTAGAATAAGAATCTCTCAAATAAACAAGCAGAAAATTGTTCTCATCTCTGGTGCCTGTGAGTCTGTTAAAGTAAAGTAGAACTGACAGAGCTACTCACAATCTCCATGTTTGAGTTAACAGTGGTGCCATTCAGACAACAGACAGAAACTCCTCTACATACATATGCACACATTTTTGGAAAGAATTACACACTTTTGCAGAACCGTTATTAGAAAAATTTCCTGAGATAACTGTTTGTTATTGATGCTGAAAATAACATGACCATACCCATTTGCACTGAATACTGATTGAGCTCAAAGCACTTCGGAATGAAAAGGGATCTCAGGAAAGCTCTGCCATCCAAACACAGCGTGGTGAGGGTTGGCGGGCACGAATAAGGACAGCTTGCTGGCTGGTTTGTGACGAGTGGTAAAGAGTTAAGTGAAACCTGAAAACTCTTCGTTTGTGGCACTGCTGCTGTGCACCCTATTCTGGATAAAATCTGTTGTCACAGCTTTATCATCCGTGTAATCAGGTGTGATATTGGCTCTGTGTAGCCCCTCCTGCCTGCTTTCTCCTAGTTTATGCTGGGAGGAAGCAGAGTAGTAAGAGAAAGAAAGGGAACAGAAGCGTTTACTTGGTATGAAGTGCTGTTAAAAGGACATCTATGGGCCTCTTACTTCATACGGTTTCATTCTGTAAATGGCACTTGAACTAAAATATTCCCTTTCATCTTTCTGACAGAAATATGACACAGTAATTCTTTGTGAAAATGCAGATGATACGCTGCAGTAGTTACAGTAAGTTAGGATTAAGTGGCAAATGCCTACTGTTAAAGACTTAATTAAAGACACAATAGCTCTGGGAGGTCATTATTGTAATTACAGTGCTGCCTATATTGTTGTAGCCAAGTACATGGTTGTAGTATCATGTTATCTCTACATAGTGTCCTGGTTTGATGAGGCAGCTATTGCACACATTCCATACAGGATCATTCACACAAGCCTTCTGCTAGTCCATTTAAGCTTGAAAACCCGTTTCAGGGCTCAGTTTACCTTTACCAGTTTTATATGGATATAACTTCATCAGCTTCAGTGCGAATGCTTTTTTTTAACCCCTTTTCTGCTAGAGGAAAATTAGGCCTTTTGGCTTTAGTTAAAATCTGTGAAAATTATTGAAAGGGCTGAAATGTGACCTTTGTCCTAATGCTGTGTATGTCAAGTGACTAGGAAGAAATAGTAGTTCTTCTCTTGGTTTGATCAACAGATAATTTGAAGACTAGATCCACCACTCAGGAATCCAAAGAATCTGTAAAATTCATTCTTGAAATTAAGGAATTTTTATTAATTAAGGAATATATTGTAAGGAATAAGGAATAAGGAATTAATTAAGGAATGTCTCATGGTAACCATTTTCAGCGATGTATTTGAAGGATGTTCAACATATTCATCTTTCCTAGAGGCAAGATTTTCCCCTAAAGCTTCAAGCAGTAGGACTGCTGCTGCTTATGGCAAGGGAGAGCTTCACAGCTGACTAATCTCATGCCTGGAAGTACCTTGATCCGAGTTTTGGAAAGGGGATTACAATACTACTAAACAAAGAAAGGTTAAAGATAATGTGGGTACCAGTCCAAGTACAGTCAGGGCAAGATGGATTTCAGGGACCTCTGCCTGCATTAGGCCTGTATGGACTGCTGAAATAGCTTTTGTTACCCACATTTGCTGGCTAAAATCCAATATGAGCTTGGGCCACAGTGGCAAGGAGTTAGAATTCTTTCACTGAGAAGTTTTCTCTCAGAGGACTTAAAAAAAAAACAAAAAACAAAAAAAAAAAACCAAAAAAACAAAAAAAACACAACAAACAAACAAACAAAAAAACAACAAACCAGGTATCCAGCCTTTCAGTGGTCTTCTATAAATGGTGGTGTTTAAAGCAAGTCTTCTTGGATCTTTGAGTATTGAAGAAGGACCTGAAAAGTAGAACACTGTCAATAGGAGAGGCAGAGGCACCCCAGAAGATTAACTGAAGGCTTTATTTCTAGAGGTGTGAGGCTGAACTTCAGATCAACTCCCACAGAGGTGAGCAGGAGAATTTTTGAAAATTCTGTTTGAACATTCCCAGCATGTGGAAGCATCCCATCTTTGAGGCTATCAAATAAGAAGGGTGCCAACTTTCTTTTCCTAGCTTATATTACTAGTGTCCAGCAACAACAAAAAAAAGTTCTTTTTGCATTGTAAGCTTGGGGTTGAATTTATCTCATTTTGGCTATCTTAAAAATGTGGTTTGTTGTAAATAAATCACACACTGAAAATGCTTTATTCATTTGTAGGCTGTGCAGGCTGTAGTCTCACTGCTTAAACTTCAGTGAGGAGGTGGCTTTCATTTTTGTTAATTCTCCTTGAGGGCAACCTTACTGCTTTGTTACAGGTGGAAGCAAGCACACAGAGCGGGCTCCATGTGCTCCATTGGCACAACCATCTTCCTCCAGCTCAGAGGAGAGCAGTGAAAGCTCCAGTCTCCTTGATGCTTGTTAACACTCTTCTCCTCAGCTGTCCATACCTCCTCTTGCTCAGTGGCTGTAATGATAAGTTCTGTCTCTGGGATTTCTAGCCTTCACGGATAAGTGGCCAGTTACGATTTTTCCCAGTCGTTGCCTACCCGAGCTGAACGAATGCCGTTTTCCATCTTCCTTCAAGACAGCCTCCTTAGTTCCCTGACCACTTCTCTGTTCCTCCTTTTAATTAATATCTATCCTCATAATATCATATCCACAAATTAATGTAATGATTCTGGATTTGAGCTATCTAGTGAGAGGATTATCAGCTTTGTGCTCTGCTGGGATATTGTCTGCTACAAAATACTGGCTTGGCTTACGTGCACGTAATATTGCCTTTCAAAGCCTGTGCTATCTATTGCTTTTCCTCACTTGGTGGTCTCAATATTAGTGTTTCTTGGGTTTCTTCTCTCCACACCGCAGGTCATTTTTAGATTATGCTCCCTCCAAAGTCTTATGCCTTAACTTGTCAAGGGGTAACTAGCTCTCTGACAAAGATCCACAGTGAGGAAGGCATAAAATAAACATTTGCTTTTTCAAGAGATTCTGAATGCACTGGAGCATGTTTCTATACTGGAAATAACTCTTTCTATAATGTCTTTTTTTTTTTTTGGTGATTCTTTATTTCAGAGGTAAATCTTCTCCTCAGTAAAAGTGGGAAGGTACTAAATTCTTGAGGAAGACAGGTTTGTTAGGGCTTGAAATAATAACATTGCTTGAATGAGGGACAGCTGAGAGGTATACTTGAATTATACTTTCATCTAATCAGCCCAGCTGAATCTGGTGCTGAGCTCTGTAAACCTGAATTCATGAGTAATTTCTAGTTCTGGTGTCCATTCAGAACATGTCAATTTAATGAGGCTGCCCTGTAATGAATTAAAGTTATGTGCCAGTGCTGGTAGTAAAGCTGCCTCTTTAAAATGCACATGCTGTGGCAGGAGGTTGGCAGAGAAAGTTCGGATGTTGCTTTCCATTTTTTTCTTCCTCTGGCTCCTTATTTTTTTTTTATCCTGTCTTCTGTGTCAAGAGAAATTGAGAAGACAAGAACTCTGAGCTTAAATGAAGACGGATGAGGTCTTTCTTATACCTTTAGCTTATTACCCCTGACAATTAGGCTATTAAAATTATTGGTCTATGCTAAAATTAAGTGATGTGCTTTGCGAGTAGT
Source organism: Cygnus atratus (assembly GCF_013377495.2). Taxonomy (NCBI): domain Eukaryota; kingdom Metazoa; phylum Chordata; class Aves; order Anseriformes; family Anatidae; genus Cygnus; species Cygnus atratus. The sequence goes on from NC_066364.1 coordinate 110,306,455, forward strand.
TCATTTGCTCAGAGAACAGCCAAAGCAAAGGGAGCAGCACTTGCATCCGTCTGCTAAGATTCTGCTCTCATGTACAGTGATGATTTTGAAAGAAATGCTCAAGGTACATGGTCTTTCAAATCATGATATCTCTTGACAGTGCTGTCAGGATCTCTAATGCTGATCCGGCTGCAAGATGGAGAGTAGATAGTTGTGAGAGGAGGTGACCATTGGCAATGCTGTTTAATTTGAGCCTGAGAAATATTACTTGCTCTGGCAACACATGAAGCTTGGAAACTTGGGAAAACTATTGGATCTGTTTGGCAAGTTATTTTTATTTTAAATCTGTCCTTCTCCTCTTTCTTTTTTTTTTTTTTTTTTCTGTAATAAAACTCTTCCAAGGCTTTTAGTTTCTAAAAATTGGAGGATGGGATTCTTTTTTCCGTATTAGTTGTTGGAGGCTAAAGAGATGAAGCAGGAGGAAAATAAAACAGAGGACCACAGCCTAGAAGATGAAAATAGATTTTCTTTTTAATAAAGGAAATGCTGTCCCAAATCCCCATCTAACATGTGTTTTTCATGTATAGATATTTCTTTAAGAAAACAAAAGATTATTCATTGAAAAAAGATTAGGTTGGGAGAGCGCTGAACAGCTCTAATTGAGTGCTCCACTTGATAGCTGCCATATGTTTGGGAGAATGAAGTACATTCTCCTTCTGGTTGGCCAGGACAGCCCCTCTGAAGCTAGCCAAAATCTAATGGGGCTACTGTTGTATCTTGCTATTTCCATAACTAGAGAATGGGAATAGACCGAAAGGGGACAACTAAGTCCCAAATAACTGTGTTTAGAGTTAATATGTTTGTATATGTAATGACATACACATGGCTATCAGGATTGGCTTCTCGCAATTTTTGGAAATGTGGGGCAAGCATCACTGGGTGATATTAAAGCTGTGGCAAAGGATACTCTATTTCTGCTCTGTCTAGTGACTCCAGTTCTAAGTATACGGGAGGTATTTCTGATTTCTGCCAGGAGTCATTCTGTTGGACGTGGTGCTTTTACACTTGCACAAAACTTAGTGCTCTCTTTTCTCATGCTAGCACTGCATAAAAGTCGGGACAGACTTTATCACTTTTAATGCTCTATGATGCTTTGTAGATCACATTGCATTATTATTCTTGGCAGAAAAGGCAGTTAGTTCATGAGGAAGTGAGAATGAATATTTACCTGTTGGTATGCCTGTGTTAGAATTTAATATTCATATGTTGCCCCAGAATGCAGTCTTTACAGACCGTCTAGGTCTACTTTTTTTCTTGTGTCTATTCAACCTGTTAGAATTTGGAGTTTGCTTTATTCTGGTTTGTTTTATGGTTGCACAACACGCATCACAGGCTGCATTGAGAAGACATGTAAATTAAGCTAATTCCTGCTGGCCAGTCATATTTGGGCCCGTGATATTTGTAACACAGAAAACATGTATGGGTGTTAGCTTTGGAAATGTATATATTTTTCTTCCTAAAAATATACCCATTTTACAGAATTCTCTCAAAATAGTCAGACTGGAAATTCACAATATCTTCAATACATCCAAGATCCAGCTTTCTCTAAAGCAATACCGAGACAGATTAAAAGATTTTTTCAGTGCTAAAAATAGATATTATTGTCTTAAATTCAGTGAACAAAGCTAATTGAGAAATCAGCTGTTGCCTCAACCTCATGTGTATTAGATGCTAGAGGGGAACAAAGATGACATTCCCAGAGAAGAGAGTTCCAGAGAGATCTCCCCTTCTCATCTGAGGGAAAGTTAATGCAACTGGCTGCTAAAATAGAATTTCTCCAACACAAGTATAATTTTAAAATAACTACATTGATTAACAACAATTCCTATAAAGAACACCATGTTAATACCACACATCTGTGTTGTTGATGCCATCAGTGTCACATGAGTGCTGTGAAATTCCGGATAAGCAAAATGAGGAGCATCCCACACTGATAAAGGAGCTGGAACATATGATAACTAAAGGCAGAGATGCAAAATAGATATCAGTAGGTAGATCTTCAGTTGTGTCTTTTATTGGGTGATTTTTTTGTTTGTTTTTCTCATCTGAGAACTTCTGTTTCTCATATAAGCCTGTTTATCGTACCAAACCATTCCAGGATGGCCCAGATCAGGCTGTATCAGCTACTTCAGTTTGCTGTTCAGACTTGCATTCCTCTGTGCTGCTATTGCCACTGCTTTTCCAATGTCTGGATGTTAAAGGTCCTCAGCGCTCTGATAACATGAAGGGTTATTCTACCTGTAAAAGCACCAGCAGGTTCAGTTTTGCCTTCCTACCTCTGGCTCACTTGCATTCCAGGACTTAGTACATAAAGTTTTGTTTTTAACTTGCTTTTCTCTTTCTCATGTTACCTTCCTTATCTAATTCTTTCTCCAGCCTGTCATGCCATTTTCATCATCAGAGGTTTCTTCAGTACAACTGGCCTTCGGACTCCTCACTTGTAAGCAGCATGTCTAGCTCAGCACTGAGGACTGTGCCAGGCAGTAGGTTGGGTTAAAGAAAGAGTCTTCAATCAGTTCAAATTCATTGGGATTTCCTTGCAGTCATGCACGTTTTTTTCTTTTCTTTCCCACACAAACTTATACTTGCTTCACATTCAATGTAGTGGTGTCTTCAACTTCTTAATTTATCTTACCATTTTCAGGTAGCAAACTCCATACTATTGCACTCTCCTAGGGACACAGACTACTCTTTATCTTCCTTCCACTCTTTCCATAGCTCATTGTACAATCTAGATTTCTCTGTTAATGGGTGAATGTGCTCTGTTGTTTGGAAATATTTTGTTGGGGTGTGTAGTTGTGGACAAATATTTTATGACTGTGCAAGACTGTTGATATATATAAATTTCTCAATCTTCCTATGGAAACACAGGGTTTTTTAAACACAACTTCTGGAGAAAAGCTACTTTCTGTTTGACATATATTCTCTTCCCTTTATTTGCTTTCAAATTTTACATTTACAAAGAATATTGGCCATTGAATTTTCACAGAATTTCTTATGAGATAAAATTCTATTATATGTTAAAAAGGTAGATTTAGCTGATTCCACTGTTCTGCCCAAATGCTCATTATCAGCCTTTCAACTAAGCTGAAAGTTGCCCTGCGCATGAAGAGTCATTTCCAAAAATTCAGGATATCACAATTTGCCCGTCACTGCTAAATTAGGGGGTTTAATGAATTCCAACACAAAAATTCCTAGGATGGTTGTACTAACAGAAAGTTGCATTAAAAGGACTATTTTCCTCTACAGGGGTTTCAGTAAAGAGACAATGTTTATTTTTTCAGTGGAAAATTGATTGTAACTAAGAGGATACTTGGCTTGAAAGTGGGAAATTATCATATCATATGATTAAATGAAAGCTTACCTTGTTATAAGGTAACTAGACATATCCCAATAGAATTGAGACAATGTTTGATTAAGCCAGATTTTCCTACTTTATATTCAAGGAACAAATTAAAGAATAATTGAGATCCTTTTCAGATCTTTTATAAGCTGAATATATAAAGCTGCAGCTCCAGGTGGCAAAGCAATTAGCTGATGAATAAAATCAACCACACTGTCATTCGTCAGATGTTTAAATTCTATAAGCCAGATAAATTAATGTGTTCCTTAAGCCAAATAAACGGTCACGCTCTTCATGTTACCACTGAATTCCCCTGGGAATGGGTCTGGGAACATGTTGATAGAAAACCTAGGAACTATCTCATCAGAAGGGTCATAATTAAGTTGCCTGTTTTTGTGCCTAAAATAAATGTTCCATTTTATTGAAAAGATGGCTATAATGATGTGCTGTGCTTTATCAAATGAGAGGATAAGAATTTAAATCAAGCACGGTTGCATGCCTCCCTCTCACTGGAGAGGGGATTTTGGCCTCTGAGCTGGATGGTGCTGATGTGACGCAGTCTTTGCCAGGGCCAGCGATGCTGTGGGAATTTGTGCAGCTCCTGTCCTTGTCTCTGCACTCTGTGAGGTTTTGGGGGACGATGTATGACGTGAAGCGGGTAGAGCCATTGCTCTGTCTGCAGGGCAGATGTGCTGAGCTCCTTCCTGCTTTACACAGGACCATCCTCCTCCTATAGAGTTGTCCACATCAGCTGCCGCTCTGGCTCCTGGCTATGGGCTGGGAAGGCTGTGATCCATAGCACAGTTTCATTTGCTTGTGCTAACGCTCAGTTTGGCTTTGTACGTAATGTTGGGGCAATTGAGTGAGACTTATTTCACCTGAAAGGACCTATTTCTCTATCAGCAACTGAACTGGAACTGTTTTTTAACTCCATCCCTCTTGAGTGTGAGTTTATAAAGTGGGATTATACTGTAAAATGTACTTCTCCCTCTATTGATGAGTCTGTCTGAAATGGTAACGTGGCCCTTCAGGCTGTTTGATAGTAAAAGTCCAGCCAACAGAAGCACAGCCAGGGCTTGTTTTAAAGTTCTTAATACTTTAAAAGAGTTGGTTGGCAGAAAGCGTCTCTATTTCTCTACAGACCTGCTGTCTTAAGTGATTTTGCAAGTGTCTAGCTCTTCATACCTTTGGTAACAGGAAGGAGATGGACTTTACTACTTGTGATGTGTCTGCAGACAGAGAAAATGTAAATGCTGGATTATTCTGGTGTTTGTTTGTAGATGGAAGAAGGATATGATCAAACAGTAGCATTTTTCTTGCAAATTTGAGGCATAATATTTGGCTGGGTCTTTGGGATGGAGCTTGCCAGCTGGACCCATGTGTATTAATCCTCTTCAAAGATCTATCATTTTCATTTTTGCTTTGCTAATCATGTTGTTTTGATCTTTTCTTGGGTACTCCATGCACTTCGTTAAGAGACTTTGGGTAAGTTCCTTAGGTGATTATACCATTAAATGGGTGATATTGGGTAAAAGTAGTCTTGCATTGCATAATTACTCATCTCTAGTGAAATGTTACTCTTCATAGTGATAACTCTGTGTTGGTATACCTGTCTGTAACATAGTGCCAGAACACTTGAAATGTGGTTTCTATGTCGTGGTATGTGTTTGCTTTCGCCTAGTATTTTACAGTCTCATGGCTAATTTCTGCCTAAGAGGGATATACTAAATGGCTGTTCCTTAAAACACTTGCTTATTTTCTTTCTTTGTAAAGAAAGAATGCTCTGAAATGGGATATGTGTATTCTGCTCTAGCTGCTTGATTTTTGCTCAGTAATTATTACTGCTGAATGTGTTCCTCCTCTTTTGTATGATTGCCTGTACTGGTTTTTGGATACTTCTGCTTTTCAGACTTTTAGAAACAGGAAATAATGAATGGGTTATCTTCTATCCAGGATTTAACGAAACCTGGAAATGCACTGCGGACTACTGTGTGCAGAACAGCATGATGAAGCAGCTGTCATAAATCACTTGAGGAAGGATGAGGTACCATTTGAAGTCCATTCAAGCCCAGCAGCTCTATGTACAGAGAGCAACATACTTTGATTAGATATTTTGGATCTGTTTTATGGACTCCAGGTCTCTCTCTAATGGTGAACAAATATCATTAATTCACATTGGAAACTTGATTTTTTTTTAACTTACATTTAAATATCTAGTACTCCAGCCAACTAAAAGTAGTTGTAGGAGGTATTTATTTTGAGAGTAGTGAGATGTTGGCAATCAGTGTAGAACAGCAAGTGTTGACAGACTTTGTTATTTACAGATGCCTTTCACAGAAATTTTGTAGAAATTTCAGTGAGCTTGTCAGTTCGGCTTTGCATAGCTCTCAGAACATACAGTTGAAACCTTTATGTCCTGTGATAGGTAGAAAAGCGGGATTAAAAACACTTGGGCTGGTCTGCAAAAAGGCTGAGAAGCAGCAGTTGGGCTCAGTGATATTTGTGTAGAAAATCTCTTGATTACTTGACTAGCCTGCGAGTGATGAGGTTAGATCTTAGTGTCTGAAACTGGAATTTATTGCAGAGCATTTAATTTTCTAATCTAGAAATGTCCAGTAGCTAATTTCAGTGACCCACAGCATTGAGCTAGCTGTATTGTAATACAGGTTCATGAGAAGGAAACAGTTACACAGGTGAGAGCAGCAAGAAACTTTCTGATGATGAAAAGTGACTAAAAGGTGTCTGAGGAATCCTTCACACTGCTGAAGTAATTGTTTATATATGTCATAGTCTTACCTGTACCCCTAAAGACAGTTATGGCCTTCATATCCCTGTTCCAGCAGAACGCTTCTCTTTGAAGTAAAGGAAGCTACTTACATGCTCCAAGTTCTGCGTTTGCTGCAGTACCTGCTGCCCTGGTGCCTTTATAACTGCTGGGATAGTTCAGCTGTTGTAGCTGGCATTAACAGTGATGCTAAGATGAGATATGAGCATCAGTGTGAATTGGTCTGTGCCATGGAATTTGCAACCTGAAACAGTTCAGAAGCTGAGGGAAGTTGAAAACGGTTCAAGGTCATCCAAGAGGAGATACAGAACAGGAGGCATACAGCAGGCCTTTCTGTTTGTCCTGTCGGTATTGTAATTCCTCCAACTAAAAATGTTCTGAAGTTCTGGGCCAAATCTTTCCCTGCTGTTTTCATAAAATAAAACCTTGACTCTTTTGTACTGGTGTAAGTGGAAGCAAATCCTGTCCATAGTCTGTCTTCACTGATCACTTCCAACAGCAGACACCTGGGACTGATATCCATAATAAATTATGGATAGTGACATGAGATTCTGACTAGTTTTTTGAATATACAGCTGTGAATTATTTATATCTAGGCTAAACTAAAAACATTTATTACAAATAATGGTAATTAGAAAGTAAGGTCTTTTAGCAGCTATCTGTGTTTATGTTCCCTTTGCACTGCGTGTGAAAGATGTTACTGTCTTGCAGGTTTAAAAGGAATTCTTTTGGTAGAAAGCTTATCTATACTTGTAAGTAGATGAGAACAGCACAGAATGTGGTCGTCATCTCAGCATCAATAATCACTGAGAAGAACAAATCCGTGGTTTTAAAATTGGCACAAATATGGAAACATTTGGCCAAGTATAAACAATCACCTCTCACAGGACTTACTGAATTCAAGATAAAAGCATAACAAGAGTTTTCCTCCTATCGCAGGAGAGCAGTTATAAGAAAAAAAAAATATTACTTTGAGTTTCTTGTGCATAAAAACAAGTGAGTGGAAAATCTTTGTCTTCCCAACATTGTTGAGTATGGTTGTCAATTTGTGGGTTTGAGGAAAGCAGGAAAATGAATAATAGCCCCATATTAGTATTTACTCATGTTTTACATCTGCTCAGTCAGATGAATGGTATCAATTCAAAAAATTATTTTCAAGTCATGCTTAGCTTGAATCTTCTGACTCTTTCCGTACACGTTAGTTGAGATAACATTCTTGCTTACCATTTAAGAGCCTGTTCAAGTACTATGCTGAATCTGGGCTTCGTTACCTTTACAAAAAGAACTGAAAACAGAATCCAGTTTCTCTACTTACACTATTTAGGAGCTGTGAAAAGTTTCGTTGCTACTATAAAACTTGACTTTGTAGGTAAGTTATCCTGCTTATGAACTTGCTGTGCTCGCTTCCTGAAATTTTGTACATCTCTAAGGAAAGAACAAATATAAGGTGTTTTTTTTCCTGGTGCATGCTAAAATTACCATTTTCCTGTATTTCTGTCTTCAGTTGCCTCCTATTTCCCTCCCAGGTCTCTGGTAATATTCACCTCTCTATAGGGAAATTTATAAACGTTAGGCTTGTGTGCAGTTTAATGTGTATGTATAGCCAAAATCTACTTTCTTCCCACTGAGTAACCCATACATCACTGAAGGGTTTTCCCACACTTCGCAAAAACACATCTTTTAGGCAGTATTTTGATGATATTTTGGAGGCCAATTCAAGCCCCAAGTGAAGACTTTTTCTTCCCATTCCCTTTCTCTGCCCCCTGGAAGTTTTCTGCTACTGAAAAACAGTTGAACAGAAGCTGCAGTGCAGCTGTTACCAGTTTAGTATTAAAAAATTGCAAGAAAATGAGGCCCAGTGTTATCATATTAATAATATATTAGCATATATGTGTATATCCTACAGGACAGAGAGTAATGTATAGTGTGAGTGGAGGCAACATAAATAGTGTTGTCAGGGGACAAGCAATTATATAGCTTACAAGTAGCAGAGCAAAGCAGGAACCGCAGGGTAGTTTCCGTAATGAGAGATGATGCAGTAAATGGTTTATATTCATCCTTGTGTTGTGTCCTATTTTTATTTATATCCTCTCTGCTTATATCATGATTAAAAGTGTACCTGTGTTCCACAGGAATGATGCAGAAGACTGCAGTCACGGTAGAGTTATATGGGTTTTTGGAGTGCTTTCAGACAAACTGTTATGGTGTTAAAGGATCATTTCTTTTACTGCCTCAATGTTTTGCATGTTGTAATCCAACAGTAGAGTCATTTATTCCAGCTGGTGGATTGTGGGGTTAGGCACAATTCCCTTTATGTCCACTGAGGAGATGACTGACTTCATAGTTCACTGTGCCATCGTTTTCAGAAGGAACATCAATTTATAGCTAATGGTAAATTCAGTCAAAAATCAACAGCCCAGTGTAGCCAAAGCGATTTAGTTTCAGCTTAGCTTTTCAGCAAATTATTTATCATGGATGAACTTGAGATACCTAAAGAAAGTTTTAAATTATTTTTAGGCATTCCAAGCAATTCTTATCTTGACCATCTTTGCTCTCCTTTCTTTAGAGAAGGTAAAGAATTCCACTGAGATTAAACTTGAATTGACTAGTTATTCCTTTCCGCCCTATGCTAAAACTAACTTCAGAAATGCTGATTTCTGTTGATCTATGTCTCAGCTGTTACATGTCAGCAGTTTTTCCTTGGAGGAAGGCTGCTGAAGGCTTCATTTCTTTGCTGGGGGTTTTGCTTTTTGAGTTGCGACAAACCACTTCTTTAAGGCGCTACCCCAAAAGAGGGTAAGGAAAGTAAGAGTGTTTTTGGGAAAAATGTACACAAAGGTGTTTGGAGTACACAGCTGAGAGGTTTGTGTGTCCATCCAAGAGGTCTAACTGGCACATGGAGAGGTCTCGCTCCTGTGCATTTGGCTGCTTGGTAGTGCTGCAGGAAGGGTTGCAGAGTACCCCAGGGCAGTTGTCTTCCTGCAGCTGGTATAGCTGGTAGGTCGTCAGCTCACCTCTGCTTAAACCTCCGCTTGCCACTGAGTTTTGCACATGGAGGATACAAAAACTGCTTCCTGCTTTCAGGTAGAAAGGTTGGTGACAGCAATTCCCTGTACCAGAAGCTGTTCCTAGGTGTTCTGTGAGCATGTTGCACTTAGAAGGAAAATGACTTCTCCAGCTCCATTCCCATTTCTCCACAGCTGGACCAGGGGAGGAGAGCAGCTGTGTTGTCCCAGTGTGTTGCCTACAGGTGGCTGCATACCTCTCCCTCCTACTCCAGCTCCCTGCTCCCTCTCTCATTGTATCTCATCCCTAGTGTAAGCCCCTGACCACAATTTGGCACGACCACAATGTGGCACAGGGGAGAGATGCAGTCACCATACGATGAGCGTGCAGTTCCCATAGAACATCCTCCTTATTCTACTCACTAAACTGTATAACAAATAATCTGTGGTGGCAATGGGATTAACACATTTGACCCTTAATGGCTCTGAACGAATAATTGTGATGTCTCGGGTCAATAATTGTGTGAACTAAGGAGGATTTGCTTGATGCACCATAACGTCTCCTTCAGAGCCATTCATCCCTTTTGAGGGCCTATGAACCATTTGAACTTTTAAGTCTGTGTTCATTATGCTCTGTCCTCTGTGTGTGTGTGGTTAAGACCTGGTACATGCTAGAAGTAAACTCTGCAGTACACTGACAGATCCTCTTATTTAGTTCTAAGATAAAACACTTCCGTCTAATTGACAAATGTATTCTTTAATTGGAATGAGTTCTGCTGGCAGTCCGAGATGATACTACAGGAGCAGACTTTGGGATAGCTGTTGCTTCCACAACCAGCAGGGATTTGTTCCCTCTTGCCTTCCCTGTGCTGAACTCATCTGCTCCGTTCCTATGAGCTGCCAGCCTGCTGGGTTTTCCATAGAAAGGGAGGGGGATTTGGGTAGAGTTAACTTTTTGGGTTTTCTTTGAGACTTCTCCTGTAAAGCTTGTTTCTATACGGCATTATTTCTCTCTTAGGTCTCTTTCGTTCCCCTGTTCCCTCCCTCCTGTCTGCATGTTCTCCACATACAGGGGAATAGCTTTTGAATTTGAATTTAAGGAAGACAGGTCTTTCTGATGGAATGGGTTAAAAATGCTCTTACTCTGAAAAATAGCAGCTGTTTTTACCATCTTCTTGCAGATATGGTTTGAGAATAAGAAAGAAAACAATTTAGATCATTCTGAAAAGGATCCACTGAATTAATGTAAAATTGGCTGTGTGAAGCTCAGAGGAGTTGAATGTCATATTTACAGGAAACACTATTGGTCTTAACACAAACTCAAAGAGCAAGTATATCTAGCATACAATTATTTTTTCAGTCATTTTTCTATTGCAGTTGGCATTAATGGTTATGATTCCATAATGCCTTATATTGCATCTGTCACCTCAGTTGATATAAATGTGTATTACAGAGTAAATATTTTGCAAATTAAGGACTTGATCCTGGAAGTACTTTCTGCTGGGCCGGTGTTTGCTCATCAATAGCTTTTGACTTCTCAGACGTCTCTCTCAGGAGGAAAATATTTGCACTCTTTCTGAAGATGCTTGCAGCCTTTGGGTTCGAATCATTGCAGGAATCATGCCCACTGCCTGTGATGTGTGAGAACAGCAGCCAAATGGCAAATGCCGCCAGACACAGCCTGGCTGGGGTGCCGACGCGCAGCATTTCTCATGGAGACTGGTGCTGCAGGTGTAATGCGGATCTCTCTGTGGTGTGAAGCAGACAAACCCTCCGATTTTAGTGTCTGAGAAGAGATCCGGGAAGGTGCGGGATTCTTCCTTCAGTTCTGGTGTGAAATGGTTACCCAAGTGCTAATCGCCTGGCACTGGTGGCTGAATGCCTCTCTAGTCAAGGCAACTTTGTACTGGCCATCGGCATTAGAGTGGAAAAAAATGTATCTGCTTGAAATTTGCCACTGTCAGTTTGTATTTTGTCAGGTGTCAAGAAAATGCATAGTGCCATGTAAGAAACACACGAAGCCACAGGTTTGTACAAGCAGAGGAGCAGGAGTTTCTCTGTAGAACAGCATCGTTTCAGCCCATCCTCTGTTTTCCACAGAAACCACACGGGAGCAGTGTGGTCTAGCCTTTGAGAAAGGCACTGCTGTTCTTTCCTCTGATGACTGAACTTATCTGTCAGAGGATGTCTCAGCCTGAGATATAAGAACACAAAACTGATGACAAGTAAACTATTTCGCAGAATATTCATCTTTCACCTTGCAAATACTCCTTTGTGAGAAATCAGATTGTCAGTAAGGGCTACTCAGAATACTTACTATATTGAATGAAATAAAGAATAAAGACTGCATTTTGTGCTGCTACATTCCATGATTGGATAATATGAAGTTAAAAAAAAAATTAAAAAAGTCCTATGATTGTGATGAGTCCATTAGCTATAATCAACTCACAAATGGAAGATGCCAATATTTCACTTCATATCTCTGACAAGATGTAGTTACCAAGAAAAAAACTCTACCTTGGGAAAATGATTCAAGAGCCTTCTGGGTGAAGACATGGCTGCAAATGTTTAAATGCTACAGGCTTTATGTATACTTACAATTTAGGAATTATTTCAGATTGAGAATCTGTGCAGGCTCTGCATTGTAATTAACAATTTTGCTTGTCAAAGGTATGAACTGCATTCTTTCTGAAAGGTCAGGTATATGTACAGCACAGAGGAAAAGGGCTTTGTAGTACTCCTAGGAGAAGAGAAAGAAAAGGTTGCTGTTGTGTTTGGCCCCATCTTTTGGGACCATAAGATGGGAGCACCATGGTGTGCTCCAGGGGAAGACTCCATTGCTTGACCCAGAAGTGCAGATTGCTTGCATGGGGTTTGTTGTAGAGGATGAAAGAGCTCTCCTTTCCAGCCAGCTACCAGGGCTCACCCTTTTCTATCTTTGTAGGCACTGGCCTAGAGGGACCCAATGCTCAAACTCTTGTCAACACCTGCACAGGCCTGCCAGAAGAAACTGGCCTATGAGCCAAAAAGATGTGGAAAATAGACTTGGGGGTGGTTGCCGCTGTTCCCTCCCTGGCTGGGGGAAGGTAGGCTAGAGCTTTGGTCAAGGAAGCTTTCCCTGGAAGATCTCAGGACCAAACGGCAGGTCTGAGGAGGTGCAGGGATCGGCTGCTCTAGACCCTAAGGAAGCATTACGAAGAGAATGGTCTAGGCACCATAATTTGACTTGCCTTTGCTGTCAGGACTGAAATTTCATAGTTGTAGAGTACATTTTTTTTGACTCAAAACCTTTTGTCTTGTATCTTGCTGTTTTTCAAAGCCTGAAATGATGCCACAGTGAAATTCATGTTTAACTACGCTGATCTGGGCCTCGTGTGGACCACGTGGTCCCGAGTGCTTGGCAAATGGCAGAATTGACGTAACTGGACACTTTCTTCTTGCTGCATTTCCCTCCTTCCAAAAGCAGTGAGCAAGGTCTATGATTCTTTTCTGAGAAGAGGGATTGTATTCTCTGAACAAATACAACGATGATTTCAAAGTAATCTCACATTTCTCAGGGCAAATTGAAGGCTGAACTGAATGGCACTGACTGAAGGCTCTCCCTGTTTTCTGCCCTGCAAAATAAATCAGGACCTTTAGTTTTTGGACATATGATAATGCTGAGTTGGGTAATAAGTGATGCAGGTCTCTAAGATCTTCAACTATACAAACATAATGATGTGTAGAGGTTTGCTGTAATGTTGACTTTAACACAAACCTTTGTTTCAGGTTGCTGTCAAGCATAAGTAGGGTGGAACTACAAATCTGGAGCCTTTCTGTCCACAGTCATGACTAAGTCAGAGCTCCCTCCTGGAGGCTGAACAATCTAAAGAAAGAAGGAAACAGTGAGTCAGACCTTTGCAGGGGAGATGAGTAAAAATTACAGGAGAGAAGAATTGATAAAGTTCAGAAAAGACTCTGGATGACATCTGGTATTTTTCTGCGCGAGACAGACTGATGCCTTAGGAGATGAGATGAGTGATACCACCAGACCTGTTTCACTCAACAGATCCAATACGGTCAAGTCCACTGGTTTCGGTGGGGTTGCTCTAACAAATGAAGTGCAGTCTGTCAGTCCTCTTAGAAACTGACCCCCTCTCAGCATAACATTGCAAACATCATCCCCCCTGACCACAGCATTAAATAATGCTTGTCAAAGCGTTGGATCTCAGATCTCAATTCAGATATTTTACTGGGGCTGTTTAAATTCTGACATGCTAAGTGCATTAGGGAATTTGCAGCATCTGTTCCTGTTCCAGAACTTTGAAGAAATATTGATAAATTTCTGAAATCAGCAACCAAATACAATGCAACCAAATACAATTATTCTATTTGCAAGAGGAGTAATGGTGGCATAGAAGAGAGTTATGGCAGCAATTCTAAGTTTAATTCAGGAGAATCCTCCTACTAAAGAACAAGGGATGTTCTAGTGCTCAGAAAAACACTTGGGCAAAAGTCTGGCTTGAATTGGGATTCCATGCTTAATATTTGAATACCTGCTTCCCAGAAATATAACTCCATTACTTGGGAGTGCTACCTGGGGTGGTTCAGCTAGATGGCAATTCAGGCCAGTTTTTGTCAGGTTCTCATTAAACTTTTTCTTTCAGTAATTTCTTCATCGCCTTTTTGAAGAAATGATTCACTTTATTTTTTTTTCCTTACTGATCTCAAAGTGAATCTCCATGTTGAGGAAAATAAACAGTAAAATGCCAATCCCAGCAGTGTCACTTTTACAAAGAAGGCAGTGAATGGTGCATTGTGTTGACAAAATTTTGCTGCTGGACAGCTATTCTGTGATTCAAGAAGTCCCTGATAGTTTGACTGTAATTACAAATGGAACAGGCTCTCAAAGCATATAACAAGATCACTGGCAGACAGCAAGAGTTTCTTCAAGGAAAGGAGCTTCTGTCATTTCAAAAGCACAATATTCTCTTAAAAACGATAAGAAAAGATGCGATCAATGAGAATACACAGGAGATACGATGTTTCATTAAATGTAGATTACAGTGATCTTTGTCACCTTACATTTAAAAAGCAAGACAGGGAATCAACACACAGTAATTTAATAAAGATAGTGTGAAACTCTTAGCGTGTGACCTCATCTACCCGTTTTGGGGGTAAAACTCAGATTGGTGGGACAGACACTTGAATTCAACCACACTATTTTTTCACTCCAATCTCCAAGTATTGCATCAGTGTCAGATGCAAAGAAAGTTGTCCAGGATTAATAAGATTTCCATTAATTTCCTTCCATACAAAAATAACTTGCGAAGTTTTAATGAAATGAAAATCACATCAAATCACGTTATTAGGAATATGGAAGATGTGCAAAACATATGACTTGATATTTTTAAGGGCTGAATCTTCATTTTGTTGAAATTGGCATAAATCCACCAAAATCAATGGAGGTATCTAGATTTACACCAGCTGAAAGGATCTGTTCTCAATTTTCTTCACAGTTTTTATGGCATTTTTCCAGCCTGAAAACAAATAGTGAAAAATAATATACTGCAGCATTATTAGACTGCATGTATCTCAGTCAGCATCAAGAAAATAGCTGCATAAACACATGTAACGTACATGTGATAATCAAAGGTGAGAAGAGAGAAGGTGTCCCTGTGTACGTTATTAATTCTGGCTGTGACTCTGATGTGGCAGTGCGTGGCTGAGTATCGCACTTTGAGAAAAATGCAGAGGCCTAACAGCATATGGCTGACGCTGCTCCCTGAGCAGGGCTTCTGGCTTTCGTTCAAGAGGGATCCCTTGTGGACAGTGGGAGAGTTGAAGGCAAGGGAAATCAATCCAGCTGAGTCTGCTGGCACAGAAGGTGTTTGGAGCTGTGATACTTCCCCAGAAGCAGAGCAAAGACGTTGAGCACTAATGATGCATTTTAAGCTTCAAAGGCTGAGGGAGCAGCAAAGGGGGGTCTCAGAGGCACTTGCAGAGATACAGACATCATGGGCAGGAAAGGAGCAACTGAGGGGCATGCTTTGGTAACAGAGGCTTGATAGAGGTTTGTAAGACTGGCTAAGCAAGAAGAGAACTGGATGAAGAGCAGGAGATGGGGACTGTATGAGTCAGAGTAGATGATGTATATAAGGGAGGAAGGTTCTTCAGCTACAAAGATGACTGATGCATGCCTGAGAAGTGGTAGAGGCATAAGGACATAGATGGGTGTGAAGTGTTTTGCCCAAGTCTGTAGATGCAGGCACATGGCTTTTGCAGCCCGTACAAACGAACACATCTAATTTGCTTTGACTGCACATTCCTGAGGAGGACAGCTGCTCAGCCAGCACACCCATGAGGTTGGGAGAGAGTGTCTTTGCTAATGGGACACCAGGGGCATCAGCTCTCCTGTAGGGAGCAGAAGCTGGACTTGAGGGTCCCATTTCTTTGAAAGGATAACAGATGCCTGTCCACAGAATGCTTCAGAGAGGCCAAGGAAAGAGCATTTGTAACAGCCAGCTAGATGAAGGTAAGTGAAAAGCATACGGGGCCATGTGGGAAGGGGCCAAAATGCAGCAAGCTCAGAGGAGTTTAGTAGTGAAAGTCTTCCAAGGCTGTGTGGGAAACGATCAGCTATGGTTTGGGGAATGGACTAAGATGTGAGAAATCTGGGTTTAGTTCTTGGTTTAGTTCCTCTTTAACAAGTCACTTTATTCTCTCTGTGGTGCAGTTCTCCATCTGCAGCATGAAGATAACTCCTTTTCTCCTGCTCTGTTACTTGGATTGCAAGCGATCAACACTCCCAGGTCCCTTTCCTCTTCCCAGTCTTCTAGCCACTCTGCCCCAAGCCTATAGCACTGCATGGGGTTATTGTGGCCAAAGTGCAGGACCTGGCACTTGGCCTTGTTGAACATCATCCCATTCGCCTCAGCCCAGCAGTCCAGCCTATCCAGATCTCCCTGTCAGGTCCCATGGCTCTCCATGTGATCCTTCAGTATTATTGTCATAAATCATTAATGTTAGTAATTAAGGGCCAGTTTTAATGTGAACTGCAGGAAATAAAACTTTGGAACAGGTACTTCTGTGTTGGACCTGCCTTACCACTTTTCTAATTCTGAACTGGTCGGTGGCCCTCAGTGGTGGTCCAATGCAGTGGTAAAGATGAAGGGGCCATCCTGCTTGCAGGTCACCATTTTTTTCTTGCGTATGGGTAAACTCTTGACAGGAAAGGATATGACAATGAATGGACAGTTATGAAGGTCATTGAGATGCTTTACGTTTTATGCTTCTGTTTCACCTCAACAGTAGGTGTCTTCCTAAATGTAAATTCAGATTGAATCTCCTTCCCTCTTTGCAAATCTGTCCTTTCAGATCATACCGTTTCATGCAGCAGCAGCAGAGGAGTTTTTGCTGGGTTAGATCTTGGAGAAATGTGTTCAAAGCATGAAGACAATGGCAAGACAGACAGGAGTATGTCTTGTCATAGGGAAAATTCCTCACTAAATTTTAGTTTAGAGACAAAATAGGATTCATGAGATCATGAGGATCTGTGGGAGGTAACACCACCAACTTCATATGCTTTAATTAAAGCTCATTTCCAAAATAAGGTAGTAAGCCCAGTTAGAAATGACCAATTGCACCTAGCTGTGTTGATGACCTTACAGAAATCTGCTGAGATAGGGGGCAAATAACATTTTTAGTAGTGTGCCATTTACTCTATTCAGTCTTCCTCCTCCATTTACTTCACAGTGGCTGGAGTTAATTTTGCTCCTGTATCTCAGACCAGTCTGTCTTCCCCACTGGAAGACGATTACCTCACAAATCCTTGTTTGTCTACTCCTGACCTTACCCCATGGAGCACCAATGCTTTTTGAGCACCCACCCACCCAGGTCCTTGGACAGTGGGCTCACTACTGATGTGCTCTTGCGTGTCCTTAGAAAGAGTGAATTGGAATTATCGAGTCTTAGGTTTGTGCTAGGCTGTGGCTTGTTGGAATGGTGACATTGACTTTAAAGTCTTGTACTGTGACACTCTTTCATGTTTTTTGTTTGTTTGTTTCCCAGAAAGTTAACTGAAGCCAAGGCTATTGGTTTAACTTGTCTTTTCTTCAGGAACTCTGAATGGGAGGGAAGATAGTTGGCACATCTGTGTTTTTTTTTGTTTTGTTGTTGTTTTGTCTTTCTCTCTGTAGCATACTGTAGTCTCTTTCAGCAGGTATTCTGTTAGAAAGATACCCATATTAAGCTCCTTCAGAAGTAATCCTTCTGGTATAGAAATTAATATCATTCCATGTAATGAGTGAGGGAAATATGGCCATACAACATTTTAATGACTTTAAATGGATCTCTCCATGTGGATTTGTCTGTGTGCATGCAAGTGCATACATGTAATATTACACTTTTACATGACTGAAATCTTCAATATGCTTAAATAAATGGGGAAAATATTTAATGCTTTAGTTTCATCAGTGGCTCCATCTGAAACAGATCATCATTAGTTTTATGATATTAATTGTATTGAGACTCCTATTATAACCTATTGTTTTATTGCATTAGTCCATTAACCTGTGGGCCATGGAGCAGGACTGGAAAGCCTATTCTTCCTTCTATACCAAGTAATTGAGGTAAGGTGTTCATTGCACATTTAGGATTTTTCAGATCATTGCAGTATAATGTGAATCTTTACTCTCTTAAAATTCAGGGGCTAAAAACCCATGACTCCTAAACCTCCTGTTAGCCTGAAATCCTTTTGGTTTCAAACACTCAGAGTGGCAGAAGAGCTTCAGAAACTACATTTGGTGCTGAGTATCTGTGGCCACATGGCTTTGATCTGGGTAGAACAGTTGCGAGGGGCCGTGGTTTTTGCTTAAGATTTCCAGCACGTCACCATTAATCAAATGTTCTGACAAGGCTCTACGAGGAGGCAGATACATGCCCTGCTTTCTAAAATGTACATCTGGCACACTCCTGTCATGGCCCAAGATGCAGAGATGTTCATCACTGGCTTTTCTAGTGGTACTCTATGGAAAGTGCGTGGACATCACCAGTAACAATGACAACATAACCTCAAAGATAAGTGACAAGTTAGCTGAACAGAGGTGTTTGTCAGCTTCTTAGAAATACTGCAACATTTGCAAAAGCAACCAGGAATTCCTGATGCTTATTTTTCACTCTGGATAACTCAGAGTTCAGAGACTGACTTTCTATTGGTAATGTAAGGAATTAAAATCTTAAAATGGAGGGGAGCAGATGGGGACAGACTTTCACACTTGACTTCCTTCTGCTTGTTGAGAGTGTCCTAATTTTCTTGAGCTCCAGCGAAGAATATCATAAGAGACTGTACCACCCTGGGAGGCTGCAAGGAGGTAAATCAGGGTGGAAGTGGGCAAGGGGTCCTGCTCTGTCCTTAGTGATGCTCAGGAGTAGGGCCCCTTTTGCACACCGATCCTGAGGCATCGTGAGGAAGATAGTTCCCAACTCATGTTTGGGGGAAGGACCTCAGTGTCAAATGCCATGCAGTAAACCAGTGGGGAAGGGGTGAGAGAGCATGTGAGTCAACAAAATGAACACAGCTGAGCAGAGAAGTGGATGTCTCATCTTCCTTTTTGCCTGACTGCAGGTGGTAGCAACTTGTAGGTATAACTAATACGGTTTCTCCTGTCTTCATGGTATGGCTGTGAAAAGGTTAAGTGGACTTTGCCACCATGGTAAGCAAGTAAAAATGCAGCTACTGCAAGCCATGCTGTGTACTTGGAGGGAGCATTCCCCACCTGGGACGGGTTGAAGCATAGGGTGGATGGCTGCAAGTTGGCAGTGGTGCTGCAGAGGGGGCTTGGAGTCAGGCAAGCAGTGTTAAAGGTCTGCGGAAGGAGGTGGCAAATATAGCTGTGATCTGTCTTTGCCCTGTTTCAACCCTGACAGCTGCCTGGGGATTGTGTCAGCCCCCTACAACAAGGTGGAGCAGCTTGAACAATTCCAGCTTGTTCTTTGCCTTCACAATTGTCCTCTTCCATGAAGAAGCACTTTTGACCCTTTTATTTCTCAGACCTGTACAAAGGGGCTGTCCCCAGTATTAGGTTTTGCCCTGCTGGTTCAATCTTTTGAAAATGTTTAATTTCCTTGGCTTACACTAGGATATTTGATAGCAATTATGTGTTTTAAAAAAGCTTTCAGATGTTCTCTCTAGTTTAGGAGTCATCTGCATTTTCCACTCCGACCTAAACCTATCTCCCTTCTTGGTGTACTGCAAATCTATTTATTATAATAATAATAATTATTATTATTTTTGGTATCCAGCAAAACTCTAATTGAATAAGCTTAAAGCAAACAAAAGCTGTTCCTAAACAGGGGCACCACAATGAGACTATATTTATATAGAGGTTTGTTTGGACCTGCTGTGTTAACTGCCTTGAACTTGACTGTCATTCTAATCAGGATGAAGCCAGAAATGGCTATCTGATGATAGTGTCTGGCCATTCTCCTTGAAATGATCATTTGCTAAAGCCCTACTATGAAGTTACAGGGAAGGGAATATTGAGAGGCTGCCTAAGAGGATTTATATACCTTCTTGAGCCTATTCTTTTTGCTCTTTTATTTCAAAGCCACAGCATTTGCGTTTTTTTACCCCCCAAGTCCAAATGACTATTTCTTTCTCCGTAACATATGCGTTAGCACAGCTTCAGCATTTAGAGGCCAGTTCTGTATCTGCTGAAGCTACCGATTTCAAGGAGTGTAGAAAGGAGCCCTTCATACCCTGCTTTGCCTTCCCCTCTGCTCTGAACTTAACTCTTTAAACACAGTGCTCAGACTTCAGTGAGTTGAGTTATCCAGGCACTTATTTGCTCAAGGCGCTTACCTCACCATCAAGAGATACCTCTCAGTCTCGGAATTTTTAAGCCTCCAGCACTTCATTTGAAGCAAGGAAGTGCTGTTATCTCTGTATTACAGAGGGATAGCCCATGTTCAGAGAGAGTAAATGACTCACCAAGGTTCCTCATGTGGTCAGTGACTGGGAAGAGTGGAGCATCTGGTATCCCACTACAAATGTGCCAGTCCCTGTATGCTGCTCCACTCTGTGCTCTGGGCTTGTGGGAATAAATACTGTGCAGGTGAGCACTTTGTACCTTGATAAAAGTGAGCTGTTGTTTCAAGCGATATGAGGAACGCATCTTCCAACGTACCCTTGTGAAGTACCATCATTCCAGCATATTGAATAATTTGGATAATTTGCATTGAATGCTAGTATTGAGGAAAGAAAGTTAATCTGTTGTCATTGAGGATATTATGGTATTACACACATGATGAGGAAAAAAAGACTGCTGGTAAGTAATGAAGCCACCTGGTAGGAAACATATGAAACAGAATATTCATTTCTTTTTGATGGGAATAACAGACGACAAAAGTGAAGCTTTCTTCAGATTGTTTGTTTATAGAAAATTCGTATCCACTGAGACTGTATGTTAAATTCGCTCTCTGATGTTAGTGTTTGCAGGATGCATGTGGCCACTAGAGTACGTTCTTATGATCTTACCATTTATTTACCTTGATACAAAACTCCAATTATTGTCAGAGATGCTTCTTGTTAAACATGGTAAGTTCTCTAGCTTCTAAGAGAGTGAATATGTATTCTTTACTCTGGGGCCACACTGAGCAGGATGCTAAGGAATGAAAATACCGGGGACTTTGGTGCAAATTAATTAAATATCTAAAGATAACAAAGTAATGAAAATAGTTTGTAGAAGTTTGGGCTTTAGAGACAGATGAAATTTGGAAGAGAAATAGTACAGTTCAGTGTTTGTCTTTGTTTAGGAAGCTTGTCCAAAGCTTTAGCTTTTCTTTTACATAGCTGTAAAGTCTAGTGCTTCCAAAAGCTGAGGACCCATCACTTTTATTAGCATTAATTCTTGGTAATTTAACAATTACTTGGGTGGTTGTTGCTTTGGTCCCTGTAGACATGCCTGGTGCTCAGAAGTTTTTTGTTGTAAAAGTGACATTTCAGTTGCTATTGTGATCTGAGAGTAGAAAACAACAGATTAGGAAAAAATAAGGGAAACTGAAACAGTAGAGGTGAATGAACATGAGCAGATGGGTTTTGGTGCAAAAGTCATGTAAGTCTAGTTCTGGGGTGGGCTTAGACACTTCGCATCATTGACCAGGTATGAGACACTAAATCACATCCCGCAATGATGTTTGAGTTGTAAATCTTGCTGGCAAACCAGAATGCCTTTCTTCAAATCTTGACTGCTCAGTAAAGGCAAATTATTTCTGTGTGAGGACCTTGTATTTTGGAGCATGTTCTATGCTTAAGAGACTCCATAATGTTGTGATGTCTGGACAAACTAATTCTCAAGAGTAGTGGCTGAAAATGAGCAACTTGTAATTAAATATCGAGAGGAGCAGGAGTTCGGGACATACAAATATCTACATAGGTTTTTTTTTGTTTGTTTGTTTTGTTTTTTTTTTGTCTGACAAAGAGGTGGTTCTGAGCATCCCAAATTCCAAACTCTGTAGTAAGCAAGGAAAGGATGCTTAGATTGGAAGAAAGATGGAATAAAGGGTAATAAAATGTTACCAGAAGTATTTCATATAAGTCTCTTTTGATCACTTCCTCTTTGTAAGTTATCTAGTTCTTCAAACAGAAGAAGTGAGTTAGATATTCTGTGTTGCATCTTAACAGGTCTCTGGTATTATGTAGGCAATTGTTAATTTAAATTGTTAAGAAGAGGGCTGCTAGGAACTGGTAAAAGAGAAAGCAGTTATACTGAAAGAGATTCTACCATGCTGAAAGCAAGTTACTATAGAAAAGCATCATGAATGAGTTTTGGCTCTGGATTTGTTTTAAGATTTTTCTTTAATGATGCAGGCATGAAAATTGGAACATGCTGTTATTGATGGGGAAAAGTGAGATGCGTTGGCAATACAGAGAAGGCCTTAAATCTCCCGTGGGGAAATTAAGATAACCATGAGAAATAAAGTGAAAGATAAGGAATTAAATGTACTAGTGAAAAATGTGAAGTTACATTCATAAATATCCTATTTCCATTGTAAACTCATAATTTAGAAGTTAGATAAGTAGGAGGGAGGCTGGAATGCAGTATTTACTATGGGATGATTGAGAAATGTGAAGTATCTCTGTAAATGGTATTCTCAGATGTGAAAGGAGATCTTCCCTCTGTAGATTACCCCATGTGCTAATTCTAGCTAACTGTACTCAAGAAGATGAATTTGGAGAAGGGTTCCTAAGATACTCAGAGTTTATCTCCTGTGGGAGTATAGTTTGTTTAGCCTAGTATAAGCAAGGCTGAAAGGGAATCAAATTGTTCTAAAATCATGAGTAAAAGGTAGGAAAATGCTATGTTTGAAGTGAGAGCTGGAAAAACCAAAACCAAACAAAAAACCAAACCAAAACAAAAAAACACCATGAAACAAACCTGGAAGAACTTCAAAATATGGAATTAAAAGCCCAAAGGAAGGTGAACAGATATATAACACATTTAATCTGGGAACTGGAAGGTGGTTCCTAGTCATGAAAAAGGTTAGTCCCTGAAACGGCTCTAATAAGAACAGGATGTGCTTTCTGGGCCCTATGCCTGCTTCAAGTCCTCCAATACCATCTGTAAGGATGAAATTCCCATGTCCATGTAGCACGCTCTTTGAAAATAGTGTAGTGCTTTTATCTTTTTTAGCTGAGAAGCTAACAAATAACTAACTCTGACTTCATCTGGTTATTGCAGGTGTCTTGAATCCTACCTCTGGAATGATGGCATCAAAATGATGACTTTTATGGTGATGAGTGCTCTAGTCTTTTCTTGGATACTGGCTAAAGTTTATGGTCCTGTGGCTAGGGCAGCTGTTGTTATTACCACCACCAGTGGTTTTGAAGCTGCAATTTTATTGTAGAATTGTAAAAAGGTTTTTAGACAGTGATTTTCAGGAAAAAAAAACCACACAACTCCTGAGCTGTTGTAAGGGGCAATTTTGTTCATCTTCCCAACACTGTTCCTGTTCTTTTTTTTTTTTTTTTTTGGTCTCATCTCATCTTGCTCAGCATCTTTCTTAAACAGCTGGGGGAGTTTGTGTGACAACTGGGACTCTAGCAACGTGCCATTGCGCATCCTCTTTTTGAGGCATTTGACTCTGTTTCCAGCTTTTTGCCTTGCCTGGGAAAGATCAGTACCTGGATGAAGGCCAGTTGACTGTAACTGAACCCCTTCCACAAGAGATAAAATGTGGAAAGAGATAAAAATGCCCAGGAATTTGTCTGTCCACAGAGCAAAAAAGCAAGATTTGCTGGCTTTCCCACAATCAGCCAAACTGCCATTAGTGGGTGGATAGAGAGAAACTCTTAGGCTTAGCGCAAGAGTGATAGTTTCTTGGATACTATGGTGATAAACACAGCATTGATACCTACAGCTGTAATTTTTATAAAGCACGTCATTCTGGCTTCTACGTATCCAGGCAATGATAGAAGCTGTGTAGGTTTCAGTGAAAGCAGAGATTGAGTAATTTCTGAGTTATTTTGAAAAAAAAAAAAAAATCAGCTCAGGTTGAAAGAACAACTGAGCTTTTTATCAACAAACAAACAAACAAACCCCCCCCAAAACACCTTTTACATTTAGATATTCACAGAGCAGGAAAAGCTTTGCTGTCTATGGTGAATAAAACATTCTGTAAGGCAACAGGTAAGAAAAAGGCCAAAGTGCTTCTAATAATAATTAAAGCAGTTGCTAAGCTTTGCTGATTTATTTTGTTAACCTGAGCCACATTTGTGCGTTTGTTTTATTTATTGCAGAATATTGTAATAACAATATCAAAAGAATTTACAGTGGGGTATGCTATTTTACTTTCATAAAAAAAAGAAAAAGTTACAGCAGATGCTTTGAATTTACTGCAGATGGTGGCAAATATTTGCCATACTATAAGGTTACACTACTGGAGTGTCATGACTTATTTGGTAAATCAGTGCATGATTCAGGTGGTAATATCTATTAGCTGTGGCTGGCAAAGCTCTTGTGAAAATAACAACCCAAATACTCAGCCAGTTCTTGCAACAAATGATTTTTTTTTTCTTTTGGAGAAAGAAGTTTATTAACTCTCTCATGTTCCCCTTCCTAACTTGATTGTGAGAACTACTTAGCCTCCACTTTCCCAGAAGCAATGCTCAGCAGGAGCACTGCAGTACACTCAACTGGGCTTCCTCACCAAAGGGGTTTGAGGTGTGTGCCATTTAACAAGCACCTCACTGAATCAAGTGCTGCCTTCTCCAGCTCACTTGGTTGCCTACATGAGTTTGTCCTATGCAGGAGCCCTTGTGAGGCTGGTCAACGACAGATCCTTCTTCTCTGGAGTTCAGCTGAACTGAGTTTTCTTCCTGAACAGTAAAACGAGGAAGAAGATGCAGAATCCTGCACTTTAAAGCTTTATATAAATGAATTTGAGATAGAGAGGCAGGGAAGTGGCTTTGTGCCCTGGGACTGAGTAAATTATTGTTACATAGGAGACTTGTCAACAAAGTTTCAGCTGGAACTGCATTTTGGTTGCCAGGCCCCTGAGTACCCTTAATGGCCTTAATCAGCCATAGCTGAGGCCTTCCACCCCCCACCCCTCAGCCAGGTGGATCATTTAAGCTCCGTCCTGGGGGCTCAGTCCTCATATGAGAGTTGTTGGAGAATCATTGCTGTCCAGCTCAGCTGCAGTCATGCCCGTTTCAGGCTGTGGATGCTATTGATACTGACCCATGGACTGATTTCCTGGCTTGGACTTGGGCTTGTCTCGTCACCGTGGACCTCCCTAGTGATCCCTGGGCTGTGTCTGACCTGATTACCCTGGTTTCATCGTGACTCTGACTTGTGCTCTCTGCCTTATCACCGGAAAGTGAGCTCTTAGATGACTCTGGCTGTCACTCTGGGACTGCCCTGCTCATCTTGCTCAGGTATGGTGGGGCTGGACCTTTACTAGTGTGGTCCTTGCTATCATGGGCAC
Source organism: Cygnus atratus (assembly GCF_013377495.2). Lineage (NCBI taxonomy): Eukaryota > Metazoa > Chordata > Aves > Anseriformes > Anatidae > Cygnus > Cygnus atratus. The sequence continues at coordinate 110,331,593 of NC_066364.1, forward strand.
TGGTTCCACCTGAGATTATGGCTCCTGTCTGTCAGGAAGGAGCAGAATTGCATGGTACTCTGTTGGCCTAAGTAGTCTTACTCATTAAAAATATGTTGTGTAATTGAGCCCTTCCACATCTGTGGATTGAATCCCTTTTGTGGAAGCGAAGAGTCTGCAGGGTTGTGAGGAGTTGAAGGGCAGAGAGGCGGGGTGCCTGTGGGCAGTTCTATTTCTTAATTTGCACGTTCTGGATCACAGACTTAATTCCTCACTGCCCACTTGCACAGGCTTGGGCTGCCATTTGCCAAGTCTGTGAGCAAGTGGAAACCGGGGTGATGGTGGAAGTTCTGGTCCTCTTGGAGATGAGGCCTATCCTGCTGCAAATGTTCTGGTGACCTACAATGTGCTCCCAGAGCTCTATCTCTGGCAGATTACAGCTCCTTCCTTCCCTGCCCTTCAGTAGAGATATTGGGAAAGAAATATCATTCAGCTTTGACTCTGTCAACCTTGGACCAAAGTTTGTGTAAAACAGACAAATACAAATGGGATACGTGCATGTTTTCCTCCCTCTTTTTTTTTTTTCCTTCCCTCCCAAGAAATGTGGGAGAAAGCCAAATGTGAATAAAGTTGCCTTTATTCCCTGTTATCAGCAGTGCTGTTGCACCTGGTGCTGAGCTTAATGTATGAAAGGACACTGCCACATCCTGTCTGAAATTACGTGAGGCCTTGCTCATGAGGTAATCCTGGGCTGATTGGGAGCAGGAAGCACGGGCCCAATCGTGAGATAGCCAGCTCCCTGTGCAGGCTCGAGACATTTAAGCAACTCAGATAAAGTATGAAAATGTTTAGCTACTTCATCCTAGCTAACGGGAACATATGTCTTTTGCTCTCCCAAAGGATTTAAAGGATCTACTTTAGGTCATCAGGCTTGTCCCCTGAAAGGTGTGATGATTTCCCCAGGTAGGTGGTGCATCCATAAAGCCTGAGGATGACCAACATATTTGTGCGTTGCGAAGCATGATGTCCTAACTTGAAAAATCGCAAAATGTTTTCAGTCAGACACTGCAATAGGGCTGATCTTTTTTTTTTACCAGTTAGATCTAATGTGTGATACTCTGATTGTTGGTGTGCCGGAAAAGGTATTAGAAAACTGGGGGAATAAGAGGGGACTAGAATAAGTTTGGGATAAGATCAGAGAATATGCTCCCTCTTTAAATTAATAACTGCATAATTTGAGATATTAGAGCGCTCATAGCCATTTACTGAGCTCATTTTGAGGGTAAGGGAATGTGCAAAAGTTAATCTAGTTCCAGAAAAAGTAATCTTGTTATGAGTTAATGCTAGCAATTTGTAGGTTAGTGGATGTCCATGAGGAATTGCCTGGTGTTTATGCTATCGAATGTATATCTACATTATGAGAGGAGTGGGATTTTTGATTCACTCCTCTTGCATGTTTTTTATCAGAACAATTGCTGTTAAAAATGTATACTTTAGAGAGGTTTAATTATGTTAATTATCACATATTTTGTTAATAACATTTTCTTTTGAAGATGCCCATTAGAGTTTTAAAGTGTTAATTTACTAGAAAATCAAATGGGAATGCTGTTTGAAATTTCCTTCTAAATTAACTTTACTTACTTTTATGTCCTAATTAAATGGGGATAATAGTATTGGTGGAAATATTACAGAACTGAAATTAGTGCTTAGATACTTTACTCAATACCAAGACTTTAATCTTAATGTAATGTATCTTTTGTTCTAATCAACATATAGCCTTTGCATTTAATTTACTGATGTGTTTTGATCAAAACATTTAAGTAGGAACATTGCAAGCTATCTTTATGAGGTAGCCCTCTGATATTTTGAGTTCCTTCTGGGTAATAGCTTTTTTTTTTTTTCTTCTTCTTCTCCTTATAGCATCTGTAAACTCTGCTGGAAAAAGTGTTGAGGGTTTTTTGGCATTTGAACATTACCTCATCATAAATTAGGTAATACTTAATGATTCCACTTAAAACAAACTTCATAGTGTTTGCAAATCGGCTTGGGATGGGCAACTCCCTTCAAGTTTGACTGCTGTAACTCTTGGTACTGCCAGGGCCACATAATTTGCCTACTGCATAAGATGTTTACGTTGGTGTGCAGATGTATTGTGTTGATGGAACTATTTCTTTGCAGAAAAAAGGAAGGTATTTCTATGTGTCATGTTTCTGTAGTAATAAAACTGCACTAACAGTAGCAGATGTACCAAAAAAATAAGTCAAAAACTTACTGCTAAGCAGTTATATTCCTGCAGTGTTGGTATGCGCATCAGACTTTGGCGAAAGCTGTGATCAGCTGAATGAAATGGGACTTTCTGCCCCTGATGTGATGGAGCTTTCTCTTCATGTGTCTTAAGCCTTGACCAGGGACTTGACTGTTGTTTTTCACCACACAGTTCATTGCCAAATGGAGATTCCCTAGATCATACGGGGATGCTCAGAGGTGCGGAATGCCAAGCAGGAGCACTTGATGGGCTTTCTCTCAGTTCGCGCTTCCCTTAGTGTGACTGGTGACAGCATCTACTCATTGACTTCTACCTGCATGCTTCCTTATGGTAGAAAAGAGGCATTCTGCAATGCTTGGTCTTTGTGTAACTTACTCCTGTTAAAGTCAGCACCTGACAGCATTATACAGGAGTATGGTTATCTGAACCCCTCTGAAAAACCCGTTCCCTATTTCATCACTTTGTTTTTGCCATTGCAGAGAAGGTTATGTACTGACAGTTGGGCTTTGGACTTGCATGGCCGTGTTGCACTACGTGTTGTCTGTCATGGGATGAAAGAGACCCAAGCAGAGCAATGTGACGGGCTGGTGACCAAAGGGGGGCTCTTGTCATAAAAGCAGTGCAAGCTATGTAAACCAAATATCCAATTTGCTCACAAGGGGTAATTTAAGTTACTTTTAAATAGTTAGCTTTTATGGTCAATTGGGTACTGCCACATTACTAGTAATAAGCCATAAATCTATTTGGTATAATATGAGATCATTTTTTAAGACTCTCATAGACTAAATTTTCAGGTAAAGAGGAGAAATTGAAATTTATAATCCATGCCATTTTTTGTGTAATTGTTATTAATAAATTAGCAAGAAAGAGGCAGCAGATGGAATGAATTGTTGTAGTTCATTAATTTGATGATGGCTTTCTTTGCATGAGCCAATTATGTCTGTCATTGTATCTCTAAGCTGCAGTAGTGCCCAAAGAAAAGGACGCACAGGCAGGGACAAATCATGTTGGGGATTTCCTGCTTTCTAAGGTGGCTAGAGAAAATTCAGTCTTGGTTCTCACTAATAGTTTTGGCAAAGGTATCACTGAAGCTTGTTGTCAATGCAGTTCATATAGCTCCAAAAACTGGGGTAAAGGAATAATCAGTTCCATTCAGTATGCACAAAACCATGATCTATCTGAAATAATTACCAGCTTTTGATGATAATTTCCAAGTTTGACCTTGGTGTGCTTTCAGGAATGCTTTTCTGAGGGCATCATGCTGCAAGTTGCATAAAAAATAATAATAAAAAAAATAATAAAAAAAAGCCTGTGTGGTGAAGGACAATAGGAACGAAAATTGTTCTTGTGGGACCTGTGGCTCAGGAAAGCTCCCTTTATATATGGCCTTGTGAATTCTTTAATTAGAAGACACTCCACCATCTCATGAGCCCCCCTGTGGTAACATGCTGATAGTTTTGTGTGGAATATGGGTTGATTTGCTCTACCTTCAGCCCTTGTATTCTCAACTTGGAGATGGTGGTTGTTTTTCTGTCACACGCGTGCTTCACGTAATGACTGTAGTTTATTACCTGGTAGGTCATATCCTGTATATTTTAAGAACAAACACCTCTGAGATTGTGACTTGGTGGAAGGAGGTGACGTGTCATTGCTGTTGTTTTCACTACAGCCTTGTCGAGAAACTAATTACCTTTTCATCTTGGTAAATTCAGAGGTCAGTTTACTACTACTATATCACAACATGACAGGGAACATGGGTAATTAGGTAGGCTGTGTAACCTGGATATTCCATGGATCTCATTACATCTTATTTAGAAAGGCTATAATTTGATTGGTGGAAAATTAAGGCATCTCCTCATGGGTCATTTTATCTTTCTGCAATAATAATTCTTGGCTTGATTAAAAATTGATCCAGTGTCTTAAAGTGAATTTATTATTGCTGCAATCTATCACCCCCAGACAGATAATCTGGTTCCCATCTTTATCTGATTTGAAAAATCTGTCACTTATTATATGTTGTTTTTTTCCCAATCATTTAAATTGATGGTTTGCTGAGGCAAGGCGTGCTACCATAGGCTTCTTGGAGAAAGCATGGACAAGATGTTAAGCCGGTACTTTTTACTGCAAGGAATCCGATACTATGTCAAGTATCGATTGGAACTGTGTTGTGGCATCATTTTCTCTGGGAAAAAAAAATCAAGCAGAAATTTTGGATGCAGTGAAATAAGGACAGACAAGTCATATCGTTGGAGAAAATGGTCCAGGCGTGCTTAGTGTCTGAATGAATTCCAGCCTTGTGTGGTGCAGCTTCTGCTGAGCACAGCTCCTAAATTGCTCAGGTTGTGCACAGGGTCATCCCAACCCCCTGGCTTTAGAGGACTGAAACCACTTTAGCCATGGAGCTTTGTGCCAGAAAACGGAACCCTTGGGTCAAGTAAGCAGAAAGATACAAAAGTTAGATGGATAAACAGAATCGCAGGGGAAATATTTTCCTCTCTAGTGTTTGACTGAGCTTTGGTGAATCTTCTTCAGGCTTTAGTTTTCATTTGACGTGCCTATATAAAAGCAGAGTTTAAAATTCTGATTGGGGATGCAAAATCATTTTAGAAGACTTTGTTTAGAAAAAAATAAAAATTGCGGTAAACATTAAGGATTTTAAAGTTGGACATGTGCCAAATTCTTTTAATAGCAGCTTTTATAAATAAGATGCACCTATTAGAAGAACACCATGTTTGTGGTGTGAGCAATAGAGAATCACAATGAGCCCTTGTTATTTTAACACATGTTCTTTCCAGTTGTCCAAAATATTATTAAAAAACAAGGTCATGTACATCCCTGCCAAGAAACCTAGCACATCTAGGTGTATCTATACCTATGCTTAAAAGTGAATACTGGCAACTATTACATCTGGTCTGATTCCTGCAGCTACCCTGGAGAAAGAAAAGAGGATGAAAGAAGATTGTGCAGCCAGCCTGTTGAGGGGTGTGTGTGTGTGAGAGAGAGAGAGAAATGATTATTTAGTCCTGTTGTATGTCTTCAGACTGAGGCAAAAAGGGGAAAAAAATTGAGGTACAATTTTTGGTTGGGTTTCTTGAAGCAGAGTGAAGCCTGAGGCAGCTGTTTCTCTTAGCAAGTTCCCTATTGCTAAAATAGGGTGGCTCTTATCAGATAAGCAGTAGTAGTTCTGATCTGGAAGTTCGCAGTTTGGTGTAGAAAGGTCATCTATAAGCTTTGGCAGGAAAAAAAAATCAAAATAATTGATGCAGTAAAGCTTTGGTTACGGAACGGAAGCTGGCTGATGTGTTTTGGTGTAGTTGATGGGAGTTTTCCTTGCTGATTTCTGCAAGGCTGAGATTTCACCGTGTCTGCGCACACAGTAAAATGTCTCTTCCAACCTTTCCATGGGCTGACTCCTGCCAGCACTGTCCAAATCAGTACCCTGCTAATTCCAGATTGAAATTCCAAAATGTCTTTCTTTTTTGGTCATAACAAAGGAGCAACTGCCAAATTAGCATAATCAGAATGAAGATCGCTCTGCTCCTTCAAACCAGACTGCAGGCTGTTCCTGCCTTTCTTGGAGGAACCAGGCTTCCTTCATCCTAAGACTTTTTAAAATGTGAGCTGCAGATTTTTTTTGAAATGTGGGTTGTTTGTTAAGCAAGTCCAGTCAGCTCCACTTGCAGGCCTGTGAGGCTCCCTGTGATGCCGGACACTAATCAGAACAAGAGGTGGGACCCTCAGATTTGAGGGAAATGGCATTAGGACATGAAACGTTCCTGCTTGTTCTGTCTGGGTCACTCACCTCATTGTTAGGCACTTAGACCTGGATGCCCTGTGCTGGTCTGGGGAAGGGACTGCTCAGAAAAACATCGTTCATAACTCATACAGACACATTGAGGTGAGGGTCCAGCAATGCGTAGCCTTCTGAGGGTGTTGTGATGGGCTGTGTTTCAGTTTAAGACGAAGCCTGCAGGCAGGGGGGCGGTGCTTTGCCAAGTTTGCCGTGGTACTTTGTACTGTTGGTACCCCCAGAGACCAGGTGCTCGTTAGTGTTTGTCCATATTCCCTGCAGAGCTCTCGCTGATTAATCAGACCTAGCTATGGGGACTGGAACGCAGATAAAAGCCTAAGGTGCTCCTTTCTCTGCAGCCTGTACTATTTCTCAGCAGTGTTTGAAACCCATCCAGATAGGTAAAGGAAGGCAGCTTTAAGCTGGCCAGAAATAGCCTTGCCAGAAGTGCATCGTAGAACAGTCCAGCTAATAGATACGTGGTAGGTTTTCCCTGTTGTTTCACTGCAGGTAGCAATAATTGATGCTGCTTTTTGTTTAGTCTCCTTAAAAAACAACAAAAAAATCAATCTAAACTAGGCTTAAGTTTAATTATTAACAAGATGTTTTTTGAAATTAGAGGATGTCTCTATATATTAACAGATTTGTATTTCGAATAAACATCTCCACTTTAGTTTAAAGTGCCTGGAACATATACAGTCAGTGGAATGATTGCCCTTCTGTTCTCATACGGACTTGGTTTCTCCACACAGTAAGTAACAGCAACAGAAAATAGGGACGACGGTAAGGAGTGAGGATAAATAACAATTCACATATGTATTAAAGAAAAAAACAAACCCTGCAGTGTAGTGCATGCTGGTTTTACTGTCCAAATCAGTGTTATGGCCTGTGCTAAGTGCTGCAAGATCAGGTCATAGTTCTGCATCTCCTTTTTAATTATTAATGCATTCTTCTGCTGCCACTTTGTTATAGAATAATTTCTTTATACTTCATACCATTTGGTCTGAATCTAGACTTTTTTCTGACACTTAACATACGCGCAAGCGTGTGTCTGGAGCTAAGAAGTCTCATGTTAACCCCTGGGATGTCCAGGACAGAGATGACATGCTCGGGTGCTCTTCTTTGTCACCTCTTACGCTGCAGACTGCTTGTTCCCGTGGGCTGGCTAGCTGCGTTTAGGATGCTGCAGTGCCATTCTGCTTGTGCTGTTAGAAAATGTGTTTACAGCAGAAATCATACGGTAAGTAACATTTTGTAAATACAAGTTTTATAAAAGGCTGTGTTTTTTCTTTGCAGTTGTAATGGTGTTTTTAATCTTCTTGCACTAGAGGCATGCCTGTGTTTGTTCCTATCAAATTTTGGTACTTCGTGTAGTGGGTAAGTCTTCCGAAGTGTGCAGACCAAAGGGCTTCAGTGGGAGATTGCTGTGCCTGTGCTCTCCTGAGCACTGTGTAAGTAACTTAGCTTCCTAAACCCTTCTTCAGGCTGTTAGGCAATTGCATTAGCAAGTGTTGGTCTGCATTTTCACTCTCCTCCTCCGTAGCTGTGACTTCCTTACTAAAGGAATACCCATGAACATCTGTCTTCTGTCTTGTCTAATTAGATGGGCCTTCTCAATCATTGTCGGGTCAGTTGTCCTGTCCGTTTCTTCTCGCAAGCAATAAATGAGGAAAGGTTCTTGCTATATTCATAATCAGCAGTGATAGCAGTGAAGAAGGGAGAGGGGAAAACGGTTCACAGGGTATTGAAACAGATGCTAGCACTGAATGCTGTGGTGTGTCTGAAATCAAATGGATCTTTCTCTACCAGCCCTCCTTCCATTTGTTTATAACTGTTCTCCAATCATGAGAACTAATTATTACATTATATAGTTTCACTTATCCCTCACGTATAAAGTATTTTCTGCACTCAGAAACTTCTGAACTGCAGAGAAATCTGGTAATCTCTGTACAAACCCCCAAAAGTGATCCAAGCACAGATAAATAGTGTTAGTGGTACCGTATGCCCTGAGAACTCTAGCCTGAGCAGAGTCAATTGTACTGGGACATCAGTAAACGTGTTTTTCCAGGCAATACCAGATATTGGGAAAGGTTCCAACTGATTCAAGGTAAAGTGAAGTTTTTTGACTACAGTGTTAGATACCACTGATGACCTCAGGGTATTGAATTTCATTGGTTTTAAGACTTTTGGGGAAGGAAAAGAAAGGGAAGAATTCATTATTAGAAAATGAAGTATGGAAATTCATGATCTGTAATTTTGCATGAGCATATAGTGCTTCTTTTGAGGAACAACTCTTCTAGCACCTATGTAACCCATCTGAAATACCAAAGGAAGCATTCTGCTGGATCAACAGATGTTCTGCAGGGCCTGAAACACACAAAATACCCCTACATTTCCAGCCATCTTGGGAGTGTCTCTTTGGCAGATCCCACCACCTTGATGTGTCTTGCTATGATCCTTTGAAGCGTTTATAGGTGTTCTCTGGGCCCATCTGAGGTGCATGTAAACAGTGGTTTCCTGTAAATGCAGCAGTTTTGTGTTATATGAGACAGAAAATATCCTTGTTGGGGAGATATCCAATTTTGGTGTATTTGTTGTTTCTTCCTCTCCCAGATGGTTCTTCAAAAACAATTTTGTGGAAATAGGTGGTCGAAGACCATTGCAGTGTGCTCTGAAGTAGAGAGTGGCTGGGCTGTACGGAGGCATGAGTGATGGTGCGAAGCTAGATAGTATTAGTCTGCTCTGAACTCCTGTTGAAAGGAGAGCCTTAGGTTAGGTTTTCGAAGGCCCTGTCAAATTGAGCCTTGACCATCTAGTGAGGCAGATTCCTTCACTTCTCTGGGTGACCTATTTCTGTCTTCACCATGAGGACAAGTGCACACTATTTTTTTCCTTATTCATTCAGAATTTGCTCTGAAGCAACTCTAGTTGTCTGTATGATATTTGGCATGCTCTTTGCTGCAGTGATGAAAGATAGCCAGCTGTTTAAACTTTGATCTATTTGAGAAGAATGTATATTATAAATAAACACGTGAATTGGAAATGTATGTTATAAATGAGCACATAAATTGGAACATTTAGGAAATCTTTGATCATGAAAATAGACTTGACTATGATTTGAAATTATATCTTGGGCAGCAAAAATGCTCATTTCTAAAGCACTCAAGTTCAATTTCTCTTACTAACCATGGCGATGATGGAATGATATTGCCCTGTACATTACAAAGCTTTAAATTCACGTGTTGATACCAACAGAAATATTAACAGTATTTTGCGGATCTTCCTTCCTTAGTACAATGCAGACTTGCTTTGTGTGCACGGTCTCCTATCGAAGGCATCCTGACAGTTGTTAAATCTCAGATCTGTTCTTCTGTATTGCTCTGAGTTAAGAGACACAGGCAAAGAGGAAAAGAATAGAAGGCAAACTTGAGCATTCAGGGAGAGAAATGAAAGCCATTCTGGGGAGCAGAAGCTGCAGAATGGAAGACTCACAGCAGCGGGGAAGAGATTTGTCTGAGGGGACAGGCAATAAAACCATGTCAGAAAAGTGCAGGGAGCAGTGCAGAAGAAGAAATGGATGAAGGCAACTGTAAATTGATTCCTTGGTTTCCTGGAGATGTGCAATCCGAATGATTAACTGCAAAATCTGCAATTTGATAGATCTGGTGCGATAAAAGAAGGATCGCGTCACACTAATGAAGCAATGCGTGCTTTGATTAATCCTTTTTTTCCCCTTGTAAGTTTTGATTTTTGTCTAAATGCATCACTGCCAAACTCTGTGTTCACAAGGCTAAGTTTAGATGTGAAATCCTTGCTGTCGCATGGTGCTGGAAGGCACGGTGCATTTCCAGGAATAATGTCCCCTTTTGATGGTATGCTTTGGAATGGCTAATGTGATTGCATCAGCTGTGCAAGAACTGTGTTGAACTTGATTTTTAAATATATCAAGGAGCTTCTCTTTAGACTCAGATGATGTTCGATCAAAATACTGCTGGAGTAACAAGAATGAACTGCTTGGTTGTGTTTTAGGCCTTTGTAGTGAACGTATGCTCTGTCAGGTTGTAGAAGTGGAGCAGACTAGGGTATTTTTAAACTTGTAACAGCGGCCAAGGTTTCTGCCTTCCCTGAGCTGTCTGCCTTAGTAAGTCCTGGGAAGTGACAAGGAGATTGTATTCCTTTCTCCCTGGGGAGGAAAGGGTAGCTATTCAGTTGGGGAAGTTCTATCACCTTCTTCCTTTTTTTTTTTTTTTTTTTTTCTCCAAGGAAACTGGGTGTTTAGTATTTGTCTTTTTACAAGCATTGACTTTGCAAGGTAGGAGATAAATGGTTACTTCGTGTGAGCCCTGCCTCAGTATGATGCTGCTTAAGTCCATGACTGAATTCCTGGCTTGGGTTTCCCATTTTCACATGATTTTTCATTTGGTGCTCATCAGCAGCACGAGTAGCACCTCCAAGCAGAGCATTAAGCAACGTGTTCAGCATTTCTCCCTTGGGGAGAGAACAGATGATACGAGAAATAGTCACTGGAGCGTGGTTCACTTTTTTTATTTATATTTAAGGCAGTGACGTTTGCTGCCTCTTTCTGAGGGTGCTTATTGCCTGGGCTGCACTGGGGAATGATAACCTTGTATTTATTTGCTTGCAGAGAAGTCTGTTACCAAAGTAGTCATCCTTGATGTTTTATCCTGTGCCTTTAGCGCCTTGCACTCATGGCCTTGGTGACGAACACAATGACCTGTGAAACCCAGCGGTCTGTGAGAACGGCAATATGCAAGGCTGCTTGGGTTGACTCTTGGAATTAGAATTTCTCACTTGGTGTTGCAGTTTGTTGCACCGATTAGTCCTTCTGTATCATTCAAGGCATCTTGTCTTTGTGTTGCTATGAAATCAGTGCCTCATCTATTGATAAATTTGGTCTAATCCCTCCTACCTCTGTTCCACCTAAAGAACATAAAAGACGTGAAGAAGCTTTACGCTTTCTGCTTTGCAGCTGAGAATTTTATGGGTATAAATCTATCTGACTTGCTTTTGCAGTTTGTATCCATTATAAAAATACAAAACAAATTTGGGCAGCCTGATGCTTAACTGCTTCCTGACCTTTGCCTTTAGATTCATTTGTACTCAGCTTGTTATGCAGTTGTGGTTTTCAGTTCAGACTACAATTCGAGCAACTTTCCAGCCCCAGCCCTTAATGAAGATGTTTACCTGACTCGCATCTGTGTGGTGTGACTTGCAGTCTTGGCTTAGTGGAGGAAGGCCCAAGGCTGGCCTGCCAGAGGTGAGATAAATTGGGACTGAAATCCGCTGGGAGAGCCTGAGGTGTGAAAGCTGTTTTGCTGTGACTAGCTCTCATCAGTAATGATAACCCCTCAATTTTGTGCCACCTAAATTCACCCAAAATTATATGCTAAATATAAATATTCATTTTATAAATATGCATGTTAATTAAATATACATTTATTTTAAATGCATGTGTTAATTATACATGTTACATCAGATCACAATTAAGTCAATAGAAATTGGAGATTTGCATATAATCATGCTTGTATACTAATCAGTTGTCAGTCTAGAAAGCCATTTTCTGCATCTAGACAGAATATAGACCTTGGTCCAGCCATCAGCTCAAAGACTCAAGCGGCAGCCTCAGTTCTTTTGTTTGTATGCATTTTCTCCCTAGAAAGGGACAGGAAGAAATGCAGCTCCTCTTTTTCAGTGCTTAAAGGATGCTCAGTATTTCCTGTAAGTCTTACTCTGCTTCTTCCAGGAGCCAGGTTGAATCCAGATTTTGGCCAAATGAGGTTACTCCCCTGGTGTGTCAGGCTATGGTAAACCTACCTGAGCAATTTCATCTGATGTGGAATGCAAATGCTCTGTGAGAAGCACACATTGCTCTTCTGGTGGGCTTCTTAAATATAACTTTGCCTGACCCCAGGGCTCCTGGGAAAAATGAGCGATACCTCTTGGTGTACTGATAGTTATGGTCATGTTGTCTTGTCTTCCTGAGCAGCCTGTTGCAGTGAGAGTTTGGTGTGGTTCAGGTGACTTCTGGGACTGGGTTAGGACTTGTTATCATCATAGAGCACTGCTCCGGCAGAACAATTTGCAGGTTAAAACTCATCAAGATATTAAAGCAAGCCCTGTTAAATGCACCTATTTCATCAGTCATTTGAATGTTTAAAGTATTTTCTTCAGGTACCAATGACACCATTACTTGCTTGCTGTAATATGTAAATTTACAGAAGAAAATAGGTCACTCTTTAAATTGTCTTCTTGTAAGGATGTAATCAAGCTTCATTAAGACAATTACTGTACTCTGTAAGTATCTGCTGATTTTTTTTAAACAACAATGTACTTTCAGGTTTTGACAGTGATATAATTTCCTATGTATTATATTTTAATTAAAAACACCAGTAAATAGTCTTAAAATCAATTGTGTGATAATTTGAAAGTAACTTGCAATTCTGAAGTAAGGTAGTCTGTAGTAAGTTAATAACACGGGGAAGGGGAGAGAAAAATCCTGCTGATTATTCAAACCTACAGTCCTGGTAAATCACAATCCTGAGCCAGATGCTTCTGCTTGTGTTTGGGTCTGCATCTTATATCCATCAAAGTGATGATCTGTTTGGTTGTAACTTCAAGCATCCTAGAGGTTTTGTTGGTGTTGGGAAGGATGTCTGTAATTTTCACGTCAGCATTGTGACTTTGGTCAGTCTCTCCTAAAAGTCTCTCTCAAATTTCTTTTAAGTGTAAGAAGTCAGATGAACTGAAAAGCTCAAGGACTAGAAGGTGGCATAGATTTCACAAAAGCTTCAAAAGGTCCAAAAAACATCTGGAACTCATATCTACCTCTCAAAATGGGAGAGAGCTTGTAGAAAGCAGCTACCTTGCCATGCCCAAAAGGTTAATGAGAATAAGAGAATCAAGGAAGCGTGCACGTGTGCAAGAAACATAGGATGAAATGAAAATGAGATTCCCAGTCAATCTGTTCTACTCTAGTTCTCAATACCATTAGAAGGTTTTTAATGCCTAACTTAAGACCATTGTTCCTCTGTCTTGTCCCCAGCAGTTGTGGAGTACAGATGATTCCTTCCCTGCTTGCCTCCTTGTCTGAGGGGTGAACAAGCTCTTCAGCTGCATGCATTGCTTGTGAGACCTCAGATTATCCTTCCTTTGGAGAGTCACACAGCAGGAAAAAAGCAACTCTAAGAGGAAGGGTTTGTGAGGTGGTGAGGTAGGTCCTCTACTGCATGCCTGGAGAGAGATAGCAAATGCACTGCTGTTGAGAAGGAAGAGTTGAGTATCTTGCAGTGCTCATCCATTCCACTGGGGTAGTACGTGAGGCAAAAGAACAAGCTTTGAGAGAAAGAGTGGTTGATGGTTCAGAAGTGAGCAGAGGAGGAGGTGAAATGGAGTAATATTTACCTTTGTAGAAGACTATTCTCCTATATTTTACTAGTAATTTTTGTGTTAAAGAAGAAAATGCGGTAGGCATGTTTTCGAGTTCCATCAGAGCTGATGGTGTTATAGCTGCAAGGGAATTTCTTCAAGTGAAGAGAAAGGGTGTTAGCAGGACAACTGTAACCTGGCAAAAAAAAAAAAAAAGTTGAAAGTGAGTTGTTTGCTAGAGGGAGGCTGTGAGAGGTAGTCCTCAGGGACAGAAGTTTTGCCTTGGTCTTATTTAATGTTTTCTTCACAAATTACAGGACGTAATCTGTTGAAACTCACTAATGAAATCTGCAGCTGATGCAAAGATAGATGTACATCTCATGAACTGGACAACCTTGACATTGAGGAGGGAATGAAACAGGACAATGTTGTCGCATTAAACTTAAAATTATGAGTGTAAGAATTATAACTTTTCCCACAAGTAGGAAATGTCATGCTTGAACAAAATGGTGGAGACAGACCTACATGTGTTAAGTGTTCTCCTGACACAAAAATAACATAATATGACTTATTAATGACCGGGGTAAACACAAGCCTGGGATGTTACTAAGAAATTTTTGTGGTGGGAATGCTGTTGAAAGCAGTGGGAAGAAAATGTGTGTAAGTACTGTTCACTGTTTTGGTCACCCATGCTCAGGAAGGAAGAGTTCAGACAGGAGCACATGCATAGAAGTTAAGGAGAAGAAATAGAGGTCTCCTTTTACAAGGGAATGCTACAACAACATATGTATTTAGTCCAGGTAAAATCAAGGAAATGTGACCTTTATGTAACAAATAAGGAAAAGGTTCAGAATAGGAAGAGAACTACTTATGATGAAGGATATGTCCTTTATTTATGATAAAGGATAGCTATAGATCAGCCAGGAATAACCTCTTTCCTTTATAATCTTCCATGAAGCCTTCAATATGCATTTGCTTTCCATGAGGCTCTCATACATGAAATGTCTTCTGAAATTCCCTGCCACCTCCTGGCTGCTGTGAGGGGTCAGCACAGCATCCCCTTTACGGGCTAGATTTGAGGATGTGTGTGTGGGTCCACTTAGAGTCCATTTTCTTCTGTAGAAACATCTGCGGAGGGATTAATTCACATGCACACAACTGAAAGCAACGCCTGGAATTGAATCTGGCATTACAACAGGGAAGATCACCCCCTTGCACACCTGATTTACCACCTAGCCTAAGGACAGGCAGAGTCTAATCTGGTCACTCTGGAGACCACAGCACCCAGAAATCCCTCTTCTGAGGGTGCTGCTATCTGCAGGATGAGCAGTAAAGACAGAATTCAAGGGAAGCAAAAGGAGTGCTTCAAATTACAGGTTTGTAGCTGACTACTGCTAGTCAGTCAATTTTACCCAATTTGCACTCATGAATACAGATTTTTTTTTTCCCTTTTCTTCTTGATGCACAGGTGCATCCCTGCTGCACCAGGCATATTATTTCAGGCTGCTGTGAAGATGTAGCTGCCAGGATAAGTTGCTACGGTTAAATTGTATAACTATATTATGCAAGGCACACAATATTCATTCCTGCAAATACTCATTTATAAAAATTATATGCAGAGTATGGGTACGTGCATAAAACAAACTAACCAACTGCCCGCTACCTATTTTGCCATTTCTGTCCTTTCCTTTCCTTTAATCCTGAACCTACTTAAGAGTTCAGGATAACATCTTTAAAATAACATTTGGGCGTTTAAATAAAACTTTTGCTGTTCCCTGCAAGGAAGAGTGTTGTAACTCTTACAGTCTTGATAGGAATCAGTCTTTGGTCCTTACTGGAACATATGATGAACTGTATCTGTTTATAAATCTGAGACAAACAGCAGTAACATCTCTGGTACCACTGAAAAAATGAATGCTGTAGACTTCATTTTAAATGTAGGTAGTAGACATGTTCCTGTTGGTGCTTACCTAAATTCAAATCAGGTCAATATGTGAGACAGCAAGATGTGGGTTAACTGGTGGTGTTTTTATTTTTTCATCTCTTTTTTACTTAATGGATGTGGTTTAAAAATGTGTATCCAGATACCATGTCAGATATATTTTGATTAAACTTGCATTCTGGGCATGTCCTTGGAGGTACTAAGCACCCTGAAATCTTCTGACATCTGTGGGAGCTGTAAGAGTTCAGCACTGAGCAGAAAATCAGGCCCTTTGTGTTTTGAGAATGCTAATCCATTGTTATGGTTTCCTTTTAAACTGAAAATAAACACAATGTGTGTGCTGTTAACTTAGACAGGTGCTAGAGCCGACAGCTCGAGGTTTAAGGGCAGGGGTCAAACAATCAAAAGTGGCCCTCTCTTGCATAGATCATCAAACAGGGAGTGCATCAATGGGCTCAGTGGAGAAGGCTGGAAATTAATCAGCCCTCGGTGTTTAGCCATGCTGATTATATACTGGCAAAGTGAGCATGAGATGACAGGCCAGAGGAGCTAACGTAATAGGAGTTTGTTCCCAACAAAGGCAGGAAAGAAAGATCAATTTGCAATATTCTTTTCTGTACCCATGCAACAAAGCAGAAACATGAAAGCAGAACATTAAGGGATGCTCCCTATGAACTGGACAAATCAATAAACATCAGTGGTAAGGGGGGAAGAAAAAAGTTTCTCGTTCTATTGTGTACCCTGAGGCCTTTTCTGTCTTTGTGAAGTGCTGAGTAGCAGTGGCCTCTGTCATGTTTCCTTTCACCTACACGGTGTCATCTGCCTCAGTCTCAAGGTGAGTGCTGATTTGCACCACCTGAATGAGTTGCGTGTTTAAGGAAATTACTGCCTTTTGGGGAAGAGAGGGTAGGAAATGACAGGCTCTGCAGAAGATGTGGTGGCAGCTCAGAGCACAGCTCCATTCCAGTATCAGAGCTGGGGCTAGAAACAGGGGTTTGGCACTTGCACCAGCTGAAAGATTTCAGTGGTTTCGAAGATTTTATTCCAGTGAGTTGTATAAAATGCTAAAAGGACATGTTCAAGCATGTGATTACTCCTGTTGAAAGAAAATATGTGCTTTACGATGCCCAGGTAGTGTGCTTCAGTGGCAAGAGGATGAACAGTCTCAGGTATAAACTCAGAGGCAAGGTCACGTTCCCAAAGATGGGGGCTTTCCCCATCTCTGCGTGTCCCCCTTCAGGGGGTGTAAAGGTGGCTGGTTCCTTCCCCTGAACAGGAACACGGGGGACCTGGGAAGGGGACAGGACCTTCGGGCACGTGTGTAAGCTCGAAAAATACCATTGAGAGCAAGATGAGGAGGGGTGGGCTGAACATCTCTGCTATATATTTCGCAATCGCCCCCTGCTTCTGCAATTCCTTAACATATAGAATATGGGCGTTTTGTTTCCGGTTGTTTCAGGTTCCCCAGGAGAGAGCAGCATTTATCAGAATACATCGCTTCTACTTGCTCTTCACTTTTTGCAGCCAAATAGGGCATTCACTGCTGTCACTGCTCTTCCCCATGGCTTGCTGCTAGGTGACATGGGTGGAAGCGGGGAGCAGAGAGGTCGGGTCAGCCCAGTCCATAACATGTGCTGGGCTGGGGGAGCAGGTGCTGGTACTGGTGATGCCAGTGGTAGCTGCGAAGTACTTTTCTGGTGAGTGAAAATGAGTTACAAAGAAATTTAGTCTCAAAAAGATGCTTGTGTTTGTCAGCAATTTTATTAAATTGTTCTGGTATTTAGGAACTGTTTTTCTCAGTTCCCAAACAGGGTAAGTCAGCCTGGTCGGTCCAGCCAGGAGGAGTGCAGAGCATGCTGAAAAGAAAGAAAGCTCAGCAGATGCTGAAATGGGGTTTTGGCATCTCCTGCAAGCAGGTCACTTACTTGCAATCCCAAACAGGTCATCACCAAGTTGAACGTGACAGAGATGTCACGGCTAAGTCGTGGGTAGGAAGGAGATGAGTTTTGTCCGATGGCTTTCTGGCAGATTTACAGGATGAATATATTCGCGAAAGGTTACGAAAGACCAGTAGTCTGCTTCTTTAGAGAAGAAGAGTTTTTGCTTTTTGGTTAGAGAACTGAAGAATGAATTTATTTATTTTACTTTAGCATTCCATTTTGTGCCACCTCATTCACTTAAGGCATGTACTGATTTTTTTTCTTTGTAGCGTACAACTGTAGTTTTCCAGCAATTGATAAGGGAGAATGTGAGGTATTCAATTGTTAGATTAGAAAGTAATGTCCCATCTACATGAACCGGAAGCATGTGTGAGACTTAGGGTAGCAGGGTATTTCTGCTAAAATAAATAGCAATTAAATAATTAAAATTGAGGGGGTGTTTAAATATATTGTCATCTTCAAGGTTTGTAGTTCCTGGAAAGGAAAGTCAGGGCCACGTGTTATTCTCTAGGGAGCTCTTCACAATGAGGATGGTAGACATTTTTTTTGATTTAAGCAAAATAAGCTTTCCCTTTACAGTGGATTCAATAGTTCTGCTTATTTACCCAACCGGATGAAATCTGGACAGACTAGAACAAATTGCATAAGATTTTCAGTGTTGGGATAGGGGGAAGTTCTAAGTCACTTCTGAACAGGGATGTTGAAATCCTAATGTTGCTTAGGTACACTTGAAAATGTTGCTTACTTTGTCTTTTCAAACAATAATGACAAAAAAAAACAAACAAAGAACCTTTTGATTTTGTGTGTAGTTAAAAATGAAATGGTAGTGATAGCTGGTCTATTAACCTAACAAGTGTTCAGAGTTTTTGAATGGATAAATGTGATCAGCTGTTTCACCTGTGCTAAAACCACAGCCTATTGAAAAATGCCTTTGTGATCCTCGGTTCTACCCTCACTTCATTACTTAATTTCACTTAAATATTGCTGCTTTTCCATGTGGATTTGTAGATGTTTTGGCTATTGCAATGATGATGGAACTGAGATTAAATTGGAGGAAAGGATCTGGAAAGAAGTGAAGGCAGAGGGACCAAAAAGCAGTGGTGCCTCTTCTACCTGAGGTCATCATTACCAATCCTTCATCCCTTTCCCCGTTTGCATCCTTCCTGCTTAATTACTCCTAAATTTAGATGCACAGAATAAATAACTGCAGGAGGAAATGCATCAAAGAATGCGTGGGCGGCCATCTGCCTTCTCCAAAGGTCAGGGCTGATGTCAGGAGTTTTGCTTCATCTGCACATGGATGCTGCTCTGTGCTCATTTGGGCTGGTCACGCTGACAAACCGTAGTAAATGTGGTTGAAATTGCTGTTCTTTTTTTTTTGTTCTCTAGTATAGACTTAAAATATTCCATGTGTCCTGAGTATCCTGCGAAACATCAGAAACTCCCTGCCCAGCACACCTGAGTTTGCTTTTTTTGTTTTTTGTTTTGCCTCTCAGAATTAGAGTTGGGTATATCTTGGTCACTGGGGCCTGAAGAATGCTGTAAGGTCAACTTGGTCATTAAGAAATGCTTTGTGCTTTTTTTTTGAGGTATTTATTTTTGGTATTCTAAATTAAACTAATGCTAAATGCCATAATATCCAAAAAAAAAAAAAAAGTTGGAAGGCAAACCTGATCTACCTGATGTTACATGACAGGTTCTTTGTTTTCCTGATTATCTTAATTGCCTGTAGTTGATATTCTAGGTATCCTAACTGTCTTTTATGACTTAATTTTGAGTGTTATGGCAACTGTCTTTCAGCATTACATTTCACTGCTAAGACTAACTAATTTGGACATAGTTCCTGCCAGCACTGTCTCTGAAATGCTCAGAGCAGGCCTTATCTTCACGGAAGCATTTGCCAGAAGTTCTACTTTTCACAATTTCCCTTCATTTCCTAACATTTCAGGCTATTCCTTGGGATATATCTGAGATTTGCCTGTGTCCTGTTCCTTTCTGCTAATATCTGCATAACTTTTTAAAGGAAAGCCATGACTAGTTAGTGATGTGATTGTGCATATGATTATAACCACTTCTCTGACCTCAAGACAGAGCGCTCTGGATGGCTTGTCTGCTGATTTCTGTTTGCTTTGTGGTAAGTCAAGCCGGGCTAAGAGCTCATCAAAAAAGGGGATGTTACTTTCTTAGTAATAGTCATTTTCATTCTTCATCTGAATGAAAACATAATTGCAGAAAGAAAGGTGATTTACTAGAAAAACATGAATTACTTTTTTTTGACTGTTTTCTTCAATTCAGCTTTTCATTTAAAGTCAGTTTAGAAGAGTAAAATCCAGCATTTTGACATCACAGGAAAAAAAAAAAACCACAAAGAATTACAGGTGTGCCCCCTGCTGAAAGCATAAAGTCAATAGCTTTGCATAGTGCTTTTAAAAGTTGACAAAATGGAGTTTTGTCAGTGGCACAGGCCTTTGAGGTTTGGTTTTCCTTGGCTTGCTCTGTGGCATAGCTCCTTTTTCCCTGTTTATTTCAATGTCTGCCCTTGGAAGCTGCTCAGAGGTAAAGTTACTTGTCCTGTCATTATTGCCAGACCTCATCAGTCCTGTTAGCTAGCTGCTTATCACTGAAATAAGCAGAGATTTGCTCTGTCGACTACTAGCTGCCAAGTATCATTCACAAGCACTTTTTCTCCTGCAAGATGGACATGAAACACCTGCTAATGTCAGATTGCTTAGTAAATCCCTTTGGACCCTTTACAGGAGGCTACCCACAGGCTGTTCCTTCAGTCCCAGTAAAAACGTCTGAGCGTTTTCAAAAGTTGATGCTGATTTCTCTGTGACCTGCATCTGTACTTAGTTAGCCAACTTTTGAGGCTCCAAAGGGAACCTGATTTTCAGGGATCTCTTTGGACCCCCCTCTGAAACCGAGCTCTGTTATCGTGCGAAGTCCTATGCTATGTTTAAATATAATTATTATTAAGCAATGAAGATCCTAGGTTGGCGTGATTTTTTTAAAAAAATAAAAGCAGAGTAATTTTTAAGTAGTGTGGCAATTACCATGCTGGTTGTTGCTGTCAGTTCAAAATCTCCCCCTCCAAGTTTGAGGGAGCCTCGTCTGTTGTTAATGCTCCTGATAAGGCTACGGTGCCTATCTGCTCTGATTCGCTGGTACAACCAATATCTGTGAACTCTCTGAGGACATTCTTGGCAGCTGCAGGACATAATTACCACATTTGAGAATATCTTTTAGGCATTTGGATCTATGGCTGGCTTTTTAGATTGCTCCCCTGCTAACTAATACGTTACTGGTTTGACACAATTGACAGCTGGCTGTGCTGGTGGCTAAAGAACTGCCTCTGGGGCTGTCTCCGAATGAGGTTAATGATGGGCTAGATGAGTTCCCCATGTTTCCTATACATCATTTACCTGGAATTGTGCTCTTCGCTAGGCTCTTGCGTGATGACAACGGATCTGACCAAATGGCCATATGTACTAAATGGTGCAGCTATTCCACTGGGCCGAATTTGAGCTTATTTACTGGTTTTTGAAGTAGTAACAACAGGGGCGAAAAATGTCCTCTCTGAAAATGCACTGTTTTAATAAAGGGAAAGACTCTTGAACATCCATTTTGGGCAGGACTCATACTTGTTAACTGCCCGAGCATCCCTTATTTGTCTCACGTTGTAATGATCCGCAGAGGAGCATTTGGACTGCTCTGTACTGTTGCTTTTCTTGCTTCCCACTGTATAGGACTTCTGGAGACCATGACTAGTGATGAATTTGAGAAGCTTCTATGTAGATCCCATGTCTATAAGTGCCTCGCACGTGGAAGTTTAATAGCTGTTTTTCTTGTGAATCTTCATTTGTGGTCAGCTGTGCAAGGTAAAGAGCGCTCGTAATGTTGATATGCAGTGCTGATCTTTCAAAAAGAGACACAGGAAAACAATTATTATATTTGGGAAAGGCAGCACTAAAGAGATTTTGTTCCCTTAAAGCTTTTCCTTCAACCTGAGATGGATGAAATAGTTAAGTCATTTTAAAAACAAATTCCCATCCTCCCTGATTTAAGATCTATTCCTGCAGTATGTATGGTGTGGGGGAGATAGTGTAGCGTTTTTATGAGGAGATAAAATATTGGCTTAATGACAATTTGGCAAAGTTTCAAGATATCTGAGAAGGCTTCCTGGAAATTAAAAACAACTCAAATGTAAGAGAAAATTAAGCTAGTGACCCCAAGTACAAAAGGGGAAGAGCTCAGACATCCATTCTTCCCTGCTCCTTGCTTTATTCTTTTTTTTTTTTTTTTTAATCCTCTCTCGCTAATCGTCTTCCCTTGGCTCTGGCTTCTCTCATTACAAGGTTGAAGAATACTTTGGTATTGCCATACATGCATCTTTTTAAGGGTTTTTATTTTGGGAGGGGTGGCAAAACTTAACGTGAAACTTCTCAAATCAGGTACATGTATGTGTGACTGGGCTCGTTGAGGTCAAACCCCTTTTCGGCTTGCAGATCGAGGGCTGAGGAGAGATGCTTGGCCCATTGAGGAAATGAAATTCTTCCCTGTGCTAGATCCATTTGCACTATTTCTCTACAGGAAGTTAAGTAAATGTTTGGAGAGCTGTGCAGCCTATCCTAGAGACCATTTTAGTCTTCCTATTGGTGCTGCCTGTATGAGTGTATCTAAGCAGGCTTCTCCGTGCTAACTCCTTCTCAGAGACCTGGGCTGATACTCCCATTCTTCCTGAGTGAAGGCCGTTCTTGTGTTTTATATGTTTTTGAATGGATTAAAAAGTACAGATTCAGGCCCGCTAGACCTCTTTTGGCATGAGGAGTGATTCCTTCCTGTTATCTGTTGAGCCTTTGACCCAATCGCTGGGAAGAGAGGAAAACGTGCTAATTAGAGATAAGCTTCTTGGTTTGGTTTTTCGGGAGGGTGGGAAGAGATTTCCATGCTCAAACATGAGGATCCAGGCACACCATTGACATACTTCATGTAATTGTTGCACGTTGGTCAGATGGCGATAACGTTTGATTCCTGCACAGTAGACATACCGTAAGAACTGGTTGTGCAGAGGTTACGGGCTGTACGTTGTGTTATAATCTTCAGTACAATTTAGTCTTTCGGAAAATTGCTGCTTTTAAAACTTCTGATAACACCTGTCCAGCTCCTTCCCTGTATTTCTAGGAGAAACTGAGTTAGGATGGAGCATATGAAATTCGTGAAACGTGGGGTGAAAGTTGAGAAAGCAAGGAAAGAACTATCAAAAAATAGGAATCTGAACAGTGTTTTCTGGTGGTGGTGGTGTTATGGAAATGCATGTAGGGGAAAAGCTTCCAGCCTTTATAGACACCGGACGCTGTGACTATCACCTAAATGTAATGGATGCCTGAGTCTGCAGACGACCTGAGACAGCAGCTGCTCAGGCTGTGATCTACTGTATTTAACTCTGAAACCCACAGTTGCTCATGCAAGTGATTTGCCTGAGTTATGGAGCTAGGAGCAGGCTGTGCTTGGAGCCTAGAATTGTTTTCATTTTGTCTTGCAGCTGGTCCAAAGAAAAGCTCTGGAAATGCTAGCCCCTGCAGGTCAGAGCCACATCGCTGTAATTCATCAGCTTGGGGTCTACTGCCATCATCTGTAAGTCCCGCAGATGTCAGCAGTTCAAGTGCTGATGGAGTCCAGTCTTTTAGAGCCGTCATTCACAGCCTGACCCTGGTCCCTGATAAGTCAGCGCTGGCTTTCAGGTTTCTTTTATTTATTTATTTATTTTATTTTATTTACAGGCTAACCCCTTAAAAGCAGAGGTCCAAGCCTTGCACTCTGACCTGTTGCTACTCGCTGTTCCCATTCCTAGCCTCTTAGCTCATGTTCTGCCCATCACTTGGCGTGCTCTGAAACTGCTGTTAATTACCTTGCAGAGCCTGTGGAGTTGGTTTCTTGTCAAAGCTCAAGTAGTGAAACTATTTTTTTTTTGATGCAAAGTAGAGAAACTTCTGTTTGAAACTGCTCTTAGTTCTCCCCCCTCCTTTGTTCATCCTCCTTCACCTCAAACCCTTCCTCTTAAGGTGTGCCTTTTAAAAAGAGCAATTAAATGTTCAGCTGTCAGCTCAGGGTATGTCTGCCACTCTAGCTTGAAGAGCCGGAGTTGATGAGAAGCAGCTAGATGTTGTGCTCTGCTTGACTCTATGGCAAAATGCTTCCGGGTAGGATGCTCTGGATAGGACAGCTCTTGGTCTGGGCTTTCCGTGTCAGGACTCCCAGGTTTTGTCTGGAGGATGGTGGTAGGAAAATTTTGGCGGAAGTCTTTGGTAATAAATAGGCTTTGCTCCAAGCCAGTAGGAGCATAAGGAAATGCCCAGAAAGCCTAGACTGGAGCTGTGTAAGAAAGAGGTTTTGTGGTGCATCTCCATAGCTAACTGGGCACTAGCTTTGGGCTTGCTGGCCACTTGAGGAGAGAGGCCAAGAACTGGGTGCCTGGGGGCTTCCCCACACGGTTATTGCATCAGCAAGGCCGCTGCAGAGGCTGTTGGAGAACTTCCCACAGTAATTGCCCTTTATTGTACTTGTTTTAGTGAGAAAGTGAGCTGCTGGCTCTGGTGCTGAGATAAGTCAGCTAACTTGGATTTTGTGCCTGATTTCTTATCACAGTCAATCTCTGGGACCTTAAGATCTCTGTAAAGCGTTGGGAGCTTTTGTTCCTTTTAAAATAAGAATACCAGCATACCCAGCCTCAAAAGAGGCTTTTGTCTATGTTCCTTTTTTACATCATCATGTTTACAATTAATGAAAAAAGGTGAGCTGAGGAAGAAGAGGAAGCTATAAAGTCATTGCTGCTACTTCAGTCCGGTTGGCTGCTTGCTCTTTTTTCTGGAGGAAATTGTTCAGGGAACAAATTATAGGACTGAATTGGCAAGGTCTGTGAAATTTGGGGGTAATCTCTGAAAATGTTTGTCAGCTATGTGAAAAGACCTTGCTTGTGGGATTCAAGTAATTAGGATGTAAGGAACTAGTAATTAGGAATTAATATTGTGAGATTTGAAAAGTTCCTTCAGGAGGTTGAATGTTTCTCTGCGTTTTTGCTTGCTCCTCTGCTGGTTTACATCACGCAGGTCAAATATGACTTGTGCTCTTGTCTAGTCATGAACTTGGGGTGGGGGGCAGAATCTGCCTCGTTTCACATGACGCAGCTTCCCTTGTGCCACCTGGTCCTTTTAAGACTGTTCTGTAATGGCAAGGGTCCCTTGCATGCATGTGTCCCTTTCCCACCCTTCACCTAGCATTGCAAAAGGACAGCCTCTTTCAGGATCAAAAAGACACAGCTTCCTCAACCTTAGGAGTCCCACTGAGGTGTCAGGGAACCCCAAATATCCCACAGCTTCTGAGACTCTGACTTTGTGTTGGCTTTGAGCTGCTGTGCTGGTCCATGATGGGCGTAGGCAGGCTGCCCCCCAGAAGGTGAGCAGACAGCTCACCTTGAAAAGGCACAGGGAGCTGGTCATATATAACCTTCCAGACCTGAGCATCGCATGCTGATTATATTTAATTAAAAGGGAAAGACATACGGCTGGTCTTTTTTTAATTGCAGTGCTGTGGAAATTGAGGGTAACTGTCAGGGATTTCATCAGAGGGCCAGTGACTGGAAAATAAGCTAGACGAAGGGAGTCTTTTTCCTCACTAGACCTCCCTATGAATTATGTTCTTGAGGGGAATGCATATTACAGATACATGCGTTATAGTTTTGCATCCAAAAAAATAACATCAGGGACTTAAGATTTCAAAGACTCTGGACGTTTATCTGTTGTAAATGTAATTATATCGAGAAGTAAATAAGACTCTGCAATTTATAGGCACTTTAATCTTGCACTATTTATGGACATAGAATTGCTTAGAATAATGCTGCCTTATTTTATACTGATGGGATTGTATTTTTACCACTATATAGTAAGGGTTATTTCAGCTGTGAACCTTTGTCAGAGCCTGCCTGTTTCCAGAGGGTTGTAAACTGGCTCATGTTGCCTCTGCGGCAATGTGAACTCTCAGGCTTGGAGGAATGCGTTAAAAAATTTAAGATACATCAGTGTACCAAATATTTATGTTGATGGATAAAAATAGAGGACTTCCCAAATGTGGACGGGTGTGTGCATGTATGAATGTTCTGAAGGGAGAGCTAAAATTAACAACAGTTTATCTGATTATGCTGTTCATTATGTAATGAGAGAGGGTGCACGCAGAACTCAGAAATCCTCCTACAGTCAGAGAAAGTTACTGTAAATAGACAAAAAAAAACCCCTAACAACCTCTTCCTTTTGGGAACTGGTCCATACACAGCTCTGCTCTCTTTCACCAGGGTAAGGTGAACATGCTCTTGCCCTGCTGGCCAGATTTCTGTCATGCTATGGGACTAAAGGAAAGCACCTGCAGGCGTACTGCTGTGGTAAGAAGGAAAGTTTAAGTTTCTAGCACAGAAGCTGGCTGCAAGAAGCTATGTTAGCAGAAGCCAGAGCGTGCCTCCTTTCTGATTCTAATACGCTCGCTCTTAATCAGCAGTGCTTTGACGTCTCCTGCTGAATAGCGCTGAAAGAAGCAAGTTGCAGAATCAGGGCCCGAGCTTCTCAGCCATTGTATCCCAGGACAAAAGAGACACGTCGGGTCACTTCAGAGTAAACAGGGCGTTGGAAAGCGGGGTGAAATGGAGAAAATATTTTTGGATCTTCATCAACTCCCAGAAATACTTTGGCTGTTGAGTCAGCAGCAGAGATGTTTGTACCTCACTTCAGCCTTTTATCAGGCACAGCTGCTTTTGGAGGTAGTACTGGAAGCTTTTCGCACATGCTTGGCTTGTGCACGTCTCTGATTTTTTTAACATATTGTCTGCCTCTGATTCCCTTAAACAATGTCCTTCCCAAACCAACCATATATATATGTATGTATGTATATATAAATATAGGAACCGGGGCCCTGTTTGTGAAGACAACGTTCATGCTTGGGTGTGTTGGTGTCTGGCGGGTCAATTTATAATTGTCTCTACATGCTTACTGCTGCAAATGGGAATGTTGTTTATCTGCTGGTCAGTAACAGTCAGAGATTCTTTTAAAGCATCATAGAAAATCAAATAAATTACCTCAAATTTCATCCTTACTGGAAGAATGTACATTTATCAGTGGGAGTGAGGAGCAAGCACGTCCCTATCAGCAAGTAATAGCCTCTGGGAAGTAATTTTTTGAACCAGATAAGTGAGCATACCCTATAAAGGGTGATCAGTAAACAACCAAATTCCACTGTACTCGAATCTCAACAAGGATACCATCAGTTCTCCTGATGTTCATTTTTCCCACTTCTGTTATTCTGTGTCGTGCTGTCCCCACCTGAGATGGTGGCAGTTCATTGTGCCATATTCCTGCTTTTCAATAAAAGTAAATAGATTTTTGATTTAGGATCATTTTTGTTTAGTGATAGAAGGGACTGTTTTATTTTTTCCTTCCCATTAGTTACAGTTTGTTAAGGTATTTGCATTTGAACGAGAACTTTTTCCTCTCTCACTCTTTACCTCCTCCTGCCCGCTCAGGCAATGAAGTTGCATCCTTCTCATTTTGAAATAGCTTTTTTTTTTTTTTAAAAAAAAAAAAAGCTTAAAGGCTAATAATCCCCCAAATTACAATTATCAGTATTTATCAAAGTAAAACACAGTGTCATGCTGCATTTGATACAAAAGCATCCAGCTGAATATTCTATTAGACAGGTCCTGTGAAGTTAAAAAGAGGACCGGGTTGAGTTATCTCACCATGGGAGGAAAAAGGCATGCACAATCAGATATTTAACACTCCTTTGCAATTATGGGAATTTTTATTCTCTCCCTAGTAGGGAACATAGCATTTTACTGCAGTGTTTCAAGTTTGCCTCCAATGGTATCTGATAGAAGTGCTTTTATCCCCTGAAGATACAGTACAAAATACAAATCATCATTGGTTTTATCTCAGCTGGAGCTGCCTATTTTCTAAATGAGTTTACTCTGTGCTACTGCCCATCAGGCACATTTTTCATCCTTCATCCCCACTCTTTTACTATAGCTGGGTTTAAGTCCTTTCTTCTGTCCTTTGTTCCTTCAGCTCAGCGAAGTAAACAGCAGGATTGATCTTACACTGCATTTTGGTATTGTTCCAACTGCTCATCAATAGACATGGGCTGGGAATGCACTGACTGGAAAAGAAGGGCAAGATTGAAATTCACTTTTTGTTCTTTGTGCCTTTTAGTGTGCAGCGGAATGTCCCTAATCTGAAAGCTGCTACACTGCCTGCCTATCAACATGCAAATTAATCATCAAGTGACGAGTCCCATATTTGCTCTAAGTAAAAGCCTTTAAAGGTATCTATGCAAAAAAGGAGGGGGAAAAAAAAAAAGATTTTTTTTAATGCTGTTACTAGTAACTGGTACGGGGAAGAAATGTCACTGTTTTTGTGTCTATTCCCTAGCATAGCATTGAGCCTGATGCTTTGGAGCCGTCGAAGTAGAGGGGGAATCTTTTGGTGCCCTGGTAAGCAAGACAACTCAAACTAAAGATTAACTGCAGTTAGCAGCAAAGTGAAGGAGGCATTGCAAACAAAAGCAACGTCGTGACTGCAAATCATTTGTACCTGCTTTCCTGAGGAAAAGCATTAGGAATAAACTTACAGATGCTGAAATGCAATCATTTCTCATTTTTTGAGCGCACAGTGTTTCCACTTGTAACTTTTCCCTGGGGTCTTGAAGGATTATAATTGAATTTGGGGCTGTAGCAAGAATATACAGTACTACTCTGTTTTAATATCCATTGACTTTTATACGGCAGTTTGATAAAATGTTTGAATGCAGGAAAAATGTATGCATTCTTTATGGAAGACTAAACAACTGGCAGAGAGTAACTGAGGGCTGGGGAAGAGCTGGCTTATGTGTATGAGAGCTTTGCTGGCACGCTTATCTGGCTGGTGAGGAGCAGTATTTCAGAACAGGTCCCACTTTCCATCACTGTTGAAGTGCTATGCCTGTAAATACGTTGCACGAGAAATGGCACCAAGCTGCCTACCTGACCAGCGTAGTTTAATTTGTTATCATAGCACTGAATTAATTTAGTCTTCCTGTTCTTACTGGTTCTACAGGGCTGATTCTTCATCCTTGCCCATGCGATAAGACTCTCTAACACAGAGCTGTATGTGTTCTCCAGTCCTGAAAACTTTATTTATCTGTCTTGCCCGCTACACAATTCGAATATCTATCTACACCTTTGCAATAGAAGGGAAGAAGAAATAAGAAAGGATTGCATCCTGGTCTCACACCGGAGACATAACCGCATCCAAAGTTGCTCATAATTTTTGTTAGCTTACATTTCTTTCAGCCTTCTTGTTCTGCACCCAGGGGTAAAGTACCCTTTGCTATGTAGATAGGGTTGTAATTTTCATTCTTTCTTGGAGGCAAAAAAATGCTTCCTCCTTGTTTATCTCTGGAGAAATCTTTCAGAAAAAGGGAAGGGGAAAAAAAAAGAAAAACATTCTAATGTGTTTTGTGCTCAGCTGGGCCTAAGCTGTGCAGTACACGTACAGATGCAAATCTCCCCCAGTTTGTGGGGTGAGTGCTCTGCTCTGTGCCTGGGCTTGCAGGGAGGATGGAGCCATGTTGTGCGTGTGAGATGGAGGTGTCAGAGACTGGAGACTGAAGGGGGGGGGGGAATGGGGTCCCTGGGCTGGACATGAGTGTGAATGAAGGTGTGTATGTCCCTGTAAATAAGTAGTTGAGAGCTGGGGCTCCGCCTGCCCATCCTGGACCCACCTTTGGCTTCTTGTGAGTGCCTGGGCTTGCTGCAACCTTGCTGCATGGAAACAGGGCAATGCAGCCATGGATGAGGGTGTGGAAGTGGATTTACAGCTGGGCAGCAGGAAGAGCAATTCAGCTGCTGTGCTGCAAGGAACCTACCCTTGCACCTCATGCACCGCTTGGAAGGTGCGGGGGCCTTACCTCTGGGCTCGCAGCTGGGGGTCCTGGGCTGCAGGATGGGAGGGGTGAGAATACTGAGGAGGGGCCTGAGGAATTAGTACCTTTTAAAAATAAAGAGGTTTGTTCTTACTCGGGAGAAGCATAAGGGCTCCTGAGGTTTTCCCAAGGGAACAAATGCCAGTGTGTTTAATTTGGAGAGCGGTGATGTGTTGTGCCGTTATTCAATTTTGGCTTTTTAAACTGTTTGTTTGCTTTTCCCTTGGTGGTGGTGAGCAGTGAGCTTTCTCTGACCTGCCACTGGCTAAGCCCATTAGAGCTTGCACGACATCTGTTTGAAGGTGGAAGTTGCCATCTCCATCCCGTGCATCTCAGTTTTGTCCTTTGGCTGGGCTGCAGCGGAGCCAGGACCCCAGCCTCCTTCCCAGCTGTGAGCAGGTACCGCAGGGTTGCTGATATGATTACGAGAGCTCCTGTCCCCGTGTCGGCTGTGCCACATGTGGGCACGCTGCTGCAGTGGAGCCAGGGTCCCAGCTGGCTGCTGCCTGAGGAAGCTGAAGGTATGCTAAGCTTTCCTCACCTGAAAGTCACCTTGTGTGCAAGATGCCAAGCTCTTGGCTCTCAGCAAGAAAGGGCACGGCGTTTGTTTGCGAGCAGCCACCCCAGTTAATATCTGTACTGACGCAAACACGGGCATGTGCTGATTTTTCATCTCGGGGCTGGTTCTGATGGCAGTAGCACATCTGTAAGCTGCTGATGTGTTGGTGAGGAACAAGTAAGCAGTAGTGTAACCAAGGTCTGGATCTAGCCTTGGTGGACTTGAGCACTGTTTATAGCGAGACCTACGGTTGGAAATGGGCGCTAGTCAAGGCTCTGAGTGGTGCTTCCCAATGAGGATGGATAAACAGAGAAATCATCTCTCCCTGGTCAGAGAGAGCTTTATAAGCCAGGTAGGTGGGGTGCCACTCCTGGCATATTTCTGCTACAACTGGTGAGACATCCTTCCCTCTGCTTTTGCTGCTGGCCAGATCATTTTGCACTGCAAACACCAAAGGGGTAGGCAAATCAGTGCTATGTATCCAGAGGGATGTCACAGGTATAAAGCCAGAAGCCTTATCAGGTCATTGCCTTTGTGCCATTTTGCTTTCCTTGAAGCATTTGTTGGACTGTGAGAGAGAAGTATTACTAAACACATCCCTAGATGGAAGAATCCTAGGAGAAATCGGCAGCAACTTTATTGTCTGCAACTCTTCCCTTGATGTTGATGTGGAATGATGAGGCTAGATGGCTTGTGATACCAGGCCTTGGTGTAAACCTGACTGGATAAATCATTTCTCATCCAAGAATAGGCATTTGTCTGGTGTCTGGGAGGCCAAGCTTCTCTTTAGAGAGGTCATCTTTTCTCTAGCGTGACTTTGTGAGTGTTGGCACAGCGCAGCCAGGACCTCTGGAACCTGTTCTGCTGGGAGCGATGCTTTGCCAGAAGACTATTTGCCACCAGGGAGTTTGTAAGAAGCAAGATTTCCCACTTCTTATCACTAAAAAAGAATAAATTAAAAAGTGATACATTAAACAGTGTGCCAGCCACACTGCTTTGACAAGGAGAAAAGTGTCTACAGGTATCTCTTCTCATATTCCCTTTTCCCTGCTGTGTGTGTGTGCCAAAGTCAGGTACATATATGTGCATATACGTCATATATGCATGTGTACCCATACAGAGGAAACTGCATTTCTTGGCCTGCATAAGAAGTGAACTCCTGCATGCTTGTTTATGGGTCCTGTGATGTTTCTTTCTCAGTTCCACAGGTAGACAGGTGCTTTTTCTTACGGATGTGTGCCGTGCATCCTTCTTCCAGCAGAGTTCAGCGGTGATGCCGAAGGTGCAGCACCTCTGGGGATACGGTCAAAAATGGATCTCCCCTGGTAATTGGCTGGCTCGAGCCAGTCACATGCAGAGTAAATAAGTTTTGCTGTTCACCTTGATTGACTTCAGAGGTCAGTAATTGCCTGTGATGCCACACACTGTTCCTCCAGCTCCCAGAAAACTTAATTTGACAGGTGAAACACTTCAGTGAGAATAGTACAACTTCTTGCAGTTAAACAGGGTGCTTTTACAAGATAAGGGCTTTTTAAAGCGATGTAGCTCTTTTTCTTTTTGTTTCCTTTCCTAGGAAGCCCCTGCTGTGCAGGCTCAGTGCCTGTGGAGTAGGCTGGCCTGTATGTGAACGCAGTGTTTCAGGAGGTGGGGTGCTAATGGGGTCAGCTGGAGCAATGGGCAGACTTCCCTGTCTTTCAGAGATGCTTGGAAGACCTTGCACCAAGTGAGGATGATAACTGTGCTTAAAGAGCGCAGGCAAGCGAGTGCAGCCTCCCCAGTTTAGGAAAGGCTGGGAGTTTCCAGCAGAAGATCACGTTGGGTCAGCCAGCCTGTCGACACCAAAACGCTTTGGCAGAAAGGCCGCTTTGTTTGGGTGACCTTCCCAAGTTCGGGTGACCTTTCTGAGATAGGAGGGCTGAGACACCTCCTTGGTTTTCCTGCCTGGTTCCTCATTCGGTCTCCTGCCAGTGCCAGGCTGCATTTGTGGAGTCCAGACAGGAGCTGAGTTGCCCTGGGAGCCTTACAGAGCAGAGAGCAGACATTTAAAGGTCTTCTGCAGCCAGTCACCTTTTCTGGTCCCCTCAGGCTGTGTTGGAGCTTTGCAATGCATCTGGGATGAGATGGTCACCAGCCCCAGGCCACCTTGCAGGTGAGGACCAAGTGTTTAGCTATGGTGGTGTGTGGCTGCAATGTTTCTTTAGCTGGTCAACTTAAAGGGGAGAAAAATATTTTGGCAAAACCATTTTTCTTCAAAAAGTGTCCATTAAACTTACTCCCCCCTCCTTGTTTTTATAATGGAATGCACACAACAGTACGCATATTGACTTATGTTTTCAGTCAATATTAAGATTTATTGTCCCTTGAGTTAAATGAATCACAATATTGACCTCAATGTAAGCCAATACCTGCTTAATGTATTTTTTTAAAGTATTTTGTATTCATCTTTAGTAATAGGGCCCATACAGTAGTCTATAATATTCATCTGTATTCCCCTTCTTGCTCTTTTCCCCCCTTTTTTATTTCCTCGTCTGTCTTTGTTGATGGCTATCATAGCAGTAGACACTGGATTCATTTAATGAATGAGAAATAAAGATGTCCAATAGCTGGTATATCTCCATTATAGGGACTGAATGAGTCATTTCCACAATCAGCTTGCCTTCTCTAGCTTGGGCTGGGAAAAACAAGGTGCATCGCTTCTAGCGGGCACTGTAACAGAAACCACAGCTAAGTGCTGCTCATACGTTGTTTCAGTGCCACTTCTTTCTTTCTCTTTCTTTCCTTTCTTTTTCTTTCCTTTTCCTTCTGCATTTAAATTTTCCACAGGAGGGGAAAAAACAGTATTTCTTTAATATTGAATTCCATTTATCTCCATAAATTGGTTATGGTATACGATCTAAAGGACTCAGCTGTTTTTAAAATAGGTTTATTCCTTTTCCTTTAAGATTATTTCAGATTATTTCCACACAGTATAGGCGAGTTATAAGAAGACTCATTTTGCAGACTTCAGTGAGAGCTGCACATTTGCAGTGCATCATTTCAGATGTGGAATGTTGAACAAAGAAATTAAATTTATATGTATCACCTAAATTATTTCAGATTCATGGTTCAGCAAAGAGTTCAGATCCTAATCAAATATGTAGTTTGCATGGGCACTACACCTTTTCTCAATAATAATATGGCACTTCTATTTACAATGCTTGAGTAGATTTTGTAATAATGCTTTTACTGAAATTTGCCTTTGTTTTTTTCTGCTGTGCTTTTGGCTACCCATTAGATATGCGTGCTCTTAGAGCAAAGATAATGATTGCAAGTAACTTTTATTGGGAGAGAGAAATTGGGGCACCTCTAAAATACTTCTACCCCTCAGACTTTTCCAAGGATTACCAAAATGCCTGCTGATCTATGGTCATCCTGATCTATGCTGTGCTGAAGGGAACAGTTTAGATATTGAGGTCATGAGAAATTATCTGAAAAGCTGTCTCACTAGAATCACACCAACATCAACATTCACTGCCTCTACTCTAGCATGAAGGAGAAAAACACCAACAGAAGATGTAAAGGAGAAGTCAGAAGAATAACATTATTGAAGCTGGCCTAGGGGAAGGAAAAGGTGGAAGAGCAGCCTGCCTTCATCTGCTGCTCCTGGCTGTAGAGGCAGAAAGTCCTGAAGTGTTTTTTACTCCAGCCTATGCATTGGCCCATCAACAGATATTAGGATATTCTGTAAAGCAATCCCCTATAAAGTAAGGATGTAGGCAGTTAGTAAGTGGCCTTTCCACAATCTGTCTTGCAGTGGACCCTAGCTTGCCCCTGGGTAGTGTGCTGCGTGAATCTGCAAGGATTTGGGCCACTAAGTAATAACCAGTGGAATATAAGCATCCCTACTGCAGTGATACTGCACGGGAGAAGGGCCACAAAAGACTGCATTTCAGTCTTGCATGGGCATTACAGGCCATGCTTAACTGATACAGTACATTTTTATGGAATTGAGATTTTTGGAAGGCAAGGGATAAGAAACTAAAAATCACTTCCCATATTCTTGAGATGTTACTACTGATGGAAGCAGGTTTGGTCTCTTTCCTGTGCCTCAACATAAATATGTTTAGAGCTGGTCATGTAAGCACGTCAGCCTGTAGGAGCAAAGCAGCCAAGTTTGCTCAGGAAGATCACTGATGGATGATGTGAATTCACTCATGTGCCATCTGATGCAAGCCCAACTGGAGCCCCTCCATGCGCTCTGGAAGAGGCCCAGATCTTCACTCAGTCCATATTCAGTGTGTGAGCCAAGGCTTACCAGGATGGCATCTGAAGCATCCTTAGGACAGGGATTATGAAAGTGCATTGCTGGAGCAGCCAGAGCGAGAACGTGCATGTGTGAATGCATGTGCTTGTGAACAAAGAGGAGATTTGGGATTATGGAGAAACTCTACGCAATGTGAAAATTACTTTTGTCTTTGTTTTTCTGCCCTGTGGATTTGCTGTCTTGTGCTAAATGGTTCTGTGATAAACCCTGAAGTTGGTCCAATCCTGTGACTGATGCTTTAAATAAAAAAAAGGGGGTGGGGGGGGGAGAAAAGAAGAAAAAAATCCTGCTTAAATGACAATATCACTTTGAAAGAAGAATTGTGCCTCTTCTTGGTCCTGTCTTCAGACTATGTTCTACATTGTTTAACTGTGTGTATCAGTCCAGGCTGGGGGATGACCTTCTGGAGAGGAGCTCTGCGGAGAAGGACCTGGGAGTCCTGGTGGATGACTGGCTGGCCATGATGCAGCAGTGTGCCCTGGTGGCCAAGAAAGCTAATGGGATCTTGGGGTGCGTTAAAAGCAGCGTGGCCAGCAGGTCAAGGGAGGTGATCCTCCCCCTCTACTATGCCCTGGTCAGGCCTCACCTGGAGTACTGTGTCCAGTTCTGGGCTCCCCGGTACAAAAAAGACAGGGATCTCCTGGAAAGAGTCCAGCGGAGGGCCACAAAGATGATACGGGGCCTGGAGCATCTTCCCTATGAGGAAAGGCTGAGAGACCTGGGTCTGTTCAGCCTGGAGAAAAGAAGACTGAGAGGGGATCTTATCAGTGTGTATGAATACCTGAGGTGTGGGAGGCAGAGGGATTTGGCCAACCTCTTCTCAGTGGTTTGTGGGGACAGGACAAGGGGCAATGGCCACAAGATGGAGCACAGGAAGTTCCGCACCAACATGCAAAAGAACTTCTTCACGGTGAGGGTGATGGAGCACTGGGACGGGCTGCCCAGGGAGGTTGTGGAGTCTCCCTCTCTGGAGATGTTCAAGGCCCGTCTGGACACCCACCTACCTTGGACCCGATGATCTTTCGAGGTCCTTTCCAACCCCTACAATTCTGTGATGCGTTGTCCCATCCACTGGTTCCCATGAGGTATTGCACACCTCCAAGCCTGCTTTTTGACCCAATGACTGTTTTTTTAAAAGTTGTTCTTCGGAATGTGCTCTCTGCGTGTGCTTGTAGATCTAAAAACAGACACAGGGGTTTCCTGACATAGGCAGCTTCTACTTCTGACATTGCTGGGAGGAAATGGCAAACCCGCAGGGAAAAATGTACTTCCCAAAAGCGGTTTTTACATTTCTCTTGGACTTTGGTCCCTTTAACTTTTCTTGTTTTCTGTGGAGTTGCTCATCAAAAATGTTTGCTCAGACTCTGTGGGTACTGTAACACCAGTGCTTCTGGGGAAATTTGCTGCTGAAAATGGGAGGCAAGGGAACACGTGAAAAATTGTTCTTTGTAAGTCTAACTTCTTCCTTGCTGAGAGAACTTGCTATCTTGCTGGCTCATTATCTATTCCCTTTGGAGAGCTCTGACTTCCTGGGCAGCTAAATTTTGGCATATGTTCTTACGGGGAACTAAGAAATTGGGAAGAAAGCAAAAGGTGGTATTTTTTTTTTCCCCCCTCTAAATCCTTCCTCTACTTCTGACATATAAGCTCTCTATATTATCCTGGCTTCCTTAACTGAGTGAGTGAAGACTGCAAGTGGACAGTGGTACAAATGAGACATGAAGTTGCCCTGTTTCTCTTTCTAGTATTTTCTTTTTACAGGAGGGAAATCCCAGTCCCAGTGTCCTCAGGAAAAAAAGGAAGTAGAATAGGGAATGTTGCACAGGAAGGGGAAGAAAAGGAGTTGCTTAGAGATGACTGCTCTACTCGAGACATTGGGGATGAGTTTATTTTTCTGGATCTCACCATTTAAAAGATAGCAAGGAATTCTTCCTCTCTCCTCAGTCAGCTTAACTACAAGTCTAAAAATATGCCTAATTAAAAAAAAATATTTATTTCCCTCTAAATCCTGAAACTCCTCAGACTTTGTTTTCAGGCAGCAGTTGAGCAGTGGAGGGTTTCCTTAATGTAAAGAGGAAAAATGAGTGAGAAGCTCAAGTACTTCCCATGTGCAGGACCTTGTGGCGTGAAGAAACCGTTCCTATATCCTAAAGCTTCCTGTCCCATCATGTTATGGTCTCAATAATCAGTTATATTTTTTACGTCCCTGTAGGGCATTCTCTCTGAAACTTTTACATTCACTGTAGGGAGTGTGTCAGCATTCCAAAGGGAAAGGCACAATACTTCGCAGCTCTGTGAAAAGTTTTGCCTGCCTGGGTCTTGGCCCATGTTTCTCCAGTTATATCTGTCTCTCCTCTGCCATGTATCCTGTGCCAGGAGTTGGTGTGAGTGCTTAGGGCTGGTAGGATGGGTAGCAAAGGAGACTGGTGACTCGCCACTGATGGCCAGACTCGGCTGGATGAGCTCTTCTGTGCTCTTCCCTCCTGATTTTTCACAGCTCTCAAGTCCTTTGCAAATTTTGCTAGAATCAGTAGTAACCAAGGGGCTGAAATGACCTTTGTAGAGGGATTCCCTCAATTCTCACGAAGGTGTACATCTGGTGTTGGTATGAATATATATTTTACTGATAAGGTATGTTTAAGCAGTTGGTGTCTTGGGCCTGATTCAGCAAGCCAGTTCAGTTAAGCACTTTATTAACACTCACTGTATTTGTATGCCTGCATTGTGTCTCTCACAGAGAACTGGAAAGTTTTGCTGTTGGAAGATCTGAGATCCCAAGTGGCGGGCAGAGAGCTGTGAGGAGGCTAACAGGCTGGGAAGAAGCACACCAGGGCATGGAGAATTTGGATCGCTTATCCTACCGCAGGGAGGACAGAGATCTGTGTTAGCTTTACATTGATTGGTACAGAAATGTGATTAGGCACCAAAAAAAAAAAAAAAGCAGTGTTGAGCTTGTAAACGGACAGTTTTCTGTCCGAAGGTATGTCTTTGAAAAATCCCTGGCTTGTTCAAACTTTGATCTCATTGATCAGATGTTAACATCAGGTAATTAAATGATGAAATAGAAAGTCAAAGGCCAATAAAAGCTCCTTTTTGGTTAATGAGGATGAACTTAACTTTCTCAGTGGCTGTTTTCAGGGAGAAGAATTACATTCGGTATTTGGTCAATAGTGCATTTGCTTATTAATGGAATGAATGAATGATTTAAAATTAAACAAATGACCCCTCAAGATGTTTATTAGTGGGCATGAAAATGCATGTTGTTCTCATATGGTGCTTCATTTCTTTTTAAAAGCAACTTTCTCCTTTGTAGTATTACAGTAATAGTTTATGGCAGTTGTTGCTTTACTGGGTACTGGGAAAAGGAACAACAAATGAAGGAAAGGGGTCTCAGCCCCCATCTCCTTTACTTGCCGCCTGCTTGGTTTGCACAAAATGCCCTTTTCTCATACCATGCCTGTACTGGGGGGGGGGGGGTGGTGTGGGGCTGGAACATTTCGAACTTTGGGAAGGGGGTTGTAGAGAGGAAGCAAAAAAGCACTTGGAGCCCTACTCCTGCAGTGGTGGAAGTGCAGAGCAGAAGTAATACAGGGCAGTTGAATTAAGTGAAAACCTTTTTAGGTGGAGATGCTAGGCTGCCACAAGGTGATATGATTTTGTTAAAGGAGACAGAGCTACGGTAGCTGGGTCATAGCAAAAAGCACGAGTCCCTCTTCAGCTTCCCTGGTTGTGCTCTGGGTCCCCTTGGGATCCATTTGGCATCTCTGCTCTAGGACTTGGAAGCAACAGGGTGGGCTTTGTGCTCCTGCAGAGTGCGACCAATGCTTTCAGCAAGCACCGTGGAAGGAGTTAAGGATGCGAGTTCAGCCTAAAGCTCAGTTTCCTGGCTTGTGTTGGTTGTTGCCAAAATCTTAATGTTGTTTTAATGCATTTTTGTGTGCGTGAATCCATTTTCCAGAGCTGCTGATTGCACACACTAACCCTTTTTATGTAACTAAAAGCCAGCTGTAGTATCCTTGAAGAATCAAATGCTCTCATAGTTCTGGAAATTGCTCTGGGTGTGCATGTGTGTTTATTTGTGCGTCAGCTCTTTTAATCTTTCTACTGAAAACCTAATATACTGTAACTGGGACATTTTCAAAAAAAAGCGAACACTTCAAAACAATTCTAAATATAAATGAAATCCGTTTCCAAATGGCTTGTTAAAAAAATGCAGATGGTTTATATTTATTATATCTTTTTTTGTTTTATCACCTTGCAAAATTTTACAGCATAGAATCTTATTTAATGCGGAGGCATTTTAAGCAGCAATATTAGACAGCTGTATGTGCGTCATACTAGGAGATTTTTACAGGATATTAAAACTTGGTTCTGATGTAACCTGGTGTTGAAAAAGCATAGATTAGGCATTTTCCACATTTGTAATTTTTTTGTTAAAAGTAGGCTTTTTCTTTTTTTTCTAAATAACCTTTTAGAGTTTGATTCTAATTGTTCTCAAGGTGTAAGGAAATATAGGCCAGATGATTGAGAAACTGCTCTCTGAGAATACACAACTAACAAAGAGTGGCCCAGATATCATCTCGGCTGAAATTAGGCATAATTATACTCTATAGCAAATTATATACATAGTTTAAATAACAAAGCATCGTATTCGTGTTCCCGTGATTATTTTTTTCCCTTAGTTGTGTTTGCCTTTACAAATTTTCCATTGCAATCAACATGAGAATATGCCGGGTGGCGGCAGCTGAGGAAGTGCCAGCCCAGTTTTTTTTCTCAGCCTCCAACAGGCACAGGCAGGTTTAATGTTAACCTAACTCAACTACAGCTCCTCTGCTGGTTCTCACACCCTCCAGGTCAGAGCTAAATCCCCTATTAATTAAACAGAAATTATATCCGAAATAAATCACTTGGTGAAGGAAACCCACGGTGGAATTTTTTGAAAGATGTTTGCAATAATTAAACATTCTGTGACTGGTGACATTTTAAATAACTCTTAAAATGCCAACCTGTGTTGATATTTAAAACAGACTCTTCAGTGGAAAGGCAGTGATCCCATTGAGCAAATAATATAAACCACGTCATTGTACAAAAAGGTGGGGGGGAAAAACACGGAACAGCAACAACAAAAAAACCCTGCTCCCAACTGTTTTCATATGGCAAGAGCTTTCTTTTGAAAGTCTTTTGAAGATACGGGTTGAGGGGTGGTTCAGCAGATGCTTGTGAGGAAGAGCTGATAAACTCGCAGTATCTGCTAACTTCATCGTGGGTCTCAGTGGGTCAGGAACACTGGAGTGGGAACAGAAAGGGCTGTGAATTTTGTCTGTTTTTTTAGGGCTTGTCTATCCAGTGTTTTGCCTCCTCCTGCACTGCACCTTTCCTCCTGACTCAGTAATTCCAAGGGCATTTTAAGTAGTCAAGTGGAAGCCCGAGTGTTTCAGCAGTCCCCAGGCACTGAGCCACTGTGGCTGATGCAGCTTGGAGCAGTATTGCTGCATGCTTGCACAGACTTGCCTCACCCTGTGCCCACTGGCAGTTTGAAAAAAAATAAAAAATAAAAATAAAATCACCCCCATGCTTCCCTTCTACCGTTGTGTGGAGGAAATACTTAGTTTTGCCTGGGTGTGGGAGAACAGGAGGTGGGGGAATGGTGGTGTAGGAGGAAAAGAAACCCTGGACCTTGTGCAGGCGACTGACGGTGGGAATACCTTGCTGCACTTCCTCTTGTAGGCTGCAGAGCAGGAGAAACTTGAGCATCTCATAACAGCTACGTTAAAGAGCAGTTGAGGTGACCCTGTTAATGCTGATGTAAATGCCTAAAGTGACCACAGCAGCAGCTGGGAGGTGGCAGAAGAGAGCTGCTTTTCAGCCATGCCCTTTGTTGGTAAGTCATTTCTGCCATAAGCTGATCCCTCCATGATCTGAAAATTTGTCCCTCCCCTGCCCTGGTGTTGCAGGAGCTCCTGTGGCATTATAGCAGGCAAGGATGCCTTGGGGTTAAGGTGACAAACCAGCATGGGGATGGGAACCTTCTTCAGGCAGGAACTGTGATCATCTCCCATCGGGGCAGTTCTTATGCATTTGTGAAAGATGCAATGGATCATGGCAGAAGGACAGCTCTACAGTGGCTGAGCTCTATTGCAAAGCATTGCAGCCTGGTAGCCCTGTGCTCACGTGCTGGCCCCTCTGCCTAGCACGACGGCACCGCTGTGTGGGCTCCTAGCTCAGCTGTCCTTTCCTCCCTGTCTGGGTGGGCTGTGTCCCTCAGCTGTGATCTCTGCTTAACAAGGACCCCGTATGCAGCCTAGCCCAATACAGACCCGGTTACTCAAGAAGTCAGCAAAGCCCGTTTGTCTTGGTTTTGTCTTTTTTTTTTCTTTTTCTTTTTCTTCCAACTGCGTTTTGCATTCCACCTGGATTTTATAGCAGGCAATTTCAGCGAGAGGCACAGGGAACCAGGAGACTTGGCGTGTCTTTACTTGAGGGAAAAATTGTCTTTTGTGTTGCTGCAGCAGCCTGCTGGCTCCATGTCTGGAGCTTCCTTCCTTGCTGCCGGAGCCGCTCTGCCTGCTGACCGCTCGCGGGGAGAGCCGCTGAGCCAAGGGATGTGGGCAGCTCGTTTGTAACAGGCGGGTGGCAGCTCGGATGAGCGGCTCATACCTACGGCTTGGATTTATATGCATTTGGGAAACCACAGCTATTCCACTTCCACCAAACCCAGGGCTTTGCCAGGCTAATCCCATTTAGCTGCTTGAAGGCTTAGTTTGTAAGGCTGGGCCAAATCCTGCTGGGGGGAAGAAGAGGAGGCGTAAGCAAATACAACTCACCCGGAGCAAGAGCTAAGAAGATGAAATGCAAAGAACTGCTGATCTAAACTGATTTACCTGCTAAACCATAGCTCAGGGACATGGATCGTGAGGCTAAGACTGGTCTGCGGAAGCGCGTTTACAGGTAAAATCTTACACGCTTTCTCACTGTGCCAGCAAAAGCTTGCCCACCGGGGTGAAGGCCCAAAGGTCTGGTGGTCGACGGATGGTGACTATGGATGCCATGAACCTAATCCCTGGTGGCTGTGGCCACTGGGACTGTTTCTTGGCCAGGCTGGACACCAGCGAGGCAGGGCAGGAACAACCTCCTGCGCCTATCAGTGGCCGTCTTGCTGCCTGCTCATTTATCAGGAGACATGAAGGATGGCTTGCCCCATCCCTCTGCCCCTTTTGTGGGGGGGTTAGGTGTGTAACCAGCTTAGCGTTCGCGTGTTTACCGCTGCCCCCCGCGGAGGGCCGGGCTGGGCACGCAGGGGCTCGGGAGGCCGGTGGGCTCCACCCCACCCGCCGGGGCCGGGGCTCGAACCCGCGGCTCCCGCTGCCGGGCGGCCACCAGAGGGCGCCGGGCCCCCAGGCACGGCCGGGATGGCGGCAATGGGCCTGAGGCGGCCTGAGGCGGCCGGGGGGGCTGCGGCCCAGGGACCCGGGGGGGCCTGGGCAAGGGGAGCCTGCGGCCAGTCCTCTCAGCCCCCAGGGCGATAGCCCGCAGGCTGTGTATATTCCTTAGAGCCCCTTCTTGGCACGCTGGGGTGCTTTAAAGCTGAGCGGGTTCGTGTACAAATCAGTTCGGAATTGGGAAACCATCACTTCCCTTATGTATACATCCCTCCTGCCGTACCAGTTTTCCAGCTGGGAAGGCTGGCAGGCAGACGGCTTCAAGGCGGCTGCCAATGCTGATTCATGACCCAACCCACAAAGGATATTAATACGGTACCATAAGAACATTTTCCCCTCGAAGACAATGAGTGTGTAATTTCTGTGATGCAAGTGGAGGTCAGTCTGATGCTGCTCTCTTGCCAGTAAGTTATACAATAAGTTTATAAGCGTACTAGCTGGATGGAGCCAAAACCTCAGAATCCCTTTCAAAGCCAGGTTTTTACCCCATTTGGTTTACTGCAAGCCCATGGTTTCTGGCCAGCTACAGTCATACTATAAATTCATTTTATTCTGCAACTTTAGAAGGCACTGTAAGGTTTAAGAATATTTTTTTTCCAGTTGTCACGTTTCTAAAAACGCTCTCTTTTTGCCATATCTAGTGCCAAAAAGCACAGCTTAGGAATGTAGTAGGAACATAGGAATTGCCACAACAGTCCATCTTGTCAGTCTCCTGTCTCTGTCGGCTGCTGGTGCCAGATGCAAATTCTTGAAGTAACTACGTAAAAGAAGTTCTCCTAAAAGAAATACTGAGGCGTGGCAGGAGGGAAGGAAAATAAGAGTGCCTGGAAAGGAGAGAGTGGCAGAAAGGCTTTTTTTTTTTTTTTTTTCTCCCTCTCCTTTTAAACATTACTATTATTTTTTCCAGCTATTTACAGATTTATTTCATAGTACAAGACTGATTTTCTTTTTTTTCTTCCTTTGCTGAGTAGCCCTCAACTGTGCCACACACAGGCAGCAGCAGCAAAAACGGAGGAGGGAGCTTCTTGCTTTCTGTTTCAGGCGAGGAAGTGAAGGGCTTTAAAAGGTGACAATGATTTGCCCAAGATCATAGGAAGATGCAGCAGATCATTTAACAGAGGCAGCCGTGAGGATGCCTCGTGGAGCACCGTGTTGGAAAGCAGTATATGTGGAATATCCTCACGGCAAGTTCATCTAGCCTGTCTAATAGCAAGTTATTGTTTGAAATGCTTGTATGAAAGCACAGCACGGTGTGTGAGCGCTGGAAAATTCAACGGTACAAGGGAGTTATTTAGCTTATGCCCTTGAGATTAATCACAGGCTCAGTAACTTACCTCCAGAGCAGTATCTTTCTGCTGTAATGTGACTTGCTCAGATAGCAGCTGAGCAGCCAAGGACTAGGCGGTTTGCAAAAATCACGATGTCAAATATTTCGGTGTCAAACCATGTCGATGTTGAGTGGAATCCACAGTTTGCAACGTGCAGCTTTGCAGCCGAGGAAGCAGCAGTACCCCCTCGCTGCATTGGCTAATATGCTGGAAAGCTGTGTTCATTATCGCCCTTGGGAGCCTGTCTTGGTTCAGCAACAACAAGGTACGACAGGGAGAAAGCTGGAGCAGGTATAGATCTCGGGGGCATCACTGTGAGTTGTGAACGTTCCCGCTGATGTCTGTGGAATTGTTTTCTGTGGAGCAAATTGGAGTGAAAAACACTCTAGATGTTTGGTGTTGAGGATTGAGATCTGATCTTTTAGTGGGTTCGTTAGCTGGCCGAAGGGGGCTCTCACTAACTGCGTTTCCTGATGCTTTCACATGCAGGAAGCTTACTGGAGAGTTAAGAGTAGCATACTCCATGTAAAAGCATACAGAAAATGCAGTGGATTAGAAGAGCCTTGTGTATAGAAGTTACTAACCCTGTGATAGATCATATTCATAAAGGATTTCAGGAATCAACATATTCCTCATTCGAGAATCTTTCCATCCTTACCAGTAAGTGTATTGGATGAAGGCTATCATTAATTTAAATGAATGTCTCACG
Source organism: Cygnus atratus (assembly GCF_013377495.2). Classification (NCBI taxonomy): domain Eukaryota; kingdom Metazoa; phylum Chordata; class Aves; order Anseriformes; family Anatidae; genus Cygnus; species Cygnus atratus. The sequence goes on from NC_066364.1 coordinate 110,375,231, forward strand.
CTTATGTCTGAAGCTTATCCAACACGGACCTCGTTCACTGACAATGAAAATAAATGCTTTTTTCTTCTGTTCGCTGCTGCTCTGTGTGGCGTGGGCCACCTACATAAATGGACAGATTTTTTCCCCTACGCACGTCCCCCCAAAATGTCGCCCTAAATGATCGAGGGAGGAAAAAAAAGGACATTTCACATACATAAAATATGTAATTAAAATGATGAATTATTGTAAGATAGAATATTAGCCTTTTGACATTTTAATCTGAGCAGGAGAGAGCGAGAGAGTGCATTCGGAGCCGCTCAATTAAATTTAGAATTTTTTCCCCTCCATTGTTATGAATAAATAGAAAGATTCTGTAGCAGTCTGCGGAATTATTAATTGCAAGTACTGTAGAAGGTGCATGCACCGTATCATGAAATGGAGTATCATTGTTAGTGACTATATTTCTTGGTAATTAAGGCCCAGACTAATGATGCAAGTTTTCTTCAGCATGATTTTCATCTGATTATGAGGCTGCTTCATTAAGAGCACTCAGACTAACGAGCTGTAGCTGTAATAAAGTAATTTTCTGTCTTGTGCTCTGATTGATAAAGAGTTTCTATAGCTAAAAGGAATTGAAAATATAATTATAATTAGAAATGGTTGAATAAAGTTATTACAGGATTGCTGAAGGGTAGTGCAATTGACACCATAATGTTTTTTGGAAGTGTGCATCTTAAAATTAGACTTTATAAAGGGAAGGGAAGGAAAAAAAAAAAAGCAACCCACAACCCCAAACCTTCTATGCTAATAAATGGGCAGAATGTTGCTGCTTCTATAAAATGAACTGTTAGATTAAAGTAAAATGAGGTTTTCCCACATTGTTCAGAACAAGAAAAACATATGCAGGAAGAATGCTGTTGCCTTTCTTCCCAGCATTCCTCTTAAGTGAAGTAAAGCTTATGAAAATGCTTTTTACTCCATTTATAAAAATTTTCATGCTGCCATATGTTGCAAAAAAGATCTTTTCGATTAAGCTGATGTGTTTTGAAGCATACAGTATAATTTTGGAGTTTCCCTTTAAAAATGTGCAAAGAATTATGTGAGTCTTTTCTATATATTTGCATATATTAGCTATTGGTCTTTAAATACATTTTAGAACGTAGAGGTTTTCCTTTCCTTCAGCCTTTTTTTTTTTTTTTAAATCTCTATGTATTGGCCAATATCAAAATATAACTGGGTCAAATATAGGGTCTCTCTTTTGTCTCAAGGGGAGGCAAATCAACTTTTTTATCCCAGAAACCATATTCTTTTTTATGATGTTCATATTATAAACAGCACAAACTCCGTTAGAGCAATCCTTTGTGCGTTTGTCATAGGATATATATGCTGTATTGATATAAAAATCTATAATAAGGGTTTTATTTAGAATTAGCTGATGCACTTTAGTACTCAGAAGTTGTTTGACTTATTTAATTTGGAGGCTTCTCCTATTGCTGCATCTCCCTCTTTGGAAGTCATGCATATATTTTAAAGCTATGGTTATGCACATTTGGTTATGTAAATCTGTCCTATGCAGACTCAAAGGAACTTTATTGTATTGGCTTGAACCTAACAGTAGATCATCTAGATGTATATTTATGCTAATTAACTTAAAGCCAGCATTTTGCATTGATTGTTCAGTCATAATGCTTTTTGGAAGATTTTTAGAATTTTTGAAAATCATTCTTAACACATTATACGGTGATAAAAGTGTGTTATTGGAATACCATTAGCAGGAATGAAAAAAGAGCAGAATTTTATTGGTTGTTCATTGAAAATGTTAGCTGTGATTAGTTACATAATCCTACATTAACCTGTAAATTAAAATTCCTTGGTGCAATTTGATGGCTGATTTAATTTTGTCTTTCTTTGTTTGCCGCAGGCTAATTCCATTATGAATTCTTTATACAGCCTTTTCCCTCAATGATTAGCAGCTTCTACTCAAGTTCTGATTACTATTGTACACTTAGCACTACATAAAGCTGGGGATTAATATTCCCCTGAAGAATTGTTGCTATGGATCTGCTCTATTCCTTCTAAGAGATGTTTCTGCAGCTTCAATTGTCCATAAATTATGATCTCTAGTGAATTATCAGTGGGAGTGAACTAAGCTTAACAAGCTGAAGAGAGCACTCTAGTTCTGAAAGAAAAAGGGAGAGAGAGATAAAAAGATTCTCAATTATTAATTGCGAGGTTTCCATAATACAGAAGTGGTGATATTTTCCCTATCTTCATTCCTGCGAGCACGTAAGAAAGCTGGGTGAGTCAGAAACACACAAGTCCTAACCCCCTCCAGCACTTAGAGATAAAACTACTGGAGGATCTTAATTATGGGTAGGCGGAGGTGGAAGAACAGCCGCATCTTGTTGGGTTTTAAGTTGGTGTTTTGGCTCTTCTTGTTTCTGTTTCACCATCTCTGTCCTCCCGGTTGAGTTTTTGGTCTGTCAATAGCATGATTAGTAGCCTGGCTCAACTGCCTTTAAAATATAGGTGGGATTAATAGGGGATTTAATTGCAGATGTCTGAAGAACTTTCATATTTGGAGAGGTTTTATGAAGAGACAGTTATTCCAGTTGAAATTTGTGAGCTCTTTGCTCTGCTCCCATCTGTTGCCCTTTGTTAGGGTTTTAAAGTCATATTTCTCCTACTGATTCATGGCCGTTTTGCTTCCCCTCCCTTGAAAAATCTGTTTTGAAGGCTGGACTGCAGCGTTATTCTTTCTTGCTGGGTTTGTGATCTTTTCCTACTTGTGATGATCGTGTCCTTCTGCTTTCCAGCCACAAGCCAAACAAGCTCTTGCTCAAACTTCAGGCTGCGGAGGGTCAGGGATAAAGACAGCTGCCGACATGACTTCGAGTGTACCTCCTTCTCAGAGAAGTCCTCGGGTGGCACAGAGCTGGCTCCAAGAGAACTGTGCTTGGCTTCAGCTGTGCAGGAAAGAAAGGGGAGGTATCGACCTTCCATCACTGACCAGCAGATGCTGGGCTACCCTGGATTCACTCAAGGTATTGCATCAGAGCATCTTTGTCTGTTCCACACCAAAAGGAACATAAAATCAGTTATTCATCAGACTTTGCCTTGCTTTCAGACATTGCGATGGCTGTAGTTCAGCTAGACCTGAGGTTTGTTTGAGGCTGTCGTGGGTATTTTTATAAATACCCGTCTTTGGTATTTTTATAAAAATACTCTTTGGTATTTTCCAGATGTTCTTTAACTGATGGCTGAAGAACTGGCGGACGGCATCTGCTAAGCTTCCTCATGCATTGTGGTGCACTGTCTGTAGTGGTAGAGCATATTTAGCAACACAAAGTGAGAAGGACTCGGTGACTCTAGGAGTTTCTGCACTTTCTTGAGGGTTGGCAAGTAACCTGCCCTAGCCCACAGATGTTGTTCAGGCGATGGAGCCAACAGTGTTCTGGTGTTCCAGCCCTATTCCAAGAAAAAAAAAAAACAAAAAAAAAGACTTCTAAAGTGTGACTAATAGAAGGTATTTTTTTTGTCTCTTTCAAAGCCCTGCTTGATAACATTCAACAAAATTTGTATATGCGTTAAATTAAAACCAGGGACTGAGTCCGACTGGTGTTTTGTGCTTGCAGCTAGTGACGGAAAGAACAAAGGTACGTTAGTTAAATTAGCAGATCTGGATTTGTTGGTCTGCACAGTCCACTTCGTGCTGCTTACTGAAGCTGCTGGAGATTCCCATCAAACAATTCCCTGTGGAGCCACAGTGTTGCCTATTGTCTTAGACCATAGCACAACCAACAGAAAATGACGTATATGGAGCAGTCAGGACTTTGATTATCCCCAAATGCTAGATGTTGCAGCTGGGAAAGTTGAGGCAAAGTTGGAGTAGTCCTGCAGAAGGGCCAAAACCCCGTCAAAATTTGTGATTTTTTTTCTTCCTTTACCACCTATGCATTCTCTGCAGCACTCAGAAGCTCGCTGCAATGGAGAATTTGAGCTTATAGTTTACACTCTGACTGTCATGTTGAATAACCACTAACAGATTATTCTTGAAAAATCTGATCTTTTTTTCTCTCATCCTACTCTGTTGTCTGCATGGCATCCTTTTTGCTATCTGTCTCTCTCTGATCTTCCTTCTTTGTCCCTTCTCATTTCTGTTGTGGGACAACCAGAACCACGCACAGTTCTCCAGACACGGATGTATTACAGGTTTTAAGTCATAATCGCTTGATCTTGCATTTATTGTCAATTTAGTGCCCAGTCACCTAGTGTTGAACAAGTCCTCGTCATTGTCTTTGGGTAGGAGGACCCTAACATTTGGCCTCATCTGCAGACAACGGTTCTTCTGTCACTCCTGCTAAATTGACAGTGATGGTAATAGGCTGAAGTTCCTTCTTACACGTTGGTTACTCCTGTTAGCTGGTGTTAAGGGTCACAGAGGTTGCTACAGTGAGGGTCTTAACTTCTGCCCCAGGCACAGTCCTGTCAGTTGAATTATTTACTCATAACAGTTGCATACTAGGCTGTGATGGCAGCTACCTTCCCCCCCCCCGCCCTCCCCCCACCCTTTAACTTGGGTGTTGTTTACCACCAGTTGGTTTTCCTGACTTCTCAATTTTCCAGCAGAGATCCTAGTTCTAGGATTTGCTCTAAAGTTCACCTTGCATGTCACTGGTCAAACCATCAGGGAACAGGGAACTGAAACAATCACTGCTCTTATTCCTTTTGTTGTTGTTGTTTTGTTTTGTTTAGTTGGCTGGAGCTGGCTGTGCACCAACCTGAATTCAGTAGGACTTTTACCGTGATTCAGACCAAGAGGAGAGCTTGGTTTCAGTTCAGGTCTGGTTCCTTGTCAGAGATGAGCCACATAAGCCCTCGGTCTCTGATCAGCCCCCTCCAGTCATCCACATCAGAGTGCCTGATGTGTCTCCGATGTTATTTCTGCCTCTCTTCCATCCCCTAAGCGCCAGCTTCTCTCTCCCTCTGCTCTGTCGCATTCAGTGGACTAATTGGTGAAAGAGGGCAGCAGAGATCCTTTTTATTAGTGCATCTGCCTCAGCTATGAAGAGGAAAGCTCCTAACCAGTGAGCAGCCCAAAGCAGCGCAGTGTGGAGCTGCCCACGCTAACTCCAGGAGAGGAGGTACAAGGATGAAGAATGGTGCAGCACAGCATAGAGGTGCTTGTGTGTGTGTCTGTAAAGCTGTGTCAGCACAAAGCTAGGCCTCCCCTTCGTTACTCTGCCACTTCTCAATTGGTTAAGGAAAGGCCTCAGAATGATATTGATGATATAGGTAATAGCAAATGTGATGCAGCTGCAGGGCGCATGAAGGTCTAGGATGCCTGTGCACTTTTTCTATAGGCAGACCAGTCTCTGTACTTATAGAAACAATGTTCAGTAGCTGTTAGTGGACCTTTCCAACCTGAAAGGTTCGCTGAATGTGAAGGTGACCCAAAGTAGCCTCCTTTAATTCAATTCATTCTGTCATTGAACACAGAATCCACAAAAAGCTGGGCTGGAAGCAGTGTGTTATGGCAATGCAGGTAGGACAGGTGATTCCTGTGGCACGTTCGTCCACAGGAGGGACCCTCTGAGGGCCGTGCGGTGATGGAAGCTGCGTAGCTCCTCAGGGTGGTCTGTGCCAGTACTTCCCTGCATCTGCTCAGTTCTTAGCTCTTGCAAATGAGGCTTAAGCCTCGCTGCAATCCCATCTCAGTTTTGCGCTGGTGCGTCCACTCCGGACAAGCAGAAATGCTTCTCTTGCACCATGCTGGTGTTGTGTACTGCATGAATGCCTTTCTTTTTTTTCTTTTTTCTTTTATTTTTCAGTCCATCGTTTCTTCCTTACACTAAACAATCTGGTTATTTCAGTCTCTCCCTGTAGGTTTTGTCTTCTAGACTGACCATTTTTGTTTCTCTCCAGGCTGCTTTCTGCTAGCTCCACTTCTTTCTTGCAATGGGTACAGGGCTTGTTTGGAGCCTGATGGGCACTGAGGAGAGCGGAGTAGTTCCTCTGTGTGATTTGCAGGCTGTATGCCCTGTTTATATATCCCAGTATTATGTTTTCTTTTTGTCTCAACAGCAGAGCCATGTTGACTCTGATCCAGTAGCCCCTAAACCTGTTTCTGGGGAACTGCTGTTTAGCCGCATGCTTCCTGTGTTTGAGCTGTTCAGTACTCCAACTCTCCAGTTGGAGTATTTACTGTATGCTTTTCTTGCTTGTCTCTGTTTAATTTTTCCCCATTCTTTTTGGGTCTGTTTCTCCGATTTGTCAAGATCATTTGAACCGTCTTCCTTCAGGTCTGCTACTGTGAAGCGTGTTAAACTTTGTGCAAACCAGTGTTATGTTTTTGCTTTTCCTTGGTTTTAAATTGGGCTGTCAAATTGTAATTCCTCCTCTTACACCATGAGCAGCTGACATACATTGCTCCGCAGATCCTATTGCCCATGTAACCTTAAATGAAAATGTTTCCTCCTTTGGCGATGGCTTTACTTCTGCCCATTGGAAATAAACCTGGAATTTCAGGGCCAGGGGGTAATTTGTCGCATTTAATCTTTCTTGCTTACTTCACTGTTTTGTTTGTTTCTAAGTCAGATTGTGGTGACAGTGTGGCATTTTTCATTAAGCCTGTATCTTCTTTCAGGAAATTCAGGTAACAGTGGAAAGTGGCTCCCTAGAAAACTTCATCCTCGCCCGTGCCTGACTTCCCCAGATGTTTTTTAGCTCAGAGGAGAGATTTACTTCATCTCCCCTCCCTTCCTGTCCTCCTCTCTAGCAATGGCCAATACTTCATGAGGTATCTAGACATCAGAGATACATCTTGCAACTTCCTAGCTGAGCTCTTGAAAACATTTAAGCAATATGACACAACAGGCAGTGCATTTCTCAGCAATCATTGCACATCTCACATAGCCATGAAGGGCATCAGCCAAAGTACTGTAAGTGGCTACCAGATGTTTGAGTGCAAGAGAAGGGCAGACTGGCTGTGGAGAACAGTAATAGAGACAGGAAAGTAAGAGGATAGAGGCAGCGTGGATGAGAAGATTTACGGAGTGTTTTAGAAATAAATACACTGTCAACAGCTCATCACATGTTCCATTCATGCATTTACTGAATTCTGCTGAAGTAGATGTTTAGTTAAAGAAAATGAACTTTTTCAGATCAGTTGGTAAACCGCTGACATATTTGTCTCTGGCCATAAAGTTGTCTGTAGCAGAGTGGAATGTAATACTTGATTCAAAGATTTATGGCAGGGATGAATTTACTGGTCAACTAGATATTATAGCATATTTTCATGTACATAATCTGAAGATTATGGAAATGAAACATCTAAATTTGAAACATCTAAATTTTGATCCTGAAGCTGTGTGGGCTTTATAAATGACCTGTTTGGCATAGAGATGTTTATCCCAGAGCACCTTTCTCAGAATAGTCCCTTTGCATCTGTTTCCCCATAGCCTGCTTAGCACAAAAGTGCATGCTGCTTTTTGTGGAATGGTTCTTTTAATGGAGAGTGGCTGATCTGGAGTGAGTGAACATTTTTATGTTGGTATCTTTCCAAGATTTGTAGATTCAGTAGCTCCTGAGCTTCTCAGCAGCGGCCCTGATGACCAGAAACCTAAATTCTGATGGCTGTGGACTTAGTACTGACCCAGTGATGAAAACAGGCAAGGGGCCAAAAGTCCTATGTGAATATTTGCAATTCTTGTTAACCTCAGTGGAGCATAGCACACATTAAAATTACTTTGGGACCTCACCATCTTTTCAATTAAATTACTTACCTGTAATGGCCGTGTATTAAATGTTAATGTCCTCTGTTCCTTTTTATTGGATGCTGTTTACCACTTATTATCTTTCTTCAGTTTTCAGCTTTTTGTTTCTATTTTCATGTTTAAAGATAAACTAAGTGACAAACAGAATCTTGACAGAAATGCCAGCAGAACAAAAGCAGCCGTACTGCTTCAGACCAAGGGTCTGCTGCAAATCCAGCATCCCATTTCCAATGGTAGCTGTAAATGGGTGCTTAGAGAAGATTAAGCATGCACAATGCTTTCTTTCCAAATCTCTCCCAGCCCGCTAGTACTTTCAGACCAAAGGATTTTCTGTACCTGGTGTGGTATTTCTATTAGCCCCCAACAGATCTCTCTTCCAGGTACTTGTCTAGTTTCTATCTTGAAACATTGTAAATATTCTCTAGTGCCAACATGCTTCCTAGAGGGGGTCCACAGCTGGCTCTTCATACAAAGGGGGTGTCAGACCTCGTTTGGTTTGGTTTGAATTTGTTCCCACCAGCTTGATTTGATGACCCTTTGTTGTAGTTCTGTCAGGCTATGTGCAGTTCTTTAGATTTCTATCACCTCTGAAGTAATTTCTCTTCCCAGATTAAAGAGTTGCAACCTGTCCTTTGCGTATGTGTGTGGAAATACCGCTCTGATTGCAAGTGTGCACAGGTGAAATTTAGCTTTCTGACTGGGGTGGTTTATCATCCTTTGACTCTGTGCGACTCTGCCGCCACAAAGGAGGTGGCTGAACCCCCCAGGTTTGGTTCATCCACATGGAGATACGGTCCGAGCAACTCCGTTCTGCAATCAGTCAGGCGTTTGTGTGCTTTTTCTTATCTGTTCACAAGAGTTGCTGTTGGTCATCTCTCCAGCGCAGAAGCTGAATATTGTGTTTCTGCTGTGTTCCTACTTTGTGCTGGTGTAGAGAGATGAATTGTGGACAGGTAGCTCTTGAGTTGATACAAATCAGCGTGGTTGCATTGACTTCAGAAAAGTCGTATAGCTAGGTCAGCGAAGTCTTTTGAAATGTCCGAGAATTGCTTAGTTCCTTGTCATAAAAGTAAAGTGTGTGCCCAACTATGTGTCTTCCAAAGAATGATGCTGAATGGGGGGTTATGCAGTAAACCATCTCCACAATACGATATTCCTTCTGCTATGTTTCAGTATATGCAGCAGTTGAAACGTGTACACATGCATTGTTGTTATTATAACCCCCAGTGAACTCGTCTCCCCAGCTGGAGCTCAGATATACAAGATAAATTTAATTGAGCATACTTTCAGCTGGAGAATTTGGACCTTCTTCAGGCTTCTCAGGTAAAGCAGCATGGTTTGGGCTGTTGTTATCTCTCGCTTCTCCCTTGAGCTATGCAAAGTCAAATACTGTAAACTGATAAACATTATTCTGACACTGCTAACACTTGTGTAAACTCTGGTGCCGTTCCCTTCTTAACACCTCCCACTTCCTTGCATCCGCGTAAATTCTCCGTCCCAGCATGGTGCTCAAAGGTCCGATACGGATCATGTACCGTTCCCATACAATGAATGCTTTCTTTCCACCTTTGCTGGACTCTGGAACTCTTTTGCTTTGCTTCTGTTCAGCGCTGAAACTCAGGCCCGCTTGCTAGTGATTTATTGGGTATTCAGGGTTTTGGGGGATTTACATTTTCTAACTTCCCTTGAAGGCATTTGTGTTGCTTCAGAAGGATACGGTGGTTGGCTTTTATGCAGAATAACTCCTTTTGCCATAATTTGACTTCCGAGTTCAACAAATATGCTTACCTTCTTCATATAACTATTAGTAGTGCCAGCAGCATTTTGGGCCTGAGAAACAATAAAAGGCAAGTTTCTATTTAAAAACATAATGGTTTTGCTTTGGTTTTTCTTTGCTCTGGAAAGAGAAAAATCTACGTCTGTTTGGCCCTGGTGGTTCATTGCCAATATAGATTGAAGTTCAGCTTTTCCTTATTACTTACCTGATTGGAAGACGCCCTTTCCCTTCTACTCAAGGTCTAGGCAAGACAGGAGATCCAACTCTTCTCCCCCATACATCAGCATTAAGGATCAGCCTTTTTTTTTTTTTTTTTTTTGGGAGCATTTCGGGGAATATTTATGAAGAGATTCCATCCTTTGGTTTAAAGTCCTGCTTCTTTCTTCCCTTCCTCTTTTGTCCCCCCCTAAATCTGTTTCCAGTTTAATGAAAATTGTTGTTTAGCCTTTGGTTCAGGGACCCCAAAATACTTTCAAGGGATTCCCATTGTTGTTTGTTTTCAACGTGAATCCAACAGCACTGAACCTGAAAAACATGTTGCTCTAACTTGGTTTCAAACCCTAGAAGGTTTAAGTCCTGGGGAAGACGTCTTCCTACATTAAAGGCTGAAGAAGCCAGAGGTTGGGGTGTTACTGTTGCACATCAGGCTCCTCTTCAATGCATGGTTAGTGGTAATTTTCCTAACTGAAATAGGAAGGAACTGTTGTATTATGAAATGTTACTGTTGGCGACATTTTGGAATTGATTTTTTTTTTCTTTGACAATTTGTTCTCCTAAATATCTGGCATCTTTTGTAAGCATGAAAAGATTTAAAGTATGATCTTGAAGTTTTTTGTGGCTTTCTTCTGGATTTTTCAAGAGCATCTTTCCTATTTGAAAGGTGCAGCCCCTTGAATTAAACATGGGAGAAGTGAACGGTTGGAGCTGCATGTTCCCTGGTGCTTGTTTCCACAGCTCCATCTCTAGTTTGGGACCTGTTGCCTTTCTCTCATTATTATCAGCCTAAGAACTTGGATGTTTTGCTGTCCGGGACTGGGGGTGCTATACTGCTTATATCCTGCTGATAACTGTGGCAAACAGCACAGTTTGGAGCCCTTGCGAAGTCATAATTCCTTGTCGCTCCCCTCACAGGGGCAGGAAAGAATATAAGCTGGCCTGCTACATTAGAAGAATTTTCATGCAATAATTTGAAGTGTCCAGGCCACAGAACACAAAGCCAGAGGCAGGATTAGTGAAACTGGATGCAGTTCCTAAATACTCCAATTTTAACAGCAAATAATTTCCAAGCAGTCCCTTTCATCCGAAGAACGCCTAGCTAGAAAGTGCAGGTAAGAGCCATCCTTTTTTTCTCATTCCCTTTCCTCCTCCTTGAGGAGGCTGAAGCACACCTTGTTTCAATTTGCCACTGAGATGAAGCCATTAGAACATGATTCTGCCTCTGTGATGGTTCACCAACTGTAGTAAAAGTAGCTTTCTTCAGCCTCCTGTCTCAAGCAAACGAAAAGATCTCTTTAGGATGTAATGTCAGTTTGTTTTATTTTGCTCTAACATCCTCTGGCCCAAAGTGAATATCTAAAATCCATCAGACAGTACCACTTGTAATATTTTTGAGTAAAGCTGTTGAACTTAAGCTCCTGTAAAACCTATACAGCAGTTTGTCTTTCTTTTAGTATCATTGTTGCATGCTATCATTTTAATTGTAATATTCTTTCATGCAAGGCTTTTAAGGATTACTTCTTGAAAGGTGTCGGAAAGGTGAAAATGATAATTAAATCTTATCTCAAGTGTAATTTTATGGTTATATAGTACTATTCCCCAGAACTGGGGTTTTGAAATTGTTGTGGGCTGTGAGCAAATCTCTAGGGTATAACTGAGAAGGAAGTGCTAAAACACAACTCTTTAGCCCAATTATTTTTATGTCTGCATTGGAAGGAATTTCCAGCTTCTGGAACTTGTTTGATCATTTCACGGGTGTCGTTAAGTAATTATTTTAACAGAAATGTTCCTATCCTTTAAATATTGCTTTGTTTGTCACTGATTGTTGGAAGCTAGAGAGTTGAAAGGATTCTGTCTGAATTCCCAGAACCAAAACATATGTATGTGCTCAAGGAGGCAACTGAAATGTCCCATGAAGTGACTTCAGTCCAGAGCCTTTCAGTATATTCTTTTTCGGTATTAGTTAGAATTATTTCTGAGACAAGATTATTCCAAGCTATCCCGAAAGAGAAATGGTAATCCATTTCTGTAGTTATTGAAGTATTTGTAAGGCTGTACGAAATTCAGATGGTAGTTTAGGCTGAGAAGGACAACATTTAAAAGAAGATTAAAGGAAATGCTTCAGTGTTCATCTAAACTAAACTTTTTCTTTACTTTTAATAACATTTTTCATTCTTAAAATAATAGATTGTTTTTAAAACACTTTTGGAACAATATTATGTTTTTCATTACACCCCCAAAAAAGATCTTATTTATTCATTTTTGCTGAGAAAAGGAAATTTGTTTTCTATCACCCTGAATCTATGTAGTTTAAAGCTTTCTTTCATATTCATGTAGCTGTAGTTAAATCTGCAAGGTTAGATCAGGGGGAGAATCAGAGGATGTTGCCTCTGCAGAAGCTTCTCACAGCATGGAGCTTGCTTCAGGTAAGTTAGTTTGTTAGTTCAAGCCTGCAGCCAGCTGGGTCTCGAGCCAAACCTACCTCGGAGCCCAGCCACCCCGTAGCCCTGGCAGTGTCGCTACCCTGTGGGTGTTCTCTTTGAGCTGCATTCAACGTTCACGATGAAGCTCGAGCTCCTTCCTGCGTGCTATCTGCAAGGCAGCTTAAAAGTGGAAATTAAATGCATGCATCCACATCTCTTGGTACTGATGTAAGCTGAAGGTACTAATGGAAGAGCTGCTGTCTTGCTGCAAAGTGACTGTCCAGGACCTGGCCAAGTTGTGTAGTGAATCTCAGACCCTGGTCAAGAAATAGTAGCCCGCAGAAGCTGCAGACAAGTGTCCCTGCAGGCTCGCCCCTGTTGGGAGCAGGGGTTAAGGGTGTGTTTTGGAAGGGTTTTGACTGCATGCTGCTCTAAAGGGTGTAGAGTATGTGCCTGTCTGGGAGCTCTGCTCCCAGGTGGAAGTTTATGCAGAGAGGCAAGAAAATGGGAATGGTTCCTTACACTGCTCCCATGCATGCTTTGTGCGGATGAGAGGAGGCAAACCGAATGTTTCTGTTACTCATACCTAAACCTGCATATTATTACATTTTCATCAACAACTTCTGTGAAATGTCATTTCTTTTATAACTTTTTCCTTTTCTTCTTTGTATGTATCAAACATGATTATTCTTACTGTCGAAGCCCTTTACAAATCTAGGTTTAATTTTTTTAAAGAGATTTAAAAAAAAATAAATTGTATGGCTAAGTCTTATCTTTTAAAACTTCCTGATAAAATATAGGTCTAGACAGGGATTGGTTATGTAGGTATTGGGCTATATTTCTTTTCTCTTTCAACCTTTGCAACCTCGTAATTGCATGACTTCTCCCTGACATTAATGAGAGTTACACATTTGTAAGGAGAAAAGAGCACATTCCCACCCTTTTGCTTTACAAACGTATCCAGTAGATAATATGAAAGGCTTTCTATCCCTAATGATTTTTTTCTAATGTTTGTTTTAAAAAGTGTTCCTCTGCAGGGGGTTGATCCAAAGCCCATTGAAGTCAGTGGGAATTTTTCCATAGAATTCAATGAACTTTGGATCTGGTCCTCAGATAGCTCCGGGAGGTAGCCTTCTCATTTTTTGCAGCTGTCCTTGGGGGCGTTGGAGGAGAGCTGCCGCGCTGCCGAGTCCATACAGCACGGAGCATGCTATTGATTATAAAGCAGAACTCCTGCAAAATTTCAGCTGAAGGGGGGTGGGAGGTTCCGCCTAATAATCAATAGCACAATATGGCACTATATCAAGGAATTGGCTTTTTAACAAACACTTTTAAAGCAACAAAGGCGACTAGATGGTTTTCATTTAAAGGGCAGACTCCCCTTTATTCTTGGGATTCCACGCAGATTAGCCCTGGTATGTCCTAGAACAGTGTACTGAACATATTACTGATGCTTTCTGTTTTCTTTGCAAAAGCAGCACACAGAGTACCTGCCTTGCTAAATGCAGTGAATGAGTTTTATAAGTTTGCTTTGTAAACACAAATGTACCCTGCTCAGCAGGTTGCAAGTGAGAGATCTTAAAGTCAGAAATCAAGTAGTTTTGAGGGAAGCAAATTGAAGATGGTGATCCTGTGGAATAATAACTGTCTTCCAGTTCTGCATCCTCACAGCATCCAGTATTATGAGTCCTCTTTCACTCTGTTTTTTGTACGTACCTATTCTATTGCTTATATGTTAAATATTTACTTAACTGTCATAGGAATCCACCTTCATAAGGACAGGCAGTCTGTGTGTACCCTTGGGCTTCTTGGCAGCTCCTGCACACCTTTCCATCAAAGCAGATCTGTAAAAGTTTGGATGGAGTGCCTGGCTGCAGGGCTTTACCGGCTGCATGCACCTGGACCTGTCTGCTTGCAAGGAGTCACATTGATTTTTGCCTTGTAGGCATTGCTCAGGTTCAGCACCAGTTACACAGCTGTAGGCAGAGGACATCTTTAAACAAATGTGCCCTTGCATCTTATCCCAAATGTTAAATGCATATCTTGACTGCAAAGCTGTTTAAGTAGTAGTAACGCTACAGTTGGTCGGGTACAGTGATGATTTCATCCAACACAGGGTTAAAACCCTTAGTTTCTCACTGCATTAATTGATTGGTAGGATAAAGCAATAAAAAGTCGTGGATTTTTGTATTCTCTGCTTATGAAAATATGTAACAAAGACCCCCAGACATCTGGATCCCAATGTTAAGGTGATACAGGGATCAGAGGGTAAACAGTAGTTAGAGGGCAAGTCATCAGCAGTGACAATTTTCTAGAAATCAATTATATGAAATAATCAGACAGGGCCATACTACACTGCACTTAGCACTGTCTGGCTCGGGCAGCGGGCGATAGAGGATGCCAGGCAGAGCGTAAGGACTGGCTGAGCAGATGCTGCCTGTAAGTGTTCTCTTAGCCTATGGCAGCTGGTTGCGATGGGCCTGCCTGAAGTGCTCTATTTACTTAAAACTTGCCAACACACAACTTTTCCATTCATCTTTTGGCTGAGCGGTGATGCTTTCATGGGCCAGGACTTCCACCGGGGAGAGCATCTCCCTTTTGTCTTATTCCATGCCCTTGAAAGTTCATTTGGCATCCCTCAGTTCATGCTTGGAAAACACTGACCTTCTTGGTCACTGTATTCATGGCAAGGTTTTGGCTCTTTCCAAGTCTTTATCTGTCAGAAAAGTGGGAATTGAAGGACAGATGGTGAACACTTTCACACTTGTATATAAGCTTGTTCTGAAACAAAGCCATTGCTTTGAAATATTAGTGCTTCTCCTTACAGAACTCAGTAATACCTGCATGTAGGTTTGTACTTAAGAAGTCTCATGCAACCTAAAACACATTTGCTTTTGAAATTTAGCCCTTGGATTTTATTTAGGTTTGACTGAGAGACTGTAGGTGCCTTCTTACTGTTGCTTTATTCTCATCTGATAGGAAGATTATCCTGTCTTTTTTAATGTTCTTATTTGTCACGATGACATTATATACAATAGATTTGTTTGTATCTCTGCTGTATTTCTGCCTCTGAGGTCACCCGGCCTTCTGTAACAAATGTCAAATTCCTCCAAATGTTTTGAACATTTCTCCTCCTCCTCTCCCTCTTTATCTGGCTTGGGTAGAAATTGAATAGATCTGATTAATGGATGGGGGGTGGATGGGAGAAGGAATCACGCAAAGCTTCTAATTACTTTAATCCCTTTTCACATAAAATAGGACAAAAAGAAACTAATTCCCCAATGTAAAATGAAGACAGCCGCTGGCACGGGAGCAGAAGAGCTGCCTGCGGGGCTCTGGGTAGATGGATGCAGCGGGATGTCTTGTCCTGGTGCTCCACAAGCGATACAGTGGGTATCCCTGGTGGTAACATACACGAGTCAGCTCTCTTGGTGGGTTTGGATGTTATTGCTGCTGCACTGAGTGACATTTGTTTGTTAGGGATGAGTCTGGGACCTGGGGCAGAGGAACACAGCTAGATAAACACAGCTTCTGTCTGCGTCCTGGGTGGATGACATGCCTGGGCAGAAGTGGAGAACCCGGGGCTGGTCAGGGCACCCCAGCGAGCCTGTGGGGTAGGGAGAAGCCTCTGCAGCTGAGGGTGCTTGTGGGCTGTGCTTCCTCGGGGTGCCTGGTTTTGATGTGCCTGCTGACCCACGTGCAGGTGAGGTGCTATGGTTACTGTATGCAGGCATGCGTTTGTACCTATACAGTGTATGTATATAAATATACGTATATAGGATTGTGTTTAGCTCGTCCCCAAGTTTGTGTCCTTATTATACTTACCTCTGTGTTCTTGTATGTGCTTGGGATTGTTGACCGAGTTTTGATTTCCAACCGATGAGTCTCCCTCTCCATCCCTGTAAAGTAGGAAGAACTGGGTCTCTGGGTTTTGTTTAAATTAACTTGGGGAGCCCATTGGCACTGCCAGTTTTCGAAGTTTGATACGTGTATGCTTGCACCTACAGATGCATTTAAATCTCACTTCTGGGACTTTTTTCCCCCCACCCCCTCTGCTGAAGACTTAAATGCTTTCCCTTTTTTCATCAATAGCTCTACAAAAGAAGGAAATTTATATTTAATGAGGGCCTGTCTCCTGGTGTTTACAAATTCCTCCGTGACGAGCCTACAGCACTAGCACATGGAGACATTTATACTCTAATAGGATTTACCTTTACAAATATCTGAAAACCTTTTAAAGCAGAGATTAAATTGTTTAGCTCAATATTTAATCTGTTACTTCCTCTTTAAAGATGCCCAGTGGAATTTGTCATACACTGTGCTGATAACACATAATATTGATCAGTCATAAACATAAAACAGAGAAATCTCAGGAAGTCTTCTGCAATCCTTTTCTTTTTAATTAAATTTTGATCTGAACTGCTTTTGATTAATTTTCTTATTTGTAAGTATGTGAATTCTGGGGGCCAGCAAGTTTCTTAAGTTGCCTGGCATTGGTCTCTGGTGAACGGCTTAGCTCAGGAACAGTATGATTGCATTTTTATGGTTTTCAGATATTTAATAGCTTCTTCCTGTCATTTTCTGAATGAGTGAATAAGGTTTAGCCCTCTGGGAGCCAGCGCAGCATCAGAGAGTG
The DNA here is from genome assembly GCF_013377495.2 of Cygnus atratus. Classification (NCBI taxonomy): domain Eukaryota; kingdom Metazoa; phylum Chordata; class Aves; order Anseriformes; family Anatidae; genus Cygnus; species Cygnus atratus. The sequence goes on from NC_066364.1 coordinate 110,392,037, forward strand.
GAGAAAATGACTCGGATCTGTGTACTTGACTGATTGCCTTAGTCTTAATTGTTCTCTTAATTAGCTGCAGTAGCAACTGCATCTGGGGAGAGATCACGGTATTGGTAAACAGCTCCACCTTGGAGCTCTGTGTAATGCCTCTTGGAAACATGACAATGAGCTCTGCCTCTCCGCTGAGACAGAAACCTGCCAAATCTGCTGCCCCCGAAGTCTTTGGTCTCCTCGTGTGATCTGTCACTCTCATCCGTGAGATGCGGGCCCCTGACTGTTTGTTCTTAAACAAATTAAGCTTTAATATGCCAAAAGCCAGCTTTATTGAGTGGAATGAGGGAAGGAGAAAACAAAAGAGTGCTGGAGGAAGGTTGTTCAGAGAACTTGAGGGTGTTTCCCAGATTAGAAGTGGGAGAGAGATGCAAGATGTGCTCTGGTGACTCGAGGAGGGGTTTAAGTCTTTTTATGGTGGGAAACCCAAGCAAACCGAGGCCAGAGAAGGCACCCTGCTTGCCATAGGTATCAGCTCTGGTCATCGGGGCAGGCTGCTGCTGCTGCAAGCCACCCATGGCCTCCAAAGGGATTTATTTGTTGTGTCTGTTGAATGCAAAATACTGCACGTTAGTGGAATTGTCCGGCCTCGTTTCCCATCCGCTAAGTGACTGAACAAAACTCTGGGACTTGCACTGGGGGATATGAGTTTAAGGTTGTGTTAACAATTGTGTGATTTAGACTTGTGACTTGATGCTGCAATGTGGGCAGAGTAAATTAGACGTGATGGCAGGTCACTGAAGCTGGTGGTTTTGAAGACTATCTGATAATTCTAAGGAGCTTTCATTCCTTAATGCCTAGACCAAGATAAAGCCATTCATTTACATAATGAGATAAGACAGAGGTTTTAATTCGTCACCAAGTCCAGACCGTGAGGGCCTCCTTCAGTGCCCATGGTGCTCAGTGCATTGTGACACTGACAGCACAAGTGTGAGTTAATGTGAATTCCAAGTCCAACTGAGGCACGTTTGGTTCTGGGGACAGAGTTGTGAAAAATGGTTAGTTATTTTTAATTAAGTTATTCTGCTTTTTTTTCTTTGATAATTCAAGCAGATGAACATCTTGTAGTATTACAACATTCCCTTTTCAATAAACAATGTATTTATGTGCTTATCCAAAAAAAAGATTGTTTTGTTGCTGCCAAAAGTAAGTGCCTGGGAAGGCGTGAGCAGATTTGCTGCTGTCTTACTGACTTTCAAAAGACATAGTTCTAGACTGGTGGGTATTGCTGTCCAAGTGCCATCAGTGCCACAAGTTACGTATTTCTACCTGTCAGAGATGTTTAGCTTATGACATTGATTGCCACGTTAATGTATTATAACTGGGTACTGATAATTAGCGAGATGAACTTATATAGATTAAGTGTAATCTTGTCCCTGCTTACCAAGAATTTGTGGCGGTTATTTAGCACTGCAGCCGCGTTGGATTTGCATCACTCCTGCAGAAATGGGTCAGATACCCTTCCTCCCGGAGGTGTTCAGCGCTGAAACACCGCCGCAGCCAGCACTGAATCACGTTTGCTCTAAAACTTGTATTGAACCCCCTGCTGAACTCTTGGCTGCGGACAGGAGGCAGGTTCAGGCGCATAACGATCAGGTAATGTGCATGGGATAAAAAAGGCCGTTTAGGCAGGTTTGTAGTAGTTAATTCTGAAATTAGTAGCGATGGTTAAACTACATTTTATTATATTAAGGGCAATAAAGTTCTGTAGGGATCTGTGAATGCTGGAAGCCGGTATCAGCAGTGGTTAAAGCTTTATGGCAAATTAACCCATGCTATGAAACAACCTGAAATTAAAGCTGGAGAGAAAATACAAGCTAGTTAGGATTCTAAGCCTGGCTTTACTGCTTTTAAATTCCTGTGGAAAGCTGAAAGGACAGATCAGATTTAAGAAATAATTCTTAGGCGAACAAATTTAATGCCTTCGGTGTAACTGTAGTAAGTGGCCTTTCTGCTGTTCTGTGACCGACACAAGCATGAAGGTGATGGGAAAGAAAGGTGAGAGGATGTTCAGTGGGGTGTGTGAGTTTGGGGGAGGTGGCTCTAAGTGGGGTGTCCTCTCCTAGTTTCTGCTCAGCCCACCTGATAAAACGTGGCAGTCATAGGGGTGGTGTGGTAGGTGCTGAAAGGATGAATGAAGGGTTCTGCATGCAGGAGGGCTGTGAGCTTAAGATTGGTTAGATAGGATGTGTGGCTTAATAGAGGTGAATAAGCCACTGAATTCTTAAAAATAAAATCATTTGCCTCGACCAGCTTGAAGCCTCGTGGCTTATGTACTGACTTCTTTTGGGAACTGTGTGACAAATATGGCCAAACAGGTTTCATGGATCTGTGTTCCCTGTATCCTCTGTGTGACGTGATTGGGTTATTCTGGGGTGCCAGCAATCACAATGAAGCTTAAATTGTTGGATGCCTTGTGCCTTCACAGCACTAGGGAGATGCACCAATATAGGTTTTTCATCTGATGCTGTTAGGTGAAGATAAAAGTTGGGATATATAATAAGGAACTCCTGGGTGTTTGCAAGGCTTTTAATCAATGCAGAAAGTTGGTGTTTGTTTTTTTTTGTATATTTTCAAATACGTTGTTCTGCATTTCTCAGATTTATAGCACAGAAAGAACATGCACTCACTCTTGGAAGACACTTGTCAGCTCATTCTCTGGTGATGACTAATGAAAGAATTCATGCCTTACTGTTTAAACCAAGCTGAAACCCTAAGCCTCGGTGAGCAGGCTATTGCCACAATTGTACTGCTATAAATCCAGAGTACTTCCACTGTCATCAGTAAAGTGAGTCATTTTGGGGAGTCCTGTAGATCAGATGATCTAATGGAAAGATTACTTAAAACTCACGGCTTACTGAATGATGTGTTTTAAGGGCAAAACCGAGCTAGCAGCTTCTGGTTTATACAACTGCTTCTGGTTTTTGTTATCAAAGTGGGTTTAGTTTCCTTTGCGTTTGCCCTACAACATTTTTAAGGTAATTTGGGTAAATAAAGCTTTTAACACCACACACCACTTGTCTTGTGGGCAGGAAAGTTTTTGTTGGAAATGGACACTGGTGCTTGTTAGAAGAGCCATCGCTGTCTGAGGTGAAGAACAGCGGTCACTCACGTGCTGAGACTGGAAGGTGCTTCGAGCAGGGACAGTGTCGCCAGCACTGGGGTTTATAAACCCAGAGGTGGAATCCAGAAAAAGTAATCAGACTTGGGTTGTGGCTTTTTGGTTTTGTTTGATAATGTGAGATTAAGAAATAGTGTGCTGGAGACTTCTCATTGCTTGCCACCTACCTGGGAAGCTTATAGAAGGGCTTCTGGAAGTCATAGCTAAGCTTTCCTCCACTGTTGCTTGGTATCATTTGATGGGGGTGTAGAAAGGATGCTCAGGCGGGAGGGCTGGGGCTGACCACAGGCTCTGGGATGAGCAGGGGTCTGCCTCGGGGTTTATCACAGCCTCCCTATCAGTGTGTGCACAGGGAGGGCAGAGCTGAGGTGCTGTATTTACAGATAATCCAACAGAAGGAAGAGCGCCTTGGGTCTCTCCTACTCTGCCAATGGGCCAACATAAACATTGTGTCTAAGAAAATGATACGACAATCTGGGCAATAACGTAAGGTATTTTTTCCCTTTAAATGAGTACACTGTATGGAGTGAGAAACTGAGGTTTTGGGATTGAAGTTTGCACCTCCCTCCAACATGGGACTTTAGGAGAGGGGAATGTGAGCGTTTTTGTCCTTAAACGGAGGGATATTGCCCAGCTGAATTTCACATTCACATGTTATTTGTTTAAATGCTACCACGTTAAATGTTAATAGGATTTGTTTTTTTGTGTCTAAACTGCCTGACCCATCTAGTTGAGCTCATGCTCTGTTTTGTAGGTGACTGAGCATGTTGTTGCTGCTCAATAAATAATAACTATCAACATCATTAAACTATTCCTCTGATTACTAAAATAATCTGAAAGCGTAAAGGAAATGACTTTGTGTACCCGTTCCTATGTCTTGCTGGTGTCAGAAATGTCACTTATTAGCTGACTGCCTTCAGCACTTCTGAAAATGCTAGTCTTCATTAGAAGTTTTGCAATATATACCTGTGGAAAAAAATACAGCTTGTGATCACAGCCCTTCAAGGGGCTGCTCCGAGCAGGGCAGATGTAGATTGCTCTCTCCTGGAGCAGCTAGAAATGGACAAATGCTTTTTTGGGCAAATGCTGTATATTGGAAAGTGTGATTTCCATATAAATGGTATTGACTTCACATTCTGCTTTGGAGATTAAGGAGAAAGGGAAAAAGGAAAAAGAAAAAAAAAAAGAAGCAGAGGATGCAATGATGCCAAAAACAAAGGAAGAGGAAAAGAGGAGACTAAAGAAAAGCATAAAGGAAAGACAGGGAAAAAATAAGAACATAAAAATTGTAGGGGGAGGGGAAACAAATGAGGCAAAAATATACACCCAAATCTCAGTGTTAGTTTAGTTTTCAAAAGCTCTCATCTCAGTAATGATGTTTGTTGCACAAACTTCACTATAGCTGGAAAAAAAAAAAAGGTTAAATAGTACCAATTAAGCTCGGGGGCGGGGGGAGGGAGGGGAGTCACTTGATGCGAGTTGTAAGAAAATACTATTTTCAAATATATAGTCTGTAAATTTTAACTAGAGTCGGGCATAGTGACTCAACATACTTCTGATTTTTTACTCAATGACTGCAATGTCTGCTGCCTTCTGTTCAGAATATCTGAATATTGCACCCTTCTACATCAGCTTAATTCAAACAGCAGTCCCCAGCCTGATATATTTTTTCTGGCTTTTTGTGACATTCAGAATTGCATCGAGTTTCTGGGAGGATCTTCTTCAGAAAACGTTCCTTAGGGTAGGAAAAGGAGAAATGTTCCTTTTATAGAGTAATTTTTGTGGAGCTTCGCTACCTTGTGTAAGCTTTGTGAAAGGTTTTCTTGCCAAGTGAGAGATGGCTGTATTGGGTAACATCCACGGTGAATGCACTAGTTTGTTATTAAATATATATATAAATAAATAGTCAGAAAGCTCTTGCTTATTGGGAACGTCAGTTCTGCTGCGAGCACAGATGCATTGATTCTCTCACTGCCTGTGGTCTGGAAGCAGCGGAGTCACGTTTTTGGGTTGCTGCGCTCCCCGGCGTGGGTTTGGTGTGTGCTCAGGGATCCCCGTGCTCCACAGTCAGCAGCATCGCAGATGTTCTTTGCGTGCTCGCTCTGTGTCCCAAGTAATGGATCGTGCTGTTAACCCTACTCTCCTTTTTTTCTGCATTATTCCACTATGTTATTATCCGATGTATTGAGGGTTCACTGTAGTTTAAAGTGGTATTTTCTAACCCAGTGTTGTAGTCATAAATGCTAGCTGCCGAGACAGGTGTGGGTTTATGAAGAGGAGGAGGGAAAAGCTGTTTTGCTGCTGCTTGTGATCCTGTTTTATAAACTTGCTGCTCATTCTTAGAAATCTGAGTCCCTTGCCCTAGCTTTCAAGCTTGCTGCTCGCTGTCCATCTTAGCCCTGCTGTCTCCATCCCTGACCTGAGGAACTGTGGTGAAATGAGAACAAATGAGCTCGACGTTGCCAGACTCACGCAAAAAGTTATGGAGGGGAGGGCATGCCTTGTAAGCTATGCTAAGCAAAACAGAACAAACAGACCAAAAATCCCACCCTCTTTTTTATTACAGCTTTTAAAGAATAAAAAGCTAGTTTTTGTCCCCAAACTATTTTTGCATTTGTTTCCGTGGGTAGATGTTGTAAACGTATGCTTTTACAGTCCCACTTCGAGGTATCTGAAATCCGTCTTGCATATCACTTTGCTTCTAAAGTACCCCAAATTTCACGGTGAAACAAATTTAGATTAGATTATGGTTTAAATGACCTCAGTCTCTTTCTGTCCTGTGTTTGACTGCTACTGATAAAACTACAGTTACTGATTCATTTTAATTTACACTGAGGCAATAAAATTAGGCAGGGTGTGTAATCTTTGTAGTGATTAGCCAAAAGAGAAACCTGAAGTGGAAGATCCAGATCTGAATGCGTAGTTGATTCACAATGAATAATTTATTCAATAAATTGTTTGCACAGATTGTAGAATTCTCTGATTTATTTGCTATATGAAGTTACTCACAAAGTTCTCCAATTAATAATTCATTGTTTGAAGATTGTTCATAAATACTTAGTTTCATGCACTCATGACTTGCAATTCATATTTTATCTTTGTTAGTTTTTTTAACCCGTTCCCAGATTTGGACAAGTGACTATTGCAATTCTATTGTCAGGTAGAATAAATGTGATATATATATGTATATAAATTAAATACTTTCAACATTTGATAGCTTGTGCTATTCATGTACGAGGATCAAAGTTTGGGTGTATAAGTAGGCATTCAAATCCAATTTCAGTTAAGGATGGATGATATGGAAGGTCAGTCCAATCAAAACCCCAAATGACAGCAAAGGCAGCCAAAAAAATCTGTGTTGCTGCATTTAAATGCATAGCTGTGGACAGGTTCCCCCACCTGCCACTGTCTATTCAGTTCTCCAAGACTCCTACTCGGGTCAGCATACAAGTCCTTATTTGTCATGAATTCACAGGATGATAGGAAAGGTGACCGAGGTTTCCTTCAATGCGTAGAAAAGAAGAAATACTTGGTAACACTGAGAAATTTTGGCTTTATAGTGACCTTTACGTGTCTGGAGGTGAAAATCTGGCATTGCTGGAGATAATAGCAATTGTCAGTATCTTTTTTTAAATTTTGTTTTAAGAATAATGACTAATTATTCAAGTAGCATACTAATTACATTTATGTAACTTCCTGAGCAACCTGTACAGTGAAAATCCAAAGTATTTTACTCAAATATTGACAAATACAATTCATTTATTTTGTAGTGTACACTCACTACTAATATCTGGCAGAACTCTGTCATTATGAGTTTTTGGACAGGAATTCCCTCTGTCCTTGACAGTCCAAATTTTCTGTGTCTTTTTGAGAATCTTCAAACCCAATCTTAGTTCCAGCGATTTTGACCAGAAGCCAGAGTATTTTATTGAGATCTAGTAGCAAGTGGAGGTAGGTTAAAAGTTGTACCAGGTGGCTGGAAGAGGGCTGAGCAGACATATGCACAGAAGAGGTATGGCAGTGATTCTGATTAGCACCCTCCTAAACCAGAAGAGGAGGCATAGCATCTTATTTTTTGATATCCAAATTTGAATTGCTGGTTGAATATTAAGAGTGACTTAACCTACTGGTGTGTCTCCTTTATTTTGTCAAGAACAGATTTAATCAGACATAAAAATCACATAAACAAATGTCCATGATGGGCCAAATTCCATCCACAGCTGAAGGCACATTTGGGAAATAATGGCCCAGAGCCATTTCAATGTAAGTGTTCCTGCAGTTACTTTTTTTTCCCCCCCACCAACTCTCCATTGTATTATCTTTGGAAGGGAATTAATAATGTTGAAATACTTTAAAATATATATATATATATTACTTCAGTGATTATATTACCAGAAACCCCCTAGGATATCCTTGCCTCTTTTTCCTTAACATGCTTTCCCCCCGCCCCCTGCTCTCTGGTGTTTTCTCTGAGAAAGCAAAGTAAAAATTAAATAATGTTTGACATCATTTGGTTGGACTTGTGCTCAGATTCTCTGTATTATTCATGCTGTTGTTCTTCTTTTTCTTTTTTTTTTTTTGTTCACCGTTATATTTTATTTACTTTAATGAACTAGAGGCTGGGCTTCGGCCTGAGACTGTAGAGAGACCTGGCGTGCTCTCAAACTATTGTTTTGCTGTGGTTGAGATTAACGTCATCAGGATTTTCCTCTCTGTTATTTATTAAATCTTTTCTTTCCTCTCTCCTCCCTCCCTCTCTCATGTGAGGAGTTACCTTCGTGATGGTAATGAAATAGAAACGTTATAAAAACGGCAAATACAGTTCACTCCCCCCCTGCCTTTGTGTAGGGAGGCAAAGTCAGTTGTAGAAGACCTGAAATTTTACTTGTTTCTCTTTTTCAAGTCTGAGTTGGCTTTTAGCAGAGGAAATCCGTACATATAAACTGGTCTTATGTGTGAATTCCCTAATTCTCATTTTCTGCAGAAATTTCCAGTCAGCAACAGCACCATGCAGCAGTAGCCCTAGCTAACGAAGCCAATGTACACATGTGGCGTTAGTAAAATGGTAGTGGAGGACAATTAAAGACCTCTGCATCTCAGCTGCCAAGGCTAGAATGGAAATGGGGTTGCCTTTGAAGGTCCCAGGTGCCAATCAAGTATGTCTTTGTGTCAATTTGTTGAGCCAAGTGTGCAGTTAGGCCTGTGGTCAGTGACAGAAGGCCTGCCGCTGGCCTTCTGCTGGCGCTAGGCCTTCAGAGGTGCCTGTCAGGTAGGAAACGCCACACAGAGGTTTTAGACAGCACTTGGGCTGTTTCGCTTTGGCCCGGTATGTATAATTTTGGGGAAGGGTGCATTTGGGCATGTGATTTGGTATTCATGGGATAAGAAGTCTGAAAGCAGTGTTTTTAGTGTGTCTGGAAATGTGAGTGCCCCATTTTGGGGTTGATGGCTATTAACGTGGAGAGGATTTACACCTTGGGCTTTGAAATAGTGCGGTCTCTCTTGGTCTGCGGAGATACTCTAGATATTCACAGCAAAATGAGGCAGATGGGGTGACAAGGGTTCCTTCCTCAGGCCATCCTCAACCTCTGCTGTCTTTATTAAAAAAGAAGAGACCCATCTTTTGAGAAGTACCGGTCTGTGTTAGTGCTTTCTGTTTTAGGAGGCAGGATTTACCATACTGGAGGTCTTCAGTGCTGGAACAGAAGGGCATGCTGAGACTGTAATGAAGTTCCTCTCAGAGTTTTTCTCCAACAGAAGTAGTACTCAAATTATTTTTTTAGGCTGTTCATCAAATAAGAAAATACCAGATTCTCAGGTGGGCTCCAGCATTCTCAGGCTGTTAAAGTCAAGGCTGTTTTGTCTCTGTATTTAAGGAACTTGGTTCTTTATGAATATATTTCCTTAGTGTTAGTATTTTTAATCCTCCTTCTGCTGGGAAGACTATTGTACTGGTCACAACGTGTTAATCTCAGACTGAAAGTCAGGATCTCTGAGCGGATCTTTGAACATCTGGTGAATCCATCCTTGTTTGTTTTAGGTATCCATCCTCATTCGTTTTAGCACAAATAGGGCCTTGAACACCCATGTTTCTTCTGGTCTATCCTTTAGAATTACCCTTTCTCCCCAGCTGCTGCTTCTGGGATAGATAGTCTTACAACTCATCCAGTTGGGTGAAAAACTCTTCAGCTTTATGTTTGTCAGCCCTGTGGAATAGTGTGGCTGGAGATCTTCCACCTGTATGTGGTGTGAGTGGGGATGTGTGGTGAGGGCATCGACCCAAAAAGGAACTTTAAGACTTTAAGAAAACTCAGTCTAATCCACAGGCTTCTGGAAAACATCTCAGAAAGACTTATGGAGGAGTTGTATGGAGATGGATTTACTCGGTGGAAGACCTGTCAGTTGATGCTTTGTGATAGCTTCTTTGCAACAGGATACCATGGAGTTTCATTCTGCTTGGTGGTGTAGTGTATCTCTTTATACTTCTTCCTTATGCCATGACTGTGGAAGGCACTGTTTCAGGGAAATATTTGATTTTTATAGCAGATGTCTATTGTGTTTTGCTGTCTACAACCTTTTCTTAGGTGCCTGTAACAGGAATTACAAATCACCTTGTCACAGTTAATCCATACGGAAGCTGCACAAAGGTCATTATGTGGGGAAAAAAAACACAAAGCAAGATGTGGTCCTCAAGTTGCTGCCTCCCAAAGGTTCAATTAAAGATAAAAGCATGGTGATGATATTTCTATTCTGCCAAGTGTACGTTACCTTGGGCTTGGCACCATGCAGTTTTCAGCTCGTAACAGCTTGGTTTGATTCTGAATACAAGGTGTGTTATGGTCACCTTCAGTAATGCCCTGCGCAAATGAGGATGTGTACCAGAGCAGTCCATATGCTAGCGTGTTGAGTTGTTCAGGGAGTTCTCCCACATGTCCCCGTTGGCGTGAGGCAAATTACTGCCATGGCCCAGTGCATCCCCTAAGAGCTCCAGTGATGGCTTTGGCCTAGGCATGCAGTTGCAGCTGACATCCATCAGGTGGCATAAGGAAATGGAGTAAATGCAATTACAAAAAAGTGTGATTTTTAGTCAGCAATGAATTTAATGTAAGTGGTGCGGGGGAGTGACTGCAGCAGTTGCTGTAGTATTATTTCTAGTAAATCAAAAAATGCCATTTGCACATTGACTCTGTTTGCGGATAACAGCCTTCCATCCATATGTTTCTGGCTTATCCTTGCAGCTCATTTTCTAAATAAAGTTGAAACCTAACTAATATGGGATTGGGCCTCTTGCTGTTTCAGTTTGTCAGACTTTCCAATAAAAAGCCCTGTGTACGATGGCTTCATGCTTTTGGTATGTGTCAGAAATAGTTCTATGCATATACATTACAAAATTAGGATTTAATTTTTGTTGTGCAGCCATAAAAAATTAGATTATATAATTATTATGTTTTCCTTTCTTATCTTTTATATTTTTAATATAATTTTTGAGGATGCCACAGGGCACTCCTGCTGTGAATTAGCTGCAATAAACTCTCTTAAACAGATAAACATCAAAGAGCAGTAATGTTTTAAAATGAAGCAACCTGCATTCAAAAGCCAATTGCTTTATGTTGTAGGTCTTAAGTGCTTCAGCTGCTAAAAGTGAATGGGGTTTCTCAAGGGCACAGAGGAGCTGCGTCACTGGGATTTTAATGCAAAAGGGATTATTCTAGTGAAGTTGCTAACAAAATTCCACTGTTTTTTGGCTGTTTCCAAGCTTCCTTCTATTTTTTTTTTGTTCGTCTTGGAGGTTACCAGGATGTAAGGATATCTTCTATTACCATGAATCTTACAGTTGTGTGTAGACTGTTGATACTGAAGGGGTTCAAGCACATCTTGTGTGCTTTGTGGTGACTTCTGGTAAGGCGGTTGATTAACTTTGGTGGAAACTGGAGTCAGATTTTCTCCTTTTTAATTAGTTTAGAGAATTTACAGTAGCCTGGCATTCACTCTGAGCCTTCAGCTGCCATCAAGAATGGAAGTACCAAGCCTAGCTTCTATTCAAATGCAGTAAAAGCTACAAGAGGTCCCAAATTTGGATTGTGTGTGTGTGTGTGTCTGGGTGTCTACTTTATATAGCTAAGACACCTTTCTTGATCTCCTAGGGCTAGGGCTGCTTAGAAAACTTCCCCCTGACAGTAGTGTGATTGCAGTTTCAGCAAGTGCAGGCAGCCGGTGTTGCCCAGAGTATGCTCTGTGGAGGGAAATAAGACCTTGTACATAAACAGGAGGATGCTCAGGGCCTTATGGTAAAGGATTATGTTTTGCACTGAGCTCCTCAGGAATTCTTCTCCTGTTATCAACATGCCCTTGGTGTTATGCTTTGCAGGTGCAAAGGTTAAAATATATGTGTATATCTGGGTGTACAGCTGCATTTGGTTGCTCTATACTTTGATGTTGCATTAACTGCATCGCCTCTTTTGTATACTTTTCTGACGATCTGAGCCCCCAGAACAGTTGGTAAATTGGTACTTGCTGTTATCAGTTTAGGTTTAACTTGAAGCTATGTATGAGGCTGAGGCCAAAAACAAAGTCGAATGAAGTTCCCCATTTCCCTTCTTTTTTAAAAGCAAAACCTGTGTTGAAAGATCCAACCTCTTGATACAGTAATTATAGGATGCTATCCTTAGTGATGTTAAATAGCTCCCTTCAGTGTATCTGTTTGATCTAGAGCTGTGAATTCCCTTTCTTTTGTGGGTGTAACTGTAAACAAGAGAATTAACATTACCCCAGTGATGTTTTGCTTAAGTGAATAGAAGTTGAAAGGGTCTCTTGAATATCTGTAGAAAGTTTTGTGCGTTGCAGGGCTTCTGTTCTATATGCATGCAGAGCGCACCTTGCATGGTAAACTTCAGTGATGCTTTAACGTGTGAGAAGTTCACTTTAAGGCTTTTATATTTTGGATGCTTTTGTGGAACAGTGTGAGCAGGATGCTCTGTGTCTCTGCAGAAGTGGAGGACCACAAAGAAAGCTGTGCAGTTCTGCTCTGTTATATCTATCCTTTTAGCTACTTATGTTTAATATCTATCGTGAAGAGCTTGATTCTCAGCATAATATTTGTGCCAGATTTTAGGCTTTTGGATAGTGCAGTGGTGGCAAGTAGTTACTCACTGGGGACATGGATGTCCACAAGAGAGTGGAAGACACTGGGGCCTTCCTTTGATGCCTGATGTGCAGTCAGAGAGAAAGCGCTGGTTATTGAGGAGAAGGCCCACGTGTACGATAGTGCTGCCACGGCTTGGTGCCTCTGGGTGTGCTGTGCATCTTACCCCTAAGGCTCCTTGTACCTTGCTTGTTCTCACGGAACAGGATTTTGAAAATGCTCTTCCTGGTAGTGGAATGCTCATTTGCTAAACTCTATGCCAACTACTCTTTTTTTCCACCTGGTTTGGGGGGAAGAAGGGAAGGAAAAAGATGGAGGGGGAAAAAAAAGAAAAAAACAGGAAGGAGAAGAGCAGAAATATTTTCAGTGCAGTCCTTGACCAGCATGCAGGGGCTCCTGTCACACCTATCAGCAGGGAGAGAAGAAGGGAAGGAGCAGCCTCCCTAGAGATGTGTCCTTCCTCTTGCAGGGCTCCCACCCGCTGCTTGCCCATCCTTCAGCAGACCAAATCTAATGTTAGAGCACCCTCTGTTTGCACATGCAGTTTTCTATCAGGACTTTAAGTAGAAAATACAGAGCTGCCTGCCTCCCTCACCTCAATTATTCAAGGGAAAGCCTACTGTCATGCTTCCTTTCTTTTAACCTTTAACTCAGCCTAGATTCTTGCCACACGTGGTGCCTTCTTTCTATGACATGATTGATGTATAGGGTTTCCCTGTTATCTCTTACCTTCATCTGATATTACAGTCAGCACTTGTCAGTGTCAGAAGTTACATCTGCCTCTTTAGCTGTGGCAGGAGCCCAAGCTGTGTCTTTTGGATGGGACTCCTCCATGATTCCTTTCCAGGTTGTCAATTAAGCCTGTCATTTTCATTTCAGTGTGCCTGGCTCCTGCGCTCTGAAGAGGATGCTCCACTCTGCTCTGCAGCAATGCATCCAGGAGGACAGCAGTTAAGATGTGGGCCTTATTTTCCTGCCCAAATCCCGCGGGAGAAGAAGCGATCACATGCTATTCGTTGTTTCAAGATTATTGAAGAAACCACTGCTATTGAACTGGCAGGGGATCTTTCCTTCTGTGACCTTTGCCAGAGCATCTGATTGGTGTGCCCCAGCTGCAGGCCCTAATTTTCTTGGGAAAGTTTTAAGATCGTCTGAAAAGCAACCGTCTTCTTTCCTAGCCCTTACTGACTTGTACGGGCTTTTCCTGGCCTTTCCAACTGCAGTGTGAAGGGGATTGTTTGTTTTCTTTTTAAATGTTATCCTGCCTTCCTCCTCTTTTTTAACAAAACTGTACGTGAAGACTCGCTGTGTATGGAGCATGGCACATGGACGGAGTGGCTGCTTTGAACTACTTTCGCAACAATGGATTCTGCTCGACTGATAATGAAACCATGGGATAGACCTCAGGGAGGTGAGTCATATGTTAATTTGTTCTTGAAGTTTCCTTAGTATGTTAAAAGCTGTGATCTTTCAGAAAAATCTCTTATTTCTATTTTTTTTTAAATTACTTCCTGGGGCCATGGCAGATGCTGTTTGGAATGACACCCAATGAGTTGTTCTAATGTAGTCCAGTGCTCGATTGGCATTCTGCTATTGTGCAAATATTTTTGGTACTTCTTTTACCGCAAAGATATTTTATTAAGTGCGGCACATTGTTATACACATGTGGTGCTACGGAGCTCCAGAATATGCATGGGACATAGTGTTGAGCTGCAGGAACACAATAGCAATGAGTCACTGGAATCCCTTGTTGGTCAGAAGAGTTTGAACAACTGCAGTGATAATCTTTTGAGACAATGTACAACTCCAGTGGTATTTGCGATCTGCTCCGTGGTCTCACTCAGTTAGCTGCTTCATTGGCTTGGCTTTGTGGGTATTCTAATCATGTTGGCACAGTCACTTTGATTAACGGTGACATGCAACTTGCAAGTCTCTGGGCTTGCGCCGACCTCAATAAAGTTGTGCTTTATTTCTTTTCAAACTTCATCAGCTTCCTGAGGGCACAAGAAAAGTTTTGCACAGCTTTCCATGGTGGTTGGTGAATATGGAAGTGTGGGGTTCAGGGGAGCATCTCTGCTTCTCTGTATATTGGAGGCTGAGAAAAGGAAAGAGTAAATTAAAATAAAAATGAGGGAAGGGATTCTTAATTCTGTTTTTTTGTTTGCCTTGTTTTTTTTTTTTTTTTTTTTTTTTTTTCCCTTCATGGCCTTCCCAGTAGGTCCCAGTTCAGCTTTCAGTCTTGCCTTTAGTTCCCTTTTGGTAAGATGGGAGTGTCGTCCCATCAACAGAAGTTTATAAAGCTCTGGCTAATATTCACCCGTTACTTCTCCAGTATGCATTTAAGAGGCATGCCTAAAGCCCTCTTGATCCTATTTCATTTCTGTAGCACTCTGTCATATAAAGAAGAGGGAGGTTGCTTTCAGACTCATATAAACAACCTTGCAGGTCCTTTGGCAAAATGGGTGAAAGCTTAATTCCTGTTATTCCCCAGATCAGAAAAAAGTTCAATAGCACACGTTCCAATATGAGGAACCTGATGGGATATGAAATGCATGTGGCTGTCTTAGTAATGGTTCTTCCTCTGCAAGTTGGCTCTTGACCATATTTCTCAGTCCTCTGCTGGTATTTTCTAAGGAAATACGATGTTTGCATTGGCCGTCGCCTACTGCCATATGGTCCTTGAATGCCATCTCCACCACTGAAAGTAGGGGTGGAGCTCACAGCTCGGTCGAGCCAGTCGGGTGTTTAGCTTGGATACTGTGAAAGACAAAATATCCAGTGCTGAGATTTGGAATGGGATGGGATTTTGGAGAAGAGGTCCACATCTATCCAACATTTTTTTTGTATGGTTTGGATTGCGTAGTGCCCCCAGCTGTCAAAAGTGTTATAACAACAGTGGGTTCGTAGGTCCATGCAGATAAATACAAGGTGGTTTTCAGGACACATTTAACTAACGTCTTTCTCAAAGCCTGAAGCTTGTTTCTTGGAAAACCCTTTTTCCACTTTAACTCAGCCCTGCCTCATCCTACAGGGGTAACCAGCTCAGACATGCTTTTCAGGGGAGTCGTCCTTCAAACTTTAGAAAATTCCTGTCCCCTCTCTGTGATATTGTCATTGGGAGAAGCCTCACACTTCCATTTTTCATTGAAGAAAATGTTACTGGGAATATACCGAACACTTGCTTCTTTGACCCACTTTGCCTAAGAAAAAAAATAACTTTCTTGTCCTTAAGAAAAAAAATAATTTTCTTTAGTCAGGACTTATTATTATAATCCATTCTTCTCCAAAATAATCTTATTTGTTAGTGATTACTTTGAATATTTTAGCCATAGGATCTACATTTTCAATCTTTTCCGGTAAAGGAAAGGAATCACGTTTTTAACTTGCTCTGCCTCCTGGTAAAGAGCACGTTAACTCATTCTTCCTTTCTTTCATTCTGTCTTTTTCTGTTCCGTTCTCCTTTTCTCTCTCCATTCACAAGACCGTTTGGATTTACGTCTTCATTTTAGCTTTAGTCAAGTTATAGCAGCTGCTGTCTTGTCATACATATTAATTTGACATTGTTAATCCTATACAAACACATTTCTGGTATTGACTGCTTACGAATGCAAGTCTGTAAATGTATTAATGCAAACAGAGTTTGTTAGCCTGTTAGTGACTAAGTCGGTATTTCACTTGACTCTCCTAAGTCAATAGTTATTGCACATAACACCTATTTTTGCATTATAAATTACTGGGGTCAGTGAAAATTAAGCATGTGGTAGCTGTGGAAATCACCTTATGTTCAGATGTGGGTGCATTATATCGTTAAGATGACAGATTCTGTGCCTTTCTTTGACACAGTACTCTAGCTGTAAAATGAGGTATTTGCTTACTATGAAGGGAAGTCGCATGTGTAGGTCTGTCAAGGGATATTGGACATTTGGATGATGCAGTAAGGGAAGCCATATGAGTAGCTGCCTCAGAAAATGCTGACTTCTTTAAGGACAGAGCTTTAAAAAAAAAAAAAAAAAAGAAAAAGGAGATGTGAAGTTTTCCTTTATTTTGTCTTTGCATATTTTAAAAATGAGCTCTAAAACGATATGAGTCCTAAAAGCCGTATTAGAGATGGTTGTAGTGGTTCTTAATGCCCTCTGCTGCCTTCTTTGCCTACTGCTGCTTGGCAGCTCTCGCTTGCTTACGTTGGCGGGCTGTTTGCTTTTGTCAGATGGGTGCAGGGGGCTCCTCCTGGGTACGCAGAGAGCCCAGGAGAATTCACGAGTGTCACTTCAGAGGATGGGGCTGTCCCCCAGAGCTCGTTTTGTTATGTGCTGCTACTGGAGGAGTGCCGCAGAGCGAAGGAGCGCCGGTGCTCTTGGTTTTGCCACCCACCAGTGCAGTGCTGGGAGAAAGCCGGGTGGATGGTGTGCAAAGATGGGTCCCAGAGGGCTCAGGAGTGTGATCTGTGGCAGAGGAGCCCTCAGAGACCCCTGGCGTGGCTTAACGGAGCAGTGCCTGAGAGCAATTGCCTTTGATTTATCCTGACCCTTTTTAAAGACGCTGGGGAGGATGGTTTTCCAGGGAGACGGGGAGAAAGTGAGGAAATCTGGTTTGGTTTGAATTGACAAAAGCAGGGAAATAGAGAGTAAAGGCTGTCATTACCTTCCTAACTCTGTTCTGGCCTGGACCGTCCTAGACTCATCTGTCACCCTGTAAAACAACCAGTCCTTGGGCAGCCCTCCTCTGGCCACTGCCTCGGGAGTGAGGGCTGTGGACAGCCTGACAGAGTGAATCAAAGGCAGAGGATGCTTTTGTCAGCTGAAGCTAGAATTGTATTTCATTTTAACAGAGGGTATTTTCATACTGATGTACTTTGGCTGGGAGTTCAGTGTGCACTTGTATCTCGGCACAGCTGTACTGGAGATGCTGGATGGGAAAAGAGGGCTTGATGAGAAAAGGAATTGAAAATACTAAAAAAACAACCAAAGCATTGGACAGCACGGGCTGCTGAAAACCCTGTGCGTGAAACCCTGGCTGCCTTGAAGTGGCTGGCACTGCTCCCATTGAGCTCAGCAGAGCCGGGATTTGGCCATATATATTTACTCTGATTTGTGAAAAGATCAGTCATCGTGGTATCTAAGCACTGAGATACGGTATTTAGTTACAAACAATCATTTTAAGAGCGATGCCAAAATCTACACATGCATTATACTTGGAGATTAAAGAACATGGGGCTTTGGTTGCATGTGCTCCTCCAGTCGCAGTTATTCTTCATCCTGAACACTGCAGACCTCCGTGCTGTTGGGCAGAGGGGCTCCAGACTGGGACAAATCAGAAAGATTACGCAATGTAGTAACTAGCTATAAATTAATGGGTTTTGCTAGGGTGCCAGTAACTACCTCAGTTTCCCTGTCAGCCCCGGAGGAATTAATTAATTCCTCGGGGTTTAGTCAGCCATTGCAGGAAAGAATTTTAATCTTCCTTTTTTTTTTTTTTTTTTTTTTTTTTTTTGTTTTCAACCATAGCTGGTTACCTTGCAGTAACTCATCCAGCCCTGTGTGCTCTCCACTCTGATGGTGCATGACAATAACGTGTTGCAAAAGAAAGCTGATTGAGTTCAAGTGAAATCTATCCCAAGGAAAGAGTCTTTGGAGCAGCTGGTTCCATTTATATATTTTATTTCTGAAGCTCATGAGCGTTCCAGTGAGAGATGGTATAATTGATTTAAATCAAATTAGGAAACCCTATACTTTTTATTCTGAAATGCACTTTTCTGGCATTCAGTTTGGTAATGCATCACTCACAGGTAATGCAGGGCGAGGCTGGAGAGGCTGAAAAGTATTCCTTCCTGGTGTGCAGGCCGTTGCTACACGTTCTTGCCTTGGAGCTGAAGCCAAAGTTGCTGTCTGTAACAGAATTATCGCATCATTAAGGAATCAAGGGTCCGTTGCTTCAGGTGAGACACAAAATCTTATTCCTGTAATTTCTCGGTGATGAGAAATCACCGAGAATAAGAAACCCGTGGTTTTTGGAGGAGTATTTCAGTTCTCTGTTTTTTCCAGCTGAAATTAGAGGCACATTGAGCAAATAAATGGCAAAGAAAACAGAGGTGTGTTTAGGAGAAGAAACAGATAATACTGGACCTTCATTGCACTGCAGGTTGATCTGCATATTAAGAGGTTCAAAATTTTTGTTGTTTAATTGTTTTAATCAATTGTGACTGAGTGTTTGTTGAACTAGGAGACCTCACGAGTGTGTCAAAAACTTGTTCGAGTGTTTGTTTTCCCTACTAACTCCTGAACTGGCCAATTTAAGCCGGATTTTATGCAGGTAATGAAATTCCTGTAAGTTTCCTGGAAACTTGCTGCCGAGCAGTAGGAAGAGGGTGCAGCTTGGCTGCTCCCTGCTCCAGCTCTGCCACCCAGGCTGGCCAGCTGGGATTTGTATTTAGGTGATGTGCATGTGTGCAGCGGTGATCAGCCCCCACGTACAGCTGCATGGTGGAGGACATGGGAGGGGGTTGCCCGTGATGGGGTAGGATGCACGTGCCAAGGAAATGCCTGTCTTAAGCAGCACGGCCAAAGAACATTTGTGTGTTTTAATGCACTAGATGGGAATCTTGTATCACTGTTCTGCGACATATCTATAACCTCGCTGTTCCCCCAGACTTGTTTGAAGCAGCCCCTGGAAGATGTGCAGGTGCCAAGCGCCCTGACCTCGCTTGCACCATGCCGCTGCGTTTGAGGGTGCTGGAGCCTCCTCTGACTCATGCCCTGGGTTGAGCTCCGGCACAGTAGGTTGGGAGCTGTTATTGCAGCCTGAGAAGCAATTGTACCTAGAGGGATATTGCTTCATCAGGGGATGAGTATTACTAGCTTTGAGGAGCTCGTCATTATGAAACACCCTGACAACGGATTTATATTTATTTACTGGCAGCCACTCAACTCGAATGCGAACCTCTGAGTAATGTCAAATTTCAGAACTGTGGCTGCTTTTCTACAGAGTCCATGTGCCGGCTGCCTGTACATATATGCAGCAAGTCAGTTCTGCGACGTTTTCCCCTTGTGTCCCTCGTGGTGGCAGCTCCTGCGTGCCCTGGGTTCATGGCATTAGCTGGCTCGTAGCCATGCTGTTCAGGTAGGCAGGTGAGTGGGCAGGGAGCCCCAGAAGGGAGCACCTGGCTTTGGAAATCACTTCACTAAAAGGCCTTAGTGCAGATGCTTTGTGGACCGACCTGTCCAAAGATTAGCATGGGACGGAGGACTTCTCAGTGTTTCTCCTCTGTTTTTGCTTTCCGTTCCAGCAACAATTGTTCTGCCAGGCTACGTCCACCAAGCTTTTATGTTAGGTTTGAAACTGAGCACCTGCAAGGTGTGTCTGGGAGCTACACCAGGAGCTTTTATGTAGTCTCTTTAGAGGAGTCCCTAGCAGCGCCAATACCCCTGGGTTCCCCTCATGGGCTCTGTTGGCCTTGGAGAAAATATTTCTCTTGGGCTATGGAAACCTCAGCTCCTGCTGCTCTTTAATCTGCACTTGTTTTGGGGAGACCTCCCCGGGAGGTTTCTTGGTGGTCACCGATGGTATTAGGTATACCTGTCTGCTTGGGAACAGACTGAGGGGCTGGCTTTAGGAAGGTCACTGGGAGGATGGGAATAATCCTTTCTGATCGCTCATACCTTACCTAACTGGCTTTGAACCTGTTTGTAGTTCAGTATGTTATTGCCAATACTTAGAGCTATCTCACGAGGTCAGCCAAGTGGCATCATAAATGAAGTATAAAATGCATCATGCCAGTGGTTTAAAACACAAGCCCATAGCACATTTCAGGTAGTGATTGAAAAGTACTTGATGGGCCACCTCCATTTATTTCAGCTATTAAAAGCTCATGCACACAGCCACTCTTAAGTACTGATGCCATCAAATGTGGTCAACACAGACAGTTCAGCCTACAAAAGTGAGCCAGAAAGGGCATTAAAATGCTTAGTCTATGACATACTTCCTTATTTTTGTCATTTTGACATTTGTGTGTTGTATCGCTGAGGATTTTGAGAAAGAAGACCCAATTCTTGAACCAAACTTAACCGAGATCTTCAGTTTACAATGCTGCTGCCGTCTGTTTTGCATTTAATTCAAATTGACCACCTGCATGCTGTTAACCTCTGGAAGGTTACTGCAATCACAGTTGTTGTTTGTTTAAAAGTTTTGTAGCTCAAGGAAAATATTAGTAACCAGTTACTTAACCTACAGTGTTTACTGATCTCACTGAACTTGCAGATGCAGCTTTGCTGGCCAGTGAAAACGGGGAGTCATCTGGTGCCAGTAATAGCTTGCACTTATTTTTCAGACAGCAATAGGTTGAGCAATTAATAGGAGAACATTCTTTTTTTCATAAATATGCTCTTCGTCTGTTGGCTATTTGTGCTTGATTTCAAAATCCAAAATGTAACTTAGTAGATGTGGAAGGTAGCTATAAATGAGCCAAGCTTTCGGACCGGCATGCTTAAGCTCTGAATGCTGCAGATTACACATGTACCTCTGGGGTTTTGCATGTGAAAACATACAAGAACTGGGGAGGCAATTTAAGTGAATAAGACATGCGTTCATATTAACATCCTCTGACCAGGAGTATTTAAATCGATGCAATGAAGCATTTTACTAACTGAGAGCATTCACAAATTAGGAATTACTTTTTCAAAAGCAGCAGACTTCTTTTTTCTAAATATGCATATTTTTGGAAGCTTTGGAGTTCATTCAGGTGAGAATTTTTTGCTTTTTTTTTCTAGCAAAGAATATACATCTGCTTATTTTAAGTCTCATGTAACCATAGGATTCTTAGAAAGCAAGCTTTGCAGCGAACGCACTCAAAATTGGAAAGGTTGGCAACACATCTACGCTTAATCTACACCATACGTGTGAGCTAGACACTACTTGCTTCTCAGATCTTAAAAACTCGCCCATAGAAGATCATTTGTTTTGCAAAACCTTGTACAGAAGCAGGAATGTGACCAACCAATGCCCCTCTGCATCAGCTACAGAGCACCAGCCAGAGCCTGTGAGCAGAGACCCTGTGTTTCCTTCAAGCCTACCCATTCCTGAAACAGAGCAAAATGTAACGAGCTGGTGACTCTTAAGCTGTGAGTTCAGATGCATCCTTATTCTTAGAAGAGCTTAGCACCCATAATATAGGGGATGTTCCCCAAACAGATGACAAGCATTTGGTTTTATTGCCGGTAGCACCTACCCTTCTGATTTGGGGATGCTCCATTGGCATGGGCTATGGGAAAAGGCCTTTTCAAGTAGGACTGATCTGAGGCAGGAGACGAGGGAGGGAGTGTTGTTCCTCCATGCAAAATCATGAATTTTCTATAACAAATCAAAAGCCAGAAACGTTTTGGTCTAAAATAGGGAAATTGGTCTGGAGCAAGAATATATGTCTGATGCACCTGGGTTTTACCCCTTTGCTTGGCACCCTGGCACGTCGGGCCAGCTGCTCAGTCTGCAGGCTATGGGGATGTGTGACATTCAGCCAGGGAGCACTGCAGAAGCATTTCAGGATGTCTTTAAGAAATGGAATTTGGTTTCCAAGAGAAATTTAGAGCACTTGATGTCAACACCTTCTTCAAAGAGACTGTATAGTTGAAAACCAAATTTTCCGTCAAAAAGCCATGAAGTCAAACTTTCTGCCAACATACTCTTAACCTCACTACTGCTTTATTGGGTTTTTGTTTGTCTGTATGGGTGTCTGTGGGGACAGTCAGGCATGTGGATTCAAATGAGCTGTTCAAATAGATTAAACAACTTTAAACCCCTCTGTGGTCTTTGGAAGTGAATTAGATTAAAGTGAATTAGGGCTATTTTAATTCTGAATGAGTGAGTCCACATGGGCTTAATATAGTTGTATATAGAAACCCGCATTAAAATCACATCCTTAGTTAACTCAGATTGTTTCCCTTGTAGACAAACCTATCCTGTCTCTTTATTTCACAGTACATATGGAGCTTGCTTCACCCTTAACTTGCACTATTGACAAGCGAAGAAACTAAATCAAAAATGATATCACTTTTGTGCTAGCATAAATGGTTACACAAACAATAGGTCGGTAATGCATCTGGCCTGTGATGTGTCCAGAGAAAGAAGCTGTGTCTGAATAGCTTTTAGCTATCATCATTGAAATCAACAACACTTGCCAGAAGAGAGCCTTCAGCATTAATTCCATAAGCTATAAATTATTACAGGGGTCTGATTCCTTGGAATGAAATGCAAGAGATAGATGGCACAGAAATATTATTAATGGATAGTTTACCACATTCCTAACTGCACTGGCTTCATGAGAATACTTTATATTACTATCTGGAATAGCAATACTAGGGATTTATTAAAATGACTGAGTACTCATTGTTAGCTAGAATACCATACTATATTGGAAACATAAAATATTCTGCATCAAAGCATGTAATCTACATTTTTCCTTTTCATCCTTAATTTGATTATGAACTATTACTGCGCTTTGCCATAAAATAGGAAAGTTGTACGTTTTGATGGTTTCTCAAATGCTGATTTTACTTTCTGCACAAATACTTCGTATCTTTTCAGCATAATTATTTAGCAGCCATTTCGGGTTAATTATTGTCATTAACAATATGAGTCCTATGAGGGAATATCAATTAAAATATGCACAGCTGAACTTTCAAATGAGTAAATAATTTAGTTTTTGAAAATGACTGGAAACAGCAGGGTAACAGTCAAAAGGGGAACAATTATTTTAATGCTTATTTGACAAATGAGTAATTTTTACAGCAAATTAGTTTCTTATCATAGCACCCCTACTGGTAACAAGAGAGAAACTGTTAACACGAGTTTTAAAAATAAAAGCTGCTAAGTTATGCATGCAAAGTTAAGGAAATCATTTGTATGAAGAAAAGGTGATTATGATACACATTGTTAGCTGAAGAATGTTGCCATGGGAATCTAATTAGGGATATAAATCACACAAAATTATGTGTATATATAGGGCTGGCTACATTAAAGTGATATGCACATTTATCCATCAATTTTGTTCCTCATTGTTGAAGTATTGAAGCATTGCTCTTTCTTCTCGACCCCACTAAGCAGTTATGGCAATAGAAAGTTAATAAGTTGGTGGAATTGCTTATAAATAACAGCAGCAAGCAAAGTTAACAAAAGTATGGAATTTCAGGTTTGAATGTACGATGTTCATTCCTTTGCATGACAAAAAAGGACATAGAAAAACTTGGCAAGGAAGGGGCAGGTGTTATTCCTGGTTTGGAGGAAGTTTTAACACACACCTTGGCTTTCTAGTTCTGGAATCCTGGGTTAAATATAGGATTATCCAACAGAAGAGGGAAAATTAGGAGGGTCAGGAGGAGGAAGTAAGAAGGTTTATAGAAACCAGAGCTACTGAAGTTTGAATTGTTTCAGGAACACTGAAAAGATTTTTCAAGGCCTTCTATAGGAATTAAACAGATAGGAATTTCAGCAAGGCAGTCTTCTGTGTTTCTCATTTTCTTCTGCCCTTTTTCATTTCTGATGTTGTGTTCAGCCTGATTACTACCTGACGTCAGCACCAGTGCTGCTGCTGTTTTCCCACAACTACAATTTGGAATAAGTAGGTAGTTTACAGCGTAGCAGGGATCGCCAAGGACAGTTCAGAATTTGTCTGGCTTCGATGATTTTTGGATCCGTCTATGAAGTGCCCAACTGCACTGTCTACTGCTGAGTTAGAATTGTGCTTGAGAAACTTTCAGAGCTGCTGACCAAACCTTTAACGATGCTCGGGCTTGTTGATGAAAATCACGGAGCTCTGGATGTCTTACTGTTGGTGAGGCCCTGGCATGGTAGGGAATTGAATCAGGGGAGAGGAGGGAAGAAAAAGAAAAGTACTTTTTTTTATTTGCACGTTGATCAAAGCTTAGCACAGAAATCAGCTGAAGCCTACATCTCTGAATAGGGTGACACAGGAAACCTGAGCCTCCTCTTCCTGCTAGAAGTTGGTGATTGTGTTTCTGGCCACGTGCAATTTCTGACTCTGTTACCATCATATGTTTTGCAGTCTGTCTTCTGCTCTAGAGTCACGCTTCAGGACTTGGCTCTGTAGCTTGCTGGGACCAAGCCTTTCTTTTCAGTCCAGCCTCCATGCAACGAAGGGAATTGCAGTGCACCCGCTATGGTCCCACGCCTTCTGATGACATCCACAATTGAGCATATAATTAAGGGTGTAGATCCAGCGCTGTCTCCTTTGAAGAGCCGCCAGAATTGCATAGTTGCTCTGACAGAGGTATTTCCTCACTGGGGTACGTCTTCCATATCTTTGTTTCAGTGGCTTAGTAAGACAGAGGGGGAGAACAATATGAGATGATGAGAAGCAAAGTCATGTCATAGGTTAGAGAGAGGATGGGGCTGCTGAAGCCTGGAACTGAGGAATGGCTGTGAGCCAAAAGAGCAGCACCTATCTGATTGGTTTTTAAGGAATCTTTCTTTTTTTTTTTTTTTTTTTTTTTTTTCTGGGAACATTTATTTTGCAGTAAGGCCTATTTAAGACAGCTTCACCCTCTTCTGGTTTGCCCACTTTGCCGCGACACTGTCTTGCATCCTGACTCAAGCCACCATGTGGTTTCTCCCTGAAATCTCACAGCGCTAAAATTCCATAGGAAAACAGAATGATGTCATTTAAGTCAGACCATAATTTTCCAGCTGTTGGAAGAAGGCATGTTGTGGTGTTTATTTCGCTACTTATAAAGATTTGTGGCAATGAGGGAAATATTTTACTTCCAAGATCATTGTTCAAGCAATTGAAACTGCTCATCTGGGGCTCTGTGCCCATAGCCCGGGGAGGTGGAAGGGATGAAGGGGAGGGAGATGTACATGCTGCGTGTAGGTAGCTTCATGTATGGAGCCTCGTAGGTGTTAAGGGATTGTTTTTTCCAGCTTTGTTTTTATGGTGAGAGGGAGGGAGTCATGGAACGGGCAGCCTTTCAGCACAGCTGTGCCCGTTCAAACCTTTGGCATCTCCATTATTGGCTTTGCATTTGGTGAGACTTCTCGTGGATCAGGCGAGCTCTCACCTTGGCAGTTTCTCAGGTTGCCTCTTGTATCTAGCATGGACCAGGCTTGGTCCCAAGCTGCTAGCTGTACTGTAAGCCAGGGCTCTGTAGGTGATGGAAATTGCTTATTGCGCTTTTGGTCAATGTGGATTTGAAAACCTCTCAGCAGAGCTTTTCAGAAGCAGCAAAGGCTTCTAGAGCCTTTGACCCTGCTGGAAGGGAAGGTCCTCTGAGGTTGCTTCAAAAATAAAAATAAAAAGGTCATTCTGTGGCTCCTGAACCCTGGATTTTATCCTCTTATGATGGCAATGCTGCATTGCACTTACTACTGCCCAGGCTTTCCCCATGCTTTACAAAATTCTTGTGTGTGTGGCATCTGCAGAGACAGCCAGGTGTCCTCGTGCCAAAGGAAAGGAGAAAAAGGGGCAGGTGTCTGAGACCCCACATTGTTTGCTATCCTCGTTTGCCCACCACCTTCCTCGTTAGCTCTCAGGTAATGCAGTGGAAAGCAGGGCAGCTCCAACATGTGAAACCTTTGTCAGGCACTCGCAGCACTTCAGTCAGGAAGCGCTGGCCAAGCTCGCCCTCCAGTTCGTCTCAGCACTCCAGAAGGGCTGGATGCAATAACGAACAAAAGCTTTTTGGATGCTGTTGTTGCTCATTTTTTCACTGTGTGGGTCTATTAAAGCATTGCTGCCTTTTGGGAGCTCAGCTGGAAGAAGAAAACAGGCCTGGAAAAAATAACTGTGTTATGTGAGACCACTGGCTACTGCTGGAACGGTGTCAGTTCATAGCACGTTAGGCAGGTTCCCTGTGCATCCGCTGCAAAGCTTCTGCTGACAGGACTTGAGCCCTAGCAATAAGAGCAGCCAACAACAGCAAAGAAGGGGGAAAAAAAAAAAAAGCTGTGGGCTCTGGGATCCTGTGTGATCCTGGAGGCTGTGGGCAGCGTAACGTGGTAGGTAGAGAAAAGGAAACTGGGAGTGCTCCCCTGATGTACCCCGCAGCTCAGGGTCAGATAAGAGGTTGCTTACATGTAGGGAAGACATGGAGGTGTGATGCACAAAATGGCTGCAGGTGTGATTTAGCACCCCGATTTTTCGTTGTTGTCAGTTCACACAATTTAACTTCACTCTTTTTCCTTTTCACTTGCCTTTTCTGCAGTGCCTGGCACAA
Organism: Cygnus atratus; assembly: GCF_013377495.2. NCBI lineage: Eukaryota > Metazoa > Chordata > Aves > Anseriformes > Anatidae > Cygnus > Cygnus atratus. Next base: position 110,418,558 of record NC_066364.1, read on the forward strand.
TGTTTTCCACTTAAAATGCCAGGTTAAGAGAACAGAAGCAGCCCAGCACAGGAGTGCTCGGTGGGTGGGTGGACACACGGTAGTTACCCCTCCCGGGCTATTGGAGCGTGTACAAAAGCAGAGCTGAAGTTTGTCATCATTGATCGGGTCTAGAAATTAAAATGACCTCTTGAACTTGACACATAAATATAGGCTCTTCAGCTTTTAACCCTGCTCCCCATTACCTCATCATATTTTACCATGAAGGAAACATATACCATAATGTATTCTTTGTCACATATGGTCCACACCCTTATGTAAACTACGTTTTCAGTCTTCTTCCCATGCAGACGCATTACCCAATAAGCATTCCTCAGACATGCCAGTTAACGCTTTACTGCTTAGCAAATCTACTGGATTAACACAATTACAGTAAAAGCATGGGACAAAATAAATATTCCCCAAAGAACCTTTAGGAGGATTTTGCCATGTCTTGGTTAGTAAGAGATGATCCCTCAACAGACACCAGACTGGCCCTGTTTTCATTTCTCTTATTTCATTTGTCCCAGCGGAGCAAGAAAAATAGATCAGTGTTCAGGCAACAGAAGAATGAGCAGCCTTGTATTATCTGTACTTTTTGCTTCAGTCTACAGGGAAAGCTGAGAGTCAAGGGAGGAATCAGGGAACTTTGTGTTCAGCCAACTTCAAAGCCTTTGGTGTCCGGCCAGATTTGCAAAACTTAATTGTACATTTGCATTGTGTGTTGCAATACCTTGGAGATCTACAGAGCAGTTCTCGGATGTCCCTATTGGGTGCTTGGCTACTCTAAATGTGCCCGTTAAACAAACACAGAGCTTCCATGCTCACTGTACAGTGTCCAGTACCCTCACGCTCAGTGGTGGGGTGGTCTCTTACCTGTCTCGTGGTCCAAAGGGAGAGACAGAGGAAAGCTGTAGCAGTGCTCCATCCCTCAGCCTGGACCCTCCTGAGATGTGTTTCCCCTTGGGTACCGGTATCAACACCTGCTTAAGCCAGCAAGGAGGTAGCAGAAGTAGGTGAGAGCTGGTCATACCTCTCCCAGTGCCCTCTTCCCAAGTGCTCTGAAGCAACGTTAGCCATGCATCTAATCTCTTGAATTCTTCCTTTGTCAATATTTTCCTTTGAATCATGTTGTGGTGGAATGGTAACGCTGCTTTTTCCTTCCAGAGACAGTGCTGGTGGATTTTTTCCACCGCTCTAACTTTTTGGTCCAGTTTTGAGTCATTCAGGCTTGGAAATCTCCAGTGAGTTTGGATCTGAATGTGGCTGGATTGATCCATACTACTGCCAACACTTTTTTGGGGGAGAAAGAGAGAGGCAAAAAGAAAAAAAAACTAAGGCAAGCATTGAATTTATAGCACTCCAGATGTCAGGGAAATGAACATAAAAGTGCAGATGCCTTATAGTCAGGAAGACTGCTCAAATGTATGCAAATGGGTGACAAGTTTATGTGAGTATGGTTGGGGGAAAAAAAAAGGCAAGAAGAAAATGCTTAAATAATCACGTTCTTACTGCCGTGAGTCTTGAGCATTGAGTTTAGTGGAAGCCATGGTTGTGATGACCCAAAGAAGACCAAGGCCCTGGTAAACATGGCTGGCTGGGCAGACATTGATTGATCTTAATGTTCTTGGACATACCATTAAAATGCCGTGAGTTCATACCTCCTAACTTATGGGGCCTATTGATCAAGCTTTTCCTTGCACAGCAGTATTTAGATTATTCTGCAAATCATCTTCATGGCTAGCTATGAGAGTTGTCTACAGTGTCTTCAGTTAGGACAGCCTAAATGTATGGGATTTAAGTGAGAGCAGATGTACTTGCATGTACATTTCACATATGAGCTTCTCAATTTTTTGGGGGTAACAAAACAATTCTCTCTGTCAAATGTGCTTCCAACTTGTGAATTAATTATATCTGCTTCCCTGCAAACTGTTTAGGAGCAGCTGGTCTTCCTGGCATCTTTATTAGCATGCAAAGAAGCTTCTCCAAAGTATGAAATGCCAAAAGGAAAAGCCTCTGGCTAAGTCCTACCGTGGATACTCAGAATTGAGTGGTGTCTGTCTGCAGCCAGGTGAAGGAAATAGCTGTCAGTGGTCAGTCTAAGGCATCCCTCTGTGCGTTATCTTGATTCGTCTTCTCTCTCTTTCTACTGTTGGATAAAAACAACTTAAAATTATAGTCAAAGGCAGACATAAAATTAAGGAAAACTGATACAGTCTGGATAATCTGCTGCTAAACAGCTTATATGGATCTGTGTCCAAACCCCAAGCCTTTAAATCAGGTTTCAAGTGAACTAGCTTTTCTGGATATCTTTACTTACAATGCACAGGGGATTTCTGGATGGCAACTGCCATTAATGTTACCAAGTATTACTTGGGCATGTTCTTTGTTCATCCGTGAAGGAGAAGACTTGCCATATATGTAGTCCCATGATGCAATAGTAGAACCTTTTAAAAAGTTATTAAACAGGTAGTAAAAATCTTTTACAAAATACACTTTGATTTGTACAGTTTTTAGAAATGGCAGAGGACAAAACCACATCCATTAAATTGCAAAAACAATCCACAGGGAAAAAAAAAAGAAGAAAAAAAAAGCATTAATTTACAATAGCTTGGTTTTACTATGCAGGAAAGGTGAGAAAAATAATACAAGTTATACAGCTCACTTCTTACAAATACCAGCTTATATGAGCTAACACTGGCAGTTAACATCTTAGCTTTTTCTTAGCAATAAGCTACATCTGCAGAACTTATGGGTTGGGTTTTATAAAGTTCACAATTCAGAAATGTCTCTGTGCTAAAGGGCTTTGGCTCTCTAGCTCAGGGCAAGTTTTATATGCTACAGTCTGTAACCATCTTTGTTTCTAGAGAAGTATATGCATGGATCATGGATTAAAACGTTTTACTATGTGCCAGCTGGATTTTATTAGCTGAATAGATTATATCCTAAACAGGTCAACTACCTCTGATTTAAATGCATGGAGAATGGGAAACAGCATTTATTCATGCTGTGGGTTTATCATATGATACTGCAGCTATGCTTCACTCCTAGCCACTATCTGAATGGGAGAGCAGATTACAGGGTATCCGAAGTCAACATCAAAACTAATCCCAATTTATTTCAATAGATGCAAGGGTTGGTATAAAGAAATAAATCTCAGCAGCCATTGGGATGATGAGAACTTGGTGCATTCTCAGCTGGTTGCAAACCCCTGAGTCTTTGAACGTGTTACAAATAGAAATGGGCAGAGCATATCTGAAATAGCTGGAATAGTGGTAGGAGTGGAGTATTTGCTGGCATGTGAGAAGCTTGAGAGTCTATTCTCCTCCAGACACATCAGTTTACCAGACTTATTTGAATGAAACTGGATCGGATTAAATTAGTAAATCAGGAGAAAAGTAGAGAAGTGACAGGTTGGAATTAACAAGGTCTCAAGCTTCACCGACAAGGTCTGTATTTGGGCGTTTCAGTATAGGTTTACTAAAGCATCTAGACAGTATTTAGATAATGTTTAGGTTTAGCTTTGTTGGGTTCAGTTGCTTGTATGCATGTGTGTATTTCTCTGTGTATGTGTATGTCATAAACATCAGTGATGGTAAGGGCAGAAGTTGCATTCCTTCATAGCTAAGTGAATGAATATGAAAGTGTTACAGTGCAGCATTCTTGCTGTGTTTATTCTGAATCAAAAATATTTTATGAAGAAGTAGGTTTTTTCAGACTGCTGAAAATAAGCAGGCTTGAGCATTCTTTAATCTCTATTTAAAATAAGCACATGAACATTTTCCCTGTGACTACCCTTAGATCCAAAAAAATTCCTTCCCAAATATTGTTTTAAAATTTTTATGCATTTAGAAGGTCCTCAAAAGATTGTTCTCTGCACAAGGCCTATCCTGCTTGACTTGTCGACAGGTGAAATCTACATATAGTGCAGCCTTGTGGCTAAGAAGAAATCATTCTGCTGTAGTGGCATTACAGCACAGCTAGATATAACGGTGTTCTTGTTCTCGTTCCTTCTTGCAAGGCCACCTCTTTGACCTATCCTTCTTCTAGGAACTGTGGTAGAGGGCAGCAGGAGTATGGGAGTGACTGGGTGTAACGACACAGAAAATATGAGGTCAGGCATTCATAGCCTTGCCAGTTGCCTCTGCCCGTGCTAACGTGTGCTTGTCTACAATGGAAACACAAAGTACAAGCTATTCAGAAATCAGAGGAGAAACAATAGAAGAATAAGTAGGTGTAGTACCTGTGGATGGGAAGGAGTTGTCTGAAGGAAAGAAAGAGAGGAGGGGTAGTGTTACTGCTACCTACTTGTTGTCATAATTAGCTGCTATTAAATATGTGATTTAGTATTATGTTACTGTTTTCAGTAAGGCCAAACTGATAGTTATATAGCCACGCAACGGCTTCCCAATAGAAGCAGGGGGAAGCTATTTACTGATTTGCTTAAATCTCTGTTGGGCAAAGCAGTGGAAAATACTCTGTAGGAAATAATCATCCACTGGCAGGAGGCTGGGAGAGGTTACATAATAGCGATCATATTTCTGTGACAATGAATGATGCTGTTTATATAACATTCATTTCTGGTCATGTACCCTAGACTTTGCTTATTTTTGTCTCATCCTAAGATAATGCAGAAGATAAATTCAACTTACCGTTTTGGCCTACGCTTCCTAGAAAATAGTTAAATGTTTCCTGCCTAAATTTGTGAATGTAGCTATTGCAATGCACACAAATTCTTGCTTCTCTTCGAGGCACGCTTCTTTTTCTGCACTAGATTGTGAACAGCTTGTAGCATCTATCCTTTAAAGAGGGGGAAGGGGAGGGTCTTGGGAATTACGCCCGAGTTGGTCTAACCTTGATATTTGGAAAGATACTAGAACAAATTATTAAGCAATCCGTGTGTAAGCACCATCCAGATAATAAGGTGATAAAAAAGAGTCAACACACATTTGTCAAGAACAAATCATGTTAAGCCAATCTAATTTTCTTTCTTCACAGGGAAAGTGGCTTAGTGTGGATAAGGAGAAAGTGGTGAATGTGATGCATCTTGACTTAAGCCAAGCTTTTGACACTATGGCTCGTATGGAAACTGCAAAAATTTGGCCTGAGTAACAGGGGATGGCCAAACTCTTTAAAATCCTGCACTGAGAAAGTAGTTAGTGGTGCTCTGCTAAGCACCCTGCAAAAATGAAAATTTCCTTTTGCTTTCAGAGCGAGGTTAACTGTGGGTCTAGTTCTAGTTGATATTTTTATTACTGAAAAGTGTAAGGATGGTGTGAGGCTGAGAGGCTACAGAAGTTCTTTAGAAGACAGGATTAAAAGTAAGAAATAACATGAGATGTTGGTGAAAAAACATTACCAGCACGATGGCACTCAGATTATTAATCTGCAAGGTAGCATGCATACAATAATCTGTAAATATGCAGAGAGATGGCAGCAGGAGAGAAAATGGAGTTGTAGATCCTGGTGAGTAGAACACAAAAAAAATGCAATAATGGCATTAAAAGAGCAACTCTAAGCGTGCAGTGTGCGAGCAGGAATGGTGTGTGCAAGATGTCTCTGTTCAGTGCCAAGAAGTCGGAAGCTGGATTTTCAGGTCTGGTTTTGGACTTCTGAAAAGTGATGCAGAAAAATTGGCTATCTTCCAGAAAAACAGCCCCAGTTGTTCGAGATTTAGAAAATATACTCTGTGCTGAAAGATTGAAAGATTTGTGCGTGTTTATCTAGAAAGGATGTCTGAGGGAAGGCATAAGTCTTCTAGGAGGCAGATGCTGTTAGAAAAAGGAGGCAGATCTATCACTCGGGATGTCCATTGAGTGTAGGATAGGAAATACCGTATTTTTACACGTTTAATAGAAGGCTCTGTAAAACCAAACTGCACTCAAGATTTAGCAGATCGGTGTTCTTTCTTGCTCAGGCATAATGAGAAGTGTCACCCGCCTACCTCTCAACAGTGCTGCTGACCCTGATCTCTGCTGGCTGCTATCTACCCTGATAGTCATCATGGCTCTGTATTTAATTTACTATCTAAAGGTGCAGAGTATCCGTGGATTTACTTTCAGATGCCGATGTTTTCAAAGGGTTGGACTTACCTACGGTGTGGATTAAAGATGTGAAAATAGATTCAGAGGTTGGCTCTGCTGGTAGCAAAACAAGGCTCTTGGTTGTTTAAAAAATGTCTGTCTATATAAGATGGTTAAGCACTGGAACAGGTTACCCAGGGATGCCATGGACTCTCCTCCGAAGGTTTTGATAAGTTTGACAGGCATCTGTCATGGCTGGAAGTAAACTGGATAGTGCTTCTGGGTAGGAAGATAGGCTGGATGCCCTCTTAAGATTCCTTTTAGCCTGACATCTATATGATTTCTGTGACATAGTGTTTTGCAAAAACATAACATATTTTTATGTTGCTGCAAAAAAAGCTCAGAACTGACATAATCCAGGCAGTTTTGCTTTATGATGAGAGATGAAAATATAGGTATGAATTCATAAAAGTCTCAGGAAAATAAATGCCTGATCTGACTTTAAATATAAATGAACACAGAAAGAATTATATGCTGAATAATGATCCTGCAGAACAAAACTAGATCACTTCCTCAGGACTAGTTATCACGGGGCATTGATTATCTATCTTGTCTAGTTCGTGTGATAACATAAGAATTCAAATTGTAGCCTCACCGCCCAAACAAATACAGATGCATTTTCTCTAGGTGTTAATCTCCCAAAGGCCCATGCTCGTGTAATATAAGCAGACCTCTGAGCTCCAGCCTGGTTAGCTCTGTATCCAATAAGCTGTATTAATATCCTGGGTCAAAACTTGCTTCAGGCAGCCTGAGGGCAGCAGCCGTCCAAACGCATGTGTCCTGACACCTTTCCAGGGACGAGCCTCCTGTAGCTGGGCCCTTGATTTATAACCCACGTGTATGTTTTCTATTTGTAAGAAACACAGCGCTTCTCTGAAGCCTTATGCGTTCAGTAACTCTGCTGCCGGTATATCTCAGCCTGCTTCCGTGGGAATACTCACCTCGCCCTAAAAGAAAGCCAAGGGGGAAATGAAAGTGGAAGGATGTGAAGAAAATGAGCTGTCCTGCTTAAAACCCTCTGAGAAGCAGGGCCCTCAAGTCCTGGGGACTCGGAAGAGATCTGTCCCCTTTCCAAGGAGGGAGAGCTGGAGCTGGTCCTGCCACGGCTGCTGTGCCGAGCAAGGGGAGCGAGCTCTGCTCTGCCTCCATCCTCAGCTGCAGGCCTTCCTCAGCTGCTGCAGACACCTCCTTTCACTTCATGCTCTGTGCATCCTGACCATAATGAAGAAGCTCTTCCACGAAAGCTCCTTCCTTGCTGACGTGCTGGCTGCAGGAATTAGCTGGGGTGCTGTCGGAGCCTGTTTTAGGACTGTAAGGCTGGAGCTGAAATCTTGTGCCCTTGCCAGCCTCTGCTTTTCACCTCGTTTGAGCTACGAGTGGCCTCTGAAGACAGAAAGGCAGAGGGCAGTCTTCGTCTTCTCTGTGCGAGGCCTGGGAGCTCCCCCTGCTCCACCCCGGCTGTTAATACGTGGCACGCATCCACCGAAAACAATAGCTACACCAGAGATGGCTGCGTCCCATGGGTGGCCTTTCAGGAGCAGGGAGATTTTGAAAGAAAAATGCTGCTGTGCCCAACTTCCCTTGTGTACATGCTGCTACCAGAAGCTTCCCCTATGAATCCCTTTTCTTCAGAGCCGAAGCCAAATCCCGCTGCAGCCCGTAACCAGAGGAGCGTCCTGCTGGCTTCTACAAGAGATTTGTCTGAGGGTGGCACGAAATGGCTCCCAAACAGCAAATCATGTTTGCTCCCCTCTTACGAACGCTGTGTGCTCCTCTGCTCATCCGGAATATGCCCCCGGCCTGTGCCTGAGCTGGCCAGGGCCGGTTAACCCTTTGCAGTCTGCTAACCCCTGCGGTGGCTTGTCTGTCCATGGTGGCCACAGGGGACAGACAGCCCACATGGATCGCCCCAGGGCTCGTTGTAAGCAGTCGCAGGCCTGGCCTCTGCTACAAAGTGTTGCCACGGCTGGACGCAGCCGCCAGCTGCGGCTGCTAGAGCCAGCGCTGAGCCCATCCTCGCATTGTCTGTGTACTCTCAGGCAAACCCCGGGAGGGCATTATTTAAAAGTAATCGGGATGATTTTCTTCATGTCCCAGACCAGGCTGCTGCTGTGTCCCGCTGCGGAGGAGCAGCGGGCCGCCCTCCGCCTGCCCTTCCCCGCAGACGAGGCACAGCATCGCTCGCAGCAGGGCGGCACGGGGCTCGGCTAAACCCCGTCCCCAGCCTAAACTGCTGCGGCTGCCAGCTTATTCTAAGCTACAGTTATCTCTCAAATCACAGAAGGGAGATGTTGGGGACCTTCTCCATTTATCATATCTGTTCTGGGTTGTTTTACTGTCTTTGTTCTTAATGCAGCGCGCTTGCAAGCCTTAAAGAAAACCTCTGAGTCTTGTGTAAAGATTGTTTATACAAATGCAAGGGAAAATCCTTGACGTGTTTGACCCAAAGAAGAGCTTGCACTTGTTTTTCACAGGTACTTTCAGCCCTGCACGTCTGACTTTAAAATACAAGGAATGTCAGCTCTGGCCTCTAGTATCCTTGTGAGGGACAGCAGGCACCTGGGCAGCCAGTTGCTGTCTGCTAGACGCAGCTGTCTGCAGAGGTATGTTAAATGTTCAGAATAGGCTTGCTTCCCTCACAGTGTTGATTAGCACTTGGAGTTAAATGAATATTTACCAAAGTAACACATCTTAGATAATTTAACAATATAGAAATGAGCAAAAACCTCGAAACCAAATGCTTTTGTTTTTCCAAACAGATTGGTAGTTCCCATCCTGGTGTGAGTGGCTTTGCCTGTTCCAGAGTCATCGGGGCTTTTCCCCTGGGACCTTTCCTAAACACCCCCAAAATTTTCAAGCCTTCTAAATACATAAAGGAACAGCAACAAAAAAATAAGAACAATAAAGGGCATGAGCCTGATGTATTTTATTTGTACATCGCTACTAATGAAAGTCATGTGTGTGGAAACCTCAGTGATTTTGTCCTGGCTTACCGAATTTAAACAAAGACTGATACCTATTTATAATCCCAAGACTGCTGCCAATAATATATTTTATTGCTATGGTTGCAAAAAACAAATATCCACTAAAGAAGTATGTTTCACAAAAATGAAAGAGCTGAGAAGATCATGGAAAGATTTGCTGCTTGTGGTAGGTTAGAGAGGAAACGTGAAGCAAGTGTGGTGAAGTGGTTAAAAGCCATGATGGGCTTTACTTTTGTTCTGGTACCTATGTTTACTCTCCACTTTCATTAGATCAGCTTGGTTTGCAATAATGTTTTGTCACTTATGTAGTGTAGTTTTTCTACTGTACTTTCAGCAAGGGGAAAAGCAGGATATTTTAAATAATTATGTTTATTTTTAATTAGAAAGCAAGCAATTTAATTGCTTGTTCTTTTCTTGACTTGATTACATTTAATAAATATAACAGAGGGCTTACCAAAATGTTCCCGAAATAACATAAAGCATATGTACTATCCCACACAGAAAAGACATCAAAATTAAATTTCTGAATGTTTTTATATAGATGAATTTATTGTGAATAAATGCAACCAGCCTCCTTTTCTGCTGCCCTGTTGTGTTTGGAGCCTACCCGTCAGCATTAACTGCATAATGTGGTCCCTAGGAGGGAATGAATGGCTGATGCAATAATCGTGATGCAGCAGGTGCGTGCAAACCAGGAGTCAGTCCCCAAAATCTGCCTGATGCGTGCGGGGGAAGCCTGCTGCAGGCTATATGCTCTGGGTGGTAGGAGTGACAAACACAATAGCAAGATTCAGACCCGATGCTCAAGCATTTCAGTGTCGTCCATGTACCCTCATGAACTACTGAGCTCTTCCAAATTGTTTGGTCCTGTTTGGCATCTCAGTTGAATGTGCTGTGCCCTTTGGGGCAAATTGGTTCCTCTTCTAGCCTAGGTACATCTTGTCTCAGGGTCAGGCAGCATGCACAAGGTTCCTTGGCAGTGGTGGCAATTCTGTGAAGGGTCCTGCAAACTGCTGGAAAATCAGGATATGAACCCTTGCCAGGGCACCTGGGGGGTGAGAACTGCTCTACTTGTCTCCAGTAGAAAAAAGCCTGAAGGTGTAGTGTTCAAATTCTGCCTGCCACACCTGCAAGGGCTCCTCTAGATCAAATTTTCTTCATATCCTAAAGGAGATGTGATTTATTCCCAGGGAAGAAAAGTTTTTAAAAGACAAATTACATCATGAAAACCTTTTTTGGCGATGTGTCTCTCCGTCACTTGCAGATGTGAATAGCTTGTTTGGGTCTGGCATCTTCCATAACCCCACATTAGTACTTGGCTGTCAGATCAGGTGTGTAAAACCAGTCTGCCTATTACACAGTGAGATGTGATTGAATCCTTTATTTATGACTTCTGCCCCACATTGCTTTAATTAGAATGCAAATTAAGGATTTCCTGGAAAGCTGCTGTTTACTTCTGCCATACTTTACATGTTTCATTAGTCTTAGGACCCTGACACGGAGTTAAGTTATGTCAATTTAACAAGTTATCAGTCAGCAGAGCCGTTGTAATTGTACATATGCATGCACGTAGGCTTCCTGGGCAGCAACGTGATGCTGCTGCCTTTAGTTTGGCCTCCAGTGCGAGGCACTGGAGCTGTGTTGTCTTGTCTTGTACCACTGCTGTGGCTCAGCTAATGAGAGGTAACTTCTTCACACAGCATGGCTTGATCCCGTGCCCGAGCCTCTAATTTACACCAAAGCTTCCGAATCTGACTTTGCAAGGCATTTTTACCTGGGAAGCACGGTTTTCACTAGAGAGTAGGTTTTGATAGTAACTGTGAGCAGTCCATACCCCTGACCAGCAGGACATTAAGGCGGGTCATATCTGATTAGACCACAAATTAGTCATTGTTTTCCTGTTTCATTTCCAACCGTGCAGCTTAGCTGCCTTTTCACACGGGTTACCAGCCTTCTTTGTAGCTGACCTTTGCCTGAAGAAGCTCCTGGTCACGGTCGGTGCCTCTCGAGCTCCTGTGGCACCTCGTGAGGTTGGGCAGCGTGGCCAGGCCTCCTGCACAAGGCCTCCCCGCTCCACCAAGGCCAGTGTCCCACGGGGGGCCTTGCTTTTTCCCGCTTGCCTACAACCATGCATGGCACGGCCTTGAAAACCAACGTTTTCTGCTCTTTTCTGAAATACTGGGGTTGATGTCTCATCAGAGGATGACCGTGCTGAAAATAAACACTGCTTTTTTAACTTCTCAGGATGCTGCTGCGAAAGTCTTATTTCTGAGGGTGCTGCAGCCCCAGAGGGAAAATTTTCCTGCAGGTCGCTCTGAAGGAACTTGCACCAAAGTAACCAAGGGTATGGCCCCTGGCACCTTCATTTTCCTCGGCTCCTGTGGTGGCAGAAGCGGGTGGAGGGAAGTAACCTATCCCATTTCTGTTTGAAAATATTTAGCTTGAGTGATGTGAAGATTTCAGTAGATCTGTGACAAGATCAAAGACTATAAATTATTTAACAGTGGTTCTACTTTTGTGGAATTATTTAAAGTATCATAATTGCAGCTCAGCTTCCCAGCCTTCATTTTCAAGTCTGGAATTCTGTTGGGAACTATCATAATCACTGAAGAGTATAATATTACAGGCTGGGTATAAAAATATCTTTTTAATGACTAGCAAATTAGTGAAATGTCTTGACCTGAATCTAGACCAAACAGAAGACAGTGTTTTTATGGAGGGGGAAGAAAGACTAAATTGTCACCACATTGTTATTCTTGTTAAATTCTCCACTACTTAAAATGTCAGTTGATTAGATAAAATTTGTAACACTGTGCATCAATGCAAGTGATGAAGGGCTGTGTGTTACATAGTATCTTGGCATTTCTACACTTTTGTTTTCCTTTTAATGCTAGCATGTGCGTTCTGTGACTGAAACTTGGAAAAATAAAGGCTATTCATTACTTCAGTACCCTGTGAACAATAGGGATCACGAAAGGCATTGCAGGGAACTCCTCTGTGTGTTGGCTCTTCAAGAAGCAGGATGGGCCCTTGGAGGGTTTTCTCTTAGGCTTCAAGTAGTTGTTGTGTGCATGATCTGCCTGGCTAAGCGCTGTGTGTCTGACCTGACGTAAGACCTAGAAGGGGCAAGAGTTTCCCACTCCATACCTTGTGATTCAAAGAGTTCGCTGAGTCTCTGTTTACCTATGAAAAGCATTTATGCTCCAAATTCCTGTTTGTAAACGAACTGGAGGAAACTGAGCCCTTGTGTTCCTCTGAGCAGTCAGATATCAGTGGCTAAATTCTCAGTTTGGGCAATTTGGAACATAGAGTAACGACGCCAGGCAGGTCTCTGCAGACGAGGGTTCAGTTCCCAGTTATGCGATCAGTTTCCAGTGTGATTTGGGGCGAGTCACTGACCTTTCTGTTCTTCATTTCCCCCAAATTAAACCAGAAGCGATAATATCAACCTGTTTACATGGTGAGCATTAGGTTACCAGGGCTGCATTTGCAGTGCAGAGCCTCCCTATCAAAAGAGTGAAATCCTAATGGTAGTGCAGACAACTTGACTGCATTTTGCCTTCGCAGCAGGGTAAAACAGGTATTTTGGGACAGAGGGCGTCCTGCATTCACAGGACACCTTATGCAACGAAGCTATAGTCTGTAGCTCAGATAACCTACATCAAAACATGCAATAGGAGTCCAGGGATAACATGATGCAGGAAAGGAGGTGGTCTCCATCCCAGTCTTCTTCTCCTGCTGGCCAGAGTCCTTGCTGCTTTGCTTTGCTGCAGAAATGAACATGGCTTTGCCTGCTTTTGACTCACCTCTTCTCTTAAATTTTTTCTCTACTTGGGCTAGGTGGTACAACTGCTTAGCGAGGGCACCAGCCTTTCAGTCCCAGCTGCCCAAGTGTAGCAGCCATGAGGAAGAGTGCCATTAATCACTCATTTTTAACATCTCTGCAAAACGCTGCGGCCCCATGGCTCGATGATCTCTGCTTGAGAGAAGCCCGCTTCAATAAAAACAGAACTTTTGTGATCTTGGGAAGCAAAGACAAATGAGAAATTTGTTCAGCACTTGGCTGAAAGAAATGTGATTGGTCTTTAATTAACAGGAGCGCGAAGGAGCTTCATGAATTAAATGAAAAAGACTGTTATCCTGAGACTTTGTATTCTGGAAGGACCCGCATGGCAGGTTGGAGGCAACCCACAGCAAGGCTGCGCTCAGTACCTGCACGGACTGCGTAGGCACGCGTGCTCCTCAGATTAGTGACATCTCCCAGGAGGCGAACGCAATGCGAACAATCGCTTCTGCTGGCAAATGTCATCTGTTAGATATCAGCCTAATTTTCTCCAGTGACACAAAGCAGACTTCATCCTCGCTACGTCGTGACAGCAGCGTTTTGTTAGCCTGCGTGCAACCTGGCGTTCTGGCCCAGCTCCTCCTTCAGGCTGCGTGTTGACATGCACTGGGGATCTGGAGTCTCCAAAGCATTAAGGCAAGATTGTATCATGGCACGGCCATTTCTTTCACTTCTCCACACTGGATTAGGTTCTCCTACTCATTGAAAAATAGTAGAAATGTTTCTCTAAGAGCTTACTCACTTGCTACAGACCCCTGCTGTCTAGTTTTGCTGAAGATGTGCTGACAGGTCAGGAAGAGCTTAGAAAAGGACATGAGGAGAATGATCAGAGGTGAAAAAACTACCCACAGAAGCTCAATAGAATTAGTTTATCCAACACCATGACCTAATGATATCCTAGGTGTACTTTGAAGGAAGAAGAGCTTTGTGATTAATGGATAGCTTTTTTTATCTGCCAGGAAAACAGTTGCTAAAATAGGAAATGAGGATTTTTTTTTTTTCTTTTTTAAGTTGGAAAAATGATTAACCACTGCTTTCCTGGACACATGATGAGGTCTTCATCACTTTCAGTCTTTAAAAATTAAACTTTTTATTTTTGGAGCTGGGAGAAGGTTTTGTGGCCTGTGGTGGTAGGAGGTGATCGAGCAGACTTGATGCTTGCAATTACATATAACTGCCTGCTTTACCAATAAGGTTTTGCCTGAAACTCTTAGTGAGGCTATACTGTATGTAAGCAGGCTTTGGATACCTTCCCAGATGTATCCCAGATACACCCTGCACTACACACAGACTAGATAGTGGTGCAATCTCATCTAGCGTGTGCCCTGAAATTACTGCTCATTTCTCTTTATAATAAATGAGAGCTATTTGCTACAATCTTCCTAAAGCTGTAATGCATCGGCATCCTGGAGTGCAAGAGTCCTATCTTGGATGGCTACATTCAAAACATACCCTAGGGACTGTTAGAGAAATTTATAATCATCCCTTTAGAATCCCAGGATTAAGTTCTAAGTGGCAAGCAAATAAATAATAAAAAACAATGCTTCTCCCTATTGCCTATTTATTTCTCGGAGATCAATGGGACGTTCAAGGATGAAATTGGTTTTCTTAGAGGATTAAAAAAATATTTTAAATAGTTTTTTATTATGAGAATTAATATTGTGGATTCTGGAGGGGTGAGAGGTTAGTGTGAGCCAGGTTATTGTAAACTGTTTCATTCTGAAAGAAGCATTTAGGGGTATGAAAAGAGAAATGTAGTTAAAGGACACCTTGTTTTAGCTCGTCAGTTTGACATCCTGCTAAAAGAAGTCTGTGAAATTGCCTGCTGTTGCTGGAAACTGGGAAAATGCTGGGCAAATGCTGTGGAAATGTGCACAGGTGAGGACGTTTGTGCACTGTGTTGTGCGAACACGTGTATTTGCAATCCCTGTTTGGGGCAGTGTTGTTTTGTAACAGGTCCCGCTATTTCCCCTCTTCTTGTACCTGGTCTGGAATAGCAAGTGACAACTACACACGTACAGGGCGACCCCAGCAGGTGCAGGGCACAGACGGTACTTCCACACCTACTACTTCTGACCAAAATGCACGTGGATAACAGGCAGGTTTCTTCCACTGTTGAATTAGTCCGTGACTGTTGGTGTTGCTTTCCTTCTCCCATTTTCCATGGACTCCTCTTCTGTCTGAGTTTGGAAGGGAACAAACAGATTGTTTTGGTTCTGTTTTACCAAAATGAAGAGAATAGCAAGCAGGGAGGTTTAGGGCCGCTAACTGAAGTTCAGAATGGTTTGAAGGGCTGTGGACTGGGGCTCTGGTCGCTGCCACCTCATAAAAAAAGCAAGGCTCTCTCTTTTTCTGTTTGGGGAAAAACAAACCAAAAAATATGAAAAAACAATACTGACAACCACAGAAAGAACAGTCAGTGCAGTCTATAAAACTAGAGTTGTCAGACCATAACAACAGTAAATGTCCAGGTGAACCGAAGACTTGTGAAATGAAAACCTAATCTTGAAAATATATTGTTTGTATGGAATGCTTTTTTCCTTTCTTTTTTTTCCCTCTCCATGGTGTCTGAGGTTGTGTTCTCAAAGGCTAACAGTATTGCAATTCTGTTGACCAAGATCTAGATCTTGAATGTAGGATATCTCCTGATAAGGTGTACTCTCTGTGCTGTATGCCTTGAATCTATGTGGGCATACACAGGTTTTGCAAAGAGGTGTATGGTGATGCCCCTTCTAAACCCTTCAATTTTTCAAATCTTGTTTTTCCTGCAGCCCACATATTTTAGTGTTGTTCCTACTGCAAACCTTATCTAAGTGGCTTGTTTTGCAGTTGTGATGGGGCTGCCATCTGGATGGTTTGCCTTCAAGGCTGTCAAATCCTCCCATTGCAACTGTGCCTTTGGCATTGCTCCCCAACACGCAGGCAGTAGAGGGGTTTGCACGAGGGATTCTTCCCCTCTCAAGATAGGGGAGAGCCTGTTAAATTTCCTAGAGGCAGCACCAACCTGTGATCGTGGCAAGTGGAGAGGGAAGGCTCACTTTGACTAATTCTGTGAGCGCAGGTCTTGTTTTCTGATTTAAAGCTCGCTTTCCATGGGAGGAGATGATCCTTCTGGGCTGCCACGTGCCACTCCGGCTGGGGTAAGCAAAAGCGTTAAATATTGTGGGACGTCTGTGAATCACAGGCTCCGTGTGGGAGACAGGGATGGCAGTGACGGAAGCAACTATGAAAAAGAATAACAGGAGTGTTTGGTTAACGATGGCTGAAATCTTTTGAAGAGGAAGGAGAGAAACAAATTTGAGTGCTAGATAGCGGGCAGGAGCCTGAAGGAATGTGGAAAATATGTACAGTGGCAAAGAGAGAGACTGCAGAGGTCTATAAATGATGCAGGAAACTGTGAAGGCTAAGATACAGTTGGGGACTGATTACATATATACGGTGGACTTAAAAATCCTTACAGGTGTCAGGAGAGGTTACGTGCAAAAGCAGCTTTGCAGGATGGGACTAAATGGCATTGCTAATTGATAACTACAGACCGCTGCTGAAAAGCCATGAGTATTTTAAAAGATGGGAGGATGAACTCTGTGTGTATGCTGGGGGGAGGCAAAATATTTCTCCACACTTTGTTCGAGGGCCGGAGTTTTGGGGTTGTTGTCAGGGAAATGCTTATGGCTGTAAATTGCATTTTTTTGCAACTCTCTCTCTTTAATTTAAAAGTCCTTTGTCCCATTTGCTGCATTAGTCTTACAGTTCTTGCTTTAGGCTTGTATTAAAAGTTGGCTGTCTCGGCTGGAGGAAAACTAGGGGATAGGTCAGATGCTAATTAATTTCATGCTAATTGTGCCATAATTTGAAATCCAGTGGATTAGTTTCTGTGGGAGAGCTGAAATGTATGGAAAGGCAAAAACAAGTTAGGATAATTAATCTCTGTAAAATTGCTTGGGATGCTTTAAGAAAAAAGAGGTTTTGCTGTTGCTTTTATTTTAGTTTTATTTGAAACCTTTTAAAGGCGCCTGTGTGGTGGAGTACACGAAAGCCTCGTTTGTGCTGGCTTACACCTCTTTGTTCCTAAAACACCGAAAAGAGCCACCCCGGCAGCTGGCTGAGCTCTGGGTGAGGTTTTCCTCTCCGCAGGATGCGTGGTGGCTTTTAGACATGAAAAAGTCTTCTCCCCACGAGAGAGACTGATGCGGGAAGGGCACTGCTCGCTGCCCCGTAACCCCGAGCTGCGGGGTGATCCCAGCGGATTGGGGTGGATCTGGTGAGCTACACGGAAGGCACCAGGATCGAGCGTGTGCACATTCAGGTGACGGGGGGCTGCTTTGTCATCACATCCTGAGCTTGGGAAGAAGAAAATTACTGTCTGCTTGTCTCCTTTCTAGAAGTGGACAGGGCTGGGAGGCCGAGGGGGATGCAAACCGCTCCTCCTTGCTCTCTGCACTTCCCCCCCCACCACATCTGCTGTGGCTGCTTGGAGAGCTCGACTCAGAGCCTGGCTGGGGGCAGCAATTCACTGCTGGCCTGCGAGGGCTGTAAATTACTGCCTGCCCCAGAGAGCAGCGGCCATAGAGGCAGAGCCGCGACTCCGAGGTGGGTCCCAAGTGCAACGCTCCGAGGGCTTTTCCCTTATGTACAGGGCAACAGGCTCTGCCTGATGTCAGAAGAACTGCCCCAAGGCTGGCTCTGTGCAAACCGCCGCTGCGTGTTGTTGATTATAAAGCTGTATGTTTTCTTGGGGTTTTCTCTTCCCCCTACTCTTGGCCTACCAGAGTTCAACGACTGAGTTCTGAACCATCCGAGAGCAGCGGCTTCACGAGTAATCAGCTCCGATCCCGAAACCCAAGGAGCTCCAACCCAACGAGGAGGCGGCACAAACACCAAGCAGGAGTTCAAATAGCATTACAAAGCAGAAAGCTTTATGATTAATTACGCCTGGTACAGATATAATTTAAACATATCGACTCGTCTGAAGTAAGTGCCAGACGGTGCGATAGGGGAGGCAGGAAGTGGCTGGTCGAGATTGCTGAACCAAGCTGGAATCAGAAGTCGGGGAGAGGAAGTGCATCATCATTTAACTTCGCTCGGCAGCTCAGCACAAAACTGATGCAATTGCTGATGGACGCTGATATCAAAGGGAGAGATATCATGACAAACTCTCGGTGCTTTTAGAATTAATGTAAAGCTAATCAATAGCTTGACTTGGCGCAATATGAAAACATAGCACTGGGACCTCCATTAAAATGATTTTTCTTTAAACCTATATTCTGGGATTGCTGGTGGAGAGGTTTTAGAGATAATGATGGCAGTTAGAAGACAGCTTTCAAATTCCCATCAGGTTGTTGCATTTCACTGCGACTAGCATGTAGCTGTGCTGGGAACTAGGTAATGTCAGCCCTTGAAAGATTATATTTTCTTTAGCTTTTTTTCTTTATGGACCGGTGGGGCCCTAGGAATATTTGAGATGGCTTTTAAATGGGGTCAGGGATGGAGAGGAGGAGAAACCATTTGACTGGACTGTACTTGCTGTGCTAAAAGAGCTCATGGCTTTTTTTTTTCCTGTCTCTCTCCAGCAAACTGTGACCATATGGGAATCTGTGAGTCAAAGTTCAGAAACCAACCAGCTGCCTTAGGTTTCTGATAACAGATCATATGGTGGCGAGGGCTCACTTATCTTTGATAACCCGTGCATCTAAAATCAGGATATATGTATTTTTCTTGACTTCATGGGTGAATTTTATCACCCTGGGCACACATTCTTCACTCTCTCACTCAGGCTGGTCATAACTGTTTAATGATTACGACTGTGCCATCTGCAGAAGTGTTACATCGCTCACTGCAGTCCCTCTCAGAGACGTCTATTCATCTCAAATTGTGTCTCTGCGGGTGCCGGTCACGGAGACTCCGCAACTCAGCACCCCTGGAGCCGAGCTGTGATTCATGCCTCCGGAGTTCGATGACGTTGGCTGTGCAGAAGCCAGAAGTGAGCCTTCTGCCCCACACATTTCTCCCTCCACTTTTTCTGAGACGCACTGGACATGGTGAGATTGCAGCTGTGCAAAAGTTTTGCACAAAGTGTGAATGTTGTGCAAATTTGCCTCCTTGGGGATTTTAGGAATAGCCTCTTTCTGTCTGTGCAGGGCATTTCCAGGTGTAGATGCTCTGGTTTTAACTCTTCTCTGTTGAGCAGCCTGGGATACAAGAGCTGCGGTGCAGTCTGAACTACACTTGTCTTTGGGGAAGGTGAAATAGATTGGTCTGGCTTGCTGCTACTCTGTTGTCTTGAAGGAAACCTCAGCTTCCCCGTGCTGGTGTTCTGAGTCCTCTTCAGACTCAGAACGGGAGATGCTTGAGACTGCACACGTTGCAACTCTGATCCTACAAAGAACTTAAGCAAGGAGTTTAGGGTAAAGAAAAGGCATCTCACCCCAAAACAACCGTTCTCCGGCCAATGATCTTTGCCCAAACACAGAATGAGAAGCGTTCTGTGCCAGGTATTGCATGGAAGATGGCAGTAGCTGCTGGAGGAGCAGGAGAAGCCATGGAAAATGTTGGTGGACCTGAGAGGATGGGATGACACCGTGGAGAGTGAGGAGAAAACACATCTTTATGGAGGAAGCCTAGGGGTACCGAGGAGTGCTAGGAAGGAGAGAAGATCATAGTGTTATACCCGTGAAAAGGTTCTGATTGGTTTCTCTCTCCCATATTAAGACAGTTAATGTTTTCTGCAACTGAAAGGTGAGATGGGAGTGTGGTTAGCCGATTAGTAGGTGCTGAGGTAAAAATAAAAATCAAGAGAGAAACGTCAAATGAGAACGTAGAGGAGAGAAGTGCCAGGCCTGGAATCAGGAATGGGTGAGATACCTGCATCTGAGTACTCTATAGGATAGGGGAGATGCTGTCTCCCCTTTTCTGAAGTGTCTGGTTCTTGCTTCAAGAGTTACTGCATCAGTCTCGGTGTCTTAGATCTGCTGTGTAATTGTTGTGTGCACTCTGTAGCCCCTCTCTCTTTACTTTCTCCTCCAGGAAGATCAGAGTAGCAGATGGCCATATAGAAGACAGACCTTCTCTAGTTGGTGCCTGGGCCCAGCTAGTGTGGAGACAAAGCAGGGACTACAGCTGAGGATATTGCATAGGCAGGAGGGGCAAGCTGGCAGATTGGAGTCAGTGCAGCCAGAAGATCCTTGTTTGCTGCGGACGCTCCTGCAGAACTTGGGATGGAAGCGTGGTTCTCATTTTAGCTTCTTGTCATCGTTTTTCAGAGGTCCTGAAGGAGCTGGTTGCTGGATTTGAGGTTCCTTATTCTCAGCAGCTGTCTCTAGTATCTATGGAAATGAGAGGAAGTTGCAAAAGGTTCTGTATGCTCACAAAGGCTTGTATGCTGCTCTTTTCCTGGCTTGATCCTGTGGGTTTTTTGATGGTGAGTGACCACTGCATCAGATGTCTCTTCAGAACCATTCTTTTATGACAGCATTGGTCACAAATATAATTACTCCATATTTCTATATTATCTTCATGTGAATTTTTGCATCTGCTCTGGCCACTACTCTGCTAACAACCACGCTGCGATGGGGCTGAAGAAGGATATTTAATGCAGAAGTGGAATGCACTTCTTTCCTGCCTTGGTGGGGCTCTTAAATGCGGTGTGGGGTTTGTGTATCGACTCTTGCTTAGGACTTCATGTGGATAGATGTGGGTGTGGGAATGGAGGGGCTTTCCAAAGGCCAGCATGAGCATGTGGGTAGGATGGTAATGTAGTGTCACTGTGGGGGAGATTTTGAAGGCCTGGAGATGGCATTGTGAGTTGTTTTGAAAGCTGCCAATTGTTGTCAGTATGTTGACGATTATTTTCAATTTGTTTTGTTTTGTTTTTTAATTGTGGAAATGTTCCCAGAAGCTTAGTAAATGAGGACATGTTCTTATAAATATGCAGCTAATATGTTAAAGCTCGCATGGCCCAGCCTTGGTTATGAAACCTACTCCTTTAACTTGGTCTCATTTGTCTCCTAGAAGGCCTGTGTTTGGAAGAGGTGCCCCTAGTTGTGGGAAGAGGCTATGTCTCTCAACCTGCAAAGCACCAGAGCTTGGATATTGAAACAGACTTTCAGCCTTGCAAATGGGTTTAATCCCACTCCAACACATGGCTCTGTTTGTGGACGTGGGATGCCAGAAAACCACAATGTATTCTGCATGATATTTGTAAGCTCCGTGCAAAACTGCTGAAGCAAAAAAAAACTAGTCTTAAACAATTAAAATCAGTATTGTGTTTGCAGAGGTGTTATGTGGTGAGTTTTCTTTCATGCATTAGAAATTTTCTTTCTCAGGGACGATGGAGATCATCAAAACCTCGGAGTGTCCCTTGGATTCAAAATTAACAGCAAAATACTGTCTCTGTGAGATTTTTCTCCTGCTTTTATGTGTGCTCAGGGTCAAGATTAGGTGGCTTCCTCACAACGTGAAATTAGTTAGCAATTTTCAGTAGTGTGGTAGTGACACGGGAGCTCTGCAGAATCATCCCAAAGGTAATATCTGAAAGCTCAGTGTGGACTGGAAATGTCTGAAGCAGATGGAAGGTTCTTAGCTCATTGCTGAAAAGGTTGCTTGATTCCCATAGAAAATGTGAAAAATTATATATATATATATATATATATATTTTAACTCTTTTGCTATCCCTCACTGGTGTTGAAATGCATATTTAAAAAAAAAAAAAAGTTCCGCTCCTTCCTTGGACCTTTGTTCACTTTCTTTTGCTCTAGCAGAGCGTTCCCAGTGATTATCTGCAGCCATCCTCTTGCTGACGTCTTGCAGTGAGATCCTGCCCGCTTTATTTTGCGCATGGAGCCGCATTGCACTTCTCCAGTCTGAGCTGTGCTCTGTGGTGAAGCAATGAGTGGAATGGTGAGTTGAATTGCACGATTTGATGGCTCCAAGGAGATGAAATGAATGCTACTTAGAGAGCAAGTTACCCCTCACTGTGAACATGAGTGGCAGAATTTAGCTCTTTTGTTTCTGAAAACTGATGTTTCCAATTCTGTGTATTTAACTGGTTTTCAGAGAAGGAGAGAGAAATAAAAACTTGCAAGGATGGTAAATTTTGCTTTGTGCTGTTAAGAATGGTACTACAAATACTTTTTTGCCAAGTGTGCACTGACGTGTGCAAAGTAACACCTTGATTTACATCAGTACAATACTGAAAGCTTTCAAACTCATCTGTGGGAAAGAAATAAATGAAGGGAAGTTATTAGGAATTCCTCTCCTTATGTTCTCCTTCCCTCTCTTCTGTGGTCCATCTGTGAAACGGGCCATAAGAGGGAGTGGGAGATCGGCATAGTGGGAAGACAAAAACAATGAAACCTCAATGAATTGATGATGAAAGGGGGGGAGACAAAAAGACCCTGACGAGAGCTGTGGATGAGCCAGGGGAAAGAAGGGGGAACATAGTGTCCGAATGCCCAAAGGCGATGACGGGGCAGCAGCACCATTGGCCACTTGAGCAAAAGCGAGGAAATGAATGAATGGGGAGAAGAGCAACGAGCTGATGTCGTCTGCAATACGCAGAATTGGAAACAGAGTTTTCAGGAAGGAAAGGCACACATTTGGCCACTTGTGCTTGTGTTGAACAGGACCTTAGTCTCTGCATGGTTTGCCCATCTTCTCAGTGGATCGTCTGGAGAAATTAAGTGTGGTTCTGGGTGAGGCTCTAAATTTGCCGATTCCTTCTGCTTCACGTCGCTGCCACAGACTAAAGTTTTGTATTAGGGAAATTGAGACTGTCACTAAGAACGTACATCACGGTAGATGATATATTGCTGTTCCAACCCCCAGTCTCAATCATCCAAAAATGACTTGCAAGGAAACGTGACTCAGGTCCTAGGACCTGGTGAACAATATTTAGTGTTCCGTGGGGAAGGAGAGAAACCCGGTAATGAAATCACCAGCCTTAAACTTAGCTGCTTTTCTTAGGTGGCTCCCCCAGATCTCAGCAGAAACGTGTCTGTGCAGGTTCAGCTGAGCTGCCTGTTGAATAGTTTGGCCAAATGCAGGAAGCGAGATCTTTGACCTTCTGCAGTGTCCTCATTGTAGACGCATGCATATAATTTCCAGTAATTTAACAGGAGCTTTAGTTTGAAAAAGATTTGGGTTTTATTACTTTCATTCATCATCATTAACTCATGCCATGTGGCGGAGAGGAGGGAATGACATATTTCCGCAATTAGATTCAGTATTTTGCATGAAAAAAATGAGCTGTTACAGCAAATGCTGCTTTTGAAATAGGGAATAAAACAAACGGAAACAAAAATTGTGATGTGTGCTTGGAAAAGAAGAGTTAAAAAAAGATATTTTACCAATGAAGTTGTCTTTAAGCTGTGGTTAGAAATGATTTAGCTTCCTAACCTATTCCTACTGTGTACTTGGCTTACATTCAAGAAATGTTTTCATCCAGTACCTTGATGCGCTTCTAATTCGCCTGTTACAAAGGCGCTCCACTTTCTGCTTACTCTCAAAAGGTGCGCTGGCTTAGTCTGCTGGCAGTACCTTTGTGCAGAGCTGCTTCAGTTTGCAGGGGGAGTGTGAAATTTCATTTGATTTTAGTTTGTGTGGGTTTGCTTTGCTTGAGTTTTGATTTAGCTGAGCCCAACAACTTAACGCAAAACACAGCTAGGAAAATCCTATTTCCTCCGGTGTGGGATGCAGAAGGGATCAGTTCTCTAGGGTGGCTTGACTCTGGGCTGAGGTGCACCTCGAGGGTTTCTGTACCTTTTTTTTTAACCCTTCCTTGAGCCAGCTAGATTGCAAGGGCCTGATCCTGTTTTCTGTGAAGTCAAAGGGATGTTTGCCATCAATTGGGATGGGAACAACATGGGGCCCAACATTGGTAATGAAACCCAAAACCAGGCTGGCTTTATGTGGTTGAGTGTTCCTGCCAGCATTCCTCAGGACTGTGTGTGTGACACATGCTCCCTTGATAATCTAATGAAGAATACATGTAGACCCAAACGTGTATTTTATTTTACACAGCAGCCCACGTTTTCAGTAATTTGCCTTCTCGCCTTGTATGCGTCTCACTCTTGCGGATGTTCGCATGAGCCAGTACTCCTGCTAGCTTTTCTGTTTCCCTTCTTGGGATGTTGGTTTTCTTTTCTGCATGTTCAATTACATGTGCACATTCATCTGTCATTAGTTCCTGTTCACTGGAGGATATTTTGCAGAGCTCTTTACGCAGCATTCATAATAATCTTATCCATGATTTGGATTTCTTACTGACAGCAAAAGTTCAATCCTTTTTGCTGCTGTTTTATTCATTTTATAGCTCTGTCTAGATAAACCACTTACAAGTTCTGTAGTAGAAGTTTAGCAATTTGGTTGATTTTTTCTCTTCTAATTCAATTGTGCCTTGAATTCTGTTCAAATTTAGATTTATTTGTACTGTTTTTAAGGCATTTAAAAATGTAAGCTCCTCATTTATCAGGATTTCTATAGTGATTGCTTTCTTACATTGTTGTCATAATTCTCGCCGGATTTTTGTTGTTGTTGTTGCTCTCATTCTTTTTGAAAAAATGATATTCATCTTTTGATTATGCTTGCCAGCTCATCTCTGTTTCAGAAAAAAATGATCATTTGTGCTACTGCACTCAATTACCTATGTTAGTGTTGAGAGTAGATGCGCATAGGTGGGGGTGGTAGGGAGATTTATATACGCATGTATGTGTGCGTTATCTTCAGATGTGTGGTGCGTGCACTCACGTCTATGGTAGTGTCTTTACTTTTCTTTCAGTTCCTCAATTTACTCTGTAAGTTTTGGGAACATCCCACCTGGACATACTGCTGTCTCTGGACATGAGGCAAAACGACAGAACTACTTAGAAAAGTGATGTCCAAGACACCTGTGTCCTGGTAGACCCCCCAAAAGGAAACAGGAGGAAATAAATCTGCACAGAGGAGAATCAGCAGCTCTCCCACCACCCAAGTGTATCCCCATGCCTCTGGGGCTCTGCTACAAGCCCAGCTGCACAGAGGTAGGCAGTTATGGTTTCTTCTTACTCCAGCTGCCCTCAAGAACCCTTTTTGGTGGAATATCCACCGTGGAAAAGACCAGGAAAAAAAAAAGTCACCTAAATTCAGGTTGTAAAATATTTTCTTGTGACCTCATGGAAAGTGTGCAAGGAATAATTCAGACCTGGTTCTGTTTCTGTCCTCTGTCTTTGGACAAGTGTGAGGCTTTCCTTGGGCCCTTGTCTGGAAGAAGGGTAAAACCTTGCACAAGGGGTAGGTCTAGGACCTTATTTCTTCCTCCTCATTTCAAATGTACCTAAAGGTCAGCACAAGGCTGTTGGAGTAGAAACTTTGGGTCTTGGACAGATTTTCATGATGATAGGCTAAAATTTAGGGTCCAGCATTTGGCACAGATGAGAGAAGAAATTTCACCACTAATTTATTTCTTTTACTAATAATTCATCTGGCTATTGATCGAGTTTGAGTTTGTTTGGTTCCAACTCTGCCCTTCAGCAGCTTTTGTAAACAGGTTTTTCTTACCTACATGAGTCAGGGTTTGACTTTCCCCCTCTGTGCTATAAATTACACCTGTGTCTCGAGCCTGATGCTAATGCCTGGGATTTAGAGAGGAAAGGAAGGAATTTGAGCTCAACTTTTGTCATGGAAGGCTTTGCCTTTTTCATTACTCAAGCTCCACAACAAGATGTCTTTCTCTCTTCCCCCTTCAGTGCTTTTGCAGGCAGAAGAGCAGCCTGAAACAAATTAATTTCCCACCTTTTGAACCTGTGTTTCCCTCTACCTTCTTCTCTTTTTTTTTTTTTTTTGTGTTAATTAGCATCTAAAGGTAAAGTATGTAAGGGTCAAAAGACTCTAATGTGAGAAACAAACCCATAGAAGCAAACAGCCTCACTGCACTCAGGGAGATTATTAATATGAGGTGAGTTTACTCAAGAAATTGCAGGATCAGGCCCATGATACTGAATTTGATTTAATTCACTCATACATAATGATTACCCACAGCTCTGAGCAGATGTAGTAATGACTACAATTACTTGCAGATCGTTTTTTATTATGATTAAATCTGTACATGATATTATTCTTGAGGCAGTGGTTTTAATATTCAGCTTGCTCCCCACCCTCATCAACATTGCCTGCACACAAGGTTAGAAGCAAATCCCCGGTTTGGCAGTGAAGAGCTTTCTGCCATGAGCAAATGTTGGTTTTGGTTAGAGTCCATTGGCATATGCACTTCAAGTTCAAAGCTTAGCTTCACAGCATCAAAATTGCACATGTGTGTGTGTTTTGAGGTGTATTTCAACTGCAAAGCCCCCACCAGCTTCAAGAGAGTGGTCTGAGAGCAATGTTGAGATCGCAAATGGAACTGTCACCTGTAATGTATTGCAGCGATCATGGGCTAAAGCACTCAAGTGGCCAGCAGCCCGGTCCAGCAGCTTGGTCGTCCCTGAGGAGCTTTCACCTGGCTCAGGTTGGTTTTGCTCCAGCCAGCAGAGTTCTGTGTGCTGCTCCCAGTTCTGCCGGAGCCTCTTGGCATAAGCCTAGAGAAGTGTACAGACTCCCTTTTAATGTAGTCTGTTGTGAAATGAGGGTAGGAATTAATTTGCGAGCAGGAAGACTTGTTGTTTGGCTTGAGTTAAGTCGTGTTACGGAATGCTGAGGGTAGGCAAAGGGTCTTGTGCTTGTGGTCATACGAGAGACCAGGATAATTCGATCAGGGCATTTGCCATACGTCTGTCATTCAAGTGCAGTGTTTGTCTCAGCTTTTAGATTAAGCGCAGTGAATATTGCAAATAGCCCAAGAGGAGATAGATGTAGCTGAATGTTAAAAAGCTTGATTATTCTATCTTTTCGGTAAAAATGATTCTTATTGACAATTGGAGGCTAGTTGAGAGAAAATCAAAAGGATATCATTGTCTGTGGACTAGCTAAAGATTTTCTAATTAAGAGAACAAGTTTTGTCGGCCACCTCCTCCCTCAATATTGCCATTTCAGCAAAATGAGATTTGTCAAAAAATACTCACCACTCTTGCCTGTGGTTCTTTGTCCTCACAGGGAGGATCATTGCATCAAACAAAAAAATTTGTCACGGTTCTTGTCATCTGTGTTTGTTTCTGTATTTGTTTTTTCTGATGAAAGCCATGACAAAATCTCTGGTCGTGATGAGGCAATTTTTAAAAGCAATGAATTGTGGTTGGGAGGTGAAAAGTTGTTTGCCTGTACAATTTCTACTCAGCTGGTCTAATCTGAATAGGGTGACCAGGAAAGAACCTGTTGTGGAACGTTTTGCTTTGTGGCTTATGGTCTTGATTTGTAGTTCGCAGTAATTCTAGTCATGCTTTTGATTGAAGGAGATGACCTAAAAATATTCTGAAAAGTTGCTACTGGAGAACAGATAATCTTGCTTAAAATACCATTTAAAATCACTGCATTGCACTGAAGGCAATGTTAGAGCAGGAAGAGAAGGAAATGACTGATTCACAGCAAAATGCCAAATTGCAGGTATAGAAATTAATTCTTTGCATAAAGCGGGTGAAAGGAGTGTCAGTCCTCTTAACAATTAAATTCATCTTAATGATTAGCTGCAGTAATGTTCAGGAGCAGTGGACTCTGCATTGATCACGAGATGATGATGCATGTTGCTTAACACAGATGAATGATGTTGCAGGATGACAAGTTGATGTCTTCAGATCGAACGAAGCGCCCTGTGTTTTATTACCGGGCGTATGGTCAGGAGGGGTTACCGTGATCTGCAGCGTCCAGTGCTGTGCTGATAGCAAGATGGGTAAGAGCCGACACGATACTCAAGGTATGGTTTTATAAAAAGTCCTTGACCACTCTAAGGGACACTCTCATAGCACTATGCACAGCAAGCTAGGCATAACTGCAAACCAGGTGGCCATTTGTCAAAGGGATTATCACCAGGTGGTTAAGCACTTGAAAGGCTACCACTTGATGCAAGACCTTCCCTATAAAAGCTTGGCTATAGGTCAGTAATTTGCCGATATTACTGGGTCAGGAGAAAGCAGTTTAAGATCAGAAGTAATAATAGAGCATTTTAAAGCTGACGCTACAACGCCAGAAGCATGGGAAGTATTAATAATTTTCACGATTAAAAAAAAACACACCACCCTATCAGGTTTAGGAGGGGAAAAAAAGTCACAAAGGAATCTAGTGGAAAATTTGAAGAGAAACTGCGAGGGACTTCATTAATATGGAAGGAAAGATTAGCCCAAGAACAAAAGAACAGGAGAGGAGTTGGCAAGGATAAAGCTGGTAGAAGAATTATAATAATGTCATCCATGAGATATTTGAGTGAAAAGCTAAAGAGAAATTAAACCAAAGCTATGCTAAAACTTTTCAAACTAATAAGGTCATTAAGGGTATTCCCCAAAAGTTGGGGGGGGGGGGGGTGTTACTGGTTGTGGCTGCAACACTTCATTTTCACTTCTGGTCACAAATGCAGTGCTGGCGTGAGGAGCGATAAGCAAAGCAGCAGAGGACATACCGAGAGGTCGTGCAGGGAGCTTGCAGCCGTTTTAGTACACAATCTCGGGCTGAGTTCTTTAGTTCTTTGGGAATTTCACTGCTTTGTGAGACAACAGCGATTGTAATTCTTTCTTCTAGGGCTTAGAGTGTAGTCCAAGAGCTTAATAAAACAACGTGAAGGAAAGCTCATTTGCTTGACTTTGTATGCAAGTTCACATTTGAAACTGAAGAGCAAACAGTGCCATGAGATACCCATTGTGGCTCATGAATGGAAAATGAATTATGTTGTTCAAGTATCATGTTCACTTGCATATTTCCACGTTGCAAAACAATGGCTTACAAAATACTGTACGCAGCATGCCTATAATTTTGGGTTGCAGTTGAAGGGCAATTTAGTAATATTGTGCCCAAAGGCTCTGAGCAGCATTGACACAGTTTTGGCCCCTTGCGATGATCCCTTTATGAAGACACAATAATGACCTGGTTTATGTTCCAGGGAGCTTACAATCTAATTGAAGAAAAGATCCAAGAATGCTGATGATAAACAGGAAGGGAAAGAACGGGTGATGGCAAATGGAGAATATACCTTTACCTACTGGTAGTAACAATAGTAATTGGCATCGTTACTGCTAGGCTTATATTCGAGCACTGTAAAGCAATGGTGACTTGGTGATACCCACCACATTTGGGCTACAGGACCAAGGTGTGTTCATCTGGAGGTTCTGCACCTCGTGTTTACTGAACACTTGAAATACTGTAGATGTGATTTCTTTTGAATGGAAGGAAAAGTTTATATCTAGTTTTGTCTTCGTGAGTGTAACTTTTTAGATGCTCTATTCAATATTATAGCAGTAGGGCATCAGTAAGCTGGATCCCAGCATGCTGAAGGTTTGCTGCTATCAGATACGGTGCCAGTGGCAGTGTCGCTGGTAGGAAGGGGCAGCTGCAGCTGCTAGAGATGACATCTGCTCTTGCATAAAGGGGTAGGTTTCCTCTTCCCAGGCTGCTGGTAGTCCAGAGCAAGAACTGGTTCACTTCTCCCAGAACAAGTGTGCAAAATTTAGGTTAACAGAATATCCTTCTGGAGTAAATGAATGGGAGGCAGCAGTTGGGTTGAGCAGACCCTGCGGTAATTGACCTCTTTTCCCAGGCTGACCACGTTTTTAAAGAGGCATTTTTATGTCCGTATGCATCTCATTGGCAGCTCTTGTAAATAATCTTAAACTGTTTTTTTTTCCTCCACCAACATCCTGATTTCTGTGCAGGCTGTTTTCACATCTTGATTGTTTTAGTCCACTCGTCATCGTTTGCAGAGGTACTGTATACACACTATTTTTAATTGATGATCCGAAATGAATTACTGTTGCTGATTTAGTTACACTAAATCCTGTTCTGTTATCAAACAAATTTGCTGTCTAATGAAAGATCAATGTTATTGTGCCGTGTCCTACTTTGTGGATTAAGTAGAGTATTATTCTAATTAAACTATCAAGAAAAGCACACAAAATGCTCCAAGAATGAGCAGCACTTGCAGTCGCAGCTGTTAACAAACACAGTACATCTGATCTGAGATTAAGATACAAAGGAAGAATGACTGTATTTAGGTGAATTAAGTAGGATCTGAGAGCCAAGGTTACAGAAAGAGACAGTAGTTTTAAACCTGCCTATAAGAGAAGGTAATTTACTATGTATGACTTAAAAGCATAAAATCTTTCAATGACGCAGTTCTGGATCAACTGCATAAAATGATGGTGATTGCCATTAATAATGGTTCTGAAGACGGACATATCTTATGCACTTTTTTGCTCTTGTGAGTAAATGCCTATGTAAGATTTCTTCCAAAATTAGAATGCGTGGCTATCAATCATTTATACTAAGCACGGATAGTCCTGCTCACCTGTCATGACATTAAGTGCATTTATTCCTTTCTGGGCAAGCTGTGGTAAGATGCTTTCTTTTGTTGTGGGATGTAGGCTGACGGTGTTAATGCTCAACATTTTTCTTCTGCCTTGAGTTGAAAGGAAACAAAAAACACCTAGTTGCTTTAACTCAGTCTCATAGTACACCACGCATAGCTGTACATTATCTTCAGGCTTTCACAGCTTTACATACAGTTGGATAAGTTTTGGCTCCTGCTGTCTAATGCTGTTTCCTCTAATGGTTGAAGAAATGGAACATTATACTGTGTAACGTGTGGGGGTCACATTAATCACAGAAAATTCTTTTAATGTCTCAGAAGTAACTGTCAAACTGGACATACTGAATCTATTTAAACTAAAGCATGCCATTTTTTATCTACAGTGATCTTTAATTCACATAAAAGGGTCAAGAAAATGTGATTAAGTGACAGTTTTAAAATGTACTATAATATTAAATAGCTTGATTAAGTGACAACTATAAAATGTAATACAATATTAAGTATCTGGCTATGTCCCAAAAGAACTTTAAAGTATTTAGAACGATTTGGGAATTCTCCAGCCCATCATGAGTTACGAAAGAACATTTTTATTAAATATAAACAGGTGAGCTCAGAAAAGAAAAACAGATAATGTCTTGTCATGGTGCAAATAATGCCCATCCTAGTTTCACATTAAAACGTCTGCCTTTCCAAACAGGAGATGAAGGAACCGAATAGAATTTCAGTCGGTGCCACCCCCTGAGACCGCAGGTGCAAGGAGCTCTCGGACTGAATAGTCCAGTGGGGCAAGTCAAGAGGCAGACATGGTGTGGCTAAATAAGCTCAGGTGTTGCTTTCCTAGCTTTTTGAGTGTGAAATAAGTGTGCAGCGATCTGCCCAGCACTCTGGCGAGTAAATCCCTGGCAGATCTCCAGCAAACCACTGTTTGTCTGGTATGCCTTATACTTCATCAGGAGCCTACGCGTGCCGGTAGGCTTGAAGGGAAGAATCAGGGTGAGAAAAGTGCCCTGAAGTGTACGGCTGGGTCAGAATATGGCCTTTGTTACTGTAAGAAGCACAGGTGTTGCAAAGGAAAGAAAGGTGATCAATGGGGAGAATGTACCAGAAAATCACATTTAAGGAGAATTGAGTTATTAGTTATGATGCTGGAGAAACCAAGAAGAAATGGTGCTTAGCAGCTCATTCTCCAAAGGGCAAAGAGTACTGAAAGCTGGATGTGGTTTACAAAACACTGGAGCGATTTGGGGCTGACACTCCTAAGGAAAGCAGGCCACCATTGCACGTGTGTGTGACTGTGTACTGGGCATGCTCACGTCTCGGTCCCCTCCTTGTACCAGATTTGGCTTTTTGTTATCTGCTGTCAACCAGAAATTGAAAGTTTCACACTCGTTCCTTTGACGTTTTAGTGCTGTTTGGTATTTTAAATTCCCTTAGAATTTTAATCTGGTGATTTGGTGGTGGGCAGTTTGAAATGCTGTTCTGTAACACATCTGCAAGTTCCATTTCATCAGCTCTTGCTGCCTCGTGGGTTTCCTTGAAAGCCTCCAAGTAGATCTGAAGCTCAGCAGCTCTCATGGTAAGGTGTTTGAAGCTGAGCATGGGAGGTGTGGAATGGGTTGATAGGACAGGTCCACCAGCAGGGTCAGGTAGTGTACTTATTAATTATCATCTGATCCTGGGTTGATAGAAGCTCTAGCACATCTGGGCAGCTTCTTTGCATGTGGCCCTCTGAGTCTTGTGTGGCTCAAGGTGTACGACCAATGTCTCTTCCAAACAGCCATATGCAGAACGAACACAAAGAAAGGAAGAAACTCCCATACGGTGCTAGTTCTGGCTTTAGAAATCTGGAGTTTTCAAGTCAGAGGCTAAACTAATTTTAACATGTATTTTCCAATGTCTTCACGCTGAGTGGTGCTTGCCTTTTGTAGCTTCCTAGAGTCTGTGTGTGGAGAATGGGTACAGTTTTCCTTTAAATACTGTGAGCCTCACTGGAGTTGCAGCAGTATCTGTCACAGATGAAAATACTATAACTATGTTTCTTTGTAATCCATTCATTGGTTTATGGACCCCAAATCCTCAGGAGAGGGTCACAAATCCACATAATGTTCTTACATGCTGGGTTTTGCATTTGGATCTCTGATTTAGCTGACAGATGTGCAGAATCCCGTCTAGCCAGATATCTCCCTCCTGACTGCACAATCCGAGGAGATCGAGAACACACGTTATTCCAGCTAAAGTCTGCTTTGAATCCAGGCTAATAACTTTCACTCCTGATCTGCTGGTTTCAGTGGCATCCTATGAGTTAGTATTTTCTTAAACAATATTCGTATTATGTTCTTGACGTGTAAACTTTTGCCTTCTCAGGAATGCAATAGTTAAGTGACTTCTCAGCTAGGTTAGTAACACAGCACAGATGAAACTCAATATGCAAGCCACTCTGTTGAAAAATTTTAGATACAATTTAGTGTTACTGATGTGAGAAACAAAGGGATTGTCACAGTGGATGAGCTGTGAGATCCATCAAGACTTGTATGACCTTTTTAGAAACGTCCAAGAGCAGAGGCTCCAGAAGAAGATACAGAAAGAAAAGTTGTGAAATCTACAGCCCTGCTCTTCCCATTTAGGTTGCATTTTGGTCTCTGCCAGTCAGTGTTTGGTTTCAGTACTAAAATTTAGCTCTTGGCTCCAGGCTTTGCACTGGAGTCCTAGGGATGCTGGTGGAGATGCTCCATCTGTTGACCTGCCATGGGCACAGTTAGCTCTGGCATCTGGGCTCCTGGATGGGATAACTCCCAACGTGTTTGCAGTCAGACATGCTGTGAATTTAGGTAGTTGTGGCCTTGCAATATCGATTTCCAAAAGAAGGAAAACAAAAATGCATGTAGGGATTCAGCAACCCTCCTTCAAATGGGAAGCCGTACATCAGCTGAGATGGATGAAGGTGGTTTCTAAACACTTGAGCCAGATATGCTAGTAGGAAATATACTTTAATTTCGTATCACGGCTGTTAGAAAATGCTAAAGTCTTATTCGTGCTGCTCTGTATGATCTTTTTGATCATCAACTGATCGTCTGGAGTGTTCTACCCATGTAAAAGAGGAACGGGATTTCTCACGTGCTGCTTCATTTTCACACAAGTTCCTCCATCTACACTGTCCCATGTGGTGATAGAGATAGTTCAGCAGAGGAGTTGGTGCTTGCACCTGAATCCCCTGGAGTTAATCTCAGAATTTCAATAGGCAAAAGATCATTTCGTTGCAACTTTGTCCACAGAAAGAGAGAGGAGTATGTAGTCTGAGGTAAAGAGATTCTTGTAAGGGCAGGGGACAACATGCCCTCCTGACTTCTGTGAGACCACCACAGCAAGGATGTGCCAGGGTGTCCTAATTCAGGAGAATCATTACAAATTGGTTGATGATCAATGTGAAAAATACACATCAAGCTGGAGAGGGAAGGCAGCAGAGCACAGCTCCATGCAGGATCGCTCGAGGAGAGCACAGGGTTGCGAACAAGATCCGTGTGTCAGGATTGTCTCCTGTTAGCTTGGATCCTGCTGTGAATCACTGAGCTGCTCTCCTTGGGGAGCACCAGGCATACTGTCCATGTGGGGAAGGCAGCCCAGACTGTTTCTTTTGCAGTCGATGAGGATCTCCAGGTAACGTATGCACAGCATGGCTGTTTGCTCCCATGATGGATCCAGGTAGCAAGTCTAGATAAACACCCACCAAGTGAATGTCTCCCCCACCTCCTCCCCAATCAAAGAGCTGTCAATTGGGTCTTGCATTTTTCCTAGGCTAACTAGGTGAAAAATAGGAGCTCCTATCCTTGAGTAATTTTGAAGCAAATTGAAATCCATGCTGGGAAGCCAACGTGCTTGCTTTAGATCACTTGCTAGCAGCATGTAAATTATTTTAATTACGACTTGTATTTGATGCTCTGCAGGACTCGATCCTGTGATTCGGTAACAGTCCAGGTGCCTGAGATTTGCCTGCAGGATCATGTCCTCAAGGTCATGTAAGCCTTCAAACTTGAACTGAGCTGGAGGGGTCTGAGCCCAAATCCTTCAAACTGAAGGCAAAAAGCCTTCTGTCAGCTTGGGCTCAGGGCGAAGTGTTTCTTTTGACTAACTCTGTCTTTTCTTCTCCTTCAGCACTTCTCTGGTTTCTGTTTCATGTACTTGGTGTTCAAATGGATCTGATAAATTTTCCCCCAAATGTTCTTCCCCTGTGAATTGGCTGTTTCAAATCTGAGTGAAATTACTTCTGACTGGCCGCATAAGTCACCTGCTGTTTTTTCTCTTCCGTGATTGGGTGCATGGAAATATCCTTCCCAAGTAAATAATGGCATTTGCTTTGACATTTGTTTTCTGCAAACATTTGTGCCAGGAAACCAGATTGTATGGCTGAAGCGAGCGAATATTTTTATCTGCATTAGTCACCCAAATCTAATTTTAAATCTCTAAGGAAGAGAGAGGTGGGAGTTTGCCTGATTTGTGTTCATCTGAGCTGAAGATGTACATTAGGCTCCAAAGTCTCAGGTCCTTTTAGTACCCTCCCTTTTTAATAATGATCTTTTATAAATAATATGATGCGATAATAAATAATGTGGTGATAATTAATATGTAACTTTGATAAATAACAATGGACTATTTGAAAAGATTTTGACACTGATACTAAGAAATGATTTTTTATTAGATTTTATTTTCTTTTGGTTCTTTTGGGTGCCATTGGGCAAGATTTTTGAAATGGTAGTGGTGACTTTAAAATAATAGAGGCTGGGGTTTTCAAAGGGACCCAAGAAAGGAGAGCCTCCCATTGAAATTCTGGGGAGTAACCTGTATTGTCAGGATCTTGCATTATAGTCTGTTTTGTGAATGTATTTTTGAGGCTGTGTTGTACTGCAGACGTAAATATTTATAGCTGGGGCTCTGATCCTGCCTTTGCTTATGCATGTGTCTAACTTAAACACATGTGAGTATTCTCTTTGGCTCCAGTAGGGCTATTTGCATTCATAAAACCGAGGATGCATCTGGTATTTTTTCATGGGATTGTTAATAATTGTACTGTGTTAAATTGTAGATGCGGTTTCGTGGGTGGAAAGCTGCGCCTCTACCTGTGAAGGTTTGGTGTTTATCAATTGATGCTTCTGTGACCTTCATTTTTATACACTGCACATACTCCCGGGATAGCAAACCTGAGCTGCAGCACCAGCTTGGACACACTGACCATCTACTCATTCATTCCCCATGAATTTTTTATAGGCACTGTCTTTGTAGGATACAAAGCAAAGAGACAGATGCAAAGTTGGCCATCAGTTTTCTAATGGAGCAAGAGCATAATTAATCAGGAATAACACCTAAGAATAACTGGTGCAGAAGGGTATTTCCCATGGAGGTAATGTAGCCTCCTCAAGATGTAAGTCAACTTGTATTAATCACACGATGGAATTAGTGACAGTTTGCCTTTACAACCTTTTAGATTTGTTAGCCAGCAACTTTCTAGCTTATTATTCAGATTGGTGGGGTTTTGATAAGGACGAATGGAATATCAGGCCAGAGATCAAAAGTCACCGAGTCGAACAGAAATGCTGGAAGACAATTCTGGCGGTGCTGAAAGACAGATTATTTGCATGGAGACAGGGACAGAACGTCATCAGAGCAGCAAGTCTTGTGTCCCCTTGACAGCTATGACAGGGTTATTAATGTACTGCAAGCAGGCATCAGCGTGGAGCTGGGGTGTGAAAAGTGTGTCATGTTTGCTGCCGTTAGTGAACAGCACTAAACGGGGTCATAACTTCTACTTCAGACTCTTGCAAATGACTCCTTTTGAAAGTTGTCTGGCATCTTTCGTGGGCTGGCTCAGGACGGGCTCAAACCTAGAACTGCTCTAAAGAGTTTTCTACTGGGTCTGTGGCAATACCATAAATAAACCCCAAACAAACCCAAGAATATGCTAGTGTACTGATTTTATGGTTTTGGTGACCAGCATATTGTTTCTGATGGCTGTGGCCATCGTACTCTGGGAGCAGCTTGGGATTATTCATTGCTTATTGCACAGTATTCCTAGCAGCAAGGTAAGGCAATGCGTTGGACAGTCACATCTTACCATGTTCAGGTTTTTTTTTTTTTTTTCCTCTTAACACCCACGGTCTGAAGATTTTAGTTATGGTTTTCACTGTTATTCCCAGCTGTTAACAAGTGCTTACAGGTAAATATGTGCTTTGAGCAATTTTCTGAATAAAGAGAGCCTAAAGCACATGCTTGAGTGCTTTTCTGAACCTGGGCCTAAGACAGGTTTGATTAGAAAAAGATGATACTTTGCCCACATGTATAGTGGTGCTTTTGTTTCCTCCCAAACAGTAAGCTGGACATTTGGCCTTGGTTCACTTGGCGCTAATGATACATGACCCTGCAGGCTGTGGTCTCAGCTGGCTTCCATTTTGGGTTTGCAATTTCCTTAGCAAATTTTATAATAGCTTTTTGAGTCGGTGATGAAATCTTATTTCTGTATCTGTGCGTATATGAATGTGAGTGCCAGCCATCGAGAGATTAGCGCAGCAGGAGAAACTGCGACTTTTTCCGAAGGATGCAGAGGTTAAAAGGACAACTTTGACACGGCTATGCATTTCCACTTTTCTGCATTGCTCCTCGGTACGAGGACCCAGAGGCTTTCCTCTTTTCCACTTTCCTTTCCTGAAAGATCTCACGTGGAGATCTCCTTTGCTGCCTGCTCTCGGTTGTCCAGGAGTCATCTCCCCGCGGTTCCTTATCGTCCGTTGGAGTATTCACTTTCCTTTGCTGCAGTGTTTGCATTACTATCTTCTTTTACCTTCTCCTTTCGCAGTAATGCTAACAGTGACTTTCACAGCTGCTCTGGGGCTCTGGCATGGTGCAGTTAATGCTGTTGTTTGCTTCTGCTCATACACAACTGGATGCTTTCCAGCCTTTTCTACAGAGGTGGTTTCCTACCACCCACAGCATGCTGAGGAGTGTAGTAGAAACGTTTATGTAGTTAGGTTGGCTCCCATGGCACAATGCGTAGGAGACAGGGTGAAAGTAAATCTTTTGTGGTCTTTATTTAAAAAATAAGGAAGTAAAAGTTGGCAATGGCCACAGAATGAACTTGGTAGGTA
The DNA here is from genome assembly GCF_013377495.2 of Cygnus atratus. Lineage (NCBI taxonomy): Eukaryota > Metazoa > Chordata > Aves > Anseriformes > Anatidae > Cygnus > Cygnus atratus. Next base: position 110,456,030 of record NC_066364.1, read on the forward strand.
GTGTTACCTCTTCTGATGCCCTTTCCTGCTCCCAATTTGAGGGCTACTCAGTGTTACTGTTTTCTCTCTGGTGTTTTCATCTGGGCTGTTTCTTCTTGTTTTCACTTCCTTCCTGTGTTCTGGCTTAATTCCCTTCATACATCAACAGGTACTTCTGTGGCGCAGCTCTTTCTCCCACCATTTACTTCGCAGTGGAGTTTACCCAATGGACAACAGTCCATGATGCTCAGGGTTACAACAAGGGCTTATTTTGGACTGGTAGACCTTCTAATGTAGGCATATTTTGACAGGCAAAATTGGACTTTTACTATCTCATGTTTTTGTCTTGTTTTTGGCTGTGGCAGCATGGGTAGGAAGACTGACTTGACTGCTAAGGAATGCTTAATTCTCAGCAAAAAGAATTGTCTGCCCAGTAATAAGTAGACGGTGCAGAAAATAAACTATTTAACTTGTTTATTTTTCTCACCTGGGCAATGTGATGTGGTGATCTTGCTGGTTCTTTGGTTCAGTGGTAGAGAAGATTACTTGAGTGAGATCTGAACTCCTACTCTAGAACCCAGATCATCAGGCATCCTTAAAAATCCATAAAGAAACTACAGTTATACAAATTCTGGTTCTCTTTGGACAGGTCAGTACCTTAACTAAGGAGTGCTGCTGCTTTTAAAATGACTGCTGTAATGGTGAAGGAAAGCTTTGGGTTTACATAAAGTAGGCCAGAGCCATGATCCCATCCACACTGATTTACTCCAGCTGGAGGCAAGATAGACCTTCAGCCTTGTTTTGAGGCTCTTTGCTTTTCCTTTTAACTCAGACCACGGATCTACCATCTGATTCTTTACATCAGAGCAAATTCTGCTTTGCGTTCACACACTTCCCATTTCTGCTTCTCGTATGGCACTTGCTGAAATAAACAGTTGATGAACTGTGGTACAGGAAGCGTACAGATGTTCTCTCAGCATGCCAGCTGCATTTATGATGCTCCGCTCCATAACTGTATATCTTGCACCTTTACTATACTTGAAGTCGCTGGTAGCTGTTGAGTCTGATTTTATGTGGGGGAGCTTTTGTTGCATAGCAGAGGCTCATCAGCTCCCTGGATTTTTGCTCCTTAGGTTACGGAAAGCAGTGCTTCCCAGTTTTCTCTCTAAACATAAAATTGTACAATAGCATGAAATATTTTGGAGAAAAGGACATTAAGAATATGGAACAGGTGAGGCTTTTATTTATAAACCTTTTTATTTGCCCTCTGCTTTCTTGTGTATGAAGGCAAACTATTTCTTGACTGTTTTTTTTTTCTTTTTTTTTTTTTTCAGTTGTCCTGAAAGACAAGGGGAGAGCCTTCTGGGTCATTTTAGCTTTGCATCTTTTTGTTTTCCTACATTGTCTTTAAAAAGAGACGTGCCATGTAATTCATATATTGTTTTTCTTCAGTGGCATATGCAAGATTTTCATTTGGGGTCCACACAAAATTTCTGAAAGACTCTAAGACTTATCAGACTCTACAGATATGAAAGATTCCCAGCGTAAAAATACATTACTTCTTTGCACTCCTTTTGCACTTCCATTCCTGAAAACAGATGTTGTTGATGGCACGTGGTTACGGAAGTATTCACCATGCTTATACCCTAGCACATTTTCACAGCAAGATCCTTTAGGCTTCTGATATATATATATATATACACATATATATATATAAACAGGAACTAGTTTTCTCCTTAGAAGTACTTGATATCATCCATTGGGCAATGATTTTCTCTTATGTTTGTAAAATGTAATTCCTCTCTTTGGATTTTTACACCACAAGAGGTAGCCAAAGATCAGGTATTAAATTCCACCCAAGAATGTTTGTTCGTACCTTCCCGGTAAATTAAAGTATGATTCAGTGCATCATCAGGCTGTAAATTACAATGCTAGGGAATGCTAATGGTTTCAGAGGAGCCAGGACCAACATTTATATGAAGACTGTTGATCTGTATGGGGGTATTATCTTAGGTTCGTCAATTTTTCTTGGTCTGACCTAATAATTACCTTCTTTAGGGCAAGGCTTGTGCACCTTGAATTCCTGCTTGCTTTATTGGATTATACTGTAACCTGGTTGTGCCTGTCCTTCAAACACAGCTGTGTTTGGGAGGGGGGCATGTGTGTGAAAACAGGACAGTTTTGATTCTTAGATGAGGTATTTTTTTGGCTCCATTTTGATTTAAAAAAAAAAAAAAAATCTCAGAAGGAATTTTACCTCAAGATGCCACCCCCACTTTGTCAATGTAACAGACTGGTATTCTTAAACTGGGCTTCCTTTAGCTGCTGGGTGATAGAGCTCTGGGCACGCAGGTTGTTCAGACTTCAGGATGGGCTAGATGGCATTCAGAGCACACACGGGGTGTCGCTGAGTTTCAGGACACTGTGTCCTACCCTTCGTGTTACTCACCAAACTCCCGATGTCCTTGTCCCCCTTGCCTGCCCTATACTGGAATCACAAGTCCTGCCCCTGTGCTCTGATGTCGGGGGCCATAAGGTACGGCCTTCCTCTGGCAGGAGGAAGCTTGCTTTGGTCCTAGGAGAGGCTAAGGGTAAGTTTCCATCCTCAGTTGGAGAAGTTCCCCAGATCTTCATAGCTCAGCTGAGGAGTTTTATCCAGTTTATTTAGACTGATCTTCTGTGCATTAGCAGTCAAGAGTGCTAATAATTAGTGACTTATTTCAATTTACACAGGTTAAAAATCCCCGTCGCAGAATAGTTAAAGTGGGAAGGGACCTCTGGAGGTTGTCTGGTCCATCTCCTTTGCTGACCCCGGCCGGTCGGAGGCTTAGACGTGTAGGTAAAGACCCCCCTGAGCCTGGCTGAACCACCCATGTCATCTCAGCCCCTCCCCATGTCACAGATGCTCCAGACCTTTAATCATTTGAGTGCCTCTTCACTGGACCCTCTCCAGTATGTCCATGTCTGTCTTGTTTGGGGGGGGCCAAATCAATTTCCTGAAATGTAATTTTTAACATCAGCATGAACAAAACACTTCTTGGCATGGGCCACCAGTTACTGGTGAAGGGAGTATGAGCGGTGGCGGCTGTGGAGCAGCAATGTTGGCTGCAGATTTAATCAATTGTGGGCAGGAGAGCTTATCGGGAACAGCACGATGTGCAGGAGCATCACCGCGAGGGGCTGAGGCTGCACCTTTTTTAGGTGCAGATATAGAAATCCTGAGCAGATAGCAAGGAAGGTGGAAGAAGCTAGCTAACATAAAATCTGCTTTACTGAAGTGTGGATAGAGGCTGATGCAGGAACCACGGGCCTGTTTTATGACAGAAAGGCTAGGAGACCGCATGGGACATCCTCTGGAATTAAAAGCCATGAAATATCAGAATTGTTTTACAATCTGAGCATCCTTATGTCCTGCTGAAGGTGATAGGTTTTTGCCTAGAAAAGCTGTAAAAGTTTTGCCAAATTTGATCAGCCTCAGCTTCCTGAAATTCTCTAATCTGAGCATTCCACTTTGGGATGTCTTAAGCATGTAAGGTTTCCTGTGATGTTTGGGCCACCAGCAGTGATGTTCTGTGAATGCTAAGCTAACTCTTTAAAACTGTGATTTATTTATTTTTAATTCTGGTGAGCAGTCATCACCTCCTGGCATATAAACCATGTTTGCAAAGATTCTGCGTGAGACCTGGATGGCAGATTAAAACATTTGATCTTTAGGGGAAAAACAGCCTTTTTTGCTGGAAATCACTTGTCTCTGAGAGCCTGTTGAACCTGTTTGAATTCCTTAGCTTGCTTTGTGTGGAGGGAGTGTCATGCTGGGTAGATAAAAGCCAAAGAGGCCTCCTCTTGCTGGTGAGCTGCTCCAAATGCTGTTAGAAAGGATGGGGGAATGTTCTGGTTCAAAATGGTGGGAAGGAAGAGCAAAAGGCTAATTTCTTTGAAGAACTAAGAATAACTAATTGACAGGGAAGGCCAAGTTGTTGGGAGAACGCAGTATTCACCTGGGGACCAGTACCATCACTGGCAGCAGCAGACTTCATTTTACCTCTCAGTCCTGTCGTTACTTGAGCTGAAAAGCTGGTGAGAGTGCAAGAGGGAGAGTCTCAAAGTAGATGGTGTCAGATCTCCATGAACTCCATGAACGCATGTGGTGTTAATCCTGGAGACAAGCAGGCATGTTGAACAGAAGAATCCCCCAGGTGAGATCCCTTCTAACTCTGGTCGAGGCAGGGAGCAGAGCATCCCCTCTCTCCTGTTTTGCAGCCCTGCACAGAGGCTGTCTGAATGTATGCAGCTCGACACGTGTCTGGCCACATCATGCAAAAAAATCGGGCAGAGCCTCAGCACCAGCACTTTCAGAAGGGCAGTGAGTCTGTAATGGTTTCTTCCACTTTGGCTCCCTTTTCTGAGCTATTTCAGAGCACAGAACTTGGTGGTCTCCAGGTCAGATATTAAGGACAGGACTTAAAAGGAATAACAGCATTTTTCATTTGGAAATTTTCCTTAATTTCTGTTCCCGTAAAATGTGGTGGAGAGGGGAGAGAGCCTTGAGCCTGCACTGTTGACTGGTTAGTGACCTTCAGCAATTTACATAAGCTATTTCCTCACCTATGGAATGAGGATAATGATACTTATAAGTGTGCTGTAAAAAAAATTACATCAGGGCTAGATACTGTAGACTACTGCTTTGCACAGAGAACAACTCTGTAGTATGGGAGAAAACTTTCTGGAGACATAGAAATTAGTGGAGAAAAGGAAATCTTTAAAAATGTGTTATTTATAAAATCTTTAAAATGAGACAACAGGGAAAAATTAGAATGCTGTTAACTTCTTCTTTTGCTCTTTTCTTCCCCCGCCACCCCCCCGGTGTTTACTTTTCAACATGGTGTTGAAGTGGGTTTTGCTTTTGTCTATAATCAGTTCAACCTCCAAGTTCTCCAGTGCTTCAGCTGAAACCACTGCAGAGGTCTCTGTTCCAAAACAACTGTTTCCTCTGGAATTTTTGCTTTAAAGTAAGAGGAATGTGTTGGCTCTTCTAACACACTGTGAAAGCTTTCTTGACAAAAATCTATAATTTCAGCCAAATTTGAGATGACAGCGCCGGCGGTAAAGTTGCGACAAAAAATGACAGAAACCAGATGATTATAAGTTGAGGTTGATGGTCTCTGACTCAAAATGGCATAGAAAAGACTTCAGAGCAAAAGGGTGCTGCCCAAACTCATGTCTGAGGTATCGGTATTAATCACTCAGCAGGTGGTATTTGTACCAAATTTGAGAGGGGCCAACTATTACAATCCTATTGTTAGCCTGGCTACGGTTGTGTTTTGCTAAACCTCAAGCTTCTGAAGCCAAGATGTTATGTGACAATCTTATCTTTCATTAAATCATGAAGTCTTAAAACTTTGGAAAGAACTTGAAAATATGAACCCCAAGGACTCAAAAAAAAAAACAACAACAAAAAAAAACACAAACACAAAAACCCACACCAAAAACAAAAACAACCCATGAAAGTAAGTAGGAGAAAAGCATTGCTTTGATATCCCTACTAAATGACGTGTTTCGTAAGTACTCTTATAATGTCTATGAAATCTAAAGGATTATTTTTAACACTCAGGACTGTCTGTTTGGGAACATGTGTGCATGCATGTGTCATCCCATTGAAAAGCAATTATTTACTCTGTTTCCTCTTAACTTTTCTCTGTGCCTGGGATAAAGCCATCCCACCTGGCTGAGGATGATGGGTATGTATTTTCTTACTGAGAAAATGTCTCCACCTGTCAGCAGCAGGAATGGTTGTTGTCAGTGCGTTTCCTTTGCAAATGGTTCTGCCACAGAGCATGTTTCCTCTGGACCAATTCATTCATAGGATTGCCAGCTGGTAACTTGCTCTAGTGAGAGCTGCTCTTGGGTTCCTTTTCCACTTCAAAGGAGCCCTTGGGGTGGCCTAGTCGGTTCCTGGAAGATCGTCCCAATGTGACAACGTCAGGTGCTGTGGGAATCAATTGAAAACCCATTGAAACTTTCCTCAAGATACTTAGACTTCTTTAGGCAGGTTTTGGTTAGACAGAAGTAGGAAGCTCCCCCAGGGACAGCACTGTTGAGTTTATTCTCCCAGGCAATACTCCTGGTAAAAGCTCAAGGAACAATACAGTTATCTGTCAAGGGGGTTTCTTATAGTATTAGCTTAAGGAGGTGATATGAGGTGCTTTAGCCTGGGGTTGTCAGGTTGAAATCCTTCATGCTGTCAGAATGGCTTTGGACCCAGTTCCCCTTCATCCCTATTTCTTTTGCTTATTGATTGTAGCATCCCCCTGAGCAAAGCGGCTGTGTCCAGTAGAAGAGATGCAGTTAAATGAGATGTCCTCTGCATCATAATGAGCAGCTTTGGATGTGTGATCACTAAGTCCCCAAAATCATGGAGATTATGCCTATAGCTGGTGATGCTTCATCGTCTGCCTTAGAGGGACTGGATACTTCAGTGTCCGAGGAAATAAAAATGTCCGTACCTGAGAAACGCAGACAGAGACCATGCCCTCCGTGTCCCAGCATCACCGAGACTATTTCGGAAGCAACGCTGTTGTGAGAAGTAACCTGTCGGGTGGTCACTGGGTTTGCTGGGTTGCATTTGTTAAGCTGCACGCACAGCGGCTCCAGTGTTCAACACGTAGCTTGTGATGGCACAGCCGCTTTTGGTAGGGCCTGGGCAGCCCTTCCGGCAGCAGCTGCCACCGTCCCCTTCCCTCCCCAGTCTTGCTCTTAAGACCAAACACCAGAGTGCCAAATCTTTTGTTGCATCCTTGAAATGTCTCTAGCAGTTCCAGAGCCTGAGATTGGCATCATGTTTATAAAGCTAATCTCTCTTCACTCCACACCTTGTCTCGATGATTAGGTCCCCTTGTGACTTACATTGAGCAGAAGAATAGAAAAAACGTTCAGGTATTTACCTTGCCATGTCCTTTCTTCAGGTAGTGATGCTGATTACACGGCATGGACTAGCTCAAAGATAAGCTCTTGTTACTCAGTAGCTGACTGAGTGGCAGAGTTCTCTTCTCTCCTGTAAGTATATGCAGTGTTCAGTGCTGGACTGAAAGAAGGATGTTCATTGTCAGAAGGACAAGTTTTCGATCATAACTATTGAATCATCGGCGGTAACAGGCTTTTGCAGCAGGACCATTGTGTTTGTGGTAGTAGCTGCCAAGCCCGGGTTGTGTCCTTAGGCTTCAAGGCAGATATGAACATCCCAGATAGAACTGCAGGATGCTGTCCCCTTATGAGAGGAAAAGCTCGGGGTCAGCACTTTTCTCTATTCCTCTCAAATATTGGCCAGTTAATTCATATTAAGCATCTAATTTCATTGCTTGGGCTCCTGAGATTATATTTATCTTGTGTTCAAATCAGGAGAAGCTGTGCCCTTTATGCTCACTTTCAGAGTTAGGTTTTCAGTAGGGTTCGCAACAAAAGCAAGATTTTCAAAGCGCTCCCAGCAGCCCTCTGGCTGTGTTTTCAGCAGGGCACAGTCCACCAGGACACTTAGCTCGGTGCCTGTCTGGGTGCTGAGCTGTCTCTAAAAGCCTGTCCCAGGTGTCAGTAAGACCCTTAGGAAAGCTTGGGAACAGAGTTGATGGATTTGGTTCTGCTCCCTGTGCTCACTACAGCTGCAGGTTACAGAGAACTGAGTGGAGCATCTTATGTACAGGCAGACTATGCAGCAAAGAGGAGGCTTTCTGGAGCAGATAAGTAGAGCTCTTTACTGTTACAGGTTTAGAGTGAGGTCATGTTTGATATTCAGTCTTCTTAGCTGGACAAAAATACTTCTTGGCATTGCCAGTTCCCCACTATACGTGTGGTTAGTTCTGCATGTCTTGCTTGTGGGTGTCACTCCTTTATAAATGAATGTATATTATCTCTTGCTGATCATAGGTAAGTGCCAGAAAAATGCATTATTGGGCAAAAGGGGAAGAAGAGAGGGTATTTCAATGAGCCAGGATGGGGGATTTATTGGGGGGCTTGCTGCATTTAGCAAAGGCCAAGCTTTGTTCTGAAAAATGAAATTCCTGCAACCACCTCCCTCAGCATATGGCTGATGTTTTGAGGCAGATTCCCTCTGACCTGTCTGCAGGCAGAAAACCAGAAATTCTTGCAGAAGCGCGCGTCCTTTCACACAGAAATCCTGCCTGCACACCACGCAGATGTGCATGCATACACACAGTCCTTTTTTTCCATCAGTTTTTTGGGGGGGACACGTGTCATTTTCATACTGTGTTTTGGATGTGCTGACTGGGTGAGTTTCTGAAGAAAAGATGAATCATTAGGAGTGGTTGCAACAATTCAGCATTGCACCCCCTCCTACTGGGTTTTTATTTGAGTAGCTTGCTGATCGCAAGGCACCGCCTTTTGGTTCTCCAAGAAAGCTATGCAATCCTGTCTTATTTTATCATACGTAAAATGTACAGATTGTTTTATGAATCACTACTCACTTCTCATTCATTGTCTCAACAAAGTATGAACTGCAATACAACCTGTGAAATACTTTGCTGTTAGCAAAGGATGTCTAATTTGTGAACGTGGTCTGGATTCCTTTTATAACATACCGAGTCTTCAACTCATTTCCTTTGAAGTGCCTGGATTTTTATAGCCTGTAAGGATTGAAAAAAATTAAAAGAAACCATCATGATGTAAGGAAATAACTTGTGGTTTCTTTGCAAATTAATAAGCTAAGTAACATGGAATATTTCCTTTAAAAAGTGTGTAATAAAAAACAGAAAAATACGGCACTGCACTGATGACCACAGTGGAAAGAAAGGCTCTTTTCCTCTGTTCTGCTGTTGTAAAAACTCTTGGGGCGGATGCGTTCTTAGGCTGATACAGCAGTGTTGTTTTGGGTTCCCTCTTACTGCCTGGAGCAGTCCCACATGGCTGGGTGCAGAGTAAGTACTGCCTGTGGAGTTGGAACATGAATATGAAGCATGCTAATGCTAGTATCAATTAGACAGTGACCCAGAAATTCTTGGAAGAATGATTTTTCAGCTACATCCTGTCTCCAGGGCTTATAACCCTAACAGTAGCTACTCGCCAGCTCCCATGCTGAAAGCTGGAACAACTGGGGAATGAGCCAGGGGAAGCCGAGGGGGAAAAGAACTGAAATGCTGTTCTCGAGAGAAACAAATCACTCAGGCAAAGGAATAACCAAAGCCCTCAAACGAATATCGGAACAGCCATTCCAGTTACAAGCGTGTCCAGGTTTATATCCAGCACTGGGCCAAGGTGTCACCCAGACAGATGTTCTAGCAGTTTGCTTTCCATACTAAGTGTTGGACTTGTGGAAATATTTTAATGACGTCTGGGCATTTTACTAGGCCTCAGATTCTCGATGACTTTCCAGGTCATGCAACTGCCGTTTGCATCATCTGACCTCCCAACCTCTTCCATTCTTCCAAAGTCTTATGAAGAACATTAAACTTGCAGATGCAATTATTGTATAATAAAGTATTGATTTCCTAAGGAACCCTTTAACATTTTCTTTCATAATTAGCATTTACAAGGCATCAGAAATTAACCACGTACAGCCTTACAAATGAATTACAAGGCTCTTTTATTTCTGAAATAAATATCAGCGCCCTACTGCTGAAAACAGGTGAGCACGTCGTCGAACTTCATTGAACACCCAAGTATGAAATATCTCAATAAGAGCAGTGCAAAAGCAGAGTTCTAAAAGGAAGCTTTGGTCTTTTAATGCTGAACTTGATAATTGACTTTATTTACCCATTCCTCTCAGCTGGTTGGCATTGTCCTCCCATGTGTGTCATAATTTTTTCCCCAGTAATTTCTATTTTCTGCAGCAGTGGCTCTTCACGAGGGTAGCTCTGGTCAGCTTCAGGCATGACAGCAAATAAGGCATTTGTTGCTCAATTAGATGTTTTTGATCTTGGCAGTATAAATCTCAGAGGGATGCTGTGGCTTAGTTTTAGCTTCTCACAGGAGCAAACTACCTGGCAGATACTTTCTAATCATAAGCCTTCCCCCTCCAAGTTGGTTGTTGCAGGTGAACTCTAACGACTATCAAAGCTGCTCTTTCAAGGACACGGTGTTTGTGGCAGTAGGAATAAGTGATGCATAAGACAATAGTAGCTGGATTTCGTTGCAAATAAATAAATAACCAGGCATGAATCCTTAATCTATCAGACCCCAGTGTGAGTATGCGTAGACCCAAGGTCTGACTCTGTGTGCCTAGAAGCGATGAGTTCAGACGGCTCCCACTTTTCTTGGTGCTGCTACTCTGTGTTGCAGTGTGCCAAGGATGGGAGTGAAATGAAAAAGAATAATTCTTCTCCTTGCTGGGAACTTTGCAGCTAGGGAGGGGATTGTTTGTAAACTCCCCCAGATAACTTGCCTGGGCCAAGGCTTCTGTCTCTGCATGTTGTAGTCCATTCCTCTGAGGAGAGCTGCTTCTGTAAGCGTGTCTTGTAACAGCTTCCATGCATGTCCAGTACTTGAATAAAAGGCAAAGATAGACCAGATTTTTCCTCTCTTCTTTAATCCTACATGAATTATCATCTGGGGAGACTCTGTTTGTGCTCTCCGCTCACCTTGATAAATTTTCCTGATGGTTTTGGCCTGGCTGGAGGAGGGTACCCTTATCCAGAGCATGTTGAGTGTATGTCAAGGTTTGTAGGTGGTATAAAGCTCTCTGTCTCTGTATGGTTGCTTGCATAGTGCAAAGTGAAAGATGAGACCTTACTCTCGTTTAGCAAATGGTTTTACTTTTTATCCCAGGCATCCTGTGCTGAAAAATAGGACCCAAAGACATTAGTCAGAGGAAGAAAGGGTTTGAAAGAATCTGGCTGTGAGAAGAGAATGTGCTCTAAATGGTCCCCGTCGTCTAGAATGGAACAGAAAAATGAGGAAAAAACCCTTGGCCCTGTATCTCTTGCAGGGAGTAGTTGTCGTGTAAAATAATTACAAAAAGGAGATGGTTCAGTGCCCCAGGGCTGCTGGACTTCCACAGTCCCCAAAAGCAGAAGGTGTATGGAGGGACTCTAGACCCTGATTTATTTATTTATTTATTTATTTTTCCTCCAAGCAGAATGGGGGTCCTTAAGTCCCTGCTCAGCTGCTATTTTACCATGGATGGTCTTCGGCTCATTTATTTGGGCTTTGAGTGCCCTAGGGACCTGGAAGACCTTCTGAAGCCATGTTTCAAAGTCCCGCTCGGCTCACTGAGTCAGGAGCCTTCACTTGTCTTGAACAGGATTGAGCTCCTATTGAAGGGAAACGCAAGACCTCAAAGACAGAGTGGTGATGAGGGTAACAAGGTATGAAAGGAGGCTTGCATGCACTTCTTGGACTAACAAAACCCTGAAAGTGAGGAAAGATGACTTGGTATTTTTCATTTATTAGTAGTGGGTTGAGTTTAACTTGTAGCAAAGGGAGATGGATGGCGATGAACATCAGGAGAAGGAAATCAAAGGGGTTAAATGCATTAACTCACTAAAAATCACTGTGGGAATGGGAAATACTATTACTGTAATTTGGCAGATGGGAAACGTCCACCCAGCAATACAGTAACTTCCCCAAGGAAGTCCGGGAAGGGCTGGGAGTGGATACTCTGCTTCACTATCTTGTTTTTTAATTACTGTCTCACACACATAGATGTGTTTATTTTCTTATGGGTCCTGAATAGGATTTCGTCCCCTGAAACCCAGGAGGGGAAACCTCACACATGCTGTGGTGCTAAACTGGTGAAATAAAACAAAATACAAGTTTATTGCTGTCTTGGGTGTGGGACCACATGGGCTCTTGAATCGGCTTCATCCCACCGGCTCAGCTGCCAGCATGTGCTGACACTGTGTATATAATCAGTTCTGCTTCTCACCGTGATGATTGGGGAAAAAAATCCCCCAAAAAACAGTCTGAGAAAGAGAAACAGACATTAAACTTCAGATGACAACACACAAAATACAAAATTTAAATTGCAAATATTGATTTCCAGTGAGCGTCAGGCTGATAGCTGCCATAAAACTGAAGTCCCGTTGACATTTCATTCAATAAGCAACTCGTATCCATCACAGGGTCTCCACATCTGGACTACGCTCAGCTGCTTTTCAGAGCAGCTTGACTCATATTTTTGTCTTCTAGAATCAATTTTCCTGAGGAGACTTTAGTAAGGCCTCTTCAGAGGAGGTTGGGTAATATCTTTCAGTTGGAGATTTTTGAATTTTTATAAGTATGGTTGGATCATTTCAGATGGGAGGGAAAAAAAACACTGCAGAACGCCTTGTATCCTCCTTCATATCTGCTGACCAGGCCAGAGAATGAACAACCACCACTGCCTTTTAAACTGATTTTAAAACTCTGTGTTTGGCTTGCAGCATTGTGGAAGGGGGAGGATAAATGCTTGGTGCTCTGCTTGGCAAGTCAGAAGCTCATTTCCAGAGCTGGCCTGTCCTGTGCCCCTCGACCCGGAGTCAGCCCAGACCTCCCCATGGCATGGGGCCTGTTGGAGGCCAGAGCCCCGCTGGTGCTCTGAGGGGAAGGTGCTCCACCGGGGCCTCCACCTTCTTTGGTTGGCTTGGCCTGGGAGTGTTGCTTAGTGGGTAGATGCAGCAGGGGTGAACTTTGGACCAGATGATCTCCAGAGGTCCCATCCAACTGAAACCGATCTGTTATCAGGCTTTAATACATACCTGTGACCAAAAATACACAACAGTGCCAGAATGTTCACTGACTGATGCTTCCACGCAAAGCTCATCTCCCTCGTGCATTGTCCCAGTAGGGTTTGGGTCTACATTGGGTTTGTGATGTTTGGTTCCTCAGAGCAGCTCTTCCCCTGCCTGTTGTTGTGCAGTGGCTCTTTCCAGCTATGGTCAGCTCAAGAAGCGTATGTGAGGGTGAGTGTGTGGACAGGCCAGTGTTCCCAAACCAAGGCAACACCACATTAGCTGCGCTTGTCTTGGCTCAGTGACCCCTGTGTGGGAATGCCCCCAGTTTCCTGACGGGTTTCCATTTTAGATAAGTGTTGGAAAGAGAACATCCTAGGTGAGGCATTCTGATCCCCACCTAAGGGCTGAGCACCGTCAGCAGGTGAGCTGGTGAAGCTGTCCCAGGTCTCTGCTCCTTCTTGGAGAAGCGGTAGCAGACTGTGTGCTCCTTGTTTTGCTGCTGTGCAAACATCTGTGTCTAATCTGTCTGCTTCGCTGCGCTTTGCACGTGATGGGGAGCGGGCGAGCGCTTACCTGGGGCGAGAGCTGGCGAGGCAGCAACTCTGACTCGCTTGCTGGGAGGGGAGAACACCCTCATTTGTGCCACGGCTTCAAGTTGTTAGCAGCTCTTGCTGTCGGAATTAACCTCGCATTTCTGCAGCTTCCTTTTAATAAATCACTGGAAAGGTAACTGTGGGAGCAGGCCGCTCCTCCCTCTGGATACAGGTAAATCTCTGAGGGTGGTGCACTCAAGTTGCTGCATTAAGAGCTGCGCCTGAGATGGACACATGCACACACGTTTATTTGTCTTATTTGGGGCGTGGGAAGAGGGATTACTTAGATTTTCTGTTCGGGATTTTTTTCTTTTGAAAGGCCCTTTGTCTGAAAGTACCAGAAAGGATGAGACAAACTGGTTGCCTTCACGGCCCGATGAGCAAAAAGAAAACAGCACTCCTGTTACCTGGAGACATTCAAGAAGGCAAGTGCAATTAGTCAGTAGATAATTAAGCCGTACATAATCGGAGTATGGGAGACAAATCACCTTAGTCCACAGATGTACCAGGGCAGGAGAAGCCCGTTTTGGGAAACTACGTGGTAAGGAAGGGAGAGAAGTTCAGAAACTGCTTGATCAACACTGTGTACCATGTCCTCCACAAACAGAAATAAAACTTGGGCCTTCTCTTGCAGCCTTTCTCCAGGGAAGGGTGCCTTGGGAGGTAACGTGGCAAACCTAGATCCTCCTCTGTGGCCTTGCCAAGGCAACAGTTTCACTAGGGAGCAACTGGGAAAGAGATTGCAAATTTAATCCGAGTGAGGCATTTAACATAAAGGGCTCAAGCAATGCCTGGGGCTGCTGGTTGCCTTTGGTTTCCCTGCTGTTCAGGGCTGCCCTAGTGCATGGTGCAGGGCCTGGAGAGCTGTTCTGAGGATGCCCCGTGCCTGCATGGGATGTCCCATCCCTGCCCTGCGGGGAGGCAGTGTAGCCCAGCATTTCCATCTGCCCCTGGGTGTTTGTGTCAGGAACCCCTACGGCTCCATCAGGCTGCTGGCTCTGTAGCAAGGCACTCTTCACTTAACCTTCAGGAGCACTTATAATTAATGCTTAATTGATTTCCATAATGCAAGATCAACACACTGGCTTGGGCCTCTTCCTGTACATCTTTGCTCACATGAACAGTCCTTAGTCACCTTATTTTGTCTTTTCTGTGAGATTTAACCTCTGAGCAAGAGTCTTGATGAACCTGCTGCTCATAAAAATATCCAAATGTTTTTTAGCATGGATCAAAAGCTGGCCTCAGGTCCCTCAGTGTTCCTTTTCCAGGAAGGGTGGCTTCTATTTACCATAACGTTAGGAGTCTGTGTCTTTTCCAAGACAGTGCTTAATTCTCCTTCTTGACTCTGTCTCTCCAGGGAAAGGCCGTATTCATTCTAGTTGCCAAATATTGAAAACTTGTGTCAGGTTTCAGAAAAGTGACCCTGCATAGGATCACCTCTGACATTCTGTTCATGTCACTGTTAGATTTTTCTCCTGTTCAATATTGCTACAGGAGATTTACCCATTATGTGACTGAAATTGGAGTATTGCCCCATTAAGCAAAGGCTGTGCTAGATGAACTTCAGCCAAAAATATCATAGAATCAGGGAATGGTTTGGGTTGGAAGGGACCTTAAAGATCATCTAATTCCAACCCCTCTGCCATGGGCAGGGACACCTACCACTAGACCAGGTTGCTCAAAGCCCTATCCAGCCTATCCCAAATAAAGCTTCCCAAAACTCATGTTCTTGCTGAACCCAACCATAGTTTCCTCAAGACACGCGTGATCAAAGGAGCCTCCTGGATGAGGTATCAGCCACCCTCCGTGCGCCTCCATCGAGGGACAGGGGAGGACTCTCTTTCTGAAATGATGTTACGGCTCTGCTTCACATCCGTGAGAGCAGGGAGGAATGCATGAGGTGAAGGAGCATTTGGAGGAAGATGTTGATGAAGATGAGAGGAAGCAAACAATCTCCTGGGAAACAAAGTATGCCTGCTGCACAAGGTTGGTAGTGACTGATGTAAAGGAAAACCATGTGCCTTCTGTATTTGGACACTTTTGAGGTGGCTTCATTCAGGGCACATTTTAAAATTTGTCTCCATAGACTGGATGCAAAATTCTTTCATAAATATAGAAGCAAGGTATTATGCTTTAAAGAGAGAGGGTTAACGATGAGTTCAGAATGCAAAGTCACCAATGACCTGCAATGTTCTTCATGTTTTCTTGAGCCAATGGCTTATTTTAGTTAAGCAGAAAATCTACTTTCTGGTTGTTGTTGGAATTTCTATAATTATTTTAGGAATATTTCTCTTTCTTTTTTATAACAGTACGGCATAGTAGTTATGTGGCATCACTGTGCCTGATTTCTTTTACTTCTGAGGTGAAGGAGTGGATAAAAGGGTCTGTAATGACTTAAATCAATGGTAGGTGTTATGTGTCATGAATTACACTTTTATTTTCTTTTCTCTTTCTCTTTTTGCAAACTACATTGAGATGATATCCTTGACCTTCTACCTAGCTACTTCACAAACAGGACAGATTTTGATCCTCTGAGGAGTGAGCGGGGCTTCTAGAAATAATGACCAGAGGAGGAATCTGCTGTACTAAAAAAAAATAAAAAAAATCAACCACAACAAAAAACGTTGCTTCCCAGGGCAGGTCAAAGGGAGAGGACTTCCAAATGCTCGTGTGCTGGAGAGAGGAGAAGCCATCTGCCTGTGAAGCTCAGCAGGGACCTGGTTCTTGAAAGAGGAGGGCAGCAGGGATGGGGAAATTGAGCTTGCATTCTTTAATAGCTGCTTTGAGATTCAGCTGTGATTTTAATTTCATTTCATTTTTTTATTTTATTTTAATTTCTATTTTTAATAGCCAAACTAGACCACACCAGTTGCCTTTATCTTGTAATGCTTTGGGTCCTCTAGACTTGGTGTGCCCTCTGGATTCTCCTAAATAACTGTGGGGGTGGTTGAACACACTTGAAGAGGTTGCCCAAAGAGATTCTAATGTTTCCATCCTTGGAGATAAGCAGAATGCGTCTGGACACAGTCCTGGGCAACCTGCTGTAGTTGGCCTTCCTTTGAGCAGGGGCACTGGACTAGATGATCTCTAGAGATATCTTCCAGCCTCAGCCATTTTGTGATTCTGTGGCTTTTTCCGAGTCACAGTTCCAGTTCTTGTGCTACTGTCCACATACTTGGACACTAACGACGAATAATGAGGGATGCTACTTCTTTGAGTTGGTAGAAGCATCACTGAGGGGAAAGATAGCGCAGTCTTGTTATTTTCTAACATCTGTTAAATGAGACTTTGAGTGCAGAAAGTGTAATTCACTCAAGTCACAAACAGAGTTTTGTGTGTGTTATATATGGCATAACAATCAAAAAAAGCCAATTGTCTTATTGGTCCTTTAAAGATAGTAAGATTTGTATTAAAAGCTCTCTTGTTCTATTTGTGTGAGCATGCAGGAACACATGGGAGCCTCAAGTAGGTACCAGGAACATGCACTGTTAGGTGCTGAACATGTAAAAAGTGAAACTAAAAGTTTTCCCAAAACCTGTGGTCTAAATATATGTCATGAAAATTGGCACATCTATAAAGAAATTCCAGATAAATCTATGTAGTACAGAAAAAAAAAGGGCTACTGCAGCCAACTAACTACAGGATCTACTTGATAAATCTTTTATCTCAAATTAGCAACGTGTGTATTGAGTGGATCAAGATGAGCATGCTGCTCTTATAGAAAACTTGTACATATGAAACCTGTCATCTCATATTAGAAGACATGATATTTTGAGACATTACATAAACAATGGAATCACATGGCCACCTGATCCTGGTTATTCCTAAGTGGAGGGTAAGGTATTTTGAACATCTCTTTATTCTGAATTGTGGAGCTATAATTCTTCTGAACTGGCAGGACGAGTTGGGAGAAGAAACATTCAGCTGAAGCTGAATAGCTCTGAAGGTTTGGAGTGAAATCCTAGTCCCTTCGAGATCAACGGGATTGGTGTTCCTGGCGCAAACCAAGCAAAGATTTCAACATCAGTTCCCAGGATGCAGTGTCTCTGGCTCATGTTTGCTAAAGGAGACGTCCAGTCATTATCTGGAGAATGGAAATCTTCTCCCTGATCTCAGCTATTCATCAGCAAATTCTGCAAAACCAAACATGACGTTGGGTCTGACATTCTCATTTCAGATTGCCCGCGTGGCTTGGGCTTGGCCTTCAGGAGGATGGCTTTGTGCCAGCGAGTGGCAGAAGTAATGAAACCAGCTTTTCTGGCTGTCCTCGTCTCCCACACCGTTACGTTGCAGTGACACCAGCCTGTGCAGCCAGCTGCTGCTGGGTGTGTGGGCTAGCTGAAGCTCTGCGTGCACAAACCAACAAGGAGAGCGTGACTTTTCTGCTTGGATGGCTGGTTGCTCCCAAGCAGGATTTGCAACAGCTGAGCCTGCTTTTCTGTCAAGAGACAGGTGCTAGCTCAGGCCTTTCTCATCGATCCAACTGTTTTTCACAAAACCTATAGGAACTTCCTAATCTTTGAAGTTTGCAGCTGTCTAGTGAGTTGGGTTGACGCGGGACAACAGATTTGGATGGTATTTGCAGGAACAGGTAGGCAGCAGGAAGGCATCAGCGCTATTTCTGAATGGAGCAGGCAGATGGCAAGCTAGAAATGGCATAAATTGTTTCAGATCCTTTTATGGAAAACACTGGTGAATTTAGTAGGGATCAATCTGTGTTTTTTTTGTGGATTCAAAACTTAAATAAAATGAGATAAAATGAGGTAACCATTCTAAAACAGTGGTTTAATGAGAGAGTATTTTTTCGTAGGAAGCTATGACAGGTATTGTTTAAGGTATAAAAGGCAATTATGTTCCTGTGCTTTACAATGGGCAGCAAATAAAAATGCTTGAATTAACTCTGAATGAATCCCATCGTGTGTATTTGGGAACCAGGAGGAGGTTCAGGCAGCTTGGTCAGGACTGACTGAAGCTGAGAGCTGAAGTTAGTTTGTACCTGCTGACACCAGAAGTGCTTCTGCTCTTCTGTCTTTCTGGAGTAAGCTGGAGAGGTGATTAGGACCCAGACCCTGGGAGGTGCCCAGGAACTTGCAGGACTTTCCAAACGTACAACAGAGCATGTCTGCAGCTACCCGATGTGTCTGTGGGGTGGGTTGGCTTCTGTCTTCGCTTCTCACCTTCTTTGCCTTCTCTGTGTGTGAAGGGGTGGGTGAATGTGGCTCATCCCAGCGCTGACTGAGCTCGTTTTGGAGGCAATTTGCAGAGAGTTCTCAAGCAGTCTAAGCTTGCATTTTACTGCAAGCAAAAGCTCTGAGATCTAGGACTGTCATTAAAACGAGATTTGTAATAAAGAAAACAGATAGGATCAAACCAAATGGAATAGCCTGCATGTCTAGTTTCTTACTCAGTAAAATTGAAGACAGATTCAGTCCGATTTTACAGGAACAGCAAAGATTTCCACCTGGGGACCCCAGACTTCCCCCCGTCCTCCTCCAGCTGCTGGCTGGGCAGATATCTCAGGCTGGGCAGATACACTCCTCAGCTGCGTGCATGTCCTCCCCTCCCTCTGCCTTTTGTCTGCTAGTCCTATCTAGCCCGGGAACGGATTTCAGAGCAAAGGTGTAACATTTCATTTTTGTGCATGTCACGGCTGTCTGGGTTAGCGTGTCGGTGGTGTAGTATTTGCCCAGGTGTGCAAGTGACAGCCTGGGGAGGGTGGGAGCAGCTGAGCACCGGGCAGAGCTGGCTGGCTCTGTGTCAGCTCACCTCCCTCTGCCTGACTCCATAGGTAATTTGTAATTTCCTTTCCGCAAACCTGACTTTACTGCTGGTTTACATCCAAGCAACAGAGATAAAGTTGTGCCTTATTTCCAGTACTGGCCTAACTCCTTAGACCTACCGCTGTCTTTGCTGTTTTGCCACAGAAGCTTTTCCCCCATTATTCCTGCCATCTGAAACAATTTTCCTGTATTTCTCTGTGTCCTTCACTCTCTTTCCCATTAGAAACCTCATTTGAAAACATACATTTTCTTCTTTCCCCTTGGATTTTAATGTTATCCTGCTGCTCTCATCTATTTTTTAATTTCAACTGTAGTATTTTGGGTAGAATTACAGCATTAATGTATAGGATTTGCTACAGTGGATCCAAGCCCATTTTCCGAATTGGAATGCTCTGTGATCCTGAGAGCACTTGTACCCAGCTGTGCAGAGCAAAGGGAGTCCTGCTGGGATGAGGATGAGGAAGGAAAGGTACAGCTTCTAATTCTGGGGAGTGGCAGCAGGTCACTGTTACCTTGTCCCTTGAACAAGGGCTGTGAGTCTGGGTAAAGAAATTAGGAGTCTAGGACACCATATAAACCATCCGCAACAATAGGATAGAGGGGGAAATTTGGGAGGAAGTAGAAATTGTGAAATAATTTCATTGCTCATCCAATGACTAATTATTTTCAGAGCAGTGTTAAATCTAAGAGCATTAGTGCTGCGCTGTAGTCCTTCACAATGCTTTCTCTAGCTGATAGGTATTCCAAATGAATTTGTTATATCCTAAATTTACAGGATTCTGCAGTTACGGTTCCTGTGTACCACATGCCAAAGACACATCGATCCTCACATTGTTGTCTATTAACTACGTTGTGTTGAAAATATATAGGCATGTCAGTTTGATTTTTCCCAGCTTTTTCTCTAGAATAATGAGTTTCTTTTGCATTTGCATAAAAGTACATCTGTTTACATTGGGCTTCTGAGAGTAACACCATAAACTTCTTATTTTTTTTGCTCACAAGTCAATACTAGTGATGCTTTCTCTTTTCATGTTTTTTTTTCCCTCCTTTTTTTTTTCCCTCCTTTTTCATGTTTTTTTTTAGAGAGGTGTCAGCTGGCAAGAAAAAAATCTCATGCGCTGCAATGCGTTTCTCTCTCCATGACTTAGTATGTTTGCTATTATTCCATAGTAACGTATCTATACTTGCTGGCTATGTATATATGTGTATATGTATATATAGCTAGTACTTTCTATGGTCTAATTAATTATGTGTTTAAAAAAACGTAATGTTTAGTGCTGATAAGGAAATCATTACAGAAAATACATATATATTTTTTCTGGTAAATTCTTGAGGAGGAATTTCTGTGTCAGCGGAGGGAAATTAATCTCTTTCCACACCTTCTCCTCCCCTGTTTTCAGACCTTCCAGAATTGTTTGTTGGAACTTGTGGGGCCTGAGCAGGGCAGAAATTGAGCACCCATCTCTGAACTGAGCTGTTTGCAGTTCCTCCATCATTAGATAGTTTGTTTGTTTTTTACTATGTTAGGGCTGCTTTCCAACATTTTATCCCTAATTTAGCATAAAAAGTGCACAGTGGGGCTGGCTTACCCCAGGCTTTTGTGTGTGCTTTTGCTGTGTTGGCATTGGTTTCCTCCGTTGTCTGATAGAGCACTCGAGAAACAAATGCAGCTTGTCCAAAACACACGCATGATAACTACCCTGAACGTACACATTTTGCAATTATTCCTGCGTATGTTTTGGCAGGGCAGGGAGCTCATTTGGCCTCCTGTATATTTGGGCAAGGAGGGGAACTCTGTCATTTCTCCCTTCCATTCTGTGTTTTTATTAATTCATCATATTGTTCTTTCAACCCCCATAAAGAAACCCTAAGCACTATCACAAATGGCAAAGATTATAATCAGTGACTAATATCCTTGCTACAATAAACTTCACCAACCCCTAGCACGAGACATAAATAACACAAAAGGCCCTCTCATATTTTGAGGAGCCGATACGAATATTATAATAGTTGTTCCACAATTAATGGCACAAAAACTCAGTAACACTTAAGGACCTCCATACTGGAATTGATTCGAAGCCAGCTGGAGCCCTTCCATCAAATCAATGTGGTTTAGATTATGCCCCAAAATAGGTAGGTAAAATTTTCATGTTCGGCTTGGACTTTTCCTGCCTTTTGAACTTGTTCTTAGCAGCTGAGCAAGAAACACTTGAAGGGGTAAATAACCACTTGAGTGGTTATGAGATGACACGGTTGCATTAACTCTGTGTTTAGAAAATCTGTCTGTGTGCAGGTCTATGCCTGGAGCCCTGGGTGCGATGCTCTGATCTTACTGGGGAGAAGGAGCCGGCTTCACGCCATCAGCCAAATGATCTCATAACCGCAGCTCTCTGAGCACTGAAGTGGATCCAGAGCCTCAAATAAACCAAAAGGAGGTGCTGAGGGGACAGGCGAAAAGAGCAGTTTTGTTTTTCTTGGGCCTGCAATTAGTTGAATGGGCATTTTCTTCTCCTGCGTGGTATGTGTGTGAGTGGCATGATGCAAAGCACCTGATTAAACCTTGGCCTTTGGATCTAAGCACTCTATTCAGATTGGATTGTGAGCCAATGCAAAATCCGATTTAGGCAATGGAAAGTTAATAAACTTCATATAATCTGGGCAGGTGAGTTGAGCCGCTTATTTTGTGCGTGTGTTTGCTTCAGTGAGTTTTCTCTACGACACAAAAATGCCAAAAAATGGTTCAAACTCTGAAACAGAAGCGTCACAGCAGCCAGGTCGGTTGGCTGTCTCCACCAGGTGTGAAGACACTCATGGGTGCACGTTGGTGGTGGTGTTCGAGGCAGCAGCAAATACAAATAGAGGGTGAGGCTTTTCAAAGGCTTTGTATTAGCAGTAGAGCTAATAGTTACACTTGAATAAAAATGAAGACTCAAGCTGGCACAATTCGTAGCTGATGCCAGCAAGATTTAACAAATGGCCACGTTCCCAGGCTGCTCGGGGCATTATGTCTAGTGGCATATGTAGATGAAGGACTGGAAACAAACATTAAAATAGCTGACCAAAACCCATCGGGCAGTGAGAAAATGGTGCGTGATCCTTACAGCCCAGAGGGACTGCGGGTTCGCCCCCCTTTTCAAAAGCCAGAGAGGAGCTATATCAGGGACAAGAGATTAGCTCTGAACGAAGCTTCTTAAGGTTTTCTTTTTTTTTTTTTTCCTTTCCTATTCTTACAGTAAAGACTCATAATCTTGGTTCAGAGCAAGGTACACTTTAACCCTGTGACTTAAAGGAAGATCCTCCTTTGGCGGTGTTGAGCACAAAGCTGAAAGGGATATGTACACAGCCAAGATTATATATAATTGGTATATATTATGAGTACAGAACTTCAAGTAGCTTTGCATTAATTTGAATAATTCTATTTTCTGCTACTGGGTAAAAATTAGGTGGGGAGCTTCCAACCATTTTAACTTCCCTGTTCACGTGGAGTCTCTTCGCTTGTCTGGAAAAGAGTTGCAGTTGGTAAAATCTTGCCCTCATTAAGTTAGGGGTAAAGCTTTCACTGACTCCAGGGAGTTGCAACTTCGTCCCAAGAAATGATCTTCTGGTAGAGAAAAATAATAATAAAATTAACTTTTGAAGCTCAGTCTGTGAAAAATAGGACAGGCAGCAAGCTTGAAGCGTGTGACAGCAGGAGGTTTGGTGATCTTTCAGATAAATACTCTGAAAAAAATGAATTTGTGGGATTTCAGTGCTACAGAGGGAGGCAGAGCACCTATGAAGATAACGAAGTATATTAATGCACTTTCCTCTTCAACTTACACGCACATGAAATCTTTGTACCACTTAGGAAATGGTAACTCGTGGTTTGCTTTAAACTTTATTTTGGTTGGTTTAAAACTACACGGATCTCCTTAAAGCTTTGACGGGCTCCCATAGCTATCTCTTCAGCTGGTTTGCTCCCGAGGAAAGCATTTCCAAGGGAAGGCATTTTTAAACTGAGAACATACTTTATGCAGAAAGGGGGGAGTCTTCACTGAAGTTCCAGAAATCAGTTCATTTGTATAATTTATAGGTAAAAGGCTAATGATTCCAAATAGCCGTGCCATTTGAATCAGATGTTAGAAATGGACAAGTTGTTTCAGTTCTTCTTTCTGCCTGTTGCCTTTAAATCCGGTTTTCCTGTTTTTCTTTGTAGCCACATGAGCTGGAAACTGGCTTGCAATTTAAATAATAACTGCAGTTAATCTCATAATCTGCAGGAACCCAGGATCTTGTGTCTTAAGAAAGATAACAGCTCTCTTGCGAACTGAAATAAACAAACAAAAAGCCTTTGCAAATTGTCCCGCAGAATTGTTTATTAAGGTAATTCTCGCTTTGAAGTTCAGCACACGTGTCGCCCGAGTGAGAATAAGGCCTAAGTGGGGATTTTAACATTCAATGACAAACTGTTATCTGAGGAAAGAGTCACTTGATGAAACTATTTCATCTTAATCATTAGGAATTAAATTCCCTGGAACAACGCACGTTTGTTTCATGCTGCAATAAATAGCTGGTGCAAGATACAGGGATTTACAGGGAATTGCGCAATTAAAGTTACCTGCCAGGCAAGCCCTGCACATGGACACGTAGTCAAGGTCTTTGAGGACTCTTCTTTTTTTCATTTTGACCGATTACAGGCTGATATTGGATAGTTTGTCACCAATTTTTCCCCCATTATAGAACTTCATATGCACACATATAAAAACAAACATGACTTGAAAGCAAGATTTCCTTCTTCTGCCCAGCTGAGCACTCAGAGAGCTTGTATGGCAGTGAGAAACACTTCTCATGGATATATTAAGTGTTACCATCTGTCTGGATTGTTTTGAAATGCGTTTTTGGGCCAAAGCCTGCCCTTATGAGGATCCAGTTTAACATGAAAGCCTCAGCAGTTCCCTGAATGTGAATAAGGCAGCAAAAATCACTCCTTTCATGCCTCCCAATCATGCCCTTTAATTTCACTACAATAACTTTAACTGAATCAGAATAGCAGTTCCAAAAATTGAGCCCTTGATTATCTCGATGACTACCTCAATTCCCCCTAGACATTGCACTGGTTTCAAGGGCTTTCCTCCCCACTCAGTCCAGTCTTGCATCAGGCAACAGAAATGGGTCAAAGTGGGGAAAGAGTGAAATTTGCTTCATTTGGGTTTTGTTTGAACTTTGCGGGTTTTTTTCCTTTTTTTTTTTTTTTTTTTTCTCTTGAGGCCTGAAATGGGGGGAAAAAAAGGGAAATTTGGAAAAAGATGGTAGAGAAACATGTACGTAAACTGTTTCTGTTCTCTAGGAAGAGCAAAGTAACTCCAGACTACTATATAAGGTGTTATTATTACTGCCCCACTTCAGACTTTCTGCCTGCTCCAACGAACACATTTCAAAATGAAGTTACTTTGTCAAAATTTACAGCATTTGGCAATTACAATTTATATCTGTTATAAGCCAAACTTTATTTTTAGTCTTTAATACCGTGTTAACGATGTTATAATTAACATGTACACAGGAATAGCAAGTTCATTTACTTCAAGCTTTTTCTCCTGAAACATTTTCTTTTCTATCTGAAATACGTCTATTTTTTCATATCCTAAATTCTATATTGGAGTTTTAATTTTGGTTTACATGTCGAAAACAATGTTTTTTTTTTAATACTGGACTTTTTTCCCCTATTTAGTTAGATATATGTAGCACATCTTTGTGGCTATTTCCAGATATTGTTATTCAGAAATGAAGAATGTATTCTACTTGCTTTTCGGTATGCACCAAGTCTTAATTTCTTTGTATTAATTACACACCATGGGCACTTCATCCTGAAAGAGGAGTAGCACTGAGCTTTGATATGGACTTAACTATCATAAACCTTTGTTTTCCCCTCTTTTCTCGATTTGTTTACCTTACAAAAAGAAGAAAAAAAGGGGAGGAGGAGACCAAAGAGGGGCAAGGAAACTTCATATTTCCAGCTTTCCTGGAAGCCTTCTTCATCACTTGAAGGGATGGTGCAGCTGAAGCCACCCTAGCAGCCTGTTATGCGTGCCATACACAAGTCCCCTTTCTCAAGAAGGGCATTCAACACAGCTCAGCTGCTGCCACCTCTGCTTGTATGGCTTTCGTTTATTTGTCTTTAAATCCTTCACCTAAAATGCTCGAGGTCTGCAGATTTTAGACAAAGCAATGGACCGGCACTCTTGCTCTCCAAGTCTTGTCTCAGCTGCTTAATTTGTGGCTGGTGGTGGGGATGAGATGTGTTAGGGTAATGCTTCCAGAAGCCTCCAACTACCTTGGGAGCCTACATCTCCATCTGAGAGATGAAAGGCACCCCGGAGTCCAAGTCCACAAGGAAATCAGTGTGCCAGATGTGCATTTGCTTTGACAAGACACCAGCCACATCTTAACCTGCACTAATTGCTTGCTTATTTCCAAGGCAATGCAGCTGATGAGCCCAAACTCTGTTACCTGCAACAGAGTGGGCAACTTCTCTGCTGGGTTACCTGCAGCAGACCTTGGTAGCAAAGTCTCTTTTTTCACCAGTGTTTGAAACATTTCATTGCAGTCAGGTATGCACAGAAATGATCTTGGCTAAGCTGTTAAACTGCTCTAGCAGAACCACGTGCCTCAGCCTTCACCATCTACCTGCTTTGCTCCCGTTCTGAACTGGACTAAATCATTTCAGCGTTTTCCTCCATGCACAGTTCCGAGGATCGAGTTCAACATAGCCAGATGTGATGGCATGGCCTGGAGAGGGGAGTGTGTTGGCATTGCATGGATCCTCTGATGATTTTTGTGAAAAGCAAAAATACGGATCTTTGTTCACACTGGAAATACTGTGTCCTGACTTGCATCTCTGTCCTTAAAGGCTCTGGCAAGCAGAGGAGCTTTTGAAGTCTGAAGTCATGGGAAAACCCAAATCTGAAACGTAAGCTGCAGCAGGCTGAGCTGGCCAGGTTGAGAGGTGACAAATGCTGGGATAAATTGTGTAGTGGTGAGGCAGTGTAGCTTCGACAAAGAGAGTGGGAGAGCAGAGCCTGAGCAGCAAAGCCAGCCACGAGCTGAGTGGGGTAGCAGAGCAGGTTGAAGTACCTCTCCAGCTTCGTGCCGTAACGCTGCCTCTTCTGTGCAGCGAGGTGGAAGTGTTGCAGCCGTGACAAAGTCAAGTCTGTAGGTAGCAAGAATGGCTTTGTCAGCTCCTCAGCTTCCAAGTGTACAAGCTTATCTCTAGGCCACCACCACCCAGAGGTGTTTTCTGTAAGCTGGCAGTGTTGGTGTGCCAAGTGCACTAGTCAGGCTGCTAGCGCCTTGCTCTTGCTCAGAGGTCTCTTTTCCCTCTGTTGTGACTTCACGTGGCAGAATCTCTGCCCATGGCTCTGTGTTCCCAGACAAGGACTGCAGATGCAGGTGGGCGTTTTGTGTCCCCTGGGGAAAGCCCCCTGGGGACGCCTGTGCAGCCCCTAGCAGGCTCAGCACCACTGCAGGCTGCAGTGCTGAGACTGGGGCTGCTGGGGGTAGCACTTCCTTCCCTGTACGTGCTTCGCTGGGTCGTAGGTGGTGTTCTCCAGCAAAAAGAAGCAAGAACAGACTGGGATCACCTAGCAGAGCTCTGGGGTAGCTGAGGCTTTTGCCCAGGCAGGCCCAAGGAACCTCCTTGTACCTGCAGCTTCGGGTGGGAGCTCATGGTGCGAATGGCACCACCTGAGCCGCAGGCAGAGAGTAAGAAGGTGTTTTTTATTTGCTTGTTTGTGGCCAACCTTCTTTGGCCAAGAAATAAAAATATACATGCTTTTTATCTTGGTAAAAATAAATACAGGGCTGTGTCTTACAATCCACTTGGGAACTGGATCTGGCCCAGGATGTGGCAGCTTGCTTGTTATTAGACATGGTCTCTCCCTTGAGTGCTTGCAGCCAAAGCTCCTGTGCTGGCTGATCTCTGGCTTCAGGGAGAAGTTTTTCTTCTTCTTCTTCTTCTTTTTTTTTTTTTTTCCCAGTCATAATCTTAGCCATAAATGGAACGGGACTTGCCTTTTGCTTTGAAGGATGCTGCCTCATTTGTCCTTTGGGGCTTTCCAAGCAACAGTCTCAGCTCCAGCATTCACTCACTCCCTGGTCCTGAAATAGTCTGCATCTTCTGAGTGGTGGGCCAAAGCCAGTTTTTTTTTTAAGGTGATGATAGAGATGGGAGCTAGGGGAGGTGAATTTGAGCCTGGGATGTCTGTTTTAGTTGGCAGATTGTTGTTTTGGACCTGTCTGTTTGTCTGCTCAAGCCAAATTCCTTGCTGTCCGAACTGTACTTGTGTGACATGCACGTCCTGACCAGCGATGGTGCTGAGCTCCCCAGCTTTTGTAGGGGTCCCCATACAGAGGGGGGGGTGGGCTCTTGCAGAACGACATTCAGCATTGTTCAAACTGGGCTCCCTGGGAGCAAAATGCTCAGCCGTTCCAATGTACCACGTGGTTTTTCACAAGTGCAAAATTCAACATTTCTGCTGGAACAAAACCTCAGATTCAGCTGAGGTCGCTGTGTGATGCCGTGCTTGAAACGGGATTTTGTGTGTTGTGTGCTGAGAGAGAAGAGCACGGAGAGCCAATAGATCAACTGGTCAAGTTAATAGAAGTTCAACAGATGAAAGCCCAAACAGGTCTAAAACTTCTGCAGCAAAAGTTTCCCTTCTGTGGATGATCAGGACCTGATCTAAGGGTAAATCTGTCACAGTGTGCACCCGAGTCAGTGGAGTTGGTACAGGTCCATTTTTGTAACCAAACTCCATGCAGTGTTGCAGATAGATGAGGAAGCTTTTGCCTGCCTCACTTGGCCAAGTACAGCACTGATCACTGCTCCTCACCCCTGGGGCATTTACAGAGGCCTATATAGGAACCAGGAGAAAAGATTTACTGTTAAAAATGTGTTGCCTTCCTTTAAACGGTGTGGGCTTATGCACCTTCAGAAGGTGGAGAATGTGACTAATAAAACTTACTTCTCCTCCTGGGTGGGTTTTAATAAGCTCCTTCAGCTTTAGAGACTAGTCCCTCAGCTGTGTTTCATTTCAGCCCCAGGTTTCTCACTAGCCTACGTACAATATAAGGACCAGTCATGTGCACTGCATCACCTCTTGTAAGGTGCTGAGCATCTCCAATGAGCTGGGGACCATCAGTAGTCCCTGGCTGACGTTATCCTGCTTATCCCGTGTGATAAGTATGACATATGAGAGAGGCTCTGTTACGAAAAACATTAGAGAAAACATTACTTACTCTTGCATCTTAATCAAATTCTGTAGTATTCTGAATTTGCAGTGACAATTTTCTGGTGGTGGCCATTAGGGGACAAAGGCTGCTGTCAGCTACGCTGGCACCAGTCCTGCTTTTTTTAGAAGAGATATTTTGCATTCCGGAGAACTGAATTTTTAATCTTAGTCCTTTTTTTATCCTTCCACAGTTAAAATAAAAAATGCAAGAAGGTTTTGGGGAACTCCAGGATCTTTTGCATGAAGCCAAAGAAT
Source organism: Cygnus atratus (assembly GCF_013377495.2). Lineage (NCBI taxonomy): Eukaryota > Metazoa > Chordata > Aves > Anseriformes > Anatidae > Cygnus > Cygnus atratus. Next base: position 110,484,559 of record NC_066364.1, read on the forward strand.
TCTTTTTCTTCTGATCCTAATACAGCCAGTGATGCTCAGTGATTTTGTTGGTGCTGGGTTTAGTTGTTGAACTGCTGTACACTTGTTGGAGGCTTGAGTTATATGAATGCCTGAATTAAAAAACAAACCAAACCTTTTATTTCATTGTAGCAGTGCTTGGGAGTACGGATATTTAAGCCATACAGGAATGCAGAATTTCATATTCTTAACTCAGTGGGTACATCACTGGAAAAACTAGCTTTTGTTAATTGCTGGTAGCAGCTCTCGGTAAGATTTACTGTTTGGGTTAAAAACCATTATAAAGCCTGACCTCATTACATAAATTACTAATTCACACCAACCCAGACATATTATCTAATCGCTCGGTGGAAGCAGTTCGCTGAAAGCCCTCTTTAGCTCATTTTGGGGGGTGCCTGGAGCAATACCTGATGCAGTACCTGATGCAGTACGTGATGCAATACCTGATACGTGCTCTGGTTGGGAGCTCAGATGCAATGCATCCTTGGTCGGCGCATGCCACCACCAGGAGCTGCGATCCGCTTGGACTCGCTGCCCAAGCTAGCTCCCGCTCAGCTACCAGGGGTCACCACGGAGACATTTTGTGCTGGAACAGCTCATTTTAAATATTAGATTTCAGCCTTTGAGCATATATTGGGAGTTTACGGTCGCTGTTGCTTTAGAACATCTGCTTTTTCATAGGAGGGAAAAAACGCTTCGGGAAAGTTAAAAAGCCTAAATGATAGATTTGGCATTGCGTGTTTGCTACAGTAGTAAGTGGTTACGTAGCATAGAAGGGTCCATCTATAAATACTTTAATATTGTTTAATAAATTATGGTGGATTTTATAGCATACCTAATAATAACATTAAATATTTCTGCATTTAACAGGCACACACATTGTTTTAACAATATCTCCATGTTATATGCTTTGCAACAGCTTGTTATAGCTTCATCTGTTAGGCATTTACTGTGCATTCACTTTATTTATTTTTTGAGGAAAAAAGGAATGCTTTCTAATAAGATGCAAAGGAATGTAGCTGCATCTAATGACCATTTAATATGACAAAGCATTTCTGAAAGAATTCAAAATTTAAATCCGTATTTATATACAGGAGCAGGGCTTGTCTTTTGCCATCTGCCTCAAAGCCACCCTGAAAAATGACCCGTGAGAAGGTGGCTTTGCTCCTTTGTCATTATTGTCCCTGGCCGGAGGGTGAGTGCAGGGCCGGATCCTACCGGGACTGTGGCGTGACTGGATGGCTCAGGTGAAGAAGCAGCCCTGGCCATCGGTAGCAGGAGTGGCCAGGACTGCCAAGGAAGGAATTATGGTGAAGATAGTTTGTGTCAGGACACGGTGTGTCTTGGTGAGTAATTTTTCCAGAGTAATCTTACACCAAAGAGTACTTACTTACTTACTTACTTAAGAGTAATCTTACACCACAAAATAGCTCCCTCCCTTGCTCACCTCCCACGTTCACTGTGCCTGCCAGGCTCTCAACAGCTTAGCTGCTCTTCTTCAAGCAAGCATCTGCTGGTAATGGTGATGTTGGGTTGTCTGGTGGGCTCTACCTCATGTGTTGGGGTGTACGTGGCATAGCAATGGCTATCTTCAGTGTCCATTCATTTTGAAGGAATTTGAGGGCAAAATTGAGTCCTCTGTTAACAGGTCCAATGACTTTATTGAATAGCACTTAAGAAAGAAATAGTTTGATATCACTGAAAAGTTCTGTGCATGTAGTGCTTAGAGAAATCCCCATTTGGGAATTATGTTTCCTGTTTTATTTCTCCCAAGGCAGGGGTGCAGAGTTGACATCTGTTGTTAAATCCAAGCAAAGTCACTAATGCCTAAGAAAGGAAAAAAAATATATTTCTGAATATTTCGGATATAATTGCAGGTTATTTTTATAGATGCCTTTCCTTGGGAATCTGGAACTACAATACCTTTCATTCTGATGATGAAATGAGAGACCAGCCAGTGATTCCCAGCTCATGCAATGAGCAGTTTCTCCTGCTTATAGTGCCACTAGGATGGATGGGATTCCATCCCACAGAGGGAGAGGAAAGTAGATAAGTGTTGGAGAGCTCATAGCCCAGCTATGTGCTGCACACCAGCAGGTTTCTGCCCCACCAGAGGTGCTAGGTAGGGAACCAGCTCTTTCCGTGGCTGAGTGCTAACTGAGGAGGAAACCAGCAGGGGAACTTGTAGGAAGGATCATTGTTTTTTGTCAGATTTTTTTTCCATCCCGATTATTTCCATAGGTTGAACACCTGCAACACTATTATATTAAAACATGGGTAACAGATAGTGGCCTTGCAAGGCTGCTGGATACCAGGCCCCGTGTGCCTGAATGGAGATGCTGGTGCCTGGCTTTAGGTGTCTGGGTTTGTGAATGGTGGTGTTGGGTGTTTGGCAGGCATACAAGCTGAATCTCTTGACTCTGTGGTTTTAACTCCCAGGCAGCATTTCTTCTGCTCAGCACGATGTATGCTGTGCTTATTCATATGGAAAGCACATACAGTGCTTCCAGAAGGAATGGCTTTTTTAGTGGTGGATCAGAATACGTGGAATTTGAAGTCCTTGTTTTGGGGAATCTTTTGTTGCTGTTGGAGAAGGGGTGTTTCATTTTCTCAGCTCATCCATTTCTTGGGTAATTTCCTTTAGGCGCTCAGTTAGGATGGCTCCTTCCACCAAGGTAATGGATAAAGAAGCGACCATGAGGTTTCTGAACCACAAAGTATAACTGCACAGGCCAGATTAGGGCCTCCTTATGCAGAAGAGCAGAGCAGTTTCTGCTCTCTGTAGGAATAGGATAGCATCTTGCTACCCCAAATCAAGGAACCTACCTTGGCTGGCACGCTCTGCCTCTGAAACGTCAAGAAAAAGGTGGGGAGAACTGTGTGGGAAGGACTAAAGGGAAAGACTCCTCATATGCTTGCCCACCTTCTGAAATCCTAGGTTTTAGCAGTTTGGGGAGATGAAGAAGCAAATAAATTGGACAGATGGGAGCAGTAGAGATTCTTCTCTGCCTACAAGAGCTGTGCGAGTCCGGAGTGCATTCAGAACAGATCTTGAAAAAATGTAGCTGCTGTGCTGTAATAAGTGCCCAGTAGGGTCCACTGTAGGGTTAGAAGCTGGCCAAAAGCAGAAGAAGGTGGGTGTCCATGGGGGTGTGTATCAGAGGCAGCAATGGGCCCGATGTGGTCCTCCACCGTGGCTTTACGTTTCTGCTTCAGATCATGACAACTTCTCCATTAAACGGTTATACTTTTTTATTTTTCTTCTTTGCAGACAAATTGTTTTTCCCCCTCACTTCATTCTGGGAAATGGCCAAACTGTTTTAACTGAAGCTTTCCCAAATAATTCAACCCAAGACAGACAGACATTGGCTAGGAAAAATCTAAAACCAGAGAGAGTTTGGCAATGTCTCTAGGAGATCAAAGACGAGTTCCTTAATGGAAAGTGTCAGGCACCCTCCACCATAAGTAGTGTTAAAGTGCAGCCTGTAATTATGCAAATTGAGAGAGGGTGTCTTTGCCAACCAGACACGTTTCCCAAATGTTGCGTTCAGTTTTAGGAATCTCGAAAAGTTGCATGAGACTTCACAAGGTGGTTACAAACTCAGGTTTTGGGTGCGACTGAGCTGCCACTTGCAACTGTGCACAGCTCAAGTCTCTGCTGGAAGGCAGGAGATCAAATTCAGCCCCAGGGAGTTCTGCAGCAGTGGGACTGTGAAGGGTTTTAGGTTGTTTGGCAACGGGGGTTTCTACTGGTGGTGGAAACCGATTCTCTTCTGACTGTCATACAGGTTTTTTGTAAGCAAGGTAGGAGTTAAAACTTTCACAACCTGTGAAAGGAGATTTTGATGAATGGGGATTAAATGGGGTAATCACTGTTTCTGGGATTGGGATTTTGCACTGTCAGCAGTGGAGCAACCGGGAAATACTTTTCTCTCTCCTGCAAATATATCCTGATAGGTTGGTTTCCCTTCCTCTAAAGGAGCAGAAATTCACCAAAGGTGGAAATGAGTAGTTGTAAGGCATATACTGAGCTGAGAATGGTGATTGATCTGTCTTATTGAGCTTGATATCAAACTGATCAGAAAGTTTCAGCTGTTTTTCCCGTTTTCCTTTTTCCCATTTTCCTTTTTCCCTTTTCCTTTTCCCTTTTTCCTTTTCCCATTCTGCATACCCTCTTGTGCCGTGGGGCAGGGACTTCCAAGGTTCATTTTTCCCTAGCTGCGTTTTGGTGATTCCCCTGTTCTCTTCTGCTCTCTTCCTTTGGCACACTCCGATGCATTAGATGTGGAAAAACTGATGCTATTTAGTTTGCTCCGTGCTCTTGGGATTGTATTGCTCGGGGTTTACAAAGGAGCTCAGAATAGATGCTCTGGGCCATGTGTCACATGGCGGCCGTCCATACGCCGTGACACAGATGGTTCCTGCCAGTCCCCTTTCTCCAGAAGTAAGATGCCAGCGTTAGCTAATCCATAAAGCTCCCTTACACCGGGCATCCACCCAGTTACAGCAGTTTAAACCTCCGTGGTGTCTTAAAGGCTGCTGTTAGCGTTGTTGCCTTGGTGCTCCATTTCCTCCCTGTGCTAACTGTGAGGTTTTATTGGCATGCGGGGAGACAGCACCGAGCGATCAGCATCGCAGGGAGAGATCACGGTGGCAGTTTCACATCTGAAGTGCAGTTTCTGCTGTGGGAAGCATCCCATTGTGGCAGAAGGGACTCTGTCAGATCTGCTCCTCCAGCTGTTTTTCTAGGATGTAATCCTCGCTGAAGGAATGGGGAGTATTTTTTGTGGTTTTGGTCTGGGATTTGGTGGTCCAGGTTATGCAGTCATTTCTGAGTGTGAGACTGGGCTGTGGCCTGATGGCTTCTGTCTGAAAGAAAAGCCTGCCAAAATCCTTTGGGAATAAGTATCTCCTGGGTGAGTATCCCTCACCAGGAGGCAGTAATGCCCAGGGCTTGGTTGAGAGCCAGGTGGTGGCGTTCTGGTGGGGATCAGCCAGAACAGTAAGCGAGTCAACCACTTGGATTTCTAGAGCAGCTCAACAGAAATTACTAAGCAATTAGAAGAGATAGGAGATGACAAATAGAAATGCCTTTCTGTTAATTTTGCAGAAGATGAGCTCATTTTACACCAGCCCCTCAGCTGCTGTAGATCAGCATACTCCCTTGAAGTCTGTGTTGATTTGCACCTGCTAAGGATCTGGCAATGGCATGCTTGATTTTAAAAAGAAAATAATTGTGGTTGTAGTGTAAAATCAGCTTAGTTTTGGATTAGAGAAGCTTTCAGCATTTCAGTTGCTCTAGAAGTTGCATGTACCACATGTCTGGGAGGTTGCAGTCTGGCTGACATGAACGTCTTTCTTGTCTTTCAGGTGAATTTGTGCGATATCTGCTTCTGCGTCTGTTTTGGAATATTCTCAGGCTTCTCCCTAAGTGTTTTTCTGCATTATTTATTTTCAGATCAGTGGTTTTAAAAAAAAAATAATTCTTCCCAGACTCATTAGCCCTATACCCTGCCCTTGAGTTTAACTCATTCAGTCCCACCCAATAATACAGGCAAGAATATGAACCAGAGCTGGCAGTATGGTCAGACCTTTGATGCTGTTGTCTAATTAAGCTGTGCTTTAAACTCTGCTAAAAGAGAACATTTCTTCTGCAGATAAGCCCAAAAACCTCAGTGCCGGAAATGCAGTATGGGCCCTTGTATTCTGTATTTCTGTCTCAAGGAAATGTTTCATCTTCTCTCTCTTCCCTCTTTGCTTCACACCCCCCAACCCATTTTTTATTTTTATTTTTTCCTACATGCAGTTGAAAAGCCAAAAGATGCTGCTGTTGATACCACATCATGTGTTGCCTGGGTGCAGGCATATCCACAGACTGTACAGCAAGCACTCGCACTGAGGGTTGCTTACAACATCCTTGTAATGCAGCTGATTTACATTGGCCCAGGGGAAGGGGTGAACCGGGATCATGAGGAGGCTCTTAAACTGCACCAAGTCCCCTTGAAGGCAGAGCAAAATGTCCATGCCATCTGATAGGAGAGAGGTGGTTCAACCCCCCCTGCCTTTTTAAGAAGGCAAAAACAATACATATTTACATAGAATCCCCTTAAGGACATCTGTCATGCTGGAGATTAAACTCAATGTCTCTCCCCAGTTCACTGTTATGCCTTCAGGCAGTCTAAACCCACTAGATTTGGTTACTCTGCTCCAGATCATAGATTTCTAACACAGGCAGTTTTTTATTCCTGCCCTTATTTTCCAGAAGCACAGAACCTTTGCTTGTGAAGCGCCGTCTTTGTGTGGCTTTTCTAGGCCACTTCCACTTACGTTTTGGAGTCTGGCCCCATGCTGGATTTGTGGTTAGTGTTTTTTACATTAACTTCTAGCAGCCTCATTTTCCTCACTTCTATCTCCATATGGTGCATTAGGCGAGTTATTAAACTAATTTCCTTCCCTTCGTGGTGAGACGCATCGCAGGAGCTACGTTTCCATCTATCACCTTTTATCCAGAAGTTCGTGATGCCTTTAGGACTTCAGCTGCAGCTGCCACTAAAAATGGCCAAACAGCAGAGAGGAAAATCATGGTTGGAATGTTATGTTGACTTCTAAAAACAAGTTTACTTTCCTTACGCAGGGAATTGCTCGCTTCTGCTGTCCTGTCCTGGCTGAGGCTAGATGTGTGCTGTCTGCAGCAGGGAATCATTTTATGCTGCCTGCTTGCTCGCTCTGTGTGGCCTTAAACATAGCCCGGGAAGCTTAGCCACAGCAGCATTTGAAAATACATACTAATTTGTGGAGAAAGAGAAAATTCCTTTAAGGAGGAGGCTGCACTGGTTTCCCCAGTGGAGGCACGACTTGGCCAGTTGACTTTGCAGCCAGAGACGTGTCTCTATTAATGCAATCGAAGGAAAACAAACAACAGACATTTTGGAAACCTTCTCCAGGGTGAAATTTCCAATGCTCGGTTTTTGCCAGTCAGCTACAAACAACGAGCTAGAAGGGAACGTAGCTCTGTGCTGTCCCAACGTCACCACGGGCTTGAGCAGGGGCAGGTTTTTACCAGGAGCCTGTCAGCAGGTGATTCACAAAGGGAACAAGGGATTAACTCTTTTAAGTGACTGTTTATCGAGCCAGCTTTACTCATTAGATGTAAAGTTCAGTATTCTGCCAGCAACTTTCATATTTGTGAGCTGAATGTCCCATCTTGTGGCAACTCTTGCATTCTACAGTGCTCAATTTGCCCATGTATCCTCAAGGCAATCCCAGTAAGCATGGCAAGTGTCAATCCTCCTTTCTCTCGCTGTTTATCCTTGATGACTTTAAGATTCTGTTTAGCTGCAAATCCCACGTATTATTTTGCAGTTTCCATGCGTGATGCCAAGTCCACAAGTCTTAGATCAGGCTCACCCAGTTAATCCTTTGACTTCACTCATTAATAACGACAGACGAACATGCCTCATAACCTATCTTCCAAGAGGTTTCCAAACGAGCAGCCCATGGTCAGTGTTCAGGCTCTGCCACATATACTGTCATTCTTTCCCCTTGCTGTCTGGCCATACTATGAAACTTGAACCTCATCAGGCAAGTGTAGAATTTGCTAGGGGACTTAAAACACCTCGTTAGCTATATAAGGGCTTTCAGGGCTCTTAACAGATTTCTCCATTAAACTCATAAAATTCTCCATAAATTCCATTTTATATTTGAATCCTAGGCAGTACCACCGACTGTGGCATCATCGAGGAATAAATTAAGGCTGTTAGAGGCTCTTCTTGCCAGTGCTTCCTATTAAAGCTCGGCTGAACTGGCTTGCAGCAGGGTAGGTGCCTGCACACACATCTCCATGCAGCACCTCCACAGCCTCTCCCTTGCATTCTGGCCACATTTCAAGGAGGGCTGTCGCCTCTCCAGCTTTCCCTGCATGTCCAGAGGGCCCACTCCTCCCCTCACTCCCCCGTGTAGTGCTGCTGCTTATGCTTAATATCTAAAGAGTATGTACCTTGGCCTCAACATGGCTGACCTGCACTGGTTTTGCACTACAACAAAAAAGCAGTAGGGAGGCTATGTGTGATGGTTGTTCATGGGTGGACAAAGTTCCTGCACTCAGGTAGATGCCCAGAACCAGAACATAAGGGTGGCAAAACTCGGTGGCAAAGCTGCCTTTCACCCCTCAGTTGCTCATAGGTTGTACAGAAACAAATTGTTAGTGCTTGAAGCAAGAAGGAAGCTGAAATGTATGAGTAAGCCAAGTGGTGTTCCCCTTGCAGGTACCAGCCCAGCTTGTGGGATGCCCAGGGGGCAGAGTGGGATATCTTTTAAGGTATGTGTCTGAGCTCTGCTGGCCCACCTCTCTCCTGTGTACTTTCCAGACTGGTTTTGGGGTCCTCACAAACATTTTTAGTATTCAAATCATGCAGTTCTTAGATGCATTTGCCAGCTTCCGAGGATCTCTGGGAGGCTGTGCATCCCCATGATACCCTCAAAACACAGGGTGACCAAAGGCTATGGTCCAATTTGGAGGGACTTAGCTTTGAGAACAAAATTAAGCTCTTTAATTTGTAACTATAAATGCTGAAGATGTTCAGCTAAGAATTTCAAAACTACAAAACCTTTGACAAGAAGCCTTGATACCTCAAGTGAGATTAGACAGGGGTCCTGCTGATTTAAACACTGGGATTAATGCAAACCCGGTGTCCTGTCAGAACTGAGCTGTGTAAATACCTTGTGGACATGAGGGTAACACTCTCCAAACCTACTTCTATAAAGTGTAAAATTTATTCTGAGCGACGTGAGAAGACACGTGCAGAATTTCAAGGAGGGAAAGAAAAAACCCTAAAAGGTTAGATCCTGCATCTGGACTCAGCCCGCAAGGAACAGGCTGCATAACCAAAGCTGTGACTGTGCAACTAAGGTGGCCCTTGGTGAGTTCACCCAGTGCCAGTTACAGAGCTGTATGATTGTGCTCTGTCAGACAGAGAATATGAACCTGAGAGCAGGTTTCATAGTCAGGCACCTCCTTGCTCTGGAGCTCTTTTTGAACTTGAACTTTGAATCTGAGAGAATTAGTCAAATAAACAGAAGGAACCTGGCTCTGAATTCAACTCAGTTGCTCTTGAGGCCTCTATTGTGCCTTCCATTGCTTTCTTCCTCTTCAATTACTCTAAGGCATTTTTCCTAGAGAGAAACTTAAATATACAAACAAAGTGCCATTTCCAATTTCGATAAATGGTTTTAAAACTCATTAACAGTGGCAAAGGTGCAGTGAGCACACACTTAATGTGAAAGGTCCAGAGCACCTCTCCATGCAAATGTGTGGAGCTTCTCGAAGTTTGGGAGTGCTGCAGATCCGCACCAGCTGGGAGTACAGACTTGCCTTCCTACCAGAACATATGCTAATGCTGGCACAGAATTTAAGCCCAGATTGTGAACTGCATGCTCACAAGGATGAACAGTTACTCATGAACAGTTAAAATGACTTCACTGGGCCTCTTAGGTGAAGAACTCCTCACTAGTGAGAGTGCAGGGTTCACAACGCAGCCCTTAATTTTTATGCTGCGAAGAGCTGCAGCTGGGTTTGCTCAGTGCTGAGAACGATTGTCGTTTTACAATGGATGACCAGAGTGGGTGATGAGATCTGGGACCAGAGGGATCGATACCTGCTAACACAGAAAGAGGAAGAAGAATTCCTTTCACCTCGGTTGCATTCCCTCTCTGCAAAGCGACGGTCCTTCAGCCACAAAGCAGCGAAAGCAGATACGTGAGTTGTGTTTCACCAAGCCATCAAACATGATAAAAGTCAGTTATATAAACATTTGAATCTGGTGACATTTGATTCCCGTACTGTGTGGGCAGCCTGGTTTACAGCAGAGACTTCTAAACAGGCAATCCAGTTTTCCAGGTAATTAAAAATGTTTGCACAGGCTAGTAGATTTATCTTTTGAAACCATTTTAGCACTAGTGCTCTCCAGAGTGGTATCAGTTGACACAGTGCATAATCTAGAAGAGACTAATTGCTGCATGATTTCTAATTTTTCTGCAGTCATGTAAATGAGCTGAAGTCTGCACAGGTGGAGCCTATTAGAGTGAATGATTTTGCTCTCATGTTGTTATCTTCATTTGCTGTTGTCTTATCAACTCAAAGTAGGAAATCTGCTGTCATGAAAAGCAGGCAAGGGAACAATGTCTGACTGAAAAGTCTTGTTTCATTATTTTTTAATTCATACAGTACTACCTGCCTAATGCAGTTTTCTGATTACCATGCTAGGCAGCCAGTAATGCAGTTTTATTCAAATAAGGGAAGCAGTGCTTTAATTTAAGCTAAGAAATCATCCACATTTCTTACCAGGCAACAAGGATTGTGATTCAATAATACATGAATTTAATAATGCATAATGGTAGACTTTGCAGGTACTAAATAGCAATATCAGAATGAATTAGTATGCTGTGTTATTCTAGGGGAGTCCATCTCCTTCACGCATGTGCTCTTTGTCTCTGCTTTACATTTCCTTGAACTGTTTCACTCTTTAGGAGGTGGGATAAACAAATTAGGTTTTAGTTCCAGAAACAAACTATTGCAGAATTCCTAAAACCTTTTTTTGGCTGCACAGGAAGGCCTTAGAAGGGACTGTGCCCTGCGGTATGTGGCTGCAGCACCAGTGAGAAATAAGTAGCACTGTTACCACCCAGAAAGTCCTCAGAAGAGCCAGGTAGAAAGAGATGAGGAGCTTGGCGAGCACAGTCACTTGCTATCAGCCTGGAAATGCTTAAATATATTATGGGACTCCATCTTCAAGGTAGCTGGCCACGGCTCCTCTTAGAGGGTCAATCCAGGACATAAATACTCCGCTAGTTACAAGCTGGGTGCTTGTCCCAGGCCTAAATAAAATGACAGCATTCAGTGACAGTAAGTCATTATCCATTAATATGAGGAGGCATTCTCTTTCTCTGCTGTTTTACCCCACCACATTTCAGATAGCAATCCCACTTTCATTGTGCTGTGTTGTTCTGTAGCTGCACTCACGCTAACTTAAATGGATCTGTCTTGGGTATTCACAATACTACATGCAGGTCGCTCGAGCCCTTTCAAGTCTCTGGATAAGTGGGAGGCGCAGGAAGAGAGGAGAAGCTGTATTTATGTCATCTAACTAAAGTGGCTGGGTTAGGAGGCTAATCCCTCAGGGTTTCCCCTCCATTCATTAGCATCCAAAGCTGGCAAGGCTTTCTTTCTCCTTCTGGCGATTAGTATGGGCTGCTGAGGAAAAGTGTGCTAAAGTCTGGGCAGATTCTTGGCCTTCACCTTCGTTCATCAGGTAAGATCTCCAATGTGCTGGCCATCCACATAGTCCTGAGCATCTGCTCTCTTCCTCTTCTCAAAAAATGAGGCACAAGATCCTCCTTAAAATATGAAATGAAGGCATATCTTCTCATTTGGTTTCCCCTATTTTGTGATTATTGCCATCACGCACCTTCCTCAGGAGATGATGCCCCCAGTCCCTCACATCTCAGAAAGCCTCTGCCTCATCCTGGCCACCTCCCTAAAAGATTTGGGATTGTGTTATTTTGCATTTCTTTGGTATTCTTCGGTTCAGTGAGTCCTGCGTTCCAGCAGGTTTGCTGGGTCTGTTGGTAGCTGTGTTTGTTTTCGTTGAAAGGGATGTTGTCACCACAGTCAGATGTGAGCACCCAGATGTAAATCTAAAGGGCCAACTGCTCAAGAAAAGAGGGTTTTCTATAAAAGCACATAAGCCATTGCAGAGCAAGGAGGGAAAACACAAAGAAAACCATGGGCCTGATTCTGCTCTCACCAAAAGGGTATGTAGATCTGTTAGTTTCCATTCTCCAGCCCTCAAAAATGTTCCCTCAGTGCAATCCCATTGATTTCAATAGAATTATTCCTGATTCACACTGTCCTCATATGTTTATAATAAGAATTCTTAGCAGTGCCATTAATACCCTGCAGATTATTCAAACTGAAAGAATTTTTCAGAACAAATTCAACTTTCATCATTTATGCTCTTTGTACACTCCCTGCATTTCACTCATCACGAGCAATAAAAACTTACTGATCGGTTTCACTTTTATTTACAATCCAATTAATTCCCTGGCACAATGACATCCTATTTAGGTTCATGACATTGGAGTGAATTGGACTGCGGTTTTTTTTAGGTAACCTCTTTCCATTGCATTTTATTATTTATTTATTTATTTAAGTTGATCATGTCCTTTTATTGGCAGCTTAGGAAATAAAACATTTGTATTCCTTAGTGGTGTTCCTCCTAATTCTAAAATGCCCCTGGGAAAGCTCTGATTAACAGTACTGCATTCAAATGTAGACTGATCTAATTACTGTTTCCGTACCAAGAACTTCCAGAAGACAGGATTAGGTTGTTTTTAGCTCCTTTGTGCTTGGAGAGTGCTTACGTATAATATCTGTGCATACATACTACATATATATGTGTGTGCATGGATGAGTTCACATGTATAGGAAATAAGTTGTTTGGCTTTTTGTTTTCTTTTTCAAGAACTATAAAGGCTGAAATGTTGTTCCTTTTACATTTAGGCCTTTTTCCTTATATTAGTTTTCTTTTCAACAACAAATTATGCTCATCCTCTGTAGACAGAAGCTCGCTTAAAGTTGTAAAATAGATTTCCTCTTGCATTGTCCCATTCAATAAACCTCTTGTTCCATTGTGGAATCTGTGGGAGCCTTCTCCGGGGACAAAACCAGAATGTGGAATTCATTACATATCGCCCAGTGCCCCATGTGGAGTGCTCATCTGGATTCCTTCGACACAAAAACGTGCTTTATGCCATTGCAGGGGCTTTTGAGAATTTTGAAGTAAATCCAGCTCAGAGCTGGTATATCAATGGCAAATCCTCTTAGCTCTGGTTACAGGAGATCAGGATGTTATTTCAGCATTCATATCTGGGAGCTGTTCCATTAACACCTACAACAGTAGATGCGGATATATATTTGGCTGCTGTTTAGGAGGATCTGTTTGATGACTTATCCTGAAGGCAGGGTGTTGAATTCTGCTCTTACTTGTGCCTGTGTGTCTCCACGGAGCTCACTAGGTTAATATTTCTAGCAGTACCATCAGCCCTCCGCCAAGGTAGGACACTTAGCTCAAAGCGAAACACTCCCTGTCTTAAATCCTCAACGTTGTACCTTGCGAACATCCTCGTATCCCTAAAATGTTCTCGTTCAGATGTGCAGCCTTCAGATAGGGCTTTATTGCAGTGCCTACTTCTGCTCATACCAGCCCCTGCAGTGCACTGTGCTCCTTTTCCTTCCCCGCATGGCATGACTTGCACCCATGCCCCTTAGCTGGTGGCCTGCCCCTGGAAGAAGTTACAGGGCCAGGCCACGAATCCTTTTCCTGGGGCACCATTCACGGGGAAAGATGCGAGCAGGGCTCCAAAGACACCGTTGCTTCCTGTAGGAAGAAATAATGTTTGTAATGTTTTGTGCAGAGTGTTTGCAGGGTGTCTTGTCAGCGAAGAGCTACTCACCAGCTGTTGGATTTGGAGAGGTGGGTAGTGTAGGGGGTGATGGGCTTGGAAGCTGCTAAGAAACTGAATGCTACAAATGACATGAACAGAGACACGGCTCAGCCGCACGTAGGTGTGCTAAGAAGCTGGTAGCAAATAGAGAACGAAAAGACACAGAGTGGTTGTTTTCTCTGGCAAGACCTAATTAGGGTTGTCAAAGCTGGATTATGATAGTGCTGAAAAAGATATTTTGTATTTTCCCTTGGTGTGTTTTGAATGTGGGACAACTTTCCGGGGGTTATAATTGTAACCCAGGAATGAGCTCTGCAGCGAGTTTAACAGATTAGCACTTATCAACTTTTATTCTTTCCCACTGGCCAAACGTCCTGCATCAGCTCCTCTAAAAGCCTTGAAGGGCATGGGAATTCCAGCCGAAGAACGGAAAGCTGGCTCACTGCTTGGATGCCAGTTCTGCTGCCCCATCGCTCGCCCTGGGTTTGCTCTGCGTGTTTAAAAGGTCCATGTTCTAGATGGCTGCAGAGATGAGTGGTACTTCTGCAAGTCCAAACCTCTCCTGGTACGCGATGAAGGGAAAGGTTTTAGCTAGGGTGATATTCACCCCAGCGCTAACAACATTAGCCGTAGAGCAGAAGGTGGGGAGTTAATGCTGGCTGTGTGAGGAGACCTATGTGATAAACCATTTATAGACTTCAAGCACTACTTAAATAAGGACATCTTTTTTAAAAACAAACAAACAAACAAACAACAACACCAAACTCTGATATATAATTTAATTTCAACTGTTATTGTCCTGCCTTTCTTGAGAAAAGCTTCCTACCTCTTATATCAGTATTTCTCTAATGAGGTGATCTTCTGTCCTCACTGTCAGCTCATCTGGTTTTTTTCAACTGTGAATCTTGTGACACTTGATGTTTTGAGTTTCCTTTTGTATTTCCCTTGATCTCTCCGTTCCTGGAATCATGTGTTCAAAGAAAATCCTCAGCTTTCCCTTGAAGAGCTGGAATTCGTAGCTCTGGAAAAGACCATGCAAATGTGACCATTAGAGAGTGTCGCATATGTGAAGGCATATAAAAGGGTTTTAAGTAGCTTATTTTTAGTATATCACTTGTTCTCAGCTTATCGCATGATTTCTGGATGACTGTCCTATGATTCTGAGATGCAAGGGATTGGCAATCCCGCTTTCTTTAGTGGGTGTTGGGGGGGTGGGTTCTTCTTTGGCAACTTGGGTTTTTTTCATCTTTCGGTTTGGATGTGGTACTTCCTTTTGGTCTCAGTCACTACTCACTTTTTTCCCCCTAAATTTAACCTCTTTTTTTTTTTCCACTTGTTTGGTAGTTTGGGGCACTTTGTAGGGGTTGGCTCACATACAGAGGGTAGGCTAACACGTACAGAGGCTGTCCATACACTCTTGTGAAGACGTCTGGTTATGGCTATTTCTGGAGACATGAGCTTTGGTGCGGTCCAGAACGGCTATTCCTACGACCCCATTGCATTGCCACAGGGGAGTGCTAAGCCCTCAGCACTGACTGGGAGGAACTGTTTGAGCTGGGCGATTCCTCGTGTTCAGAAGCCTCTGTTTTGGCTGTGTCTACAGCTGCTCTGTGAGGTTTGTTCTCTGGATTTAGCCTCCTGGGAGTGGGAGGCCCCATCTGGAGCTTGTTGGGTTCTGGGGACAGCAGCAGTCTCTAGCACTTCTCTGAATCTATGGGGAAGAGTATGCCAAGAGCTCCTCTGGGTCTTGGGATATCC
Organism: Cygnus atratus; assembly: GCF_013377495.2. Taxonomy (NCBI): domain Eukaryota; kingdom Metazoa; phylum Chordata; class Aves; order Anseriformes; family Anatidae; genus Cygnus; species Cygnus atratus. The sequence goes on from NC_066364.1 coordinate 110,499,835, forward strand.
TTTCTTCACAGTGCGCTCGTTCTTCTCTTGTATCCTGTGCCCCTCCGGGTAATTCTCTCACTTAGTGCCATTATTATCTTGGCAGCGTGTGACGGGGCTGAAATGGAGTGAGCAGGAGCTCTTGCCATCTAGGTTGTTCCACGGGCACCCCAGGACTGTGTTCTGGAACAACCTTTAATTAAGGATAAAGCACTCCAGAAAAAGGATAAAACAGAGCATTATAAAATCAATGCTAGCAATCTGTTTAAAGGACGAAGTTGTCCAAGGTTTGAGTGACAAGATTCCTTCTTACTGTACCAGTCTCCATTTTATAATTTGATCTCCAGATGGCTGTGATTATTCTCAATCTGGAAAAAGTATATTAATGAAGATTTTTTAAAATTGCATGTGATATGAATTCCCTTTGTAATTGAAGCTGTCTTTTTTTTTCTTTTTTTTTTTTTTCATTTTGTTCAAAGATAAATTCACCAGGGGATTGTAGCCCCTTCCTGCCAGGCAGAATTGATGTCATTTTCTTAGCTTGTCAGCTGCACCATTTTGAAATGTGGGGTAACTTTTTTATTTAAAGAACCAGGTAGATAAGAGAAAGACTTGCTGATGTTGGTTAGAGCATCGGCTCTTACTGAGAGAATTATTCAACCGCAGAGCAGAGGAGTGTTTTGTACTGTATGGAAATGGTTACAACAAAGGTAGAACCATAAATGCTGGTGTATTAAGACATATGCTGGGCCAGCAGAGACTTTCCTCTAACCTGGTACCAAGGGAGAGGAAACCACTGGAAGGAGGCCAGCTTGTGTCAGGAGAGGAGAAAAAAAAGAACACAAGTAATTACTTCAAATCTGGAATTTCTCTTGAGCGTGCATAAGGTAGCCCGTCTCTTCCCTTTATTTCTCTTTCTCTCTTTCCTTTTCTTCCTTTTTCCCTGCTAGGGCTTGCTTGATTTTGATGCCTCCTGGCTCTGCCCTCTTCTTGAGAAGCAAGTTGATGAAAATAAGAGAAGATCATAAATATGGTTATAGAAATAAGGAGGTTTGGAAGTTGATTTCCCTTCCCTTCCCTTCCCTTCCCTTCCCTTCCCTTCCCTTCCCTTCCCTTCCCTTCCCTTCCCTTCCCTTCCCTTCCCTTCCCTTCCCTTCCCTTCCCTTCCCTTCCCTTCCCTTCCCTTCCCTTCCCTTCCCTTCCCTTCCCTTCCCTTCCCTTCCCTTCCCTTCCCTTCCCTTCCCTTCCCTTTTGCAAAAGCTAGATCTTTCTGAATCTAGGGGCTATTTCATGCCCTGATCATCCAATTCAGCCAAAGTTTTAATTTTGGTGCAGCCTATGAAGAGCGCTGCAGTTATTGTGAATTGGAGCGCAAGTGAGGAGAAGCTGCAAGTTCTGAGCTGGTTGGACTCTTGTAGAGTTGCTTTGTACTGGAAAGGGGAGAAGAGCACTCATAAAAATTTAAACTTTATTCAAAATCTGTTTATTTGACCAGCTTCCAGGATTACCACTCGAGACAGTAAGATTTAACCTCTGCGAGCTGCTTTTAGGTAGAGCTTGTTGCTACATCACCTGTGTGACTGGGCGGGAAGGTGTTCGTGGAGGTGTGGCAGGGAGTGCAGCCTGTCCTGCAGATAGCAAGTCGTCGCGTTACTGTGCTGGTCCAGGGGCTGAAAGGTTTAGTCCCTCGGCATGGAAACGCACGCGGCTGCTTTTGCAGTGCCAATGAACCTGCCCAGGAATGTAACAGCGCTCAAGATGTGTAACCAAAATTATATTGTTCAAGATTGGAACAAATTAATTAGACTAAATGGAGTCTTTGGCTGTCATGACTCTGGTAAGAAAATCCAGAGGAGACAGGCTGCCTGTTTCGTAACAGCTTCCTCATCCTGCCCATGTGGACTGGGGCTTTTTGTGCGTTTTTGCTCTCCCTCTGCCTCTTCATCTGAGTCTCTGTCTCCAGGGTCTAAGGAACTCTGCTCCTTGCTCGGATAGCGGACTCGCAGCCCAGGCACGAGGAAGAGGAGATGCAGTCCAGCCTCAGTGACTGGTCTGAACATCACAGTCCCTCCTCCCCATTGAATTTCATCCCCTCTTTGAATCCTTTTCAAGCTCTTCATGCTGTGGTGCTCTCTACCTATTTCCTACCTTTCCCAGGATGTGCTTCCCCCCCGATACGGGCCACAGGGTCCAAAAGGAAGACGTAGATCTCCTCGCTCCTTGGGCACACCAAGTGTGTCCTGCTGGCCGTAGAGCCCAGCTGCCTCGTGGCATCGCTGCAACGAGACAGATGCCATGAGCAACCTGCAAATGCTGCCTTCATCAAGGGGGGGATAGACCCTCTTAGCTGTTTTTGAGAGTGGGGCTGCATTTCATTGCTCTGCTGAGCGTGGTTTTGATGAGTTCCTCATGTGAGATCGCTAGGTTGTCGGAGGGCTTCGGTTATGTCAATTTTTTAATTTTATCTTATTTTTAAGTTTCTGACTTTTGAGGAAAGGAACGCATCAAGGGAAGATGAAGGATGTGAGGAAGTTGTGCCATTGAGATTAAAAGGACCAAATTTTACCAGCAATCACAGCAAATATCTGACTTGCTTAAGTGAAGCCAATTACTGTATTATTGCCTCCTTTTGCACTATGCACAGTAGGGATGTCACTGGATAATGGTTTGCATGTAGAGTTAATCACTTTGATGCATTTCTGACTGATCCCAGCAAATTATGTTTTGGTTCCACTATATTAAACACAAGAGCAGGGGATTATCATTAATAAATCTAAGGCACAGCATGCATAAATCTTGAATAAATCAAATATCAATTACATAGGCAGTATCTGCTGACATCTGCTTTCATCAAATAATATATTTGAAATAGATTTTATTCCACTTTGTCGGAGTCAAAGGAATGGTAGGCTAGTGTGCAAGGACCCTTACTCCAAAGAGTTGGGTTATGTAGGTGTGCTATTGCTTGCTGAGCAGCATAAAACAGCCTTTTTTTTTTTTTATTGCCTTTCATTTTTCTATATAAATAGCATGTCAGTTTCGTAGGGTATTGCATGGCAAAGCGAGGACTCGTATCTTTTGGGAAAACCTCTGTGTGTGCGTGTTGCTACGTTCTGTTTTCAAATAATTTATCGGGGTTGCTTCTGATGAGGCTGGCGTAAATGAGCAACCTTTTCATGTGAGGGGTGGCTGGGTGGGGCTACTTCAGCCTGGGATTTGCCGGGGGATTGTGACAGGTGGAAAGAAAGTTAGCTAACGCCAGATTTCAGGCAAATTACAGAAAGGGAGGATTAGTCGTGGGCGGAGCCTGGGAGCCTGTGGGCGTTGGGAGGCCTGTGGGCAGGGTGAGTACCTGCCTGCGAACACCTCCCCTCCCTGCCAGGGGTAGGTGGGGTGTCCTCTGGCTTGTAGGAACACGCGAAGCGGGAGCTCGGTGCCGCGGCGAGTCCCGTCCCGATGAGGCCAAGGCCTCGCGCGGCAGTGACTCGCCCCGTTGTGCCTTCTCCCTGGGCTGTGAGCTCACAGGGACATCAGTTACCATTCCTACGCTGCCCCCAGGGAGGGCTGAGCGACCCCTCCGAGAGACAAAAGTGATGGAAGCCACCCTAAGGAATGGGAGCTGGCACTTCGGTGGAACGTCTGCGAGGACTTGGCCTTCTCCTTTACTCTCCTCTTCTGGATTTTCTCCTCTCTCTTCACTACTCAGTTCCATGTTCACTAAGCATGCTCTTCTGTTGAAGGAAAAACGAGATGAAACTTGGAAGTGCTCAGGGCGCACCTTTGTTTCCTGCTCTGCTCAGCCCGCTGAGTCCCACACCCACCTTAGCCCCGCGGAGGCACTGCGGAGGCTGGAGATACTGCTCAGCAAGGCCTCGGGATCTGCAAGTTTCGTTTCATGGGCTCCCTGGGCAGCAAACAATGCATCCCACGGCCTTGGGGGACATACCAGCCAGGGTTTGGTATTATAATATGCTTAAAGCATATGCACAGATGTTTCAAATATGTGCATACACCAGAAGAATGAGGACATGTATGTAGTTAGTCATCCAGTATCGGTGCATCTTTTATAGAGAGTGCATTTTTGTGAACAACGTTATTTCTGTCTGGGCACTCACTGAAGGTGTTGATTCATAGGGAACATGCAGATGTGAAAATTATATAAATCCCAAACCCAAAGAAAAATAATAGTTTTTCTCCTCATTTGTGGAAAGACCTGATGGCATCGAAATCAGTGATTTCAACAACCGTAAAAGTCCTTTAATGTAAGCATTCACAGAGCTGACAGAGCTGGTACCCGGTGGATTCCCACATTTAAACACAGCCTGCTTTCTCTTGTACGTAGTCCTGACGGGCACGGGGAGCCACCGCTCCAGTTTGCAGCAAGCACAGATCTCTGTACTTCTCCCTGCAATAACAGCAGCGGAGCTCCGGGCGGCACAGCACTCAGCATGTGGAAAGTGAAGTGGGGTATGTGCAAAGAATTTATAGGAGCACCATCCCTTGGGAAGTGTTTTGAAAATATCCGACACTTGGTATAATCTACTGCATTCCAAGTGAAAAAAAAAAAAAAAGGAAAAAAAAAAAAAGCTCTTCAGAAGTGTTTTTCCGAGCCCCAGGGATGTCCTCTGGCAGAGATGGTCCGGCTGTATCCGGAGAGGGAGGGACTCCACTGCAACCAGGAAAAATAAATACCATAAAATAAAAAATGACACAAGTGCTGCTTTTGTTTTGGTGGTAGGAATACTTAAGGTCTTTGGGAAGCACATCTCAGGCTCATATTCAAGTCTGATTCCTTTCTTAAAAGAGAATAAATTAAAACATAAAGCTTCAAGTTCTCTTCTCAGCTGCCTGGTACAATTCCCGTTGCCTTCTGTGGGTGTTAGGCTTGTGCAACTGGAAGCAGGATCCTGTTGCCCCTGCGATATAACAAGTCCTATTACTGCTGTCAGGTGTCACGATAGGAATCTGCAGGTGACAGCATGGATTTGCAGTGATGTGATCGTGTGTAATAACTACGCTGTTGCAGAACAAGTTGTAGTTCGCTTGAAAATAGGTAAGTGTTTGGCTTCTGCCTGCCACTTTTTCTTACATGTCTTTTAAGAACTGGGTTGCAATGCAGAGATCTGTCTGAGGAAGGGATCCGGGTTGTTGAAATGGATGTTACACTGGCTCTTAGGTAACACAGCCTTTTTAATTTGATTTTTATAGAGGATTTTTCTTTTATTTTTTTCCTGTCCTCTGAGGGAGGCACGTGAAACAGGAATTTCATCTCCCTGTACCACAACCACCTCGCCCACAATAAGTCAGCAAGGCGGCTTTTCATTTATATTTCATACATTTCCATTCTTTACTTTTTTTTTTTTTTTTAATCTTGGTGGAGTCTCATCTCCTGAGTCTGCTGCTATCGGCTACTAGCCCGGAATGAATCTGAACCTCAAATTCAGTCACAATATTAGAAGAAAGAGAAGAGGGAGAGGTGGGGCAAGCACAAAAAGTGGTTGCAGCCCCCCACTTGGACGCTTGTGCTACCCGTGAGTTGGACAGAAGAAGCCAAAACTGCCGGCAGGGAGAGCATCGCCCACTGTTACTGGGCTTCGTGTCTCCAGGACAGCCTGTAGCTGTCAGAGTGTCAGAGCACGGATAAGTAAAGAAAGAATAACCATGTGCAGATATTGAACACTGTGTTTCTTCCAGTCTGCCCCTCAGGCTGGTCCCAGCCTCCCTGTTCCCCCACTGCCTCTCAAAGCTCGAGGTCTTTGTGCACGTGCTGCAGTATTCAAGGCCATGACAAAAGTAGCCTCTGCATCGTGGGAGGTAGCTCAATTTAAGCAGAACCCCACCCCCCACCCCCGCCCCAAATGAGCTTGTCCATGGGATTTGGAAAGGAAAAGGAAAAGAAAGGAAAAGAAAAAATATTCAGGTTTTGTGGAAGATGATAGAAGACCGAAAATGCTGCCATTTCCATGACCTTGTTTCTTTTTCTGCTAGTTTAATTGGTATCTAGCAATTATTTAAAGTGGCTAGCAATGATAATGCAAGTATTTACAATCATTAGCAACTCCTCGTGTCAGAAAATAAGCCTATTGAATATTAAATTAACTCAGACTGCTTAATTAATACCATCTCAAGGCTGTCCTAAAGAAACTTCCCTACTCCGCAGGTCTGTGTGGATGGCAGAGAACACAATCTTAAACTGAACTGGGGGCTTTGAACCCAGCTGGCATGAGGGGTTACTGAGAGCAGGAAGATTCGCGTTGCACAGGCGGTTTGCAAGACCTTGCGTCTGCAAGAAGGAGCATGGCAGACTTCCCGGATCCGTTCTGCTTATTTGTTTATTTATATGTACAGACACATACAGAACCCGCCTTTTAGTTAATTACCTAATGTTTGTAAAGCGCTTTGAGGATTAAGTGCTATATAAGTGCTAATTATTATTATTATTATCAGCTCTCAGTATGCCTTCGTAGGCAAGGTCAACCGAGAAGACAGCGAAGAAGAAGGTATCTGCTAAGGAAGGCTGGGTAGAGTGTTTGCCCTTTTTTTCCTTGCCTTCTTTACCGAATAAAGATCCATATCATGATGTCCTTGGGTTTACCTTCTCTTGTAAGAGCTGGACCCGAGGCACTGCCCGCCGTTGTGTTTAACAGAGGCGCCTTCCTCCAGCAAACCCGATGTTGCTGCCAGCAGCACATGGAGGAGCAGGGACCAATGTTCACACCTCTGGGAATCCCCATGCTAGTCTGTTGTGGTCATTTGGAGAGAAAAAAAATAGAGCCTGAATCAAAGGAGTTCGCTTGGCCCTGCCAGGGTATTGGTATGAAACACTTAAACATGTTTGAGGGCGGCTGGATGCAGGTTGCAGCCTGGCTGATCCCACAGCAAACTTTTGTGAAAAATAGGGATGGGGAAAAGAAGGAAAATTAGTTAACGCACCAGAAGGGGTAAATATAAAAAGCGCTGCTTTCATTTTAATATGATTTCCTTTCCCTTTCACTGCAGGGGATTTTTATAAACTGCCTTTTAGCTTGCAAGTCTTTTTAAATGACTTTAAATAAATAGGATGAATGTTCTTTGAGGGAGAAAAGCGACAAAGTGAGCTGAGTTAGGCTGGAGTTACTTTTTCTGCTCTTGCAGCTAAAACTCCAGCCTTTTTCTTCAAAGACAAAGCAAACACACAGGGAAGGGGAAGATGAGCCCGGGCAGATGGTCAGCACCAGAGACAGAAGCTGTGTTTTCTCCTGCTCGCTGGCTGCTCCAGCCCTGCCAGTTGCCCTGGGACCTGAGAAATTCGGCTGTGTCGAGTTGCTGATGCTGCTGTTTTCCACTCCATGTTTCATTTGTGGTCACAGAAACTTCCCAAAAGATGGAGTCTTGCCTGGCATCGTGAAATCTTTCTTTATAAGAAAGACAGCAGAAGTTGGGGGTGGGGGGAGCAGTAGGGTGAGGAGGGAGAAGGCAAGAGGGAGCGGTGTGAGAAGCAGCGATGGAGGTCAGTGGTGCAGGATGTCACCAAAGCCAGTGACAGGGGTGCTGTTGCCAGGGTCCTGACATCATGTTCGTTTGGGTCAGGATCCAAATTATCGCTGTCAGGCCACCAGCATCGTCACTGTGGTGCTGGGCAAGAGGAGGCAGTGACTGGTGAACCAGGTGGAAGCACGTTGATTCAGTCCCTTCCTCCAAATTTCTGGTTGTTCTCTCCTCTTCCCTTTGACCTGCATGCTGCCCCTGGAAGGGTCATAGCTCAGTAAACCTCACCTAATCGGGAAATGTTCAACTTAAAACCTTTTCTGGGTGTTATGACTAAAATGACGTGTCACTAGCAGAGCTGAGCTTTGCTAACCTTACAGAGCCTGGATCTCTGCACGGTGACACCCAGCACGGGAACAGGCATCAGCTTGGGGTGCCCACGTCAACAGGTGTTGAACAGGACTCCTCCTGCTCCTGTTGAATCCCAAGGGAAATGAGAGCAGGGCTTGGACCTTCCTAATCCAACAGTAGCGGAGGTGGGATGGAGAACAAAGCTCTGTGACTCATGACCTCAAGGGAACACTGAATAGTCCTATTGCAGATCCTAAAAATATGCATGCACTAAAAGCCTCGTTGTGCCAGCGTAAATATTTCTGCACGTTTTGATGGTCTTGGATTTGACCAAATTTATGTCAGAAATCTCTTACAAACTCTTCTAGGTCTTTCTGGGCTTGTTGTCTGCACCCAGGTTGACCTGAAGCTATGGGACTTTGATCTGCTGTCTCCCATAACCAGCATCTCAAATGCACTTACTGTGCTGTGTGCCCTCAGCTTTCATAGTGAGTGAGTGACTGCTGTTTTGGGTGAAATGGGATAATCAGCTGAAGGAAGTTATGCTTAGATTCAGAATGCATTACATATTCGTTACGTTTCAATATAGCATACATGTATATGTGTGTATAACAAGCATACGTTACATGTATGTGTCTGTTATGTATTGTATCATCATAGCATTTTATTACATAATTATACACTATTACATGACATTTATAGTTATTATTGAATAATTAATAGCATATCATTATAATATATCATTGTATTATTATATGGAGGTACATACAGGAGCTCAGGAGGTGCCTTGGATGGTTAAGTGAGAACAGAAAATTGCAGAGAAAGGGGTCAAATATATGGAATGGCTGTTGTGAGAGATAGTAAATAGGTCTCAGGCAGTGAGATACTGGTTTGCCTGTAGAAGTGAAGCTGAAGCGGTGCGAAAAAGGAACCCGATAAAGGTCTGAATGGTGGGGAGTTCCCAGGGAACAACTTTTCTCTGCTGCTCGTACCGCTAGAAAAGGAGGGCGCTCCCTGAAATAGTCAGGCAGCAAGTTTAAATCAGCAACAAGGAAGTTTTCCTCCTGCCTGCTTCCCCAACACCCACAGCACACGATTATAGTGTGAAACTTCTTGTCACAGGATGTTGTAGAAGCCAGCAGTGTAAATGGGTTCAAGAAGGGATTAGACAAATTCATGGAGGAGAAGCCTATGGGGAGCTATTAAACACAAGGGTCCAGATGCAACCTCTGGCTTAGGAAGTCCCAAAACTGCTGATTGCTGGAATCTGAGAGGTTATACCAGAGGAGGGATCGCTGTAATTGCTGTGCTGCTTATATTTCCTTCTGAAGCACCCACCATTGGCTACTGGGGGAGATGGGATGCCGGGTTAGATGTGCCTTTGGTGACTCAGAGCAGCTCTTCTATTTTTATGGCCTTAATTTCTGCACAAAGAACAGAGAAGCTACCTTGTTTTTCTCCTCTCTCCAAGCTGAAACCCACTAGCGCCTAGAAATTCAGATTTCAGACTGCTCAGACCACTCAGGACAGCCTGCCTGGAGCCAGCACCAACGCAGCGTGGCACATGAAGTACAGTGCAGTCCTTACTGGCTTCTGGGTCTGCCCAGGGCCGAGTGAGCATGCAGCCCAGATCAGGAGCTGGATCCTCTCCTTCCCTCCAGGTACAAATGCCCATTTGCATGTTTGAGTAAAGACACTCAGGCAAAGTTGACTCCAACCTTGGGGCTGGGAATTCAAGAAGAAAGAAGCTGATTATTTGTTACACCCCCTTCCCTGGAGCAGCTAGGAAGGGATTAAGCAATGAGGCTGGGGGATGGAGGAGGAGCTGCCTGTGCATACACCACCATCAGTTACTGCTCTAAAAGCAGGGCACCGAAGCTTAGAGTTGGTGATTTTCTGCAGTATTGGCCTTGTCTCATTTGCGGGGGTGGACAGGTGAAGGTAACCTGCTGTAGATGCAACTGCAAGACTAAAGTCTTCACTCCAGACTGGTACAAAGGCTGGGACACCTTATTTAAATTCATTGGTCTACGTTATTAAATTGGTGCATCTGAAAGTACACCACGAAGTAGGCTTGGCTAGAGCTTTGGTAGGCTTCAAGCCCATGCTGGAGGAGCAGGGAAAGAGCTGAGATTTGGAGGGTTGTCCCTTGGGCAGCGCCCTGCAGGGTCAGTTCTTGGGAGCGTCTGTGTAGGGCTAGGTGCTGCCATCAGGCTCAGAGGTGCAGATTGTGGTGTTTACCCTAGAGGAGGATTTGGGGCCTGGCTGCAGAAAGTTGAAGCTGGAAGTGATCTGGAGGCTAACCTCTGCATTTGAACCATCTCCAATGCGTGCATTTACCCACTGCAGCCTTCCCCTTGCCCTTCCCCATGGCATCCCCTCCCCTAATTACCGATAGACATCACCTGCGGTGTTCCATACAGGAGAAGAGAACGGGGCAAAAAAAATGAAGAGGGGAGGAGGGGAGCAGTACCTCTTCTGCAGAAGCAGTAGTTCAGATGGGGGAACGCTCTGTTAAACTCTCTGCCTTGACGTGTGTCTGTGAAACGTGGCCAAGTTATGGTTTCTGTGGGAATTGTACGTTTGAATTTTCTGCCTTTCGTGTGGTTACATTCCCAACCACAACATTGCATTAAATAGGCGAGCTTTTTATATAATAGTTGTTGTACCCATAAAGCTTAATGTTTTGCTTCTTTAGGAAGGTGGGAGGGTATTTGTGTGTTTTCGTGCCGGAGCGATGACATGGCGGTTTACTTTACATTGGAGCGCCGAGGATACGCTCGGATTTCTGCCAAAATGAAACGTTGGTGGGGTGTTGGGAGCTCCTGCTAGCACGAGGGGACAGGGCTGGACCTCGGGATTTCCTGCTGTGTGCTGGATTTTATCTCTAAGCAAGCAGCAATGCCAGGCTTGCTCCGACTGGTGTGGACCACCGCTTCTGCCTGCTCTTCCCCCCTCCTTCCCTCCTCCAGATATTTGCTGTGCAGCCTCTGGGAAGTGATGCGAGGAGCGCTCGTCAAAAAATCTCACCCATTAAAAACCAGCGTTAATTGCTGCTGTGGCCAGGCCCCTGCACAACATGAAGGTTTGGGTTCCTACCAGCCCCTACAGGAGCCTACAGAAGGTCAGGAACAAACCCCAGGAGGCAGCACGGGGAAGCTGACACCACGTCCATTTGCCCCATGCTTCTTCCGAGGTTGCCAGCGCTGGCAGTCTGACTCTGTCAGTGTACGTGAGGGTTGTGGTCCATTGAAATGTAAATTGGAAGGGGTTCACAAGAAGTGTTTATATTCGACGTCAGCAGTAGGCTGAAAGGTGAAGGCTTAAACTTGACAAATGTATTTTATTTTCATTGGTGACCAGCAACAACAAAAAAAAATGAACGCTGAAACAAAATGTTTACAGCTCCTCTGAAACTTATTTGCTTGTTTTGGGCTCGTTATAGCAGCCCTGAAGCACGGTCTTAGGGCATTCCGGGCAGCAGCAATTGTATCATGTAGCACAGAGGGAAGTCGGATAGGCTGGGGAGGGAGGGTGTTTGGTTTTGCTTCTTTCCAGTTCTGCTTTTTTTGGATACTTTTCCCAAACTCTTTCTTTGAAACCGTTGTTGCCAGCTTCCTGCAGCAAGCAAAAGCAGTTAAACCTTTCAGATCAGGGCCTGATCACAGTCAGGCACGGCTTGGAGCCTTGCTGGGCCTGTTGGAGGCTGAGATCTGGAAACCAAGTCACTGAGGTTTGCTCCAGGGGGGCTCCAGCCTCCTTTGTCTTCTCCGTGCTGGCTGGGAGGCATCACCCCCCTTCCGTTCTCAGTCATCCCCTGGATTAGGGTCTGGGGTGAGTTTTGCCTCCGTGTTACTCTCTGCTCCTTTCCAGCTCAGCAGCAGAGGTGCAGCCTGCCTCTATACCCGTGTGTTAAAGCCCAGGTTGTGCTTCTGACCTTCCTGCTTGCCCACGAAGCCACTAGCTGCGCTGTGCATTTTGCATTTCCACACTGTTTACGGGCAGTCTTCAAAACCAAGCAGAGGGCAATTCCCTTTCCTCCCGCAAAGAGCATTCAGGCACCTTTGTCACCCTAAGACGTAGCTGAAGCAGGCCAGCACGATCCTGCACGTGCAGATCAGTGTTTTGCCCCACAGGATGAGCTCGGGGCTCTGCACTCGGACCTAGTGGGTAGGTAAAAGGGAACTGGTTTTAAAGCCACTTGGAAAGAATGTAAATAGGTTTCCTGTTTTCACCCACCGGGTCCTTGAACAGCTTCTGATGTTTTTAAAAGGCGAATGTCCAATTTCCTTCGCTATCCCCAGAATAAAATCCTGTCCCCCGAAGCAGGCGGGAGGTTCCCTTGCACTTCAGGAGGAGAGCAGAGGCTCCTTGCCTGCCTTCCCAGGGTTTTTCCTCTCCCGAACAGGATTCCCTGCCCTGTCTGAGAAAGTTTTCTTCTCCCTCTGCCTCCGACAGCTCTAAGGGCATAGGCAAGGACACTGTCAGCGCGGAAGCTGGGTTTATTGGGTATGGATCCCACAGAGCCCATGTGATTTGGATACTCGGTGCCCTTTTTTGAGACAATCCTTTGGTTTTGAAAGCAAATAGTGGCTATAATATAGTGAATTGGGCACTAAATTTCTATTAATTCATAAAAACTAAAATAGAATCCATTAGGAGTAGTTTGGTATTGGTGTGAAAGGAGATGTAAATTATCCACTATCATGCTTGAAATGCGAAAGCTAATTATGTTTGGCATCAGGCCAGCCACCATTAAAGTAATTATTTTTAATCATCAGCACTTGGTGACATGAATACTCATATTTGTTGATTTACTGTGGAAAGCACTTTATATAGTAAATAAAAAGCTGAGAAAATATACATTTTAACAATAATAATAATTATTCAGAGAAAAAGACGCTTGCTTTTCTGGAGCCCGAAGAGCTGCTTTCTGCCCTCCCATCAGTTGATATAAGCCTGATCTAATGCCTCTCGTATCGAATGGGAAGCGTGCTGACTGTGGAGTGGTTTGGATCGTGTTCCTGCACGGATGTTACATTTCTGATTGCCTCAAATTGCTAATAGTGGGTTCTCCCGAGCTGCTGCTGTTGAATGACTCCATTTTTCTTACGGGGTTTTTAAAGTTGTCATAAATTCAAGCTGAGGTGTCTGATGTGCAACCTTTATTTAAAGACTGTAAAATATTGCAAATGGTCTATGCGACTTAGGTAAAAAAAAATCTCAATTTTAGTGTATTTTCTTTAGTTTTCAGTGAGGCTGAGGCTCTTAACTGCCCATAGGAGTTCTGTATGTGGAGATATATGTGCCCTTCTTATTTAGGAGCATTGGGAATGTTCACCCTTTCTTCTACAGGAATGAGGCTGTGTGCACTGGCACTGTGTGTCAAAATATTCCCCTGAGATTTGGAAATAATAAGAAGACCAGCAATACATGCAGTAAACATCTCGCAGATGTGATTGAAGTTCTGTATTTACCACGGCGGTCCATGCAGCGATGGTGGTTTCGCTGGCATAGCCACTTTCAGAGGGAAAGGCTCAGTATTGAGGTGCAGTGATTTAATCATGCGCTCGGGAAGTCCAAGTTCAGCAAGTAGTGGCTAGAAAGACAGCAAGTCTATGAAAGCAATTCAGGGAGGGGAGAGGGTTATTAGCGGGTAAAGCAAATCAGCAGCAAAATACTGAGTTTAGGGCTGTGTGTGCTTTTAAGGAAACAAGGACTGATTCCTGAGTCTTAATTATGATAGAATAAAAAGCTTATTTCAGGGTGTGAGAGGGCGTGGGAATAGTGTATGCTCAAAGTCTCGGCGGCAATTCCATCACGTGCCTTTTGACAGGGTATTTTGTACAAGCCAAATCATAAAAGAACGAAATACCCCAAGCAGGCAAGTGAACAAGGAGAGCAAACAAAACCTCTTCCCTTGATTCTCTCTTTAAGCAAGTCAATCCAAGCGAACCCACGCCGCTTGCAAAGCCAGCCTGGGTGGGTGAGCTCTGTCGTACCTGAGCTGGGGAGCTGCTGGCAGCCTGCTCTGTTTGGCGCTTTCATGTGGTGGCTCAGCCTGGTGTTATCGCCGCCTCTTCCCATCACTGAGTTTGGAAAATGTTTCCGAATAACCTAGGTCAATTGCAAAAATTTTGCAAATAACCTAGGTCAAAAATTTTCTTTGTAAATAATTTTTTTTTTTTGCAAATAACCTAGGTCAATTGCAAAATATTGTTGTAGTTGGTCGAGAAATTAAAACTCGATTGATGATTTTTCTGAAGGTCCAAATGTAAACAAGTAGTGGGGCCAGTGCTCCATCAGAATGCCTCCTATTCTTTTATATCATGATGCTTTTTATATATGGTGATGCTTTTTCCCCTTGATAAAAACATGAAAGGTGAAGACATACTCTTTTCAGATAATGATTCAGTCCTACATGGAACAATAACAGATCCATACTCTCCTACTGACTAGTAATTTGTCAGAAAAGGGAGGCTCCCAAGTCCCATACTTCTTGATAAGACCGTGCATTATCCTTCAGGCAGTTCCACTATCAGCTTAACTGATTTCTTACCAGAACTTAAAGAAAAAAGTTTCAAAACTAGTTCATGAAACCTTAAAAAGCACTTTTTTTTTTTTCAATGCTTAGCTTAATTTTGGAATGCAATATCCATTAGTTTCTTTCTTTTTTTTTTTTTTTTCCACAAAATGAATTTATAAAGGGGACTCTGAAATGTTTTTTAGAAAATGATAAATGTAGATTAGTAACTTGATTTTCTGAGGTTTTGTTTTTACATTTTATACAATAATATATCATTACAAAATCTTAAGAAAGAAATTGATTTTTAAATGGAAAATTCCATCTCTTTCATTTCAAAATATTTGGCTATCTTGAACTGTTCCCCTTATTGTTTTTTTCTCCTACAAGAACATTTCAGCAAATATTGCTTGAATTTGTGAAGGATTTTGATTGTGACTGCCTCTGACTATTCCCTCAAAGTTTTTCCAGCCATCTCCCATTAATTTCATAGCTCTTTATTCAGCTTCACCAAATCTTCCTTCATGAAGTTTTGCTTCCACAGCATTTTCCACATCCATCTTCCCTAACGTTTCAGGAAGAAAGGGATTCTTGTCCCTTCCCGTGTCCTGCTGTTGTGTTGTCTCAGGTTGGTGAACGAGGTACGATGTAAATCGTTTTAGGAAACTTGCACTTGCACCTGACGTGGCCAACAAGAGGTGCCCAGCTGGCTCTATGTGAAATGCACGCTCTGCTCTTGGGTGCTTTGCTAAACCATCCTCTCCTCCTCATCGGCATGCAGCGACTTTCTCTGTGGCTTTTGAAGTCTGCATGCTAAAGGCGAGGAGTGTCGGTGGCAGAGCGGAGCTGTGGGAAGTGTCAGTGTGGGTTACCTTCGGCGTTAGCTAGATGGTGCTAAAGAATTTTTGCTTGTCGTCGCTAAGGAGAGCATTTGGAGTGCAGTCCTCCTTTTGCTTCCTGGGCTTGCGATTAAAAAACGATGCTTTTGCTTTGTCCTAAATGCAGCGTAAGCCACAAGCAATGCATGCAAGGAGTTAAAACGGGAAAAAGACCCGCTCTAGAGCACTCCGGGTGTAGGCCTGTTAGTTTCAATGACTTCAGTGTACTGTGCATCAGCCCCAGGAGCCCTACCTGTACTTTGACGTAGAAGAGGTTTTGCCAGTGGAGGACTCCCTCTCCTGTGCCTGTTCCCGACCTGCTGGAGCAGCGCTGGGCTTCCAGCAGCCGTCAGGTGCCTCGTGTGTCACTCTCACAGAGCCCACCTTGAAAGAGGGAAAATGTCCTCCTGCCTCTCCTTCAGCAGTTTGCAAAATTTTGGAAGTGAGTAATTTAGGAAACAGAAAAAACATCACCCCTCTGACTTGCAGTAAGCACTTGGAGCCCAGGTTTCCTTGCTTTCTGAGTGCTGCTGTTTCAGATTAGCAGAGTCCTGGCTCTGATAAATACTAACAAAGTGTAACGAATGATCAAAGCTGCATTTACAACCCAATGAGCTTGAAATGATTGATCTGGATGACATAATAATGATAACCAGTGAGATGAGGCATGCAGGACTACCCCTCCAGGTACTGGGAGAAAGGAGCAGGTATTAAAAATGACTCTGCTTCTTAGGTCATCAAGTTATTACCATCCTGATACGTGGCGGACAAATGCAAGACCCTCGGTTTCTTCAAGAAGAGCCCTGCAGCTGCTTTGGACAGTTCACATCTCTTTGATAGTAATTCATTCTTTCTGTGCAGATTACAAAGGTTGGCTGATGACCCAGTAAGTAAAGACCAAGTCATTCCTCACTGGTCCCTGTGCTGTTGGGGATCTGAGCCTCGTGCCCTAGCTCAAAGCCTGGTGGAAGCTCAGATGTTGTTCTTTGCAAAGCCTGTGCGAGGCTACAGTCAGAGATGTGAAAGGATTTGGGAGTGTCATGGGCATGGACTGACTGAAGGTTTCCTGCCATCTCCCAGAAGATTGACTAGATGATTGACGAGAAGACAGCTTGGCCGTACCATAACTCCCATCTTCTTTAGAGCCTGGCTGCCTTTGGTCCCTTGATACCTGCTTCAGGATTGTGCTCCCAGCAGGCTTCCCCTTCCCCTGCAAAAGAGAAGCTCCGAACTACTCACCTCAGGCCTGGTCGGTTGTGAGAGATGAGAGAGAAGGAACCTTCCTTGCCATGGTCTCTGTTCTCATTTTCTGTTTTTCAGTCTTTGACTGCAAAGTGTCTGGGTGTGTGGGATGCTCACATTCCTCCGCATGCCTTAAAGACAACTCACCCTTCTGAAAAATCAACAATACCTGCTGTTCATTTCTAGCAGGCTGCTTTTTTCCAGGTACCAACAAAAGCCCTTGTGCCCCTAAAGTCACCAGCTCAGTGCTATGGAAGATAGATAATGTGTGCGTGTGGGAGATGCTCTCACAGCACCGGGGGCGTGGGGGGAACAGCTTTGCTCTACAGACCTGGTCCTGATGTCGCTCCCTCGGGGTTTACAGCAGCTGAGGATCTGGCACCTTTGGGGATGAATCCTCTGCTGCTGCTGCTCCATTAACACCCACCGACTTCTCCTCCTTCCTTTCCTTTTTCTCCCAGGAGGTATGGCAATCAGAATAAATCTGTTCGCCACAGGCCGAGGAGCATTAGCATTTTAAAAACACCGGGCTGAATCCTCAGCAGGATGTAAGTCAACAATAACACCTTTGAAGTCGAGACAGCTTTTCTCATTTACCATCTGAGTCTTTCTCGGTATGACCCTCCGAGAGGATATTCGCCATACCTACGTTTGGAGGACAATTTCTCCAGGTTTCCCATAAAGCTGACGAAGAGACGGTGTCAGAAAAATCCCTCCGGAAGGCAATAAAGGCATCTAAATATGAATCAGAATTGCCCTATGGAAAAAGGTCTATTTTCCCCCCTAACCCCACCAGGGACCACAAAGCCCATCCCAAGATAATCACCTGAAGCAAGGTGCTTAAAGCTTGGCCTGGTGGCATCCCGTGCCCCAGCTTTCAGCACGAACCGCAAGGTTAGTCCTTTCATCTGTTCCTTGAGGAGTCCTCAGAGCAGCTCCATCTGGTTGTCTAACCAAAAAAAAAAAACACATTAGGAACAAGAAGTAGGACTGACAAGTATATGGACAGGCATGAGCGCTTTTCTAAGGGTTTCTGAACTACCCCAAAGTCCGTTTACCCAAACAGTGTTACCGTATACGACAGTTGACCTCGGACTCAGTTGTCGGAGCAGTGAGTTCAATTAGCTATAATACATTCAACGTTTAAATAGTTAACAGTAAGCAAAGGCCTTCAGAAACGGAGGGGGACGACTACATGTGCGTCTGCTGAAGTTGTCAGGCAACGATGGAAAAAAAAAAAATCTCTCTAATTGCTTCCAGACAATGCTTTTTGGATAGGGCTGTGCGAGAGCGAAGGGAGCTCACGCTCAGACAGAGGGACTGCTCCAAGCCAGCGAGAAGGCTGCCGCAGCCCTGCCATCTCTCCCGTCCCGCCTGGCGGTGGAAAAAGGGCAGATCTGCCCCAAAACACCCGCATCTCCACCTCGCCACAGCCCCATCGCTAGCGGGATGCCCGTGGGAAGCTCAAAGCCCAGGGCAGCCAGCCAGCAGGTCTCGGTCTGCTGCTGACATTGTTGGGGACCGTGGGCTTGTCCTGTGGCTTCCCTAACTCTGTTCTCCTGGCCAGTGAAATCTGAGAGAGATGGGAGCCGCTGAGGGCCAGGGCTCGTTTGTTTGTCCACATCCTGTAGTAGCAAGTGGCATCGTCGCATGGACACGCAGATAAATTCCCGCAGCTCGAGGCGTGTCCTTAGCTAGGAGTGTAACCTCATCACGTATCCTCCTGCCCTGCTATCTTTTGCGTTGTTTTCTGGAGCCTGTCCATCTCGGTGTTGGCGGAAAATGGGATTCACATATTTTTGCTGCAATTGGAAAACAAAAAGCAGAAGGAGCTGGGAGAGACAGCAGCAGAGAGCACTGAGGAAACTTCCCTGGCTGCAGTGTTAACAGCCAGTGCCAGAACTGAGGGAGGAGTAATAAGGTCATATATTCTGTGATGACAAGTGGGAGAGCTTCTACTTGAACTACCAGGACTCAGCTCAGGCAAGTCCTGCCACCAGCCCAGCTCCGGCTCTGACAGACCGGCCTCAAAGGTGACTTTTCAGGAAAGCCCAGTTCCCAAAGAAACATAGGAGAAAACAAGGTGGAAAGGCAAACACAGCACTGAATTCTTACTAGACTCCCCGACAGCAGTTAGCTGCTCTCCTCATCCTCCACCAGCTCCAGCTGTGTGATGGGGACAGCCCACAGCCCTGCACTTTGCGCTGGTTTGGCTCAGCTCCAGGCGATCCTTTGTCAGACTTCCCTGATATCTAAGTGCTAGGCATTAAAATGAAAGCTTAGTCTTAGTTTACTGTTGCATGAGGTGGTATTATTGAGGTTATTTGTCTCTGGTAAGATCTGTATTGGCCCTTGTCAGTCCACGTTAAAGATATTTATCTTTCTACTAGTCCAGGTGATTGATTGTGTCCAGTCGATACTGTCCTATGCCGATGTCTTGTTCTTAGTTTGTTTTTTTTTTTAATCTCACTGTAGAATTGAAACCACTTAAATATTTTATTGCAGAAAATGCAGGCTCAGCATGTAAATTTAGCAGCTGAACTATATTTATATCCATGCAAATACACATACTTTTACAGACACGGGGCTTTTATTTTATCTAAACCAATTTAATACTAAGTGTTGGGATTGTTGTCGAATTGTTAACGGTATCTGTGAGCATCGCTTTATATCGGGACTTAAACAAGTCTCCCATAAAGCAGTATTGTGGTTTCTTTCAATTGGAAAGATCAGAGACTGCAATAAAAGGAGCCCGGAGAAATGGATGACCCTAACAGGAAAGAGATCCCCAGGAACATCTTGAGCGAATTCATCGCTGCATGTTGACATCCAGTGGAGGGATGGTCTCAGAAAGCCTCCTTTCATCGTCTATATAGCAGTTTTAGGCAAAGGCCCCCGAAAGTGATGTTGCTTAGGTTAACCAGAAGCTTTGTCTTTCTGATGGATTTAAGAATTTAGGTCACTGTCAACAGTCACTGTGGGGAAGACAGTGGAGGTTCAGGATATTTGTAAAGCGCCGCGCTTCATCTAGAGCTTTCCCCGCTCGTGGCTGAGCTTGGGTAATTGAGTTTATGAGGACCCATCATCTGTTTCAGTCCAAAGTCAGCTGGGTTAATTTAAGGCAGGGCTGACTAGCTGGCAGGGGAGAGCACTTTCAACCTACCCCAGCCATTACTGCGGCAGGCTGGCCTACTGCCAGCACGGAGCCTACAAGGAGTTGGAGTATATTTAGCTCCGGCTTATTCTCTGCCCCCTCAACTCATGTGCTGACCCATGCCAGCTGTGACTCGAGTCTTCCTGGCCCCCCGGTGATACCCTCTGACCTTGTTCAGAGCCACGCTGCTGGCTAGTGAGTTCCTTATCTTCCCCTGTTAAACTCTGGCTGTGCATTGGGCTGGCTCCGAGACCTTGGGTGAGCCATCCAGCTCCTCGACCTTTGTTTGCATCCCTGTGAAATAAAGGGTACCTCCACGAGTCCCCCGGCATCGCTGCGAGGCCTTTGTGCACAGCCCTGGTTTCTCACAGAGAGCTCTGTAGGAAATTGCAGTGTTACAGTGAGCGCAGTCCTACTCTGAAATCTTTATGCTGAGCATTAAAGTGCCCAGATTTGGAAGTTTTACCTCTTTTGAAGGGTGGGGGGGAGCAGATTTCACCCACTTGTGGCATGGTCTCACTTCACCTGCATTTTGAAATACTGCCGTAGTTTTTTAATAACTGTTTAGCAACAATTGTTCTAAAATGCGCCCAGGAGAGAGCTGGAAGAGACTGTAAATATTTCCTGTAGCATATAACATGTATTTGTAATATTATTAAGACAAGTCAGCAAGGGACCATGTGTTATTACTCCAAGACAGGACACGGTCCTGCTGTTACTACAAAAAAACTTAGCCCTTAGAGTATTTAGGGAAAAGTACTGCAGACTCTAGTTTCCCCTAGCAAACACACCCTTTTGTAAGCGTGGAAGCTTCCTCTTCATCCATTCCAACTTTGACTTCAGTTTGTTGTCGCCCAGAAACGTCAGGCAGCTTTATAGGATTTCCAGTTACAAACGATACAAGTTTTAGCACATCTCACGGGCAAGGGAAGATGATGTAGTTTATGATCTGATAAAAGTAAACCTGAGGGAGCTGTTCCTAAAAGTGCCACACGGGGTCAAGGATGAGATCACATCTAAGAAGGCAGCAGTAGTATCAAATACCTTTTGTAAAACAATGACATCAAGGGCTTTTGAAAGCTGGCCGCAATTCAGGAGCCCTGATTGGCTCCCAGTGATGTCAACCATGTGCCTATAATGCCCAGTAAATGTCTCATTCTTCTTCCTTTTTAGGAATAATTGCCCCTTAATAACAGCAACAAGTGACTTGAGGGCGCTCAGGGCGCACTCTGAGCTGACGGTAATATGCTTTGAACAGCCAGAGTCGATAGGACCGAGGAGTAAGACCTGGGAGTTTTTGTTGGCCAAATTTTGCCCCTTTGGCACCTTTCTCACCCCATCACCGCACACACACGCACACAGCTTTGGGGTTTGGGGTCTTAACCTGCCTTTCCTAGGGCTACCAGAAGCCTCAGTTTCTGATGCAGTGTCATATATTGGTGGTTAACGAGGAAAGAGCATTTCAGTACCGGAGAAAGTTCCTTCCTCGTAGCTCCTGGCAATGTATACAGCAGTGTGACGCCCGGCTTCTGCTGCTCCCCTGTCAAACACAAGCCCATGGGCAATGGCCGTGGTCCACTGCGTTGACACAGCCAGCTGAGGGAGCAGATTTTCCATCCCTATCATAGTCCTTTTTGGAGGATGGGGAGGAGAGCTCGCGCTTTCGCTGCTGGAGGAAATTCTCCACGGAAGGGTTTCTCTGCATGTTGGACATGAAAATAGAGTTTGGAAAATCCTGACTTTTACCTAAGCTTGCCACCAATGCTTTGTACGACTTCAAGACAGAGACATTCTCTGTGTGCTGCAGCACGTTGTCTTCCTGGTGTAAATATATCCTGAGATGCTCGATGTGTTAGGCCAGGCAAAGCACTGCGCTAAAATGACTGTGCTAACCCAATTCCCTGCTTTACTTATACCTTCCTTTTTACCTTCTGTACCCACTAAAGGCAATGGGAAACTGTGGCAATGGCAGGTAGGAAACCTATTTCATTCCTGGACATAAGGTAATTGGGTATTACAGTGATGATGATGAATACCAAATAACCTTGATATGAAGAGCTCCACCAGGGGTATTGCTAGACAAGGATAACTGTGGTATTACACCTGACTCTTGCATAATCAGGAACATGGAGGGCTGAGGTTTTCGTAGACGTGCCCCACACATTCATAAATAACATGCACAAGCTCCCTGTTGCCTTGTATGCTGATGCACCCTTGTACTACAGCTTTTCTTTGCAGTAAAAGCCCATTCTTTTAATAAAACGGCTTTGTGAAATAGAAAATTTCAATTATTTGGGATTTGATTCACTACCCGAGCAAAGAATGACATTATCAAGATGAACTCAGCAAGAGGGGGTTAAAAGGTTCTTAGAAAAACTAAGGGATGGCTAACAGCACATGCAAAGAGTAGTCCAGAGGCCAGGAGACATCTCTTTTCACTGTGTAATCTGCATGTGGCATAATCTGACCCTTTTGCAAGTATATTAAATACATTCTTGTACAACCTGCACAAAGACAGAGAAAGAGCACCTCAGAGAAGAGAGGGAAGGATATTTAAGGGACATGGTTGAAAAAACCACAACAGACTGATTGTAAACTTATATCTTATTTAAATATGTATTACTAATATATGACTGTGGTGGTCTTGCTCCACAATTGGTATTTTTGCAGGACTTGTGTGTTCGGGATATGAAATTACCCTAATTGACACCATCTTGGCCCCTAATCTAGGGGTGTTAGTTGAACAAGGCACCTGGCTGGAGGCAGTTGCTCCGTGCAGACCCATCTGAAGCCGGTTGCAATCAGGGAGCCTTCAACGTGTACCCAGGCGTCCGTCCCACCTCGCAGCTATCTCAAATCTGCACTGAAATACCCCACCTGCTGCTGCCCTGCTAGTCTGCCAAGTTTCTGAGCTAATGTTCCTCACCTGGTGGGCACAGGAAAGAGACCACAACCTTCCAGAAAACTTTTCTAGAGGGTTATGTGAGAGCTGTGTCCTTCCTGGTGATCTGGTGCGTTCCCCTCTGCTGGTGCTGGAAGTTGTGCCCAGCTGGCTGCTGCGTCCCGCTGCTGGTAATCCCCCTCTCTGACCCTGGGCTCGGGTTTGTTTGCTAAGCTGGGATCTGTAAGGCTGCAGTCTAACAATTCCACCACTTGTTCTAAATTAGTGGAGGGTGAGAATTAACAGATGGTGTCATTATCAAAAGCTGTTCGAGTGTTGAAACAACATAAATCCCACAAATACAGAAAAACAAATACAAACTGCAGTAATTTTTCCAATATCTGTTGAATAATAATCATGCTTTGCATTTATACGCTGCTTTTTGCTCTGCAGCTTTTGAAGTGCTTCCAGATCATACCTAAAGCTCAACCCAGAGTCAAGCACTGTGTTACTTACTCTCCTGAAGTCTGAGGCATGGTCCGGAGCACAAAGGCTTACGTCGGGGAGCTGCAGGGGGACTCTGGCTTCTGCTCCTGGCTCCGCTGCTGCTTCAGCTGAATGCTCTTGGGTAAGTGATTTCATTTCTCCAGCCAGGAGGTTCTAAACAGGCATGGTAATGTTTTGTTTCCCTTGCGAAGCACTTTGTTTTCATCAGAGAAGTGCTATGTTATGAGGTATGGATGTTATTATTGTCGCTGTTACTCTTGAAGAGGACATATTGCAGGCACGATGTGTGAAATACCTGCTCTAGGCTTTTAAGGGGCTGAGGCCATCAGGGTTCTAGCTGGTGCCTTTCTAAAAGCTTGATGTTTTTGAACTATCCTGGGGTACGTGCCATAAAGTGAAGATGTTTACATCATTGTTAGTCATAAAGATTTCTCAGGACTTTTGTGTCCTTTGCTTTCTGTTCGTTACACCTTCATAGCGTACTAGCGTGTTTCTTTTCTCTTCCCTGTGCTCGTGCAGGTGCAACCTAGTGGTTATGCAGTTAATTTTACTAAATAATTTTAGCAAGGAAGTGGTATAATGAATAAACTTGGGCTCGCTTTCTCGCACCCCCTGCTTCAGGATTTCCTAATGATGTGTTCCTTCCTTGCTTCAGGATTGCAAGAAGCAGATGTGAGGTATTAAGGCTCTGCGTAACGGTGGTAATGGAGCCTGCCAATAAGATCAGTGTATGGTTGTTGTGTTTTGGTTGCTCGTTTCAGGAAAAAAACGTTTCTGATATAGGTAATATTTGTTTTGATTGGCCCAAAGGGTCTGGTTGGCCTCTTGTGATAAATGTCTTGGAGAAGTGGATTTTCATAATAAATATTGGGTGAAGGGGGGAGGGGTGGATTTTGGGAGTGGAGACTCTCAGATTAATTGTGGGCAGTTCTAGCCCCCCAAAAAACAAAGTTTGTATATTTGTATATGCGTGTAAGTTTCCTTATGCTCATTCACGCAAGTGTAGCACTGGAGGGGACCGTTTGCTTGGTTTGTGTTGGTGAAGCGAGTGGGGATTTGTTCTCTGTTCCTCTGTGCAAAAGTCACAGTATGGCTCGTATCCGTGTGGTCTAAAATCTTACACCCCAAAACTTGACAAAACTTTTTAAGTATAAGCCAGGTGTCCTATAAACTGCATTCCAGTTGCACCTCGTGCTGACTTAGGTCTTCTCCTGCCAGAGGATGGGGCAGGGGGCAACAGGACGGTGTCAGCCAGGGGCGTGGGGTTGCCCCCAGTGGGCATTGCTGCACCAAACCCCATAGTGACTTCGTCCAGGACTCAAAATTTGGTTGTCTCCCTTTATACGCCAGAACATTAGGAGCGATGCTTATTTACTCCTTCAGTATTGGCCAGATGAAAAGAAGAAAGAAGAGGCTCCTTGAAGCTTTTCTAGCTTTGACACCATTTGAGGCTTTATAAATGTGGGTTTCAGCTGCGCTTGATGCAAGTTACTGAAAACTGGCAAACCAGCCCGTAAGCCAGCACAACACAACCACAAGTTTGGCAACAAACGACTGCTGCCAGATGCCTTTGCTGTTCCTTTAGCTTTCTATGGATTCAAGGCACTTCACTCTTTTTTGTTGTTGGAAATACTTTCAAAGTAGAACACAGTGTTTTGGGTTGTCTAGCCAAAGTTTAGCTGTCCTTTTGCATCTTTGCCAAACTTCCTGTTTTCAGCAAAAACAATTTATTATCTTACTGGTTCTTTAGACCTGAAAGGATTTGCAAGCACAAATAAACTTCTGTGTTTTTTTTTTTTCTTCATGGCCTTTCAAAGAATAAACTCGCTTGCTTCCTCTCAATTATGTGGTCTACGCTAGCAAAGAGAAGTATTTAACCTTTGGACTGCTAGCAAGGATCAGAAAACATTTTAATTATGCAAAACTTCTGCACTCTGAACTTTTAAAGAAGGGATAAATATTTTTTGCATTTGCTAGGAATATTTTTTTTCAGGTGGTTGGGCAATGGTATCAACCTGCCACGTGCACATTAAGGGAGCTTGGAGTGAGTTAAAACTTGAAATCTTTTAAGAGATGTTTTTAAAGATTTTATTAATTGACAAAGAGTGAGTGATATATTCTGCTCAGGAACATTTTGTTCCTAGAGAATTATTATTGACAATCCCTGGCCACGTTGTCACAAAATGGAAAATCTATGACAAGCCTGCAGAAGCCTTCCCATTTAACGCTGCCACCAAATCAGATCTGTAAGTAAGAAACGAGGCAGGGAAGATGTGTGTTGGCTCTGTGGAGGGAAAGCAATGCAGGGAGGGAAAGCAATGCATGGCTGCAAAGCCCTGCTTCAAAGGGATTGTCCAATTGTAGGAGAATCTTCTCTCTAAAAATGAAACATATTTAAGTTATCAAAAATATAAATAAAAAATGTGGGAAAATCCTTGTCATTCTTACCCACTGCCATTTTAGGGTGAGGAGGGAGCTTACCAAAAGCGTGTCTGTAAAATGGACTTCAGCAGGAGTACGTTTTCAGGGCAGGCAGTAGTAACTCGGTGTCAGACAGCTCTTTCTGCGTGTGCTTTCAGAAATTATTACATGTTACCTGCAACTGTTCGGAAGATGTTGAAGTCTATTTTTTCTGTACCGTACTTCAAAGGATTTGCAAATTCTTTGAAGGTGACTTAACATCCATTAAATGATTCTGAAAGGGGGGGAGGGGGAATCTAAAGCCTTCCGAAAAAAAGTTTAAAGGATATGTTTAATATTAGTGTTGGAAATGTGCTATAAATCCTCCAAGTTTATGTGTATCAATGTCTTTGAGATGGCATTTATCATAGTGATGGGAGAAGGAACAACTTGCGGAGGAATGAATCTTTAGTGATTTAATGTGTTCCTCTCTGTGTCGTGGGGGGGGGAATGGGGGAGTTTGGGCAGAACCCCCCAGCTACCCAGAAATCCTTTAACAGTTGTAATGTCCTGACAAGCACTATGTTAGCAGAACACTGCTGTCGTTTTCCTAAGGAAAAATGTACTTTTAGCCATTTTTTATCAGTCTGTCTGTACTCTCAGCAAAGTAATAGGAAGACCTGCCTTCTCGCACGTCAAGCAATATTTTTAAAAGCCTGAATAACAGAAGTAAAAATGCTGCTGCTTTTTTGGAGCCAGCTCTTAGGAGAGTTTCTGCGATGGGCCCATCCATTAAGAAGGGTACCAAAATCTATGATGTGCCAGGCAGAAAGATGCAGGTGAGACTTAGTGGCTGGGAAAGCATTTCTTTCCAGTGGCTTTCAGCTTCTAGCTACTTGACAAAATTCCTTGGGTCTGGGTTTTTCAAGATCTCTGCGTATATACTTCCAAAGTGTGAGTGTTTAAAGAGATCTAGGAAATAATTTTTGATACCACCAGCTTCAAAGAAATCAACTGTATTTAGTATCCTCGGCTCTTGGCTTAATTTGCTAAATCATGCTGCTTCTGAAATGTACTGCAAAGTTATTGTTCTACGGGGGAATAATTACCATTCCTTTTACTAGTATGGGGTGTGTGCGCGCATGTGTTTGTCAGCAGAGGAATTCAACCAGATGAATTTAAAGGAAGCCTTTTTTTTTTTTTTTTCAGTAACGCTGAGTCAATATCCGAAAAAGAAAGGGATGCTTATCTGTTGATTCTTGGAAAAACAGGACTGTGTCTTACTGACAGGAAACGCTCCTTTGGTATGGTTTTCCTGGAAGCGAAATTAGTTTGTCCTGTAAGGGTGTGTGGATGAAATTGGGCTGGTGAATCTGGGCATCTGGTGGGTTTTCATCTTGCCGTGAGGTAGCGATGGGATTTTGGCTTTCGGGGCTCTCAGCTGGCGGTGCTTGTCGAGCGAGGCAGTGGTGTTCAACATCTGGCAGGGCTGAGCCTGTAGAAAAAGCCTTGATTCTGGACGCCCTAACCTAAACCATTCCCTGAAAGAAGGAATTTAATTAATGTACGAGGGCTTTGTCAGAAGGAAATCAGTGGTGGGGAAGTCCTCCTGGCAGGAGAAGTGCCCGGCCTGAGACTGAGTGTGCTTCACAGGGGGGGATTTGGGCAAGATGCTGGAACAGAAGGGCACCCCAGCACCTCCTGAGCCTCAGCACAGGGTTGGGTGCTTAGCACAGAGCCCCAAACCCTCCTGGGGGTGGTTCTCAGGTGGCTACAACTGACAGAAGCTGCAGTTTCTGATGCTTATGATAAATAGATGAGCTGTGCAGGCTGTGGTGTTTGGTGCTGCCTTTGGGATGGGTGCCACCTGCCACGTGATCCCCTGGGGAAGGTGAGGAGCAGGGCGATGCGATGCCTCCAGGAGCTTGGAGGCTGGCCTGGCTCTTGGCTCCAGACAGAAGTTTTGGACATGCTCAGCTGATGGTCTGTGTTTGGCTCTTTCAACGCCTATCCAGCGTTCCTAGTGAATCCGAGGGAATGCCTGTAAAAGTTCCTACATCTGTTTCCTTCCTGAAGCCCTGTAGGCAGCTTGTTGCTCTTTGCTTATGGCCTGTCAAGGGAGCAGGGAGAGAATACTGTATTTATTTATATTTATTCAATGCTTCTGGAACCTATCCTGAGCTTAAAGCACCTCTCAAATGTTTAAAACAAGCCATTAGCTAACACTGGATGTAACAGCTTCATGTTTCGGTTCATTCCTCTTCCTGGAACCAAGCATTAATGGAAGACCTTTCCCACAACACAGCAAAGCACCTTGCCGTGGCCACAGGAACCTGCGCCTCCTCAAAACTGCTCCAGCCCAGGGTTGCTGGAAGTGACCTCGCAAGGGGCCACAGACCTACCTGGGAGAAAAAAACATGTACCTTGTACAACATAAGCTCTGCGAAATTAGGACTGGACTTGCATTTCACAGTCGGGAACCTTCAGAAGATGATGTTTTCAGGTGCGGGTGTCTCTGCTCAAGTTTAATCCCCTTGGTGAAGTGCTTCCACACCAGGTTATCGGCTCCAGGCTGCAGGTTTTCAGCCAAAGCAATTCCACAAAATAGGCTGGTGGAGCAGGGCTGGGGAATAGGCTGGAACAACAGTGTTTTGCAAGAGTAAAATAATAATATGGAAACTTCTAAAAAGGAAAAAAAATAATTCTGGTGATCTTTTCTTTCAAACTGCATGGCACGCCCTTGCTTTGGAGCAGAGGCATGAAAGCTGGCAATGAAGTGGCCTTTGTTTCAAGGATATGCCTTTTGCAGTTTCTGTCAAAATCCACCCAAATTTGGCAAAGCTGTCAGGCTTTTAACAAACTTAGTTCATGCATATTCAGCAGGAAGGAGTTGGATTTGAGCAGTGCATAAGGCTCTCTGCCCGAAGAGCCTCCGAGCCTGCCTCTTCCCCAGGGAAGGAGCACCACTGCCCGCATCTTTGGGGCTTGTAGAGGGTGGTGCAGGCTGCTGCTAGGAAGCCCACACCTCTGGGTTAGCCCTCAGTGCTGCTGGGGGAAAGTCAAAAATTAAAAAAAAAAAAAAATCTGGTTTGAATGTAGGGGAGAATAGCTGGGCAGGCACCCTGAGACCGGGAGCCTGGGGTTTGGTGGGAAGGTAGAGAGAGGGAGCCCTGGGGAGGGCTTGGCAAGGGGCTGGGGCCTTGGACTCTGTCTGGAAAGTCTGGGAATGAGGTCGGGGATGAGGCTGGAGCCTGGAGGGCCCTGGTTGTGGCTTGAGGAATGAGGCCTGAGGAGGAGAGAGACAAAAGTTGGGTCCAAGTGGATGGAGCTGGAGAGGGTCTATCTTCTGACTGTTTGTTCTTGCTGGTCTTGCTATGAATTTAATCTGCGCTAATCCCAGGTTAAACCTGTTTATTTAAAACAAAAACAAACAAAAATACCAAGTGCCAGAATGAAGGTTGCCTTAAAAGCTCAACTATTGCTGCCTTTTATCATGTCCTTCTTCCCATGTCAACACATGTTCTGCATGAACTGGGATTTACGATGTTTGGCCAGGCTCTCAGCTGAGGAGAACTGTTACAACTCTCTCGGTAACTCTGGACTGATTTTTACAGACAGCTTGGTCCTATATGCGTCTTCCCACCTCTGTTACTTCCTAACGTGGCTCATAACTCTGAAGGGAATAAAGATGTGGTCTGCTACTCTCAGACCTGCAGGGAGACCGAGGTTACTTATTAGTAGCCAAGAAGATCACTTCTGTCTTCCTCTGTAAATTATCTTCATTATATTCTGTTTTATAATGCATCACTTGAAAGTCTAAAATATTTGACAGTTTGTAAATGTATTCAAACTACTGCAGCATTTAGGAATAGTCAAATATTTAGCTATATGTTACGTAGTGTCACATATATTTAATATATGTGCAAAAATGTCACCAGATAGAATAGTTATGTGGAAAATATTATAATAAATGTAAAAAATTGTCATCATCTACTGATGAAAATGACCCTAATTTATTTGGACCACTGACATGCGTATATATCTTTGCTCTCACTCTTTATTCTGTAATTCTAATAAATAACTTAGTTTTATATTTGTTTCCATCATGTGCAATACCATGGGATGAGGTGGAACTTGAAATGCAAAAAGTATTAAGCAGAAGTTATTAGGTGCCTTTTATTTTTCAAGTGTAGTGAAGTTTGAATGAGTTGTATGAACATTCTTGTGTTTAAATGTCCTGGGACATCTTGGTATTTATAGGGGATTTTTTATCAGTTTCTTTATGTATTTGCTGCTTTTCCCTGGTTTTTGCTTGTTTGTGTTTTTTTTAGCATAAACTTGGAAGATATTTTACCTGGGACTTCCCACAAAATCTTAGAAGAAGTTGGTAATGTCAAACCAACTGGTTTGATGAAGTGTTTGGAGGTTCCTTTTCCACTCTGTAACAGTTATTTTTTAAGTCAATAGGGTTGTGTTAACATAAAACCGTAAAACAGGTTGGCAGTATGACTTAGCTGATATACTGAAACAGGGGGAATAGATTGATTATTTTTTTTCCTCATGGGTTTCTCTAGTCCATGCATGACTCTAGAATGGTGTGGTGTTGTCTTAGGGATGCAATCCAGCAAACGTCCAAATATTCTTGCAGCTGCTGCAGAGCTCATGTGGGAGATTAGTGAACTGTTCCTTCCAGGCCTTGGGACTTAAAATATCAGATACCCGCAAATCTTCCTGAATGGGAGGGAGACTCAGGGCATTAATAGTAAAGTAAGTTTTTTATTTTGGTTTGGTAATTTCAGTGGTCTGATCATTTCTCAGCCTACCAGATTTAACCATCGTAGTAATGCACTCCAAGATGTTCTGCACCAAATATTAATATCAGCGTTATTACAGCATCAGCATTTCTCCAGTGTTAGCAGATATATTGTTTTCATTATATAAATCTAGTCCTCACACTCTCTGCTTTCCAGTTTAATTAATCCACTGTCACATGGCCATTGCCAAGAAACCTGTAGCTATTTATGGAACGGCATCGTGTTTTCATACACAAAAGATAAATATGACTTGGAATGTTACAAACTGTACTGCAAGCAGGATTAAAAAATGAAAAATTAATTTAACTCAATATTATAAGTTATAGGCTGCCTTCAATGCTTTTTGTCATATGGAAATGTTAGCTGTCTTTAAGGAGAGAGCAGATGAGCTTTACCTTGGAGCTTCTTAACCTTCAGGACTCTGTCACAGTGTACAGAGGGGCCGCATCCCAGTGAGCTGGGACAGCACGAAGGTTGGCCGTCACTTCGTGGAGTACTGGTAGGTGCCTCTCAAATAGCACCACAGCATGCTGCTGCTCCTGTTGCACGTGCTTCTGCAAAATGTAGCGCTGGACAGAGGGAGCAGGGCAAAGATAACTTCTTGTTCTCTTCTGTGCAGCAAGAACGTGAGTTGTAGGTGTCAGGTGCTCAGACTTCTCTGTAAAGGCATTTTTTAGGGATTTTTTTTTGCTATCCACTTAGCAGGATGGATAAGTTTTCACCAGTGAGCAGACGGTATTTTCCAAGACCTGCCATACGGTAACAGGGCAAATAATTTCACAGCTCCAAATCCACTCAGAAGGTGCCCACAGATTCCTGATTCTGGGTGTCCTGAGCCACAGCTGTTTGCATCGGCTCCGTGCTTTATAAATGGCTCGATATTGTAAGAGTAGCTTCATGCAAAAGTGAGAGTTTAACCTCAAAAAATCAGGCAGAAACAGCTGACAAGTTATAAGCTTGGAAACTTGTACTTCTGCCAGAACAGTAATGTTCTCTGGTGGTATCACTTTGGGCTGTCAGTTTGTAGGCTAAAGGCACCTGGAACTGGCCAGAGCTTGAGTTGGAGGTGTTGTCAGTCCCTCCTTGCCTCCCCAGGTCCCTGCGATGCTCTAGGAAAGTGAGTAAATCCATCTTCAGAGCTAGCGTTTCTGCAGATAGGGTCAGGTGTGCTGGGGGTAAAGGCTGCCGGCAGGAGCAGTGATGCAGGCAAGGATGCTCAAAGACTGAGAACTGTCTGCTCTGGATAAGAAGGTGAGGCATGGAGAAAGTGGTGGACAGAAAGGGGGAAGGGGTGAAATAGCCAGACCCCCTGGGGAAGGCAGAGGTGAAGAGGGAGAAAAGAAGACCCATCCTACCTGTAAAGTGACTGGTTTTCCCCTCCAAACTTTGCTCCATGAATTTTCAAGTTCCTGTTAGAAATTGTGTGTTTGGCTCCCACGGTACCATGCTCTGCTGCTTCGTTATGAGGGATCCTAGCACAGGAGCTTCCTCTTGTTTGTAACCTGCTGCCTGGATGCTGTATATCCCTAATGGGTACCCAGCAAGCAGCGGTGAAGGATTGATCTTTACATCCTTCCTCTGTGCTGCTTCTGGTTTTGCAGGCTTCTACCAGTAATGTCCCCTGGGTTCTCTTTACTCCATACTGAAGGACACTTACCTGTACGGGCTTGTCTTGGAAGTCATGCCATGTATCCTTCATGGTCCTCCGCTCTCCTAGTTCTCAGCTTTTTTGAGACGCAGTGACCAGAATGATGTCCTACTTGATTCAGGCTACAGGTTTAGGTAATGATCTGTTTTTTCTTTCATTCTGTCCCTTTCCTAAAAACACCTAACCCTTGTTTTCCCTTTTAACTT
Source organism: Cygnus atratus (assembly GCF_013377495.2). Lineage (NCBI taxonomy): Eukaryota > Metazoa > Chordata > Aves > Anseriformes > Anatidae > Cygnus > Cygnus atratus. The sequence goes on from NC_066364.1 coordinate 110,531,885, forward strand.
CCACTGAGCTCCCCTGTCCATGAACTGTCTACTCAGACCCCCCAGCCCTCTATTCCGTGTAGTTAAAGCTGACTTAAAGCCTATCCTCGTGTATTTACGGCTCTGGTTATTTTTCCCCAGTGCATTACTTAGTGTTTATTGACACTGAATTTCATTTGTCATTTTATCACTGAGCCGCTCAGTGCAGAGGGTCCTTTCACAGCTCTTTGTGGTTACCTTCATTCTGGCTGTTGATATGAAATTATTGGAGTAGTGAAACTATATTTATCACCTTTCCCAGGCCATTAATGAATATATTAAACAGCAGTGATGATTGGAGACTTCTTTTGAAACTTCCAGTGTGAGAAATGACCATTTATGCTGGTTTGTTTCTAGTCCTCTATACAATTATTAAAACCTCTTGTTGTACAACAGTCTAGCTCCTGTAAAAACTTTAGTTGGGAGACTTTGCTGAGAACTTCTGGCAAACCCAAGTGCCCTATATTGCCTGTATCACTTTTATCCATGCTGACTCCTTCAGAGTGCTCTAACAGATTTGTGAGGCATGACATTCCTCTAGGAAACTTACGTTGACTCTTCCACAGCCTATTGTGCTTATCCTCATCTTGAACAGTTTTCTTTATTCTAGCTTCTACAGCTCTGGTCCAGAAATTACTTACTGCTCGGTGTTTCCCACAAGCTTTTTTCCCTAGGATCCATGTTGCATTTGCCATCTGCAATGCCTTTGGCACCAGGCAGTAGGGTTGCAGTCCCAGTGAGTGGTTGTTTCACAGCCCGGTGTTTGAGTTCCTTTGGAGCTCTTCAGGGAGGCAGAAATGAGGCGTGATGTGGTCACTTGGCTACTGTGCCTTTAAGAGTCAAGGAATCTGGAGGAAATCGGTGGCTTTTGTGCAGATGAGAAAGTGTTGGACTTGGTTTGTCCTGTAATCTTACTCTACAGTGGCCAGAGGGACTTTTAAAACAAGATGAATTTTTGCTCAATATGCTAGTATATTGCAAAAATCTTTGCAATGTTGATTTAAAACAACTGAGTGCATATTTGCATATGCAAAATAAAAAAGTCAATTGCATGCCTAATAACAAATATACATTTGTTATTTGTATTAACAACCATACGTATACAAATAGTAATCCTATTGAAGAAAGTGCTTGTGGCACGCACTCTTCATTTTTCTATGTCTAATGCCCCAGCTGTTTTACTATTCCACACTTTTCTTCAAAATACCAAAAGTAGGAGAGCCATGTTTCTACATAAGATGCTGAAAATATTTTGATTTAACTCAGAGGCATTCAGGAGCAAGCAAATGCCGTCAAGTATCTTCAGCCAGTAGATTTCAATTTGTATTTAATACTTGCATAACTTAAACATTAGCCAGGAGAATTTTTAAGCTTTTTTTCTTTTAATTTGGCTTGAAAAAGTAAAAAAGACTCCTCCTGGACTGAGATCTTGTATCTCAAGTTTCAGACCGAAGTAAATTTTTACAGCCGAGTTGTAAAATAGCAGTTTATGAGACAAACTCTGCCAAAACTTTAACTATAACTGTGCCAATGTGCCATTATAATAATCCAACAATAATCATGGTCCATTATATTAAATCACTCGCACAGACAAAGGCTGCTAACCTTTCCAAGTGGGAAAAAATGTTCCTTTCAAATCGGGGATAAATTCCAACTGAGAAGACCAAATGCTCCAGCCTTTAAGTAGTGAATACATTTACTTCTCCCCAGGGCTCAAATAACCCAACATTTGGTAAATGTTTAACAAGCAGGAATTCTCCCTCCCATTTGCCCTTTTCTCATATACACTAGATTAACAAATTTAGTTTAACAAGAAGATCTGTGTTACCCCCTGGTATCCCTCAATTAGATCCTTCCTCCTATTATTGCCGTATCATCCCAGTCCATTTGCTTGATAAGAGGGCCCGAGGTAATTAGCCGGGGTGCCTAAACAGTGGCTTCCACCAGCCCTACCTCTGACACAGAAAAGTCTCCCACACATGAGAAAAGGTGGAGTTTGGTGTCTTTCTGCTGCTCTTTTGCATGCGTTTTTTTTTTAAGGGGTTCTCCTTTTTTGCAGGGTTTTACAGAGCAGATTAAGCGAGCGTGGCGTGCAGCTCTTGACTCTGGCTATGCCTCCCTGCAGCACGTCGGGAGCTAAATCAAAGCCTCTGCAGGAATTCACAAATCCAGCTTAGAAATCTCATATTCCTTCCTGGATAAATGAAGGCTGCTGAGGACAGGATCACTGCAGGCATTCTGACACGTCCCTGTAGTGCTGGGACACCATGCCTGTGAAGCTGCTCATTCCTTGCTTAGGTTTTTTAATTGTTACTATTCATATTACTTTAAATTTTCAGCTGGTTTCACTGCATTTGGGCATCTTTTTGCTATTCTGCCCTGTATCTAGGGAGCTGGCTGACTGAACAATGTGTCTGGGTTCACGCTGGTGAACAGGTTTCAGATGTGGTGCAACCTTTCCTGCTCTTTCAGATTTCCCCTTCAGTTTGTGAAATCAGTGTGGTGGTGCTGTAAAAGGATTTGGGGCTTCTCCTGTTTTCCCTGGGAACATGTTAGAAACCCCATGGTGTGATGGTTGGTGTCTGCAAGGGCTCCGAGGAGAGCAGACCTGAAATGAGGGGAAATTCTGTCCCGGTGAGCTGGAGTGCACCAAGCTGCCGTGTTTAATTCCAGAACCAGAGCTCTTACCTATGCTTAATGCTCACGGGGCAGTGGTGACAGCTGGCAAAAGTCTTAAATGTGTCTAACAGCGGTGGGTGTCCCTGATGAGCAAAGCACCTTCCCATGCCTTACTCAGAGGCAGGTCCTTACCTCTGCTATTGAAATGTGGACGGAGGATTCTCCCGCAGGCTCTGGTGTGTGGTGCTCAGTGGGCACTTCATTTCTCCAGGAGCTGGGGAATTTTGTCACCTCACCCGCTCTGAGGGCTCCATGCCTGATAGTGCTCAGGGACTGAAATATCCTTGTCAAAAGAGCCCTTGGGTCAGCTCAGGGTGGTGGTGATGACAAGGAGCATGGCGCTCCGCTTTACTGCCGGAGAAGCCTGCTGCATAGCAGCCCATGGGGTTGGAGGGTCCCTGAGCGCCGTGCTGTCGTTGTTTTGGGGGGGGTTTCTCCCTGGTGTCTGACTGGCTGGCCTTTGGGAAGCATTTCTTTTGGGCTTCGCTCTTGTCATTTATGTCTCTGCCACCTCCAAATTAGATAACAGGGTCAGACTTCGATCTGATGGTGGACATGATAACTTGGCTGCTCGTGTGGTACGTGTCACTGGGGGCGCAATGCTGAGCTGTTGTAGCAGACCGGGCTGTGCCGTCAGCTCTAGAGGAGAGGTCTCCTATCCCAGGAGAGCTTGGCAGCGGTGTTCTTTGACTCTCTTTTAGAGAGTGGTTTGGGGTTTACCCCCAGCAAAGCAAGAACTCCACCTGTGTCCTGTGTCTGTCTCATCGTTTTGGCTGGGACTGATGAAGTGCTGGGTGTGGGGAGACTCCCCAGTGGAAGGGTTTTCCCCGTGAGTTCTGCAAGTACACACACTTCTAAGGCAGTGTGTGTATGAAAGTGTCTCAAAGGCGTGTTGTGTTTGTAGCTGGCTCCTTTAATTGTCGGCAAAGGAATAAATTCGTACTCTTTTGTGTTTTTGTGAATCAAATGAGGTGAGGTAATACAGACAAGGTGCAAGAAGGCACCAGAGGACTCATTTGGATAAATAGCACTCTTCATTCTCAAGTTATTCACACGGTTCTTCTGCTGTACTGAGACATGAGAAAGCAAAACCATTCAAGTGCTTCAGTAACACCAAGAAAACGGATTCAATGGCAGGGCTGTATAATAGGACTGTGTCACGAGATAATCACACCTCGCTGCTACACGTTCGGCAGCAGACGTGCCTTTGTCATAAAGGTGCAATTACCAATGCCTCGGTGATTTGATCAAAAGATAAATACCCAGATGAGCAGAGCAAAGAGCCACTATTTCCCTTGGCTCTGTAACTGTCTCCTTGTGTATACATGTGTAACGTCTACCACTTTCTTCTACTGTCTTCTCAAGGGGGGAAAAAAGTATTTCTAAAAGCCTGGGAAAAATAAATCTTGCAAAAGACATGTGCCTTCACTTAAGGAATTACAAAAACTAAAAAATGCTGTGCTTGCTTGGCAGATCACTTTTATTTTGGGGGGCTGATACAGAAAAATGAAGTCAGATCCCCTTATCTCCATTCTAAAGGTGTGGGCATTGGGCATTTCAAGACCCTAAAGAGGATTTTTTTTTTTTTGAGACCTGCTTTGCCAGTAGCCTGCCTGCTCAGCACCTTTCCTATCTGGGATTTGATTGGGATGCTCTTTTAATCCAGGTTCAAGCAGCACTTGATTCTGCAAAATGCTGGAAATGATCTGCATGTACTCATACTCTAGTAAGGTCAGTGAGTGATGGAGATACTCGGGACCTCAGAAAATGGTTTTCATTTGACTAGTAGGATTTTTAGTCTGCTTGCCTCCCTGGGTCAGCCACAGCAGGTTGGCTGGGGTATCGATTGTTCCCCAGGAGCACTGGGTGTATTTATCTCGGGGGACTTGCCAGAGCACTTCCCAATGTGGGTAGAAGACATGATGCAAGGTCTGGGGACCAGGACTTCAACAACAAGCACTGGCAGGAAAAAAGCGGCTTCTGACACCCCAGAGCTGGTGGCAGCTCAGAAAGCTGATGAAGAATGGCTGGGCAGAGAGCAGCCTCATCAGAAGGACAACTTTTGGTTGGTCTTGTGCTGCCTATAGAAGGTGCTATGGTTTGTGGTCATCCAGAGAGATTAGCAGAAAGTCTTCTGTTTCTGCTCAGAGGTTGCCTATAAAACTGGGTTTTGCCTGAGCAAGTGGTGTGAAGAATCTATAGGGAAATGCAGACTTTCCACTCTCTGTGTCCCATACAGAATGGCAGGTTTCCAGTGTCATTTGTAAATGATCCTTTCCTTGACGTGCAACGAGATGCCAGAGAACTCGGCACAAGCTTTTGCATCGCACTGAGGGTCATAAAAACATCAAAAATTCCTTTTTTGGTTGCAAAAAAAGCTGTCTAGCTTGGTGGGTAAGACTGTTCCATCTCTGCTTGTTTTTACAGAATCTGTTTTTAGGTATAGCTTCAAAAATATCTTCCTCTAACTACTTCCAAAAGGTCAGCTCTTCTTCATCGGCGTTACACAAAATGCTGCAGGGGGCGGGGAAGAATTAGTGATGAGTTGTCCTTTGTGTTTCCCATAGCAAATGTTTTCAGACCCAACCACTCTCCCTCCTGCGTGCTAGCAGCATCACATTGTCCTGAAACCTCGTAGGCCTGCCCGGCTCCTTGCCGGTCGTCCTGAGCCGTGGGACACGGGGAGAGCCTGGGAACGTGGGGTGGAGCTGCCTTTGGTGCTGCGCTGCTCCGAGCGCTTTGCACAGCTCTATTTTTGGCTCCTCACTTGCTCAAATGAAACTATCTGATTAAGTAACACATAGGAAATAGATTTCGGTCCAAGTCTGAATCATCGAGTTATTCATTTAAAATAATAATAAAATAAAAAAAAAATCTGTGGTGCTTGCTCCTTTCTGTGTTGGTTTGCCCCCGAAGGGACGCTCAGGAAGTTCATCCGAATTAGGTGCGAATTTCCAGAGTGCGAGCTGTGTAGACACCCCTGTGCAGAATGAAAGCTGTCTGAATTGTGCTGGGCTCTGAAAACTGATTTAGTCCACCCTAGCTCTTGGTGTTTCCTTATTGAGTTATGATTAGCTAATTAGCTGACTTAACTAATCCCACTTTTAATTTGGATTACCATCCTGGGCTGTCTCCAGAGAGACAGAAATGCTTAGTTCTCATGGTAGCTTTTGCCAGCAGGTTCTGGGAAGCCGCTGCATGTAAAAAAGTTTCTGTAACACCCCTTAATTGTGATCCCAGATACCAGGATGGGGAGCAAAGAACTTGTGACTACATCTAACCTAGGCTTGTCACACATTCAGTCCATGAAGCTACCTTCTGAAGTCATTCTTGGAGGCAGGACTTGGATTTTGGGTACATCTGACCTTTTGCTTGAGCAATCAGGGCTCTCATTTTAAATCAGGTCACGAGGTGTAGGTAAGGTCTCAAGTTTCTTCTTAAATTGCCAGACTTAAGTGCTGGATGCACAACTAAATTCTCTGACATTTCTGAAAATTCACGTGGTCAAATGTTGGATATAACATCAGTGAAGATGTTAGATCTCTTCCTAGAGTAGGGAAGGAAGAAGTCCTAGACAGAATAGATGTTCATGACTTGTGTAGGGTCTGATGAATCGTAGCTTTTGAAGCAATTCCTGAACCATTAACTTTTTTTGAGAATCCACTGGGAATGGACTGGAAAGGGGTAAATGGAATGCATGCACTTTAAGTGGGGAAAGGAAAAGAGATTAAACCAGATGAGACTCCTATGAGTGCAAAACTAGCTGGTTAATTGTATCCAGAGTGTCGTTATCAGCGTTCCCCTATCCAATTGGAAGGATGTGATGTGTAATATTCCACAGCTATCTGTCCTGCTTCCAGCTCTGTTCAGTGTTCTCATTAATGACTTGCACAGTGCAGTAGAGAGCATGCTTATGAAATTTGCAGACAACATGAAGCTGGAAGGGACTGCAAATATACTGGGGGACGGGATTAGGAATTTAGAAAGGCGTATACAGATTGAGGAATGGATCTGAAAAAAACCACCCAAATCCAGCTTAGTTCAACTGGGATAAAGACAGGAGACTAACCTCAGAAGTGCTCAACTCCAGGAGTATCAGAAGTATAACTACTGGGCAGGTAACAACACTTTGGAAAAGGGTTGGTGAATTAGAGCTGATCACAAGCTGAATGCAAATAAAGCAAACAAAAGGTCATGGTACTGTAAATAAAGGCGGCCCTTGTACTAGGAATTGGTTACGGATCTGCCTCTCGAGACACCATATGTGCTACTCAGCACTGATAAGGTCTCAAATAGTTTTTCTCCTGTTCTTCAAAGAACGTGAGTCAGCTGGAAAAAGTTCAGAGGATAACACTAAGAATAATCAAGTCTGTAAAGCACAGCTTGAAAAAAAAAAAGTTCTCTAAACTTTGAAGAGACGCTATCTGCAACTGCACATAGATATTTTCCAGTATCCTAGAGGCTGTTGAGAAAATTATTTGAATTACCTGCGTTGCAAGTTTGTGTCGGGGCCAAACCCACAGCAGGAAAGTTCCAGACTAGATGCTAGGAAAAGGTTTCCAGGAACACTGGTAGCAATGAATGAGTGCAGCAGTTGCTGAGGTAGGTCTTTATGCTACTGTTTATAATCTTCACAATGAATTGCTTTCAGTTTTAATATTCAGAGACTCCTGATGAGTGGATAGGATCAGGGCACTTTGAGAGCAGCTCAGGCTTGCACACGGATGCTGAGCACCCTTTAAAATCCTGTTGGTACACGAGAAGTCCATACAAAACTTGTAGATGTGACGTGACCCCTGCAGGAGACCTGTGCCCTTCTGGAAGAGCAGCTGGAAACCCCCGTGGTACTCCGATGCTCCAGGCACCCGAATTAGCCATTCCTCCAGGTGAGTGTGAACAGCCCTCCTGGTGCACAGCCTGATCCTCCAGCCACTGTGGAAAGCAGCCAGGACAGCAGGACGGACGTCAGCTTTGTCAGTAGCTGCTACACTCCTTTTATTCTAGAAGCTGGTATAAACCACAACCAAATCAAGCTGAGAGGACTCTGATTCCTGTTGTAAATTATGCTTGGGACAAGTAACAACAGTATTGTTTAGCTCTTGACAAAACCTGCTTTCCAGACACGGCACTGTTTTCTCTGAAGCTGTGTTGCCAATTATATTACTAAGTTGCAGAGAGGACTTTGGACTAGAACATGGCAATATTTTCTCCTGTCAAAACCTCTTTTTTAAATTTTGTTGCAAATCTACGTTGAATTTGGTAAACAGTTTCAGTCCAAAAGCTTTATTTTGATATCTGTTGTGCGAAGTATTCTCAGTTTCCAGGATGGACTGGTGAAGAAGCCACCCCAATTCAGGGCTGAGTCTTCCTCGTGCTGGGTGCTTCAGGGTCTCTCCTGGAGGACATACAGCCCTAGATAAAACGGTGCTTATCATCAAAAAGCTGGAAACATAGATCTTCATGCTGTGTATTCATGCTGATATTCCAGGAGGAATTCATTTGTGTGGCATTTGCAGTATTATTTTCTCAATTTATGGGGAGGAGGGGAAGTAATGATTTAAGATAGTTTTGACTGCTGTGTTTAAATACATCTCTAGCCCTATTTCAGACCCTCTCGTTCTCTTATTTCTTCCCTTTTCCTGCTGTTACCTCTGTAAAACTCGAAGGCTGTCTAGGCTAGGCAGATGGGCTGTGGGACCCTACAGTTAGCTTTTTCTCCTCTGACTTGAGGCACCCTTACAGGTAGATCAGCTCCATCAGTGCACATCCAAGAAATGCAACTTAGTGGGAGGGGGAGGTGGTTCACAGCTGTTGTAAGGAAAATAGTAAGTTGTTTTCCTTCATTTAACATCTCAAAAGCTAGTAAAAATAGCCCCAACTTTCGCCATCCTTGGAAATATTCTGTTTTCTTTACAAATTCAAGTGTTGTCTTGGCTTTTGGGCCCTAAGGGTCTAAGGGTCTACTGCTTGGGACAGCCTTTAAGATCAGAGTGTTTTTCTGCATTTTTAAAGTAGTGAAAGAGTTTGGAGCAGTCATGATTCATCATGAACGCACACATGTCTGCGTGTGTCTACGTAATCATAGGGATTTCTTTTTATACAGTTCTTCAAAGTTCTGCGTGAGATCTGAACTCCATGGATTTGGGCCCAGTAAATGCATGTAATTCAAGATGCAAAGAAAGGAGAGCAGCATTTATTTTTAGATGGGGAGCTGAATCGTATAGAATAGAGCCAGTCCAAAAATAATACACAAACTGTGGCAGAACATGGATTCAGGTCTGAACTTTGATGTGTCACTCAGCTCTCTAATTATGAGGCTGCTGCTGACTCTCCATGTTGTTGTGTTACACTGCTTGTACCTTCAGCTGTTTTGCTATTAAACCCTACCTTTCTTCGCTCTGCTGGAGCATGAGTTTAAATAGCAAAGGATGTTTTAACACCACAGGCAGGAAGATGTGACCAAATGGATCCAAGCTTGCTGCCTACCTGCACCTCTGCGCTGGATCTCGTGCCTGGGCCTGAGGTGCTTGCTGTGATGCTACCCCAGCTTGTGACCCTCGTCTCGGGGTGCCGAGGCCAGCTGTGCTCACACAAGTGCCATTGTGGGAAGCAGGAGCTGCAGCTGAGGTGGCCGTGATAGTGGCAACACTTCTGACATCCCTGGATGCCTCCTCTCTTCTTTCCCACTCATGCCACCCCCTGCTTGCTAAACCGAATGGGGCAGGTGAAAATTTCTGCTTGGCAATCATTTTTTATAACCTCCCCATCCTTTTAGTCACACAAACTCGTCCAAGGAGAAATATGCGCCCTCTCGGAGACATAGGTGGGTGTGGAAGAGTGCACCAAGTCAGGCCTTCCTTCAGGTTAAAAAACCAGCAAACTCGTTCTGTGACATTCTCCCACCCTCTGGTGACCTGCACAAGGCAGAGGGAGTGTTATACCTATTAAAAAAAAAAATCCAAAGCCAAAAAAACATCTAAAACCACAGTTGGGTGGGGTGGAGTAATGAGCAGGTGCATACCAAAGCAAAATCACCTTGGGTTGTGTTCCTGTCCTGTTTCATAAGCGTAAGCAGGTTTGGGCCTGGTCAGTGCTCAGATGGGAAATTTCCAAGGAAAAAGCAAGTGAGGGTGGGAAAGGGTGATTCAGGAGCCGGTGGCTCTGCCCAAACAGCCCAGCAGTTGCTCTCGAGCTGCCCAACCGCCAGGGTTTGGCAGGGACTTGAAAGCCTGAGCATCTGCACGCTGCCAGGCCAGCGCTGTCAGTCACCTGTCTGCAGGTTAGTGCTTGGGGGGGCTGGCCTGATTCCAGCGGGTGACTCGCCTAAATAAAGAAATCATTGCTCTTTTAGTGGAATCGGATGTTCCTCCCTCCTCCCTCGGTCTCCTGCTTGGTGCTACGGAGAAGTGAGATGGTCCGCACAGCCACGTGCTTTGGGGATGTTGAGATTATTGCCGAAATTTCATGTCCCTGGTGGAGAAAAGCCTAGTTAAATCTAGCAACCTTGAAAATTAAGAGCAACCCAATGTAATGTGTCTGGGGTTTTGTTTTCGGAACAGGATGAACTGAACAGATAGCCCGAAAAACGTAGTGAGTAATGTGTCTAAACTCAAGGCTTTGGTATGCAGCCTAACCCAGCACAGCACCCAACCTGCCTGAGTAATCTGCTCTATGTCAGCAGGATGAGGTTTGTTGGAAGTGATGATATCTTTTACTAGACAATGTAATTTAGTCCGCTATCTATTTGTAACGTTAGACAAGCTTTCAGGCACGTGAGCCCTTCCGCAGGTCACTTGGAGGCTTAAGAGAAGGCGGGCATCACCTTTGCTTCATGCTGACCTGTGGAAGCGACTGGGAGCTTAGCACTTGCCTGCTCACTGTCCTTCCACCTACATCAATCTGTCTCATCTACCTTGCATCTGGAGTCTTTTTTATCCAAGTGAAAGGCTGATAATTTATTTCCTTTGGTATATTTTCCTGCGTTAACAGCAAAAATTTCAAAACTTGCCGGGTTTGGGGAGGCTTGGGGTATGCAGCTTTGCTGGCCATTTGTTTTTTAGTGCAGATATTTGGCATTGTCTACAAATCAGAGCCTCCAGTGATGTCTGGATTTGAGAACCCCAAAAGGAGGTGTCTAAAGTCAGTTACTGCTCTTGATTTTGGAAGTTAATTGTAATAAGATAAAGCACGATAAATTAGTTAAGCTGCTTTCCTTCTGTGCTGTTTCCCCTCAATAAAGAAGAGGAAGAAATGAAGTTATGTAGTTGCTTGCCTCTGTTGTGCGTTAGAAGTGATAATGTCAGATAGCTACCAAATGCTTTACAACAGTAACAAAATCCAACAAGCGAGTAAAGGGACTGGAATACTCGAACTGGAGCTGAAAAAGAATAATGAAAAACACCCTCTCTCAAGAATAGCTTTGGTCCTCATTATAGATTAGTAGTTTTGTGAGATGATGTAGAAATGTTCCTTATTATCACAGCTTTATTGCCTACCTCTGTACATCTGTTCCAAAATTCATTTCAAAATGGCCAGACATTTCAATAATCCGGTGTGGCTTGGAATTTTCATATTGTTTCTGGTGCATTAAAATCTGGATGGAAAGCTGGTACTTTTAAATTTACAATTGCACAGACCGTACAACATCTGGGTAGCTTTGCTCTATTGCTTTCCCTGTTCCTTTAAATTTAGACTGAAGTTATGATGTGCATGAAAGGCTAAAGACCTTGTGTGTGGCAGGTGTTATTTCAAGCTGACAAAAATTCAGTAATATGTTCATTTTCCTTCGATATGGCCTCTTACAAAGTATGTAAAGCTCTACTTCAAGTCTTGGCAAAATAGTTTTATTTTAAAAACAGGCAAATGGAAGATCCTCTGGACTAGGAGAAATTACCAATCAGATTATATAAGTGCTTGTGTGTGTGTTTATATAAAAATATCTCCTCAAAATTGTTCCCTAGAAGGCTGTCTATTTATTATTCCTCTAAATTAATGCTTCATCCCCTCTCTGATGCACTTGCTGGAGGAACATTGATGTGTGTGGTGTTGTTTTTTTTTCCTTTAAAAAATGTAGTATTCAGGCAAATTGCAAGATCTGAAGTTATATAGACCCCTTAGGATTACTAGTGTGAGTATCTATTTGTTACTGCAAATCAAACAGTCGTACTTTGACTTAAACTGACCTGCTTAAGATAGAGCAGTCTTTAGCAGAGCAAAAGTTCTCGGTTGCACTGGTCCCCACTGAGCTTTGCTCATTTACATGAGCTAAGACATGGTTGATATAAGCCAGTTCTGCCCCCAACACATCCATGACATCCTAAAAACAGTCTATATTGGAAACCTTCTTTAGTCTGGAGGCTCAATATTTGTATTTCTATTTAAAAATAAATAATCTCTACTATAAATACAAGAGCAGATGCAAATGTTGTATTCATCTTCACCATGTGTGAGTTCAAATCTTTGGGGGAAAACTGTGTTCTTCTCTTAATTACCACACACCTTAATCCGATTAATGAATCTAGGGGGCTTTCTGTGTTGTTGTTCGTGTTTAGCAAAAGAGAAAGGGATTTTAGAAAAAGCCGTGCGTGTGCGCCTGTAAGTGCATGCAACTAAATCCCAACTAATGGTTACTCCTTAATCCCTCTGAGTCCCTGCAACATGCATTGTGAGATGTATTGGAGAGCACTTCCGGGCAAAATGCTGATTAAAAGTCTGATCCAAACAGCACTTGAGTTTGGATTTCGCTCGCCAAGGTGGGCATGGTGCTCTTTTGCCAGAACAGGTCTGATCAAGCTGAATTTTCAACCTGACCTTCTCCTCACCCCTAATAACTTCCTGGTTCCTTGGTTGGAGAGAGATTTACGAGCAAGAACAAAGCGTGATGTGTCTGTCCCAGCAGCGAGGGAAACCAGAAAACTTATTAAGAAAGAGGGAGAGAAGGGAGGGGGAGAGGGAATGAGGAGGGAGGGAGGCTGAAAGCCAGTCCTGGCTTCAGACAGAAGCACCTTGGCTTCTGGTCTGCTGTAATTACTCAGCCATTGAAGTAAAATGGTGAAAAAATCTATTTTATAAAAAAATCAATGTTTTAAACAATTTGAAGAGCTCTCATAACTTTAAATCTATCTACAATATACATGTTCAGAGCCCTGATCACCTTCAAAGTGCTCAAATAATCTAAAATCGTTCTGCACAGAGAAGGCTCCGAACCCCCATTTTGCTTCCAAATGGAAGTAATCTCAAAAACGTGAAGCCCACTTATAATTTTAAGTAGCTCCCTCTGTCCAGCCCTGCCTGTAGTTTCCTGACTTTCCTACAACTCAAAATTTCAGTGTTTCTTGATGTCAAAATAATTTCTGCTTGGAATTTGTAAAGGAGATTTTTTTTGTCTAGCGTGTTAAAAGATTTTTTTTTAAGAACCACTCAACTTAAAAACAAGAAGCTTGCTTGTTTTTTCTCTCCTGAAAACATGCAACGTTACAGATGAGAAATGTTTCCATTTGTTCATGTATTTAGTCCACCCCAAAACTCCAAATTGATGAGTATAGCTGTTATCGTTTCCTAACTTACAGCTCTGTGAAGGAAGTGATTTTACATTAAATTCTAATTTCATCCACAAGGGCTTTAGACCTTATATAATTAAAATACCTCAATCCTCTTCAAATTAGAAAAGCAAATTGTTACATATCATAAGTAGGTGCTTTTCACTCTAATGACAGTCACTTAGATGATTTATGACATACATTATTTTATATCAAAGTACAATGAAATAGGCATTACCAAAGGTAATCTCAGTAATGTCTGAAAAGGGATCTCAAACCTCAGTGCAACAATGAATGCAGTATTTAAAATGCAAAACCCAAAGACATTATTATGGTTTTGATTTCTTATGCCACAGCTTCTCCTGATCTGTTATATTAATACAGCAGTACAAAGGGTGTTTTGGATGTATTTTGCTAAGATAACAGACGGGAAAAATGAAATATAAAGTCAGATTTTATGCAGAAATTGTTATCAAAGGGATGATAAAGTAAAAATGCATAATCGCAAGGAAAAACAATTGATGGTGTACAAACCAAAATATATTGAGCTCATGGAGTATGCTCATTTCCAGCTCTTAAGCCCTTGCATTATTAAAATGCATAATAAAATAAAATGCTTGGATAATGTATAAACAAATCAGGCTAAAGTAGCTTCTTGAATATGATTATTCTCATATTTCTGTATTCTAGATGAAGATTATCCCTTCTCTTCCCCCCAGCCCCTACAGCAATGACTTACTCCAGAGCCTTGGGAGTCAATGGCAAGAATCCTGCTGCCCTTGGCGTCCTTTGTGGCTGGCAAACGCCTCTTGTAACGCTGCATCAGGGCAGGGACAAATGGCTAGAAACGAGGACAAATGGCCGTGCCTTGGCCGTGAGAGCATTTAGGCTGAGGATGAGAAAAAGATGCCTCACCATCTGCAGGGTGTGACTGAGGCAGCCTTAAAAAATAATAATTAGAAACCTGTATGCAAGGTTATCAGCCTTGCAGTTCTTTGAAGAGCTTAGGAAGTCCGGTCTCGTTAGCTCAAAGGTTGTGAGAGCCTCGATCACCTTCTGGGAGGACTTGCATGGGGAACACAAGGGGCACCTTCGACCTGCCACATCCCACTGCGACCCCCAGGAGGGGTTTTGAGGCACTGTCCTCCGGCCCCACTGCAGGCAGCTCTGGCCCTAAATTGCAGCCTGCCCATGCTTGGTGTAGCAAGATCAGTTTGGGCTCGAAACACAGCAGGGTGAGGATCGTGAACTTCCCAGGGGCTGAGAAGGGAAGGAGACACAGCCTTCATCACTAAAAGCATTCAGGTGGAGAGGTCAAGTTTCTCTGAGAGATCTTTCCTAGGAATCTACTCTTGAAATGTGGTGGCCTGAGCCAGCTGAGTGTGTTGGTCCCTCGTGGCCGTATGATCGGTGGCTTTGTGGTCTGGTGCTTGCCTACCGAGCCCCAGCCTGAATGTGCTTAGCAGTTTGCCTCTCATTTGCGTCAGCATCTAAATAAAGATGTATTCTTTTTTTTTTTTCTCCTTTCAAGATGAGCTGTTAATTTTATAACAGAGGAGAGCAATTTAAAGACTTATATAATTAAGAGCATGTTTTAAAAAAATTTCAGAAGACTTTTTTTTAATGTTCAGTCATAGTTTGAGAGAAAACTCTAACGGCTTTTAAATGGCAGCAGTCAGAAGTCCAAAGCATCCTCAGCAGCAAGACTTCCATTGTTCAGAAAATCTGATCATGCTTTTCGATACCAAAACAAAGCCCTGGAGGTTTAAAAACATAATAAATTCACATTTCCTTTCGGACAATATTCCCTTCCTATGCATGTACTCAAAGTGCTACTTGGACTAAACATGATTTCCAGGAAGACAAACAAAACCCCTCTATTTTGAGGTAAAATCAGATTTGGCCCTGACAGGCTGTGGCTGGTCAGTCCTGGCTCCTTGTACCACCGCTGCCGCAGTGCAAGGGCAAGAGATGCTGTGATGCTGCTCGGTGGATGCAGAAACAGCACCAAGTATGTCAGAAGCATCTTCCAGAGCTGAACTCCTGCTATGCCCAACGTGCTCAACACCCATCTGTTTGATTGCTAAGTGTCACCTTTAGGCCTGACGAGGTGCTTGCTTTCAGCAAAGCTGGTGTCCAGAAACATCTCCTACTGGGCAGCTGCTGCTATCCGAGAAAATCTCCCAAAATCACTTGGGAGAACAAAGCATGTGTAGCCAGGAGAGCATGAAAGCAGCCCAAACCGAGAGGCTGGTTTGTCTTAAGGACCAAAAAGGATTACAGGAATGGGTTGGAGGATATGGAAGTGGTGGCATTCCCACAGTGGGCTCCAGCCCCATTGCTTTTAGTGCTGCAAGGACTCCTGCCAGAGAAACTTAGGAGGGTTTGCGATGGTGTTACTCTTTTTTAGGCTAAGAGGAGATAAAATATTAAACATGGTGATAGCTGTAATGATTTTTTTTCTGTTTTACTAAAGAGGAAAAAATACATCAGTGAGAGCTTTGGTTTTAGGATGGTGTTGTGGGGTTAAGGCAGAAGAAGTGATACGGTGTTTGTCTCAGCTATGCAGAGAATGAAGCTCCAGTCAATGCCTACAGAACATAGTGGTTGCAGGGAGGCTGCTGTGCTGCACGGCAGGTCTGGAGGTCCAGCACAGGCTGTGCTCGCCCAGGGCTGCTCTGGGAGATGCACCCAGTGCCAGAGTCGGTGGGTGATGAGCTGTTTTTGGAGCATGGTGTTAGGGGAGTACTTGGCACTGTGTTGTCAGAGAGAGCTCTTTGCGTTTGCGAGGTCCAGGGGCAGAGCTGGTGAGGACATCCCTGGGTGCTCGGTGGGAAGGGAACGGTTGGGACTTAGAAGTCATCCATGTTGGTTTTCTTGTTTTGTTTTCTATGAACTCGTCTGCTCTGTATCATATTTGGAATACCCTCATCTTCTGGAAAGGTAAATAAGCTAGGAGGGTCATTTTGAGTGGCAGCTCCATGCTCATAGTGAGACACCTTATGAACCTGCTGGCAGTGAAGTCCCAAGAGGACCAAAAGCCCTTCTCTCGGGTGTCCACATGGCATGGAGGGCAGAGGCAGGTCTATGGCACCTATTGCTCAGCTCTCCTTCCATCCCTGCTATTGAATGGGAGAGGATTGCTGGAGAGCCACAGAAACACCACAGCCGTACTGTGGCCCCAACTACCGCTGAAATTTGGGAAACGGTGAGTCGCTGCCCCACAGGACTCGTGCCCCATCGAACATAGCTTTTGGGGAACAGATTTCAGTGGGAGGGGGGCAATCCTACACCCCCTGGCACTAAGGGGGGAGCATGTGCAGCCCACAGAGCCCGGGCTGCAGTGTGGGGCTCCTTCAGGGAAGGGTTTCCCCCGTGGCTGCTCTGATTTCTGCCTAGGGTTGGTGGCACCATCTCCACCCCCACGCACTTGGATGCCGTGCTGCAAGTGATTTTGAGAAGAAATAATACATGTTCTTGCTCCAACATGATATTAAAATGTCTTTATATTAAAAAGTATATGTTTTATTGAGGTTTGCTGCGTATTAGTGTCATAGAAGACCTTGATTTCAATATAACAATATGAAAGTGCACGTGTAATTTCTCTTCTGATCACATTAATGCTAAACCACTGTACATGGTAGTAATGTTAAACTAATGTGACAGAATAATACAAGTATAAAGTGATGTAAAACCATTAATATTATAGAAAGTTATTCATTTCATGCAAAGGATTCTGAGGAATAATTTGAATAAAATTCCTTGTCTCTTTCTCTTTCTCTGATCTACTTGAGCTACTTTGATCAAAAGATGATAAGTCTGATGAACAAACTTACTATTAGCTAATTTCCATACAATGATTGCTCGTTCTTAGCACTGCTCGTGGCACAGCTCAACGCCAGCTCAGTGCCATCAGGAACTCCCCTCTGCAGCATCTGATGGTACAGGGAGAGACACGAGATCAGAGGGGACGCCACTTACTGGATTCTGGTAACCTGTAACCCGGTCCGTTTTGGCATGCCTGTTTTTTTTTCTAGTCAAGTTGAAAGGGCACGTAAAACTTCAGCGAATCAGGCTGTAAATGTTTAATGATATGAGCTGCTCCTTAAATACAATAACGGAGCAAGTTGCAACCGCTAGCAAAAATGACTGTGTGCTGAGTTTAAAAGTAACTTTCTTCACAGCAGATTCCAGTTTCGCTCAGAGAGCTGTATAGCTCTGTTTTAACTCCCTGCAAACTTTAGGGCTCTGATTAAACAAAGTAGGAACTGTGCGATATCAAGACATGCATTCCCCCAATTTAATCAGTTTAATCGAATCACTGAAGACAGCCAACAAGAACACAGAGTGTGTGAAAAGCCAGCTTTCCAGTTAAATGAAATGAAAAGTTAAGGCTGTGGTTTTAGGAATGGCCTTTCTTTTGTGGCTTTCAGTTTAGCGTATTATTTGTCAGATTTTTATAAGAACATTACTGCTTTAAGAAAAAAAAATTAAACCCTGAGAAATTACTCTCAGTCTAACGAGTTCTTTTCCACTGACTACAGACATCATTAGGGGATGGCTATAGCCCGAGGCTGTGCATGAACTTTTTCTTCTAACTGTACACTTTATGTATAATTTAGCTTTCTTGCCTAAATTATTCAAGCAAATAGTGAGTGAAAATAATGGAGTTCACTGAAACCTTCCACAGTATTAAAATAAAACAGTTTTTTACGTTGATTTGAATTTTTAAGCTTTTTAATCATGGATTTCAAATGGAATACGCGTGTCTTCAGCTCTTCTCTGCTTGTCCCCCGGTGCCTTTTTTCAATAAAAGGAAAGAAGAAAGGAAACGAACTTCAGCAAATATCCCGTTCATTTATAAGTGTTACTTTTGACTACTTGAGATAAAGTAATGGTAGTTAAGCAAAATCTATAGACATAGAAAATAGATTCGGCAAGTATTGAACTACAGGCTGCGTTATCTCCTTCACCTCAAATCAGGACAGTGTTTAAATGCTGTTGGGCTGCTTTAAGCTGAAAAATACTAATGGGGAATTGTATGCAATGAATGTAAACTCTAAAAGCTAATACAAAGGCTGTCTTTTTTTCAGATAACCTTTTTTTTTAGATTAATAGTAGTCTTCAGTAAGTTCTTGCTTTGAAACCTAGGTGCCTGATCCCAAGCTAGGAGGTGGGTACAGCTTCATGAAACCATAGAAATTTGTTCCAGGTGAAGAATCAACACTTAAATGTTTGCTATTTATTATGCAATCATGCAGTGTAAAAGCATCCTGTGAATTAACTTTATAGATTATTGCTGCTGCTATACTAATCTGATCAGTACTATGTCTGGATAGATTCATCAAGAAAATGCTGCCATGAAACAATGTCCTTTGGAAATTAAGGAATCTTAATATATATCTGCAAGCAGTTCCCTCGCTTGGGTGCGTTGTGCTTTCACTGAATGTCTGTTAGAAGTAGCATAATGATGATTTTATGGCGTAAAAAGACCCTAGGAGCTGGCTGTGGTTCAAGATGGGATTCAGGTCTGTGGTCCTGTTGAGGACCAGGCAGTGGTATGTGATCTTACCAAGGTTCAGACCAGGCTCTTTGAGAAGTATTGAGGTAAATGTAGCTTTGCTTGGTTTCACCCCCGCGCGCACACTAACTAGTGCCTGCAGTTTGTCAGTGGGCTTTGGATGAGTCCAAAAAACATCAAATGTGTCTGATGTGTCTCAGTGCCTGGTGTGAGCACTGTCAGCCAGCTCTGCCCTTACGCCCTGGCTGGTGTGGCAGCTGCTGGATCCACAGTGTCTAGTCACTTGGTGGCAGAAACACTGGGTGGGCCAGCCCCAGAGCTCCCCCTGGTCCGTGTTTGTGCCTAGAGTGTCCTACCGGCCCTGGAAACCAGGCTGGATTTAAGGGGGAAAAAAAGAGTGTTTGTATTGCAAGTTGCTAGCACAGCGCAGGTGGCAGTAAACAAAGGTTTCTGGAAACAAGTAATACTGGGGTTTGTTCTCAGAGAACATATTTGAAAAGATGTTAACTCATTCTTTGTTACTTTTTTTTTTTTTAATTTAATTTTCTGATAAAAGTAGGCTGTTATTTTTATCATTTTGGCTTTATTTAAGAGCTGCTACCCTGATGGTAAGATACTTTGCATTG
Organism: Cygnus atratus; assembly: GCF_013377495.2. Lineage (NCBI taxonomy): Eukaryota > Metazoa > Chordata > Aves > Anseriformes > Anatidae > Cygnus > Cygnus atratus. The sequence goes on from NC_066364.1 coordinate 110,551,267, forward strand.
CTTAGGCTCGCGTTATACAGCTCTTAACTGCTTGCAGTCACTTGTGCAAAGTATATGCATTGGGGCAGTTCCATAAATTAATTAAGCCAAATACTTAAAATTTAATTCTGCACAATTTATAGTATATACAATCTGTGGTTTGAGCAGAGAACTTTATGAAGAAAAGCACGGTGAATTTTGCAACGATGGTTATTGGCTGTACACTTAGAAAAGGAGAAGTAGAGCCATACAACCTGGAGGATCCTGGTGTCTTTGCATTTTGGTCTTGTAACGTTGCAATGTTTGCTGTTGCACAAGAACCTGGTATGCACTTATAATCATGCAGAGTGCATCAGTCTTTTCCCCTCCAGTGAACACAAGAAATGATGTGCAATCTTGATGCAGTAATTCTGTGGAAAGTACCTTTTTATTCATCTACGTTTGTTTGGTTGCTCTAGTCTTCGGTACAGGGGAAAGATATCAGGTGAAGCAAGGAAGAACTGCAGAACTGGGAAGAAAAATGTTCAAGTGAAAGCATGTGAACCTGAGCTGCTCAGTTAATTACCCAGGAAAGCCTAGCCTGCAAAATCCTTTGACGGTACGACATCCTCCCACTAAATTCATGTTCACCAAAGCCCAGCTCAACATCACACAAGAAAATTCTCCTTCCAGGGATGTCAGACATATTGTACATCCGCAAGATCAGCACAGAACTACTCAGTTCCCTGTTGGTGTTAGGAAATCAAAATGCTTGCTGAAGCCAGAACAACTTCTCATTGCATCTCACAAAATTTCTGTTTCTTTTCCTTTCCTCCTTACGCACAACAGCTTTCCGTTCGTTTTCAGATTGGACTAGTGATAGGTTTCAGGTCACGTCAGTGTTGTGGTAACATATCATTTGGCTGCCTTCATGAGATTTCCATCCTACCCTGTCCATCTGATAAAAATCCAAGATCCTTGAGCATTCCTGACCAGTGCTTGCTGTCAGAAGGCAGAGGACTCTCATTGTTTTGTTTTGTTTTGTTTTGGAAACAATTTCAACCCCTTCTTAGCTCGCGCCCATAGAAAGGACCTTTCTGTGCATAGTGTTTGGTGTTTCATTAGTCAGCTTGCATAAAATTTAACATGACATCTATCATAACATTCCTTTTTTTTTTTTTTTTTTTCTTGAATTTTGAAGGGAATTCCCCAACTATAAGCAGAGCCTTGTACTAGGAGAAGAAAAAGCAGCCCTGCCTAAGCATCCCATCCATAGGATGAAATCCACTTACTGGTACATCCAGCAAATGGAGTTTTTGCATTGCGCTGAGTCCATGCTACTTCATCCCACGGATGGATTGATGGCAGGGCTGATGGGGCCATGGCCCCATCCCCCTAAGCCACTATGGGATGCTTGCTTCTCTGTCAACACAGAAACTCTAGGGAGATCTCAAGGAGTTCTGTGTGGGTCACAGAGGGGGCTCGTGAAGCACACTGTCCCAAGAGATGGTGCCAATGCTCCTAGGCCTGGCCCCAGCTGCATCTGCTCACCCATCTTGGGGAAGCCTTCCTGCTTCTTGTAAACATTTGGGAGCTTTTGCTCCCACATCTCTACACTAGACCAAGGGCAGCTTGTTGGGAGATGCTCACAGGTCTGTCGATGACAACAGTGCTAGTCCCTGGCCCCATGATGGCCCCACACTGACTCTTGCCCTGCTCGCCCTGACTTCTCCACCCAAGTCAAGTTGGCTTGCTGTAAAGCTTTCCACTTCATCTTCTCACCTCTCTAATTTTGTGTTCACCCAGAAGTGAACCTCTTCCACCTTTTTTCTTGATGCTCTTTTTTTTTTTTTTTTTTTTTAAGGAAGCTGAATGCGTATGACTGACCCCACCATAAACACAGACAGACACAGACACAGATTTCTAGGTTGGAAGAGACCTCAAGATCATCGAGTCCAACCTCTGACCTAACACTAAGTACTCCACTAAACCATATCGCTAAGCTCTACATCTAAACGTCTTTTAAAGACCTCCAGGGATGGTGACTCCACCACCTCCCTGGGCAGCCCGTTCCAATGCTTAATAACCCTTTCGGTAAAGAAGTACTTCCTAACATCCAACCTAAACCTCCCCTGTCGCAACTTGAGCCCATTCCCCCTCATCCTGTCACCAGGCACGTGGGAGAACAGACCAACCCCCACCTCTCTACAGCCTCCTTTAAGGTACCTGTAGAGAGCGATAAGGTCGCCCCTGAGCCTCCTCTTCTCCAGGCTGAACAAGCCCAGCTCCCTCAGCCGCTCCTCGTAAGACTTGTTCTCCAGACCCCTCACCAGCTTGGTCGCCCTTCTCTGGACTCGCTCAAGCACGTCCATGTCCTTCTTGTAGCGAGGGGCCCAAAACTGAACACAGTACTCAAGGTGCGGCCTCACCAGAGCCGAGTTCAGGGGCACAATCGCTTCCCTAGACCTGCTGGCCACACTGCTTCTTATACAGGCCAGGATGCTGTTGGCCTTCTTGGCCACCTGAGCACACTGCTGGCTCATATTCAGCCGACTATCAACCAATACTCCCAGGTCCTTCTCCGCCAGGCAGCTTTCCAACCACTCATCTCCCAGCCTGTAGCTCTGCTTGGGGTTGTTATGCCCCAGGTGCAGGACCCTTTTTCGTGAATGTTTAACTATATGTGACAAAGGGACAAACCCACCAAAAGAAACTGATGGCAACCCTGCCTAAAGCTTCATCCATTAAGATATCTTGCAAAGGTGTGGGAGACTCTTCAGGAACAAAACTGTGCTTTATCAGGGAAGGAATGAGCACAGCAGGTTCATTTTTTCCTCCCGGGTGTTTAGGACTAGCTTGGGTGCTAAGACACGTCACTTCTAGGCCTTTACAAAAGTTCTGCACTTCCAATAATGTTGGTTACAACAACAGGAAAGACGTTAAAATCTGCAAGGAAGTGGCAAATGGAAGAAACAAGGGTTAGAAAATTTGGGTTTACTTTTACTTGGGTTTATGTGAAAGGTTGCATGGACCTTGGATCAAAGCAAGGTTGAGCAGCATCACTGTGCACACTGAACTAGAGAACAGGCAGCAGCAGGGGTGTGAAGAAGCCTCTAGGTCCTTTGCTTGCAAGTGTCTGTAACAAAATGTTTTGTTTCAGGTCTAACGGAACATTTCCTTTGCGAGTTAAACAAAGTTGTGTCTGTTTCTTTTGGTTTTGCAAGAAATAAACACTTAAATTTGGGTCAGGTTGATCTGGGAACTTTTTTTTCCCTTTCCTGTTCCCACCAACTTTTTGTATTTCGGGAGTGTGCTGTTGAGTCTGTCGTTCTCTTAAAACTTTGCCCTCAAACCTTCTTTGCCTTTTAAACTTCTGGTTACTTCTCCTTGCAAAGTACTTTATGTTATTACTTTTGAAAGCTGCAATTTCAAAATCTGTTCTGTTGTGATGCATTTACTTTGGGATAGCTTGTTCCATGTTCTGCCAATCCTTATGCTCCTCTGCAGGTGCCTGTAAGTACTTGGGAAATGTAAAAACTCAAACCAGTCTGTTCAGTTTAGCATTATAAAAAAAAAAAAAAAAAAAGAAAAAGTTTTAGCTTTGTTGTGTTTCAGTTTCAGAATTGTGAGAGGGATGAAGTGATGGGTGGCAAAAGGAGACAGGAAAAAGAGAGTGTGTGACCTTGTTTGGACCCAGTGCTCAAAGAGGAATACGGAAATGACGGTCCATGGCCAGAAATATTTTCAGGCACTTTTAAATAAGAGCTCTTTCTATTCTTTCAATTCTTAAAAAAAATAGGATCCGTTTAACAGATGCCACAGTCCCGAGGGAGCATGAAGCTATGTCTCCTCGCACAGACGCTGCGCTCTGAATGTCCAGAACCTGCTCTCTTTCTAGTTGGGTAGTTTTGTCTACCCACATTTAAGGAGCAGCCTTAGGGCAGCGAAAAGCAGCTCCTTTGGGAAGCCCTCACAGTCATCGCCCCATTGCTGCGACTGCCCAGGGCTGCTGGTCAGGGCCAGCCACAAGAGCATGGCGGACACCCAGGGTGCGTCTCAGGCTGATGCTCCTTGAGGTCTGGCCTCTGAGAATCGTGTCTTGGGACAGGACAGTAAGGGAACTGGAGAAATCCTGCAGGCACCCACTGCCGTATTGATGGTACCCCCTTGTCTTTGTCCCTGTGCTCTTTGAGACCATGTTCCCCCTTTAAATGGCGTTTCAGAACAGTGCCGTTCCTCGGTAGCCCTCCTTTTTTTCCAAGTGAAATACACAACAGATGGTTACATTGGTACGATATGTGTTTTTTCTCACAAGAGAAAAAAAATTGGCCAACCTTGTAACTCTGTTTTGCATTAACTGAAGAGGTGTAAAATGCTGCCAAATTTGAAGGAGTTTGTGTTTATTTCTGGCTCGGCTTTGTACGACTGAAATGACTAGGCAAGGTGTGGAGAGTGAAAAGTCAGGTCTAGACTCACCAGGGAAAGTGGAACTGGCTGACATGCAATTTGGATTGAAATTCTCTGAAGTGGGGAAAAAATGTTCCTTTAGCTACCCTCCTTCTGTACCTTTCATTCTGGTAGAGAGCTCCTCGGAGATGCTTTGACTTCTGAAGCACCTCTTCATCCAGCCGCTGTCTCCCCTTCCATCCCTGCCCATACAGGCAGCTAGCTGCTGGCCTCTTTTTGGCCTGCTAGGGACACTGCTAGCCTCTTCCTTCTTCCCCTGCCAGAAATGTCTTGTTTTGTGCTGCTTGCTATTTTTGTAACCCCTGTTAATTTTGCCCCAAAGCCTTGTACTGCAGCAGTCACATCCCAGGATTCCAACACACCGGGCACGGTCTGAAACCACCACCGAAGAAGCTCCTGCCCCAAACGGCTGGCTCGTTTCCCGACCTGTGCTAGCAGAGGCAAAGCTGGGACAAAAGAAAACTTGGCTGCGGGGGCCTTGGGGCTTTCACATGGTGACATTTTTCGGGCTGACAGCCTGCCCCGCTTCACCATGCCACTCTTCAAGAAGTGGCATTTCAATGCCGTGCACCCCAGAAGCAGAGCTGATGGCCCACCCTGGGCAGAGTCCTCGGCTAGGAGAACCTCTGGAGACACAGGCTCGGCTACAGCCGATTCTTTCTTTTGTGCTTCCCCTCCTGCTTTGTCATTTTGCTCCGGCTTTGAAACCGAGCTTTGTTTCAGCCTGGTAGCCCGTGGCAGTGGGCTGGAGAGAGGAGACTTTTATGGAGCTGGAGAATGCATTGTGCGCGCGGGAAGAAAATGTGTGAAGAATTGAAATGATATGGTTGTACCGGGAGTTTGTTGTGGTGGTAACACTGGCTCACGTCTTCTGGTGGCTAATGGAGCATGGTGGGATGATCTGAAGATGAAATGAGTCTGATATGCTGGGACATGACATTTGAAAAGAATGGTGAAATTATATTTCTTATTTTCCTTTGTGCAGAGAGAAAGCATCTTGGCTCTCAGTACAAAGTGCATGATTGTAGGGTGCTTCCAGTTGGGCTCTGGCCTTCAAAATAGCAGCTGTGCTGTCACCTCTCCCTCTTCCCCTTCCCCTCACAGCCACAGGCTGTGCAGACAGTGCACAACTGAGTCGGAGGGCCAGATCCTGATCTCACCCCGGCTGGCTGCCTCCCCTTCAAGCCAGTCACCGTGGGGCTCCTGCCTCTGACAGGCGTGGAGACGACTGGCAGCAGCGTGTGGAAAGGCCGACGAGGTATTTCGGAGGTGTTACTTCCAGCAGGAGCCAAAGTTGGTTAAACTTAGCTCTGGTGATGCAGGCATTTGGGAGAAATTGTTTCATGAAAAAGTGGTATGGGACAGGTGAAAGCTGAAGTCCGTATGAGTAGGGCAATATCTGTGCTTTCAGCATACCCTTAACTCTGACAAGGGCCAAGTGGAGAGCTTACACCATTGAAGTGGTTGCGAGCGGGCTGGTACGTGGCTTTCTGCTAGCCAAGCTCGTTGGTTCAAGTGGTTTAGATGTCATCAGCCGAGTAAGCCACATGATATTTTTTTCCGCTGCCTAATTGGCTGTCAGGTAAGTGCTCCTAATGTGAACACGTGCGAGCTGAAATGGAACATGAATAACATCACGGGCGGCACCTTAAAACTTTCTTTTCGTGGAGATTCCTGCCAGCAAAACCTCATCGCAGGTATGTGTGCGTTTGTAGGCAGCGCAAAAAAAGCCTTAGCGTCGCTGGGATGAAGCGATAAAAAGAAAAATAGCAAGTGAGTGAATATTCCTGGAAATGTCTTTTTCAGTAGTCATCCATTCCTAATAATCACTGTGATTTTTATGAGAGTCATTCCGAGCCCTAGCTCCTTAAATTGAACACGGAAGTAATTACGTGTGTAGATATCCTTAATTTGCCTTCGTGTAAATTAAAGCTGGATGCCAGCTTAAGTTATGTGCTGTCTTTCTCTAAATGCTTTTATAGATTTTTTTTTTGATTTTTTTTTTTTTGAAGATCAGAAACGAGAGCACCCACTGAATGTAAGAGAGAGAATGTCGCTGGTTTTGGCTGATTGCACTTTTTTGTGTATAATGAAGAGCTTGCTACTTGTGAGCAGGGAGAGGATTTAATGAATCACAAAAGTACATAATTTATTGTAGAATGTAGTCCACACATATTTCAGAGCAAATTCCATGGAAAATGTATGTGAGTCGTATTTCTATGAATCAGACTCTCGGAATATTTCCTTAGAAACAGCTTGTCCTACATTTTTATAAAGGAGCTGTAGCATTTATAGTACACCATTGAATTAACATTTTGTGGTTAAAAATGCAGCCCAAGAAATTAAAATGATATTTGAAACATAAATCCTGCGTGCTAACAACTATCGTTATAAAAGCCAGCCAGAATCAACAGACATAGCTTGTTTTCTGCAAGGCTCTTTCTGGAGACCAGCTCTCAAAAAACATCTGTGCAAATGCAGGGGGAAAAAAAAAAAAACCAACAGGAATAGAAGCCATCAGTGGTTAGGTGTGTTATAAATACATTATTACTTCATTGTAATGGCATACAGGCCTTGGCGAGACTGGGGGTGACCTCACTGGCTGTCAGACCTCGAGTTGCTCGGGGAAGCAGCGTGCGGGACGGGATGCCCGCTCGGTAGGGAATGAGGAATGAGCAAACCCAGGTAACGGAGAGGGACCCTGCGGGCTATTTGTCTGTAACATCTGTAAAAGTAGGAGGCTGTTGGGTTGGATTCGTATTATACCTGGCAATGGGGTTTTGAGAGGTTTTTTGTTGTTCTGTTTCCAAACTGAATTTTCCTTCGTTCTTTCAATTGCTTACCTAGAGCTTCTCATCGCTGATGCTTCCATCTCCATCTCGAGTAAGTGCTTTCATGAGTCTGTGTCTGCAAAACAAAATTCTGCTGAATGTTGGCTAGTGATTTCAGGCACTCAACGTCCGGCAAACTTTTCCCTAAAATGCCAGGGCATCTGTCCTCATTAAAATCAACACATGTATCATCTTGGATGCCCCAAATCATTAGCTGCCGCAGAAAATGCTTGCCAAGTTGTTTTTTGGGGGTTATTTTTAGTCTTATTAAAACACATTTTTGAGTTATGAAAAAGAGCTCAGCCTCCTCCTGGAAGTATTTTGAGCAGAAGAGGGAATATTTTGCAACTAAGGAAGACAGAACAAACTGCAGCAGGAGATAGCTTTATATGGATATAGACTAGATTTATCTTGTATTACTGCTTAGGAGAAAACAATAGCCAAATTTGTGTGATCTAAAGCTCTGTGCAAGTACAGCTTTGTCAGCCATCTCCAGTTTTCAATCCAAACTGATAAGACTGACAAAGGAGACAGGGTTGAATATACCGAGACTGACTGCAAGCATTACGTTGATTTTTTTTTGTACTAATTGATTTTTGTACTAATTGTTGGTGGTTTTTTTTTTTTTTTCCTTTGTGTTTTCATGATGCTTTTTAGACTCTGGGGCTATGGGAGCTAGCCAGGGTGGTGAGTGATGTTGCAAGAAGGGATCTGAGTCAACAAGGTGCTGCTTAATTGGAGCTGCCAGGCTGGTTGGAAGGGGAGCAGCCACAGTGAGGGGCTGCTGAAGTTACGACCCCTCTCCATCACTCCTGCAGCCATTCCTGATGTTCTGATGGCTGCAGCCCACGGTTGGCTTCTTCAGAGGCCAGGCAGATAATCTAGAGGAGGAATGCCCCCAAAGCAAAGGAAATAAATGTCCAGAGGTAGCTAGTAGGTACTTCGATTGTCTTGCTTTCCCTTGTGGTCATCACAGCTGTGTGCCCATGCCTGCTACGTCTTCCGTATTACTCAGAAATGTTCTGTACTAGCTGTGCTCTGTTTTCACTGAAACAAGTCCAAAGAAACAAAAAAGACATTTCAAAAGCCTCTAGAATGTTATGCAATTAAAAAACAATTGTCTTCCTCAAGGCCTTTCCCAGCTTAGCCCTCTAAATATCCAGGGCTACAGGGACCAAGCTGGTGAGGGGTCTGGAGAACAAGTCTTACGAGGAGCAGCTGAGGGAGCTGGGCTTGTTCAGCCTGGAGAAGAGGAGGCTCAGGGGCGACCTTATCACTCTCTATAGGTACCTTAAAGGAGGCTGTAGAGAGGTGGGGGTTGGTCTGTTCTCCCACGTGCCTGGTGACAGGACGAGGGGGAATGGGCGAAAGTTGCGACAGGGGAGGTTTAGGTTGGATGTTAGGAAGTACTTCTTTACTGAAAGGGTTATTAAGCATTGGAACGGGCTGCCCAGGGAGGTGGTGGAGTCACCATCCCTGGAGGTCTTTAAAAGACGTTTAGATGTAGAGCTTAGCGATATGGTTTAGTGGAGTAGTTAGTGTTAGGTCGGAGGTTGGACTCGATGATCTTGAGGTCTCTTCCAACCTAGAAATCTGTGTCTGTGTCTGTGTGTGTCTAAATCCAAACTGAATACAGCATCCTCCCTAGGGATGTCAGGGCAGCCAAATTCAAGCACCTTGCACCTCTGCAACCATTTGAGGCCAACAAAATGCATCTCACTTGGCTTCCTGCTTTGTCTTACCTGTGTAAGTCGGACATTTGATGATAAGCCTGTTGTACCAATGGGTATTTTTCTCTGCATGAGGCTGAGTGAACTTAAAGTAATCAGAAAATGAGCAGACCGTTATTAATATAACCAGAAAATAACTGGAAGTGAATAATCAGAAAACTTCAGAAACTAAAATATTAGGTATCTCATTTTCTTCAGTGAGATGTCTTGGTGGGATCTAAGCTGACGTTGTCCCAAAGCAGACCGGTGACTTCTAAGCCAGGAACCTCAACTCAAGACTTCTTGTTCGTGTAGTCAGTGGGGGAAATAAAAAGTCTACTGTGAAGAGGGAAGGAATCAAAGTTTCTGCTGCTCTCATCTCTCCTTTCCCTGTGTTATGCACACCCTGTGTCCCAAACTGTATCCAGAGCAGGTTTTGGTGGCTGTGGCCAGGCAGTAGGCTTGCACTCACTGCAGCCCAGTCCATAAGCTGCGCTGCCGAGCAAGCCTTGTCACAGCACGTAGCCAGCTCAGGGTGGTGGCTCCAGCCCTGCCAGCACTTTGCATCATGTTAAGCACACTGTATAAACATTTGTTTGCCAGTACAGAGGCTGTGATAATATGTCTCTATTCCAGAGATGCTTTTTTTCACAGCTCAGTAAATCTATTACAGTTGAATGTGGAGGAAAAAAAGGAATCGCAGGGAATTTGCAAGATTTTATTGCCTTTTCTTATGTGTTCCTCAGTTAAGTAGGTATTGCTATCAGTGCAGTCAATCTAATTCTGCCATCAGATAGCTACATCATGGCCAAATAAAAAATAGCATTTTATATTAACCATTTTTAGAGAGGATTATGCTGTCATAAAACTCAGCAGGAGTTTCAACAGGGTTGAAATGTGTGATATGTTTGAAATGTCTACTTCTGGTTTCTTTACATGGGACAAGTGTCCCAGCTTTTGTGGATCTGACTGATTAGCTGTGAGTAACTGGATGTTCCCTGCCTGATAGTCTGCTTTTTAATGTGCTCATCACTGAATTTACATACGAAACAGCAAGCCTGACAGAATCACTCGGATATGGCAGGTAACATCTGTGAGCAATTGAATCTGGCCTGAAAAAAACCCGAACTTTTGTTGCTGAAGCATCTGTTGGTTTACATGGAACTCAATTAATTTTATTATTGAGCATAATACAAGTTTAAGAGGGATGTTATGCGCAAAAAAAAAAAATAAAAGCTATTTAAAGAAGGCAACAAATGAATACTCCTTCCTATTTTATTAATATCTTAAGTCATCAACATTGGGAAAGGAAGGATTATTTATTTCTTGTGATGGCCGCCTTCCCTGCTGGTACCATATCCTTTCCCTCTTCTTGCAAAAGGAGGAGATGGCAAATAATGCCGGTGCTTTGCCTGTACAACTGTACAGGCTTGTGTCAGCCTCCGCTAGATGCTTCAGGGCCATCTGTAGGCATCCGTCAGGCGTGCTTGGTCTGTCTGTCTGCTCTCATCCTCTGCTAGACGTTTCAGATCCATTTTTCAAAGCACCCCATGAAAGATTTGCAAACTCAGACAGAGAATAGAGTTTCCAAAGGGGTGGATGCTCAACTCTCCTGCTTCCTGGTGAAGCTGGCGGTAGCAAAGCCAGCAGCAGTGTTAGCTGAGGAAGGGTTAACTGGATTCCCAAAGTCCTTTTAAAACCTCCCACTAAATCCGCCCTATTGCTGTTCCAGTTCGGGATGGAATAGCTCTGTGGATGTCTGCAGGAGCTTTGCTTTTAACCTCAGTGAAAGCCTAAGAGCTGGGACTTTTTCCAAGGCTTTTCACACTTTCTTTTGAGGTTGGGGCCAAAGTTTAGATGTTTCAATACCAAGCCTACAGACCCCCAAACCCTTCCCTGGCACTGGCCTGTAGACCACTAATTCAATAGGAGACATGGCCTAAGTAATCCATGTTAATGACGTGCCTATTTAAACCATGTTGCCTGATAGGAGATGTCTGGTACCTATTAACCCGTATACCAATTACACTCCGAGGATAGGAAAGAGGCTACTTTTCAAGAACGCAGGCTGTAAACGATGCACCGAAAAAAAAAAAATGTGTTAGTGTAATTCTCCTTGTCTCTCTTTCCAGAGGGGAAAAAACTGAAATGCTGCTTGGCAGATCTTAGGCACCAGACATTAAAGAGTGGCTACTGTAAACAAGGTGATAGAAGCTGTCATCCCTCCCCGTTGCCTCCGTGTGCAGCCCTTTATTTATGCTTCCTAGGAAAAAGGGGTCTCGCTGTTGGCCTGGGGTGAAAAACCCAAGGCAGACAGAGGGACAGTGCCGTAGACCTCGCTGGGTGGAGGTCAGCCAGCCCCGCTACGTGCTCCAGAGAAAGCGAAAAAAGGGGGTTTTACGGCTCAGCCTTTTCCATCTGTTTACTGGGAAAGCTCGCAGTTCCTTTCCTGCCCGAGATAAGCAGCGTTGGAGAGACGGCCTGTAGCACGCAGGCGCACAACCCCTGCAGCCAGGAGTAGGCCGTGAGCGGCAGCAGGCTGCGCGGCAGCGCTAGGCCGGGGGGCCATGACTTGGTTTTCCTTGAGATGCAGCTTAGGTGGCTTCCTCGGAGGGAAACGTGCTCGCCTGCTTCTGGCACTGCTGCCACGAAGCACGTGCTAGCTCTCATAGAAGGAACTGAGGAGGTGAACGTGGGGTTTGGGTCTTTTTTTTTTTTTTTTTTTTTTTTAAGGAGGGGAAATTTGGAAGCGACACAGTATTATTTTAAGCCTGTCTATATTTAAACCTACAGATTCTTACCAGATTGTTACCTGGTGTACGTTAGCAGGTTGCCAGGGACTTCAGAGTGACGATGTTCACATACACCTCTTCCGAGGAGCTGGGCTTTGTGTTATTAAAAATCCCCATTTTTTGTGACTTCAGCCATAACCTCCTGTGGTCAGTGCTCATTCACTGGTGTGACGAAACTGAAGATATGCTCGAGGAAGGCTGGATCCTGCAATAATAAAATATTGATTTGGATTGCTAGGACGGAGGAAGAGGCTGGGGGTGAGTGGCAGGAAGATTTTCATATAAGCCTTGTCGCAACAGCAATGAAAAGAGCTGAATTACACTCCCCCCCTTCCCCCTTTTTTTTTTCTTCTCCATCAGTAGGGGCATATTTCATGAAGTCCCCACTGAGGTTAGATACGCAGAGCCTATTTGCATACTTGGAAGAGGTCCCCTTACAGAGGAGTGCAGTGAATACCTCTGGCATTTCATATTTAAGTTCTAAATATGAATGCAGTCTAGAAGGAGTTTGTCTGCAAAACTATGCTAACTGCTTGCTTTCTCACTAACTAGACTTCTTAATGACACGATTTTCTATGCTAGGGAAGTTCTGATTATAATATAGCGTAAATGTGCATGTTGGGCACCCTTGTTAATTGAAAGGCTGAATATTTAATGCACCGAGGGTGCACATCTATTTATCGAGTGCACAAGGAGCGCTGCAAACCATGAGCACAAATAGCCCATAGATAGGCAGGCCAAGACCTGCATTTACACTGCTTTGGGTAAAGACAAGAACTTCTGGACCACGAGGACAATTTGGCGTATTGGCCTGGCGCACAGCAATGTGTGATTAAAAAACAATTCCGCAGTGTGGATCCATTTGAATACCAAGTTATTTTATAAAGCCTGCACTGTGTGTTTTGAATGCACATTTGCTGTTATGAATAACAGGAATTGTTTGGCTTGGCCTGCCTTTGTGCCGATGCCAGCTGGCAAGGAGCGAAGCTGTGACACATGACACTACAGCTGTGTCCACATGTTTCTGCGTTGCAGTATCCACTTATATAATTTACTTTTTTGATCCACAGTTGAACTATTCAAGTGAGTATAATTTGCTTTTTTGATCCGCAGTCGAACTATTTAAGTGAGCTCATCAAATTACACATGCCAGCCACTTCTATGGCAATAGTTATTTTGCCATTTTCAAAACAAAACAAAACAAAAAGTATATTTATTATTAGTTACTTGTGGTAATGCAGCAACTAGCAACTTTATTAAGTCTGTTACAGTAAAAGATGCATCCCTATTTGAACTTGAGTATTTTTTTCGCGTAAGGCATGTAATGGCAAGGCAATATCTTAGTATTTAATGATATGAGCCATTAAAAGAGAGGCTAGTGATGACCTTACTGTAACTGATATACCAGACCTTGAGGCTTCCGAGTTTTCCTGTGCATCATTGGGATGTTCTTATTTGCCATTGCAGTAGGGTTTGTGACTGGGCAATGGTAACCTGCTAATTCTGAATTGAGTAAAATTTTTTTCAGGAAGTCTTCTTATGCAATACTATGTTTAAAACTTGGAAAAATCCAGCTGAAATTGAACTTAACCCCAACTGAATGTAGTACTCATACTTTTTTTTTTTTTTAAAGAAAACACACCAGCTCAATTCCAGATATTCAAGAGCAAGTAAGGAAATACAAAGAAAATATACAACAACTTTTTCAGCTTGCTGGTAAAGCAGAAATAACACGGCACTAATACAGACAACATTTTCATGTAAGCCTATTTTATTTTATTTACCTCTTCAATCAGAGTGAAATAGGAGAGGGCATGGATTTAGCTTTTTCCTCCGAGTTTAGGAAACACTACCCAAGCATTTTATTCCCAGCGCACATTGAACTCGCTGCGATATGCACTGTCTTGTGCTAATTCAGTGCAGCTTTTCGGACGTCAGGTCTCATACAGACCAAAGTAGGTGCGCATTAGCTGCCGTATGGTCCTGGTAGAGCAACGTGCCGCGTTACAGAGCCAGGGTCACAAGTTCATGGCAGAAATGATTCATGTAGCCTGAAGGGGGGAACCTAAATTCAATCCGTGAGACCCAAGAGGAGAGCGGGGGTTGGTGCTGGTGGATGCCCCCAGAGCTGGCTCTTCCTCTGCTGGACCTTTGCAAAAGGGGCATTGAAGGCACGGAGGGGACACTGCTGCTTCCCCATGTGCATGTGGTGACCTGAGCCGCAAGATGCACGCGAGGGAAAAGCTGACCTGGGCTTGAGCACAGTTCACGGAGTGCTGGGGTGAGAGCTGAGCTGTGCATGACAACTGAATATTAAATTCTGTTAGCACTTGGAGTTATTGGGCAGCAAAGAGCTTTAAAGAAACCAAAGCGATTGAATTTTAACAACAGAAAAGAGAAAGTAGAACTTTAAAAATCGCAGTGTTTTCTCAAGGCACTCAGTAAGTATTATGTTCTTGGTCAATAACGTTGCCTTTATGATCATATTGACAACGTGTGCAGAAACGTATGTGGCATGGCAAATTGCAATTTAATGTCAAATGACAATAAAACAGTCGGAGATTTTTCAACTGAAAGAAAATATCACTTTAATTAAGCGTTCCACAGGATAGCTGTAACAAATATATTATTAACGCATAAAGCTGTGCGTTTCAGGTAAGGCTTGTGATATAACAAAGTGAATTCCAGCCTGGGGCCAGCAGTCCGTATTTCACTCATCCCTTTGCGCCAAGGTAGAGCAGCACGTCTAATCGGATCCAGTTGCCCTCGAAGCCTAAATGGAGCCTTTCCATGTATGTGACCCAAACGTTACTGAGTGCATTGAATTGGAGGTATGACTTGGAGCAACGTGCTCTTTGGCTTGGCGACAAAGTTGCATGGTTTTGGTTTTGCTTATGGGGAGGTGAACTGCAAAAAAAAAAAAAGGTAGTTAATTTCTGAGGCTTCTCCCAACTATCTGAATTTCTATTGCCTGCAAGAAGAGTGTGGAAAGTTTGTAGACAGGCTTTCACTTGGGGTTTTTGGTGCTTCTTGCTTGCGAATTAGATACCATTGGGGTACACGTTGTATGAAAATTTGAGAGAGAGAAGACAGTGAAAGCCAGGAAGTGTTGGAGCTATGTAAATATGGAGAGGCATTAACTGAATTTCTTCCAAGCCACTAAAAGGTTTCTCTGAGCTTTTAGATGGTTCTTGCTTAATTTGCCTTTTTTTTTTTCTTGCTTTCCTAAATAGGTCAGTCAGTATAATTAACTGAAATACAATAAAAGAATTCCTTGCTATTGCTAATGTTATCAAGACTTTTGACAGCCAGTTTCATCAGGCAAACTTTAGTCAGTGTTCAGTTTCTTTTAAGATGCATATTTGTATGAAACTTCATATTTAAAAAAACATGTTTGACTGGGGTGTGGGAGAAGTGACTGGTATCAAGGCTCAGTTAGAGCCTGAGGAATAATCCAAGCTCCATATCTTGTTCTGCAAGTTTCAAGTCAGGGAAGAACAAGAAGGCTGTATGTATAGGCTGTGAGAAACAACCCCAAAGTAATTAAGTTGGCATTTTTAGGTATTGGACAACTCCCTTATATTAATTTATGTGCAAGGAAGAATTGTAAGGTGGCTTATGCCTCCATGAGGACCATGAAACGCTGTAAATGGCAGTCTGAGCAGAATGTCTTTTTCTTTTCTGACTTTGGGTTTAACATTTCAAAAAACAAACACAAGAGTTGTATTGCACAAAATGTATACAAACACAAATACACGCGTGCCATTTACAAAGGGCTTGATCCCAACCCAGTGAAATAAATATAACTGTTACATTTTGACTCAAACCCTCAGTACATTGGCTCATTCCTGCCCTGAGCTGTTTGGATTATACCTGATAGCTGTCTCTCTCCACATGAGCATGAGCTTTATGTATGTAAACATATGTGATTTATCTAATAAATAATGATGTGCCCATGTTGAGCTGTTGCATATTCTCTGAGAAACTGCATCAAAGAAAGTGAGAATTATTGTTTTCAAAACCCATTGCATGACTGTGCAGAAATTTTGAAGTGGCACAGGCAATGAAAGGCTTTTGCTCCCACACTCTTTCCACAGCAAAAAAATGTCATGACCAGATGTGGATGGGATGCTGATGAAAGGTTTTGTAACCTCTCATGAATTTAGGAAGCCTTCAAGAAATGGAAGAGTTCTTCATCAGCCTTTCTGTGAGGGTCTCAGTCCCTGCAGACCATTGATAGTTTGTTGTAGAAAGAATAATTTCACATCAACTTTGGGAGTTGTAGAGGAGTTTTCTTATTCTCTATGATAATGAGAGCAGTGATGGGATATGGAAGAGGGATAATTAAGCAGAGAGATATGGTTCCATTCTTTTTATTTATTTATTTATTTATTTAGTCCTGGGGAATAGAAGGAATAGAATATTCCCTAAGCTTAATGTAAGTTTTTTCTTACTTTTCCTTCTTACACCAAAATTTGCTAAAAGAGTCTTAGGCATTTCTACATCTTGTGACACCATTTTTTTTCCCAATTGTTTCTTAATTTACTGATTGTCTTCACTCTTGGTGGAAACATCTCCTAATCCATTGACAGCCTCTGATGGGTTTTGTTGTTTTCTTCCAGCTAGTGATGGCTTTTTTTCCTCCCTTAATGGAAACTTAAATCTACAGTTTGAGCAGGCCTAGCTAATTTGCTGTTGAAAATTTTAACAGCTTTTCCCTTTTTAATCTTAGTCATCTTGTGGCACTGCAGGTTTAAACTCTTCTTCTTTCACTTTCCTTTCTCTAAAGTGACAGACAAGCGAGTTAGAGGAACTTGGTGAACCTCACAATATTTAGGGAACCGTAACTTGTCATTGTACGACTTCATGAGTACCATGAGGTCATTTTGAGAGTGATTTTCTTGTTGATAAAGTTTGAATTTTGAATCAAAGTATGGCTTGAAGGGAGAAAAAGATTGAGTTTGCTGAGTATTTAGTCCTCCATTAACTATCAGAATGTCTCTGTGACATTCAAACAATTCCGTGTTTCTTCTCTTCTGCCAGGTAAAGAGCTTATATAAATCTGTGCGTGTATGCATGTGACCATTAGTTTCGGGAGTGATGGCAGTTAGATCCCTAGCGATGGACCTATAATCATACAATTTTGGTCAGGAGTGACCACACTCTACATCAGATATGTGCTACCAGCAACGTAGTTGGGAACTGCATTAGTATGGAAGATGCTCAGTTACTCTGGGGGGAGACAAAATGGTCTGACCATAACAAATAGAGGAAATGCTGCTTTTAAAATGTAGACTTAGGGCTGAAAAGAGATGAATTAGTCGCTGATGTTCAATATCCCCTCCCTTGACTTGAGTTTAGTATCCCTGCAGGACAGTGGTTTGATCTCTCTCACAGGATAAGAGTTTAGAAAAATTGTAATACAACCATGACTTGTATGAGTTAGAGAACTGAGTTCTTCCTGGCAGGGGGTCACATTGCTTATGGACTTTCCATGGGTAGAACTGATAAATACATGAGAACATTCTCTAGCTTCAGTTTTGGTTAACAATTTCACTGGGTGAATGTGGTGATTCTTCTTTTATGATTCTTCTTTCATAGATCCCTGGAAGTAGACTAACTTTAAAAGGGTGACAAGTCAATAGCAAGGCAAATGAATACAACGATAAGGCAGATACAGATGCAGCTGTCTGATCATGCAGTTGGCATGAGAGTCCCTCTTCATGGCGTTGCCTGGGGACAGACCGTGTTCCCCTGGGGGGATTCCTGCAGAATCCCCTGCAAGCAGTGGGCTTGTCATCCCAGTACCAGACAGTAAGGAAAATACCATTTTGCATCATGGCTCACTGGGAATCATGGTAATGAAGTAGCAGACTAAATGCTGAGACAAAACATGGCAGTTATTTGCAAAATGATTAATCTTTACAAAATTACCATGAAGAAAAGCAGGCCATCTTCCTGGCCTTCTTTCTATCTCTGCCTCTGAAACTATAAATATTCTAATTAAAAAAAAAAAAAAAGTCTATTCCCCAACCCTCCCACCCCGCAAAGCCATTTAACATTTAAACAGAAGTTTTTGACAGAAGCATTTCAATCAGTTCTGCAGAAAGTCTGCAGAAATATTTGGTTGCTCTTTGAGCAATTTCTGTGGACAGGTTTCTCTGAAGATGTTGCGGTTTGATAATTTAGGTGAGTGTTTGGAAAAATGGAAAGCCACAGTTATTTAGCAAATACGATACAATGCACTTTCCAATTAAATTTCTAGTTCCAGTGGTTACCATTTCAGAAGCAGCATCTGCCAACTGTTACCATACTGTGGTATCTGAGGTACCACATTTATTTCCTATTCTGAGGGTAGAGCAGACTATGGTATCTCATAATAACTTTGAGGCAAACACTGATTAATGTTGACTTTTTAATGGTACCCACTATGAATTTTTTTTATTCCTATAATTCATAGTATTGTACATAATAATATGAATATCGCTGAATTATTTATACACTTATGTTGGTAAATAATGATAAGGTAATAACAATGAATTACATCTGTGTTTACACCAGTAAATAATGAGGAGGAGGAGAAATCATTTACAGTCGAGCTCAGTCCCTTGCTAGCTTACCCCAATTAAAAGATATTTGCAAGTGTATTTTCGTGCCAACGAAATGGCACTGCATTGTTGAGTTGTTAGGCTCCAAAAAGCATTTGGAGGTTATAAGACTCAAGCGAAGTGCCAGCATTGTGCTGCCATCCTTGGACACATACATATGCAGAAGTGGAAGACAGGATGAGTTTTTACCGATGCTTGGTGTTGCTGAGATTCATACCAGGACATATGGTTTGGGTTTCCACTTTTTTGAAGGATGTTCAGACATAAGTGAGAGTCCAACAAGCAGCTGTAGAAAACCCTTGAAAGGGGTAGAGTTGAAGAACATCCCCTGCTTAGCTTTGCAGAAAGGAAGACAGGTGGCTTGGTTTGAAGAATCAGGGGAAGGAAGTACCAAGCAATAGAAAATTGTTTAATCTGGTGGATAAATCATGCAAAGCAAAACCAGTATCAGGAAGCTGAAATGAGACAAATGTAAATTAGAAATGTAAGCATGCCTGGAATAAATAAGTGCTCAAACAAACTGTCAATAGGAGAGGTAGGGTTTTGGGGCTTCTTCAAAACAAGGCCATTTTCTAGAAAATAAGCTTTGGACAGTGGATAAGTAGAATGGAAATTAAACCCACCTGCTTGGAGTTTTCTGCAGAGAAAAGGGTCAGCTATGTATGCCTAAATGAGCAGCAGATAAACTCTGGTTTGGGATTTTTTATTTATTTTTTTGTATTTATCTGTAGCCGTGCATGTGACTTGGGCTGAACGCAATTAGCAGAGTTTACTACAAGCGTAACTCCAGCCACGGCATTTCATGGCCTGCGATAAACAGTTCAGCCTGGATAAAGCAGTGTTTCCTCCAAACCTAAATTGCACGGAGATGTTGCGTGCAAGCAGTGTGTGTTGCAGGAGGTGTGGAGCATGGGACTGAGACGGGGAGGGTCTGGGATCCATTTCCAGCCCTGCCACCAACTGGCTGTCTTCAGGCTATTCCTCGGCTGCTGGATCCCAGCTTTCCTATTTCTAAAATTGGCGTAACGACATTTACCTCGTTTAGGAAGCGTGTCATGATCTTCAGCTAAAAATTTCAAGGGCTATTAGTATTGACTGTTTTGCTGTATTTTTTTTTTTGGTGGAATTTGCTCAGAATTCTTTCTTGGCACTTTTGCAAATCCTCCTGGCTTCTGTTCTGAAGGATTTCACAAGTTTGTGGACAGCAGCTGATTTGCTTATTCTCTAGTACAAAACCGGGGAGGGGGTTAGATCCCTTTTGGATCCAAGAAGGTAAAAAATACAATTTTTTTTAATGGTCAGGTCCTGCTGGGAATCTCTTGGGTATAGGAGGACAAAGTTGTGCAATAGGCGTCTCCTGGAAAGGAGAAACATTGAGGAATTGCTTCTTTTGCTTTTATAACTCTGCTCTCAGGGAAATTTCCTCTTTTAAAGCTGTTGCATTACATAAAATAAGAATGAGATTGCTTCCTGTAACTGTGGGAGATGCATTAGATAGGAATGTTTGCCGGGGCAAGACACGAGTGGGTTAGAAGAAAGCCGTGATTGTTTGACTTCCCGACTGATTCAAGGTGCTCAGCTCCAACATACCTTCCCTCCATGGGTGGCCTTTTCCAAAGGCATTTAAATGGCTCCAAGCACAAGCCCCGCCGACTTCATCCTGCCCAGAACACCACTACAAAGCAGGGCTCGCGTCCTCCTCTTCAGATCGCCGAAGGCAGGTTCAACCAGCCGGGGGTCTGGGAGGAACGAGGGTGCAGGGGACATCTCCTGTGCCACTTGTCCCAGCAAGTCAGCCCCCAGCACTGCCCGTGAGATGAGGAGTGGTACGTGACCGGGGCCAGTGCGCCAACACCTGAAGAAAGCCAAGGAAGCTGCCGTCTGTGCCGTGGCCGTGTTTTGAACACGGTTATTGGCGTGAAAGCTATTTTAGAAGAAATTAAAATGAAATAAAAAGCCAAAATGCAATAAGTCCTTTCGGGCCAACGCTGGGAGAAGCCAAGCTTCGGCTCTGCAAATTGCCCCCACCATGGCTTTTGTTAGCCAAGTTGTAATCCCAGTGAAAGCCCAGATGAGGGAAACCGTAGCAGAGCTATTGAGCACGGCCAGCGCGAGGGCTTTTGGAAAAGGAATAGCAAATCCCCCTGGGACATCGTACCTGCAAAACTCACAGCCTTTTATCTTTCATTAGCAAATACTGTGCGTTATTGGACAGTGCCGTGTGCAGTTACTTACAGGAACATTTAATCAAATAATCTACTCCTCTCCCAGGCGGCTCAGACCACTGCAGTTTTATAGTTACCTACTTCAGCTGGAACAGTTCCTCTCAGCTGTAAAAGCAAATATGCAACATGGAAAAAAGTCTCCTTTTTATCAAAACAGACAGAACTATTCCAGCTGCTGATATTAAGGTAAAAATAGCAAGGTTAAATGTTAACCAACCTCTGAGCGGACCTTTATAACTACAAAGAAAGCTAGACCAATTGCTCTGAAAGCCCTTTCTTTAAAATAATAATAATAATATTTTAAAAAATCCTTGTTTTACTTCTGAGAAGAAAATTTATTTTCCCCTATTGCTGATGATTAAATACAGTGGAAACTGGTTCCCTTGATAACAAATACATCAGTAATGTGTGGTGCTTCCTGCCCCAGCATCTTGTAACTCACAAAAGTTTCCATGGCCAGATTTGAATGCTCAAAGTGCTAATAATGTCTGCTAGTCAGCCTTCCTACTGTTCAGAAAATTTCACTCCTGCGGCTTTTTGGCTTGTTTTGAGAAATCACCGTAGAGGTTAGTGAACTTTTCAATGTGTTGGTATTTAAACTGTGGTTGGACAGTATAAAAAAAAAAAAAAAAGAGAGGAAAAAAAAAGGAAGAAGAAAGAGTAGGAAAAAAGTTCATAAAAGATATTCCCTGTTAACAACTCTGCATTACCATTTGCATGGGAATTGAATGGATTTTGAAACCTCCACATTAAAATGGAATTCCTCTGACTTTTAACTTATCTTGAAAAATATAGTGCATTAAATGAAAAGATGCTTAAAACAATGCTGGGGTTTTGTTCCAGAGAAACATTTGGGCACTTTCACTGGGAAAGGAGGTTAAAAGGTTGTCAATGCTTTCTCCAGGGGCTCTGTCTGACAGTGAACATGTGTTTCCTCCCTTTAATCGGCTCGCCAGTAGCCAGAAAGCTGCTTGTTTTCTGCAGAGGTTGTCAAAAATGATTTCAGTCTGGAGACGATGAATGATAAAAGAGGTTTTCAAACACAGTTTTGCACTGTAGCATTTGCAGTCCCAGAGAGGATGGATTGTATTACAATCTCGGTGCAAAGGGCCATGTTCCTGTAGCAAGAAAACAGTGCCTCGTTCAACCTGTTTGATGCTTCCACTTATCTTTCAAAGTTGAGAAATAGAAGCTGGACTTCAAGTAAAGGAAAAAAAAAATCATCCCCAGAGTTTGTTCCTTCTTTCTGCTAAATTAAGTGTTTTATATATTTAGTAAAACTTCTTTTTTCCTCATGCCGTTCCTCACAGACGCGTTTCCTTCAGGAGTTTATATAGGGCTCGTTCCTCTGCCGGCTATTTCGTGCTGGCTGCGGACCTGCTCCCTCTGAAATCAGCAGTTAAACTTTCTCCAGGAAGACCAGGCATATAGTCAAAAGTTTTGGCACCGTAAAATACCGACCTACCTCAGCTTTTACTGAAGTCACCCTTTCAGATAACACTCAGCATCTTCCCAAGTAAGTACCTGCATGTATGCAGAAACCCAGTTTTTTGTTTTGTTTCTTTTTTGAGCAAGACTTTGAAAATGTAAGAAGTAGTGCCAGTGAAACAGATTTAGCCTGCATGGGTTAATGCCAAATCCAGGATCCAACAGGGATTTGTGATGGAGGCTGGACCCCGGTGCCATTTGCACTGGTAGTGTTGCTGACTGTCCAGGCTCAGAAATTCCATACGGGAGGTGTATTTAAGAAACCAAGCAAACAGAAGCAGCAAGCCCAAGCCATGATGCGTGTTTCTGTTCCTGAACCCCTGCAGCCTGTATCCACTGCCCGTGTGATGGTTAGTTGCCCAGCCTCCCACACACATCGAGTAATGCGATGCTGGATTTTACTCTTGGTGCCTCGCCTTTGTCTAAGCTGCTTTTTGTCCAGGAGTTTGTTCTTCCTTATCAAACTTCAGAACTGGTTCAGTCTTTCATCCCGCACCACTGCCAGCTGCTCCCTCTCAGCTGTCCCCCTGCCAAGTCCCATCTCACCTCTGTCACAAATCTCTGCCTCCAAATCCTCCTTTTGCCCAACCCTCCCATCTACTCCAGCCACCTTTTGCTTTTTCTGCTCCTAACGTTATCTGTACTCCTTGGCTTCTTCAGCAGCGTCAGTCAGGGAAGGTGCAGAGAGGAGCACTGCAAGCACCGTTCATCCCTCAGCTCCCTTCCTTGCGTTTCCAGGAGGGAAGAGCTCAGCAGTTGTCTGTGCTGCCCCGTGCCAGCATCACCCCACGCGGCTGGCGTGCAGCAAGGGATACCCCTTCTCCAGGCTGGTGCTGGAGTCATCTGTTGCGGCCGGGGTTGCCTCCAGCTTTTCCAAAATTTGGGTGGAAAAAGAACTGCTGGTCCAGCAGCAGCAGGGACTGCTCGGGGGATAAGTGAGCTCAGCAAATGCCCCCCAGTAAGCACTGTGCAACGCGGGTCGGATGCATGCAAGCAAAACAAAGTTGAGACATACTGAATATATTTAGTTGCTCGATGACGCTTTCCGTGTTTTTCTCTTCTTTTCCTTTTTCTTTGCTTTTTAACTGGAAAAAAAAAAAAGCACAGCGAACAGCGCCTCTCACAAGTTTCAGCGATTCTCCCCTTTAGTTACATTACACTGCTGCTAACAGGAACTTCCTGTTTAGTTGCTACATTAAAAGGAAGTATATAAACAAGAGAGTCCCAGAAATGACTAAATACTAAGCACAGAAGGTTTTTATTATCATCTTTTGAGTCTTGTACATGGGGAAGGCTTCATTCCTTTTTTTTTTTTTTTTTTTTCTTCTGGGCACAACTGAATTCCAAAACATTTCTTGAGTGGTAACTTGTATTCTATTCTTTATTATTTCTGACAATATTTTAAATAGTTCGAGTTCAATTTTCTGCCACGAAAGGCAGGCTGTCAGGCGGCAACTGTATTGTGTAGAAGCAAAAATTGAATATACACTCAAAGCATACTTGGGAAACTTGAACACAGAACTGGGCAACATCTTTTTTCATCTGAATGTGATTACCATGTCAGTGGCATAATGATGTCACTGGGGCTTTTCGCTGCACGTATGGGCAACCTGGAAATCTTTTCCCTCGGTGCCAAGACAGCTTCTAACAGGTGCACACAGAATTTGGTAATGGTCTTTGAAGAATCCGTGCAAAACCAGGACCAGTGCATGTGTCTGCAGGCATTTCACGTTGCTCGCGACTAATTCTCTGGCAGTGCTCTGAATATTTGCCAGCTCCGAGTGTCATTGGGACCTTGGCTTTCTCCAAACACTCTCCCTCCAAACCAAAAAGCACAGTGGAAAGATGGGGCAAAGGCAGTGCATCCTGCCAGGCGAAGGCTCAACTCCTCCTCTTCCTCACGCTGAAATATTTGGCTAATGTCATAGAGATTTGGCTAAGTGGATTCAATCAACTGTTTTCACTCTATTATAGTTCATAATCCCTATTCAAGATGAAGTGCACTGCAGCCTAATGAATGTGGTAATGGAAGCCTTGTGTATGTTTTTCCACAGTGGGGTGCAGATTAGCATAAGTGTCATATTCTGTTGGCATGCCTGCTATTATATCTGAGGCGTTGCACACACTGGGAATTTTTCAACTGGATAATAATAAGATGAATATGGTATGCACATGCACATTGAGCACACTGGTTTTAGAAAGTGATCTATAATAAATCTCACCTGGAGGGGCATTATGATAGATTAACTTTGCATTTTGGCTTAAAAACGCAACATTTAAGCCAAGTGTACGGTAACATGAGTACAAAAGAATTAGATTAAATTTCATGCACGGTTTTGAAGAATGTTGTCATTTAGGGCTGAGGAGTATTCTGCAGATCTTACGGTTTCATATATTCACTGCAAGTTCAAAAGCCCGGCTCGGACGTCACACTTGCTCAAAGCTGATTGTTCGAGCTCTGAAAGATGGCTCGCGGATAAAGGGAAGCTGGCTCGTACAAGACCGCAATGTATGCACCTCCTCGGGCAGACGGGCTGAAAAGGGGAAGAAGAAAATCCCGACTATGTTTATTTCAATAGCTTTTTTTTTTTTTTTTTTAACCCGCCAAACAGTTTTTCTCCCTTGACAAAGCAGCATAGGCTGATGAGAACAGCACTGAGCAGAAGTTCGTGCCCAAACAAAAATTCCTCCCCAAACACAGAGCCGAGCGCTCACGGTGGTGTATAGCTGCTGGTCGGCATTCCGACCGGTGAGATGAATTTTGCTCTGAGTTGTCGTCTGCATTTTTAATTCCTTAGGTGTTTCACTTTTCCTGCGGTTAAAGAAACTCCTGATGAATTTCTTTGCGCGTCGCATGGAAGAGACAGCGCCGCGTATGATTAGTCCCAGAATTTATTACTTGATTATGGAAAGTGCAGGCCTGAGAAATTCATACCACTTAAGCAGTGGTTTAGTGTGACTAATCAAAGAGGTTTTTCTGGCACGCAGGAGGTATCAATATATATAGACTAGTGTAGAAAAGCGTATCTTTATGCTTTTAAGCATGGTGGCATGGTAACAGCTTAAGCATATTAATCAGTCCAAGGTAAGTGCTGCTTCTGTATCATATTTTAATCTGATTCTTTCTGCAGTGTTAGAGAAATTATATCTGTGGCTGAAGTAACGTTTAGAAAAGAAATTGTTTGCCAAGTGAATGAGACAATCAAACCAGTCATTTAGACCTGAGAATTAACCGTGTGTTTCATTTACCTTTATTATCGGTACGTTTCTGCACAATCACCACAAGCCCAACTATTTGAACTTTACCAAGAACGTCACGAGTAATCAAAGGGCGTTGATGTTTGTTTGTTTTGTATTTAGTCTGGAGGAGCTTTGCTCTTAGCAAGACCTGCCTATTATCGTGGGTCAGTAATCTGACACGTTTTTCCTGAGAGCAAAACCTGGCCTTCAGAGGGCCGCGCTAATATCTGTGGTACAGTTTAGCGGTGAGTGCTATTCTCTGCTGCTTTCTGAAGGCAGGGAAGCCGAGTGACCTTTTCAAAACTCAAAGAAACCTGTGTCTTGCCCGTATGCGCATTAGCAAGAATTGGTTTTCTAGCAACTCAACAGAGCTCGTTTAAAAAAATAAAAATAAAATCAAATCCCACCACTGGTTGAAAGAACGTAAATTGGAGCTTGCAGTGGAGTTCAAGCACCCTTTACAATCACATCACCCATTTCCTTGAATGTTGCAGAAAGAGGCTGGGTGGCAAATGTATTTAAGACTTGGAGGAAAAGGGCTGTTAAGTCGACCTTGGTAACTTAACTGAAACAGTATACGTGTAAATCCATCGCAAATCCCCGGCCTTTTACAACTTCTGTCCCAATGGAAATCAGATCACAGAACTGTTTACAAGAGACTACGATTCATTTGGATAAAGAGCCATGACAGCAGGGCCCGTATTATTTGAAATTTTAGTAACCCAAGCCTAGATAAATATTCTAAAAGCAAACTAATAAGGATTAGGTAATTATTATGAGGTGATCATACTTAGGATATTTTATATTTAGTAGGGGAGAATGATTTCACTGTAAGTGCCAGTGTTTTGCCGTTCTGAAATCAGTTGTGGTCTTTGTTGCTTAAAGATAGTGTTACCATTTAAAAAAAAAAAAAAAAAGTGCAGATATATCTTTTACCCTGAGTTTTAGCTGTCCTGAACAGTCATCTTTAAAACCGCTAGAAGTAGCGCCATAAAAATATTTTACAGCATTATTTAATGTATGAGCTAATCCGCAGCTAATGGTCAGTTTCTGCCATTTTTCGAAGCGGGGAGGAGGGAGAAGGGAGCCGAGGGTGGGGAACCTGCTCCCATTCGGCCCAGAGCCCCATCGGAGCAGGAACAAAAGGGAGGCGTTTAAAGCGCAAGTTTCAGTGCCCCTAGTAACATTCTTGGCATTGCGAACAAATACTGTGTTTTAATCAGCGCTTCAATTAATCTTCCCCAAATAATATTTTATGAGCATATGCTTGGAAATAGTTGTATTAAACTCATGTAAGGGTTGTTGGTTTTTTTTTCCTTCCTCCCCGAAGTCACTTTGAAATATTTACTGCAAACAGATGTGAGTATACTTGAAGAATTAAATTTCTTTCTCGGGGAAATCATTATTTTACAATTAATAATTATGAAAGGGGAGGAGGCCAGCCTGTATGCCTGGTATTAGAGGAAGCCCTTGGATCGCTCCGAGTGAAATTTGCCATCGACGCTGCTGCTTGGAGTCAGGGCTGCCCCCACGGTCCTCATCCCAAGTGCCACCTACCACCAAGGCAAAGGCACAAGCCAGGTGCCCAGAGGTTTGGGTTGTTCCCTCAGCTCTGCCGCATGTTTCCCTTTTCCATCCTGGGCATGTGAGGTTAGTGAGACGGTTTGTCCTTGAAAAAGTGGAAATAATGCTCTCGCCTGGGAGTGCCCAGAGCCTTACCTTGTTGATATCAGTAATGTCCTTAGAGATCCTCGCGGGGAGGACACAGTGTAACTGGGTTTGTGATTCAAAAAAGAGAAAATAAGGGTACCAGTGAGGTTTTACCTCTTGGGCAGCCATGGAGATGAAGGGCATTTACTGCCATCTATGGTGGCAAAGTGATAGTGTGGACACCTGCACCCCAAACCCATACCTCCAGTGTGCACCACGATGCTATAAGAGATTTTTTTAGTGTGTTAAGTTGAATGTATTTTCCATACAGCGTGGAAATCCAGAACACAGCAGACGTACAGGGAAAATTTTGTTTTTCTGCTGTAGAAAAAGACTCAAAGGCCATGCGGGGGTTTTGTAGGTGACTGTCACCTGGTGTGCTGCACTTGAGGGAAATCAGTGTCTTCCAGTGCTGTTTTGTGAAGCCAATCCCCAGTGTGATTTTTTGGAAGGAAAACAGAGCTTTCTGTCCCACAGTGTCCTCCAAGCTGAGCACACACACACACGTATGCAGGGGGAAGCAGCTCTGTGTGAGCATGTAGCTCTGTAATGGCCGAGGCAGCAGTACGCAAGCTGACATCAGGTGAGGGCAGGGGAGAAGCCGTCTGTTTTTTGACAAAAACTGCTCCAAAACATCCGTCCTCCCACTGCTGTGAACCCCGGTCTGCAGAATTGTAATTTTGGTGAAAATCCTTCAGGGCTCATCTTGCTGTGGAGAGCAGCCGCTGTTGCTCGCCTCACCCAGGCCTGTCTCACAGGCCTTGACCCACAGCCAAGGAGGCAAAGGTGGGGAGGCTACAAAGTCTCAGGCCCCTTTTGATATCTAACAGAGACTGCAGCTCTGTGTCATCAACGAACCTCAGCTATAGGCAGCTCTACGGATGGCTGAGGGTGTGAGAGGGTTGTCGATGCTACCACAATGTTGACCAAGTATTGTGTCAGGAAAGTCACCCAGCTGCTGCTCCACGTGCTCTCCTTCCTGTAACCTCCGAGCCCAGAACTCTGAAATGATTACAGCTTCAATTATCAGGCAATAGATGGCCCCTTGCTGAAAGCAGAGACGTGGATCCTAATTAGATCTGATCCTGAGGACCCAAGTCTCTCATTTCCAGTCCCTTCCCAGTTGAAACTCCCTTGATTTCAGTGGAATTGCAAATGATTTTCATTTTAAGGAGGCTTGGGATCGACTCTGTGGTGTCTTTGCAGAGAAACATTTGCTCTCCCAGTCAGTGGTAGGAAGACCAGCGTGGTCATTCAAGGTCTTAACCTCAAATGGGTTCTACTCCTTGTTTGTCAGGCACATGGCTGCCCAGGGAGCAACCTGTACCCACAGCCAGCTTTTTGCCCCCAACCCGAGGGCAGGCTAAGATGTTATTTGGGAGGAGTGAAGGAAAGAATCAATGCCTGTGGGTATGAGACTGCTCAGAAATAGTCTGAAGAAGCATTTGCTAAGCTTTGGTACGGCTTACTTCGGTGCACAAGAGCAAAACAGACGGTGCTGAGGCCCTGCCACCCAGCCTCTGTGTCCATCCTTTCACCCGTCCAGTCCAAGGTGAATGTCAGCAGGCAGATCCTTGTTGCCTGCAGGCATCTGCACATCCTGACCCCCACCAGTTCAGGGCTGCTGCCTGTCCCTGTGCTGCAAAACCCAAGAACCTACCATTCCTCTCTTCCCACAATAATGTGCACATAAAGTTACCGTTTAGCATTTTCTCCTAGCATCAGCTAAATAATAGTGACGCTATCTCTACTGTCATTGTGCCTTGCTAATTTTAGCTCAGATGTACTTTTTATTTCTTCGGGAGAGCAATAAAACCTTCTTCCAGCTTTGCATTTTATTCCCGTTTGAAGCCCAAACAAATTAGCAATGTTGAGAACTTTATTTTCAGAGTTCATTAAGCCCTTAACAGTAAATCCTTTTCTCACGTTCCAGATGTTGTGGTTTTCTTGACCTCAGTTTGTATTTCCCTGTGATGTGAACAAGCCAACGTCTTATTCCGTCCTTACCCATTGCTTTGGAGAGCTGAGCAAAGGAGGACATAAGCAGCCTCCTGAAACATTTTGGGAGAGAAAATGAGGAAACTTTTCACTGTCCTACCAGCTCAATGCTTCGGCCGTAGTCATTACTCGTTGCTTCAGCTGCCGAGCACCCTGACCTCTGCAGAGCTATTTTTACATATTGAATGCGTTTTTCCCAATATATTTTTCATTCACTTCCCTTGCAGCTGAGTACTTTACATTTCAGAGGTAGCATTCACCTGCATTTGGGTATGTATAAAGCACAGCCCTTGAATAAATTAAGCATGTTGTTTCGGCAACGTGTCTAAATCGGCTCAAGCACTTCTTTTCTGCTTTGATTCTGTGGAGCATTTTGAACATGCTGAAATTTGGCAGTTTGGCCAGTCCCCTGGATTTGAGTGGTATTAATTATGTATTACACGCATTAATTAAGCACCTGAATATATCTATTCTCTTTCTGACAATGGTGAATCATTTTAAATGTAATTTGTGCGTTTTATCCTCTTCAAACGTTGGATTTTTGGAAGACAAGCACCTGCAAGCCTTTTAGGAGGTGTTACTCCTGCTGTTACTGGCGTTTTAAAAAATGCAGAAATAAATGCAGAAATAAATGCTCCCCACCAAATTGTCTAATGTCAACACTTACCTCATCGAAAGAAGTGAGTCAGTTTGAGCAGAATTTATAACATGTGCTGTACCTATAGCCGCCTAATGTGTGGCTCATCCACTTTCGTATCCATTTTTACTGTTTTCTTTGAAACCATAGTAACTATCAGTCTGTGTTCATAAATATTACAATGAATATTTGTCTTTGTGCACTTGCACGGGGAAACATATGAAAAATGGATCAAAGATAGCGGTTCATAAGGGGAAAAAAACCAAACCCCCCTTCCGTGTGGCCTATCGGCCCGTCTCGCACCTAAGCCAACGCGCTCACCCTCGCCAGCAGCCGTGTGCAAATATTGTACCGTGGGGCAAGGCAAATACAGCAATAGAGGGGAATGCCCCAAGCAGCAGAGCACAGCACTCGGTGACTTCCTGCTGCAGAGCCCACCTCAAGGCGTTGACAAAGGTGACCTGCAAGCCACTGCTTTGCTTTCCAGATAAGTGCTTCTGCAGAGACAGGCTTGCGCTGGCGGTTCGCTCAGCCACCAAGGCTTTGGGCATCCGTCAGCTGGGGAAACGTGGAGGAAGGAAGGAGAGGAGTTTAGAAGAGGCTGAGCCCAACCTCCAGCTTTGCAAAGCTTCTTCCTAAGGGCCACACGAGGTGCACACAACACTTAAGTCTTGTTGGGAGGCTTTGGCACTCTGTGTTTGCCCCTACGGCTGGCTCCCAGCCCCGCAAGGCAATGCTTCTCCTACAGGAGTGCAGGAGGTGTTTGCACACCTGAGCTGCTGTGTTTGCAGGGGTACGGGGAGAGCTGGTCAACAACATTGTGTGGTTTCAGCTTTTCTAGACAAAGAATTGTGTGTTTTTATGGGTTTTATAGACAAAGATTTCCGTATTTTTAGGGTATTTATTTATTTTAACAGTCTAATGCATTGGCTAGCCTGCGTATGTATTTGCCAAAAGCAGTCTGATGTAAAGAAAACATCCAAATACAATGGTCACGGAGACAGTTTACGAACTGTGTTCTGGCTTGGTGAAATCAAGTAACTTGTGGGATAGAGAAAAGAAGAGTAGAAGCTGCATTTTCCAGCAGTAAGTGAAATTTGAGAGTTTTGTCTGGATAATAAACAGTTGAGCCCCATAGCTGGGATATCCACCTATAAGGAGATAGCAAAAATTGGTCAGAAACATCTTGAATTTAGATCTACTTCCTGGTACTCCTGGGTTTTGTTGGCTCTTTTTTTTTTAAGAGGTGTACGGATATGGGGACGCTTCCCTTCCTACATTTTCTTTTTGTTGTACATCTGAGGATGAAAATGATAGAGAAAAGCTAGTTAACCAAGCTTCGGGGATTTTTGCCAGGTTTAATTCAGGGCTCTATTGCCTTCTCAGTTTCCCTAGTGGGAAGCCAGAATAATTTTGTATTTTATTTGCTTAAGAGACATGAGTCTGGTCTCCTTTAAGCCGAGTCAGGCAGGAACTCACCGCTGCTGACGCAGTTCCAGGGTAAAGTGTCTGTAAGGTATATAATGAGTCAGGGTCTACAATCAGGAGCTGCAGTCCCTAGCATCGTGCTACGACCATGTGATAAAAACGTTGGGTTTGTTTGCCTTCCTATTTCTGACTCTGGGCTATGTTTGCAGGCTTGCATCCAAAACCAGAAGGGATTGAAACCTACTGGGGGTGCAGGGTGGGGTGAAGTCAAGCCTGAAATTCTAATGAAACTATCAAATATCTCAAGGCTCGGGGTGAGTATTGGAAGCAGGCGGCACAGTCAGGGTACGGGTCTCCGAGCTCACTTCCCACTTCAGAGCAGCCATACGGGACTGCTGGTGAAAGCCAAATTGAACTATAAACGCCATCATTACATGCCTGGGAGAATATCCTGGCCATGGCATTCATTTTCAACATGGACCAGGCAATAACGGGCTTGGGAACGGGAGAGAAAACACCTTCTGATGGTTTGGAAGTGGTTACTGCAGAGCTCTAAATAGTCCCTTCAATGCACAGGCACCTTCAGAGCATCAGCTGGTAAAAACATCGAACATGAATGAAGAAATTAAGCAAACGGCGCTGGGTTTGGAAAACTTGGATCGCTCCGTAGTGCATTTCCCCTTACCCTTCTGCACTCACCCACACCTGTTTTGTGAGAAATATCGGCTTTCTCAAAAAGCTCCGAGGTGCACCTGCACCTTGGGGTGAGGTAATGGCAGACAGGCATGGGTTTCAGCTGAGACGAGGAGTGGCAAAAGGTATGCAGATGTTTTCGGGACCGACCCACCCAGAAATGCTGAGGGGACAAGGTTAAGAGCGGGTTGGCAATTTGGGGGAGCAGGAGAATGTGTGTGGGAGCCTGAGGCCAAGTCGGTCCTCCCAGGAACTGCTCAGTGCTCCAGCCTGGAGCTGAGAAAAACGCTGCCGTGAACCACATGTGTGGATTTCCCTTCCACTAGAAGTTGTGCCGGGTGGTTGCAATAGTCTGACATGAAAGAGATTGATATGGTAGGGCAACAGGAAAAATGGTTGGTTAGTTTATTGTAAAGCTTTTTTCCCATATATATTTTATATATTTTACATGTTTGGAACTTTTGTCAGTAGATAAGTTTGGAAGAAGTTTCTTTTTTATCTTCCCAGGGGAAAAAAAAAGTGAAATATCTGCCTTGGTGGTTGGTCCTTCTGAATTTTGACCCATGTGAGCAGGGAGGGGGAGGGTGGTAACTGAGCATTTTCCACCAAAATTACTGTTGCATCCTTTTTTCCTTTTTCTTTTAATTAACACGTTTCACTGGAAAAAAGTAGACAATCTTCATTTGCAGAGTCTGAGAGCTGGTGCCCCTGAGCCTCTGGGGTGGCTCGTGAACAGCAGCCAGTGCTGCTCCATCCTGTTGGGTGTCCAGCTATCAAAACTTTCCTTCCCCATCCCTTGGTGATTGACAGAACACAGTTTAAGGGGAAAAAACTTAAGAGAGTATTCCTCCATCCTGAAAAAATAGATTTACTGTGTTAGGACATCACTTCCTCCCTGCTGTGCAGTAATGTAGGGTTGGCCAAGGGCTGGCTCTTGGGCTGACATGAAATCTGTGTCTTAGCTGGGGCTGGCTGTGGCCAGGAGCTGCTGGGAGAGCCAAACCTGACGTGGAGGCTGGGGATTCCCTACTGGTGTCTCCGGCTCACCCCGGTCTGCGGCTGAGCAGAGGACCCAAGAACAGATGGGCTTTTTGTGACCGCGAGCCATTCAAGGGGCGGCCGATCCCTCTGGCTCTTCTTGGCAGCAGCGCACATCTTGTGGTCCTTGGCCACATGGCGTGGCAAGTTCGCCGGGTTAGGAGGTTTGGCTTCTCTCGCAGTAATTCTTCCTGGGCTCTCCTCATACCACAGCTTTCTAAGAGCTTTCTGCGGACCGCTGAGTGAAGGGCTGCAATGCCGTCATGTTGAGTGGCACCGTCGTGTTGAGTGGCACTGTCTTTGAGAACGTGCTGTGGGGAAGGGTGTGCATGAGGGGAGCTGGTGACATGTAGGGGCAGATTTAACCCTGCAGTCTCCCACTGCAAGAAAAAGATGGGAAGAGGGGAAGATATAAAATGGTTGAATCCGGGCATCTGTCCGATGCCCTCAGAGTTGCACATCGCTGACAAGCAGTGTGATGTCCATGCAGGAGCTGCAGGGCATTGGAGAAGCAGGATGCATCCTGGAGGAGCATATGGGACGTAGAAATGTTTCTCCTGCCTCCAGAGCTCCAGCGTGGGGAAGGGGCTGAACCTGGGGAGGTTTTATAGGTGGGCAGGAAAGAATGGGTGGAGAGGAGCAGAGCAAGAGGCAGGTGTCTTTAGGGAAGAGAACTTTTCCTTCTCTTATCTCCCCAAGCAGATTTCCACTTGTCCCAGAAACACATAAGGCAAAAGGACAGAAGAAAGAAAAAGAAACCAAAGGAGCATCTTTTAAAGGACTGATTTGGCCATTGGGGGGGAAGTAAAAAATATATATATAAAAAAAAAGAAGGACTTTTTTATGAATTAAAATATTTCTGTCTAGTTGAAACATTTTGCAAAGGAGGCTCCTGGACTCCCCTTTCTTGCCCCCATTTAGCTAGACAATGCAAGCCCTCAAATAAATTCAGCTCTTCCTTTGACTTGGCTGCATCCTCTTTCTGTGCCCTTCCCCCTTTGTGTTCAGAGTCAGCTGCAGTGCTTGCCTATAGCTTCACTGACCCCATTTGAGCCTAAAGAGTTTCCCACCCCCTCACCCCAGGCAATAAAGCCTTTCTTTAGGTGTGGGGCTTACGGCTCTCAAATCACGCCACTGGATAAATAGCATCTGGAGCCCTGGAATATTTTAAAGAGTTATCCAAATGTTCATCGCTAAAGAAAACTCATCAAAGTTGCTTTTGGCTTTTTCTGTTCAAAGGGGGAGGCATTATCAGGATATAAGGCGTAGTTTTGCTCAGAGGCTGGGAGATGCAATACCCTCGCTGTGAACACAGGGTCCACTTCGTGGTGCTCGGAGCATCCAGTGACATGCCTGAGAACAAGTTTTGTAGCCGCAACTGGAGGAAGCAGTCAATGTTCATGGAGTGTCAGATAATCCACTGTGACATACGATCCAAAAACATAAGGCTGACGAATATTCCTGGCACTGTGTGCCGGTGCTGAGAGCAGATTATGCATTTTTTAATGTCTGATGTTCTTTCAAGAGTTAAAAGCCATTTTGGGCAACAGATAGCTCTGAAGATATTTTAAATAATAATTTTTTACCACTGGGGCTTATCAGCACTTCATGTTAAGAAGCAGCATCACAGAAGGCAGAGGCTCTCTAAGGACCAAGTTCTGATCTCACTTACACCTATTTATATCCGGAGTAACTCGGCTGAAGCAAATGGAATTTACTCCTGCATTAAGCAAGTGTAACTGAGAGCAGGATTTAACTGCCTCCTCTGCTTGGCACTTTCTGTACGTCTCTTTTATGGACTGAACTATTTTCACAGCTCAGGCTGTTTCTGTGGCAAAGGGAAGCCGGAGCATTTTGGTTTTAGAGCCCACGCGGGCACAACCGCTGGCAAGTAGGAGCACCCAGCTAGCTTAAAGGCAAGAGCCTGCACTCCGATAGGGGAATACATCCTGCCTGAGCCAGGGGACACGAGGATTGCTCATACAACAGCTTGCAGAACCTGACTTTGTGTGAATGAACACAAAAAAATATATATTATTTTTATATGTAAAGGTTTGTAAGTGGTATCTGTATGCACTGTGGCAGGAAACAGTGATTCTAATAACCCACAGCCTGGCATTGTATTTACCATGTTTCCAGTCCTGCCTTACATATTACAAGTGATTGTGGCTCTGCAGAGCTCTCTTGATGTGAATGTTTTTCCCTCTCAGGCAATTGCATTTCCCACTAAAGGCTGCGCTCTGCTTTTTCTGCCCTGCTGGCAGTGCAAATGTGCCAATCTTATTCTCAAGGCATGGTTCCTGTTGTGGGATCAAATGTTAGGATTTTAAAAGCTAAAGTTTGATGTGGATGAACAACTGCCTATAAAACGCATTAAGCTCTTACCCTGTAATGTATTTAATTTCACACTGACTGATGGTATTGCCCCTGAATGGATTACGGCAGGGGGCTGCCATTGTCCTACTAAACCACACTGGTTAAATAATACTTTGGAGTCTAAAGCTGCTCTGGGAGCATTTCATATTGGCTAACATGTGAAATGAATACCTAGCTTTTCTGCGAGCGCTTTGGGTTGGTTTAAAAAAAATAATAATAACAATAACTACATGTTGAGTTGGTTTACAGGGCAGGCAAATTTTGCACAGTTGCAGGATGCTGCCTGCCTCTGTGCCAAGCAGACCAGTGGCTCGAAAGGGCCCCAGTTCAGGGACATGAAGAAGCTCCTCTCGGTTCTGCGGGCTGGCAAGGCTCCTGGAGCACGTCCCAGGAGAGGTGCCCCACGCTCATTCCTCCCAGGTGGTTGGTGCTCGCAGTGTATTTATTTAATCAATGTTTCCTTGACATTAGCACCCAAAGGGTCAGCGACTGGAGTGCCACTTAGAGCTCAAATATGTTAATGTCTCCATGTCACAGCTGAGGGGATTGGCTTCCTTATGGTTTTTATTATTATTATTATTAATAATAATTGCTTTTAGCTTGAATATATTTTCCCTGTTACACAGCTACTGCTAAGTCTTCCTTCTCTTTGGCTCTTACGCTGAAGTAAATTGTGAGCCACTGCAATGGACTTATACCTCCTGTACCCCAAGTCCTGGGCTCTGTTGGTTGTTTGTACACATTCTGCCCTGAATCGAGTCACTCTGGGAAATCCATGGTTAACTGTGTGGGCCGAGCACATGAATTACATCCTCCCTTGCTCATGTCACCCTGCTCCCCATTATAGAAGACAAGCCCAAATCAAGGAGGATTTCTCAAGTCCATGTAATTGCGAGCAAATTCCACTCCCTCTGAAGTCATTTTAAAAGTATGTGCTTTCTCTGTATAAATGTATATACGGAGAGAGAGAGAGAGAGAAAGATCTGTAGCATCAGCAAGCATCACCCATGAATGCACGGCTGGGAATGTGATCATCTGCCGTGTGCTGAAGCACGAGCCCTTAGCAACTTTGCTTATTGCATTGATTAAGAAAAATTAATAGATCTTTTCATTCTTTACAAAGAGAAAGAGCTGTGATAAGAAAAGGCTAAGGAGGTATTAAAGCCCCGCTAGTCTTTTTTTGTTTTGTTCCGCCCCCCCCAAACTTCAGCAGAGCCAGTAAAGAATGCTGGAAGTCATCAGAGGCATGGTTGGGATAGAGAGTGTTAATTCTTCCATATCTAAGCCTCTTTGTCGAAATTCCTTTTGTCTCTTGCCCCAAGTCATTAAACACTAATCCCATCACTCTTCCTAATCCGCTGCAGTGGAGCCAGAGTTCAGTTTCCGAAACTGTCTTTGTTGCTTTCCTAATAGACAGCTTGCTCTGGATTTCGGTTGGTTCAGTCACATTTAGGGCTTTCCAGTGCAGTTCTTTAATGAAGTGCCATTAATGAAACTTTTCCTCCTTCATGCAGTGTGCACGGGCATCAATTGGTTTAGCGTTAAGTAGGGTAAGGTGCCTAGTCATCTTAGCAGCCTTTGCAAAATATGACTGTCAAAGGCAAAACCTAGGAAACAAGACCATTGAAGAATATAGCCACTGAAGTACTCATTTAATTACTAAGGATTTACAAAAGAAAATCTGTTCTTTGTGGCTTACAAAAGACAACAAGCTCAGAAGAGATAGTAAAGGGTTTGGGACCTATTCCCTTTTCTCCCTCCCCCTCTTCCCAACAAATCTGAGAAGAGGAAATGTGGCTGAGCAAAGGCATCAAAGCCCATTGTAAACTCTTTCCAACCTGCCGCAGAAATGCTAACTTTGGAAGTGGTAGGTGTTCCGCTTGCTGGTAAAATAGACTTTGAGTCCTCTTCTGCCAGGGGACGTGGCCAAGTTATCCAAATAAATCCCTCAGCGGCAGAAAGTCGAGCATCGGGCCGCTTCTCCGCGCCGCAAACCAAAACTTGGTGATGAAATCGTTTCTAACGAGGGGCGGTTGTGTGTTCAGTCTCCTTTGGTTGCAGAGGTTTTATCTGATGTGGCTGATGTTTTGAAGAGTACTTGTCAGGCTAGAGTATAATTGAGAAAACTTTGTGTTCTTTCTTACAGCAGTGATGCTGAAAACTGTTGGCATCTGGTTCATTTGCTACACGTGGAAGAAGAGGAGAAAAAAAATTCCTTGGGTAGAAGCTCTGGGAAAAGTTGCTTGTGTCTGGAGCAGGCTCACCACAGTTGGTTTAAAAATATTGCCAGAATGAGGGATTCTGTACGTAGGTTTAAGTGTAACGATTTCATCTTTGGAAGGCTTTATTCTGCGACTAGATACACATGTCCCCGAGTTAACCAGAGGATCTTTCTGCTAGCTCTTGAGATTTGGATTGAATCTTTGACTTCCATGTTCTCAGTGGGACACAAAATAACAAAATAAAGACTGTCAGTGCAGGAAAGCTATTGAAGCTGGCAAATCTGCTGGCTGTATATATTATATTCAATAGGCGTTAACATTTTCCCTGTGATATGAACTATCTAATTACCAGCAAACTTGAGATATGAAATAAACCACATCTCATTGTACAGCACACTTTCCATACGCTCTATTTTACTACGTTCATATGCCATATAAATGAGATCCAGGTTTGATTATTAAACAGTTTAATTGCTCTGGCAAAGTTGACATTACAGTGCCCTAGAACAGAGTGCACCAAAGCAGGATATTCCTTTACAGACTTTGTCTTTTAACTGGTGGCCGGGCTGTGTTTGGTTAGTCCAGATCATAGTTTTCCCTCATTTTTGATACCAGTTTGTTTGGGGTTTCTTAGCCTTTTTTTGTTTACGTCCTTAAATTCTTGGATTTTGTTCTGTTTTGTTGCCAAAATGTTCTGGCAGGTGAAACCCTAACTTGATCTTCTTCAAATATTTCAGTGCAATTATGTTTCCTCTCATTTTAGCCAGCTTGGTAACTTGCTTGACTAAAAATCTCTCAAATCCCCTGGGAAAATAAATCAGATCCATTTACAAACTGAATAAATCACAACAAAGTGATTCATCTGCAAATGAAACCACAGTGTTCTCTGTAGATAAAGAAAAACAACTGCATTTTGCCACTTCATCAGGGTTTCTTCCCCCCCCAAATTCCAATGTACATCTACTGTTGGCAATAAAAGTTATGCTTGCATGTTGTTAAAATTTGTTCATATGCTTCAGCACTTCTACTTTCCTTGTAATTGACTTGCCAAGTCTCTTACTTTGGGGAATTGGAACAGCTTTTATATGCAATGAGGAAAAATTTCCTGTACAAGTCACTTAAATATATATATATGTGTGTGTGTGTATATATGTATATCAAGAACACATCCTGGTGTCATTTATAGGCTACGCAGGAGCAACATAAACCAGCAACATCACCAGCTGAGTACCAGCTGTCTTCTAGACTCTGACCCTTTAAACTCAGTCCTCCCTCAAGTTGCTCTGCCCATGGTGAATTAGCTCCCCGGGGCTACATCCTGGCAGAGCTTTTTGTTTAATCCTTCCCTTCCTTTCCATTTCCCAACTACTTCTCTCTTTCTCTGCACTCACCAACTGCAGCTCGGACATAGTAGTAGCGTTGGGCGGATCAAGTGATTTCTGGGCAATGTCTTTGGCAGGGGATGGCCCCTAATGGTTTGATAATCATTAAAAAAGTATGTTGGGGACTGGCATCAAAACAAGGAGTAATAGCTAACAGTGGTGAAGCTTTCTGTAAACTGGATATAACACTAAGGGTAAAAAATAGGTCTTCAACTAGTCACAGCTGTCTGGGTCAAGGCTGGATGCTGTCTTCAGCACGGGCTGGTAGGGACCATGCTTGACTTGGCTGGCGACCGTTTTGGGATGAGCTTTCATTCCGATTTGCACAAATGGCAGAATCCCATTGGATTTCAGCCCAACTGGGTCTCGGAAAATGCAGTCAGGTGGTCACCTCTGGGGGGTAATGAGCAGATCTTACTATTGATTAATATCGATTTGTTGACGCGGCCATGAATGAAACATCTGTTTGTTTCCTGGGCCTGGGTTGATTTTCC
The DNA here is from genome assembly GCF_013377495.2 of Cygnus atratus. Classification (NCBI taxonomy): domain Eukaryota; kingdom Metazoa; phylum Chordata; class Aves; order Anseriformes; family Anatidae; genus Cygnus; species Cygnus atratus. The sequence continues at coordinate 110,590,563 of NC_066364.1, forward strand.
CTCCCTCCTGTCTACAAGAGCCCATGCAGGACTCCACGCAGGCGGAATTTTCTCATGAAGCCCTTGCCGTAGCTCCAACAAAAGGACATGAAGAATTTCCTTTCCTTTGCTAGCAGTGGCATTCAAACAGAAAGAGAACCCCTCAAAAATGTAAAAGCTTTTGTAAAAACACGAGAAAAGCATTTAAAGCCTTTTCAAAGAAAGAAAACATCAATGTAAAGCCTTCTATAGTTGTCTGCCGGTGCGGTCTCTCTTGATTTGAAGAGGTTTTGTTAACCTTGGGGGGAGGGAGGCAGAATTAAGGTTTTTGCTGGGTTTTATTGTTCCTCTGGTTTGTTTTGAGTTCTGCAATATCTTCTTTTTCATCAACACATATGTGAACTGCGATTATACTTGAACATTTATTTACCTCTCTAGAAGCATCACTTTTCAAGCATGAAGATACTCAAATGTATTGCTTTGGCCTGTTTCGTTGTATGTTTTCACTTTGATGCTGTAGTGACCCTCAATGAAATATTCCAGTGACAAGTTTGCATGATAACACTAGCTAGTTGTGGCAGGAAAACCAACCCACTACCCTCAGGATGGGCTGCAAAGCTCTGTAGACCAGCCCCTCATCCCCACTTTCCCCAGTAGCTTCCCAAGCAGTGCTATCAATGGTCAAAGTCAGTGCATCTGATGAAAGAGCCACAAAACTGATGGCCTCCAAAGAGAGCTTCAGTTGAATGGTAGAGTTGAACATGGAGAGCTAGATGGGGAGTAGGGCAGTGAAGGAGATGAGCTGGGAGAAACTTCTTTAACCTGAGGGAAATGGGAAGGTGCAGAGCTGCATAAGAAGGATATATGGCTTCTGCTGTTTGTATGCTCCTGCTTTGACACCCTGCCTCTCTGGCAGCACTGACCCCTGCTTTGTTAGCACTTCTAACATCCTTGGGAAGCATGGAAAAGAAATGCCCTGAGAAAAGGGATTTAATACAAGAAAACTCCCTCTTCAACCCTTGTCTCCTCCATAAAGCAGTGGCACTAGAACTGTGGGCATCCCTAGGATGCTTGCTTGGGGTGCTGAACGGAAAAGACACGAGAAAGGTAGTTTTATGGTAAAGAAGAGTTGGTAAAGCTATGAAAATCTAAAGATGCTGGAGCACTCAGAACACGTTCAGGATCTTCTGTTCCCTTCTTTCAATCTGTGTGCTTAAGGAGTAAACATTTTGCTGTGAATTTTCGTGGGAAACAAAAGCTAGCTTTTGTTAGTCCTTGTTCAGGAGGGGGCGGGAAGAGAGGTCCTTAATAAATTTATCAAAGGATTGTGTCAGCTTCATCCTCTTCCATTTGTCTTCTTCCATCAGTACTAAAATCCTTCCCCCTTCCAACCAAAGCCATAAAACGTGCTCCAGTGCCCATATAGCAACACTTGCCATGTTGCCAGCACTGGGTCTGAGGAGTCTTAGGCTGTTGGAAGGTCTCAGGGGAATGTCTCACTTGGAGAGGTGAGAACTGGTGGCTTTGTCCGGGAGGATGGTACCAAGTGCAGTGGGAAGGGAAGGGCTCAGTTTTGAGCACCCTTCCATTGGTGTCAAAGTCCACCAGTTCAAAGAGCTGGTTTTCCTTGTGGATGTCCTGCCTGCCCTTCCAAGCATACAGTTTTCACCGTGGAAACCCCAATTTGTGAACACACTTTTCCCTGCACAAAAGTTTACAGGGGTACGTAGGTGAAATTCATCGTCCCCTCTTCCAGAGAAGTCACATTCCATGACCTAATGGCCTTAGACGTCTGTGAATGATTCCAGATTTAAAATTGTCCGTGTCAAAAGAAGTGTCGAAGCCTAAAAGTATCCTATGAGAAAAGCTCATACAAAGATTTCTCTTTCAACAGGGTTTGCACATCAAGTTTCTGCTGCTCAAAGGACTCACAGTGCAGTATGTCAGCTTTGATGATGGAAATATTACCCTCTTGCCTGGATTTTATTTTGTGTTTGTTTTTACTTCTCCCTCTAGCAGCCTCCAGCACCACTCTTGAAAAATGCTAATTACCCGTATATACCCCCTCCTTCCCCGATGGAGAAGTGGCGACGATACCGCAGCCCTGCTGCTGGCAGGGCAGGGGTAAGGGCTGGCGGCACCCGCACACAGGGCTTTCCAAGAGAAACACTCTGACAACACAGCTCTTGAGTGCCTCAGCCATAAATCTTCTTTGGGAACCCTGCCTGCTTTATGGACTCTGCCATTTTCTCTCAGACAATTCAGAGCCTGCTCTGTTGCCTCTTGCAGAGGCACAAAAAGCATGGCTTGCTCCAGAGAGAAAAAGATTTAAGTTTTCTATAATATTGTGATGAAATTATTGTGAAGGTTGACAGGATGGGATTCTTTTAAGCTAGAGAACGGTGACAGCCTTCCACTATCTGCAAGGTTAGTAGAAAGCAGAGGGCAACCAGGTTTTAATCCATGTCTGTTGAGGGAAGGAATAGAAATAATCAGCTTAATATGCAGCAAGGGAGATTTAGATTAGATACTTGAGAAAACTTCCTCGTATGAGAAATGGTTAAGCTCTGGAGCAAACTATTCAGTAACTACATGGAGTTGCCACTCTAGGAAACATATCTGTAAAGGCTGTAAGGAAACATGATCCTGACTCCAACAGAAGACGTGGAAGACTCCTCAGGGACAGTACTCAACTTTGGTTTGTGTGGTTGACTAACGAGAGGCTCCCCGCTATAGAGAGGCTGATGTCTGGCTCCTACATTCAAAAAGAACATAAGAAAAGCCATACTTATTCAAAACTAAAGATCTAACTTGCTCTGTTGTCTGCCACAGGGACCCACAACACCTGAAAGCCGTGTAAGCTTGCAAGAGGCATGCAAGGATGCTTCCGCCAAATTATGTCATGCCCTGCCAGTTTTGCACTCGAGGACTTGACTTCTCTAGACAGATATGTTGTCTGGTAAAGTCAAGTCCAAGCAGCTCACCTGGTTGGCTTGTTTCTGGTAGCTTTTCAGGTTTGTTTCTTGGCTTAGGAAAAGCAAGTGGTCATGGGGAAGTGGAAGAGGCAAGATGATAGCGGGAGAAAAAAGAGAAGTTGGGCAAAGGGAGAAGGAACGAAGCAGAAGGAATGAATACAACGTTAATGTATTTGCCAGCCGCAGAGAATGACATCTGGAGAGCAAAGATCCTCCTTTCCTTGCCGGTCCTCTGCTTGCCCCAGGGGCCCAGCCCTTCCCCTGGGGTCCGGAGGGGCTGGGAGCAAGCTGCTTCGCTGGAGGCACCGAGGGGATGACAGGTCCCTACAGTCAGCTCTCCTTACCCCCACGCTTGACTGCACCAGTTCTCGTTGGGAGGTTTATGGATGTTCAATTACCTGAATTAAGTTACTGCCAGGGACTGTAACCCCGGAGACTTCTGTTCCAAGGGTCAAGCACAGACAGGACTACCCTGAAGAAGCTTGCAGCTTTACAGTTGTAGTTGAACCTTGCTGTTGTCGTCTTCTCTGCGTCTCCAGATTTGTCCACCTAAGCTTTGGGTTGGGTGAGGCTTTCAGGGGTCCTTCAGGCATCAGGAGGCAGCGCTCCTCATTGTCAAACTGATAGACATCATCGGAGACAATCTTCACCAAAAGGAAATCTGTGACTAAGCTGTAACTTAGAGTGAAATATCTTTCTTAAAAAAAAAAAAAAAAAAAAAAAAGGCATCTCTCTGCATCAGGACAGAATGGGGAAGCTAAGAGAGTCATACAGTGGTTGTATATAACATCCAGAAACTACATTAATAGAGTACTTCCACTGTCCCATATTTTTCTGATTTTGTGAATGTCACATGTAGAACAGAATCATGTGGTTACTAATTATGACTACCAAAGTGCAATTTGTAATAAGGCTAGCAGATGTTTGCAGCACTAAATATAAAACAAAAGTCAGATCAAAACCAGCTCCTTATGCCAAGTACGTATACACTCCAGATCACGTAGGATGTGTGTTTTGTTTTTAGAACAAGTTATTTTCCATCAATTGTCTCTCTCTCACCTTTTAAGTTCCATATTTGAGATGTGAAAGATCAGGTTGCAGAAAATGGTAATAGTCCATTTGCTTGAACCAGAGTTCTGATTTTGCTTTCATTCAGGCGAACGGTTTTGCCATTGATCGCTGTGGGACAGGATCAGCCCCTCTGTTTTGCTTTCGTCAGGATTCTAAAGGCCATGTGAAAATCAGAAAAGTTTGTTTTGACCAAAATGCCTGTGATGAACTCAGAGACAGTCATTTGCACTCATGTGAGAAGAGATCTGTTAAGAGCCATCAATCCTGCTTGTGACAGCTTATTGACACTTGCTGGTCTTTAGGATTCGTTCCTTAAAATGCTAATGCAGGCAAGTTCCTGTCTGTTGTGGGAAAATATGGTGGAACTTTGTTAGATGAGACACTCTAGTGCAAATAAATGTTTCCTGTAAGAAAGCATTTGGCTCAAATCTTTTCTCTCTCTCTCTCTCTTTTTTTTTTATCTCCTAAATTGTTTCCCCATGTCCTTAGTGACACCCTTAGCAAAAAAAAAAAAAAAAAAAATCTTAAAAAATAAAAGTGAACCTTGTACATGCCAGAGATAATTGGGGATTGATAATATGCCCTGGCTAACTTGGGAGCATTGAAATAATATACGCAAGTGACGGGCTGAAACTTCATGGCATGAAGGATGCCTTTCTCAAAAAGGTACATCTTGGGGGGTATTATCTTAATATCAGAGGCGCTGTCTTCACTCTGTGCACATTGAAAACCACATGGTGCTTTTTCTAAGAGCCTAGGTATGCCCCAGTGGTCCTGGCTAAAATTTTCCCTGCTCTTTCGTCTGGCAGTGTGTGCTGCGCTCAGCCCATCTGGTCACCATCCTGCACCCTGGGCATGGCTGCGTTTAATGGTGAAATGATTTCTGTATGTATACAGTTGGTAGAGTGTTTTGCATACTGCATACGCTCAAGGTATTACATATGAAAGGCATTATGTAAGATTACAGGGAAAGAAAAATACTCTCTTAAAAATTGTCAGTAATTGCCCAGAATGCTCTTGTGACACCAGTTTATGATGCAGGATCCTTAACCGCTGCTCTGAAACAGTATAGTTTTTAATTTGCATTTTAAATTTTATCCACTGTGAAATCCTTTGATTTCTGTATCCTTATTATTGGCATCTCAGATGCCCCTCCTGCAGTCCAGACCCTTTGTGTCTGATCATCTAAAGACAGCTCTAAATAAAAGGCACAAGAAAGAGGGGTTTGGGGACATGTCCCGTCTTTCACCCCAATGGGGTATTGCTCAGTGTGCCGCCCGCCTTTCCCCACTGCCAGCACCTTGAGAATTTGGCTCCTGAGCTTTTGTGTGTGCTGTCATAGCATTGGCACTAAGTGAGGCCGGAATGACTCGAGGTTGCAGGGATGTCTGTGCCATGCTGGTGGTGATTCGGGGACCCTTGGGGAAGCGTGTCCTGCAGCAGGGGGTGCTGGAGGTGCAGCTGAGGCACCACCGATGGCCCTACAGGACTGGGTCCAGCTGCCACGGGGAATTGCTGGGCTCACAGATGCTCTGCAGGCAGCAGGGCACAGCATGTCAGCGCGTCCCAGAAGCCGAGCATGTCCCCCAACATTTTGCTGAACTGGGGCCCCGTTTGGTTAAATCCAGGCTGTATCCCCTTGTGGGTTTTTGAGGCAAGGTTATATGAATCGGGGGCTCTGCTCCGCCGCACCTTGCACACCCGTCTTCGGGCTGAGCCCAGGAATGCTGCGCAGCCTTTGCAGGGTTTCGGAGTCACGCATCATTTCAGTCTCAAAATAATCCCAACTGTGGTATGCATGATATTATTGAATCCAACTTTAACTGTGCTTCCAAGCAGCGCCTAGAAAAGAAATGATGCTGCATTATATTTTCAGCTCGGGCAGGAAGCCAGCACTAACTGCTAGCTAATAGAATTACGGCCGAAAATACTGTGGGCCGGTCTGCGAGAGCCACGGCAGCTCTAGGTTCCTCAGGTGGGGCTGAGTGAAAAATGACCCTAAAACCTCTTTGTGTGCATGCGGAGAGCATAGGGTACAGGCGTGTTTAAGCATGGTTACCCAGAATCGGGTTTTTAGCATAACTACAGTGACTTTTTAAATATATTCAGCTACTGCGAAGGGAAAAAAAAAAACTCTTGGAAATGAATACAAGCACAAGGTGAGCATGGGTTGGGAAGGAAGTCTTCCTGCTGAAACGCAGGGCAGACAGGATGGACCAGCTCTTGTTTGCAGCTGAAGTCCTTACAGGCATCCAGGAGAAGTCCTGCCTTAAGAAGGAAATCAATGGCACGATTTCACCCTGAATCATTCGCTCTGTTGGTGAAAGTCACAGAGAAAAGTCCTAAAATTATACAATTATAATAATAAATCAATTCAGCATGTCATTTCTGCTTTTCTACATTAATAAATTAACCATGTAACATTGTTCAAAATTATGTCAGTTACGCATATAATAATCTTTTAAATTAATGAAGTGATGAAGCAGTTTGATGACACCCATGATTTACAGGGCTGCTTTTAGCTAATGTTAAAAGCCTTTCATTTAATAAATTGCCCCCTTGAGAAATTACCAAAAATGAATATTTTCTATGCTAAATGTTCCAAGGTTTACACTTTTTCAATATATTAACAAATGGCAAGGGAGAAGCATTTTTCAAAATATATCTTCTTTTACATATATTTAATTGAAATTAATTAGTGTATTACTTTAGAAGGAAATGATCACAGAGAAAGGTGCAGGATCATTTATGAGAGTTTCTTATGGCAATAAACCAGAATTTAAACAATGGAATTAATCATGTCCTTAAAAATTTTTATGATAGATTAGGAGTCATTCCAAGCTTTTTGATTAAATAGAAGGACATTCCATACAGACTGGAAAAGGAAAAAAAAAAAAGGGGGGGTGGGAATCCAACTATTCTACTGCAATTAATATTTTTCTGGTTTAATTATGTCAGAATTTGTGCACGCTGAATATTTACTGTGCTTAAAGCGAGATTCCAAGCGAGGTTCCCGAGATATATTTTGCTTCGCTCTTGTGCTCTGCACCCAGTTGTAATGTATGCACGGTGTTATGAATGCTTAATATTTCCCATTTTATGCATGTCTTATAAGAAGCAAGCTTTAAAGACACTTTCTGATAGGGTTAGTTGGGATTCAAGGAACATAACATGAAACGGTATAGTGTGTCCTATAAAAGAGGTTAAAACAGAGGTTACAATTATGAAAGCTCAATAGATTTGAAAGCCAACACAGTGCCCCCTTGCATGTGATACTATCTCTAGAAAGGGAAAGAGATATATAGGACTATAAAGGGAAGCCTGTAATTGATGCTCTCTGTACTTATTAGGATTTGTTTTAGTAACATCAGGGACTCGTTTTTGTACTACCTCTGAATAAATAATGTGCACAGTAGGTTGGGTCAATTCCTTCTCACTTTGAAATATTTTCAGCGGTTGCACTAAAAACAAGAATAATTCATTGGCTTTTTGTACAGCGGCTGGCTGTATGGTGAAAAATAGGTGCATTAGCCGAGTTGCACTGAGGGGGCTGGAGCAGGGGCCGGCGTGGAAAAAAAAAAAGGGGGCTCTTGGCCCTTGGGGTGATTGGAGAGCATTTTCCGTCTCGGTCAGAAGCCGTTCTCAAAAAAATAAGCACGGCCGCAGAAAAAGACCTTGTCCACGGACAGAGCTTTGCCTCCTGGAAGTAAACCTCCGGAGCGAGCCCGGCTCCTCCAATACATATTTATTTTTAAAAAGAAGTGAAACAGAACCATCCAAAAAAGCCTGAAAATTGATTCCAGTGCAGGCTTTGTTTGGCTTCTGCTCCTGGCACCGATTGCTGAGGTTAATATCTCTGGCTCCAGCCCTGCCTGCTGCCTACGGTACGAGGGACATGGTAATGCCTCGCTGAGAAGTCCTTTGATATCCTTGGGTGAAAAGGGCTTCAGAAGGACAAATTAATTATTAAAAGCAATGATTAATGGATTAGGTGTGACTCGCCGTCAAATATTTCTATAGTGCCCCGTGCAGCAGCATCTGCAACGTACGTGAGGTTGGCACTGGGAGAGTTGATGGATTTGTTTGATTGTCTGCCCGTCCATCTGCAGCCTTCCCCTTGTGCTGAGCAATGAGGGACAGGTTTCCTTCTCGAGTACACGCTCAGGGGGAAAGTCCCCCTTGACATTCAGTCGTCAGAGAGGGGCTGCTTTGGTGGGCTTTCAAGAAACGATGTCCCTTTTTGCAAAGTGGGGGTAGTTTCTGGGATGGTGCAGGATGATCCTGCACGTACTCCCCTGGGCAAAGTTTGTCCATCCAGAGATGGGGGGGGCTGACCCCAATTCTGCAAAAGCAGCAGGAGTTTGCAGTGGGCTCTGCAGACACCCCGGGTAAATACGAGGAGTGATTTGTGCCGAGCAGCGGTAAAGACAGGGTTTTCTGCAAAATGTGGGGCGTAGGTACGGAGACAGAGATGAAATGTCTGCCTTCTACTGTGAAATAGTTTCGGAAGACTGTCTTGAAATTGTCTGCTGCCGAAGTTTAGCTATTTGCAACTTTTCTGAAGCATCTTGCTTATGTGACGTGTAACTCCCAAAAAACTGAGCAAAGCAGACATGATTCTGTGCAGAAATGTGACTCCCTGCCCCTGGCCACGAGGCCACCTGCAAGGTCAATGCGTGGTTGGAGGGCATGGGTCCAAACCTGGGAGCTTGCGAGAAAAGTGGCTGCTCCAAAAGCTGCAGAATGACCAGTGGCCATCAGCTCCATACGAGCTCTCAAGGCATTTGGCAAACTGTTGCATGTAGTGGAAAAATTAACATGGAGCTGTTTTGTGCTGTGAAACTCGCAGATGATTCCAGAGAGGATTAGTTATGGGGATTTGCTGTAGGAAACTCTCTGCTGGGATTTCTGCAAGGGAGCGGACTTCAGCAGCTTCCAGGCTGGGAAACTAGTAGGACTGATAAGAGGAATTAATGCCAAGTATTTGTTAAAGAGAAGAAATTATGACATATATTTATCCTCATTAATAGATTCTTTGGGTTTTGTTCTAAAATAAAATAATAACCAACATGTCTACAGTAAACTGCAGAGTTACAGAGAAGCACATCTGGCCATCAGAAAGAAATGAGGACTGTCTTAATGTGTGCTTCTATTGAGATATACAAGGATTGCATCATTTTGCATAACAGAATGTATCCAAATACACAGATAGGGCCAGAAAACGCATACGTTTCTGCCAAGAGAGTTTCTGCCTGAATATCTTTTTGGCAAGGAAGAAACCCATCTTGCTCCCCAAGTCCTGGAACAAACTGGAGGGCTGGTCTCTAGGAGTCATTTTTCAGATGGGGAAATGACCTCAAACCACTTTGAGAGTCTTGGCAGGGAAGGGACAAGAGGATGTAGACAAAAAGGAGGAGTCCGGGGGCTCCCTCCTTCCCTGTCCTTTTGGGATGGGAGCTGTGGGGGTGAGCAAGCAGTGCACAAACAAGTGTTATCCATGGGCTTGATTTCCAGCGCATCAAGCAGCAGATGAGCCTGCATCAGTTCTTACAAGGTCCTTACTTGACCATAGCAAGGTAGCTATAGGAGGAAGATGTGTTGTTTCTCTTGCTTAGTTATCAGTACGCCACCTATACCCTGCTGTCCTTCCAACATTGAAGTCCTCCTTCGTTTTATGAACCAGCTGGATTAATTTCAGCAATACCTTTTTGTACAAAGAAAACATCTTTCATTTAAAGCTGTCATGATGAGTGTCGGGGGCGGTGGGCATGGCACAGAGGTGAGGCATGCAAGCAGCTGAGGACCAGCTTTTTGGAACTCGGACATGGGATGTGAAGCACAGCTGGCTCTAGCCTTTTCCTAAGCAAACTCATTCTTTCCGTGGTTCTGCATGCAGGGCTGTACAGCCCGGGGGCATCAAGGAGACCGGGTCCATCCCCGTACACTGCTATTGGCAGTCTTCTGGTCCCGCCAGAACACGGTGCCCCTGTCCTGGGGTTAAGGAGCCTCAGCCCTCTGCATGGGATGGTTTAGCATGCAGAAGAAGTTTGCCTGCTGGAATAGTTGGCCAGACAAGCTAAATTTTGTTAAAAGGGCAGCCAGTTTCACCACTGGTACACCCAGCAGAGGCTATTTGGATTAGCTAAAAAACAGAGTGTTGAAAAATGAAACTAAGCAACCCATTTATTAAAGAAGAACGGGGCCAGGCAATATCTGAGTGAAAGCTGAGAGAGAGAAAAGCATGCTAAAAAAAAAATTGGCTAGGTGCTGCTGAAGTTTATTCCTTGTACGCCTTTGCATTTGGATGCCTCTCTCTGGCAAAACTCAGCTCCATGGAGGAGGAGAAGGAGGAGGAGGAGGAGGAGGAGGAGGAGGATGGAGGAGGAGGAGGAGGAGGAGGATGGAGGTGGAGGAGGAGGAGGAGGACCAGATGCCCCTCACCACATCCCCAGTGTGTCCCTGGTCTTTAATTCCTGGCACATACATGGACAAACTCCAGTGGTCTTAAGTAAAAATGAAGTGTGAAAGGACTCATGCTGTCACCCCTGATATCGAGGCAGGATGTTTCCCCCACTCCAGAGGGGAGATGTTAAACAGAAGTTTGCTTGGCCACACTGCCAGCAACTTTAAGGAGAAATGCCGAATTTTCTGCAGAATAGTATTTCTATGGGACCAGTAACGAGGCCTGAGGAGTCTGCTCAACCCCAAAGCTTGGATTTGGGGTTGATTTTTAAGCTAAGGAGAAGGTGCTCTTTTCTGCCACACTGGGCAGATTTTGGTGGTCATTTCCAGAAAACTTTGTGTAATGTCCTCACTAAATCCCAAGAGACCTTTCCACGTACCAGAAGGTGGAGTCAGCATGTGGCACAGCGGTCAGTGGACAAAGACAAGTCTGGAAGGAGAAGAAGAGGGCTAGAAAGCTCCAATGGCTGGTGCTGCCTCTTCCTCCAGCTCCTTGGGATGTGTCACGTCCAAGTCCTGCACCCAGGAGAGAGGGGCAGGCACTGAAGGACCTTGGGAGCAGCTCACAGCACAGCCCCCACTGCCAAACCACCTCTGGGGCTCCCCAGGAGCACGGGGCGGACGATACAAGAGTTTGCAAGACTGGGAAGGCACAAAGGTACCCGAGGGAAAAAGGCATCGGCTGCAAAAGTCTAAAGAACAAAAGACAAAGGGTGACTTGAAAGCTGGCAGTTTGTTGGCTGAGCATAGAGCACGAGGTGATGCCAGGCCTGGTTCTCACTGCTGATGGGTACGGAGCAAACACCGCGATACGGTCAGGATCCGACCGGGCTTGCATGGGGAGAAATTCAGGGAGCCTGACTCACCCCAGCTTCGTGCTTTGCAGAGTTGGTTCAGCCCTTGCAAGCAAGAAGGGAGCAGTGCCAGTCCACCTGGTTGTGCAATGTGCCACAGCACGAGGGCCCTGAGAGTTAGAGGAAGCTGAAGTCAGCCCGGCAGCTGTCTTCGGTGGTGGTGACGATTTGCCTGCTATAAAGGAAGGGCACGACAGGAAAGGTCTCCCCCAGGGGAGGAAGGAGTTGAAGTCCGAGTGGTGGTGGAGGGGTGCCCTGATGCACTGTCTGACCGCAGCAAGGGGGAGCTGAAAGGACTGCATATGGGAGGAGATGTTGCACCCCACAAAAGCATTCAGCTCCCTCCCATCCCCTAAAAATGCTGATAGGAGCAAGTTGGTGCAATCTAGTTAGAAACAATGATAACTATTACTTGCAGTGGCTTTTTGCCCTAAATCCTAAAATTCTTTGGGCTGGTGGCTGCCATACATTTCGTACAGAAACTCCTTACCGGGAAAAATCTGTATTTTTCCTACCCACAACTAACGTTTCAGATTCTTTGGCTGGCATTAAAAAAAACCTTTACCATTCATTGTGGGTGCTACTTGAGGCCAGGCGGCCATACGCGTGGGTTTGGGTCGCCGCAGAGGGCCAAGAACATTGCGTCTGGGCTGCCGGCGCAGATGCCAAGCTGCAGTCCGGTGCAGCTGAAGCTCTGAAGATATATGACGTCTCCTTCAGCTTTCGGTGCCTGGAAATGCCAGCAGACCCGGGCAGGCTGGGGCCAGGCAGCCGTTCGGGGGTCGGTCAGACGTAATGAAGCATCCACAAAGGGAGAAGTGTCCTGGTGTGGCGCAGATGTCCGTGCAGGTTGGCAGGGCAGCCAAGTGCTCCATATCTGGCGTTACGTTGGCTGTTTATAAATTATTCCCTAAGTTTTATCGCAGACGCACATTCATTTTTAATGCTTAAATACACATTAAGAATAATTTTCAATAAAGGATGATACCTAATTCCATCAGGAGCAAGGCTAAGTAAATGATACATGCAAATTTGAGCAGGGGAAGGTACCATTAATCCGTGGCTTGTCTTTCTGGAGGGAACTTGCCAGCCATGGGTCTGTTGGAGCTTGCAGCCTGGCTCGGAGCCTTGGGTGCAAACCTACCTGCATGCCAAAGGTCTTTAGCTCTGTAAACTTGCCGCTCCCACACCCAAAGGAAGGAGCGAACTCCCCCCCTTTCCCACAAAGCCCTGAATCTTTCAATTTCCTCCCACACAAGCCGAGGGAAAGGATGGAACAAAATGCATTTTAATGAGCATTTGAATAATCATCGGGAAGAGTACTTTTCACTGACATAGCACCTTTTGTTAGAGCAATTTATAAACATCCATTAAGCCTGACAACATCCCCGAAGGGCGATTCTTTTTTTGTTCTCAGGAAGTGGAGAGCTGTGATTTGCTCGAGGACCGTGCAGGAAACCAGCGGCGGGGCTGGAAACGGGAACCCCGTGCGCGCTGCTTCCTTCCCCCCCTCCCCTCCAACCCCCCGACAGCGTTTCCTCTCTGCTCCGTAATCGCCAGGCAAGATCTTGATGACCAGATGCTCGTAGATAACGTAGCTCAAATGATACAATATTGCTTCCGCTCCACAAATTACACGCTGCCTTGGTTCAAAGGCCAAATCCTATTCCAGTGTCGGCCAGTGGCGGGGATCCCATCGAGTGGCGGTGGAAGGCAGACCGAGCTGCGGGAGCCTGAAAAACAAAGCTGCACGCTGGAAAACTTTCACAGCCGGGCACTTTTGCAAAAAAAAAAAAAAAAAACGTGCAGTTTAGAGCATTTTTTTCTCGCTTGAGAAAACCTGCAAGGCTTTAAATGAGGCTGGCTCTGAAGGGAACATCGGAGCGCTTTACCCAAAACTCTGGCGAGACATTTCCCTACCAGGCAGCGTGCACGTTCTGGGGGACAGCGGCAGTATTTATTCCCTGACATCACCAGTTAAAAGGATTTATTTTCAGTAAAATAGAGTGCTTCGGTTGCGTGATGGGCAAAAAAAAAAAAAAAAAGGCACTGTAATTAAAAGGGGGATTAGACAGAAAAATGAGATGTTAGGCAGATAATTAGGGAACTATTATAATTAGAATGTACTTTTAAATCCCCTAGTAGCTTCTAGTATGAGAGGGATGTCCTCTGATTAACTAATATTTCCTTTTAGTAGATATTTTTCCTCTTCCTTTTGCAGAGGAAGGCTTGAGCTGAATGATTTCACCCTAAAAATCACAGTTTACTGGGGCCCGAGTTCTTCTTGTAGGAAGCCAGTTTTGTTCAGGAAAAAATCCTAGATTTGGACTCGAAAGTGGCAGAGAAGGTTTTACCAGTAAGCCTATTAAATCACGTCTCTCCTGTATTAAATGCAGTCTTATTTATAGACAGTTTTTAGTATTCTTTGTATTCGGTCTTGAAGAGAAATTATTGCCGTTAGAGCAGCAATAGCCTTAGATTAAATTTTTATTCATGCGGGTTTTACACAAACGAAACTGCTTCCTATTTCTCCACGAAGTAGAAACCCGTGATGATTTTGAAAGGATGTGGAGCTTCGGCAAGAGCTGCTCTGACAGCTGCTGTTAATGAACGTGAGGCAAGGAGCCTGTCTGAAGCTGCCCGGCTCTCCAGCAGGGAGGAGGAAGGGACAGACAGCGGTCCCACCACGTACAGCCCCATAAATCAGAGCAGCACTGCCAAAGTCAGAGCAATTGTGAGTTAAAAACGGGGGGATGAGGGAGAAGGTGTCCCGTCCCCCTCAGCTGAGCCTTTGCAAGTGCTGGTTCGTGGGGAGCTGCTGCAAGGAAGTGTCCCAGACAGGTAGGGAAAAGGGGAGAAGGGAAAAGAGGATGAGAAAAATACAGTCTTTTTTTTTTTTTTTTTAATGCCTAAAATTTTAGCAATTGAGAAAGGAGGGAAGCGAGTGCAAAAGTTCAGTCTGAATGCAATGGCCAAATGTTGCCTCTTATTTGAAGAAGTAGGAGGAGAGGCCAGCAGGGGGAACAGCCAAAGGTCCAGGCCACAGAAAGCACTGGTAGATGTTTGTACGGTTCTGTCATCGGACAAACAAGACTCCTGTTCTTTCACCTAAAAAACAAAAAGCAGATGGATAATTGCTTTACGCAAAGTCAAGAACCTTGGCATCCATCTGCAGATATAAAAGATGACTTAGTTAAAAAGCCATCCGATTCCAGCTTACTGGACAACAGATTGTTGAGAGGAACGCATCTAACCTCAGAAGAATGCTTCCAAAGAGCTGAGTGGTCAGGGCAGCGACCATCGCGGGTTTCTGCTTCGTGCAGAAACTCCCAGCTTCACAAGCTCCCGAGGTAGCCAAGGCGCCAGGTGGTGGAAGCAGACAAATGTCACCAACTGCCAGTGACACTGCAGGAGGGACCCAGGGACAAAGGCGGGCTGCGGTGGGAACCCTGGGGGGCAGAGACAGCCCCGCTCGGAGCTTGCCCCAGGTACACAGAGCAGTGGGGCACCAGGGCTATGTCCATCGCTCGGTGCCAGCACCAGCTCAGCCCCGGCACCGACACACCAGGACCTGCCACTGCAAAGTGCTGGCGCGAGCTGGGACTCCTCACCGACCCCCTACCTGCGTAAGGGATGAGTGAACCGATGAGAAGATGAGTCTGCTGCTTTGTTTTATTTTTCCTTTATTTATTTTTGCCCGAAGACCGGTAGGCAGCAGCCTCTTGGCTGGTATTTTGATACACCCAGCTGATACAGGGTCCGAGAGCAAAGCCTCCTGACTCACAATGCTGTCTCTGGGAGAGATGGCAATGTCAGAGCCAGGACCACCGAGCCCTGAGGCCGGGACCCTCTGCACAACCTTCGGAAGGAGAAGGACTGAGCTGAAGTGCAGAGACCCTGACACCAGCTTGAACCAAGGCTGTCAGACATCTCCCAGCTCCCCAGGCTGGGCGCTGACGTCCCGGTCAGGAGAGAAACGTCCGGAGAGGGGAATTCGGTGGCTCAAGGGAACGGCCTGCTGCCCTGGCTGGGGACACGGAGGAACACCATCAGTTTTCCTTATCCCACTGGCAGACGTGGGCCTCCCACTCATGCAGGGACAGGGAAGAGCCATGTGGCCTGATGACACCTCCCGGCCCTGCGGTGCCACTCAGCCATGCTGCTGAAGATGTCTTCATTCATCCTCTCCACAAACACGGCGCTAGCGGTAGCGGTACAGCACAACGGGGAAAACACAGTATAGAAAAATATGATGGGTTTATGTCTTTTATGTCTTATACTGCAAACACATAAAAACAATTAGGGTTTGGAGGATATTTTTTAAAAGCGAGGAGAATGATTGGCAAGGCAGAGAATATAAATACAACGCCCCTGAGATGGTGAGGGACATATTATTTTTCCAATTTCACAGAAGAGAAATGCCAGATCAAAATTACTTTCCTGAGATCACGCGGGGTGATCCTGACACCCTTTCTATTGAGTGGTTCTTCCTGGAGGGTTTCTCTGTCTTGGTGCCCAGAGACCTCAGAGTTATAGAGACTTCAGGGCCCATGATCCAGCGGTGTAAATTTACAGTGTATGAGCCACTCCGTATTTATTCCCCACATAAATATCTTTTCAAAGTAAGCTGCCTCACCCAAAGGCACTTTCAGAAGTGTAAGGCCAGCAGTAACGCTGCTAAGAGAATTAACACTGTCCCACATAATTAGCGGTAATTAGCACTGGTCAGGACAGGAGTTAATGCACACCAGCACACGTAAATTCTGCCTGCGTGTCCCCGTGCAGACATAAAACGAGCCCGGGAATAAGACACCACTCGGTGAGAAAATAAAGGGAACAGGTAATGCTCTGATGCCTCGCATGAGTCTGAATGCAAATTCTCCATATTCCACACCTTTATTCAGGTTACGAAGCCCCGTGCCCTCTTTTTGGCACTGTAACAGTTCCGAGGGGTATTTTAGAGCCCGTCATTTCTGGGGGTCTTATGGGAAAAAATAAATCCGAGCGTCAAAACCAGAGGCTGCAGTGATACGAGCAGATATCTTCAGAGAGGGTTTCTAAGTAGATTCCCACTACGGGGTTAACCATTTGTGTCAGCAGAACTAAATTACGGGCTCAACAGAAAAGAAGAAAACAAATAAAAAGACGAAAACATTGAAACAAATTCAAGCTCTCCCCTCCTGGGGGTAAGAAGCTAAAAACGTGGCGGAGGAAGGCTCCTTGGCACAGGGCCAGAACAGCGAAGGGCTCCGAGTGCAGCAGCAAAAGTAACAGGAAAATGTGCAACGCTAAAACCCACACGAATTGGGCAAGACAGAAAGAAAGAATGAAAAAAAGGAAGGAATGAAAGAAAGGAACCGCTGGCTTGGCGTGACGGGGCCAGCGTGCATTTGGGATGCCAGAACAAATGTGTTTGTGGATGGGTGACAAGCAGAGGAGCAAGGCTGGACCTGCTCTCCTGGTCGTCAGCTTGGGGTTTTGAAGAGAAGATGCATTGTGCAAAGCCACCTGGCTGCAAGCAGCCTCCTCCTCCCGTCCTTCAACAGGATTTGACCGAACTTGGCCCTTGATAGTTACAAATTCTTGAAAACTTGGTAGAGCGGGTGGCAACCTTTTGGTCAAAACCCATAGAGTCACAGCGAAAATGAGCTTTTCTAACCCAGGTCGCCTGCTTCAGCTCATTGGAAAAGTCACTGAGACCAAGATTTGAAGGAGACATGGGCTGGGTCACTGAGCACTGGTCAGTTTTCCAGAGCCACTGGGATCCAGCTGCTCCCACCACCTTGTTCCAGACCTGCTGGGCCGACCACCATTCGCAGTCTGGTCCCTGGAAATGGGCCTCTTCCAAGCAGGGAAGCAATCCGAAGTGTAATTTTAAATTAACTTGTTAAAATATGGGGGTAAAGCCCCTGTATGAACACTTAATTTGATTTAAACCAATCTTATATTGATTTTCTTAAATTGATGACTGACTCATTTGGGCTAAACAAACAGAAACCGCTCATAAATCGTAACAAAGTGCTTTTTCTTTTGGGCTCTCCTCGTCCTATCCAGTTTAAGCACCAAGCCGGAGTGAAAGCCGGGATATTTTGACATCAGCTGGTTTTGGCTAGAAACCCATGGGCCTGTTTGTGCCAATGCTTTTAAATGGATTTCTTTTTGATCAAAGTGAGCGGAGGCGAGGTAGACGGAGAGGGACTCCGGCGGTGACGTCAGCCGAGAGAAGAGCTGCTGAGAGCAGTGGGCAACCTGTGCAAGGAGAAGGGAACAGATCCAAGGGAAAACATGAGGCAGGCGGGCTTGGCTTCCCAAACAAAATCTATATTAAGAGGCAGGCAGGTAAGAAAAGCTGTAGGAAAAGCACTGGAAAGCGGAAAGAGGGAATGGAATAAACTACGCAGCCGCAGCAACAAGTGGTCCCGCGGCGGAGTTTTCTTAGGAGGCCTCTTCCTTTTAACACTGATTTTGGAAGGCACTCATGAGGTAAAGCTCCTCTGAGAGCCCCTGGCTGTTGGTGACGGTCTCGTGCCGTGTCTGCAGGAGCTCAGGATCACACAAGCACCCCGGGCAGTGAAGGAGCCAGCAAAGATGGTGAAGGCCGAGGAGCTTTGTGGAGCTTGGAGCAGGGAAGGCAGGGGCTGGAAGCAAAGCCCAGCAGCGGGACAGCCTGGGAAGGCTGAGCAAGGAACACACGTGGAGCCACATTTTATATCTGTGATGCTCGCCCTGCCTTGTTGAGACGGGGCTTGGGAGGAGCTGCCTGAGCGAGGAGGCGAGTGGTCCGCTCGTGGTCCTTCTTGGAGGAGCCCGGCCCAGATCCCGGCTGCCAGAAGAAGGGGGGCTGTACACTGCCTCCCAGCCCCACGAGGCAGAGGGAGGCACCCGAGGGATGTGCAGCACAGCAGGAGAAAGCCACCGGCCACTTGAGTTCAGCAAGGCAAGGATTTTTAAGCAGAGTTTGACCCATGTAGGAAAGGCAGACAGCGGAGCTTTCCCCTCACGTAGAGGCTCTGACATGTGCTTCCAATACAGAAAATAAAGCAGAAGCTAGGGTTACTGCGAGGCTGAGTGTACTAATGAATCAAATTGTCTCTACACAACTTCAAAGGCTTTGGGAAGAAGCAAGAATAACTAGAAATGTAACACTAATGGCAACGACAACGGAGCTGAAACCCGGTGAGGGTCTCTTCATCAGGAGAGAGGTACAGCATGCATGGAAAAGAGTGAAGGAAAAGCCTGGCCATGATGTACAGCGAAGGAAAAGGAGCAAGAGTTTGGCAAGAATAAAGGCCTAAGGCAGATTGGGCTCAGTGGAAAAATGGGGTGAGCAGCATAGGAATGAAATCTGAAAAGAGTCCTGAAGTAAGAAGCGTTTCCAATACTAGCAAGGACAGGGATGTAATGGGGATACAAATAATCAGCAGTGCAGATGACTATAATAAACTATAACAAACTTCAACTCAGAAATGTAAAAGGAGAAATATGATCTAAGATAGTATGGGAAAAATGGTGTAAAGCAAGATATTCCAGGGGGGGATAGGTCTGGGCATGGTCCAGGGATGCTTTTTAGGAATTAACGAAGAGAGGGGTGGGAACAGCTGGTCCTCAAGCGGAGGCCTGAGAGGCAGCGTCTTGCCGTGTGCCACCACGTAGCCGCTTGGTCAAGTCCCTTGAAAACCTCCTGTTTTCACTGGGGCAAAGGATTCGGTGTCCCCCAAACCCCTGGGGAGCTGTTGGGTGGGTAGAGCCCACTGATGTGCTTTTATTGGCCCCCCAGCTGAGAGGCTTGGAGTGACTTTGGTCATGTCTACACGTGCAACGAGGTGTGTGTACCTTCAGAAAGGTACGTCCCTTTTCGAAAGGTGGTTTAGGCACTTAATCCTACTGACTGTCAATGAGCCTTGTGTTTGTAGGCAGCTCCTGAAGCACAGCTTGCTGCCCGTGCTTGTTCGAGAAGGTTTAGACCTCTGGCAGGAATTAGGTGCCAAATTTTCTCTAAGGGACTGCGGTCCCTGCCACGTGGAGAGAAGAACCAAAATATCTTTGGAAATTTGAACTGAAAGGATGAATTTCCGGATAGTCCCCCTTCAAAGCATGCTGAAAGCCCTCTTAGCCAAAATACAGACGATGAGATTGATCTGAAGTGTACTAAATGCATGGAAATGGTGTTGCAGGTGGGGTGAGC
Organism: Cygnus atratus; assembly: GCF_013377495.2. Classification (NCBI taxonomy): domain Eukaryota; kingdom Metazoa; phylum Chordata; class Aves; order Anseriformes; family Anatidae; genus Cygnus; species Cygnus atratus. Next base: position 110,610,089 of record NC_066364.1, read on the forward strand.
TGAGCTGGTTGCTCCAGGAGCTGTTTCTCTGGTTCTGCATAAGAAATGCTCCCTTTGCAGAGTTTGGGGCGTTGGGGTGCCCGTGTGAGTCCTCATCTTGTTCCCATGACTCAGGGGATAACAGAAGGAGAGCGTTGTCTTTAAAGTGCAATTAGAGCTGTTTAACTGAAGCCAATGTGCTGGAGGTACAAAAAGTGCCCAGTAGGGTGATCTGGAAGCAAGCGCTCTTGATGCACCCACCTCGACAGGTTCTCCTGACCCGTGTTTCCCTTTGGCATCCCCGGCTGCAGGTCTTTTACCGAGCTCTCTAAAAAAGTCCTAGGAACTGGCCATTGGCATCACGTCCTCACGTGGGATGCTCCAAAACCCTCTACCTTCGGAGCTCCCCATTCCAAAGCCAGCCTGTGGGCCTGGCGTGGTCCCCATAGGTCTCACCATCCCCATGTCGCTGTCCCCACTCACCTCGCCGTCCCCACGCAGGCAGAGGCGGCGTGGGGCAGCAGGGGCCCAGCCGGAGGAACCACTGCCATGTGGGAGGCCCAGGGCTCAGGAGGCAGCTCCTGGGGCTGGGGCCCCTCCGAGGGGACGCTCTCTCTCCGCTCGGAGGAAAGTGCAGCTTTCACCGCCTCCCTTCCCTGACCCCCCCTTCTTCTTTCCCTCGCTTCTTTTATTTTTTTCCCCCCTCCCTGCCCGCCGCTCGCAGCTGCTGCCTCGGGAAGCCGGCCTCGGTGCAGGAGGAGGCCGCCTTCCCCTGCAAGGCTCAAGGGCGACGGCAGCTGCCTCTGCTCCATCCAGCGAGTGAGGAGGATGGAGAAGGGACGGCAAAGAGGGGGCCCCATGGGCAAGCGCTCCTGTCCCGGGGGACAAACCCCAGCCTGATGGTTTTGGGGATGGCGTGGCTTGCGTGGCACTGCTTGTGCCACGGGGAGAGGGGCTGCATGATTTTGGACGCCTCTCCTGCAAAGCAGGGGGCTCAAAACTGATTAACGAGGAGGGATTTCCCTAAATTGTCCTTAAAACAGACCTTCGTGCTCACACCCACGGGGACCCACGCAGGCTTTTCTCACAGGTGTCCTTGCTGGCCACAGATTCCCCAGGGCAGTGCAGAGGTGCAGAGCCAGGTGTGTGTGGGCACACCTGCGAGACCCCGCTGTGAGCACAGCGGGGGGGGTCCCCCACCCGGCCGCCACCCGCTGCCACAATCTACTCTCTTTTCACCCCCATTTGCGCTCTTTTTGCCCCCGTTTGCGCTCCTTTTGCCCGCACTGGCACAAAAAGTCGGATGCAAAGCGCTTCGAGACGAGCACCTTGTGCGCCGGTACCGGTGCAAGGCGTTGGAAAACGGAGGAGCAAGAGCAAGTTTAAGCCATTCCGCAGCCTTTTGTATTATTATTTTTATTTTTATTTTTATTTTTTTTTTTGTAAATTCCTTGCCGGAAGAATTGTTTGCGGGGGGAAGGCTGGGTGTTCAAACAGCTCCGCGGCTCCGTGTAGCAAAGTCAACAGGCAATTACGCACAGGGCGGTGATAACGCACCCAGGGGTGCGGAGAGCAGCGCGGCGGCGGCGGATCGTGATTTTAGGGGGAGAACGGGGGGAAAAGCGTGGGGCTGGGACCGGGACCGGGACCGGATCCGGGACCGGGACCGGGAGCGACACCGGGAGTGGGACCGGGAGCGGGTGGCACCGGAGCTGCGGCCGTGCAGCCGGCTGCCGCCCGGCAGAGCGCTTCCCTTCTCTGTTACCATCCCGGGGGTGGTTTATTACTATTTTTCAATTGATTATTTACAGCGTGTGCGTGATTTCTGCCCCGGCTCGCCCCGGTGCTGGCGGGGACGCGGCAGGTAGCGGGGAGGGAGCGGTGCCCAGGAGTTGGTCGGCAAAAAGCAGCAAGTGGCCGGGGCTCCGGCACAGCTCCGCCGTGCTGCGGCTCACCGGGGCGCCCCAAGGTCCCGGCTCTCCGTTTCCAGTCTGAAATCGGGGGGTTGAGTCCGGTCCCCGCCACGCTGCACCCCGAGAGAGAGCTTTGCGACCCGGTTAGAGGGGAGCGTGCTTCGTTGGGCTGCTTGCACCGGGGGCACGGCGGCGTGTCCTCGCTGCTTTGTCTGCTCGGGGGGAAGCACCCGTGGTCCTGGCTGGCAGAAATCAGCCAGGTCGCTGTTTTTTTTTTTTTATTTACTTATTTATTTATTATTTTTTTTTATTATTATTATTATTTTAAATTTTTCCTCCGGAGGCAGCAGGCGCGAACTCGAAGCGGGACTTTAGCGCAGCAGGAGCGGAGAAAGTCTCCGGGAAAAGGTATCGAATATTTTAGGCTAATGTCACCCTCTGTTGAACTTTCCCAAGTGACTCCGAAGGGAGGGAGCCGCAGCGCTGGCTCTGCACCGAGCGGCAGGGGCTGCGCTCCCCCCCCACGGCTGGCCGGGCTGCGAGCCCTTCTGCAGGGGTGCCTCGAGTTTTTTGGGGGGTCCCTGGGGTGTCTCCAGAGGGGAGCAGAGCTCTGGGCTTTCACAGCTCCCTGGGGCTCACGGAGGGGGCCAGCTTTTTGTCTGAAGGCGCACGGGCTGCTGGCACCCTGCTAAAGGCGAGCAGGGCTTTGCAGACCGGCTCCTACCACCCGGCAAACTTCTTGGAAAGAAATAGAAAAAAAAAAAAAAGGAAAAAAAAAAAAAAAAAGAAAGAAGTGAAAGCTAGAAAAAGAAAGAAATGAAAAGAAAAAAAAAAGAAAAATAAAGGAAGGGAAAAGAAAGAAGGAAAAAGAAACGGAAAAAAAGAAAAGCACACACTTTTTTTACACCTCGCCCCGAACTTTTATTCCCAACATCTCCCCCGCCGCTCAAGGCCGGGGCGATGCCCCACCACCCGGCCACCCCTGCGCGATGCTCCCGGCCGGGCTCCCTGCGAGGCTGCAGCCGGGACCCCCCCCCGGACCCCCCCGCACCCCGGGCCCCCTGCACCAAGCGGGCCCGCACCGGGCTGCTGCGGCGCTTTCCACACGGACGGATGCTCAGGAGGGCGTTTTAAAGGCGTGTGCGCTATCTACCCCCTTTCTTCTTATTATTTATTTTTTTACCGCCCCCCCCCAAAACGTGCTCAGCCCCTCGTCCCGCTGCCCCCCAGCCCGGACCCCCCCGGGCAGCCCGCAGCGGGGTTTTGCGCAGCCCCGGCTGCACTTTTCGCAGCGCCCAGTAGACGGCACAACAGCTCAATCCTTCAAATGCAAAGAGGCCGAGCGGATTTATTTATTTGATTTGATTTTTTAATTAAGCAGCCAGAGTTTCGCCCAACGTTTCTGTGCTTTTTTTATTATTATTATTATTATTTATTATTATTATTATTCAACGAGAGGCGCGGAGAGGGCTCGGCACGGGCAGGGGGCGCAGGGCAGCCGGGGGGGAGCACGGGGCAGCGCTCCCCCTCCGCCTCATTAATTAGCACTAATGAACTTCGGGGCGCCTCGTGCTCTAACTAGGCTTGGTGGTGCGCTCCCCCCAAAATAAGAAATTATAAAAGCGAAGGAAATCGCCCTAAAAGCGGTGCCGCTCTCGGGGCTTGCTCCGGGGCCGCGGGAGCTGGCGGGGGGCGCGGAGCCGGGCACGGCACGGCTCGGCTCGGCACGGCCCCGGTGGCACGGCGGGGGCGAAGCCGGCCTCGCAGCCCGGTTCTCGGGGAGGCCACGATCGTGCTCGGCCAGCCCCGGGCGGAGCCGGGCTGAGAGCAGCCCGGGCCGGTAACTCATTTCCCAGTTAATTTTATGAAAAGGATTTTATAGCGGCGTTTAGAAAGTTTTAAGACGGGCGTAAATTTTATTGGGAATCTTTTATTCAAGCCCTCCGTTTAATTAAGAAAAGGCCCCCGCCGCCGGAGCGCAAGCAGGGGCCGGGCCCGGGGATGCCGGGGCTTGGAACGGGGCCGGGAACGGGACCGGGAACGGGATCGGGGCCGGGCTGGGCCGGGCCGTGCCGGGCCGCCCTTTGTTCGCCGCACAAACCCCAAAAGTGCGGGGACGCCGCAGGGCTAGCGCCCTAATGCTGTCCCCCACCCCCCCCCCCCCTTTATTCCCCTCTCCCTCGGGTCCGGCCTTCAATAGCTCTCAAAACAGGGATTTTTTTCCCCTGCCGTTTCTTCGGGCGCTGCCTTTTGGGGTATCTCGGCACGGCTCGCCTCCCCCCTGATCCGCGGCATTCCGCCCTGAGCTCCCCGCCGCCTCCCGAACCCTTTCCCGTTTGTTCGCTCCTTCTTATTTCAGGTTTACAGATTTCAATATTAATGGGGAAAGAGCCCCCTCGGATGCTCCTTTCCCCCCCCTCGCCGCAAATCCCTTCTAGGAAGGCAGCAGCGGAGCAGGGAAGCCGGCTAGAAACCCCGTCTTTTATTGTTCCTAGGTATGACTAATTCTTTCCCGAAGCTGGGAAATTCAGCCCGATTAAAAGCCTCATTTATTACCCGATAAGCAAAGGGACACAGATTCCACCTCGTGGAGGAGGCTCCCCTGCTCCCGAGGCGGCTTTTCGGGGCTGAACCCGCTGCCAAAGGCCTGCCTCAGCCCGGCCACAACCCGGGGGGGTCCGAGGGGGGAGCGCAGGGGACCCCCACTTCTTGCTTTATTCCCCCCTCTGATTTTTTTTCCCCCTTTCCCTTTTTTTTTTTTTTTTTTTAAAACATTACTTTCCTCAGTACGACGGCAGCGGGTTCCGCAAGCCGCCGGCTCCGAGTTCGGCCCCTCCAAAAAAAAAAAAAATCAATAAAACCCCCCCAAAAATTAAACTCCGGCCCCAAAAGCGGCGTCGCCCGAGGGGGCAGCGGGCAGCGAGGGCCGGCGGCGGGCGCAGCGCCTCGGCGAGCGCCGCCGGTAAGAGGTGTTTGCTAATTGCGTGTTTGCTAATTGCGTGTTTGCTAATTGTAAAAGCCTTATCCGGAGCGGGCTCTGGGCAAACAGTTTCGCACGGCCCTAATCACGCCGTAAAAGTGTGCGGGGCTCCGGCGGGCGGGATGCATCGCGGGCAGGCCTGCCTCGGGATTAGGAGGGATTTTCCCTTTTTTAAAAAAAATATTTTTTATTAATTTTTATTAATTTTTAATTTTTTTAATTTTTAGGGGGTGGAAGGAGAAAGGGGCTGGCACAGCACCGGGGTGCCCGTCGGCAGGGGGGGGGGGTGTGGGGGGAGCGCGCTTACCTGCCCGGTCTGCGTTCCGCCGCCCGCCGGTAAAGGGCCGGTGCCGGCGTAACGGGGGCCGGGAGCGGGCTGGGGGGCTCGGTGCGGGTTTCCCCCGAGCGGGAGGCGACCGGGACGGGGGCACGGGAGGGTACAGGGGGCTACGGAGAGGTACGGGGGGGTACGGGGAGGGGATGCGGGGAGCATCTCCCGGTGCCCGCAGGTACGGGGAGGGGTTGGGGGTGCACCCGGTCCGGAGGGGGGGCCGGTGGCGGGGACCGGGTGCCGTGCTGGGACCGGGGCCGGGCTCAGGACTGGGTCCGGGATCTGGATCAGGAGCGGGTCCGGTACCGGGACCAGGACCCAGATCGGGACCGGGACCGGGACCGGGACCAGGACCAGGATCGGGACCGGGTCCGGGTCCCGGTGCCGGTCCCGGCGCGGGGTCACCGCGGCCCCTCGGCTCTCCCGGCGCGCCCCCGCCCCCCCGCGCCCCTCTCCCCGCGCGGACCAATGGGGGCGCGGCTCGGGGCGGCGCGGCGCTGATTGGGCGGCGGCGGCGCGGCGGCGGCGGCCGGGGGCCGGGTGAGCTCACTGAGCGGCGGCCGCGGGGGGAGCCGCCGCGGGGCCGGGGCCGCGGCCGTGAGGGAAGGGAGGGGGGGGACGGGGATGCGGGGGGGGGGCGCTGCGCGGGCGCGGAGCCTCCTGCACACAAAGCCCCGCGGCCTCCCGGGGGCCCCCCCGGCGGGGCTACGCGGGGCCGGGCCGTACCCACGGGGGGGGGGGTTAGGAGCGGGGGGCGTCTGTACGGGGAGGGCTAAAGGGAGATAGGGGAACGGGGGAGGGGGGGGTAGCGCCCCCCCCCGCGCGGCGCTGGGAGTTGCGGGCGCCCGGCGCATTGTGTGAGGCGCGACCTGTTATGGCCACCACTACTTCCGGGTTCCCGCAGTCGGCTCCTGCCCGCCGCTCGGCGCGGCGCTGCGGCGGCGGCGGCGGCGGCGAAGGAGGAGGAGGAGGAGGAGGAGGAGGAAGAGGAGGAGGAGGAGGAGGAGGAGGAGGAGGAGGAGGAAGAGCAGCGAGGAGGCGGGCTAGCACGGCACGGCCCGGCCCGGCACCGCACCGCACCGCGCCCGCCTACCGCCCAGCCTCGCCCGCCGGCCGCGCAGGGGCAGAGCGAGCCGGCGCCGGGCAGGAATCAGCAGCGAGCCGGGCGAGGAGCACAAAAAAAAAAAAAAAAAAAAGAACCTTTTAAAAAAAAAAACCAAAAAAAGAACCCCAAAAATTAAAAAAAAAAAATTTAAAAAGCCCCCGTCGTCAACATCATAATAACCGTAATAAAAGGAGCCGGCGCGTTAGAGAGCTTTTTTATTTTTAATAATTTTTCACCCCCAGCTCTCCCTCCTCCCCTTTTTTAATTTTTTTAAAAATTTTTTAATTTTTTTTTTTTTTTTCCTTTTTTCTTTTTTTTTCTTTTTGGTGAGCGCCCGAGGTCTCCCACCAGGCGCGGCGTGGAGGGGAGCGCCCGCAGCGGATCGTCAGCCGTCAGGCGGCACCTGACCGCCCGCCAGCCATGAGAGCCGCGAGCCGGGGCCGAGGGGCGCCTTAAAAAAAGGAGAGAAAAGAGAGGAAAAAAAGAGGCGATTTGGGGAAAGGATACTTGCCTCCGTCCCGCTGCTGTCTTGGAAACCAGAGGGGAAGAGTCAGAGGCAGAGAGAGAGGAGGACAGGGAGAGAGGGAAGGAAGAAAAAAAAAAAAGGAAGGAAGGAGGGAGAGTTGAATTTTTATTATTTTTTTTTCCCGATTTTTTTTTTCTCTCCTCCTTTTTTAATGCTGAGTTACCGCATCGCTTCGCTGAGATCCAGCAAGCCGAAGATTTTACCCGATTGCTTCCATTGCTGGCGACGCTGAGGGATTTTTGCATTTTTTTGGGGGAGAGGGGGGGGGGGGAAACTTCGCGATCCTTTCTTTTCACACTGGCCTTAAAGAGGATATATTAGAAGTTGAAGTAGGAAGGGAGCGAGCAGGCCGATGGCGCAAAGGGTACGTATTAAAAAAAAATGGATTTCAAATGTGAAATGATATTGAAACGTGGCTGACAGAGACGCTGCAAAAAAGTTTTTGTTTTCTTTTTTTTCCTTTTTTTTTTTCTTTTTCCTTTTTCCCCTCCTCTTTGGAGCAGGGGGCACAAAGCGGTGTCCTGGCCCGGGAGGATTTCTCAGTTGTACTTGTAGACTTAAAAACCTGTATATATTGACGTTTTCTTGATTCTTTCAATCCCCATCCCGGATCTCTCACGGAAAAGGCAAGCTTTCTATACATTAATGACATGCAGGCATGTAAGTGAATATGTCCGAGCCTCTGTATCTGTTGGTTTTGTAGCTCTAGTCCTACCGATGTCTTTTTTAAAGTCACCAGTGCTTGAAATATTTTAACGTGTGCATGTCTCGGAGCGTTGGGCTGTGTTACTGATGATATACCGCGTCACTTTCGGAGGATAACTTAGAACTGGGAGTAAGCAGAACTTTTTTTTTTCCTCTCTCTTTTCCTCTTTTTTTTTTTTCCCTTAATTTTTTTTTTCGGTCATGAAGGTGCAGTGCGATGGGCAAAGCTCTTTAAAAAGATACTCCCTGACTTTAACCTGAATTAGGGGCTAGCAGCGTGCGCTGCCATGTGCATTGTTATACCTTGTTATTTTGGATGCCATCCCCTATTTTTTTTTTTCCTTCCCCCCCCCCTCCAGCTACCTCTCCATTGAAATTTGGGCAGAAATGGAGCGGGGGGGCAGCCGGGGTCCTGCGGGCAGGCTTTGGCGAGGGGAAGAGCCCTCGGCAGAAGTTTTCCGTGCGTAATTTCGCCTGCCGCCCCTCCGAGGGCTGCTCGGGAAAGAAAGTTGCTCCGCTGACAACTTGCCTTTTACTCGCTCGGTCCAAGCAAGTGTCAGGGCTCTCTAAACCTGGTTATTCACACCTTCGCTTTTAAGAGACGAAAAGTGGCAGTTTCCCCCGGTGCCTGGGAACCGCGGTAGCCTGCTCTCCGTAATCTTTAACAAAGAAAAAGAAAAAGAAAAAAAACTTTAAAAAGCCATCCCGGGAGCCCGACAGCCCGTGCGGACGCCTGCAGCCTTTCGGCGTTGAAGTGCGTTGTGTGTGCGGCCGCTGGAGAGAAAAAAAAAAAAAAGAAAGAAAAAACAGAAAAAAAAAAAAGAAAAATCGCTTTTATTTTTTTTTTCCTCAATTTTTTTAAATTTCTTTTTTGTTGTTTCCCCTGTTCTTCCTCTCCGCTGCTGAACTTTGCATCCTCGCTGCTCCTGGCCGGGTTGGGTACCCGGCTCGTTACCGGCACCAAAAGTTTGGCGGCGGGGAAACTCGGGCTGAATGAACAGCAGGCTGAGCGGGGGAGGGGGGGGGGGGGGGGGCGTATTTAATTTCATATTGTTGTTTTTTTTCTTTTTCCCCCCACCCTCAAGGATCTGGGGGATGCGGGCTGCCGGGGCTCGGCCCCATCTCCCCCCCGGGGCCGTTTGGTTTTTATTTTAGGGCGGGTGCGCGTTGGAAAGGGGGGGGTCTGGGGGGCGGTAATGGGGACTCCCGGGGGGCTGCTCCCCTCTCCTCCGTGCTGACCGCTCTGCGCTCTGTGTGCCCCGCAGTACGACGAGCTGCCCCACTACGGCGGCATGGAGGGGGTGGGCATCCCCACCACCATGTACGGGGACCCCCACGGCGCCCGCCCCATGCAGCCCGTGCACCACCTCAACCACGGGCCGCCGCTCCACTCGCACCAGTACCCGCACGCCGCCCACGCCAACGCCATGCCCCCCGCCATGGGCGCCTCCGTCAACGACGCCCTCAAAAGGGACAAAGATGCCATCTACGGGTAGGTGCCGCGCCCGCGCAACCTCCGCGCAGCCCCCCGGGGGGACGCCCACCCTGCGCGGGGGGCGAGCGCCGCGCGCTTCTGGGGCGAGCCGGGGGGGAAAAAGGGGGAAAGAGAAAGGGTCGGGGATCGCCCTCCCGGAGGGTGTTGGGGTGTCCCCTCCCGCAGCCAGGAAGAGGAGGAGGGAAATGTTCCCGGTGCGCAACCTGCGCCGGGTGCGAAAGCTGCGCCTAGGAGCGCTGCGCCCGATTTTCGGGCCATTTTCGGGCCGTTTTCGGCCGCAGCAAAGAAGGGGGGAAATCCCGGGCCGGTTCCCTCGACCCTTGTCCCTTTTTATAACCCGCTGTTGGTGTCACTGCGGCTGGGGGGATTTTTGGAAACTTCGCAGCCACCAGCGCCGGCCGCCCCTCGGTGCGCGGCGGGGCGCAGAGAGGATCCTAGGCCGGTGCGCTGGGTTTTGTAGGGCGGCCGCTGCTTTCCCAAGGCATCTGCCCGGCGTCGAGCCGAAGGGAAGTCGGAGAGCCTCTTAAAATCGCTCTCAAAACAGTTGCGTGCTGCAGCGAGGGGGTGGGCGGACACGGGGGGAATCACGCCGTCCGCTTTCTTTATCGGGTTATCAGGGATCTGTAGGGCTGCTTTCAACTCGGTGCTGCACGGGTACCCTCCAGGAAAAAAAAAAAAAAAAAAAGAAGTAAAAAAATAATAATAATAATACGAAGCCCTGGAGAGGGAAATAAAAAAGCAAAACCCCAAGTCCCTGTTGTGAATACACTTATAGATGCGTGTGTGCCCACGCTTAAAGCTTTATTTAAATTATTAAGCGGCCGAGGGCAGGCAGAGGAAGGTGCAGGGCAGTCGTTTCGAGCACCTGGCTCCCTCCTGCACGCCGGGCGCTGCGCGGAGCCGGGAGCCTGGGTTTGTGCCCCTGGTTTTTGGGGGCATGGGGCTCTGTTTTTCCTTTTTTGAGGTAGTGGTGCAAGGGGGTGGCGAAGGGGTCTGGGTGCTCCTGGTGGGCTTTTGTTTTTGTTATGATGTATTTTTTTTATTCGCTCCCAGAAAGTCATCTGGCAGAAAATGGGAATTAAAAAAGCAGGAGAGAGGCAGAAGTGCACGTCTGTAGATGCTGATTCTTTTTTTTTATTTATTTCACTTATTTATTTATTTAAAAGAAAAAAAAAGAGGGAGAGAGAGAGAGAGAGAGAGAGAGAGAGAGAGAGAGACAAGGAAAGTTAATTCAAAATGGCTGCTGGAAACCGCTTGGGTTTTTATTCTTAGCCTGTCCTAAGGGTCCCCAGCGCGGCCACGGCCGGGGCGATGCGCGGTTCCCAGGGCTCTGAGCCGCAGCCGGGAGCAGGATGGGGCCCCTCGCTCGGTGCCCCCCCTCCGCACGCAGGCTGCTTGCGGGACTAACTATTGTTGTGTTTGTTTTCTGTTTCGTTGTTGTTTTTTTTTTTTTTTCTCTTCTTCTTCTCCCTCTGTTTGTGTGTGTGTGACTATTGTATTTTCTTTCAGACACCCCCTGTTCCCTCTTTTAGCACTGATTTTTGAGAAATGTGAATTAGCTACATGCACGCCCAGGGAGCCCGGGGTAGCGGGAGGCGATGTTTGCTCCTCTGAGTCTTTCAATGAAGACATAGCAGTGTTCGCCAAACAGGTCAGCAAAAAAACGGGTTGAAACAGTTAAAAAAAAAAAATCGTAACGAGAAAAACAAGTCTCTGCTGAGATAAAGATGCGCATTTCCCCCGCCCCCCTCTCTTACCGAGAGAGGCAAAAGCAAACCAAAAGAACACCCCCCCAAAAAGAAAAAACAACACCCCGAAATTAAATAAATAAATAAATAAATAAATACGGGAAATCTCGGCATCTGCACCCCCGTAACCGAATTAGCTCCTGGGAGCGAGCCTGCCCAGCCACGGAGCTCTGCTGCGGGAGCCGAGCCGGGCCCGGCTCAACCTCGGCAGCTCCGTAGGTATTTGGGGTGTATTTGATTCACTTGTTAAAGTGTTTAGATGATGCACTAAATCCAGCAAGCAGAGCTTTGCACGAAAGGTTACATAATGGACCCGACGGTGTAATGAAGCAAGAAATAATAACGTCTGCTTTTTCTGCTTCCATATTTCAAATCTCTTTTTTTTTTTTTTTTTCCCTTTCCTCCCATTTCTTATATTTAGATCCGAGCAGAGAAACCCCTATTTTCCTCTAATCCTGAACTGGATAACTTGGTAAGAGTTAACAACACTTCTTCCTCTCCCCACCCCCACCCTGCCACCCTCCCTTCCCTTCCCTATCTTTTTTTTTTTTTTCTTTTTTAACTTTATGTCTTCTGGAGAGGTGGTTGCGAGCTTTGACAAGCATTTTGTGGTGCCAAATTGAAAATTTCTCACGTGGATCTTCTTTCTTTTTTTTCCCTTTTTTAATTTTTTTTTTAATTGCGAGTAAATCCAGTGCGATAATTCCGTGTGAGTAAAAAATAAAAAATAAATAAAAAAATAAAAACCCATAAGGCTGCGAGTGGCACCCAAATGGGGGCTTTGCGGGCTTTGTGGCCGGCCCCCGGGGGTGTCTGTAGGGCAGCCCCTGCCCGCACCTTGGAAGCAGCTGGAGGGGCAGGGGATGGAGATGCACCATCTCGCTCGCCCACTGCAAACGCGCTCCTTTCTCTCCCCTTTCCCCCCCACTTAAGGATAAACAAATATTTTATCCTCTGCTCGAGGAGGCGTTTTCCCGCTTTTGTAGAGCGAGGACCCAGCGACGGTGTTTAGAGGGATTTAAAAAAAAATGTTTATGATCCATATAATTTAGTTGCTTCGTTGCAACAGAGATTTTTTTTTTTGCTTAGCCCTAGATCGCTTCTCGTTAAACAGCGCACAAAGCCACCGCTATTAACTTTTAGTGTTATTGCCATAAATCAAAACAACTTTTTATTTACTACTAAAGAAAAGTCAAGCTGCAAAGTACGGCCGGGGCGGCTGTGGGGAATATCCCGAAATCCGGGACTGAGATAAATTCTCATGTTGTTTGTATCTTTGCAGATGATTCAAGCCATACAAGTATTAAGGTTTCATCTGTTGGAATTAGAGAAGGTAATTTTTGTCTCTCTCTTTCTTCCTCCTACGTTTCAGTACTGCTGAAGTTCAGGCTTCTGGTAAATTTGCATAAATGTCTTTCTTTCTGGTAATTAGTGTCAAGACCAATCTTGGCGTCCATTTCTCTTCGCAGTTTAATTACAATTTCAGCCTCTAAAACCGGGCTCTCAAACGCCCAGGCCTTGTGTTCATTGTAATACTTTGCTGCCTTTGTATAAATAGTTGCAGTTCTGTGTGCTGCAGATGAGGCTGCAAACGGTGTTTGTTTGTTGTTGCAGCCAAGCCCCCGAAATTGTGATATTGTTATTTTTATGATTTTTTTTTTCACCTCCCCCCTTTTGGGTGGTGGGGAAGATGCTTTGTTTGGTTGCAGTTAGTTGGGATGGGGATTTTTTTTTTTTTTTTAAGAGCCATCTGCAGGTCAGGCTCAGGGCACGGATTGTCCTGTAACATTTTGCAGAGACAAAGCAGAGTTGATAGTTGTGTCAGTGTCTCGTTCCCGGGAATATTGTACACCTCCGAGCAGAAGAAAGAGATTGAAGCCTAAACGCAGTTTTTGGCGCTATTTTGGAAATGCTAGCAGCGAGAATGCTAATTTGCAATAGCGCTGTGTCACCCGAGCTAACATTAAATTGGAAGCGCGCTCTGGTTTCCTGCGGATTTTTTACATGTCATTGATAGCTGGCCTAGGAGAGAATTCCCTTTCTCCTAAAAATAAACATTTTGAGAGGTTTTTAAATAGTTGAAAAGTTTCTCGGGAGCCTCAGCCACTTTATCTAACCATAACTGGCAGGTTGTTCTCGCTCTACATGAAATGTGTTAAAATCTGCCCATTAATAGAGGCAACTCAGGTACAAGTCTGTCAGAGCGGCTGGGGATTTCAGGGCATGGATGCCTATAATGTATTTCAGCACAGTGCATCGGGATTTTTTTTTTTAAATCCTTTTTTCTGTCCTCATACCCCGTTGGAAAGGGTTTATGATGAAATAACTGGATGAAATTAAATAGTTTACCTTAAATGTCACCCATGCAGGTCACCTCTCTAATGGCCACAGCTCCGGGAGCAGATGAATTTAACACGGGTGTTGAATATGTTGTAGCCTGTGAATCATCTTGTCACTGTCAATTTTCTGGGATATCTCTATTTTGCGAGAAAAGAAAGTTATTCCTAATTCTGGATGCGTCGAGAGGTCTCGGGGGGATAATTGCAGTGTGTTTCCCCTATTTAGGACTTTTGATGTCACAGGGGTGAAGGGGGGAGACTGGTTGCACTTGTCAATTTTACTTATGTATTCCTGATTATATTTTCTTCCTTTTTCCTCCCTTTTTCCCTTTTCCTCTGTTTTTTTCTTTTTTTTTTTCCTCCTTTCACCTCTGTCATAATGTAGGTACACGAATTATGTGACAATTTCTGCCACCGGTATATTAGCTGTTTGAAAGGAAAAATGCCTATCGATTTGGTCATAGACGATAGAGAGGGCGGATCAAAATCGGACAGTGAAGACATAACAAGATCAGCAAATCTAACAGATCAGGTATGATCTCGCCAATGCTGCTCACGCTGAAATTTGTATGCAGATCGCTCGCTGGGTCACTATGCCTCCTTTTATTATTTGCATATGATTAAGTCCCTTTTAGATAAATTTCCATCGAAATGAAAATTTTTGAATAATGTGGCTATTATTGCTTCATTAAGGCTTGCTCCCGGATTCGACCTGGCGAGATGAGCTTGTAAAAGCATTGCCTGCAAACTCGACCTGTTTCTTGTCGCTTTTAATTTTTGTCTTTATTTTATTTACCCTTTACAATAATAGAAGTGTTATCTGTGAATCGTTGGCTTCTGGTGGCTTAGAAAAGGAATGGCTGGAGCCGGTTACAAAAATAATAATAAAATCCGAGATAGGTGGTCCGGGGAAGACAGAGAGGGTTTGAAATCTAGCAAATACTGGCTATTTTCTTCCCGTCTCTACGGTTCATTAGTCTGTCTTGTCAGTTTTCCTTGGCCGAACGCTTTTAGACTTCAGTGAACATTGCTTTGTGCACGCCTGCCTGCTGCAAACGCGCCCATTTTATTTTACTTAATAGAAGTAAAAAAAAAAAAAAAAAGGGGGGGGGATAAAACGGGACCCAGGTTTTAAATTATTTTCATTGCTCTTTCAAGTTTTCAACCCGTCTCTTCCCCTCCCCAAGAAAAGGTAGAAACCCCAACCAAGGCACCAAGGCGTTGCGTGGCTTTGACGGTGTCCAGGTTTTGTCTGGGATGGTTCAAACCTTAATGCCTGCTGTACCCGATGTGCGAAATAGAGATGACTTTAGGAAGCTTTCTTCCCCTTCTCCCCTCCCCTTGTTTGGTGTGTGTGTCCCCTCGGCGGGCTTCTGCTGTGATCCCTTCCCTTTGATGGGAGCGTTTGGGGCTCAGGCGGGAGGCTCCCAAAGCTAAATTAAGCTCCTGCATCATGGAAGTGGCCGCGATTTGGCTTTTTCGGGTCGTGGAAAACTGCGGGCTTTGCACGGTCGCCTTTCCATCCCCTTTCTTTTGCTCAGCCGGAGGGTAGCAGCGCTTGGGCTGCGGGAGGGGAGGGGGGACCCCGACCCCAAATCCGCCACTGGAAACCAAAGTTATTTCTTCTGTATGATCTGCTTCGTAAATACAGTCTTAGGAGTAATCAGCTCCCGACTCTGGAGGTTTCCTTTTGTTAAAGCAAGGCGCAGTCAAGCAGACAGGAGTTCCCTTTAGCCGCCGTGCCAGGCTCCCCGGCGCTGTCTTCTGGGTTACCGACACGAAGGCGCAGGGCTGGGGGCTTCGGGGGGGCTTCCAGTTCGGGTCCCCCACCCCCACCCCCCCGAGTTTCTCTGCGAAGGGGGAAAACGGCGGGGGGGAGGCGCCGGGGGGCCCCGGGGCGATGCTGCTGGGGGGCACCGGGACCCCCTCGGTACCGGGGGGGGGACACAAGGGGGGGGCCGGCGGCCAGGGTCGGGCTGAGGAAAGCCGGGCTCGCCGCTGGTGAATAAAAATTGTAATCCAACAAGTCTAACTAGAAAATGGGTTTCTAAAAGCTCTGGAGTGCTGGGTACATAAAGCTATTTGAGCAAATTACAAGAATCGCTTAGGGGCACGAATGAAATCAACACTTTAATTGCCTCCAAAATGAAGATTTATACCCCATTTTCCCAACGAATCATTATTTTATTAAAGCGAAAGCTAAAAGAACGAAGCTGTAGTTTTGGGGTTGTCGCGGGGAGGGGGTCCCCGTCCCGTTTTTCCCCCCGACTTGTCGCCGGAAGCGCGGTCCTTGCGCGCCGGCGCCGGGCGCTGCGCGGGAGTTGCGCGGGCGCTGCGCGGGGCCGGGCGGCTCCACCGGGGCACCCCGCGCAAGAAGCGCGCAGCCCCGCCGCCGCTGCTCCCCGGTGCCACCGGGGGAGCGACCGGCTTGTAGGAAACCCCCGTTTTCCTCCCCCTAACCCGGCCCCGGATTAGGGAAAAAGGCGCAGAACTGCGCGGCGAGAGCCGCGGGGGTTGTGCCGGGGATGCGCGGCCGCCCGCGCCCCGGCGCCGCCGGTGCCAAGTCCGGCAGGACCTGGGCCCTAATGGGTGGCTAATAAGGTGTTGAGTGGTTGGCGCTGGGGCGGCTAATTAAGATGTCCCTCCGCGGTGCGTTTATGGCTGGAAGCGCGCGGTGTGCGCGGCCGGGCGGGCCGGGGGCGCGGGGGGGCCCGGTCTGCGCGCCTTTGTGCTATGGAGAGTCATAAAAGAGTAAGTATGTAAAAGCTTTTATTATGGATTTAATTACATTTTCGTATATCGTGGTAGTAAAGGTTACAGTTAACAGGGTTTTTTAATTTATTGGTTTCCCCTTATTTATTCTTCCCTTATAGGCCCCTCCGTGGCAGCGCCTTTAAGTCCCCCGCTTAATGGAAGGCAATGACACTAATGCCAGATTTTGCGCAGGAAAGCCCCATAACGCTAACCATTGTTCGGTGATTTAACTAGCTCGGTGGCAAGAGGTCACTAAAATAGCATCCTTCTCCCACAGGCGCGACCCCGCTGCCTGCCAGGGTGGGACCTGCCGAGCTCTTGTTTACCGTCGCGCGTCCAGAAGGACAAGGCAGGAGTTTGGGGTTTTGCTCGGGCTAATTGAACTCGAGATCCCGTGGCTTTAAAACCGTCGCTTGAACGATTGCGCCCATGGCCAGAGTTTCAAAATAAACCTTTTTTAATCATTAGCTTTTCAAACATTTGCATGTTTAAATTTTCAAATGTTTGTCGCAGTCCGGAAAGATTTAAAACACAGCTGTTGCGTGATGCGGCTGGGAAAACTCCGTCCTATACAAAAACTCAAAGACTGTCTGCAGTCGCACAGAAGAAACTCGGTTTCTTAGGGACTCCAGATAGATTAAGCTGGCACCGTGGGGCTGTTTTCCTGAATTTGCTTCACCTTGGCTCCTAGGTGCTAGAGCCAAAACTGTAAGAGGCTGCGACGCTTTCCTCCCAGAGTGCGTCTGCAGGAATCCTTCCCAAAGCCCTTTAAGGCAAGCAGGGTATGAAGTAGCCACCACACTCAAAGTACGTTAGCAGCATGAGATGGCTTTTCATGGAGGCAAAACAGTATTTTCTTAGGTGAAATAAACTCGCTGGGCAAATGTGCCGTAGTATTTCTTGACAAAATTATAATTTAATCACGCACAAGCCAATTACTTGTGCAGAAATTTTTAAAGGAAAATTGGCAAACGGCCAAATTCCTATAGGGACGTGGAGGGAAATGATCAAAAAATGAACATGAAATAAGACTTCCTGTAAGAAGGTCCATAATTCAACATTATTTGACTCCACTGTCAGGGAAATTGTTGAAGGATAGTAAACTGATACTAGAGTCTCAGTCATTTTTGTTACAGTCTTAAATGTTTGCAACTGTGGCATTTTAGATGGCCCTTCTTGGATGATAGTATATCATATATATATATGTATATAATAAAGCAAACACTTGTATTTATGTTGCAATAGATTTTTTTTAATGCATGCAGTTGCAGAGTTTCTCTAAACAAAATGCGGATAGACAGCAGCTTTTTTAAAAATTGAAAGATTACTTAAAATGCAGCCTTCTTTGCAAAGAAAGCGTCGTAAACTGGAATGCATTATACAGCACGTCTGAAGGCGGATGGGTTGTTCAGGGCATTTACCAGTTAGGACTAGGATAACTTTCCCAAATGTTTCAAATATATATTAGCTATTCCTTGTGGCCAATACTAAAATAATGTCATAGGGGAAAAAAAGAAAAGACAGAAACACTGTTTTGCTTGGGGACTTCTTCGCAGGTATTTTCAAACCATGTATGGCTTTAAGGGGTGGGAAGAGCTAGGAATTTTACTGCCTTCAGTGTACGTACTCCCGTATTGGAGGAACAGGCATCCAAATAATGGATGCAGTAAAGAGAGTGCAAGGTAGACTTCATTTCTGCATAATGAAAGAGTTACAGCGAAGTAGGGATCTGAGGAGACCCAATAACATAGGGTTTAAAACCCTCAAAATTAAATGTTCTTCTGACTTCATGTCACCGTGAGCCAGTGAATCCTTTTTTTGTTGTTGTTGTTTTTTGAGGGGGGGGGAGTGTAATTTTTTTTTGCTGCAATATTTAGGAGCTGTTACCATGCCTGAGCTCGGCAGACTGTTTAGTGTAAAGATAGGGCAAGTTGATTTATATTCGGGACCTGTTATCATCAGAAACACTGTGACTGAAATCGTGTTAGCAAAATAAGGTTTTCTTTGCTGCCTGTTTCTTTAAGCAAGTAAATATACTGCTAAATAGATAGGAGATTGAGCATATTTTCTGTAATCTATGATTTCATTTAAATTCAAGAATCTTTGCTGATTTTTTTTAATCGTTTGTGAGCACAAACACATCTGTCCTCACTGTTGGGTATGATATTTGCTCCCTTCCTTAGGTTCCTTGCTCAGGCCTAACTCCCGCGTAAAATTTTCCAAACTGGAGTTTGCAAAGCATAATTTCCATTCTCAATTTTTTTTGCATCCTTTGCAAAATCAAACCCCAGGAAACCCTGGAACTTGTAATACGCGCTCAAGAGGGAGCATATCCCGAGGCATTCCTCTAAGTGGGAACTCATGGCGTCCTTGCATTTCGGAGCGCGCTGCTGAGGTGCAGATTGTTATTTTTGGGGCAGCTTGGAGATGGGCAAGTAAGTTGTGCAAAATGGTCTTTGCCTTAGGTTTAGCTCTCGTGTGTGAGGGTTTGGTTCTTCCCTTGCTGCTCGCATGCAGGTAGCAGCAAAGGTAATGGGCTCTGGACGTGCGCGTGTGGCAGGGTCGCTGGAGCCCAGAGTGGGCAATGTTAGTACTGGAAAAATCAGATTATAACACACTCAATCAAAATGAGTAAGCGTAGGTTGTGCTGATAAATACTGTTTTAAAATAGCAGTTTAAAACGTAGTGAAAATCCGGCACAGCTTCTTTAAATTAGGGAGTCTCTTTTTCTGTTTTGCGTTGCTGCGTTTGGGGTTTTTTGGTCACATGAGCACACAGTTAGGAGTTATCTTGTATAATCTAAACAAATTTCAGAAAATAAAGACAAGGATTGTTCTGAACCAGTCATTAAAATTGTTGAACGTTTCTGGAGCTGTTTCCCGGTCGGGGTTTGTGTGCGAGGAGGAGACTTGGGTGTGCTGCAGTACCATCGCGTGTCCTTGGCGCGTTCCCTCAGTCTCTTGATGCTCAGTTGCTTGTAACAGGCTTTGACTCACCCGGCAAATTTGTAAATGAGTGTTTATATTTGTTTTTTTTTTTTCTGCAGTTGCAGCAATATTTGGAGAGGGTGACTCCAGCCTCTAATGGAGTGTACATTTTGTGTTTTGTGTTATTTGAGCGTATTTCTGTCCTTGATTAATGGCCCGGTATCTAACCCACTGCTGATATTTTGTGACACAACTTCAAGACAACTTGCTGGCCGTTGGCTCACATTTTACTGTGGTTGCTTTTTGCCCGTTTACTACCTTCAGACTGGGGGGAGAGGAGGTTAAAAAAGAGATATAATCCAGCCTAGGACTGTAGGTGAAAGCAGGAGCCCCGCAGGCTGGTGTCCACGGGACGGCTTTTTTTAATTTGGGTGAGATCACTGGAAAACTTCAGGGCAGCTATCGTGCCTGTTTCGGTGGCGGGGTCTGGTCTCTGTTAGCAAGGGAGATCCCCATCACCCGGCGTCTCACGCTGCCCCGCCGCTCGCTTTGGTTGTTTTGGGGGAAGGCAGCGCCTCGCCGGGAGCTGAGGAGCAACATGGAGGGCGTAAGCCGAGGCCTGCGTGCTTCATATGTTGTTGCGAAGGATGGCAGGCGCAGGCCCTGAGCGGCTCCTGGTGGTTCTTGGAGTGAGTCGGTAGGCATCTAAACGTTCGGCTTTTAAAAACAGACAAGGAAAACTTGAAATAATAATAATAATTAACAAATTGGAGTTGGTCCCGAAGACAAAGGGCCTGTTTACAATTAAAAAAAGAAAGGGAGAGAGATTTAAAAGCTACGATATTTAGATTGCCAATTTTTGTCTGACAGAAGGTAATGATGGAAAGAAACTTTGCCTGGGTTTGGCCTTCCTGCCCGTGCCGGCGGTGGGACAGGCCACCGAGTGACATGGCGGGTGTCGTCAAAGGCAGGCCGGCTCCTCGCTGGGAGAAGCGTCCTCCCCGACGGGCGGGCGTGCGTCAGCCATCACGGGCTCGGGGTTGATAACAGGGGAACGCAGCGGCCTGTGGTGCGGAGAGCTGGCTGGGCTCATCTAGTGCTCCCACCCGGCCTCGAAACTCGATGGATTCTGGGGCTTGTCCACACAAGGACACTCAGGAGAGGTAAGACAAATTGACTGGGTGTAAAATTAAAGTGCATTAGTTAAAGTGCATTGCGCTATTGTGTAGATGCTCTCATTCAGAAATAAAGTGGCCGTAGTTCACTTTAGCCTAATCCCCTTTGGAGTAGGCCACTTTTCTTTTGAATGAGAGCAGCCACATCCACTTTGGGTTCACTCGTCTTTCCCGAGCGCCCTCGCAGCCTCGTGCCCGGCACTCTGGAGAGGTCTGGCCGCTTGTTCAGGTTGAGAGCGATGTTGTTTTTAACGCTGCCTGTTTAACAACTGGGAAGCTCTGCCAGGGCAGAGTTTCAGGCTGGAAGCAGCGGAGCTGGTGGCTCATGCAAGGGCTGGGGCTGGCTCGTCCGACCCTGGTCCCGGGGCTGTGGTTTGGGGGTGGCATTTCCCATGTGGACGTGGTGTTAGGCTCCTCGTGGTACCAGTCCTCCTCCCGGACCACTCATGTGGGTGTTGCAATCAGGAGTTTCTACCCGTATGCACTCCGTGCGTAGTTTCTTCCACGTCCACCGATAAGCAAGCTTTTAAAGACAGCAAGGAAACCTCGATTAATGCTTTTCAGCTGATATTTCTAACCACCGCTGGCCGTAAAACGAAAGATTGAAAATTAACTTGTCGGAAAAGTAATTTACCTGGGGGGGGGAAGAATAGTGAGATACTTTTGGGAGCTGTTTTATGTCTGCAGTTGAAGTTTGCTGAGCTTGAGTTCTTGTTAGAAGTATTTTCGGGTGTTTTCTATAGCTTATAAGTTACACATTTATTTACTTATTACTGGCTAAGCCGCGTGTGCAAATGCTGCGCCGTGTCGCACTCGTGCTGTTGCCCGTTCCATTCATACTAAAATTTACAAGGCTCCTTGCATTAGTAAGCAATTTACTACTGGAGCCTTTCCTAGAAATATAGAATTATGTTTCACCGAAGTATTGTCTTTCCTCTTCAGTCGGGGCCGAGGTGAGATGTTTTCTCAAGGACTCTCCCGGCATCTATATGATATTCCCACTTGTGCAGATGATCTCCAAAACTGCATTACTTACTCCTCCGTCCTGAAGGGCCCGCGCGCTCGCCGTCGCACTGAATTACAATTCTCTTATTAGCGTCACCAGGCTTTGCATCAAGCCAGCTGATTTTGTTTGCAGTTTGGCTTTTTCTTTTCCTCTTTCTCTTTTTTTTTTTTTTTTCCCAAACATAAAGCAAATATGCATCCAGACCCTCTTTGCTGAAACAAACAGGACAACAATGAGAGGGGTAATTATTCATTTGGTTAAAAGAACTGCCTGTTTTAACCTCAGAAATACTGTCCAAGAGTAAAGCAACAGCTGATGCCATCACAGTCAGTGCACTGTATTCAAACAGCTGTACAAAATGAAAAGCTGTGGTATTAATCCTGCCATTCACAGTTTATTTAAGTTTTTCAAGCTTCTCTCATATGGGTCTGGCATAAATGCCTAATTATGCCTCCATTAGGGTTACTGGGCCCTTAATACAGAAAATTATTGTATTTAAAATTTGGAAAGCTGCAGTGCTGTAATGTAAGATCCTTGCAGTTGGCATGAGTTCAGGGAATCCAACCTTTACCTTGTAATTTTCATTTCATTCATTCGGTGTTCAGGTTTTCGTCCCCTTTCGTTGTCACTGTGGAGAAGGTCAGATCACGCCGCGTGTGTTTTTAATGCTGCCTTTTAAATAGCTCCATTTAAGGCTGCGGCGCTGTCAGGAGGAGAGGGGAAGAGAGGATTAAAAGCTCCGCTGCTGCTGCTGCTTTGTCTGTCCCCTTTGCATGGGTGCGGGGCAACTGTCTGTGTGCACAGAAATGGCAGAAAATAGCGTCCTAATGCAAAGGATCTGGTCTCGTTGTCGGAGGGGACTTTATGAGCAGCTTTACTGTGCGTGGGCAAAGCTACACGGGCAGAGTTTTTCCCCACTGTGAGCAGGGCGAGCGCTGCCAGCACAGGTTGTGGCATTGTGGATGTGTAAGCTACCCCTTGCCCAGCTCTCAGTGCAAACAACCTGTTGCGTTGGGCCAGGCTGCGGGGACGTGGCAGGTCTCGGGAGAGACGTCCCCTGCTTTCTGCCGCGCGGCAGCAACCCAAGGCGAGCGCTGCCATGTGCCTGGTGACCGCTGGCCGAAACTTTGCCGAATTTGACGAGCTGCGTGTTAGCCACGGCCAGCGCTTTGCTAGCAGCCCTCGGAGGAGGACACACGCGGCTGCTGTAAGAAGGAGCCGTGCCGGGGGCTCAGTAGGTGGCACCTTTGCCTTTGGTTTTAGGCTTGAGGTGGCGCCGACATTCGGACCCCTCTGATCCCAGCTGCAGCGCTGGCGTGCCCCCCGTGCTGTGGTGGCCTTGGCCCCTGAGCTCCTCTGCTGGTCCCTGGTACCTCATGTAGATGGAGTTGGCCAGGTATTTTTTGATGAGGGAAGTGTCCCCGTGCCTTGTAATTTAAGAATTTTCCCCTGCGTTGTGCAGTGTGCGGGGAAGTATCCCTGCTGCATTTCGGTGATGGGTACAGCCACGTCACCACGAGGTCAGGCTTTTTGGGCAGCACTCGGTATGAGCTGGGACTGTATGTCTGGGCATCACCGTAGCTCTTGGGCCTCCGTGCTCGGGCTGTTCCCACGTCTGCCCCTCTCTGCCCGGCACTTTTTGCAGCTGTGTTAGCCCAGGAGGCTCCTGACCCTCCTCCCTGCTGTGCAAACCAGTTTTACTGGTGTGGCCTCCACCGCCCAGCTGAGCTGTGCTTTATTTCCCCGTGTCCACGAGGCCCGTCGTAGGGCTGTGCAGGAAAAGCGTGGTATCTATGGCTGTGTCTCACTGCATTCACAGAATCCTTTATTATTATTATTATTATTGTTATTTTTCCTTAAAGCCTCAGTGAGGGTATACACCCAACCAGTATGTGCGGGGACGATTTATTTCGCTTGTAAATGCGCAATGCACGGCTCAGTCCACGGCATGAAGGGTTCGAGATGCTCTGGATGAGCACCGATACGCTGGTGCCGGAATGCCAGAGAGGCAGGGATGGGAAACATGATTCTGCTGATGGCACGAGGCAGGGGAGGAGTTGTGGGTGCTCTTCCCCAGCCTGTCGCTGAAGTTTTGGGGCGAGACGATGGGTTGCTCACGAGCAGGGTTACGCGGTGTAGCTGTTGGCATTGTAGTTTATACGTCATATAGTGATAGCAAGGTATAGGAGACATGTAAGACTCGGAAATGGCATGTTAACAGTAAGTCATTGTTTCAGTCTGTGCATAGTTTAAAAAAAAATGTGTAAAGAAAGCAAAATGCTTTTGTTTGGTGCCACAGGGAAACAATAAGCTGAATCTAAAGCCTGACAGAGAAACTCGCGCTTGGTGGCTTTGTACTTTGGTTTTGGCCCCTTCTGCTGTCTCCCACCATTTAAATTGAATTTACCCTAAACATGGGATGAAGTAAGTAGCAGTGCCCTTAGAAACTTCTGCATGAGGAGTGGAGCTGGGAGGCTGACCGGGAACACGCGTGGGCTGGGGGCCAGCCCGCCCACCCCAAGGCGCAGGTCTGTGCGGTGCGATGCCGGCTGCACAGCTGCCAGCACGCCGGCTTCTCCACACCTCCCTGGGAGACAGAGCGAGGCTGCAAGGAGCTCTCAGCACAGCTTTTTGGGGTGACTCTGGAAGCCAGCCGTGCTTTCAAGCCATCCCTCAACGAGCGGGTAGAAGCATCGGGGAGCCACGACCACCTCAGGCTGGTGAGCCACCCCAGCGGATTGCCCTGCTCGGGCTCCCGCAGCCCGGGGGCGATGTCTTTTGTGGCCACCAGCTCCTCGGCGTGTGGCTTGCAGAGTCAGGCCGTTGGCTGCTTGCGCCTTGTTGCAGATTCGGCTGGTTGTGAAATGGTAGAGAGTGGAGGATCTGATCTGGGGAAGGGTTTGGCCATGAGCGTTGGAAAATGTGAATCACGGGGATTCCAGTTGTAAGCCTCCAGGAGATAACGGGCAGCACGTACCCGAGTGCGTGACTTGCCGAGCGCCTTAAAAAACAAGGCGGCGCCCTTGAGATTAGGCAAACGCTCTATAATCAGGAACACATTTCATACCGAGTGCAACCTTTGCAGGTATCGCATCCATTCAGATGGAAAGGTGTAGCTGCGGCAAAGCTAATTATGCTGCAATTTAATTTTTGTGTTGAACAACACTGTGATGCGAGCGCGCTCTCGAATCCTGCTAACAATGCGCTGTAATCAAAATATGCTGACTCCGAATCATGTCTGTTGTCACTTAGCTAAAAGACCATTTGATGGCTGTGACATACACTCGGCATTCTTGCTGGAATGAGCTGGAAGGAAGCGTGGCTGTGGCGGAGCGGGGGCTGGCCTTGTGCCTTCCCTCCCCAGGAGCCCCGGCTGGGAGGATGGTACGAAGCGATCCAGCGCTTGTGCTTGTGGCAGAAATTTTGCAGCAGGTGCCCCGATGGCTTAACTTCCTCTTCTGTAAAGATACCACCCCGAAAAGTCTGCTAGGAGGATGTTAGTGCTTTGGGTTGTTAAGGCACGGCTTAGAAATGTGGGGTTTGGTGTAAGTAAAGCAGTTTGCCTGGGCGCAGACGTGCGGGGCTTTCGGAGGGGTCCTTGGGAGGGAGAAGGGTGAGGGGTGGCTGGGGGGGGAGCCGAGCACTCCCCCCTCACCCCAAATCTGCCCGTGCAGACCCAGATGGGATCCTCACCCGGACACCCGACAGCCTGCGGTGCCTCAGCCAAACCTGGGCATCTGGCAAATCCCCGTCTAAATGACTTTTAACACGTAAAGGCAATAAAAGGAAGGGAAGGCAGACGCTCATTTTCTGGCTAAGTGGAGAGGCATTTTTCCTGTTTACACCTTTGGAGGAATCATTACATGAAATATTGAACAGGAAACTCTATTTGTCTCCGAAGGCCTTTTTCCTGGTCTAGAAAGACGCTGAAAATGCTCCAGTCCTGTTGAATTCGGTAGGAGCCAGGGAGAAGCACCATGCCTCAAGACCCCGTGCACTTCCAGGCCACAGCAGTGCCATTTGGGGCTGTCCCTGTGTGTGTTTCTGCATGATCCTGGACACCCTCCTCCAAAAAAAACCTGCGTGGAACAGTGATTTTATCCACCTTGTCCGTGAAGCTGTATTTCCTTGTGCTGGGAAAGGAATGGGGATTACTACTATCTAGTAATGGGGCTCTTATCAAAGGGAGGAGACGGGTTTACACGGTGGGGTTGCTCTAAATAGAAAGGACTGGTCACTGTTTGCTGTGTGGGGGACGAAAACCCTGCACGGCAGGCTGGGTTAACCTGGCCGGGCAGGCGGCGCTTACAGTTGACCTGAGATACACAGCAAGGACTGGAGTGAGGTCAAGCAAATGTAAGGTGCACTGTGATGCTGGGGCTTCGTGGGCACCCCTTACAGCTGCCACATTTAGCAGCCACAGAGGCAAGAAGTGAAACCTAAGGCTGAAGCCTTCTGTATGGTCTGAGCCTTCTGCTGCCTGAAGAAGGTTTGCTTTCCTTCCTGCCAGAGGTGTTTTGGGGCGGCTCATGGGTCCTCTCTTGTGCTGAAAGCCCAGCTGCTCATGCCACATCCCACAGAGGGACTTTGGAGAGGGTTCCCCAAGAGCCACGTGTTTGGTTTCAGCACGAGCAGAAGGCAATGGGACTGTGCTTCCAGCAGAGCAGGGTTTGTGCATAGCTGGGGACACATGCACACCCATGCACACAACCTTTTTCCACCCCCCAGCCTCGATCCTGAAGGACTGGTGGGGCTGTGGGGCCTCATGGAAGGGAAGAGCTGTGCTTTTCTGCTTCCTGCTTGTCTTTCTGTCCCACCCCATCTGATGATCTCCATTTCGTTCGCCTTTATTTTTGTGGTTTATGCTTGCTGCTTCTAATTATTCATTTTCCTTTGGAAAGCGCTGTCCGTGTCCTTCTGCACTCGTGTTTTCCTCTGCATCCAGCCTGTTTGGGGATCTCAGCCCCTTTCCTCTCTTCTCCTTGTTACTCCCTCTTCTCCTCTGTTCCCTGAGGACATGGGGTGGGTTGGAAAGCTCTGTGGTGTTGGAGGTACCAGCGTGGCTGCACAGCCGGTGTCTCACTGCTCCCAGATGTTAGCTCCTCTCTGAACCCAGGGGGCTGAGCAACAGGTCGTGACAGCGGGGCTGACGGAGAGAGATAACATTGCCTGGTGAGTGCAGGTTTGAAGGTCTGGGTGTGCCTTTGGTTCTTTTGGGTGGAAATCAGCAGCAAAAGTCCCTTTCGCTTCCATTTTTTCATCCTTTCTGATATTTGTGCTGATACCCTCCCTCGTTACCTTTTGTCATAAAGACAGCTCACATCTTGTTGTTCCCGTGCTGCTGCGAAGTCATGGCACTCAGTCTTATCCTCCTCTGAAATACGGGGAAACTAAAGATAGAAAGCTTGTGACTTTTCCAGGGCCAGGAAGGGAATCCAGGTCAGAGCCAATCCTTTTGCGCAGAATTTCTTCTGCTTTTTAGTCCAGCAGGCCCTGCCACTCCTAGCGTGGCAAAGGTTTCCATCTGTGTTGTGCTCGCTGTGCTGCTGAGGCGCTGCCGTAGCTCTCGCGTGCCTGTCCTTTGAGTGTCCTTCTTGGAGCAAGCATGGAGCACCTCTCTTCTGTACGAACCTGGTGTTTGAGCCCTTGTTCTGTTGAAATTAATTTCCCTCTGGATCGAAGTCATGTGAGGCAGGTGACAGGAGTTACTGACGTGAACAAGTCCCCATCCTGCAGCACACTGAGGCTTGGGTACGTGTGGTCATTCTACCCACTCGGTTTCGGTCGTGGCAGGCTGGGACCTGGCAGTGCTGGCTGGCAGCTTGGGCTGGCCCCACCAGGAGGTGTGCAGGTGGCATGGCCACTGGGATCAGACCGTCCCCACGGTCGTGATTGTGGGTTTCACGGCCCCCCAGAGCCCACACTTGACAGAGAATGGAGCAGACAGTGTATGTGTGTGGGATGTATTTTCAGGCCT